>NC_073703.1:36564405-37997530 GCF_023634085.1 Falco cherrug | reverse complement strand
AAACGTTTAATAACCAGCACAGAATCTGAACTAAATCAGTGATCAAGCTGGCAGTGCTGTGCTGATGACCTGACTTAAACCAACTGCAATAATATTACCAGCTAATATTGTGGTGATGAATGTAATTACATGATCTTCCAGTGACCGTCCTTGTGACTAAAATAGCTAAAGATTCAGAGAGTGCAGAATCTGATTCCTAGAAACAATGCTTATTTAAAAGTAATGATGTCGCTTGTAGCTGATGGTCTTCCATCCTCTCTAAATATATCTGAATTGTTAAGGTTCTGCAGCCTTTCTGGCAAACTATTTCAATGCTTCTTTATTCTCACTGATAGAAGGTTCTTCCCTATGGTTCAATGTAAATCTCTTGTGGGGCAAGTTGAGCCCATTACATCTTGTCCTAGTTACCATGGAGATGGCCAAAATCATCTTCTTACCCCCATGTCAGTACACTTTTGCATAGTTACTTTGCTTTCACAGATGTCAGCTCACTGTGAACTGGATTGAGATCAAGATAGATCCAAGACTACACAAGAATGCGCAATGCATGAATACATGATTGTTGGGTTAAGCCTTCATCTTCATCAGGACACAGCACAACATCCTTCTATCTCTTCCAGCTTCTGCCCCAGAAAAGTGCTTACAAGAATGTTTTCCAGATATTTTGATATACCACCACAAAGCTTAAATAGTATGTTACAAAACCAAATCCATGATAAACAAATCAAGTAATATGACTTTCTTACCTGATCGATAGCACATGGGATAAGACACTGAATGTTCTCCTTGCCATTGAAGATCTGTGGAAATGATGAACTGAAAGATGGAGCAGCTTGAATAGCAGGAAAGCTGATCTTTCCTGGAAAACAACATGTTTGGGAAAGCTAAGCAGCCATTATAAGCAATGATAAATAGAGAGAACTTTCTGAAATATGTACAGTGCACAAGCGAATCATTCAGACAGTTGAAGACCCACATCTATCTTTATCAAACAGTGTTGCCTTATCTGAGGAACCTTTATTTTTTTGCCTTCTATGATGTCAACAATCCTTCAACTAACATAGAAACTAAAGAAAAAAGGCAGGCTGTGATCACAGGTTTCAGAAAAGGTTCATCAGTGCATACTCTCTTCATCATTGAACTATCCACCCTTCCCAGAAATACAATTGACTATATCACCACTGAGCTGCTTTCCTCACCCCCCCCTCTTTGTGAGAGAATGACTACAGAGATACTTCTCAGGCAAGTTCCCCTCTAAGATCTTACTCACTGCTATATGCATGCTGTACTCATGAAGCATCTCAAATGTGTCTAGCTTTTTTTTTTAATACAGTGCTTAATCACATGGTGACCAACCTGCTTCCTTGATCAAAACCCTCTCAGAACAGAAAGCAAATAGCAGATTTTTCCAAACATGTAATGAAGTCATTACCACAATATGAACTTTCATTAGAGCACTGTTAAAACAAGTAGGAATCTGTCCCTTAGTTACAGTGAATGCTGAAACGCTGTCACTCACTCAATTATGGGTCAAAGAATGTTATGAGTGCTCAGGAACACCAAGGCTTCAATGCTATCTTTGACACAATCTTTTTTTTGGCCAATGTGATAGAAATTTGCAATCATAGTGAAGTAAATGGAAGACAGATTTACCCAGCACCTTTCTGTAACTAGGCTTTTGAGCACTCCTTAATTTTTTTCATATGCATACATGCGTATGTATTAATAGAACCTTTTCTGAAGAGAAATGCTTCTATATAACTTTGGTATGGAAATTTCTAGGAGGCATAACTGACTATAGTTTCAATCACTACATACATTAAAAATATCCAAAAGTTTTCTATCCTGGGCACTTCAACACTTTTGTTTTGTACTTGGCTGTTACTAAAGCCATAAAGGTAGATATTATACTAGAAATCTCACCATGAAGTATTTTCTATATTGAAGGAATCACAATAACAGCCTTTTAGAATCAGCCTAGAAACATGGATCATCTTGGTTTTTCTAACAGTTTTGTGAGTGGCAGATACTAATCTCTTTAAATTATTACTTAAATAGTGCCATAGAAAGTGAAAGCAAGCATCACTTCTAGTGACTCATTATTTCCTACCAATGCAATCGCTGTCTGTAAAGCCAAAGATTCCTTTCACTTGGTTAAATGTAACATGCTTCTGAACTTTGACGATGTTTTTGTAGAATCCAGTACTTGTCCTGTGAGAAAAAGTGGCAAAATAAAGTAAGAGTAGAAATGTGTAGGTAGAAACTTTCACTCCAAAAGCTGAGAACGTCAAAAAACCTGCAGGACTAAATCTCACAATTTCAGGCTTTTTGTGGCCCAGTGAGATTAACAATTAAAAAATTATTAACAAACAAAAATTCTGTGCCTTGAAAGTTTAATTTATTCTTCCCTCACTCCAACACTTACAGCAAACATATTTTTGTCACAATTAACAGTCTAAACCCAGAAATATTTTGATTTGGAAATGGTGCCAAAACACCTCATGAAGCCTGAAATTTACTTATTTTATAATTCTCTGTAAACTCAGGCAACCTGAATGGATCATGTCTTCTGTGTTGCTTGCTACCCCCAGTGTGTATCCCATACAGGACACTGCAGTTCACTGAAGGATTAGTAGTTCACATCCTCCAAATTCTCATTTTCTACAAGCCAAGTTTACGGGTTGGACTTTGTCACCAAATAGGGCACCAGCATTTCCAAATTAAAAATAGTTCAGCAACTATTTTTTATTTCTGCTGAGGAGCTAAAGCGAAAGAAACAGCAGTTTTGAACCGCCCTCATTCAGCCACAAGACTGATCTGTGTTGATGCAACTTTCTACGGCAGGAAAGCCAGGAGACTGAAAGGAGGAAAAACTGCTTTGTAGACTCCACGTTCTGGGGGCTGTATGTTATACAGTTCATCTCTAAACCACACGTTCTCTCATCCCAGTCTTTAAGGAAGCTCATCACCCCACATGGAAAAACAAAGGCCACAGCTTCAGTTCTGAACTCTGCCATAAAACTTCTTTCTTCCGAGACGGCAGTTCCAATAGCAGTTTCTTTTTCTTAAATCTTCTTTAAATTTTACTCAAAGTTCAAATAATAATTTTTCATGCTGTATTATTAAATTAATTGACCACAACAAGTTTCTAAGAATGACTTTTGTTAATGCAGATAAAGTGTAAACACATCTCAGAGATTCTGATACCATCTTAAACAAATCAGTCTGGAGGTTTCTTGGTGGTTTAGGTATTTTTACAATTTAGCTGGTTTAATATATTTCTTATAATTTAAATTTAAGCACTGCACACACAAGTATGTGTTCATATGTTATATAGGAGAATGACAATATTATACAAATAAATTTTAGCAGAAAAATTAGAATGTTTCTATTTTAAGTGTTGTAAAACTTGCCTTGAAGCTTTCAAATTTATGTACCTTTATTAAAACATTGCTGGCTGTCAAAGCTGGAGAGAAAATACAGACACTTTTTTTCATTACAATGCCCTAAAAAAATTTATACTTACCCCAAATAGTCTAAATCAGAAAATATAAAGGTTTTGTTGATGTCAAAACCACATGCAATGATGTCTTTTGCATTTTCTCTAGCATACTCATGTGCCTTCTCAACTGTCAGGTCCTTCCAAAGGTATTTCTCATCATCAGTCAACTGTATAACTAAGGGAACATCAAACACTTCTTGAAGCCACCTAATAAATACAGAAAGATTTTTATCGCGAAGTAAGTTAAAATAGGGACATGAATCACACAGCTAAAATATTTTTACACATTTAAGCAAAAGTATAGGAGGTCTGCTTCTCTTTTCTTTGTATGCATATGCAGTTATGTTTATGTTAACAGGATAAATAAACATTTTATACAGATTATGATGACAACTTACTTGGAAAAAAAGACTCACACATGGTTTCCTGTACATACGATAGGGGTCATCATTTGCAATGGAAACAGAATTCAAAGAGACTTTTAGCTCTTCGAGTCCCATGTCTCTGTGCTGCAGGCACCATGTTACATGGCAACGTTACCCAGTCTCATCACAAACTCATTTTTAAGAACAAAAATTCTAAGGAGTGCCACAGGGATAAGGGTGCAAGGAAGAGTGCTTTATGGCAACGCAGGGATTACGACCATTTTAGTGAAAAGATAAGATTGCATTAAGTTCATTAATATTCACCTCACATAACCAAAACTCTTTGTAATGTATCATTTCAGCAGTTCTATAAACCACATTAAACATTTCCAAAATGTTTTGATCAATACAAATGGTAGAAATCACTTACTTTGTAAATATAAATGGGATAAGATGACCAACATGCATTGCCTGAGAGGACGGCCCTCTGCCTGTGTAAAGGTAAAAGGACTTCTTATTTTCATAAGCATCGAGGATTTGGTCCATATCTCTAAAAAAACCCAGAGAAAACACGGTGCAACTCTTTAGGAAGAAACATGCACAACAAAAAGCTTCTGTTCAAAATCTGAGTGCTTTTAAAGCCAAATGTATTTGTAAATAAGATATTGTACGGTAAGTGCCCTAGAAAAAGGTTTTGTTTGTTAATTCTTTTAATTCATGAAAGGTATTGTCTCCTTCAGTCTCCATCAAAAAAACTCAAAGAAAAATTAAATTAAAATTTAATATTTAAATGAAAATAAAAAATGTGCATATTTTAAAATCACTTAATTGCATAATAATTTCTAAGGCCTAGTAAAACAGAGCTGGGAATCATTTCCCAAACAGGTTCAAACAACCAGCTTGGAATGGTCTCTGGTGGAGGTTATGCCCCGAGTCATGCTCAGGCACTTATTTGAAACATGCTAGTTGCCATAGGCCAAAAGCCCACGCATGCTGACAATAAGCTGATGTTTAAGATTATTCCCTGAGCCTTTTTTATGTAACAATACAGATGCATAGGTCCAGAGCTCACACGGACCCTTGCTGACATCAGCAGTGACACCACAGGAGCCCTGGAGTTCTCTGCTAGGCCAACACCTGTATCTGGCCGCCAACATAGAGCTGAAATGGAACCTGTACAAAGATTCTGTGCACATTTCTTCACTTTGGGATTACTGAGGATATATAAGAAACCAATGCAACCAAGGGTTTCAAGTGCTGCCAGGGGAAGTCTCTGCAGTAGTTGCTAATTTCAAGTGACACAGTTGGTTTGCCTTGGTATAAAGGAACATGGTCTTTTGCTAGTCGTAAGTTTCTCCTAGTAATGTTGACAGAAAGTCCACCTAATAGGACCTTTTTGAATTTTAAAACAATAAATCCTCACCTGTGAGAAAAAAAGATTCCTCTACGTAGAAAGCGGTGAGGCTTTTGCCCAATAGCTCTTTCTATTCGATTGATCAGATCTGTGTCAATTTTACTGCTGCCAAACCGAACTATAATCATAAAATGTGAAAAAAAAAAAAAAAAAAGAAAAAAAGAAAAAAGAAAAAAAAAAAAGGTAAGCATAGCATAGCTACAATCAGATCTTGGATTACCAATAGCATATCAATGTAGTCTAGATTAAAAAGGACACCTCTTTCTTCAAGCCTCTGGTAAAATGGCTAGATTTTCCTGATTCTTGCCTGAAGTCCTAGCAGTCATTTGCAGTCCTAACTCTATGCTAGGAGGCCCAGTCCTTTCCCAACATGTAGTATTGCTTCATCCATGAATGATTATAATTGCAGTCTCCTTACAGCAGAAGTATTGATGTTCAGAACACAAAAAAAAACATTCCAAAGAAACATATTTAGGTCAGTAACTTGGCTGCTGTAAGCCACAGGATAAAAATGGCTGTGAGGCTCTGAGTGTTCTTCTCAATGTCTAAATTTTCTGCCCTCAGATCACCTTTTTTCACTTTCCAACCCCAAATACTCTTCTGCAAATTTAGTTCTTTTATATGGGCGTGATTGTAGACACTGCTCCCCTCAAGAGGCTTGAAAAGGTAATGCATAATAGTCTTCAAGGCAATCAAATAAGACTTATTACTTGGTGGATTAGGAAATCAGCTAATAAAAATACACTTTCAGAAGTAGCCATTTCATTCAAAAAGGGTTTTGATAGAGTTAAAAAGCAGTATTTTTTCCCCAATCCTAATAAAACTGAACTGCGAAAGTCTTATTTCTTCCTTAAAGCTTCAGTAAAGCCTTCTATACACCAGCCCCAGTTCTTGGACCCTAATAGCTCCATGATTTGAACTTGATCAAAAAATCTAGACAAGAATCTCCTCTTTGCTATTATTCTGGTCTATTCAACCTTAGAACAACTTGCCCTATTAATTATTGAAAATGCCAAAGTAGATAACAAAACAGAGATTCTGAATGTAAAGATACATTTTATCTGTACAAACTAACTAGATCTATCTATTCCAACTATCTTATTACAGGGAGACTACACTGGCAGATTCCATGGTTATAAGACACATGTCCACACAGGAGCAGCACTTTGGCTCTTCCTAGTTGTAACAGGAAATAATCATTCCACAGGAATATACTGCCAACACTCAACAAATTTCAAACGTCTTGCCAATTTCCTAATGAAAGTAGAAACAAAGAAATTAATTCTAAATCATTCATTATGCAACTAGTAAACTATGACTTACACGACTGCTATACTTCCACCCTGTGGAAAACACAACAATCGCTTTGAAAGCCCCACATACGATCAGCTTTACTTTGAATTCCCTCCTTATGCACGTTCTTGCTTCTAAATTTTCTTTTTTAAGCCAGAAGCCAGTAACATTAAAAGCTTTCCTTCTGGAATTTTGGAATTAACCAAAATGACCTTCCTCAGACTACAACTTTTTACCAGAGCAGGTAGGCTTCTAATGTTATATACTAGCACATGGTAATGATCCTTAACTGGACAGCTAACAGTTTACACCACTGGACAGGAAAGTGACTGACTGCAGGTGGAGGCAAAGCTCTCAATCTGTGCTAGTTACCTAATGTACTGCATTGGGTATGCAACTCATTTTACAAAGAAATGGGGCTGCAAAGAATATTAAGCACACTGGTGTAATTTGAAAAGCCCAATATTCAAACACACTGGGCTTATACTAGACTAGACTAATTCCTTGCTGTTTCCTGTGGAAGAAATGAGGCCTTCCGTCCCTTTACAGGTCCCCAAAGCACAGCATGGAGGCTACTTTTAGTCCATCAAGGCTTTGCACACATCTCAAAAAAGACTATTCAGACTGCAGTGCTCTCAAGGTATTTATGAGGGATGGGACAGACGAGTCAGACCAACACGTACCCTGGAGCACCAGGATGCCGAGAAGCCCTGTGTACAGGTAGTTCCTCTCCTACGCTCTGGCTGAAAATGGGGATGTGTTGTTAATTTCGTTATGTGAAGTTTTTTTGATTTGTTACATGAATTATTCACTGAACAGCCTTTCACAAAAAAAAAAATAAAAAATCGGGAATCCTCACTGAAATAACGACTCTATCTTGACAGGAAAGGAGAGTGGCAATGTATCCAATCTGAGCATCAACTTGGAGGCAAGCACTTCTGCTATTCCAGACCCTCTATATCCATTTGATTTTCTTCTAGAATTACTGGTTATGCACACCATTACTACAAAACTTTGTATATAATCATTAAACATGAGGTTAGTAGGAATTAATTACTAAATGGGAGGGAAAACTAGGCATTTTATCATAGAATGGTTTGGGTTGGAAAGGACCTTTAAAGGTCATCTAATCTAATCCTCCTGCAATGAACAGGGACAGCTTCAACTCCATCAGGATGCTCAGAGCACTGTCCAACCTGGCCTTGAATGTTTCCAGGGATGGGGCACCTACCACCTCTCTGGGTAACCTGTGCCAGTGTTTCACCACCCTCACTGTAAAAGAATGTCTTCCTTATATCTAGTCTAAATCTACCCTCTTTTAGTTTAAAGCCATTACCCCTTGTCCTATCACAACAGGCCCTACTAAAAAGTTTATCCCCATCTTTCTTATAAGCCCCCTTTAAGTACTGAAAGGCTGCTATAAGGTCTTGCTGGAGCCTTCCCTTCTCCAGGCTCATGAACCCCAACTCTGTCAGCTTTCTTCATAGCAAAGGTATTCCAGCCCTCTGACCATTTTCGTGGCCCTTCTCTGAGCTCGCTCCGACAGGTCCATGTCCTTCCCGTGCTGAAGGCTCTAGAGCTGAATGCAGTACTCCACACGAGGTCTCAGGAGAGCCGAGCAGGGGGGAAGAATCACCTCCCTCGACCTACTGGTCACGTTTCTGTTGATACAGCCCAGGATATGGCTTTCTGGGCTGTGAGTGAACAGTGCCGGTTCGTGTCCAGTTTTTCACCCCCAAGTCCTTCTCCACAGGACTACTCTCAATCCCTTCATCCCCTAGCCTGTCCAATACTGGGGGTTGCCTTGACCCAGGTGCAGGACCTTGCACTTGGCCTTGTTGAACCTCATGAGGTTCACATGGATCCACTTCTTGGTCTTGTCCTGGTTCCTCTAGATGGCATCCTGTCCCTCAGGTGCATCAACTGCAACATTCAGCTTGGTTTCTGCACGATTATCTAATAGGAAACAAGTTCCTGCTTACAATTGTTCATTCACTCCAGGTGAATCAAGCAGGATATGACACAAGGGAAACACTGGGCCCACCCACTGACCCATTAAAATAAATGTCACTAAAAAAAGATGAATGCTGGTACATGATTCAGCAACCACTGCTTTAATCCGTATGTTTTCTGAATGTTATTGCATCTGCTTTTCCTAAGCAAACCTTAGTCACCGAATGAATTTTCTCCTAGCAAATAAAATGCATTACAAAATAGCAAAGTAATTACAATCTGGATGAATGCTAAAAAGAGACCAAATGAGTACGAAATGTTTGTTCAGAAGAACAACAGAAACTGGCAAGAAGCTAATCTTGCACAAACAGAACATGAGAATGCCCCAGATTAATTGGGCATATACTGTCACAGGAAGTGATTAAAATCTCTCTGATATACAGAACAATCTACTGTAAATGCCGAAGTACCTTTACTAAACATTTACAGACCACACAATCCCTCTTCATTGCCCATCTTCATCTTTCCTGCTAAAAAATTGCATAAATTTTCCTTACCTATTTCCTCTTATCCTCTTATGAGGATGTGCAAAACATTTTATGCTTCCTATCCACAAAGAACCTGCCTTCTGAAACAGCTTCTGACAAGGACTGTCTCCATTCCCTAACAAGCTTTAAAAAAATTCCTAGCATGCTTTTGTTCTCCAGTGTTCTAGCTTTTACCAAAAGGCAGCTTTCAACTTGCTGTACATAAGTAGTCCTGACAGCTGCCATTTTCAAAAGTGTATTTGCATTTGGTGAAGTTATTATGTACTCTTCCTCTTTGCCATTGCCATGTTATATTTGCATACAGAAAACTAATACCTTACTATTTGTTTTACAGTAACTTCACTGACTAGGCCAGTCTCAATAATCTTTAAACAGTCATAGAAACTGGGAAAGGTTCCTGGAGGCTGGAAGAAAGCAAATGACACTCCTACCTTGAAGAAGGGCAAGAACAAGGATCTGTGGAACTACAGGCCACCCAGCCCCACCTCAATCTCTGGGCATGTGATGGAGCAAATAATCCTGGAAAACATTCCCAAACATTATCAAAGACATGAAGTTCACTGGGAGTAGTCAGTGTGAATTTATGAATGGGAAATCATGCCAGACCAACTTAATAGCCTTTTATGATGATATGACTAGTCTAGTAGATGAGGCAAGAACAGCAGATATTGTTCATCTCAACTTTAGAAAGGCTTCTGATACTGTGTCCCATCTCATTCTTATAGATAATTGATAAAAGTCTGGACTAGATAAGTGGACAGTAAGATGAACTGAAAACTGGCTGAATTGCCAAGCTCAAAGGGTTGTCACCCAGAGCACAAAGTCTAGCTGGAGCCCAATATTATTTATCCTCCCCAGGGGGTTGATATTGGGGCCAATACCGTTTAACATCTTTATTAATGATGTGGATGACTGGACAGAGTACACCCTCAGCAAGTTTGCAGATGAAACAATACTGGGAGGGATGGGTAGCTAATACAACAGATGGTTGTGGTGCCATTCAGAGACACCTCAGCAGGCTGGAGAAATGGTCTGATAATAATATCATGAAGTTCAACAAAAGAGAATGCAAAGTCCTCCACCTGGTAAGGAATAACTCTGCACACTGGTACAGGCAGGGGGTCAGCTGGCTGGAAAGCAGCTTGGCAGACAGACCCCAGGGTCCTAGGGTACTGGCAGACAAGGAATTGAACATAAGCCAGCAACGTGCTTCTGTGGTGTAAGAAGGTCAAAGGCCTTATGGGCTGCATTCAGAACAGTGCTGCCAGAATGCCAAGGGAGGTGATCCTTCCCCTCTAGTCAGCACCGTTAAAGACACATCTGGAACATTGGGTCCGGTTCTGGGCTCCGGCCGTGGACATACTAAAGTGAATCCAGCAAAGGCCCATGAAGATGAAGGTCTTAGAGCATCTGTCATACAAGGAAAGGTTGAGAGAGCTGGGATTGCTGAGCTTGAGGAAGAGAAGGCTCAGGAGGGATCTTATCGATGTGTATAAACACACAATTAGGGGAGGTGGTACGGACTAAAGAAGACAGCACCAGACTTCCCAGTGATGCAAGGACAAGAGGCAATGGGCACAACCTTAAACAAAGGAAATTCCATTTAAACATATGAGAAACGTTAATTTTGTGCACATGGTCAAATACAGGAAGAGGTTTCCCAGGAAAGTCATGGGATTTTCATCCTCAGAGATAATAAAAATCCTACTGGACAAAGTCCCGAGCAACCTGCTTTAGTTGACTCTGCTTTGAGGAGGGGGGTTGACTAGATGATCTGCTGAAGTCCCCACCAACTTCAACCATTTTGTTATCACTTGCAATATTCAGCTATCAGCATGGTTAACATACAAATCTCTTTCTCACTCATCCCTCTGCTCTTTGCTTATGCCCAAACAAACAAAAAGGAAAAATTAAAGGAATATTCATGTCTAGTACTTAGCGAACAGAATCTTGCTTCCCAGGATATCTTCAGGCTGTTTTGTTGTAACCATACACTTAAGTGTACGTCTAGAACAACCATTTGAGAAGAATATCCCTTACAATTACATAGTGGTTTTAGCACTTCCATTTCTTCTGTTTACTTAAAACACAAGCACACTGGCAACTTTCTCTGGTACCACTAGTAAATAAACAGATTATAGGTCGCACAAAAATTTCCTCTGCAGTAACAGCTATCAGATGTCAAGTTCTTGGACGATACTTATTATTTTTAAAAGGGGGAAGAAGAAGAAGAAGAAGAAGAAGAAGAGGAAGTTTACCAATAACAAACAATAACTATTTCACTTCTGAAGTGGCTAGGGTAGCATTCTTTGAAAAATTTCTAGCACATCATTTACAACAGGCAAAATGACTCATCCACCAAATTCCCCAATCTGCTAGTAGTGTAAACACATAAAAACCCTTTAGACTAATTCACCACTCTACGGCAGATCAAAAGGTAATATGTATACAAACAGTTACTGGAAAAAAGGGCATTGCTGTCAGGCTTTAACATGGCTTTAGAGAATTGATTTACAGTGAAGTCATGCTACTCATACTCAGAAAGACCTTGAGATTGGGACAACACAAGTATTCTACTCTTCCCACTTTTCTAGAAGACTTAGAAACTCCTCCAGGAAAACAAAAACCCTTCTCCATACTCCCTACACAAGTAACAAGACAATGAGAGACCTTGTCCACTTCTAGATTCTAACAATTATCTTTTTTCCTTCTCTCCCACTGACGTACATTTTTTTTGCACACTTTTCAGTTTCCAGTTTTTTCTTTCTCATATTACCTTCTGCACATTAAGTCAATATGCACCTACATTTGACATGATCTTACAATAACAAAGTTAAAAGAATGCTGACACTAGCAACTGACCTCCCAAAAGCAAAAATATACTGCTACTGCCACATAAGGGTGTATGCTTTATTGTGAGAAACAAGCTACTAAGCAGACACCAGCAATGTACGACTGAGGTACTAAATACAAAGACTGACAATAATGGAAAGAAAAATAAGGCAAAAATACTAAAAATTAATGAACAGTTCTCTCACCTGTTTCTATGCTAGACTCAAATAAACTATTAATATAGCGGACTGTAAAACAAATAAAGAAATTAACTAAATCCCTGTTTCTTAAATTACAAAACTTTGCAAGTGTTCTAATACCTCTGTCTAAAATATTTTCCATTGCATTTTATGTTTTTTGAATGAGCTGCACTTCTTCATCCCAGCCAGCACTTGTCTGCTTGATGATATGTCTTCTGAAAAAGTCATTACACTTAAAGTTCTGCATTAGTTTTCGATCATCCCTGCCCTCCCTAATTCGGAAGTCAAGGCAGATGTGGAGCGATGGTAGGAAGAATTCTAGCTTGTCCAGAATGATCCAGGCTCTAGCTGTTCTGCATCACAGCCACTGAAGATGAGATACTCAAAGCATCTTCACTAACATAACTTCTAATTACAGTTCTTACGTCAAAAAACAAACTGCAAGTAAAGCTTTTGTTTTGAACTGAAAAGTTATTTGCAAAGTATTTAAGTCTTCCATAGGAAATCCCTGCCTGGGACATTTTCAGCTCCTACAGCAAATTCTTCAGAAATGTGAATGCTAAGACTGGGCATAAATTAAATGTTACCTATAATAGTTTTGATCAGGATTTGTTATTAACCCTTGATGGTTTTGTAGTCATTAGTGTCGCTTTACATAAATTCCTTAGTAGAAAAGAAAGATTTGTACCTATGAGTTTGTCATAATCCACGCCTTTAGCATTTGATGTTTGCACAGTCCAGGGGTCCACAAAATCCTCATCCTCTTCTTTAGTTGTACCATTATTTATTAATACAAGGTCTCTTGGAGGCAAGCCTGCCTGATAATCTTGTCCTGTTGCTGTTTTATACGACAGTTTTAATGATAAAAGCATCCTCACTGCTGCATCAATTTCATCCTGAATAAAGGAAAAAACCCACCTGTACTTAACATACTTAAGACAAACAATTATATGAATGTTCTAACCTTTCCAAATCCTGCATCCATGCTTTGACCTGAGTTGCCTTTATTCATAAATGGTAAGTGTTTACTACACATTTGCAGCATTACTGCCAAAGGTAAAAGAAAAGCAAATAGGAGACAATCATTTCCTAATCAGCATAATTTAAAGCATCACCATTGCCAAGACATTTAAAGCACCTCTGTTTCACTTTTCAATTTCTGCCTGAGGAAAAAAACATGCCTGCCTGCTTTTCAGAGGTATAAAGCGTAACATTTTAAGCACAAATTTCTAAGATACCTAACTATAATGTAAATTATTATATAATCTACTTTACAATGCTTTTACTGGCTCATCTTAAAATAATTTATTCATTACAGTTCATTGGCAGACTTGAAGACAAACTAGAACAAAAAGTTCTTTAAAAATTTAATATTTATGACCTTTTTAGTACAAAGCTGTCATAACACCTTATGCAAGCAATAAATAGATCAACACTTTATTCAACTCTCAGTTTTCAAGGCTTACTCCCAGAAGCAATCCACTATGAGATCCCATATTAAAATTGAACACTCGTTGCCAACATAGTGGCGACAGAATAGAGAACTTTAAATTAATGGGAAATTACTAAATTACTTAAGGGAGATAAAGCAGGGACTGCCAGTATAGTTGCAGGAAGATGTATTTGCTAATGTGTACAATAATGCCTGGAGAAAAACATTTTAATGAAGCATCTAAAACCAGGGAAGACTGAAAGTGATATTAGTTTTACTTGAAAACCAAATACTGTCACACAACATGTCAACTAGCTGAAGCAGGCTTCTAAGATTCTCTGTTCTTTCTTCAGGAGTAAAATCTTTCTTTTTTCAAGTGATTACCTTGCTCCAGGTATGCCCACAGTTCACAAAATGGACATAAATACTTTTTAATAGGATTTTTTTTAACTGCAATACAAAATAGATCTCAAAATAATCATATTCTTCAGCACGCTTAAAAAAAGACCAACACTGAAAAAGGATGAGTTCAAAACATGAAATGGAATTACCTTTGCTGCTTTTCCTGCTTTTAGGGCTCTGACTTTCTCTCCTTGTTCAGTTACTCTTTCAAACAGTTGAAGTGGACTCAGAGATTTCACATCACAGTTCGGACTGTCAGCCATTTTGCCAGACTGCAAAAGATCTGTTTATTTACAATTCAACTAAATTTAATGTCTTCCAATTCTTTCGCTTGTAGATTCAAAACAGCAGCAACAACGAGAACTGTAGGGCAAAAACCAGTGTGTTTTATTCTTTCATGTATATCTTGAAGATTAGGTGAACAGAATAAGAATATAAAAACTATACTGACCCCATACCTGATTCTATTCATATCAGATTGATAAATGTGGAGACATAAATAAAATGAGCTTCAATTTCAAACAGACATGTACTGAGACTGACAAAAGTACTAAATAAATTTAGAGATCACTCTTAATGTTGTTTGCCTATGTATTTAACACTAGAACACCTTTTCAAAGTCAAACTTAAAACTAAAAGTAATTAAATATACATATGATTCAGAGCATCTCAAAACAGTTGGTAGAGGTTATCTGATTCCCGATTAGTTAATGTTTTTGTACTACTTGATACCCTGTCAAATTCTGAATGATAATATTTTTTTATAACTATAATCTGCAATTTTGTCTTAATACGTGTAATACAGTACTTCAGCCCAAAGAAAGATATACAAGAGAAAAATTTAGTCATCACCTTTGCTGCTTTCCTCCAAATGTTACATAACACACTGATTATCCGTGAGAAATGTTGCTTTCTAAAGAACAATTAAACTTTGGGTAAGCCATAGGCTTTAAATTTAGGGAACTATTTGTTTCTCAGCAGTATGCACAAAAAATAATAGGAGGTTGTGAAGTGCTGCCTCACAATTTGATGTGGCCAATTTATGCAATAACCCAAGCTATCGTACAGCTTTTTTATTTGAGGAAAGTGATGTCATCTTAATTCATAAACTGACACTTATTTTACATGCATTGTATTCAGATGTGATAGTGACAAACGCAATGCAAGTTGAAAGACTAAATTAATTTCATACAAATGTTGCAAATGGTGGTGTGTTGGAAACACAGCATAAGTCCTAAGCATTCTCTGTCATGCTGTCCATGAAGGAAGAACTCTGTGCTCATGTAAAGTCCTACTGACTTGCCAAGGAGAGACTCACTAGCATACTATCGATGTATTGCTACATGTGAAGCATGTATAGATTGAGTTTACAAGATACGTATGTAACTGAAGCGAATCATAAAAGCTGTTAATAAAAATACACGTTCATTTGGCTCCCTTTTCCCAGAATTAAAAAAGAAACAAAAGCATGTAATCGTTGCATTAGCTGTTCAGCAGTATTTCAAAACCTTCCTTCTACAAAATAATCAGTCTAATTACAACCTTGGTTATATTTACATAGTATATATTTGCACTGCCACTGTAAAAAGCCTAGAAAAAAAAGATTTGGAAACTTGCTGGTTACCAAAATATATCTACTATTAATGCTTTGTTTGTCAGACAGCTGCAATATTCCCAGATTTCAGCTAAAGCCTGAGAAAGCCAAGAAGTGTGTACATCCAGTTGCTAATTTAATTGACTTAAGTCTATTAACACAGATACCACGCTTAGATTACATAATTAACTAATGTATTATCAGTAATAGTAAAGTTTTTAACCTAATCTCAATCCTTTCAAGTTTCATTATTTACAGTTTGATAGTGTTATTTTAAAGAGATACTTTGAAGCATCTGAAACAATTCTGTGATGTATTCCTACAATTTACTAAGATTCTTTTATTTTGATACTAGCATTTTCCTCTTTTTCATGGGCACAAGATATTTAACTGGAAAAGAAAGTATATAGAGTAAATTAATATCAGAAAATGTTTATGAAGATTAACACCCCCCTTTCTGTAGGAATATGCCAGTTTTACTGGCTTCAAATTTTACAAAATAGAAAGAGGTAACAAAAGCTGTTCTTTGGTGTAGAATAAGTTGTGACTTGGTGTTTTAACTTAATTCCTGAATGTACATTCCTGCTGATAGATCGCCTCTGTTCAGAAAGGCTGAGATGTTACAGCTGAGACTGAGCACACACATACTGGAAGCAGTAAAACAGAAATATTCTTCAAAAAGTTTGGAATATTATGGATTTAAACTGAGCAAAGAAACCCAAAAGAAGGTGCATTTTCATTAAGAAGCAGCAAAAGTATCTAGTCACTGCAACAAGAAATGAGGATATTACAATTAGAGAATGTAAAAGGTATTGACTGCTGTCCAAAACTTCTCTCTGTTTACTTCAGTACTGTCCTTATTTTCTGGTGGAATTCAAGCCAGGAATTCAGTAATCTGGAACACAGGTCTTTATCTTTTGAAATTCATAAATGCAATTGCAAACCATTTAAAAGAAGTGTCTGGATATTCTAAATTTTATCAGGACATATTTTCTTGCTTTCTTGTTGATATTACAAAGGCTAACAGTCCTAGACACATGAGATACTGCACGCAAACAGATTTGGAGGATAAAAATGATAGACGGGAACTTGAGAATGGACTACTAGGATATTTAGGACGGACCAGAGTTGAAAATGAACTTAAAAGCCTCAGTTTCACAGTGTGAACTTGAAAGCCAAGAATTGTGTACTCTTTCTATCTACGTAATACATGGTAACTTGCAATGGGTACTGCTCTTGTGACTGTTTCAGAATATTAAAGCATCATGAATATGAAATGAATATGAATATGAAATGAACATGAAAATATGAATATGGTATGAATATGAAAGAATACGAAAAAATTATGAACAGCTCAAAAATGATCCTTGGCACAGGTATCAGAAAAGAACTGTATTCATGTCTCTTTCCAGCTGGATGACAATCACAGATCTATGATCATTTTCACTGTTTGCTACTCAATCTGGCGTTGGAGACCTGAGAATCAAAGACCAGGGTTTCACATTATGTTAAGTCTCCCATGACAAATATTGTTATGAGGGTACAACAAGACTTTCAAAAAGAACAGCAATATAAAGGTCCCCCCCAAAAAAATTCATGAAAGAATGAAAGAATGTGAACTTAAGTCTGCCGGCACTTATGTTCCTGAAAACTGTTTTGCCTCCTGGAAATAAAACAAAAAATTAAAAGTGAAATTAAGGCAGGTAGTATGCACATAGACATCGGGTGAAACATGCCTCAAGAAGTACTCCAACATAGGATGCATTTTGTAGTAAACCTACCTTCCCACTCATTGTAATCAATTTGTGTATGAAAATACAATAAAAGCATGCAAGGCGATTCCTTGAGATAATATGACTATTCAACCACTCTCATCTGAATAAAGTCTAATACGAATCTTTACTATACTACAGCTGTTAAGAACTGAGCTCTTGCCCAGGAACGGTTATGCATGAAATTAACCAGCAAACTCATGTTTCTAACCCTGGAGGCCCTGAAACACTTCCCCACCACAGGCCTGCCCGGGCAAGGCAAAGGCACTTTCTAACTCTCCCTTCCCTGGGCTGGGCCACATTTTCCAGCGACGAGGCACCCCCCGCCCCACTGCTTAGGGCAAAAGGCTTTTTCTTCTGACGCGCTGGCGATGCAGCCACAGGGCTGCGGCCCCGCAGGGAGCGGATGAAAACACCCTCGCGGCAGGGAGGCAGCGAGGGAGCGCGCCCAGCAGGGACCCCCGCTCCCGGCCACCCGCACTGGTCACGGCGGCGGCAACAACCGCCCAACGAGCCCGTTCCCCGCCCGCCGGAGCCTCTCAGCGAGGCCCCATCCCTGGCCCGGTCCTCACTCACTCACCGAAGCGCGGCCCGACCCGGCCCGGCTCTGCTCAGCGCTCCTCACCGCTCTGCTGCCACTACCATTGCATCACCCCTCAACCGGCACGGCAGTCACCGCTCCCGGCTGGGAAACGCATCCCCTCCGGAACCATTGCTCTCCGGTGTCCTCCCTCCACCTACAGTCACCAGCACAACGAAGCGCCCTCCGCATGGCCCTCAGCGGAGGGAGAAGGACTCCCACGCGACCCGCGGTCTAGCCCCTGCCCTTCCCGACCCACGGCCCCTGTGCGAGGGCTGTGACACGCGGTACCGTTTGAGCGGGGTCTTCATTTCCACCCGGCGCGCTTTTCAAAGAGGAGCGCCGGCGGGCCGGCTAGTGAGTTCCGGGCTGCGCTGCCGGTGGTGGCGGTGCGGCGCAGGTACCCGCGGGGCGGGGCGGCGCGGCCCCGGTGCCGGGCTCTGTAGGGAGGGCAGCGGTACTGGCGGCGGTGCTGGGGTGGCGGTGGCCCCGGGTATAGCCTCGGTGCCCGAGGAGGGGGGGGAGAGCGCGCGTGTGTGGGGAGCAGCAACGGCTCCGGTGCTGGGGGAGGGGAAGCGGGCTCGGTACCAGGGCCCCCGGAGGCCGCTGTTCTGCTCTCTCGGCGGCGGGCTTCTCCGGTGCGGGCTGGGGAGGGCCGGCGCGGCGGTGGGCCAGGGGTCGTTCTCACCCCGCCGGGGCTGCGGGGCGCTGCTCTCGGCCTTTGTGTCGTACCTTTGGTGACACCTCCGGTCACTCGGCCGGCGTGTGGCGCTGCGCGTGCCGAACTGCATGGGCTTCGCTTTAGTGCATTCGGTTAAGTCAGTTGCGGGAAAATTAAAGAAAACCAGAACTCTATAAACTTCCCTGTTAGCTCAGCACGTTGTAAATCGTTAATAAATTCACAATCTAGTTCCAGTATGTTTCTAATGAAGTACATTGGGTTTGCTTCCCCCCCACCGCCCCTTAAGTTAGGGCAGCATAAGAAATTTTGGGGTGGTGTTTCTTTAAAAACAGAAGTTAAATGGGAAGTCTTAAGATGACAGAGATGCTTTGCATTTACAAAAATACTAACGGTGATGGGTGTGATGGGATGGATTTATGCTGATCAAATGTAATGGGATATTTTCAGTGTTTCATAAGAAACTCTTTTAATCAGGTGTGTCCAAGGCATCATCTTGCTTTTACCTCTGAATCTCAGCCTTATTAATACTTTTGTATATTAAAACAAAATAAAGTAACTGTGAACGTCTAACCCAATCTCCTTGCGTATCTTAATTTATAGCTTTCAGCCAGGTGTCAACTTCTTACAGTATTTGTTCTTTGAGCATGATGCCTTGTGGCTGGGGCCTGTTTTCAGCTCTGCACTACAAACAGTAACTATTTGTTGCAATTATTGAAGTGCAGTCCTTTGAAGTAACTTTTTGTTTGCTAAGAGGTTTCAATTTACTGCTAAAAGCTTAAATTTACTGGTTTTGAACTGAAGTGCTTCTTAATTTTTTCATTGTCACTGTTTAAGTGAAATGCTGCTTTAATAAATGAAGCTGTAGTATTAAAAAAGCATTTTCCTTGCTTTTAATTGCTGCCACGAACTTCAGAAAAAGATAGAATGTCCTCTAGAGGGAGATCTTGATGCTTTTATGTGCTAAAAAGTTGGTCACCTTGTTCCAGCTGAATGTCTTGGTCACTTACCATGGAAAGGATCTGTGATGATGCATGTGTATGTCCTAATAGGAACCTGTCTTCTGAATCTGTGCTTGGAAGTTTCATTACAGAATAGAGAGCATAGCCTGTAATGTGACATTTATGTAGCTTAAACGCAACATGCTTGTTTTCATTCAAATAGTTCCAGTTCTGAAGTTAAATGAGTAATTTTTACAAGTTCCAGAGTAATACTCCTTCAGTGTTATTTGTAGGACCTGTGTTTGTGGCATCAATTCTGCAAATGCTTACATAGATACTGACTTTCATATAGCACTCTCATTTTAATCAAGATGCTTTTAAGGGCAGTTTCTTTGCTGACCTAAACCAAGAATTTCAGCAGCTGATCTGCAAGTGTTGTGGGTTAAATCACTTTAGTGTAATGAGTGCTAACAGCTGGGCAAGGAAACAAAGCAGAAACAGAATGTCCCATTTAATTAGTCTTGGCAATTGAAGGATAGCAGTAATTTTTGACTACAAACAGCAGAGGTTGAAAGATTATTTTTGCAGATACATCAGTTGTTTGAATGTAGCTCACTCTGTACTCCATGCCCCATGCAAATTATCAGAAGCAGCTTGGTGGGATTGTAATGGTGGCGAGTTATTCAGCATATTACTTACACAGTCTCAGGGTGGGGTTTCTTTCTCACAGACACTTTGAAAAAATATATTCCACTGTAAACAAGGAATTTATTTTTTCTGTAAGTAAATGCAAATAGTGTATTCAGTATAGCTTCTGGCATAAGTCTGTTCTGTAAAGCTGAAGGCTGTGTGTAATTTGCTCTGTGGGTATAGCTGAAAAATTTCCTCATACTGCAAGACTGCTAAATGGATCAAAAATTTATTTAATTTTTAGTTGCCAGTTGAACCCCTTCATACTTCTTTCAAATCATCTATACTGCTAAGAAATAGATATTGTTAGGTTGGCTTCAAAATTGTTGTAGTATTTTTATTCTTATGCAGTGTTTTGGTGTGCACATTTATAATTAATTATCCTTGTGTGTGTGTGTGTAGAAGTGCTACTGCAAGTGAGGTTAAAGTGATTTGCAGTAGTTATGTTGCAAGTTTGTTTTCCTTTTCATACTTGTATTCATTGTTTTGTGGTGGTATGCAAATTATCTCTGCTGCAATGCATTAAAAATTTATGCAGAGTGCTTGGAGGCAAATAGTATTGCATAGTTGAATGTATGGATGTATTGTAATAGAGGAATAAATTCCATTAATAAACAGGAATAAAAGTTACGGGGTGTTTAAGAAAAGCACATATATCCTTAACTTACTCAAATTGTAATAAATTGTACTCTAAATAATCCATTCTTTATTGTAGATCATAATTTTGGAGGATTCCAACACTGAGATTTTTGGAGTCTGCTGTGTCTAGTCGTAATGAGTTCGCTGGTTGCTTATGATGATTCAGATTCTGAGGCAGAAACTGAAAAGACTGAAGTCCCCAATACTTCTAGCAGAAAAACCAACCGTCCAAGTTCTTCTGTGAATCGTGTTCAGTACTTTGCACCTGGTACTTTGGGTACAAAATCTCTGTATGGAATGCAGTCTACTGAAATCGCTGACAGTTCTGGCAGAAACACTGTTTGTGAAGATCCCCCTGAGCCTTATACACAGAATAACAACACTGATTTGACATCTCCTTATTGTAGGAGAGCATACTCTGGCCATACTGCATTATGTATGTCCTACAAAAACTATGAACAGACATCAAGCTCTTCAACAAACTCTGAAAATGGTGTTTCCCAGAAGAGACTACATGCAGACAGTACTACTGCCATAAAAGGAATTAGACCATATATTCCTAAAAGATTACGTCAAGAAATTTCCAGTGTGCCTGAAAAAAAAGAATCTGACCAGAGAGATAGCTCAGATTGTGATGTTAAGCTAGGCATATCAGGAGAGCAGGCTTTGAGAAAGATCTCTGAATTAATTAAGCCATATCTGGGATCCAAATACAAATTAACTGAAGTCCCCAAAAGCTTAATATTTTACATGTCTAAACACAGTGGCCCTGTTAATGAAATTCAGTGGTGTCCTGTACGAGAACGAAGTCACATGCTTCTCTCAGCTTCTATGGACAAAACAGTCAAGGTAACGTAAAATAAGATGCTTTGCAGACCAATCGTCAAACTTAAAAATACTGTATTAAATAATGATCTTCTGGGAATAACATCTTTGCTTGTGTGTGTTTAACAGTTTCAATGTATTCAGAATTTGAGGAGATGCTTTCAAGTACAAGACCCTGTTACGAAGTTGCAGCCTAATCCTTCACTATAGTTACTGTAAATTCTGTTATTTTGTAAGGTGGCGTTTTTTGTATTAGATATGTCAGTGTTTTAGATCTTAAGAAGTTAGATTTCTACTAGGTCATTTCTTGTAATCTGTATTAATGTTAGGGTTTTGTTATTTCCTGCTTCAATGCCACAGTGGCCATAAACACTATCATCTAAATACAGATTCTGCCTTAAGTCATTAAACATCTGACTGCCAACACTGGAATAATACTATGAGGAACTTTACCTTTCTGACAGGCTGAAGTGGCTGCTGCTGGAGGAGGTATGTCAGGTCAGATGGATTTTTCATCTGAACTAGTTTGGCAGGTTTTGCATCCTGGAAAAGCGTCTGTCGTGATCTAAGGAGTCTTCTCGTGTCAAGCTTGTTTCAAGGGTTAATTGCTCAATACTTAAGTGTATTTTCCTTCTAGCTTTCGTGAATTTGGCTTCCATTCTTTGTCAGTCCAGTCTTATTTTTATTTTAACAGTGGGTAATGAAAGTACTATGTGTATGCTTTCCCAAATATAGGGCTAATGCCACCTCTGGGTTCAAATAATAGTCTTCTGAAGTGATTTTACACAGGCACATAGTTTTGATAAGAGTGCACAGAAAGCGGCCTTTTTGGTGAAAGGCATGCTTTATTGTATCTAACTTTTTTTTGGCACTATTTTACTGTTTAATTTGTAGTGGAGAATTGAGTTTCACTTAGTTTGGCTGTTGTATGATTTTTCTTATCTTGGAAGTTTTGGTTTTCTTTCTGTTCTGTTCCTTTCTTTCTTTCTGTTCCTCTTTCCCCAGTTTTGCCATGGGGCTGTGAAATATGTGCTGACTTTGCATCTTTGAAGCAGGGATGTTCTTGAACCTTGGCAGAGTTTTTGTTTTTTTCTCATGATGTCTATTAAAGCACTGGTGCTCACGGAAAGGAAAAGCCCGGATCTGTAGCATAAATAAAATCTATTCCTCTCAATTACTTATTTTTATTCTTTTAAGTTAAAACAACTTTACTAGTTCTGTTGTAGTCAAGATAGCATATCGCACCATCAAAGTCAGAATGCTTTGAACTGTAGGTAATGTCTCCATCATCTATCCCAAAATGTTTTCACTTCTTTGTGTTAAAGATTAGATGGAGAAAAAAAGTATCCTTGTTTTCCTTTGCAAGTGTTCTTTGATATATCAAAAAAGTTAAATCTTGGCTGCTACTTGAAAAACAGACTTAGAAGGAAAAGACTAAGATATGCAAAAAGTGCAAATGGATATTTTTGGTAAGCAGCAACTTAAATTTGGATTGTACAAAACTATATGCACCTCTGACTTAAATGTGTCTGAATTTGATTTTTTGTCTTAAACTGCCACACCATATGCTTAATGTTTGTTTACTATACCAGAACCTCATTTTACTGATGAATGAAATTGCAGATTCGTTAAATTTGATAAAACAATATAAAATCAGTTGTTATTGCAATGTAAAATTATTAAAAAATGGAAATAATATCCTGTCTGTTTTGTCTTCAAAGCAGAAAGATACTTTTTCAAATAGTCTAACCACCCCCGAGTGGAAGCAGTCTTTAATGGTAAAGCTGGTTTTTGAAGACATCTAATTGCTTTGGATTCACAAACTATGGAAATTCAATATAAATAGAGTATGTTAATGTTAGCCACACTTCAGAGCATGTGAGTCTAAAACATTAATGAAGTAATGATGTAATTTTTACAAAGTATATGAAAATATATTTTTCATATTTTGGAAGGTAGCCTGTAGATAAATACCTATGAAGGCTTCTTACTGCTATTTCTTAATGAAATTGAAGACGGTAATTGTATGAGCAGTAGCGTCTGTGAAGTTTGCACCTTTACACAAGAACCCTTCAGGCCAGTAGAGGGCACGGTTAGATTAAGTATTAACTTGATGCGATGAAACTAATTTCACTAACTTTCCAGGGCCACGAGTCCATAAATCTCTAATGACTATTACAGCAGTAGTTTATCTTCTGGGGATTTTTTGGCTCTCTACCATTGCCTGAGGTTCTCCATTTTCTGGTACAAGCATAAAACAATTGATTGAAAATGTAGATGCAGATGTATTTTTTTTTTTCTGATCCTGTACCTTCTCACAGCTTACCTTTTTTGTTTTCTTCCAAAAAACACCTGCTTGGAATTCCTAGTTTAAATCCAGGCAGTGGAAGCATGTCCTCTTTCCCTATAACACATACATGCAGACACTCAGGATGTTCGCACTATTTACTTTAAAAGTCTAATTCAGTTAAAACTCAAAAGCATAGTTAGAAGCTTGAAATTCCCGTATGATCAGAGAGATCAGGCAATCTAAAGCCTCAAAACTCTGTACTTTGTTAGTCATGTGAATAACTGTAACTGAGTATTTTTATGTGTATTTTTATGTGTAATGTGAATATTTTGGCTTCAGGGCTTACATTCATCCTATGCATTAAGACATCTATCTTCTGAAGAGTCCAATATTGGTGGATATTTCTTAGTATTAAGAGTTCTGTCTAAGCAGATCTGACTGACTTTGGTAGTATAGATCTTTTGATTTAAGCAGAACTTATAGTTGTATGCAATTTTGGTAGTATTTAGCCTAACAGTTTTGCATCTTTTATCTCTTCTTATGTGCTTAAATATTTTCCTCTTAAATCTGAGAATTTCCCTTTCTGGGAAAGAATTTTGTTTTTTTTCTTTTGTCATAGAGAAGGAAGAAGTACTTGGTTTAGTTATCTTAATATAGTGATCTTAAATTCTTTATTCTCATCTAAATTACTGTGACTAAATCGTTCCATATCACACAGGGATATATCCAAAATGTATATATAGAACTGATTATGTGTTTTCTTTTGAATGTGTGAATGTATCCTGTTGGGGGAAAAGAACAGTCTTCCCTTTATGTTCTCCCAGATTAATCAATATGCACTTTACCATCTTTATGAATCAGTGTAAGTCATGCTAAAATGTTTGCAATAAATGAGTTGATGTTTTCAGTTTGTGTTGACTGAAGAATAGCCTAGTGTCAGGAAAGATCATCTGTAGCAGTTTGTATAAATATATTCTATGTATAGGAAGGAATGCACTGTTTTAGAGGATTTTTTATTTTTCATGTGCTCTTAATTTTTTGTGTATGGCTGCATTTAAAAAAACCCAGAATGGTTATCAAGTGGTAAAGTTGAAAAAAGAATCAGCTATCAGCTCAGGTGTGTAATTCTCTAGTGACACCTGTACCAGCAGATGGGGCTTCTCAGCATCTCAGAAAGGGATGGGAGCTAAACTGAGCCTCTAAAGACTGGAAGGCTTGAATGTTTGCCTCCATGCTGTTCACTGAAAGATCACAATTAGAAGTTTATGCACATGTTGCAAAATGTATGAGAAAACTTCATAGAGACCTGAAAATAAGATAGAACTTCATATGGGAAGTGATAAGTGTTGGAGATTATTTACCCACAGGTCTTCATATCCAGAGCCTTAACAGAAGAATATTTTGTGCTAAATTTTATGTTTGCAAAGAATGGGGTGGGGTGTTGGGGGTGTAAGTCTTAGATTTAGGCTTTGGCAAGTCTTTTGCCATCCATTTTCTCAAGAATTTTGAGCTTCCCCTTTGGAAGGGGACTGATTGTACTTCCAGCTAGGAGGCTGGAGAAAGGGGCAGGAAACCTGATTCAAGTGCAGGAAAGTATTCTTTGGCGCTTTAACTGTGGCAGTGCTTTTCTTCACTATTACATTCTAACTGCAGTATCAGTGGCTTATGCTTCTAGTTTAAGTATGTATTTAAGGATTGTGAAATATGATTGTCTGAATGGATTAAATTTGTTTTCTTTGGATAACACTCTTCTACCTTCTGTTTGAATGGGTGCTGTAAATGAAATTTAGGCTACTACTGCCAGTTTTGGTTTTGCCTACTTAAGCACCGAAATAGCATTTGTAATTTTAATATCCCATCTAGTATTTTTTGCATATATTGTGAGACTCACCACCGTTATTAAAGGTGCCTAGTTTCCATAGTGTGGATATTCAACACTTTCTGAGCATTAGACCGTGTTTAGGTATTCCTGGTTTAGAACCCCCAAATATAGAACCCAAAATCACAGGTTGCTGTTGGCCTTAGGTAGCAGAGCAGGTAAAAAGTTGACTCTTGAAAGACATACTTACCAACTGCAGGAACCACTATATTGCATTGACATTGTTAGTGTCTTTTAATTACGTAGAGACACAGAAATGTAAACTTTTTCACTAGTTACTGATGCTGAACTTAGCTTTTTAACAATTGTTCATAACTTCAAGCCTCCCATACCATTACTCTGTATTTCCTGTTTTTTCTTAAAATGAACTCAAGGTAACATGTTTAATCATCTGTCAACTTTGACTTCTGTGTTCCTGGTTTTCTATTTAGAGCATCAGAGCAGGTATTTGTTGCAAAGTATTTCTTCATTTTCAGCACTTTCACCCTCTGTTGATGAACAGGATCAAAGAAAGAAAGTACTGTGATTCTTTGGCATGCAAAATGTGTATTAATAGCACTTTGGTGGGATGACTTGTAACATAACACATTGTTGGAAGTCCCTCTTACATGTTTTGTTCCCTGCTTGCCTACTTGAACTTCATCTCTGTTTAGTCACAGCTGAATCTATACAAGGAAAGTAAAAGTTTTTAATATTAATGTCAGCCTGTTGAACAGTTTTGCTGACCTCTCATGGTTAAGAACACGAGAACAGCCATGCTGGTTCAGAACAAGGCTCTGTCTAGCCCGGTGGTCAGTCTCTAGTAGGGTGCGAAAGTACATGCCTGGAGAAGAGCAAGTCAAAGGTTTATGGTGCCTTAAAGTCCTCTTCTGCTGTCTGCTTCTTTTCAACTTGGGGGATTTCTGAGATCCAAAATAGTTCTTCTTTGTAACTTTTTACCTCAAGAGATCTCTTCCAGATACTTCTGCAGTCTTATGAAACTCTCTTCTGATCGTTAGACCTAGAGTGGTATATTACTGATACTGGTCAGTTTTAATGTAGGGATTTTGCTTTCTGGAGTGTATCAAGTACTACAAGAAATACCATTTTTTTTTTTCATATTTTCAAAACCTTTTATTCTTTTTTTTTTTTTTTTTTTTTTGTGGAGAAAGATAGCATAGTCATACATTCCAGGAATTCGTTACTCTTGATCCTGTTATGTTGGGCTGAAAGAGATGGAACACGATAGCTTCCGTTCATCCATATAATGTGTGTAGCACTGGTGGTAGCAATACATTTTTCCTAGATACTGCTTTAACCCTGCATTGGAGTAACAAATTCTAATGTTTCTGTTTTCAACCATTCTGCACACAATTCACTTCTTCTTTTTGTTCTGTCACATGCACGTCTGCTTATGAAGGAATAAACTTAAGCTGCCAGTATGTTTCCTATACACTCATGCATGGCTGTCAGATGGCTATAGCCCTGTCACTTAGGCTGCATTCAAACTGTTCACTAAGCAATATTATGTATTGTGCTGCTAGTGCCTAAGTATTACAATTAATTTTTAAAATCTAATCGTAACTAATGCTCCTTTAACTGTAGCTGATTGCATAAGATGAGAATTTGGGGAGTCATCCTATTTAAAACATCTCAGTTAAAGTGGAATGTATGTATTAAAAAAGATCTCTTGGATGTTGGTACATTTATAAATCTGTATTTTAAAAAACCCAAGAAGTTCTCTCCATTAACTTGGAGGTGGCAAGGAAATGCTCATATTCTGGAGATTGTGTGCTGCTTACCTAGATGTGTGGAAAAAACCACTGTTTTCTTGTTGAAGAGGCTACCAAATAGGCTATTCTGAAATACTGAAGCTGAATTTTCTTTATGATGCCATGTTCTGACTTTCTTCCCTTTTCTATTTAGAACTATTGCATATTTTTTACAAGAACTTTAAGCTTATTATTAAGGTGGAAGTACACATACTATTTGATAGACATATGCATAGTAATACCAGTTTCCTGGGTGCTGAAAGGGCTTCTTTGTATGCTTTGATCTTTTTCTAACAAAATTATTTCATACATTTCAATAAGAAGTATTGTCCATAATGCTTATTTTGTAAGAAAGGGAACATCATGCAGGAGGGAATGTGCTTGACCATCAGTGAAAGCTTCTGACTGTGCTTATGCCTGGATGATAATACAGGTCAGAATGTAATCGCTAGCTCTCAAACAATTGTTCTGCAAAAGCTATTAACACAAGTCAGCAAATAACAGTTCTTGAAGGTGGTGGATTTTAGTCTCTTCATCCCAAAGGTATGTGTGAGTAAGGGTTGTTGCACATTTGGTATTTTAATACATAGATACGTTTAGAGATCACTGTTACATAGAAATGCGGGTTTTTTTAATTATTTTCTTGTTTCCAGCAATGCTGTTGTCAAGGAAACAGAAATCCTTGTAATGCCTTTGTTCATTTTCTCAGAATCCACAGCTGGAGATGACTTGTATAGTTTTTATTATGTTCTTAGTAGTTGACACACTCTTGTGCCTCAAAGGATTTTTTTCCAAAGGAGTATGTTTCTTTGAGTATAAATAGCACCATCCTGATCTGTATGCTGTTTGATAGGCCATTGTTTTCTTTCCTTCTTCACTAATGAATTAAATTCAGTTGCTTTGGATTAGAATTTATCTTCACACCTGTGTGAAAACTGACATTTAAAAAAAAGGAGGGGGTAATGGGAGGGGGAGCAAAAATGTAGTGAACCTCTCAGCTTCTGGGTTAGGTTGTCAGCTCTGTAAAGGCATTTTTTTTTCTTTACACTTGGAAATGTCTCCTGAATTAGATCTCCTTAAAGAATACTGGAGTAGTACCCCAACTGGTCTCGCCAAGCATTTTTGACTGCTTTATGGTTGTGTTAGAGGATGTGGCTATGGGGCAGAAGAGCAGAAGATGGGCATTTCACAGCACAGCTAATATGCCTGTGCTTACCCCCCCCCCCCAAAACTGGGAATTATTTAATGAAAAAGTTGGAAAACAAAGTGTCTCTGAAATAGCCTGTAGCACAGAAATAAGCAACCTTGTCCCTTTCCCAGCATAGCCAGCCTGGTGGGGAAGAAACAGTCAGGGCTAGAGATGCCAATGAAGTGTCTTTAATGAAGCTTAACTGATAATGTCATAAATCAAGCCCTCCAATTATGCATAGGATCAGTGTGGGCAGCTGCTGTGCAGTCTAATGTCGGAATGTCACCTGAGGTGGGAGGAATGTATGGTGGTATCTCCCTTCTGGATGCTTCAGTAAGGTTGCTGGTGAAAAAGTCAAGATTTTGGTGCTTGGAAAAAACTGAGCTAGAGTAGTTTTAAGCTATTAAGTGATTGTAATACATTATGGGAGTATCTATTTTTTTTAAACAGTTGAGAAATTTTGAATATTTTTGCTGTTTAAAAATATAAATAGTACCAGTCTAACTTTGCTTCTTTTCTAAAGTGTAGCTTTATAGATGCATCTCATATCCTGATACATAAATCTAAATCTATCTATCTCTATATATAATCTGCTAACAAAGCTACAATGCATTTTATTGCTTTGATTCCTTACTCTCTTGGTCTGTCGATGTTGTCAAGGAAACAAATTTTTGAGAAGCTTTGCTCTACTTTTTCAGGTTCTATAGAGAGAATACTTGTGTAGGATTTATCCAACATCAGTAGAAACAATTTGCCTGAAGCTTCTATTCTTTTCAGTATGCTCATGTCCTTGCTTTTTTAAAGCAGATTTTATTTTTAGCATGTGTGAAAGAGCTCCATCTTTAAGGTCATAATATCAGTGAATGTACCAAAGATTGTTGACACTTGATCTTTAGATGAAACCTGATAGAAAGAACTTTAATGGCATTTTGCTATATATTTATGCTATGAAGACAAGTGTTAGTTATAGATTCCCTATAAATTAAAGGGGAAAGAAACATTAAGAAACCTCTTGTTATTTAGAGAAGTTGCTTCACTACTGTGGAACTAATGGCGTCCCATCCTTTATCATACTTATCATGCTTCATTGTAGAAACTGTCCCTCTTCAAAGAAAACGCTTTTTGTGGCTAATCTGGAACTGCATTTTATTTGTCTTCCACTACGTATGTGCTGGCGGACTGGTTTATTATGACTGAGCTTTACCTTCAATGTGCTTTTGGAGGCTTTCTATTTATTTATTTATTTAAATTGCTGTTTTTTTTTTTCTAGGACACAACTAAAAGTGTACCTATAGAAACTTTTACCGTTGTCAAATGTTTCAGTTGTTTAATCATTTAAAGATACAGAGCTTGACAGATAGTAAAGACTGCGCATGCTTGTATGTTGTGCACGTGCCAGCTGTGTAACACCTTGCTTTCTGAAGTCAAACTTCTGGAATTTGTCCTGTTCTCTAGTCATCTTGTCTTTTTCCAGATTATAATTTGCTTTTTGAAAGATTTTTTTTTCCCCTCTCATTCTGAACATTGGGACTAGTGGCTGGAATTGTATATTGTTACATACTGAGGAAGGGACACAGCTGGTTCTGTGTGGAAAGGATGGCAACTAGCAATGCAGGTGGTTAGGGATGACATAGTCATGTAAACATGTTAAAGCTTGGCAGATATGTTAGTTAGCAATATTTTAACAATGTAAAAGGAATTAAAATTAGGTAGTTCAATTTTACTTTGCTGGTGTTGAAATAGCGCTAGTTATGAATGTCCTTACTGCCAGCAAAATGCATAGCTGCTTTACATAATTAATTGTTTATTTTCATAATTAAATGACTAGTTTGGCTCATGTTTAAGACTGGGTTATGTCAGTGATATCAGTGGGTTTAGGATTGCATCTATATTTTCCATAGCCTAGGATTTTTCATCTTTTGTTTCCTTTTGCAATTGTTAACATTCTCAATAGCCTTGGGAATAATAAATAATTAATTTTTTAGTTGAAGGAATGAAGAGTTGTAAAGACAATGTTACTTGCCCAGGCTCACTGGTAAATGAATGCAAGATTCATTAAACCTCAGGTTTTCAGATAGTGATTTAGAACAACTAACTGTGTACTGCCCCTCATAGACATTACTTCGGTGTGGGCAATAAGGCTGCAATAACTACTTCCGAAGATGAGAAAGCCACCTGCTTAATGTTGGGGTGGGACAGAATTTGCCCATAAATTTTGAGTCACAGATACAAATTTGTCCTTAAGTACAACCATTGACCATTATTTTTAGAACTGTTGTAGCAATGTGTTACTTAGTGTTGGTGTACAAATACTGCAAATCATGCACCTGCTTACGGTGTATCCAGCCGCACTGTACTGTAGGACAGCTGCCACTCATCTGATGGTTGGGTTGGTGGAACGTGCCTGTAGCAGTTGTCCCTGCTGTGTTAAGTCTTTCCCATGGATAATGTGCAAGAATGAGACAGCTTAAATTGCTCCTTTTTATTTGCTGTATTTGTGCTTATTTATTTTATTGACTGTATGAATAGAAGAGATGCTTATCTGATATTATACATGTACATATATCAATATAAAGCTACAAAGCACATGAGTGGCCTTAATTGATTCACATTTTTATATTTTTATTAAAAAAGTATGGTAATATTGAAGTACTGTACAAATGTTTTCCATTTTGATAACCGCTCTTTAACTAAAGTTTAAAGGAAAAAAACCCCAAACAAACAGCTTAAAAGTTGGTCAGTGTTGGTTTTGCCCCTTCTGTTTTCAGAAATAAGTCATAGGTCAACAGCAAAGAGATATTCAGTGTTTCAGAATCTGGGGAGTATAGTACTTACGTTCCGAATAAAAGTGTTTTCTTGCTCTAGTAGTGGATGTTCAAAATCTGTGGGATACAAGTATCTGTGGAATATTTTTTTCTGAACATATCTATCCAGCCCATAGTTGCCTGTAGGAATTAAGGATACTTAAGACTATTTGCCTCTGAAGTGCTTCAAGTCTGAAACTGAGGTGTTTAACGCTTAAGAGGAATCCCCACTTTTAACAGAGCATAAATCTATGTGACTTAAGGAAGTGATTGATGTTAATGAATATGATACATAGAGGTGAAGGGGAAATCAGATTATTTCATAAATGGCTATAGTAATTTAGCTAATTATCTCCTGGGGAGTTGTAATACGTTTGAAGTTCTTCTCCTTTGCCTGCTGGTAAGATATTGATTGCTTAAGTGTTTTCTGGTCATGAATATTAACTACTAGTAACCACTACCGTGATTGTCCTTTTCGGTGTTCTGAACACGTTTACATCATTTTTAACCACTACTATTATACTCTAAACTCGATGAGAAGCTGCCAAATTTATGCCATGTTATTTTTTCTCCCATATAGATTCAGTAGTACAAAATTGAGTGGTTTTAAAGTAATTCTTAATAGCTACCTGCCATTATATTATTGGTTGTTCTTGAATTACTTGAATATGTGCATCAAGCTATTCTGCTTTAACCACGTCATCCCAAATATGCCTAATACTATGTATGAAGTAGATAAATTATCTGAAGGAAATTTTTGGGTATAAGTAGTATACAACTGGGGTGGGGATTTAAGTATCTTTGCCATACTTGGCTTTGCCTTATGCTGAAATAATTCACATTTTCCATACCGTACAACAAACCATAGCTTAAGTCACTTACTGATTTATAAGTATATTGTAACTTCTTTTAATTTCTTCATTTTCCAGGAACTTACTGTTTGAGGTGCATCCACAAGGTTAGCCATATTACAATGGTTAGTCACAAAACACTTAAAGGTTAACTGCAAAATAGGTGGGAATTCTTCCCTTTATTTTGGGGTGTGTGGGAAGTTACTTCTCTTGCACTGTCTGCCCAGCATGAATGTACAGTTGCTATTTTGTAGGTACAAAAAACCCTAGTCACACTTATAACTTCAGCTGACTGAAAGGTGATCTGTATGAGCATCTTCCTTAGACCCAACAGTTTATGGGGGATTTGTGATTAGCTTCAGGTGTGACTATCCCAGAACCTTTCTGCACCATAAAGAACGCACCATGTTAGAAGATGGCAATTGATGGCAGAAACGCTTTGCTCTTGAGAAGGATAGCTACTGATGACCAGTGATTTTAAGTGTCCTTTACTGGATATATCTACTTATTTACAAATTGCCTTTTTGTGAACTTCGCTTGTAATGTAAAGGTTGTCTGACTTCAGAGTATTAAAAAAAAAAAAAATGGTTCTCTTTTTTTTTTTTTTTTCCTCATTCCCTTGGCATCTTGCCTTACTATTCAGCATTTGGTAAGCATAATCTTTTGCAAATAGTGGGAATTAACTAAAAAAGATTGATTGGTACAGATAAGTAAAATAGCAAATGAAGTCTCTGATTGTACGAATCTTACTGTTTGGTCTGATTTGCAGCACCTGTTCTTGAAACTTGTATTTGATATTTTAGCTGAGAATTTCTGATGTTTTATTTGGACTGCCTAATACATAGGGTGTTAAATTCTAGACTCCTTTAGTACAGATCTCTGCAGTAATTCAGAGAATACTTAATTTGGATTTTAAAGTGGTTTGAGAAAATAGCATGCATAATCTACATGTTAGTTTATGATGTATATGGTCCAATACCATCATACTATCTCTGTAGAGCAGATGAATTCAGTTGAAAAACGTGTTTTAAAATGTTGCTTTCCTCTTAATTTGCTCTAAATTCAGTGATGAGCATCAGAAGCATGCACATTTATCCCCTGAAATGTCAAAAGGCATTATCTTGTCATACTTCAATACTAACAATACTAACAACATAGTTTTGCTTCTTGTTTATTCCTTCTATTCCCTGGTCATATTGTTCTAAAAAGCAGTACCCCTTGGAGAGTGCACAGCTGCTTGAGGGGGATTAAATTCTACAGTACCTTTGAGGACATGTGCCACAGCAGTTGCCTTCAATTAATGCCTGTTTGGCAACTTGGCTTGCCTTAGAGCTAGCCTTTGACGTTCGGTAACGTTAGTGTAGTGTAACTTCCCACTGCCCATTTTGTTCTGCTGACCATTTTCTACAGGAACAGAAGTAGTTCTCCTCATGAAACCTTCAAAAAATGACTGTTACTGAAATTTGGCTGTAAGAATGTGTTTCAACAGTATTTTTGGTGTTCTTACACAGAATAAAGAGAGGGACAAGAAAGATCTATACTAAGTTTTACTCCCTCACTGTATTTCTGTTTCTTAGATGAGCCTGAGTAGGTTGTGGTTTTGGTTTGGTTGTTTTTTTTTTTTGTGAAACATGCCTTGAGCACTTGTTGGAGAACTGCAGTTGTGATTTAGTTGACTAGTTTGATTGAAGGTCACTTTTACCTGACCTTGTGTCTTTAGTAAAAGTGCAGCAGCATGGTCTTAATTCTCACTGTTGTTCATCTCCAGAGACTTTATAAAATTTTTTTTCTTGCTTTCTCAGTCCATTTACAGCTAAGAAAAGAGATAGTGGGGAAAGTAAGTAACAGGTAGATCTCTTAAGTGAGTTCTTCCCAAACTTCAATTTGGAGTCTGAGATATACACACAGTTTGGGGTCAGGTACTCTCTTTTTTACTGGTGAGAAAGGACCAACACTTTCTTGGAGGACAACATCCTCCCCAGCAAAGTCCAGCTAGCTGCTGTTATAAGTGGGATGCAGACTTGAGGGGTAATGACCTGCACCATGGAGTGTCTCATACCCTTCTCTGCTCTCTGGGCAGTCAGCAATGTGCCTTTGAAGCAGAACACTAAATGTGCACTTAGGCAGCTAGGCAGCAGCAGGAACTGTCTTTTAGACAAGGTCAGGAGTTTCTTGGCACTGTGCACTTTCAGAACATTTGATTTGTCTTTTTTAAGAAAGACTTCACCTTATTTTTCTCTCCAAACAATTCTTGATAAAACTTTCATCAGAGAGACTTTTTTAGGTGTAGAGTAAAACTGCTAGTCAAACTGGGTTGAGAGATACAGAACAGTAGGACACCCTTATAGCACATAATTATTCACACTGTTATTTTGACTGATTAAAAATACTTTGTCAAATAATTGGAAAGCAATAGAGTAGACGTAATCTATTGTACTTCAGAATGCTGCCTAAATGTTTCTTCTCCATCATGGAGCACATTATTCATTAATATGTTTTCTAGTCGAAAGAAGCTTTCTTTAGTCTTAAAAGAATAAAGGATAAAGTACCAAGGCATGACTGTTCCGATACCCTGTTCTCGGGTTCAGTTTTTTCCTATTTTCAGGGTTTATTTCTCCAAGAAGTAGTGATCAGTATCAGTGTAGATGATCAAAGCTTCCTTCCTTCTCTGAAGACAGTAATGGTTATAACTCTTTTCTGAACAGAATCGTATTGATGCATTTTCTGATTTTTCACATTTTTTACGTTATACATAGTATTTCATTCCTGAATTTGTTGATTTTTTTTTTTTCTTTTTGTAATTAGATTTAGCTCTAAACACGGTGGAAGAAAGTATGCAACCTAATGTGGATAGTATCCCTAGTATGCACATTAGTGGTGCCCTTGGCTTGATGATGAATACTTTCAAACAAGTATCCTTCATGTCAGTCTTGTGATCTTGAGTTCAATTAAAGAAGCTCAGTCATTTTTGTTTCCATCTGATGTGTGAGGTATCTATTTTTAACTCTGTCTTCTGGGAAAACAATCAGATTTAGTAGGGGTTTTTTTGCTTTTTTTTTTGCCTGAAGAAGGGTTTCTTAACAAAAGCCGTGCACTTGCATTTGAATGTGTATCCCTATATTAGCAGGTAAGCAAAGGTATCCAGTTTTCCTGAGCAACAAAATACATGATTACAGGTCTAATGATAGTTTAAGAGATGTTTTCACATGTGCTGAAATCAAGGACTTGAAGCAGATGAACTTAATTATCTTTGTGAATATTCACAATCACATTATGTGCTTTAAATGTCACATTTGGAAATAGTGCCTCATTGCTAGTTAATTAACAATAATTACTCAAGGTAGTACTTATGTTTCTGGAATTTCTCTTACCTACTGTGAAAAATGTACTTTGCTTGTAAAGGTTTGGCAGTATAAAACCCAGATTCTCCTTAACTTTCATATATAAATTGTGCTGTTGCTTAGGCCCTCTGTACTTTTTACCTCTAGCATTGCTGCATGGAGAATCAGTTATTTCATTCCATTTGCTCTGCTACACCTGGGCAGCGTTTTTAACATCTTAACCATGCTATATATAATATTTTTTTAAAAGAAATAAGCAGTTATATTTTTTAGCAGAATGGGAGAAGCAGTAGCAAATTAGGCTGGCAGTGTATATCCATCATGAGGTGTTACAAAGGTGTGTTGACATCTTCAGCTAAAGAAATACGGCTTATGATAATACCAGAAGGGTTTTTCCAGTCATAGCACCTATGCTCAATGTATTTTTCTCTCTGTAAGGCTGTTTTTTCTTGGCAAAGCTTATACAACCCAAGACAGCTTACACTGCAACAAAAAATAACCCCTCTTACATCCTAGAAAATCCTTCCTATGTTCTAGTTTCCAGCTTCCCTCTTCCATCTTTCTTTGCTTTTCATGTAGAAACTTAATTGCAATGTCAAAGGATTCTTTCCAAGTTTTTTCCTTTAAAAAAATATCTTTCTTCTGCGATCATATCCTCCTTGTTTGCAGCAGCACACTTTACATGTGCGTGTGTGTATATATATTAAAATATATATAGTTATATATATAAAGAGCTTTAACAGAAAACCTCTATTACAATTACTAAAAGAAAGTAAATTATCAATTACTTGTACATACAAACTGGATATTCTCTTTGCTTGCACACTTCATTCACCTGTGTGAATGGGGTGTCCATTGAAATCCTGGCAATAACATGTAACCTGTATTTCATAATCATCTTTTTCTGTAGAGTACATTCAATGCTTTACAATAAAGTTTTATATTTGTGACAGCACTTGCAACATACTAAACAGATGTTTGAATTCTCAGACGTCAATTTAAAGCTAATTCAGAGAACAGCAAGAAAAGCTGCTAAATTTTAGAAACAGTCATGAAGATTAATTAAACTAATTACCTGTGCTTTGTGCAGTGGGAGTGGAGATAACTGCAGGTACATGAAGGCATGACCAAGGAAGTGATGAATATTGTTTGAAATGGTGAAAGTGTTTTAGTGATGGCAACACAGATGGAGAAGAAGCTGAGTGATAGAAAGCTGAAATCGTAGCATGACTCTGTGAAAGGGTCTTCAACATGTTGTGTGAAAATAGTGTTGGAAGTACTAAGCACTTCACTGGGAAAACTTCCCAATAATAATTTTTCAGTTGTAGAATGGCTTGGAGAAAAGGAGTTTCACAATTAACAGGTTTTTATTTTAAGTATTTGGAGAAAATCGTAGACTCACTCTAACTGAACGGGAGTGTTCCGAATGTCAAAAAGCTTTCACCCATATGTCTGCTATGTCAAATGAGTTGAAACAAAGTAACGCTTATTGCTTTTTTTCCCTGCCATTATATGTGGGGGACTCTTTCTTTGTAAGGACTGATGATAAATATGCTTTTGGGTATCAAAGTACAGAGCCTGACTTATCAAAAAACTTGATATGCAGCTGCTGACATTATAATTATTTTAGAAACTGTTCATTTTTATGTGCTTAAATAGGAAAATATGCTCAAAACCAGTCACTAATCTCTTTAAATTTTTGCTAATATGCAGAAGCCTGTAATGCTGCTAGAATTTTCAAGGAACCCAAAATATTTACATTAACTTTTTATTCTTAAATTACTCATTCTGTAGTTCTACAGTGACAGTGAAGTAAATGCGATGAAATACTTCTAGCAGTGAAGTAAGACTTTCTCTAGGTGTGTTGTACTGCAGTCAGAAATGCTGAACCAAATTCTACCTGATGTGTTGTTATATTGCTTAACTGTTTATGCTGCGGTAGCGCCAAGGGGTTGAGCACTCTGGGACCTATGGTGGAAGTTTGGGTTTATATGCATGCTTCAGCGTTGCACTGTGTAAAGCAATCAAACCAGCTTGGGTGGACACTAGAAGCTGCAGAGCAGGGTGGTGTGATGCTCTCCCAAGCTAGACAGGTATTCCTCTGGGATGGGTTTAACAGTGGGATGTCTTATGGTACCACTGCACTGATGTGATGATCGAGTAGGTTTGCACTATGTGAATGTAATCAGAGGCAGCCCCTACTGATAGAATAATTATGCATTACTGCTTGCTAAAATGAAGTATGTTCATCAGGCTTTAGAAAAAAAGTGTGTGGGAGGGGCAGTGGCGTGTAATTTTACAAGTTATCGAAATAACCACATTTACTTACGTAGTTAAAAATAACTTCATTGGGTCCTGTGCAAATGCCAGGCGATGCTTGTGTCGGTATGTTCATATATGCTGCTCGATAACTTTTGTCATTAATTCATAGTTTCGTGTCAACATTCAAATAGGAGAAAGCTAGCTTTTAACCTGATTCTAGGTTTTTGCATGGTGTGTTATTATTTTCTTTTCCAGCTGCAAAGGTATGCTCTTATACCAGCTGTAAAATGAAAGTTAGCATTAGAGTCTCCTTAATATGACAAAACTGCAACAATTATGCAAGCTTGTTACTTAACTGCTAATCTATTACTATAGGATAATATAGTAGATATTCTTTAACTTGTACAATTCTGAGTATTTATAGATGCTTTCAACCCACACTTTTACAGCCGGACTTGTCACTTGAGCTGTACTCTTAGTTTAAATTAAAAGAAAATAGTTACATCTGGAAAATGGCTTTGAAACATTTGGACTACACTAATAATAAGCCCTCTTTATGGTACAGCTTCCTGTATCTTAAATTGCTGTCAATTTTCTCACTATGTGATATCCAGGTAAAGTAAATACACAGTTTTTAGATGCTTGTCAGCTTGTAAGAAAAAAAGTATCCTGGTTTTCTCTTTAAATTAATATTGAGGCTGTGTATAATGTTGTTGAATCTATTATTAAACAGCCCCCTGATATATTAATTAAGAAAATGTTATTTACCACAGTCTTTTGTAGAGTGTGAAAGAAAGAGCTAGCTGTTCTTTCAAGGTTATTTTTTGAATCTTAAAATTTGATGCAAACTGTTCTGCTTTGTATTGAAGAGAAATATAGTCAAAAATCTGTTGTTCAACTTCAGGTTGGCTATATCACTGTACTACAGTATAGGAATGTAAGCAAATGTAGAAAAGCCTCTGCTGGTTAGATGTACGTTAGGTTTGCAAATTACTTGCCAATGCCCTTTGGGATAAAGGCTTTCATGAAATCATTGTCAATAACTTACTGTTGGGTTGACTTATGTGATAGGTTGTTCTTGAAGATTTTGCATGAGAGATATTAAATATTATAAAGTACAGAAACTCTGTGGGGCAATCTAAATGATGTTATAGAAACCAAACTGTATTACAAAGAAGAGTATTAAACATATTTGCAATCTTCTGTTATCTGTCATATGAATGCCAAGCCCTTGTCTGTCTAATGGGTTGCATAGATATGCAAAGGAGAAATAACAAAAGCTAATCAGTTTTGTTTTATGTAAAGCTCTTAATATGTAGATACTTGAGTTCCCTCAAAAAAAAAAAAAAGTGAGTATTCTAATGATGCATCTTCATGTTGTGTAAATCGCTTGGAGAAGAGGAGCTGCTGTAATCACTTGACTTGAAAAGTGAATATACTTGAAAATAGGATGGCGCAGTTGATGTACATCTGCGCTAAAATTACTGTGAATTACTCAAGTCTCAGTTAACCTGTGACAGTTGGAGTAATGCTGGTGGGGGCTTTACCAACTGGGAAAACAAACCAAAACTGTATCCCTCTAGTGTAGAAAAACATGGATGTGAAAGCAGGAATTAGTGCAATGGCCCCAGCATGCTGGAGATAAATGTGTCAGTGAAATATTTTTGTCTGTGATGTGGGGGAGGCTGGAAGGGAAAGTGACACTCTTGTCAGTTACAGTAAGCTTCTCGGCATGCTCACCAGCCCTGCAGCTGTGCAGTGCCCCACCAGTGAGCCAAGGAGCAGTCGTGGTGATGGCTGCACCGAGTAAAGAAAACTTGAGTTGTGGTGTGTATTTGGAGGGAAACAGGAAAAAAAAGTTAAAATGGGCAAGTTGTTTTACAACTGGCTTTTTTCCTAGATAGCCACTGCAGAGCAGGATTGTCTCTACTACATTTAAATCTCAGGAATATGCTGAGGGAATACTTGTTGTGTGCACTGCTGCACACGTTAAAGAAAACCAAGGCACTGTGGAAGATGGCCATCCCCATCTGTGGTGCAGGCTGTTTTCTCTGAGTCAGCAGATGGGAGGCACTGATGAATATCCTGGGAGCCAAATGGGAATCTTTGAGAAATCCTGAGATCTTTGGGGCATCTGCCTCCTACACTTCAAGTACTAGAGACACTCCTTGTGAGTGGCCAGGAAATGCAAACATTCATAATGTAATAATCGCTTGTATCTTACAATGTTATTAATTCTGTAATTCTCTTCAGCTTCTGGGATGTAACAGTATTTTTCAGACTTCATTCTGGATCAAATGTACCTTTGGCCATCCAGTGGAGACCCACCTGAGCAGGAGGAATTCCTGTGGCAGAGAGATTTGGACCTTGTGCTGTTCTCCCTAAGAGGAATCATCAGTAAGGATTACGGAAAGCAGCTTTGTGCTTGGGGTTGTTTGGAGGCTATTTAATTTATATACATAGTACATATTTAAATACATGCTCCCAATTACATGCAACAATTCAATGTGTGTGTTGGAAGGTGTAGTATTCACAACATACATAGCAGCTTGTTCCAGGGGAAGCAGGAGACCAAACCTTGTGCCCAGAGACCTTTGTTGGATGATAAACTTCTGTATGTTTTCCCCAGTGCTTAGAGACACATAAAAATCATCATAGCTCAGTAATGGTACAAACAATTGTTATAAGTCAGTTATAGTGATTTCCACAAGAGGAATAGGAAAGATTGTCAGTGTGGGATGACCCTGGTATAACTTGAACAAGTGGAGGTTCCTATATTGTACATCCATCCTGATAAATAATATCTTAAGGAGAAAAATCTTGAAAAGACACCAACCAAAGTTTATCCCTGTAGCCTTCAGGCTAGGTGTCTTCTTCAGAGCAGTTTTAAAATATCCAGGATAATTTTAAATAGCTATCAAAATAAATTACCTTTTTTGGTGCTCTCTTGTTGTCCTGGCTAAACAGACTCAGTAATCAAACTGCTCATTACGTTGCTGGCAGAGCCATGTCAGAATAACTGCTAGATTACCCTTGTAAGTGCATCTGTAATAACCCAAACTTTCTGTAGGGCTGATGAATTCCAGTTTTGAGGGAAACGATCTTTCTGGTGGAAAGTGAAGCAAAGGTTAGAGAATCTCTGGACTGAAAAGAGAAGCTGTCTTCAGTGCCTAAAGCTGAATAATCACTATGCATTTAATCAATGTAAAAGGAATTTTGCAATATTCTTCCAGACCCAAATGCTTATCAGGTGGTCATAAATTGTTTGTAACTGCATACTTATGCTGTATATGTATGAACTTGCTAATTGCAAGTGGTGTTAATGTTAATATTCCCTCAGTTAGAAGGGTAAATTATAATAGATGCTATAACATTGAGAGTTTTCAAACTCAATCTTAAGTTTAAAGTTTATTAACCTCCCACCCTTAACTTCTGTTGGCGTTATTGACTCATGTAAGTTCCAACACATCTAGAAATTGGACTGCTGGCACCTTAATTCTTATGTAGGCAAGCAGGTTTTTAAACTTTAAAACTGCAAATAAAAAGCCAAAATGAGGATGATGTAGTTATTGTGAATTAGAATACCTTTTTGGTGAGAATTGTGTTCCTCTTTAAAATGAAGGTATGACTTGTAATGAAGTAACTTTACTGTTGAAGTTAAACATTATAATGGCCTTTTAATGGCATCTTAATGGCCTCTCTGAGGACTTACACTGAAATAATTTTACCTTCTTGTAATTGCACTTCATAATGGACTGTAGCAGCACAATTTAAGATCTTCTTAATATTTTCATTGGTTTGTTAAATATAACAAACCCTTCAAGTTACCATTCTGTCAAATGAAGCATTATTTTTTTTATTGTTGTATTAGGTGTATGTTCCATACCTAAATATTGTCTGTCTCAGCAGTAATAAGGCAGTAACCAATTTTTGTAAAATTTAATCTGCATTGTGTAATAACAATAACATGTATATTGAATTGATTTGACATCCGAGAGGAGAATTTCTCAGGATATGCTCTATTTCTTGTGTATGTGTGACTCAGAAGCTAGGTGTCATGAAGTAAGCTATTACATATCCAGTGCTTATGTTATTCTGTGGAAATAGTCTGAAAGAAAATGCCTCTTCAGCTTTTTTATTTTTGTGAAGCCTAGTTGTTGAATGGAAATAGTTCACTATAAATCTGGTACGACTTCAGCTCAACAGGCACAGCCACAGATATACCATAATAAAAAGAACATTTTACAATGAGTTGCTGTGTCACGGAAGCACTCGGATAGAACTGCTATTGAATAACTTTGGAATTTTTAACTGTGTTTTCATGTAAATGACCTGGCAGTCAAGATTTCACCCTGAGCTTATTCATACTTTGCCAGTTTTATTTCAGTTCTCACCACAGAGTTGTTAATTTTAGGTAAACATCCTTTATAAACAAACTAATTCTAATCTGTAGCTTCAGTTTATAATGGCAGTAGAGCCTATTTCTGAATAATTATGTAATACTCTGGCATTTATTTACTTTAATTGAGCATTTTAATATGTTATTACTATTCTGATATTTCATGTAGCAATGTCCACGCATGTGTTACTTGTCAATGTTTAGCAATATTTCATCTGGACACGAAACGTGTGTGTGTTTACGTGCTATCACTGGAAGTGAAGGCCTCCCTCTGAGAGGGTTGTGAAATGCTGGAGGATTGAGCTTGTGTGTCCAGAAAATGCATGTAATAGGGGAAGAATATCGAAAACCACCAAACTGTGAAATAATGCCCTGTCCCAGCTAACCATCTTGTCTATCTTTCTGTAATTCCAGACATGAATAATGTTCAAGAAATAGGAGTTCACTAGTGTCCATGTTTTCTTTACTTTTTCCATTTCCAGATGAAGGGGATGGAAAAAACGTTATTTGCAGATGAGTCACATGTCCTGAGAAAAATATAGGATGCTGGGTAAAACTTTAGCTTTTGGTGCAATGGCAATATATAATTTACAAATCCTTTAATAGAAACATCTATCAAATGTTTATATTGGTCTTTTTTAGTCTCTTACCATTATCTTTTTTTTGTGTGTGTGTAATTTACGTCTTTCTTAAGAGTTTTCTTTGCCAGTTTTGACTTGAAAGGCTCTTGTGAAGGCTACATTAATTATTCATATTGGCAAAACCCCCAAGTTTGTATATTTTAAAATTATTTATGTTTTCAGTTTTGATTGGCTGATTAGGTTTTCCTTGTGCTACAAGTTAGCTTTTGAAGTATGGAATCATTAGGTGGATTTCTAAGAGTAGATGGCCAGCAAACAAGTTTAGGTTAAGTCTAGTAGCACTCGTTAAAGCTTTACCAAGAATGTTCCTTTATTGTATAGAATCAGATGGATAGCTCTTGCCGTAGTGGTGTGGGTTTTTTTTTTTTCTTTTTACAGAATTGTATTTTACTTCTCTTGTGCTTTGATAGCTGAAAATGTCAATCTTGTATCTTAGTATATTACTGTTTTCTTAAAATAATTTTATAGAATGCTGGCATCTCAAAGTACACTTTAGATTAGGTGTTTGTTTTCCTGTTAATGGCAAAACCACCCAAATGAGGCTTAATTACGGAGCCTTCCTTGGGGAGAGGGCTTCTGAGTTTCTGTGCAAGGGAAGATTACAATAAAACACACCAAATAATTGAAATGTATTTCATAGGCATGCTTGGTATATTAGTGCTGCCTCCTGAAGGTAAATGTAGTGCTTGTACTTAACTCAGTCTTTGTTGGATTCACCAGAATTAAAGCTTGTTGACATGTTTGCAAATCAGTTTTCATACTACTGACTAGTTTCTGGTAGTACTGCTAACTTGGTTAGCAGTGTGCTGCTAGTATTATAACTTAAAAAGCTTCTGCCTGGATAAAGCCCCCTACAAAGTAAGAGCTGTCTTCATATCTAATGTCCTGCTCTGTTTTTTTTTTTGTAAAAGAGAAGATTTTTCCACCTCATGGGTTTGATAAATATACTTGAAACCTTTAATACTAAAATTTTTTTTGGGGGGAGGGGGAAAAAAGAGACCTTATGCTGGCTGTCTCAGCTAACTGAATTTATTTTGTTTTGCTACTTTCCATCCTCCGTGTTTCTACACTAGTGAGGAAAGTCTAGTAATAAACTATCCAAATACAAGCTCCTATTCATATATTAAAGCAATAATAAATTTGACTCTTTTTTATCAGTTAGTAGACCTATGCTTTGGATTAGTAAGATAATTGTGTTTTGAGTTATGTCTGCTGCAAAAAGAAAGCTAGAGGAAATCTGCAAGTGCTTGCTCAAATGACAGCGTTGTTATGTACTTCTTACACTGTGTCTAGATTAGGAAGATGGATGTCATTTAAAATATGTTCCCTAGCACACTTTTAAACATTGCTAGAGCAAGTGTTCAACACATCTGAAAATGTGTTAGCTTTATCTAGCTTTACAGAATCCTGCTGAAAACCCTTTTTTGGGACAGTTGGTTTACAAATTAAGCTGGTATGCCCCAAATGTCATCAACCACTGTCTATATAACAATCTGAACATCTATTTACATCTTTCATAATGGTATGAAAATAATTTTATTAACACTTACAGGTCATACGCTAAGCTAGACCTTAGCTCATAGTTTTCCCTGGATCTTAGCTCTTAGTTTTACACAGCTTAATTATGTGTTTAGGCAAAAAAGTGTAAAGACAGTGATCCATTTTGTAATTCTTTCAACAAATTTTACCTTCTACTAAAACTATATTTACCTCGCTATTTTAAGAAGACACAAAGTAAAACAACAGTGAAACATCCTAAATCTTCCTGTAGTTACTCCATGAATTTATACATATTAACTACATGCCCATTCAAGTTCATATTTTTTTTCAATCACACAGTGGCTGGAGAGGCTTAGGCACACCTGCCAATTCTAATTTTTGGCTATTTATTGTGTTTCAGAGCTCCTTGTTGCTTTTTTTCCTGCCTTTCTCTTGCCCCAGTTCTATAAACAAAAGAATGATTTAGCGTTTTATGTGAGTGTTGTCTTATCCTTACTGCTGTTGGTTAGAGATACCCAAGGGGCACTTTTAACTCTTGCAATCCTGCCCAAAGCTGTACCTCATCCAAGTGGGGAATCTGAATAAGCAGCAGCAAATATATTTTTGTAATTTTTTCATGGGACTACTTCTGCCTTCTGGCTCATCACCTTTTGAAAGACCTTTTAAACTACAGTTCTGAGTCTGCTTTGCAACCTAGAAAAGACATGATTTTCTGTAGATAGTGTGGGGCTTCCTTTTTTACTGTATTTATTAGAAATTACAATAATTCAACATTGATCAGATAAGAAAAGTTGTATGGTTGTGGGAGGAGTACAATTCTCTTGAATCTGTGCCTGTTAGCAGATATGATGTTCAAATTTCATAGACAAATTCAGGAATTAGGGGAGGAAAAAAAAAAGGTAAAAAGTTGGTTTTTTTTTTAATTTTTTCTCCTTGAGACACACCAGGAAGCTATGTTATTCTAAAAAGGGAAAGAAGAGGGTCACGTCTGTTCAGCTTCACAAGTCTGTGAAGCGACCTGAGCATGCTTTGGAAAGGAGTAGCATGTGTTCTAGTCAAAGCACAGTAATTCTTCATGCTTCCCATAACTCAGCACTATCTCGCATCTTCCTTGAACAGGGCTGCTTCTTAAATGCTATCTTTGTATTTAGATTAGTCAAATGCCATCCTTGTATTTAGTTGGAGGCAATTTCTTGCTGTCATTCATGTAGTAGGAGCTATTGACAGAGGAAGTTGGTAATTGCAGAGTGGCATAACTTGGCTAACTTGAGGGGGGAGAGTTCTGTTAAATTAGAATGGATGTTATGTTGAAATTAACTTGAATCGATCCATTAAAAATTTTTAATTTTGTTATGCATGCTTCAGAAATTAATTTCTTGTTTAGCATTCTTGATTGGCCCTGCTGTAGTTCCTTTATGCATGCAAATTCAAAATGCGTACAACTTAATTCCTGATACGTGCTTCCAATCTCTAATTTATCACAATTGAGTCATTGTTCTTGGGTTCATTGTGCAATTAGTGACTGTCTGAATAGATGCACCTTTCTAACAGTAAAGCTGCTATATTTTATTTTCTGCAATCCAATTTGCTTGCAGGCAAGCGTGTTGTAGATGGTCGTACAATGACAATGGAAGAAATGTGCTCAACTCCTGGTTTATCAGTCTTCATAAGCTTGATAAGTTCTCATGTTACGGTTACTCTGCTTATGTTGCTGTGACTTTTTTTTGTTTTTCTCCTAGGAATGAATGCCTAGTTTGGATGGTCAGTAAGAGAAAAGCCTTTATTTTGGTGTCCTATGAGCTGGCTGATAGCATATCAGACCCCTGTGGCTGCTATTTACTCGAGTATCAAGTGCTCACCCTCTCCTGCTTTCTGTTATGACTTACCAACAGAGTTTTTATTATCTTCAACATGAAGTGCTTTATTTTCAGAGGCTGTTTTCCTGAAAGCTCTCAGTCAGAAAATAGGATCTGGAAACATATAATCTATAACTGGTCTCATCTGTTACTTTGTTTAGTTGCTTACCTGACTTGCGAACTTTTGATCTTGAGGGTGGGGAGGTCTGGTTAATGTTACCTAAAATGTTGGTTGTAGCGTTTTCACAACATTTGTAAGCTATACAAGAAAGAAAGCAACTTCTAAAGCCTTGATTTCCAAATATTATGAAGAATGTGAAAGAGCAATTGGATTATAACATGCCTTGGAGAAAGTAAAAAAGAAAATTGCTTTTGTAAATAAATCTCTAGTGCAATTCTGTCACTTGGCTGTTTGTATCTGCCACTTTGGCCCCATATATATATATGGCAGATAACTGTGTAATCACCATACTTTCTATAACATGAATGGACATTAAATGAAAGCAATTGATGTAAAAGGAATGGAAAGGCACTACTATAAATAATGAAGTACAAAGAGTAAGAACTAGTAGTGAAATATGAACCAACCTGACACATTAAAGCCAATGTTAATAGAATTGGGAAAAATGCAATTAAATTGTTCATGATACCTTAATGCCAGAAAAGTGTTGAAGAAAATCTTGGCAATAACTAGGCAACTTCAAAGCTTGGAGGCTTGGCTATTTATTTCTTTCAAATATTGGAGAATTCATTAGTTTATAACTGTAGATGTAAGGGGGGGGAAATACAGTAATATTTCCTAGTAACATTTTTGTAGTAATGGTTGCATATGTCATTGTTTTGGGAATGCTTTATAAGCGAAAAGGATGGACTGGTACTATTTATAATGTAAAACATTGCTTGAACGTGTGGCACCAAGCAGTATTTTCAGAGCAGCAGGCTGAAATGTGTGCTTTAACTCTTTAGCTCGGCAATTAAAATGGCACCTGACATCACAAGATAAAAGGGCAACTTCAGTTTTAATGAGAATTTAGTATTTCATCTAGAGATAATACTAAGTTTCTGTAAGAGCTGAGTTTTGAAGTCAAGCAACAACACAAAATGGTTGGTAAAACTTGGTAAAAATATTTGAATATAAATGCATGATAGCACCTAGTCCTATAATACTTGATACGCATGTTTAAATGGCTATTGAGGAATATTATATATAAGGAATATTATATATCTCAGACTGTGTATTTTTTAATGAACTGTTTCCCCTGCCTGAGTAATTTATTATGTGCTAAATATATATGTCCTTATTCCATGTAAATCTATAAGTTTTATTTTATAAACCTCTATTTTAAAAGTACTTATTATCAGATATGCTTAAAGTTCAGCAGCCTTTGGTATTTAAAATACAGTTTTCTAAATGGGTCTAAGACACTTAATTTCTTAAAACCACTTATTGTGATATCAAAGCTGTAATTGTCACAACCGTGACTTTTTAAACTATAGTGTTGTGGCCTTCACCTTCAGCCTAAGACTGATCTTGGATACAACCCTTTTTCTGAGTTCATATGTAGATGCCAGTCAGAAGAATAAGTTTGGGGTCCTTTTTTGATGGTGTCTGTAATTCATATTCCTTTTTGGCAAAGAAGGCATGATCAATAACTTCACTCACTTGGAACAGAAGTTTTCAGTGGCCCTGATTCCTAGGGGACTTTCTTGTCTCCTGCTTTGTACGAGGCCCTGAAAAAAAATTCTTTTGAGACTGAAGTCCAGTGGTGAAGGCTAAATGCAAGATCCTGCATGTGGGTTGGGATGATCCCAAGGGCAAAGGCAGCCTGGATGGAGAACGGATTGAGAGCAGCCCTAAGGAGAAAGGCTTGGGGGGTGTTGGTGGATGAGAAGCTCAACGTGGCCCGGCAATGTGCATTTGCAACCCAGAGAGCTAGTCATATTCTGGGCTGCATCAAAAGAAGCGTGACCAGCGGGTCAAGGGAGGTGATTCTCCCTCTCTGCTCTGCTCTTGTGAGACCCCACCTGGAGTACTGTCTTCAGCTCTGGGGCCCCCAGTGGAAGAAGGACATGGACCTCTTGGAGCAGGTGCAGAGGAGGCAGCAAAGATGCTCAGAGGGCTGGAGCACCTCTCCTATGAAGACAGGCTGAGGGAGCTGGGGTTGTTCAGCCTGGAGAAGAGAAGGCTCCGGGGAAACCTTATAGCAACCTTCCAGTACCTAAAGGGGGCCTGCAAGAAAGCTGGAGAGGGACATTTTCCCCTGACCCCAGCCTCCTGCGATGGCCGTTGTCTCACTGAAGGGATGTGGAAAGACCAAGTGTAACACCCAGTGAAAAGAGGTGAAGCCGGGGGGGAGAAATGCTGGGCTGAAGCAAGGCCTGGGGAGGGAAGGTGCTCCCAAGTGCTCATTTAACTCTTGGTCTTTTTTTCCTCAATATCTGAATCTGTAATTAAAAGCTTATGTTAATTGGCAATAAATCAGGTGAATTTCCTTGATGAAGGCTGCCTGGCCCATGTGGCTGTGATTCCAGAAGGTATTGCCACATGCTGTTACCTTACCAAAAAAAGCTGATGGCAAGTGTGATGGTGGGGAGGAATGTGGTATTCAGTAACTTGTCCCTTGTGCGTGATCCATGGTCTCATCCACAGGAGTCGATCATTTTTTCTGTTTCACATAATGGAGGGAAAAATGCAGCTTTAGGGGTGCATGTTTTCCGCTTAGCTTTTTTATAATCAAGTGAGGACTTGGAAGTGGCTTTTGAACTGGCTTTACCTCATTCTTCTTGTGAAAATTGAGTTTTCATGCTTAATTGCTAAAACATGACAAAAATATCTGAAGCATGTACCACCTGCTTTTCCTTTCATCTTGATTTCATTCATTCACTAGCTTCCTCATATTAAAAGCCCTTCAAGACACAATTAACCCTTTTTTAATACTGTGAAGCTTGAAATGGTCATTACAACTCATTAAAGCAGAGAAACTTACTTTAAAAAGCAGTTAATATTAAATTTTTCCCGACTTCTTTTTTTGTGGTTAGGGTAGAATACTTAGGGTATGGCCATCGTGGTTCCCGTCTTAACTGTCTATTCAAGTTATTAATGATAATTGGTTGCATTGCATTGCAGAACTGTGCTCCATGCTAGAAGATGCTTTGATGAAATAATTTTCTGTAATGGAATGTTGTCTTCTAAGTATGGACTACATAATAATGATATTGTCAGTGAGTCCTTTTTGTCCAGTAAGAAGAAAACATAATTGAAGATAAAAATATGTTATCACAAATCTTGCTTTTTTCCTCCCTTGTACGTTCTCCTGTATTGTGAATTGTGCTTTGGCCACAAGAAAGCAAATATCTACTCATGTTTTACGATTTACCAAGTTGTTTTTGTCTTTAACATCCTTTAAAATGAGCGAAAATGCAGTCAATTTTATCTTGGTACTAACTTCAGTGTTCTTGTGTAGTTATACGTGAAGGCTGAATTTGATCTCGCTTGAAAGAGTAATTTTTTTTGTATTCTGTTAATTGCATAGTCTATTCCCAGCATACATAACAATCTTAGAATTGAGAAATTGATTAGAATAGATGAAATTCAGAATAGGCAGTGTTGTTTTAATCCTGCAGGTTTTTGCAGAATGAAAATCACTAATTGCAAAGAGAAGTACCATGAAGAGAAATGGTGACTTTAAAGCCATAAACTGCCTTGGGTTTACTGAAACTGCAATAAAGCTATTGTGAAGCACTGTCAAAGTGTTGATTTATTTGTACTACTAATATCAGAAGTAATAAAATCTAGGATTTACTGATATGGTTATAGCATTTGTTATCCATTTTTTTAGACAACTCAACAGGTATTATATTGTATCAGACAATCATAAGATATTTTATAATCTAACTTCTACAGAAGCAGAATATTCATAGGGAAAATAGTTTTGATATTTAGCCTTCTCACAAAGTGAATATACTGAATCTTTATATGGGTCAGTTGTTGCTGAACTTCTAATTTTATCTTAAAACTGGCAAAAAAAGCATCATGAAAAGGGTATGCTTTTGATTATTGTGAACTATATTTGGTAACTGAAATTGTAATTCAGACTAATTCTGTTTTCTAAAATATATTATTTGGAAATTGCCTTTCTCTTCAAAAATTCTTTTTAAAATAAGAGCAGGACTATTTATGTTCTGAAAATATTAGTTGTTATATACTTAAAAAAAAAAGGATAACTAGTAGAGTAGGATTTATAGGATTTTCAGAAGTGCTCAGCATCAACATAATTCTGTCCAGAAGAAACTGAAAAATGAGAGGACTGGGACCAGTCCTTAGAAATCTTCATGTAGCTGCATGATGATATTCTTATATGCCTCCTCAGTGAAGTTAAGGTAAAATTCTACTTAAAATTACAACCTGAGTGAGAAATGTGGTAACGGTCTGTCTACAGGCAGATGTGACAGCTGTAATCTGCTAAGATTCCTCTTACTCAATGGAAAGCAAGATACAATAGAGACAAAAATTTGCAAGAAAAATGTTTTAAAGGGAAAATGTGTTTTGATACATCCCTGCACAGAGGTAGAACAGCATTATGAATAGGGAAGTAAAACATGAATTGCAATTGAGAGCAATGTAGACATTTCAAGGAATAATACAAGTCATAAAAATGTATTACTGATTTGTGCCTTGTTAATAAAATGTCCTAGTTCTAATCAACCATGCAATTATTTCAGACAGGCTTTTACAGCTTAACAGATACGACTTCAGAATGCAGAGCTTTCTCAGCCACAACGATTTGCTGTAGCTACTTATCAGTACATAGAAAAAAATATTGTGATTCTTTATGTAATTGTCCTTATTCTTCTTTTTAAGGTATGGGATGCTGTAGATACAGGCTGCTGTTTAAAAACATACTCCTGCCACTCTTGTGCTGTTCGAGCTGCCCGGTGGTCATCTTGTGGAAGAAGGATTCTCAGTGGGGGCTTTGATTCCATGCTGCATTTAACAGATGTAGAAACAGGTAAAGGTCACGTAAGGGTGCATCATAGCCCTATCTTTATTGAGTACAGATAACTTAGGATCTTGTTAGCCTTATTCTTTCTCCTAAAAAATGTAGATAAAATCTATAGATCAAAGTTAGAATTCTTGAAACGTCCTCACAAAAAACAATAAATCTCAGCAATTAAAGGCAGGTGGAGATATTTTAAAAAAACTGAAATATCTTTAACTTCATGATCACATGTAATTTCTGTTGTCAGATACTGCACAGACGAATAGAATGAAACATGTATTATTTTGTGCTCTGTCATGATCATTCGTTAAAGTGTTTGAAGAGCCTCTTAAGGCTGACTTCAGTAACATTTATATATATGGTTAATTTAAACATAGGCTTATACCTCATTCTTAATTGGGTTGGTTTTAAGTTTATGCTTAAAGTTAATTAGGTGATGATTTTTTTCCCCGTTGAATAGGACCTTAATTAGGAGCATAAAAACTTAAAATCTGGTATGGAACTTGACACTGAAGCTGTGTTGCTTTGACAAAAATTGTGAGTTTGACTTGGGATTTGATTCTTGTGACCTTATCAACTAATTTCCTTGATGCTATCTTTCCTCCTGTCTCCTTCATAAACTAAAACGTTTCTATCCACTATATTTTTTCTCTATGTATGTTATCAGCATTCAGACGGCAGCATTCTTTGGAGACATACATAATAGGACACCTCTGTGTGTGTAGAAATAAAGGATTAGGCCTAAAATAGTACCTTGTCAACTGAGGAGATGCAATTTTATTTTTTCCACTTTATTTTTTTTAAATGTTTAATTCCTGCAAAGTTGCAATATTTTTTGTAAGACTACAAAAGAAATCTTTACAGAAATTACAAGCTGTTCTTGTCTAGAAGGGTTTTCTCTTATGTAAAAGTAACTCCATTATGTGTGAGTATCTGGAGAGCAGAAGTTCTCTTCAAGTGATCTGGGAAATTTGTGAATATTGTTCACATGGAAAGAAGATTCTTTTCTGTGCTCTAAGAATTCATTTTTCTCAACATTTGCCATATCAGATGTATTTAAATTCAGTGATGTCTCGAAGGGAGCTGTTGTAATTTGGGAATGTAAAACGTGTGATGCGGTGACAGAATATTGAAGTTTTGAGAATATTCAGGTTTTGTAATGGGGAAAAGAGCTTTATATATTTGATGTAGTAGTACTACATGAATTTGTTCAATTTTTCAGGCTTTTTTATTATTTTTCCGTCTCATTGCAGCAAACTTCTTATTTCTAGTCTCATAACTGAATTTTACTAATCCAAGTGAATTTAATTTTGACCATAGAGCTTACAAATTCTAAACAGAATGGCTACCTCTTAATGGGATTTATAGCAGTAGAATAGATTTTATGTGCCTGAGTCATTTGAAGGGACTACTATGGGGAAAATCTCATTTTATGAAATTGTAGAATGAATTCCAAAGATGCGCAATTTTAATCTTACACTTTGATTTTTAATGTCTGTTTGACTTAACTATCCAGTAATGGGGTAGTATTCTGGATTAAGTTGATTGTAGTGGTTCATTTGAAAGAAGGTATTTCTAGTGTTTTAGGTGATGACAACAATAACAAATTCTACTTACCAAGGTTCAGAACAGATAAGCTTATAAATGGTTCTTTCCTCACTGACTTGCGAGTTATGTAGTTTTTCGAACTACTTAAACTGTGTGTGTAAAGGCAAAATGAATGCTTATAATCCTTAAAAATACTAGATATTCATTATTGCCTTATTTCAAGGACACAGGATGCTTTGTAGCTCCTGTGATCTGCAGTTGTAATGTTGATGTCTGGACCTTACTGTCAGTGAAGTAGGTTTGGAATTTCATTCTGATTTCCTACGCATGCAGGCCAGTTTCTGATTTTCTTCCCTGTTGTATGAAAAAAAAAAAAAACAACCAAAAAACTTTACATTTCAGTTAATTCTTTTCAGAGAAACAGGGCAAGCAGTTTGCCTCTGGAATCCAAATCATTTTGATATAAAAAACCTCATTTCCATTTGAAAAACACTAAGGCAGCTATAAGATTTCGATTTACATTAGTTCACTGAATCATTCATTCCTCTTCACTCTTCATCAGTGCTGAAATGATTTCTTCTTTGATTAACTTCGGATAGATGTTAGAACTGTTCCTTCACAGAGGACTTTTAGACACTTTTTTTGGACTTCGGTCTTAATTACTTTCCATTGCTAGACTGAACTAACTATCAGTGTGTTTAAATGTAGTAAATGCATGCCGGTGGGATTTTATAAATCATAATGCTGTCTTTAAGACTCTGCTCTTTTCTTTTGTGTATGTTGTTCTGGTTCAACATTTTTTTACTTATGTATGCTAAAGTCTAATCTTCTTTGTTTTCAGTATAGATTTTATGTTACATCTGTGTTATAAAAATTACTACATGTCCTTCACCAAAAGAAACCTAACAGTCTGAAGAGAATGACTTTTTAATAGTTTAGGAAAGGTTGCAAATACAGCTTAGTACTTTGTGTGGTATTGAGCTGCTCAGTTGTTTGGGTTTTTTTGTGGGTTTTTTTTTTTTTTTTTTTTGGTCATTCTGTGTTGTTTCTCTGTTGGGAACATAGTTTCTGCCCTATTAAATCAAAATTTGAGTCTAGCTCATTGTTTGTTCTGGGTCTGAGGACAGCTAGTTATGAGATTCTTCAAAGGAATGTGCCAGCATTGTTGTAACAAACAGTGATAGAATAAATTCTCCAGGAAATTTTGTTTCTAAGCTTGGACTGAAGTTTGGGTATCCCTTGTCCTAGGACATTGTGTTTTCTGGAGTGATTTTCTTTTTTTCAGTCTTTGTGATCTGAACAACGTCAGAGTAGAAGCAAATGGTGAAATCTCTTTAGTCACAAAGCAGAATTTTTGTGACATCAGAAAATCCTGATGCAAGGGTAGAAGACACATCTCTGAAAACTTATCCTTCAATTTTACACCATCAAACCTCTTCCCCTTGTCAAGTGTATTTAAGGAAGGTTCTTATTAGAAGATCTATGATGCTGCAAGCAGGAAAAATGGGCTAACAGGAACCTCATGAAGTTCATCAAGGGCAAATGCAAAGTCCTGTGTCTGGAAGGGAGTTATCCTGTGCAAGAGAACAGGCTGATGCTAAACTGGCTAGAAAGCAGCTTTGCAGAAAAATAGCTGGGGGTTCTGGTGCTGAATCAGAATCAGCAGTGTTCTCTTGCAGCAAAGAAGGTCAACTTCATCCCGGGCCAGATTAGCAAGTGTTTACCTAGTACCTGGAGAAGATGATGCCAGGCTCTTCTCAGAGATATGTAGCAAAATGATGAGAGGCAAAGGACAAATGTAGGAAGACAGGACACTTTTTGGCTCAACTTAAGGATCATCAAACACTAAACCAGGCTGTCCAGGGAGGCTGTGGAGTCATTATACTTGGACATACTCAGAACTTCAGTGGACAAAACTCTTAAGTAACCTGCTGCAGCTGGACCTACTTTGGGTAGGGGCTTGGACTAGAGGACCCCTGGAGGTCCAACCTACAGGACTTGTTGATGCTATAATGAAAAACAGGGAAAGAGAAGAATTCAAATTATTGAGGAAGGAGGAGTTCACTTGTCCTGGTTTGGTCAAAATAGATGGTGTTGTACAAGTCGTCTTTTTCAAAATTAATTTTTGTATAGATTGTCAATTACTATCTTAAGTGGTCTTCATTGTCCTAACACCAGGATGTCAAGCTAAGACACTCCACAAATACGGTTTTCTTGGAAAATGTTGTACATATTAAGTATGGATCTGATGCAAAATATGCATAAAATGTTTAAGGAACTTGGGATTATTCATGCATTGCTTACATGAGTGGTTCTGTGGCTGCAGTTTGCATAAGGCAAGTTCAGTACAGCAGCATGATGTTTCATAAATATTAGTAGATCCAAAACCTGCAGCTGAGCTGCCTGTAAAGATTACTGGTCAATATTTTTTTTTTATTGTCCTATTTTATAGACAATATTTCTTAATAAAGCTTTTTGAAAGGTTTTGCAAATATGATGATAATGCAGCAGTCTGGACTAGTGAGACTTCCTGGTTTCGTTCATGTCTCCTAACACCACAAGTTGTAGTCATTTTCTACTCGTGATAGTTCAGACACTTTGTTATTTACAGAGTAGTAAGCAGTGCTATATTTGGAGAGCACTGAAAAAAACCCTCTGCTTTTAAAACAATTCTGGGTCAAGTACATTTGACATTTAACTTCTGTTAAATCCAGATGTAATGGAGATGCTCTACCAACTTTAGAAGGGTAATTGTATTTTTTAAAATTTATTTATAACTATTTTATTTTTGGAATATATGTTTTATTCATCAGTGGATTTTTCATTAGTCACAAATGAATTGGTACAATAGAGCAGGCAGAACATTGGCGGGGTTGATACTATTTGCATATTGTAGATACTCTTCATTTCTTTAATATTATGACAGAGGGAATGTTCCAAGAAATTTTGGCACATTTCCTATTTTGCCAAATGCTGCAGTGGTGTTTTATTTCATGGACTGATCTTGATTTCAAATATAACTTCCTCAGATTTATAATGGGGGGTTTAAACTCCCTATTATTTTGCAACTTTTCACATTACTGTGGCTTGGATACTGAAATTAAGCTTTGCTTTTTGAAGGGAAGTTCAGAATATATATAATGTGGTTGCTTAAATCTAGTTTGTTAACTTGTTTTATTTTACATTATTTTGAGAGCTTCTTTACAGAACATTTTGTACCTCCAAAAGGATGGTCCAAATTTGCTTTTCTTTATTTTCTTTTATTTTCTGATTTGGTAGTCCTATAGATATAACATTATTATTTTTAATGTAACTGTATTTGTTCACATAGGAGTTTTAGTTCTCATACATAAATGTCTCCTCAGGAAAGCTATGACTTTCTTCTCCTATTCCTCCTCTCCTCTCCCAATACTATTTAGATAGTATATTGTTTTAATATCGTTTTATATGATGCCTCAGAAAAAATCCCAGTTGGTTGAGTTTTCTTTTTTATTTCATTTTTTTTTTTGTTTGAATAAATACAGGCATCTCTGATGTGAGGTCAAAGGTTCCCCCCCAATTCTGCAGTTTTAAGTAATACGTTGGACATAATTTAGTGGTCAGTCTCCAGCTAGGAGGTAACAGCATTTTGGTTTTGATACTCACTAATGTAAAGTTTTGCAATAAGAAGACAAAAAAATATTTATTTTGGGGACACTTTCAAGGGTAAAAGATAAAATGTTCTAATATTTCAAGCACCTTTGCATGCCAGAAACTTGCGACTATGTCAGGGAAAAAATTAGGAAACGCATATAGTCAGTATAATGTTAATTCTTGGAAAAATAATAAAGCAATTTGTAAGCATGCCAAGATACAATGGATAAATAACAGCCAACGTCAATTTTTTAAGAACAAATTATGTCTGATCAATCTAATGTTTCTCTCACTGTTGTGCATGACAGAGATTGTGACTGTAATGAGATTTTTTTTTTAAAATATATAGTCTTGTGTCTTTTTGTAAACACAGTAGGGAAATCCATTCTACTTAGCAAGATTACTCTCATGTCCTTGTAAGTCTTGGGCTTCACTTTTCTTTGCGTACCAGGGTAAGGAAGTGAATGTTTCTGGATCATGCAGGTAGGGGGGTGAACCTGAGGACCACTAAACACAGTTATAGAAGCATCCTGTGCTCAATCACTGGGCTGATGTTCTGTGAAAAATTCACAGTGTTAAATAGCCTTTAAAATATCTGATTTCATAGTTGAGCAGTTTCACAGTAGGCTGCAGCATAAAGGAGCAGAAACATATGTTCAAGATCTTTTTAAAGATATTTTTTTTTAATACTGTGTATGTTACTGGTGAGCTTTTAATGAATGAAGAACTGAATTAAAGCACTTAAAAATATATAACACACTGCAAAGATGTAGTGGATATTGTTACTGAAATTGTGAAAATTAAAGATTGAGAGAACGTTTAGAGAACGTTTGCTTTCTGCTAAGGTATAACCACCTCTTATCTAGGCAAATGGTATGTGGTATGGATTTTCCTTCAATTAGCCAAATAGATTTTCAGAAGATGTAATTTTCTGCAGTCTGTGAATTGGTTGAATATTTGTTATACTGCCTTTAGGAGCTAAGATGCAATAAATATATACACAATAAAGGTATATACAGGCTTGCTGAATTACAGCTGTTGTATTCTATTACGGATAAGGGAGTCTTCCTCTCAAAGGACATCTTTTACAATATATAAAATGAAACCCCAAAATTTTGAATATTTAATGTTAATAAACTGAATAATTGTAGAGAAAAATATACGTAGCTGTAAATACTGACTTCCAGAAAGGTAGAGCAGGGTCTCTAGCAAACATTGAAGCTGGATTTCTGAAGCAATGAAGCTTCCATCATAGCCTGGTTAAAGCCTGGAAAGCAGCAAATTCTGCTCATAGTAGTAAAACACACTAAATAAAGTTTGTACAGAAAAGGGCTAAGAATGCAATGGATTTAATACCAAATTGCATGAGATATTTTATTCCATATCATCTTCTGTACTGTTCTGTTCCATCTCTCGTATGGATTTTTTTTTTCCTAAATTTCTGAGGTTCTGAAAGATTTACGGTGGTAGAGGTTTCATAACTGTGTAGAGAATCTGCCTCAGTGCTTCAGCCCTTTAGTCCCAATACCCCAGAGGTATGGGTTGAAGGGATGTATTAATACAAATGTTAGGAAATTTCATTTTGCTGGGTCCAGGCATGTTTGTACGACAAGCAGTCCAACATAGCTTCTGTGTATCCTGCATGAATTTTAGTTCTAGCAGTAAGAGAGTTCCCTTTCTGTAATGTTATGATTTCCCCCTTTTGAGTATGTTTGCTGCTGCTTTGCTTTTCTACATTCCAGCCTTCTTGTTTTCTGTGACATGCTAATAGAATGAAATTCCTGGATACATCTAATAATGCCAGACTCTTCAGAACACGGTCTGCTGAGTTTCCAAAAAGAGGCGTTGGATTGAATTTCACTTTGGGGGGTGAGAGAATGAGAAAGAGAGTTTTATTTCAAAGTATTAATTAGAGAGCCTGAGCTTTTAAGATTAATGTGTTGTGATTGCTCCTCAAACCAGTCGAAATGCTAGCATGGTTAATATCTGCATCAAACAGAAGGTAACAGCTTAAAACAGGAAAAAGAAGGTTAAACAGTATGGAGGTGAGTAAGATACTCGGATTGTTTGCATGAATTTTATTTATTATCACACTAATGTAGAATTCATAGTACTGAGATTGTTACAGTGTAATTCTGCTAGTGACTGTCCCTGAGAGCTTTTGCATAAATAACAGCCTCTGGAAGACAAGAAAAGGGCAAAAATGGTGCCCACTTCTCTTTAAAATGGGGAGATGGAGTAGGGAAATGGAGAATTTTAGTTTCTGGATAAAATATGGAGCAAATGATGGAATTACTTGGAAGTTGTTGGGGATAAGATTGAAAGATGGACTAAATAAAAAATTAGATCAATGTTCTTTCTATGGAAAAGGTAACAGATGTTGTAGTTAGTAGATGAAACACATCTTGAATTTAGTGCACAACTTTTTTTGGTTGTCTTTTTCATGTCTTAGGCTAGAGAGCACAATGGCAAGAAAAATGTATATATTATAGAAAAATCAATTTTCAGAAGTCTTGTGGAGGTAAAAACATTTTAATAAAGCCATTTAAACAATTAATGTTTGACAAAAAGTTAAATGATGAGTTCCACTGGATTACTTAGGTATATGCCTAATGCCATTTGGACAACACACTTTATGGAGAACAGTGGCCGTGTCATGCATCCTTTGTAAAGCTGTTTGAGAGGATTAGTACAGGTAGGCTGCAGTTCTGCTGACTTCTGCCTGCAGTGCCATTGAAAACTTGTTGATTATGCTCCCAGAGTTTATTAAACTAGGTACTAGTAGGAGCTAAATTCCTTTGGGATCGAAGTGCTATTAAACTGACTAGTGAACCTCCATGGGGAAATTCAGTATTTTCTCAAGTACTGTGGATGGCAGTAAGATATATAGGTATGTGGCTTTTCTAAAGCCTGCAAATGATGCCTGGTAGTGGCATACATGAGAGCAATATCTTGTTGCTTCTTTAACTAATGATTTTAATACTTTCTTCCTTCCCTGTGGAGTATTTCTTTTTTTTTTTTTTTTAGCTATTGCTGAAAGCTCCCATGATTAGAGATGGTCACTGTTGCATATGACTTGTAGACAGAACCTCTGTGGCCCTTATGACTTTTTTCTCTTTCTGGGGAAGGAACTTATGGACTAAATTAAATCTTTCACTTGGTAGTGACAGAGAGGCCCTTTAGGCCTTGCATGGGTAATAGGTGGAGAATCTTTTTAAAGAAAACAAAAACCTCCTACAAAACCCAGTGTTCATGTAGGACAACACTTACCCCTCCCTTATGCTCCCTGCAATCTATTTTCCCTGCCCCTGCTAGCTTGGAGAGCATGTGTGATGAAGTAAAATATCTCTTTCTTATCTTCTTTAAAAAGAATAAATAATTTGTCAAGTCTTAGCTTCTTGACTGTGTAAGTTGAGTTCAGCAGATGGGGAAAATAGAACTGATGAAATCAAATAAATTGGCTCCAAATCATGAAATAAACATTAAAAAAAAATCAATATGAATGATTTTCAGTATTGTTCACCTAACAGTAAGTATTTACATCTGTCACTAATGTTTTTAGCTCAAAGTATTTTTCATTTGTTTAGGAAAGCCTATCTTAAGACAGCTCTCACTTGCTAAAAACACAGATTAATGAATATTTTAAGAGCTTTTGTCACAGTGTTTTAAGGTGTTTTTTTTCTCACTTCTGCAGTACCTTCTTCAGTGTGGCTTAAAGCAGTAACTTTATTTAATGTAGATCTTTATATATAAAATATAGAATATAAAGCACAGCTGAAATTGTGAAACTGAGCAGATGTATTTATCTTGGTCTGTGCTGCTGTTCCAAAAATTATATTTCAGCAAATGCATATTAATATCATGAATTTGTTAGGATGAAAGGAAGCAGTGGACTGTGGAAAAGTTCTACAAATTAACCCAGCTGAATTCTATTGCCTTCGAAAGTGTCAACAATCAAATTGATACTAACCACAGGATCCTGTGGAAATTAGTGTACACAATTAAATGTTGGGAGCAGTGTATCCATGGGAACAGCTATTGCCTTGATATGATGGTATGCAAATTATTTCCTACTTTCAAGGTGAAGTTTCACTCCTACTTTCACAGAAAGTAAACAACTCGAGTTGTACTACAGCTTGGGATGTTGTTTTTCTGTACAGACAGTATTTTATTCTAGTGATTTTTATCCCACTGAAAAAAAAAAAAGACTATGGTTTCTTTGTAGGGAAACATTCAACCATTACATCTGTGGATTTAGTCCTGCATGTCGACTGACCTGGGCTCTCAGTGGAGCTCCTCTCCTTGGTGTGGGAAACCACTGGTTCTCTCCGTTCAGTAAGAGGCAGTCAGTGGTGTAGAGGCTCATGTGCAGGGGAATTCTCACGTGGATAAAAATTAGTGAGATCAGTCTTGTATTTTCAGTAGTGTAGCCCCAGATACTTGAAATATGTTACTATAAATATATTAATCTTTGATAACCTTGATGTTTTTGAAACTAGGTTGAAATGAATAACGTATTTCATTTGCTGCTCAAATTTTAACCTCCACTTATTATTTTATTTTAGGGAAGCAGATATTCAGCAGCAAAAATGAATTTAGGATCAGCGTGCTGAAATTCCACCCTACAGAGTCAAATATTTTCATTTGTGGAGGGTTCAGCCCAGAAGTTAAAGCTTGGGATATAAGGACTTCTAAGGTAATGGAAATCTTATTTTCTCTTTCTTTTTTTGAATACTTCCTAAGTTATATGTGCTGTGCATTAGTAAGCTGCTAGATGTACTGTTTTTTTTTCAATGAAAAGTTATTCTGAAGTATTTTGAATTTGTCTTTGATTGTGTTGCCCTTTGTTGATATGAACCTCTGTAATGTTTTTGAAACACAAAGAGGAACATTGTACATAAAAAATAGGATTATTTTTTTTTTGGTTTGTTTATGTTAATATGAGTATGATATAGTTGGATTAAATAAAGCCAATATCTCACTTCAGGACTGTGAAAAGCAGTTGCGTGCTAGGAAGCAGTACAGCTAACTTGCTTTTCAAGCCATTACGTGTGGGTCAGGATGTGTCTGCCTCTACCCTTTGTGTAGAAGCCTGGAGTAATTTTTACGTTCATGAAGGGCCACAGAGAGGCAGGTATAGCCTCTGCCTTTACTGTATTGTGAACCATGAAGAACAGCATGCTCCCAGCTGCTGTTCAGAGCTCAGGTAAGACCAGAGCTTTACTCTGCCAGTGGAAGCATAAGGCAAGCCGACATCCTTATGCACAGAACAGCTCAAAGAGCAGCAATGACTGTAAAGTAAGTAGTTCTTTGTTTTCCTTTGAATTTGTATGTGGGTAGATCCTACTCATCATAGTTACCCATCTGTTTGCTCTTAAGGGTGACAGAAGAGATCTGAAAAATAAGATTGCTTATCCAAACTTTGTCTCTGACTTTGTACCAAGAACAATAGCTGAGAGATATAGGCAGATGCATTTCAGGTCTGAGGGCTCTAACAGGAGAGCTCTGAAATCATTATGGGAGTTGTTCTACTGCGGAAACACAGTATTCTTGTGCAAATAACAATCTAGTTCCTGTGCTGCAGTTGTTCTTTTGAATTTGTCACTGATATTTGAGAAAATAATTTAATTGTGTAGGATCTATACCATAGGCTTCCCTCACGTGAATTAAGTTCTTACGAGAAAAATGTTAGTAATGTACATACCAAGACTGCCAAGTCTGAGACTACTCTGAAAATAAATTTACTATGAGTTTCAGAGTTACAACATCAGTGTGAAAACCTTTGTAAAAAGCGTGATGGGATTTATTCCATCCATCGTGCTTGTACGGTGGCTAGTTTTCCTTAATAAGGATATGAAGAGATACTCAAAGCACAGTTCTATGAAGGAAGATGAATCTGGTTTTAGATTACAAAAATTGTAAATACTTGTGATAAAGAATATTTGCAACTTTTTAAAAAGTGATGAGATTTTCCATATTAACTCTTCCCTCCCTCCCCCTGCCTTGCACTGCTATACGGTATTCTGGTGGTGTTGGTAACCGATTTTGGTGTACTGTCTTTAGCATAGGCAACTTATAGAACATGCAAATACATGTTGTGCAAATAGCAAACAATGCCAGTTCAAAGTGTTTTCATTCCAGATGATCAAAGGTCACCCTGCAAATTTACTGTAGAACAAAAACTTTTTTTTTCTGGCAGGGGACTGGAGAAGACAGACTAACACAAGTCTCCTCTCCAGAACAACAGGGTCAGTGGTTTCATAGCATGCAAATGAAGTAGGGAATACAATTGTTCTTTCTTGAGATTCTCATAACAGTAGACCTTAATTATGGGGAGGAGGTGTAGTCTGTAATTGAATGCTTAGCTGTCCTTTTTAACATAGAGGAGCCATTGTATGTCATGGTAGGCTGAACTTCCTTTAAGAGCAGCCTCGGGAACTAAATGGGTATCCTCTTTTTACGGCTTAAAGATTGTTGACCATAGTGTCAAGTTTGAGGTATTTGATCTTGGTCAAGGAGAAAATGGCAGGTGTAGGTGACAAAACATTTTTTCTGAGAATTTTCTACCTTGGTGCGATAAGCTTTCCTGTAAAAGATATTGTCGTTACACACAAAGTCAAGTGATAGTCTAGCTGTGTACAAAGCCAGAGACATTCTTTCACCCCCTGTAGTTTCTTTATTATGGATTTTACGTCTTTGTATATCTTTGAGTGACTGTCTCCGAGAATCCTGTAAAGGTGATTTTTCTCTAGATTTGAAATCAACTGTGATGAGCACGTTCATGCCAAAAATGGCAGTACATCCAGCTTGCATGCGTCTAAGGTGCCCGGACTCTGCAGAGGGGAAAATAAGTTATTCTGTTCTATAATAACCAACAACCAAAATGATGACAAAGATGTCCCTGTCTGGATGGTAGTTCATGTCGGATATGGTTAGAAATCTTTCACAGACAGTAGGAGACAATCTCCAATATTGATAGTGGAGAAGGCATAAAATAAGGATAGCAGAAAAAATTCAGTTTCAAGGAAATTAAAGATTTACTTACAATGGATATTTACAGTTCAAGGGTTATACTTGAATAAGATGGGTTTTTTTCAGCAATTCTGATAGCAGAGATTGTGATGACAAGACCTGAGGACTAACTAAGCAAAATTTGCATTGACTCGAGTTAAGGGGCTAAATAACAGATGTTAATGCTTGTGCTAGATAAATTAGTTCTGAGTCATCTCCTGAGTCTGCTGCTCTCCTATTGTGAGTATCTCTGCCAATCCCTGGTGTTTTGGTTTTATCTTTGAACAATGTTATGGCATCACCGAGAAAAATGGCTTGAAAAATGCTGTTCTTGGTCCTTTTTTCCCCTTGTGAAATGCCAGTTTCATTAGTGCTTTCCCTTGGTACCAGACGAGGTATCAAGCAGTATTCTATTCCAAGCAACGAAGACAATAAATGTGTTCATCTCTTAAAGGAGGTCCGTCCTTTCAGGTTTTGAATTCTGGTGGTGCCTCAGCTCAACCACAGCCAAACTGTTAATTGATATGTCTGGCAAACTTGGTTGTAGTTCAGGCCTGGGTAAACATAGATTCACAAAACAGTTTCTTGTGGACAGGAGCAGGTATGGGACAGCATGTGCTTCTTAACCTGGACTGCAGCATGTGCATCCCAGGCTGTGGTTGCCAAATTTTGCCAGCCACCTTAGCTTGCTGTTCCACAGGAGATGCCTCCCACAGAAATACATGCGTTTTGGTGCTACAAGACTGGAGTTTGCTGGTTGACAAAGGGGCAATATTGTCTTGAAGAGTCCTGGAAAAGCATTCCTGAAAAGCAGCAATAGAGAGGAACCAGGTGTCCTTCACTAATGTACAGTGTTGCTGGAACAGGGAGAAGGTAAGTAGAGAGATGTAGAACATAGTTTACATGAGGCATTATTGCAGTGAGGAGCAGATGTGTTGAGATGGAGGTTGCAGTAGAAGATGAAAAGATAAGGGGCACTATGCAGTTTGTGAGGTGTTGTCCTTTGTCAAAGGCATTGTAAGAAGGCAAAGGAGCAAATCTGTACTGATAAACTGTGGACTTTAACAGCCTACCCATTCATACCCTCTGTAATTCTGGCTACCAGTAGCCTGGCTTGAAGTGATGTTCAGATATAGTAACTTTTGTGTAAACTACATCTGGCAAAATCACAGAGGAAACCTGCAGTTTTCAGTATTTTACCAACTGCACAGTTATAAGAAATAACAGTTATGCTTGGGGTACACCTTTGTGTAGGTTGCAGGGGATGACACATAAGCTTGTGTGTGTCTGCATGCAGAGCCAGTAGTGAATGCTTTAGGTGACATCTGTGATTCATTTCCAGAGGACAGAGACCGTAAAAACCATTTATATCTGTGTAGAATAGGAACATGAATAATTAACATTTTATTAATTTGACTATACATTGTCTAAACTAGCCCTCATGTTTTCTGCTAATTAGGCAGTATATGATCTTTATGACATTCAAACAGTGTTTTATTGTATCTTTATGCTTTACTGCCTTTTTTGAATCCATACTTACTGATCTGGGCATGGTGACTTTTTCACAGGGGTACAATGGGATATTTGTCTTTCCATGGGCCATTCCCTCTATGCTTTTAATACGGTTGCCAATTTTTCCTTTTGGACTGAGAATGTTGCTGTTGTGTGTTGTATGTTATAGCATCGCATGCTGTGACATCCTTTGATTGCATCTTATGATGTGGTTTCTCAAAAGGCCGTACGTTCTGTGGCCAGAATGCTATCCAAAGCAAAAATGAGACTAGCCGAATAATGCATTATCATCTCAGTGACTAACTATACACTCATTTTTGCAATGCTGAGGCTCCAGCCCTGGCACCTGCCTTAGAGAGCTGTTGCTCACTGAGGAATGCACACAGTGGTTGTCTCTGTACCTGCAGGACAATCCAGTATTTAGAAAGTTTGTGTGTAACTTATGTCTATAAGCTGATGGTAATGAACAGATGAACAGATAACGGAAACATCCCACTGTATTACAGGGGAAAAAAAATTACATTCCCAGAGAATAAATGAATTAATGTGTATTCTGACAGGTAAAATAGGAAAGGTTTTAGGCTTGGTAAAACAAAATCCCAGCCTACTTCTTTTTCATAGTGCCTGTACTGGGTTATCGCTGGGAGTTTTTAGAAGCTGTTACCTGCTTTGTTCATTGGGAAACAATTCTATTAATGTAAAACTTCACGAGTTGGAAAACTCTAGCCAATTAAGTAGTGCATGAGGAATATGAATTTTAAAAACAAGCAATGTCTAATCACATTATAAAGTGGAAGGCTTGGGTTTAGCCTGGTAACGGATATTGATCTTTTTTTTGTTTGTTTGATATATTTGCTTATTTGAAAGCCATAATTTTGTGTGTACTGTGATTGTCTAAAGCAGCAGTGTGGTTTATTCTCTTACTTTTTCCAAAAAGGGGGTGGGAGCTTCTGTTATCCTTGTGATTTTTATTTTTTTCCCCATTTGGGGTAGCTGTAGCTCAGTGGTAGGTGTAGACTGTTAGACACCTACATTTGTATTGGTTTTAAAATCTGAAAGACTGGGTGTGTATGGAGTGAACAAGGATGGTCATAGCTAAGTGTGGAGAAAAGGGAGAAAAATATCAACTCTTTTCATTGCTTATGGCTTCTTGCAGAATGGTGAGTATCACCTATGCATCGTTACTGCAAAATAGCGTAGTTACATTTCATACTCTCAGTAGGACAGTGTGCTGGTTTGAAATGAATCATCAATGTCATCAGTACCTCATGTCTGCTTCTCCCTAGTTTGAGGGGATTCAAATAATTGTTCAGATATTCCTGCTTTCAGCTTATACTGTTATCTATATTCACAAGATAAAAACAGAATGCTTTCTGTCTTTTCCATCTTATGCATTTATGGCCAAATTCAAGATTGAATAAAGTGTCCTGGCCAATATTTTGAAACTTGTCCTGTTCTAACAAGTGTCATTTGCTCTTAACTGAAATAGATGTCTGAGGCCTCTTGCCACTTCATTTCAGTTTTGATGCAAACAACATTTATATCTTTCAAGTTCTTTCATCCCAATTCATTAGAAGATTTTCCTGTTTTGCCTGTTCTTTCAAGTGTGTTAACCTGTCATTCAGCTTGCAATGATGTGTGAGTGAACTAATGATTATTTTGTTCCCATCATCATACTCCTGATAGCCTTTTCAGGCTCTGCAGCATATTCTGTCAATAGAGTGAGCATCCTAAATCAAGAGCTTGAATCTTGTTACTCATTGCACATTGAAAACTCAATTTCAGCATTCACTGGTAATTCAATTTCTGAGGTCATTCTTTAGGATATACTCCTGTGTTTTAACAGGCTACCCACTTGTACATCTTAAATGTAACTATGGGAGGCAAAATGATAATTGTATATCAGGAAATGAGGGAATTTTTGGTGGAAATTCAGAGCAAAGCATTAGGCTTCACAGAGGTAGAGAAAATGACTAATAACAAAAAATTACACATACATGCAGTGGTTGAATTGGGCTGCTTTATGCCAATGTACCACATTGGTGCTTTCTGCTGATAGAAAATGATGTAGAATAGCTAATAGTGGTATTTTTCCAAATTAGTACTTTACAAATCTCACTTTTTTGATGTGCAACCCATTTTTAACTGGAGCATAAATTTATGAGCATAAATTACTAATATTTATTCATGTATTGAATGTGATATAAAAATTGGATTTCTAAGTCCGGAGAAAATGAATATAGGTTTGAGGCAGCCTTTCAGCTACTAAAACATTGAGAAATGTACAGTAGGCTATTAATCAGAAAGGTAGATCTAAAAAAAAAAAAAAAAGTTGAAAGACATTTATCGCTATCCATGTTCTGTTGAGCAAATAGGCAAAATGATTTCAAATGTTACATTGAGTATTGAGCAAGATAAAGAATGAAAGATCAATAAGCAAGTTAAAATCCTCAACATAAAGCTAAACAATATATTTCAGAAATTAATGGATGAAACAGCTTCTTAACTGGTTAGTGAAATGTAAAGTACACAGGCATCTCAAAATTACACAGACAAGTAATCAAAGCCTGGGGGGAAAAAAGAGAATAAACCCCTCAGTTGAATAGTGTGTAGAGATTTATTATAGTGGTAGTTCTTTATGTTCGTGTTAAACACAGTTTTGCTTCTATGCTGAAAAGATCATTCTGAAGATCTTATATTGCTGTATAATAAATTGATTAAATTTATGAAACATTTTGAGAATGTTTATAGAGATGTTATGAAAAGACCAGAAAACTTGGAAGTAAGCTGTTATGCTTTTTTTATATCAAAAAAAAATATCTCTGCAGTGTCAACCAAGGAGAGAGCATCATACTGAACGGACCCCATGGGATCTTTGGACCTCAGAGTTGAACCTAGAAAAACCCTGTAAAATAATTATGCAATAACACTGAGACCTTAATGTAGTTATGTATTTTAGAAGTAGTCCCTTTCCCTGAGCTGTGGAAGAATTTCTTAAGGTGTTCAGCATAAACTGGTTGAATTACAGTCACTTTGTTTTGGGCAATCTACGTTAGCTTTTCAGACAGGAGACAATATATATTTGAACCACTCATTCTACCTGAAATTTTAATATTCCTTGAAATACCAAAGAGAACAAAGGGTTGAGACTTGTATCCTTTACCTTAGCAATAACGACTTTATCATGTTCACAAAAGAAAATATGATTACAGGTAAATTTTTTTTCCTTTTTAAATTGGGTTTCTAAGCTTACACAGATGTAATGTCAGAACAAGACTACAACTGTAACTGTGTTGTACTGGTAGTACTGTTAAGTAGCTGAAGTTCTTTTTATCCTGACTGAATTGTCAAACTGAGTTGAAAAGATTTATATACATGTCAGCAAGGTTTTGCATAGTGTAAGGCAGGGATGCTATTAGCCCTGCTGAAAGGACATACAGCGCTCAAGAACTTGTATCTGAAGGTATTCATTTAAATTTTTTAAATGTATCCATATAATTATTTTTGAGTTTTGCATATTTTACCTTTTATTTATATTCTGCTGTGATTGATGAAACTCTTAACATTTTGTAAGCGTTCAGGAACTGATGCTTTATCATGTGCATGCAAAACCACAAGGAACTCAGAGGTGAGGAGATCACTAACAGTTTTTTGGACTCTGTAAAAAATAGAAGAATACTTCATTCATCTGTTGGATGTATTTTGGTTTTGATCTCCTGTCTGTTGATGTCCGTGTCTGTGTTCTGTCTTATAAACCACAGAGGCCCATTGGAGCTTTGGCAAGAGCTATCTGCTTTAGCTGTCGGAGCAGAGAGTCCTGTCAAAGCACCATGCAGCAATCTGGAGAAAGACTAAGTGGAAGGTGACAGAGCTGTGGCTATGATCTTTAAGCAATAGTTTAAGCATTTGGACCTCCAGAAATGCAAATCCACTGCTTATGTTAAACGGGGAGGGAAGGAGAGGAAGGGCATCAGGCAGCGGAGACCCAGTATAGTGTGACCTGACACAGCCACAGAACAGACTTTGAAAGAAAGATTAGTTACAGATATAGAAATAAAAGAAATGATATAAAAAAAAAGGTTATAGGAGTTAAGCAATGGTTGATTGCATGAAGCTTACTTGATACCACTCTATGATTTTGGACTTTGATAGAGCCATTAAAGCTGGAGAAGGCAGGGAGTAACCTAGGTATTTAGCTAAAGGGGAGATCAGGCACAACTCCAAATGGAGACAACATTTATTTTTCAAAAAATATGTATTACAGAAAGTATCGTGCTAGCACATTCAGGGGGAAAAAATGTCATGGAGGAAAAATAGCAATGACTTATTAGAAATGGGAAGAGTACAAATGAATAGAAAGGTCTAGCCTTTTGGGACTAATAATGTTTTCTCAGGGTGTAAAGAAGGTTTCAAAACAGATGAATAATCTCGGGGTGATAGACAAATTTAAGGAAAACTTAGATTTGAAGATTTACATAAAACTCCTGTTTTTGAAACCGAGGTCTTATAAGCTTAGAACAAATTAACTAGAAAAATTGTGGAAGTAGTTATTTTGAGCTTTTAAAATTAGTCTAGAAACACACTACAGAATTTTTATTATTAACAGAGGCAAAGGCAGAGTAACAAACAGCAGGGTTCCCCCCCCATCTTGGTTTGTTACTGTGGACTGAACATTGTTTAGCTACAGTATTGCAACTATTATCTATAGCTTTATGCTTAAAAAGAAAATATGAGAGATGCTTGTTATGTTATTGAGCTATTTCTCCATACTTGTGTTTATAAAAGAAATAAGCCTAAGTCATTAAAGCACAGTTTAAAAAAATTAATAAATTTAGAGTGTAAGTGCAGTGCATTTGTTTCCTTGGAAACATTCTATTGCAGTTTCTTTCGGATGAGATGCAGTCATTTTAAGTAGCATGTATTTAGGAGACCTAATGAATTTGTCTCTGGATAGCATATAAATATGAAAAAAGGCTGTAGAAATTGGTGGAGCTACTTGCACTTCTGGTTTCTATAGAAACAGCCAATACATTGTCATGTACTGGTGGTGTTAGGAAGAACAATGTAATTAAAATAAGATGATTTATTCAGTCCTACAGAAAACTAAAGTTATTCTTTTCACAGTCAGAGAAATCCTTCCTGAATCTATGAACAAAATTTTAAAGAAATACGGTGGGGGTACATTTTTACTTGTGTAATGGCGTGTTTTTTTTTTAAATGCTAACGTTCAGGGGTCCTTTTTCTGAGTGTGAAGGCACATTTTCTGTGGCTGTATCACATACATGAGCAGTCCTACTGTGTTTATTTGGAAACCTCATACAGTGGTATTGCAGATGAGAATCATAGACCTGTCTGTGCAAACAATCTCTCCTGGAGCAACTGCTCCTGGAGAGAGTGAAATGGGCCAGGAACAAAACATGCCTCCTTCTGGAGTGTTTGAGTGAGAAGCTGTCAGAGTATAGCTGTTCTGGTTTCAGCCCATTTCTAGACAAATTTTACACCCCCAGCAGCAGCCAGTATGCTTTTGAAAAACAAGAATATGAAAGCACAGCAAACTTCTTCAGCACGATTGCCAGCAATGGTTACCTAGGTCTTTTGACATTACAGTTTAGGGACTTCCTGCACCACAGATAGCATCTTTGTCTTTCATGGCTCTCTTTAAGTTTTCATGCTGTGGAATTGGTTGTTCTTGATATTTTTTTTTCCTTTGCAATGGCCTGTAGCAAGGAATTCAAATTATATCTGTATTGTGCAACACAGCATCTTGTTCTGTGTGTTTTGAAGCTGCCTTCTGTTAGCTTGGAGTCTAAATTCTTATAGTGAAAGAAACTGTTCACCTTCTCCATACCTCTCAGATTTTATCTCTAATTCTTTCATATTCCCTTTGGTTGTCTCATTTCTGTACTGAAAAGTCCTTGATTATTGCTCCTCAAAGAAAAGACAATCTGTATCTCAGATGTTGATTGTCTGTTTCCTATATACAGATTTCACTTATCCTATTTGAGATGGGGAAATAATTTTACATACAAAATCTGATGGGAAAATGTATTTTTTTTCCTAATAACTGGTTGATACTTTCCATCACAAGATTCTTGTGCCTTCTCAAGCAATTGGAAAGTGACTTTAAAAAAAACAGTGTACATTGTTCATACCTAAAGTCTTATAGATCAATACCAGATTAAGCTCAACCACTTCTTCATTTTAATCAGTCTCCCTTTCCTTTTAATTATTCTCAAGACCCCTTGATAATCTTGAGCTGTGTCTGAAAACGGAACAAACAGAAAAAAAACTTAAACAGAAAAGCAAAACAATCTTTTTCCATTACATAAAGAGAAATACAGCAGTCATGTCAAAAGACTTTAGAAGAACAGAAGACTGTAGCATGCTTGATCTTCTTGTCTATGATATTGCCATGTGTTTTGATTAAAATTGCCATTAAAGTTTTCAGATGGAGATTAGAGACATAAATTGGATTTGTCACATGGTTGTGTTTTTGTTGGGTGCACGAAGCTAAAAAGCAAATAATAGTCATCTGCCTCAACACCTTACTCCCTAGAATAGATAAACACAAATAGCTTGTAGTGCAGTAGATGAAAAAGCTTGTATATTGTGCCAAAATAAGCTTCCTTTTAAGTTAAAATGCTCTTTTTATTACTAGTAATGGTGTAGTACTGTTTCACAGAGGAAACTTAGATCAGTCCGCCATTCTATTAATTACCCAAAATGCCATGAGGAAGAGGCAGTTTCATGCCAAAGCACTTGATCTAAAAAGTTAGAACAAGAAGTGGAAGAAAAAATATGGCCATTTTTACAGGTTGGAAACTATGGCACAAACTGATTAAGGCTTTTTTCCATGACCATCCAGACTGCCTGTTAGATTTGTTTTGAGACCTCATCTCCTGATGTTCAGGCCAATATAAAAGCACACTTCTTTCTGATCACTTGCATAAAGTTTGAGGGGATTTTAGAAAGGTGCAGTGCACATAAGTTATGGGTGACCATCATAGATCTGGAGCAAGCAGCAGCTTTTGAATTGCTTGTGTGGAGGCTTTGAGCTTTTCTTGACAAACAAAATACCAGCCATGTGCTTTATGCAGAGAATTATTATAGAACACCCATCTGAAATATGTACCTTGAATTCAGCATTACAGCGTGCTTTTCAAATCACCAGAACCATAAGAACCTGTTTGAAATTGATTTAATTTGCTTAAATTACCTTTCTTGTCAAATGCCTGCAGCCATGAACTCTTGCCACAGTGAAGAAGCTTTATTATTATGTTGGATTGTGTTGACACCAGAACCTATTAGTCCTTCCTTTGAAATTATTTCTTTTATGTCCAGAAAATGCTCTAGCTTGAAGAAGTGGACTGTGATTTTCTAGTGCTTATGGGTGATAAATCTGCAAATAGAAAAAGAGCAAAAGCTGTTATTAACAAACTAAAGCCAGCAGGGCAGGGAAACTGGTGCTTTCCCCAGGCAGGTTCCTCAGGCATGTCATGAATTAATTGTCTAAGGTAGAACAAAGCAGGTTTAATTATGAGTACTTTTCTGAGCAAGGGTGTTGCAATTGGTTATTTTTTGAAAGCTCTCTTTATAGGGGAATTTAAATACTATGTATATCAAGTTCCCAACTGCTATTCAAAGCGTTAATTTATTGTTCTCTGAGTCAGTTCTTACTATGTGGTTTGAAGATTAAACAGCATGTTTTTTCTGAGGTATGTATGAAACATATAGAAAAAGATGGTCTTTTGTACTAATTTTTGTAAAAGTTTTCTGTTGCAGAGCTAAGATACACAGGCAATTTTGTTAGATATTAAATAACAGACAAGCAAATATATTTAATGATTAGCACTGAAAATGTTTAAATCGACAGTGGCAGTTTATTAAGAGCCCAACAGGATTTAATAAATTAAAAGTATATGCACATTACCAGCTTCACAATATCTTCTTTTTCCTTACTGAGAGATGTCTGTTGCTCCAAAACCTGTTAAAAGTAAGTCCCAAATCTAAACCTAACCCCTTGTACCTACATACATGTCACAAGGGTTTGTTTGTTTTTTTAGAAGATGAAGACCCAAATAGTATGTCTCAGTTTTTAATCTTTAAAATAAGAAAATGTTAAAGAATCACTATCGTGACTCACTGTTTGGGACTTTATGATCACTTATTGCTCTATATGGTGGTTCTTCATTTCCCAGCACCAACTGGCCTTTGTTTCTGCCTCTCTGTCCCTGCTTCTATGTGTTTGTGCTGCTCCATGCTCTGATGTTGCTGACTCTCTGGCTGGGACTTGTCACTTCTGTGAAGTGCCTGCTGCTAAGTAGCTGCCTCCTTCAGTCGCCTTTTATGTCCCCTCCTCTCAATTTAACTTTTATTTTAGTTCTCATGCAGTTCCTACGGCTGTCTTTTTCTATATACAGCTGTTTCTGTATGGTTTTCCATTTCTCATTCCAGGCAGCTTTTATATTTTGTAGGTTTGTTGTTGTGTTTTGGGGTTTTTTTGTTTGGTATTTTTTTTAGTTTGGGCTTTATTTTTATTTTTGCTCCTACAACATAGCTTGAATTTCTACTTTACTAATGAACTATGGACTTCCTTTTATAATGCTGTGAAGACAGAGCTATGCATGGTGATTTCTCTGTAGAGAAAGTGGAGGCTATAAACATGCAAATATCACTTTTGGCTTTACAAATTTAATTGCTTTGTGTATTATGTGGGTTCCTAGGCTGAAAATCCTGATGAGAGCAAGTAACACGTTTTTATATTCACTATCTTCAAAATGCAGGCAGGTTGCTGAAAAGTGTGCCGGTTTTTGATTCTGCAGGTTTAAATCTAGTTGATGTTATTACAGGGAGTGTAGGGTGCTTGCATGACTGAGGACTTCACTGAATGCAAACATCATGTTTCTAAACTGTACATTTCACAGAGCCTGTGGAAAGCAATTGGAGCAGCTGCTGCTGCCATCTTTCCACATGCTGGATCACAGAAAGCAAAGCTGGAAGGGATCTTGGGAGATAATCTAGTATATCACTACCCTAGAGCAGGGTCAGCTAGTTCTGAACATTTCCAGTCATAGATTTTTGAGATTGAGGCAAGAAATCAAGAAGTTCTCATGTTGTGTTCGATGCTTGAAATTATTTTTCTTTTATTGGTTCAAGTACAAACCAGAGGTATAATCCAGGATATTTCACTGTGACACCTGAAAATTATTTAAAAAAAAATATATGCGCTTACAGTAACTGTAAAAGGTCTGGACCCTGAAGTCAGTAGTCACCTGCTGTGTTACGGGTATAAGGTAGGCACTGAAATGCCTCACAAAATTGGGAACTGTTTCAGTAAAATACTTGGAGCACTCTGCTTTTGGTTCTTCTGGTGACATTAAAAGGAGGACTAACGTCTGAACACCCTGTTCGAAGTGCAGGCTGCTACGTTTTAGCTATCTTGGAAAGAAAAAAAGAGAGATATATTTATATATTAATAACTAGGAGTTTTCCAGTGTCCTAGTTTTAAGGATCACCACATTCAGAGAGATGGATTGCTTTGATGTGGCCACTTGCCTTGAAGTTTCTCTTCACTGGAGGCAAATCAGAGAAAAGAAAGTATTGATTTGCAAAATTTAAAGTAGACAACATAGATGCAGAATTTCATGAAGGAAGGTGGAAAGAAAAGAAATTCAAAGTGTTCATAGATTCCTTAAATAGTTCAAAATCTCTTACTTTTTTTAAGATCCAGCTCAGAGGCTGTTAAAATATTCAGAATCCTGTGGCTGAGGACCTATTTCTGCATGGATCCAACCCACTTTGGTATAAGCCCTGAAAGAGGATCTAGATTTGGGAACTCTGTTTGTTTTGTTGTTGTTTTTTTTGGTTTTGGTGTTTTTTTTTTTTTTTTTTTATTTTGGGAACTTTGTTATTTCCTTTTACATCAAAAACTTCTGTAGAGAATGTTCATATGTATTAATTACATGATGGGACCTAGTGGATGAGCCATATTATTTACTCCTGAGCCCAGATGTGCTTTGAAGTATTGATGACTCTCCCTGCTGCCCTGCATTTTCAGCAGAGTGACAGAAAGGGCCACTACTTTAGCAGAAGCAACAGACTGCCTCTTGCCAGGACAGTTGGTAGGCAGATGAGGTGGGAGGTGTGGGACTGATTCCCTGTAGACAAAGACAGGATCCTGGCTGAGTCCTTAAAGCACTGAACTGTTTGACAGCAGCACTCCTGTCACTTTCATCCCTCCCTCTCTGGAAGCACTTGAAAAGAGCAAGCTCTGCTTGGGTTTCCTTTTTCAAGAGAAGGTGTCAGACTGAGTTTTTCATGGGATTGAGGTATCTGCTGCAGGGTGCATGGTGTACCCTTTGGCTGAGCATGTCCGTGTTGGCCCCACAGGCAGTTTCTAACTGAGCATGCCAGCTTTGCACCCTTGCTGTATGGTCCTGACAGTGGGGTCTCACCAACTGCAAATTAGGCAATGACTCAGCAGCATGGGACTGGCAGATTCACCAAGTCTACTCATTCCTAGTCATAAACAGTGATTTATACATAAGTCCAGAATGATGAACAAGCATATTCATTTCCTGCTGTGTCCTTTTCATACCTGTAAGTCCCAAATCCCCACTAACCTAATCACTTTCTTTTCTCTGGCTTTATAACTAGCTGAAAATTTTGAGAACAAAAAGACCAAAAACTTACACTTCTGATGTTTCCTGGAAGGAGGAAGGAGAGATCCTCAGACTGATCCCCAGTGTTCCAAGTTCAATCACAGAATCATAGAATACCATGTTGGAAGGGGACCTCAAGAATCATCTGTTCCAAACCTCTATGGGAAAAGCACGGTCTAAACCAGATGGCCCAGCACCCTGTCCAGCTGAATGTTGTGTCCAACGTTGGGGAATCTACAGCTTCCCTGGGGAGATTATTCTAATGACTGGTTGTTCTCATTGTGAAAAATTTTCCTCATGTCCAATAGGAATCTCCCCAGGAGTAAATTGTACCCATTACCCCTCATCTCTTTTCTATAAGACCCCAACCCCTTGTAAAAAGCGACTTGCCATTTTCTTTGTAGCCACCCTTTGTATACTGGAACAGGGTGATAAGTCCTCCCCTAAACCTTCTTTTCTCAAGGCTGAACAAACCCAGTTCTCTCAGCCCCTCTTCATACGGCAGGCTACCCAGCTATTTGATCGTCTTTATGGCCCTTCTCTGGACCCCCTCCAGCCTGCCCATGTCTTTTTTTGTATAGTGGGGACTGAAACTGAACACAGAATTCCAGGTATGGCCTGAGAGGCACAGAGTAGAGTGGGGTAATGACTTCTTTATCTCTGCTGGTGATGCCCTTGTTGACGCAGCCCAGCATCCTGTTGGCTTGCTTTGCTGCAGCAGCATGCTGTCAGCTTGTTGTCCGCCAGGACCCCCAGGTCTCTTTCCACAGAGCTGCTCCCCAGCCAGGTGGATCCCAGCCTGTTCTGCACTCCTGGATTATGTTTTCCCAGGTGCCAGACCTTACACTTATTGAACCTTATAAGTTTCTTGTTAGCCCACTCTTCCGTCTATCCAGGTCTTTCTGCAGGGTGACTCTTCCTTCCAAAGCATCCAGTTCCCCACTTAGTTTGGTATCATCAGCAAACTTCATCAGGGTGCAGTTTATCCCATCATCCATATAATGTATGAAGATATAATACAGTCTTGGTTCCAATACTGATCCCTGGGGGACCCTACTTGTGACAGGTTGCCAGTTTGAGAAGGAGCTATTTACCACCACCCTCTGGGTGCAGCCTGTTGGCCAGTTCCCCACCTGCTGTGCAGACCACTTATCTTGACCGTAGCACATCAGTTTCTCTAGGAAGAGGCTGTGGGAAACGATATTGAAAGCCTTGGTGAAATCCGGGTAGACCATGTCCACTGCTCACCCTGCTTCAACTGAGCAGGGTACTTTGTCACAGAAGGTGATCAGGTTTGTCAAGCACAATTTGCCCTTGGTGATTTCATGGTGGCTTTTCCCAATCATGTGCTTCATTTGACTTGTGATAGGCCCCTGGAGAAATTGTTTGATAACTTTCCCAGGTACTGAAGTAAGACTAACATGCCTATAACTTCCTGGATCCTCTTTTAAGGCCTTCTTGTAGATGGGGGTGACACTAGCCTTCTTCCAGTCTGTTGGGATGTCCCCCAATCTCCATGACTTCTCAAAGATTATGGAGAGCAGTCTTGCAATGATGTCAGCCAGATCTCTTAACATCCTCTGGTGGATATTTTCAGGGCCCATTGATCTGCACAGGTCAAGCTCTTGTAATAGTTCACATACCAAGTGTTCCCTCACTGACAGTGTGTGTGTGTTTGCACCAACCTGGATTTCTGTTCTCAAGGCTTGGGGCCCAGCAGAGCTGGTAAAGGCAGAGGTGAAGAAAGTATTGAAAACCTCTGTCTTTTTAGCGTTCTTGGTGACTAATTCACCCTTCCTTTGTAACACTGGGCCAACATTTTCCTTCTGTTTCCATTTGTCATTTTTGTACCTGAAGAACCCTTTCTTGTAGTTTTTGACATCCCTGGCCAATTTCAATTCGAGCTGAGCTTTGGTTTTCTGACTGCGTTTCTGCGTGCTCTGGCAATGCCCTTGTAGCTCTCTCTCCCTGTAGGTCTGCTTTTCCACCTCTGGTACTCTTCTCTTCGTTCTGAGCAGACTCAGAAGCTCACAGTTAAGCTGAGGGGGTCTCTTGCTCTGCCTCTTTCCCTTGTCTTTAAAGGGGGTGAACTGTTTTTGTGCTTCCAGGAGAGTGTTCTTGAAAAACTCCCAGCACCCGCTAGCTCCTTTATCCTCTATGGAAGTTTCCCATGGAATCCTTCCCAACTGAGCCCTGAGCGAGCTGAAGTTCACTCTTCTAAAATGTAAAACCTTTGTCTTCATACTAACCTTCAGCATGCTCAGCAGGATCCCAAACTCCACAACACTGTCATCACTGCAGCCGAGGCTATCACTAACCGAGAAACTACAGAGGAGGTTTTCTGGGTTTGTGAGTAGCAAGTCCAGCAGTGCCTCATTCCTGGTTGGCACATCTAACATTTGTATGAGGAAGCAGTGCTCTACGCATTCCAGGAACTTGATGGATGACATGAGCTGCTGTGTTGTTCTTCCAACAAATGTCTGAGTTGTTGAAGTCACCCATAAGAACCAGGTTCTGTTAACCCAAAGCTTTAAGTGACCCAAATATTGCTTTGTTTGCCTGTACGTATACCAAAGGTGCTGGGACGTATACTTGAGGTGGTTGGTCTTCTGGTTGTCATCCTGGGAGTCAACTAAGGAACATTTGTCACTGCTCTGGTTGGCCTGGCTGATTCCCCAGCTGATTGCAATGACATAGGGCGGCCACTTTGAACCCTGCCTGCCAAGTCCTTCAGTTTAAAACCTACTTCACCAAGTTGGCCAGCCTGCTGCCAAAGGTCCCCTTTCCTCTTCTAGGAATTCTAGAAGAATTCATAAAATTAGAAGGGAGTTTGTGTACACCCAGCTCCACAACATTGTGTTGTCCAAATCTCTTTCTGGATGTAACTGTAATTCCGTGGATATTTATAACAGAAGTCTATGTATATATAAATTGTATAAACTGATGCTTTCTTTTATTGTGGACTCTTTACATAAAATAACATGCTATTTAGTATGCTAGTACTTCAGCATTTAAAATTCAGTTACTTTTTTGCATTTAAAAATAATATATAATTTATTGGAGAGAATTATTAATGAAAAAAGAGAAAACACAGGTTATCATGTTCTTCTAATCTGCCAAAAAATAACAAACCTCTTTACCCACTAGGTTTTAAGAGTGTACAAAGCTGCAGTACAACAGACGTTGGATATACTCTTTCTTCCTGAAGGAAAAGAGTTTCTTACAAGCACAGATGCAGTAAGCCGGGACTCAGCTGACCGTACCATTATTGCATGGGACTTCCAAAGTGCTGCGAAAATCTCCAATCAAATTTTTCATGTAAGATTAACAATTAGTTTTGTTTGGGTCATGATTGAGTATTTCTTGCCTGTCAATGTTGTAAAAAAAAAAAAAAAAAAAAAAAAAAGGCAGCTTTTGATTTTCTGTAAGATCATTGTGTGATGTATAAAACGCTCTTAATGTAAGTTGAGGGCTTGCTTTGTTTCTATATTCTAAAAATATTTATTCTTAAGAAATGACCTTGAAGACTGATAGGTCTCCTTGTGTTAAAAATATTTACACGTCTGTGCTCATTCACTGACATCTAAGCTATATTTAGGCAAGGCCACCAGTGTCATTCTGGCTTGCCAGTGGTGCATGGCAGTAGTTGCTATAGTGCCACGTTTCTTTTCCCACAATTTTTCATACATTTTTCATCAGCTGCAATGAGGGCTGTTGACAAATTTAGTTTAATATTCGCATAGTAATAGCAACCTGATACATGCATATAGATACCTAGTACAGCATAATCACAGAGGCAAAATTTTCTTTTATCAGTGCAGGTGCAGTAGTTCTCTCAGTAATCTACCTAAGCAAGATATTTAATGGACTAAATTGTCTAGGAAGGCTGACAGCTTCAAAGGAGATTACCGAGGAAGTTAATAGATAATTCCAACTCCCTGGGTCTTCTTTGAAAACCCAAGTCTAATATCCCATGTAATATAATATGATTGGATTGTATATAGATGCTTTTTGGCTGAAATGAACAGTTCTCTATGGACAGGGACATGTAGTTGATAAACATGAAACAATCCCATTAGGTCAATTTCCATGGTTATGTCTTTGTCTACTGCTGAATCGATCAACATCTTGGATAGGCAATAGAAAAAAAAAAAGTAGAAGCAGCTATGAATATATGAGTTGCAGACCAGTCAGGTTCAGTATTAAGGGGTAAAACCAACTTTTTTCCCCCTTATCCCCTGCCAAATGACTACAGCATCTCTGAAATGGACTTTTTTTCCTCCCTTTTCTGCACTCTCAATAAACAAAACTTGGTCGTGATTTTGGAAACTCTGCTTCAATTTTCTGAATTTCACCTTTGAACCCTTCAAGGTGGGAGAGAACTCGTGAGCTCTCCAAACAGATCCCAATAGGATTTGATCTGCATTAACAAATTAATAGTTAAGAGCTCTAAAATAAGCCATTACTACAGTACACCCAGTGTAACTGCACAGTGCTTTGGCAGATTGCATTGTACTTTCTGATTTCTTACTGTTAGACCCAGTTTCTCCCCAGAAGCATGCAGTGCTCCACCACAGAGCACCTCCTAACAAGGCACACTGCCTAACCTTTTCTGGGTTTCTGTGCCCATTACTTTACAATACTCAGAACTTCTTTCCCAGTTCATCACACCCAAACCACACAACAAAACCAGTCTGATGTTCTTCCCACTCTACCAATGGTGTCCAGTGGTCACTGTCAGCCAGGTGTCCTTCACATGCAAATGCATCCTACAGCCAAATCTCTCTTAATTTTTATTCATGACATCAAAATTCAGCACTATGTCTTTAGGTTAGGCTACAACTAGAAGAGGTTTGGACCTGGTGGAAGCCTTGCAAGAGCAGTTGATTTCTGATGCAGTCAGCATGCAGAATTCTGAAAGCAATCTTAATTCAGTCTTAAATAGGAACATTTGAGTAAGGCCAGGTGTTGTTAATTTTTGCAGATATTTGTGGTCTTACAGCCAGCAGCAGTCTACATGGGAAATCACTGTCATAAGGAGCTTCTGACTTAGCAGGCTAATAATAATCTTTTTTTTTTTTTCCCCTCCCTTCTTTCCTTCCTGTTTTTCATCAGAGTGGGGTGGGGAAAGTGTCTGTTTAAATGGAGTGATTTCTATTACTGTCAGTGTGGCCAGAACTGAGAGGATGGAGGATATGAGAACTGTACAAAGTAGCATGGAAGGCACAGTATGGCTGTGGAGGGAGGAAGGGATAATGGGAGAAGAGGATTCACTTTCACAATCAAACTTCAGTCTTCCCTGGGCTGGAAGAGGATGATTGAGTACCACCAAGTTGGAGTTACTTCTGTGCAGCTGTTCTGCAGTATAATGTTCAGAGGAAGATGGGATTTTGGTCAGTTTCTAGGAAAACAGGGTAGAGATTTGATTTAATATTTGCCTTGGTGTAAGACTTTCAGTGGATTGTAATGAGTTAAGTACCTCTGTATAATGTATACTGGGGAGATGACTTACATACACCTTGCCTTCTACGGTCTTTCAAATGTGCTAAAGATAACCTGAATCATTTGCACCAATCTTTAGTTTCATAAACAACACTTTACAATTATTTCCAGGAGCGTTACACTTGCCCAAGTCTGACTCTGCACCCAAAAGATTCTGTGTTTGTTGCTCAGACGAATGGGAACTACATGGCTTTGTTTTCTGCCCAGCGACCTTACCGAATCAACAAAAAGAAAAGATACGAAGGACATAAGGTATCCTTCTTCACTGGGAACTTATTATCCACGTCTAGAAGGAAGATAGATTGCCAAGTACCTGTGCTTTTCAATGTGTCTGCTAATAGTGTTTGATTATAAATCAGTGATAGATATTAATTGGCTTCGTTTGCTTTCCTGTGTGCCAGTCTATTTTGAATCATATACACCCTCAAGAAAATAGTCATTAGAAGACTTTATGAATATTTAATAACTTGATTAAATAAGTTTGTGTTATAGCTGTGTCTTAATAAACACCTGGAGAAGTCCTTAGTGTATATTTATTTAAAGATACAATTATTTATTTTTGGTACTGTGTTCATTTTAAGTATACCACAATGAACTTTATCTAATCAGCATCAGGAGTTACACTGTTATTGATTTTCACAGGTGGAAGGATATGCAGTGGGCTGTGAATTTTCTCCAGATGGAACGCTTTTGGTGACAGGAAGTTCAGACGGCAAAGTGTTTTTCTACAACTATCATACTGCTAGGATTATTCGCACTTTGTCTGCACATAAAGAAGCTTGTGTGAGTGCAATATTTCACCCAGTCTTGCCGTCACTCCTTGCAACATGTGACTGGGCTGGAGAAATCAAGGTCTGGCAATAAGAAGCAGAGTTACTTTTCAGGGTGTCTCCTGTTAGTCTGTCAAAGGCATAGGAAATAAACCATGGTATCCAATGTGAAATTTTGTTGTCATATGTTGTAAGCAGGAGAAACTGCTGTCTTTTCTTCTATAACCTCTAAGTGTATACTTTCATAATGCAGTTAAGATGGTCTTGTGGTTAGCTGCTAAGCAAAAAAGTGGTCTTACTCCATTCTTCAGCCCAGGTTATTCACATTATTCGTCACCAGCTTCAGGTGACGAATTTCTGTCCCTTTTGTGTCCATTTTTTGGTGTTCGTCTGGTCTCATCCTGGTTTGAGTAGCTAAACTTAAGAAAATTATTGTGGGGTTTTTTATATAGCATTTCAGTCCAGCTTTCTTAAATCAGGTTTTATCATAGAATTGTAGAATCATTTAGGGTGGAAAAGACCCTTGAGATCTTTAAGTCCAACTGTTAGACTAGCACTGCCAAGTCCACCACTAAACCATGTCCCTAAGTGCCACATCTACAAGTCTTTTAAGTACTGCCAGGGACGGTGACTCAGCCACTTCCCTGGGCAGCCTGTGCCAGTGCTTGACAACCCTTTCAGTGAAGAAACTTTTCCTAATACTCAATCTAAACCTCCCCCGGTGCAACTTCAGGCTGTTTCTTCTTGTCCTCTCCAAAAAGTTGGTAAGGACATGTTATTTAACAGAGGATGATGTCCAGGTCAATTAATACCTGTTTGATCTTCCTGGGATTTTCTTTTTCACTAGTTTAGCTCACTGACTTGATCAGTGAAGAGTTAGAGAAGAATAATGTAGTTCAAGGCAAAACAGCTTCTGAAGGGGAAGATCGCAGGGCAGGTGGGACTGCTTCTTTGGGAAATGGGTAGCTGTTACCAGCTCAACTTACTGTAAAATGCCTTCTGAGAGTTCCAGGGGAAGGTGTGCCATGTAACTTGAAGCTAATTTTGACATCAGTAAATTCATGTTCTTGAAATCCCAAGGTTTAAACTTGAGTTTTAAATTTAGTTTATGGCTGTATATAAACAAAGCAGAACTATTTGTAAATATTTTAAATTAAAAAAATAAACTTTTTTTTAATACGTGGTGTCTGTATTTCACTATTTTACTCCTGTTATTCTTGGTGAGTGAATACTCAAGGCTATCATGGAATTGATATTTGGGGTGGGGGGGAGCAATTAATATGCTATGCTAATTTATTGTGAGCACACATGCATTTCTCCATACTTCTTGATGTCACAGACACAGAAGATTGTCATCATGCTATTCAGTGCAGGGGATGTTCTTGGGTGTTCTATTAGGTGGTGTTCTAATTAGGTGTTCTAATAATTAGGGTGTTCAAACATAATTAGGGTGTTCTAATAGGGTGGCCTATTCTGCAGAGAACAGAAAATTCATTAGGTCATAAATGTGTATTTATGTATGTATAGATTGCTCGTAAATGTATTTTAAATTTGCATTCCCTGCACTTGTATTGCTTGGTTCTAGAAGTTATTATCCATTTTATACGTTAGTGTATACATCCATGTACCACTGGAAAAAAATTGTCTATGCGTCACATAAACTGTATGTTTTCCCAGCCTTGACTCCACGTAAATATGTGCTACCTTGTAGTGAGTGCTGTAAGCTTGGCTTCTGTTTGGTCTGATTAGCCTATGAAAGCATTTGAACATACATAGGATAATTGAGTTGCTTAACTTGTCTGTCATGGAGTCTAGAAGTTATGTAAAATAGCATCTTTTCCACTTTAGCATCTTTTTATTATTCTGATTTTTTTCTTACTGGCACAAATACAAGGGTTTTTTATTTATGTTTTACATACTCGGTTAAACCAGCTTTTTCAGAGAGAAGTTTTCAGAACAGTCTTCTAAATCGCAGATTTTAAGTAATGAGCAAAATGGAGCAAAACGTATTCCATCGGTGTGTAGTTTGTGTTCCTTGTAGCATGTAGTAAGAAATAAGCCTGTACCAGGGCTGTGGATCCACTGTTATGTTGTTTGAAGCTTGGACCAAGATATTGTGCCTGTGTGGTGTTAATCATCGTATCAACAGTTATGATGGGTTTGAACACAGTTCCCCCCGCCTTGCTGTTCTTAATTTCTTGCTTCCTTGTTTGGCAATTAGCTGTTCGGTGGGAGCCTGAATTCTGCACTTCTGGCTGTGCCTCTAACATACAAGCCAGCTGGACCCTTTAAATGACAACTGGCTCAGCGATTTGGTGAGTTACTCCTAATTCAGAAAATTCAAGAATTTTCATAGATGCCAGAAGGAGTTCAGCTGAAAGTGCAGCAGTAGTTGCCTGTCGTGGGGCAGGCTGAATCACCACCGCACGGCATTTTTTAAGAGAGTGGCCCTGTGTCCTTCCCTCCAGGTATTTTAATTCAAATGGGCTATTGCCACTTCAACAATTCTGGCAACCTGTTGTGTGAAGGATGGGCAGCACTGTAGCTGTGTGATGCACCCTGTTATCTCCGCAAGAGATTATGTGTCTGTTATTTTATTAAATACAGTGTTGAGAAAGGCTTCTGAAATGAATGGGAACTCATGGTAGAAATACCTTATTGGATGCAGCTCCAGCCTGTGTGAAGGCTGCTCTGTATCTGAATGAGCTCTCTGTGTGTGCAGCCTCAGCTGAGAACACCTCTGGATAGAGTGAAAGATCTGAGAGCACAGTGTTTAGGAATCGTTGCACATATTACATAGAAAAGTAACTGCATTTTGTAATGTCACCCGTGTTGTTGCTTAAATTTAACTTGTGTTCTCAGGCAGGATTCTGGTGCCTGGCATTTATCCCTCCTGAAATTATCTTGGAAGTATAAATTTTGGATTATTTATGCGGCAGGGAAGGAAAAGCTTATATTTGATTAAAGGTAGTAGAGAAAGATAAAATAAACTTTAAACTGTGTAATCTTCAAGAATATTAAAATTAGAATTGCATTTGTGTCAGATTTCCAAGATGGCTGGAGTTGTAATTACTTATGGGAACCAGCCAAAGGTTTTATAATGCAATGAAATTATATTCACATCATTATCTTGTTAAAATCTCTTTTTAATATAAAACTGATTAAAACACAGACTGAATTTTAGTCATTGGAAATACTTTAGAATAGTGGTGTCAATTAAGTTTTCATTAAGATTCAAAGACAAATTCTTCCTTGTAATCTTATGTAATGAACTGTAATCAAAAAATATCCACACTGCTCCATCATTTTGCAATTACCAAATACTGTTTGGGCTGCAAACAAGGATTATTATGGTCAGATGAAGCTTTTAGAATGTCATGAATTGTTGGTTAATTAATTTTATTCATAAAATCGTAATCTAGAAATTTTTGAATCTTGCTTTTAGGAGCAGTTCTACAGTTTTAGCAGTTTAGCAGTTTTAGGAGCTAAAGCTTTATACAGAGCTCTCTAGGGCATCATACGTTAGAGCCAAGGCAGAGATCTTCAGCATTCTGAAATGATCTAGGCTGTGTAGATAAACAAGCCAGATTCATTTTAATCTATTTTGTACTGTACCAAAAAGTAATAATGCCAATCTCTACCACTTTATTATTTGCTACTGGAGCGTTATTAATTTGGGGTGTCACAGGATGCAAGCTATTCAACTGTCTTTATCTCAAAAACTTGCTAATTAGCAGACAGTTATTAGAATCATCGTGTTTCCTCGGCTGAAATACTGTTGGTGAGTCACTCTATATTTCAACTATAGGCCCAGCCATGAGAATAAGGTATGGCATTACAATGGGATTACTCTTTCTGTAGGGGACAGGCAAGTGTAAAGCTACAAGGCTGTGGCAGAACAGAACAAAACGGGAAGCTCCTGTGATCTCAGTTTTCCCATTATCCTCATAGATGGGTTTGGACTGCATTCAGCTGAAAATATTTGCTCTGCTTTCTTCAGCTAACCTTGATCTTGTTCTCTTAATCCCGCCGCCTCCTACCCGCTGCTCACATCCTCACCATTTAATTGTCAGTTTTTCTGTCCTTGTTTCAGCACTTGTCTTCTGCGTTTAAATGTAGTCTATATGCTTACGCTACATTCATCTTATCTTCAATAGATTTCATTTTGCTGCACTCTGACTTGTGGCTTTCAGGGTTTCATTCCAGCTGTCATTAGAAAGGTAGCCAGAAGTCCCAGAGCACTTTGCACTCTGTTTTTGCCTTTCTGTTTTCCAGTTTTAATGAGGTTTATTACTTTGGAGATTCTCCCCTTTTTCCTAGCCTCTCTTCTGTCTGCTTCTTTCTGCCTTTGATTACTGCCTTGTTGCCTTGCAAATCCTTTCTATTACAGCTGTTTCTACATGGTGTAGCTACATCAGTGTTTTAGTTTGTCAGGAATGCATTTTTTGGGGAAAAGAAAACCCCCAAAATATCTCATCACTTACAATCCTTACCATGCTTTGATTCATGGAGTGTACAAACTGTGCTTCTTTCAAATGAACCTAAATGAGGGCATTCCTCATTTCAAGACCATATTTAACATGTCCGAGCTGGTGGGACTAGCCTGTACCAGAGATAGTTCAGAGTATCCCCCCCCTCCAAACGCATGTAGGTTGGACACGACTTTTTCAGAAGTGAGGCAAACTCTACACATTTACTCTTGCTGGGCCTTACTACTTCCTAACGTAAACGTAGCCTCAGGAGTTTCAAAGAGCCTTTGGCATTTTCCCCTTTCTTTGATATATCTCTCACCTATCTCTTTATGACTCGCCACTGTGCAGAGTGGTCATACGCGTGATGTTTTCACACTTTAAAGAGTGGAAATGCAGGAAATTAATTTATGAAGGGAAAACATAGCAATTTTAGAAGCTCTTGTTCTCCAGTGGCAGTAAGACAAACTGGCCCCTGCCCAAAGCTTGGTGAATTCTGCCACGTGTGTGGAATGACTCTGAACTGGGGACAGAGCCTCCTGTCTGTAATGGGAGTGGTGGGTCTCTAGATGGGAGTAGGGCTCCCTTCACTGGCTTTCGGTGGAGGTTTAAAGGAGCTAAGCTTATTCACCTCCCTTTCCCTGTCTCTGGATATCTTTCTACACAAGCTTCTGTAGAAGCCTACCAGGAAGTACCTAGGTACTGCACAGAAATGACAAAGCTTCTTCCAAATGTAATTCTCGCTACATTTTCACCATTGCAGACAAATGCCTCTTAAAATCGATCTAAAAACACTTGCAGGAACTCTTTGGAGAAGGTTGAAGTTCACCAAGGTTGAAAATGCCTGAAGTTACTGATCCATCTGTCTCCAGTTTCTGTCAGCAGGGCTGCAAAACTCAGGTACTGTTCCTAGTTCCGAGTAGGATTTATTCTAACAAATTGCTTGAAGTGTGTCCTTAGGAGAGCAATTTATGTAACCACTTGTGCGTAAGCGTACTGTCCCTGGTACAGACCTGGTTACCTTGAGAAAGCAATTTTCTTGTGTTCAGACTGTTACCACTCTTACAAGCAAGTAGCATTGCCTCAGAATGCCTTTAGATATATCTTCACCCATGAACTGTGTTATTTTTTTTTATGTATGGCTGCATAACCACCTCCTTTGTTACCTTCCAATTAAGTGATATAAGTAAATTCCAGAGCCTTTCTCCCTCATGGTGCATAGAAAATTATTTAACTTGAATATTAGGTAAAGAATGTCATACCTTATAAAACAAATGAGTTATTTTGATTCCTTCCCTTTCCTTGTTTTGTTTATCTTTGCTAAGGCAAGTTCTTCTTGTTTCCAAAGAAAATTTTTTAGAAGTAAAGGTAAAAGATCCATTAGCTCCACCCAGTCTGGACGGTTAATTTGTACATCTTTGCTATTTGTTTTAATGCATAAAATTGCTGGAAATGCAGAAACCATTTCAAATCATGTACTGCTTTTGGTACAAAAATGAAAATGCTTATTATGGTCTTAATATGAAACATACAATCTGTGAACTGTAGACTTGACATGGACTAATTTTTCTTTGTTGCAACCTCAAACAGATAATATTTTGACCAGATGTGTGTCCTCTGAATCTGAGCAAAAGCAGTTTAGCAAAATCCTAGTCATATCCAAAACCTCATCTTTACTTTTCTCAAACATAAAAAATTAGAGATTAAAAAAAAAAATAATCCTAGGAGTAATACTGGTGAGGGAAAAAGGCACTGGCCTTCTTTTGTGAGTACAAAGGAAGCAATGTCTCCCTTCAGTTCACAGGTACTAATCTCAAACTCTTTTCCATTTGGGCTCTTTCCTAGTTTTTGATGCCTCAAACTAAATGACTCTTGGTGAGTACTCCGATGAATCACAAGCTAATGTAGAAAGATATCTGAGTCATTGCATACTCTTCATTAGATGTGTGGTATGCACAGATCTGAATATATACAGAAATTCCTTTTATTTATTTATTTTTTTTATCACGCACCGTTTCTGTATCACAGACCATAAGACAAAGACTAATGCCAAGCCCCCCAAATTATACACTCCAAGACTCAATTCTGCAATGCTTTTATGTAGCGCTTAGGTTGAGCATGTGCATGACTGTCTCGAGAGTGGCACACCGGGAGCAGGAGGGAAGGGCAGCAGCACACAGTGAGAAGCACGGTCTGTGAAAGCTTTGTAGGATAGTAGGAGATCAGAAGGAAAAGGGAGAATGTGCCTGGAGCATGAGCGGCAAAGTCAGGTGAAAAATAACATGAGAAGATAAGAAGAGAAAGGTGAGAGGAGAGTACAGAATGGATATGGCTAATCACAGAAGACGACGAGGAGGAGGAGATGTGGAGACCTTAGTGCTATTTGCAGAAGTGTACGTGGCACGGTTGCATCGGGAAAAGGATTGGTCCTGGCTGGGAAAGTGAGGGCAAATATGAGATGTGAATAAAAGAAGCAGGAGGATCGTGTACAGGGAAGACCTTTAGATTTCACAAGCAGCACTTGATAGCGAAGGACCTGTTGTGCCCTTGGCCAAGAGGGTGGCTCTGTGGGGAAGCTTGAGCAGGCTGGGGCTGTGTGAGCTGAGGTCGGTGAAGCTGGGAAGGTGCGAGGTGGGCGCTGCCTGATGGCAGCAGGCTGGCTGGGGTGCGGGGTGACCTGAGCAGAGGCTCCGTTCTTGTCAAAGTCTCAAGCTACTACAGCTAGGGGTAACCCTGTGGTCCTTTCAGATGGACAAACCTTCCTGCCCTCATCCTGCGACCTTGCTAGAGCTGTGGAGCTGCAGCAGACTGGTGACAGCCTCTAGCTAATAAATCTGCCTCTCAGCTGGCATTGCTTGCTCAGGATGCATTGCTTTGCTAGCCAGAGCCGAGAGCTTTTCTTTGGGCTATACTACACCTATTTATAAAAGACAACATGAATTTGCCACAAGTTTGTGGCTGTGCTTGCAGGATAACCCTGCAGCACTTCAGTTTTCAATCAGTAGACTCTGGCACTGCTGTAGCAGTCTGGTCACGGCTGCTTCAACATCAGGTGAATTGCAAAATTCACCAGAGAAGCTGTGTACTTCCTCAGGTAATTGCAATTCAAAAGCTTTACAGAGAAGGCAATAGAGACGTTGTATCATTATTAAAATAAAGACAATGCTTTTGGGATTCCAAAGCCTGATACAGTTTACATTTGGACCTCTGGTCTCTACTTCAGAAGTACAATTTTTAATGCTCTTTTTATTAATGATGTATAGAATGTTTTCCTTGTTTTTCAATATAGTAGCTGAACTACCATGTTAATTATGCACCTTTAGGGATTTTTGCTATTTGGTGCTGTTTGAATGCCCTTCAGAGAGAGGGGGGTTTGCAAGTGTCAAGTCTGACAAGTTTTCTCTGAGGGAGTTGGCAATTTCTCCTCTTATGTTTACGACTGATTATATGAGGCTGAATGCTGTCTGTGGTGCAAGTGAACTAAATGCCACTGGAATAACAGAAAATGGGTCCTTTTTCCAAAAAAAAAAATGTTACCAGGACCTGGGCAAAACACACTCCTTGGCTTAAATGCTTGCATTTTGGCCAGTACTTGTGGGTCTTTAATACAAAAATCCTGTGTTCAAATTTGGATGTGCTCACACAAATACTTGACATTGTAAGTGGCCTTTGGAACTGATGGTTCCACCAAATGAAAACTGCTGTTTTCCTGTTGCAATGTGGTTGGTTGGTGGATCTGGGCCTTGGCTGTGGAGAGATTGCTCCTCTGTTCATGCTGTGTTGCTGCAGGAACAAATAACAGGTAGCCTCTGAGCCTCTTTTTCTGCTCCCTTTTCTCTATTCTCCCATTTTCCATGTATCTTAAAGGATGTCGAAACATTTCCTAAGGGACTACTGCAGTCTTAAAAAACCCAAGCAAACAACCAAAGAAGATATTGCCCTTTTCAGTGTGTTTTAAACTGCCTTTTACTTAGGTGTCTGTCAAGGGAGACCTTTGAGAAAAATCATATTCTTCACAATCTGCACTGAGATCTGATGGTAGCACTTTTATTCAAGTTAGGAAGCCTATCTGTACTTAACATTCCACCAAACTCCTCTAGTTTAATAATTTTCCCACTATTTTTTCATTTAACTATTTGTGAACCTGAAATCTTCTTGGAAGGTGGCAACTGTATGAGGGAGTACAAAATAGTTTTATAAGAGAACTAGTCAGAGGAAAATTTTGGCAGTAATTTGAGTAAATTATGGCAAAAATATCGATGGACTCTTCAGATATTTTCTAAGGGGATGTTATTTTTCTTCATAACATAAGGGCTTATCATTTGCTCCTGAAATTAATAGCTCTGTTTTTATTTTTAGCATTCATAATTAGACATTAATTTGCTTTCTGAATGCTTACATTTCAAATTCTACAATCATTCCCTTTTAAGCAAGTACTACTCCAAATGTCTGTGAGAAAAATTCATGACAATTAAGTACATTTGAAGTGTTACTACATTTTCTGGGTGATTTATTTTTACGTTCATGCGGGGCACAGTCCCATCCATGCTGAAGTTGCTGTCAGACTGAAGAGGAATTCCAGTAAAGGCTTCCACGCAACATCACTGTGCCGGTCTAGCCCTCACAAGCTCCTACACAAACCTCTTCTTTCTGCTTTTAAATATAAGTCCTGCCACATATCTCAAGAATTATTTTCATTTGCCCCGTGTTTTCTTGTTATTTTTTCCCACTGCTTCTATTATTTCCCTGCTTGTTGCTCCTTAATGGCTCCTCAGGATGAGGACTTACTGCATCATTGAGTGCCTGTAATGCATCATTCCTGTCATGGCCATGGCCACAAACAAACCTGATGTCGCGAGACTTTCAGCCATCAGTTTTATCAGGTCTGTAGAGAAATGCTAAGGTGCGGTGGTAGTAGCTGTGGCTGGGAAGTTAAGTACGTATCAATGCAACAGTGGCGTCGTTGATCTCTCTATTTTGAATGCCATCTTTCATCAGCCACATAATGATTTGTGAAAAAGGCATATGTGAAACAAATTCTTTTCTGTTCACCTAGGTGCGGTGCCTGGTCTTCCAGAAACTAGTCTGCAGAACAGCCTGTCACCCAGGCAGCTGTTTAGAAACATTTTCTGGTGTTATGGCCTGTGCAACCAGTGAGACGATAAAGCTTGGTTTCTATATAATACCCCTGTGACCTGTAGATGTGCCTAGGACACAGATAGGCTTGAGCCTCTTTTGCTTTCTCCCCGTAACACACTGTAAGGGTAAAAAACATGTTTGTTTTATTAGATTGGCTATACAACATGAGTTCCCGAAGTCTTGCTTGCAGAGGACCACTCCACAGAAGAAGGCATCGGGGTGAGAAATGCATAGTGCATTTGCCACTTCTCTCTGTAACTTCCTAGGAGAGCCTCAGCTGTGGGATTTCATTTCAGGTCCCTTGCGCTGGAAGGCTGTGTACCAGAATGTTGTCCTCTTAACAGCAGAGATCCAGCTCTGTCTGAGCAATGTGTTGTCCCTGGAACAGACAGCTCTTGCACGGCTCTTTGCTGTCATGCAGAGCCCTGCAGAGGGAAGGGAGAACCAGGGAAGGCTGGAAGGTGCAGTGGACATGATATTTGCTCCAGAAAGGCTGAAAACTTTGAGTGCTCAGCTCAGCTCAGTACTCACCTGCATCCTCAGGCAGCTAAAACACCCTTGTGGCTGCTACAGGGGACGCAGCCTCTGCTGAGCTCATTGCAGGTGTTTATAACTGAAAGTCTTTTTGTCGTATTTGTATGGGATTTCTCAAGCTGTGCTTTGGAAATTGCTCTTGCAGCATTTGGGAGGATTTGGTAAAGGATGTGCAGGCCCTGGACTAAACAGGCACATATTTCTAATTCAGCACATATTCATGTGCAATTGCAGAGAGTTGTCTTGCTGGCTTTGGTAATCCCCAATAGTCATACAGGCTACAGGGTCCCAAAACGCAGCATGCAGCGAGGTATTTACTTGTAACACCTTAACCAAAAGGTTGACTTTTGGCCCATCTAAGCCCGTGACAAAACTGTCCCTTTGCAGAAATGCTGGGAAACAGAAGAAAGCCCAGTATTTGGGGAAGCAAGTGCTATGCACTTCTGTGTTGTAGTACTGTTTTCAGGAAGCGTTTCGAACACTCTAGTGCAATAAATAAAAGAAACAGAGCTAACGGGGAAATAATCAGTAGATCTCATACTCCAGGAAGCTGAACACATCAGATGTCAGCCTGACATAATGAAATCTCTGCTGTGGGCTCGCAAGAGCTCTGTAACTGGCACCCACCTCAGGTAGGAGTGCCTTCTGCAAGAAGAGCATTTCAGGGTATCGAGTTCCTCATCCTTCAAGGAATTACGCTGCTTAACAGACACATTTGTTCCTCACTGTAATGTTATTGTACAGTTTTACATACTGATTATTTTCTGTCTTAAAATTAGGCTTTTATTTGTATGTTAGTGGTCTGCATTTGATATCTTTTCTGTGGCTGGGGTAAGAAATGTACGTCTAGCTTTTATAATGCAGCCAATTTTCTTCTCAGGTTTCAGATCAAATGCTCTTTGCTGTAGGGCTGAAACTCATCTAAATTATTAATGAAAGTTTTTAACGGTAAGGAAATTGGCATAATTTAAGTATCGGGAATAATACGTGTAAATTGGCAAGCTTTATGTTAGAAAGTATCTTCCTCCTAATCAGGATGTGGGTAAATATGCAAAGACAAATGAGCGGCCCAACAAAAATCTCTGCTGTTTTTCTAGGCAAACAGTTCAGCAGTCAAATGGAAATTCTTTTGTTAAATAGAATTCAGGGCAGGTTGCTGTAGCTGCTGGGGGGTTTATGCTGACAAGGATCAACATGGGTAGTTTATTTGCAATTTGTATTCTAATTTTTCTAAATTCCTGAATAATTCTAATGTGATTCAGATGTGTAAGGCAATTAAATGTGACACAGCTAGATAGCACGGTCTGGGTAAAATAAGCCCTACAGTCTTTGTAAGATTTAGTGTGTGGGATGTCCCTAGGATGGCTAGAGGCATGAATTGAATGTACTGTAAATAAACTATGGCATGAAAACTTTCGCTAGTGCCCGGAGAGGAGAGAAAATGCTGAATGTCTAAATGGTAACATCTGAATGCAGTTGGTAACTCCTGCCTGACAGGCGTAGGGCTGGAGCAGAGGAAAATTGGTTAATTCAGCCAGCACAGTGAGGGAGAAGCCTGACTCTGACACCACCACTAATTAGGAAAATTTTTGAGAGGTAAGTCAAGTTCTGCTATATGTTTTTTTTTTTTTTTTTCATCTTTGTTCTGTATTTCTGAGCAGCCGCTGCCCTGGTGCCTGCTCTGCAGATGTGGGGGTGCATCACGGGGAGACACGATGATTTTCTCAGGTCTGCCCTGCAAGCCTGTAGGAAAACTCTGAGCTGACCATCTCCTGATTTCCAGGCTCTATTGCCTGGACAAAAGGCAGCAGGCTCAGCAATAACAATGGTAAACCTAAACATAGCCTGGATCCTGAGGGTCTGGGAGGTCCCCAGGTTCGGTTGCTGTTTTCTCCCTTGTTCTCTGATGCATCTCACTTCATTCCATTGTCTGTTGTTTGTTGCTGTGCAATCCTAGGCTAGGAAAGTGTACCCAAAGGCATGAAATGTAAGCATGCGTCTTTGTCATGCTCTTGCCCTATTTCTTACCTCCCACCCCAGTATTCACAGCTGTTCAATCCCTTGCATTATGCACGCCACAAATGTCAAAACCTGCCCAGACAGCCCATGATACCTTTATCACTGATGTAATGAGGAACTGTTGCTGTGTAGAGTACAACTAATGCTGTGGCAGCTGTATAGCAACTGAAAGCCTTAAAGGAATCATCCTAGATTTGTACTGGTGTAAATGTGATCAAAATCTGACTGTCACCAGGCTCTGAAAGAGCTACTGAAGAAAAGACTTTGCTTGTTGCCATCTGTCAGCAATATTACATTCATGAAGCTGCTTCTAGACTCTTGCTAGTTAGCCACCTGCTGAAGAGAGTGTGTGCTGCAATTAAGTGGGTGCCTCTGGAAAGCCTTTCTCAGGCAGTAGGTACTTCCTTCTTGCCTCGTTAATAGCTGCACCCATCCAAGAGCAGTCCTGCCTCTTTGAAGCCGCCTGGTTTTTTTTTGTTGTTGTTGGTTTTTTTGTTTGTTTTTCCCTAGGAAGAGCTATTTCTTTCAACAGTTGTGTGAAGCATTATCCACTCAACAGGAGAATATGAAAAGATTGAAAGCAATCCATAAGCATCAATGTCTAGCTAGTGTGGATGGCACTAATGGAAGACGGTGCAGATGTGTCAAGGTAGTTTGTGGCAAGGGTGGTGCCTTTTTTGAATGGATCTTTTATGTGGATTGATAAATAGCTTAGTCTATACTGGCTCGCAAGCCAAAGAGTGTTGAGAAATGTGTTACAGGCAATGTCAGAGCCTGTAGAAACCTGAGGTGGAGCCCAGCTGCTGCGTAGCGATTTCTGAACGCTGTATGCTGAGACATTTGCTCTGTTTCAGCTGGAGAATTCTTTGTGAGGAGAAAGACCTAGCAAGAGAAAGGGAGGGCCCACAGTGATGGGCTTTCTGGAGATGGCGAAGGGCAGTCAGAGGTGAATGGCAGATCCCCTGGCTCTGCGGAGCTCTGGCTTTCATCTTCCCCTAAGCCTGGAGGACCGGGAGGGCTGCGGTTGGGATCACGAGGGCTGGAGTGTTTTCCACACAGCCTCTACAGAGGCACAGGGGGGTTTCTGGGGGCACTGGAGTGATGTGTAGGCAGCCACATGCGTATCAGGAGAAATCCTTCTAGCGGAGGTGACCACGTATGTAGCCGATTAACTGCCATTTTCAGACTTAAACAATATACTTGGCCTCAGCAAGCTGAAAGTTCTCTATATGGTCTCTTGATCTTAGGTAAATGAAAGGGACTATTTGAACTTCACCCAACATGTGAGATATGCATGGGAGTGTGGTGAGGTGCTGTAGCCCAGGGACTGGCCTACAAACAGGAAATGTTAGTTTTCACATCCAAAAGCAAAAAAAGCGAAGGATAAGGAAACAAGATATTTGGTATAGCTTAGGCAGGTAATGCGATATGCATGGCCTATGCAATTACAATCAAGAGACTATTATTTTAAGTACTGTATAATCAAGTAATAAGAGAATATCCATCCTTCGTAAGCTTACAGGATAAAAAGAATTATTATCCTAATTTTTCATAAGGATAAAAAGAATTATTATCCTAATTTTTCATAAGGATAAAATACAAATGTTAGATAAATTAACTACCTGGCAGGACTTGGGAACTGTGTGTGTATTTTCATGAGTTGAAGTTAGGTTGTTTGGGTGGGAGCAATGCTTTCTTTCTAAACAAAGAAGAAATTTAAAGCTAAAAAGAAAAAAGCCTTGGAAGTGAGAGACAAGCGGAGTTATGAGAAGCTCAAGAAAGAAATCAAGTTTAATTGGTGCTGTCTAGAGTGCCAAAAAAGTGCATTTCATCTTCATCATCAATAGAGAATGAAAGAAAAGTAAAAAGTAGTCTAAATCTATTTTAAATAAAATACTTGTTTGGGGTCTTCACAAAGTGTGACTTCACTGGATTTGTGGTGTTTCCACACGTTGGCTTTCTGGGCAGTGAGATCTCAGTAATAAGCTGTTTACTGAGATTCTTTTCAATTATATCATTTCTCCTTGAGTAGCAAATGTTCTTCTGTTAAATTGATTTAGTCTTGTGAGAGTTTTTCCCTACTGACACAAGTCAGGTCATTGTAGGCAGGACTTATACCTCTAGCAAGAAATCCCATGTCACTGTGGCTTGCAGAACATGATGGTTTTTTCTCTTTAAAAAGAGTGGGGGAAAAAGGCCGTAACGGGAATGAAAGAAAACAGTCTGTGTTGCTAAAAGTCTGTCCCTGGGACTTTTTTATAATGTACCCTAAAGATCACAGTAAAGGGAACACAGTAAATGTTGTGACTGAAATGGTTTTCTGCATTCTGTGCTGACACAGCCTTCATCCTTCCTCTGCCTCCATTCCGTTATCTATCCTGCAGCTCGTCAGTAAAATTCAAGCTGATTCAAAACAGCAAGATGCAAGTTCTCAGCTCAGTTATGTATTTTGTCTGGAGAGCTCTGTTATTTTTATTCTCCGGGCAAAATATGAAAAAGACCTGGTTTATTATACGTGACCACTAACATCTTAAAAAATGGTTTGACATTTTAATAGTTTAGATGTACAGATTAATTTTTGAATTTTATTCTTCTAGTTCCAGGTCTTGCCTTCCTCACTTCAGGCTGTTGTGGACTCTGAAAGCACTGGTAAGCGGGGATGAATCAGAAATCAATGATTCAGTTCCTGTGCTAAAACTGGGCTTGAGAACTTAAGCTTTCATTTTTTATCTGTTTCTCAAGTTATAGCATAAACACAAGGCCAAAGTCCTTAAAATCTGCTAAAACTAAAATAACTAACTCCTTACTATCTCACTGGGATTAGGCATCTCATTTTAGTGTAAGTCTCTGGGCTTCGAGGATAAGAGCATTTCCTTCACTTGTGGAGGATAATGACCATGAGGAGCTGAAGGTCCATTAAAATAAATTCTCAAATTATGGTCATGTGAATCATAAACCCTGATTTATCTCACTGCCAAAAATGATCCCTCCAGGGTCAACGCTCGTAATTTCTCAGTTAGAAGTGCTGCTACTGTTGTCCCCACCTCCTCAGGTTGGTGGCACAGTAGCTTCCTTGAGGTGAGAGGTTGCATGCTGGCTGGACATTCAGTGCAGGGCTTCCTCCTCAGACCACCCTACACAGCTGTTGTCCAGGCTGAGACGCTTTCTACCATAGGAAAAAAGCTAAATGAGGGCTTGACTGGGAGCCTGCTGAAATTCATAACCCTTATGTGCTGAGAATACTTTTTATTCCTTGCAATCTGTTTTCTGATGTCACCTGTGAAGAACTGGAATGGGAAAGGATGCTGACTGACGTTGACATTACAAATTTAATCTAGGACTTACTGCTGTTTCTCTTCTACATCATAGATCTGTCGTTGTTTAGCTAGGAATAGTAAATATTGCAGTGGCTCTGCAGTTCATCTGTGTGTCTGTTCTAATTCATAAATTACAAAGAAAACCTCTAGATGGGTGGATAAATTTAAATATGAATTAATTAGTGCTGTCTTCAAAAATAAGAATTTGTCTGAATAATCAGAGTATTAATGTATATATGTCAGTGATGGGCATGCTGCTGAGAAGGCATTTAACTCCCATCAGGGATCTTTTCCAATGGTTGCATCTTGTATCAAGCACAGTTTAGACCCTTGCAGACAGACATTCTCCCTGCTCTGGGATGCAGTGCTGTGTGCAGGGTCGCTCCTTGCCTCAGCAAAGGAGGAGCGGGGGGTGGTAGAGACCTTGTCACTTCCCACATGTGTGGCATGCGGGGCGGTCAGCAGCCTTGAGGAGCTCCCATCTGGCAGAAAGCAGAATGCACTTCTCTGCAGCATGGCTGTTACAGAAGCCTGGAGAAGAGAAAGCTCAGGGGCTCTGAACAGCAACCTTCCAAAAACTGGGAGGGGGTTATCATTAAGACAGAGCCAGGCTCTTCAGGATGGTGCCTTAGAGACCAAGCTGGTGTCTGAACAGATCATGTGTTCTAAAAAGCTGTCTGGGGACCACTGATGGATGTTCACCAACTGAGCCTTCTGCCCACTTCTGTTGCAGATAGGCATTTTACTCCTGGATCTCTCTGGGACTCTGACCTGTATAGCTAGCTGCAATTTCAGTCACGCTTACCAAGGCTTTAGGAAACTGACCGAGTGTTACATAGCAGTAACGATGACATTGGAACCCTGTTTCCTTTGTGATTCCCAGAATTCTTATCTGCTCTGTCCTACTAATCAGAGGTTTGTGGAGATTTGGCTTTTTGGGTGTTTTCAGGTGTTTTATAAGACAGGTTGCTTTAGTAAGTAAGACTTCATAAGTTAAAATCTTAATAAACCTGTTCACACTTTGAAACGTAAATTAAAGACCCGTTTATTAAAATTCCTTTACTGTGGGGAATTGTCATTTTAATGCTTTTGAGGCAATTAAGCGACTTTTGTAGTTAAAGCTCAATATCAGTGTAGTTTGCCATGAAAACCGTCAGTAGCTATTCATTAGGGACAGAATATATATACACTTAACTACTGTTGTAAAGGATTAGAGTCTATTGCTCACACTTAGGCAAATTCTCATGGCACATAGTAGATCTACAGATAATGGTACATCCTCTCCAGCCATAGCATATAAGACTTAAGTACACACTCCTGAGGCTGAGTTTCTCCTCTAGCACTTCTTACTTCATCTAAAAAACACACATGGAGGAATTAAGATAGACTGAGAAGTGATAATTGTGGCTTTGTAAGGGAGACAGCTTTTGGACCTGAGTGTTATAAAAGGTCCCACATTGAAAGTGGAGAAGAATTGCAATGGAAGCTTTCTCAAGGGAGGGGAGAGAAAGACAATGTATTTTTTCTGCAGAATAGACATGTAAAACCAGCAAGTGAAAAGGGCAAGACTGAACGTCAGTGGAAGTACATTCACTGCATAAGCAGGAAAGCCTTACGTTGCATGAGAATTCAAGTTATTCTTTTTAGCTTCAGCTAAACAAAAACCCCCAATGACTAAAATATCTTTGTTATTACTGGCAAAAGAAAATACCAAAGAGAAAACAACATGAAAGAGGAGCTGGAATGCACAACAGGCTGTTAAAGAATGACTGAATTGCTGAAGGTGTTTTATAACAATGAGTATTTTTAAAAAGACATGGAGAAAAGATTTGGAAAACAATGAAAATCTTCGATAATGTTGATACAAGACCATGTAGACAGGAGCATGCCAAGATTTAATGTTATTCAGCATGTCCAGCTGATGGACATCAGAAGCAGCTGCTTACTCAGAGGACTGTTGTTAGACCCAAGGTACTTTTGAAAAGTTGCCTTAGCTGTTTTCTAAAAAGTGATAATAGATCTCTACGGCTGGAAATGGAACTGCTCTATGGGGGTTACAGGCTTAGAAAGCCTGCTACTGAGGAGCCTCAGATCTATCGATCTGGGGAGAGACATTAGAGCCTAACAGACTTGTGACCCAAACTCTGTGCAGGACTTGAAAACAGCACAGCTGAACCCAAAACTTCAACCTTAGCAGTGCTGGAAGAAGAATGCAAATCAACTCCACAGGGCTCAAGTTCATCATGAGCAAACCCAGAGCTCTTTGAGAGCATCCAGGTCCTACTGTGTAAGTGCTGAAGAAATTCTGGACACATGAAAGGGAAGTATATGAAAAATACACTGATTCCCAGGCAACAAGCTCCCATTCTGAAATATGGCCTGGCCTTCTTTGCCTCAAAATGCAAACCTTTAAATTTGGCTATATGAAAATACATTTTGTTTGAGTAAGGCTTTTCTTTACGGATGCCTCTGACCAACTCCCTGCATTTACTGAGAACTTCAGTGCTGGGAGCATCACACACACAGATGCTCTAATCTGCGTGGTCCCTTCCTTTCCTTATACTGCTTTTTTGTACAGCGGGTTTGAACAACTCGGTGTTCATATTCAAGTATTCTGGTGTTCAGCAGTGGAAAGGTGATGAGGGTGTTCCTTGAAAAGAATTAGAAACAGCTAGAGCCCTGAATGGAGTGTTTTCCAAGGAAAAACTGAGAGGACTTCATCTGCACAATTTAAGCAATATTTAAGGAGAGATATGGTAATAGTCTGTAAGGATTACAAGGCTGTAAACATGAACGGGGGATAAGAATTTTATAGGAAAGTCCAAAAGATGTTAATTAGTATTTTAAAATTAAACAAGGGGAAATTAATCTAAATAGCTGTATAATCATGCTCTGTGATATATGTGGGAGTGGAAATTCATTTTAATTAAAAGTGCTGGAAGGGGAAGGGATTAGTTTAATACATTTTCTAGTTTGGGAGAGGAAGTTAGAAACTGTTGAATTGAAAACTACCTATTTTGTGGCTTGCATTATTTAAACTTAGAAATTTTAGCTGTTTCCAAACTTCTAGAAAGCTTAAAGAAGTGGTATATGTTATTCAAAATTATTGAGATTTTGCACTTTTTTTAGCCTTAATTTGGAGTGAGAAAAGTATTTTCACACTTCAAAAAATGCATTTGCTTTTCATCATTTCGTAATACTTATGCACTGTTGTTCATAGTGAATTGCACCTTGTTTCCCTGGTATCTTTTTTGTATTCTTATCTGTTTTAATATGTGATTTGATATGCTTCACTCTGATCTCTTTAAGTCCCCTTTGTTTTTCCCTGATCAGTGTTCTGTGCCATGTACATTTTGCTTTTGGTTTTTATTCATTAAAATGACATTTCTCATCTTCTGCTTCACTGCACTGTTGAGGACTTGCCACTTCTTCTCCCTACCCTTTCTGTTCTTCCTCGTAGCAAATTAAATAATAAATCAAAGGAAAAATCCTGCTATAGGTACCTACAAACCCTGCATTTGACTACTTCAGATGTCACTTGGAAAACTGAGGTTTTGTGGCAACATGGAGACATCCTGACATTTTTATAATGCTTAAAAGAAAATTGAGCATTTATGTCCTTGGGAAAAGGTATTTTGAGGCAAAGTCTCAGCCACTGCAGTGGAGGGGTCTGCCGCACTTTTCTTTGGCTGAAGATCTATTGTTTTGCATTTCTGGAGTCACTTGTCATTAAATGAATGTAAAAGTAGAGTCAAGTTCATCAAACCACACCTGCTTGAGTGAAATATGGAAGTAAGCTGTTCTGAAGACAATGTTTTAGATGCTGCTCTCCATCAGAAATGTCCCTCAGAAAGTAAGTGCTCTGAAGAAAGCTCCGGCAGACAGGTCTACCACCCCGTTCACCTGGGTCAAAGCATATCTTCTTCTTTTGAACAAGTTGTTATTGATTTTTCTCTCCCACTTTGTCTATTTTTTGTCTGTTTGTCTATTTGTCTATTCTATACTTTGTCTATTTTTAACCACGTTCAATCTCCTAAAGCCTCCACCAGTGACTATTAAATGCGTACTTGGGCCAAACAGGTTGTCTGGTGGCACAACAGAGCCCTCCTGAAGTCACAGCGCACCACAGGGAGTCTGGAGAGACCAAGTGGAGAAAAGTGGGCAGTTGGTTTTAAATACCTCCAATGACATACTCCAAAAATCTTCCCTATGACAGGACTTTTTGGATGATTTTCTCCCATTGTGAAAACTGAAGGTAAGAAAACATTCAGACAGCACTACAAATAAAATTTAAATCTATTGCAAATAACACCTATTATCTTTCTAGCCTTATGCCTCCAGTCTCTCTCTGTGGTTATCTCAAGAAATCTAAACTGAATGCACCAAAAAAAAAAAAAAAAAAAAAAAAAAAAGAGGAACCCTTTATTATAATCGTTCAAAATTCTTTGTGTTTGGAAAAATTAAGCCAAACCATAATAGCTAAACCCATTAATCTGAGAGAATTTACCCATAAATCTGAGGGAATTTAGGTGAATTATTTAAAATTTTTTCTCATATTCATAGAAAATTTGCAAACTTACTGTCAATTTTTCTGAGTAAGGAGAAATTAAAATCAAAAATCAAAACAGTAAAGCTGAAGAACTTTTTGATCCATTTTGATTGATTCAGTTGAAATTCATTACAGGGTTACATATTGTTCTGCAACAGAATTACGTTACGGAAAAATATTACAAGGTTACAGGCTATTTTACAAGGTGCAGTGCTAACTGGCTGAGAAGACTGGTTTCAATCTACATATTAGTACACATAAACTGGGAAAAAGATTCAAGTGAAGCATAAATGCAGACTTTGTAACTGCAGTTGTATGAAAGAATATAATAGAACAGGATATTAAGTAATCAGAAACATAATATCTAGCAGAAACTTAATTTTATGTAATTGCCAAAATAGCAGTGTTGTGTCAAATAATGAATGCTATTATAAAAGATTAGTCTGATACTGTGTTCTAGTTCATAAATATAATGATTTACTGTTCCATAGCTTACATATTTTCTTAGGTGAGATAACAGTTAATTTTCACTTCTTGCATACAAATCCTTGCATTCATTGACCAGAGAAATTAATGTCTTGCCTTAGAGATTGTCTGAATTTTATACACCTGAATGAGTCAACAATGAGTTTATTTCTCATCTGTTTTCTGTCTTATAGTTTCAAAGGGGAAATAACAGCTTTTCTGGATCTCTAGGTCTATTTACAACAGGTCAGATTCTGCCGTAAGAAGTTTGCCTTCGAAGACTTTATTCTATGCATTTTTTTATGGACTTCGTGGAATTATTTGTGGCATGACCTGCCACTCACACTCACTGCGAGCAAGTATGGGAGCACAAAAACCACAAGGTGTGTTATAGCTTTTGTACTGAAATAAGCCTCACTTTAGAGTTATATTGTGCCTTACCTGTGTGATGTTATTAGCTACCATTGTTCACCAGTGCTGCTACAGATCTTGGAGAAACTGTAGAGACTTGGTGCCAGATCTTCCAAACAGCACAGCAAGTACTTGTACACATCAATAATGGTCAAATTTTTATATGACCCATGAAGAATACAGAGAGCTGTGGGAATTGCTGATGCCAAGTGCATTGACTCTGTGGCCTCATGATTTAAGATACTACGTATGAAACGAGCAGTTCTGTAGTCCTGACTCATAATCACTTGCCAGGTAACTGCTTTCAGAGAATCAGCAGAAAAAATTCTTTTTTTCTTTATTGGTACTGAATTGTAGGTCATTATTTTAGCTTTGTAAGGAACTAGTTTAGACTTCAACAGTGATGTCCCCAATTACTACCACATAGTGCACTAAATAAAGTCTTACAAGGGCTGGTAAGAGTCACTATTTCAAGTACAGGATATGTGTTCCATGAACATGTCTTAAAAGAACTACTAAATGTTTATTGCTGTACTCTGCCTCTTACCAAGCAGCAATACTGAAGCCAGGAAGGAAATCTACAAGATCTCCCTTTATCTGTTTTTTGTTTTTCTCCTCTTGTCCTTTTGTTCTTTCCATTCTGCTGCTGTCCAAGGCGTACGCTCCCAAATGGTGACATGGTGGCACACAGAAAACTTGGTGGAGGAAATGCAAAAAGTATAGGTAAAACTACAGCTTCCCTGAGCCAGGGGGGAAGTTCCCACCGGCTACAGAAGGCCAGAATTCCCTTCAGCTTTAGAAAAATCTCTTTGTTAGAAATACCAAGCTACATATGAAAAAAGGTTAACTATGGAAGGTAATAGTCCTAAAGACCTGAAGGATTGTGTCAAGTATGTGTGTAATGGAGGAGGAGCTTAACCCACAAATTTTCAAGTAGTTTTTGATTTTCTTTTCTGTGTGCAGAGCCCTGCCCGGTGATTTCAAGCCTGTTGATAAACAGTTTCTTTCCCTTGTTTACTTTTCACAGGCTGATGAGAAGCTCTCCTACACCCAGGGGACGCGGGCTGACAGCCAGTGCTCTGGAGCTCACAGGGAAAGAGAGACTCCTTTAGAAAGCAGTCTAAACTAGGAACTTTACTTGTTAACTTGCTGCACCGATGCCACCCACAGCAATTCCATGTTCTGTTGTCCAGGGTATGTTTTAATGAAGGAAAAAACTCACCTCAAAATATCTCCACTGGTGTCTTTTATTAAGTAATGCAAAATACATTATTAATTATGACACTGCATGCATTTTAGACAATATAAATGCAAGCCTACAGAAAATGTGACAAAGAAACCCTCAATTACTTTTGAGGTAGTATACAAGGAAAAATAGGAAAGCAGAAACACAGTGGATTAAAAGAACAAAATATTAGTATCACTTTGTGCATACATTAGTCACTCATAAATACATTTGTATGAAATAACTTCAGATACAATTCCATTCTTGTTAAAAAATATACTTCTTCAAATTCACCATTCTTGTTTGTTTTGTTTTCACATGACATTTTATGGTATTTTATCAGGTGGATTTATTTTTTATCACCGCTGTCATGATTTTACCCTTTTCCTCCAAGAGTTTAGGCACAGATGGCCTCATGCACAAAAATAAATAAGAAACCTGCTTGAAGGGAAAAGAATTCTGCTCAAATAGTTAGGATAGTCTAATAAATACCATTTTTGTTATAAAAATACTTCAGGTTTATAAAAGAGGGGAGGGGACGGTCTCCCACGTGGAAAGGATGTTAAGTGAAAAGTGCTGTATAACATTTTTGAAGAGATTTTGTTTTAAACATATAGTACCATTATGAATATATATTTTATAATAATCCTGTTTCTTAGAACCTTATTGTTCTCTAGAAATATCAAATGCTCTTTGCTTCCTTTAGTTTGTTGTCTTATTGCCATTTCAGAAGATGCCTAGTTCAGAAGGGTTCCGTATAATTGTGCTTTTGTAAGGCTGTCCTTCCGACTCAAACCAGTACTCCCAGTCCGTTGAAACTGCTGCTGTTTGCTGTGAATACCCGAATGGCTTCCTTGCTCCATGGAAGACTGGTGAATTTCTGAAGCCTCCACTGAACTCTGGTTGAGGGACTCTGCGGAGCTGTTGGGGCTCACGTCCACGTATTCTCTTTTCAATACTGGGCTATTTTCGATGTTTTTGCTACTGCATAACTGGACGGTGATCCTTTCATTTTTTTGGTCTCTTGGTTCTTTTGTTTTGTAAGTGGGCAATTTGTCCTGCTTACAGCTAGTGCTGATGTCAATATTCAGGCCACTGTCTGTTCTCAGGAAGCAAGAATCCACAAGCCTGCTTTGGCAGATATCATCTCCCTCTGAGCAGCTGTCTGCTTTGTAGCTAGCATAGATGGGGCTTGTTCGACTGTCTCCCTTCTTAATGGGGCTGCTGTAGTACTGCTCTGAAAAACTACAGGGCGACAGCCTGCCAGCATTCCTGTAGGAGTACGCACCAATATCCTCCACGCTCAATTGCCTCCATCGCCCAGGCAGGTCTTCTTCTGAAAGGTGGGTACTCCTGCACTCATTCCTCATTTTCTGGTTTGCTAAAGCCTGCTGTGGTGTTATGGCTGAGAAATGAAAAGGTTCGTTTGCATACCCAGGCAGAGTCCTAGTAAAAGTGGGTGAGTTCTCGTTGTCATCAGCAAGCTCCATGTGCTGCACAGGTTTGGACTTGGCAAACCTAGGACTTCCCTGATGCTCGTAACCTGCAGGTGACTTTCTTTCAAACAGTTCATCTCGGTTGCTCATGTAGATTGCCTGCTGAGAGGCTGTCAGAGTGTTGGCTTGGGCGTTCTCCTTCTCCTCGGATGTGACGCTGAAGCTGGAGTAGGAGCTGGAGGTCGGCAGAGAGGTAATGTACTCCGGGAAGGCTTCGTGAGAGAAGCTGGAATGGAAACCGTCTTCTTCGACGGTGCTGTCCGTGGAGTTCTGGGACCGCAGGAACCCCACGTCCTTCACTTGCGTGTCCACACTCTGCCTCCTCTCCCTCCTCCGCTCCTCGGGGCAGTAAAGGGCGGTGTCGCTGCAGTAGATGTCTGACTTGTACTGGGGCCTTTGTCCAAGTTTTCCAGCAGAGTCCTGAAAACTGAGATCCCTTGTAGATGGGCTTGACAAGTGTGAAGACAAGCTGTTTGGATCTGGTTTTTCCAGTACTTTGGCAATGACGCAAGTGGGTATGGTATCAGCGTAAGATGTGTGGCACAAGGGGACAGAAAGGCTGCACCCGTGTTTTTCCAGATGAATGCTGACCCTTTCCTGAAAGTCAGATGGCAACTGTAACATAAAGAGAGAGCAAGGGGGAAAGGAGGAAAGGGTACATGTCAGTACTGGTGTCTGCTTGGGCTTATACAACATGGATAGATGAGTGCTGTTTATGACATTACATAGCTCACTATATGTTGTTCTTTGACTAATGTGATGGGCACAATCTCTGGGCATTTCTGAAAACAAACATAATCAAACAACTTTCATTTGTTTACTCAGTGTTTGGAAATCTTCATCTGTTTCCCCCCATCGAAAACACTGTGAAACTGAAAGGATTCCTTCCAAGTTAGTTCAGGTTGGATAGGAATGATGTAAAGGATGTGCTAAATAACAGTCTTAAAAAGGCAAGTAGGGAATGATGACCTGCAGCAACACAACGCTTTCCAGACTGCATGCATGGGTGCAGTTTGCAGCTGGAGTGTGGGGATGCAGAGGTCTCTGCGGGGGTGAGGAGAGAGGAGGAAGAGGTCAGATATATTCTGCTCCTCTTTTGCCTTTCTTCCAGCTTATCTTGACTCCAATCCAGCAGCAAATTGACTCCTGCCTTCCAGCGTCACGCTTGATAAACCACGCTGTTTGAAGAGGCAGGGAAGCTGGTTTCTTTGACACTTCAAGCAATGGTCCTGGCTGCTATGAGGGGCATGTTCCTGTGCTGGGAAGAGGCAAATCAAACCAGCTTCCCTGCCCCAGCAGTGGGATGCTGCTTGTCAGATCAACCATCCACATAAGCCTCAACATGCTCCCCTCTTCTGGCAGCTGCGAGATGACTGCTTTTCTGAGGTTCTTACTGTGCTGGCAGAAATAAGAGCTAAGACCTGAATTTACACTATGATTCCTGTGTGATGGACTAGTCAGAATTAATCAATAAGCCCGTTATGCAGCAGAAATCGTATGTTTTTTGGAGAAAGTCAGGATCAGCACTGTGGACAGCGGTTCCACCTGCTATTCTGTCATGTGGGACTGAGGGACCACCTGCCTTGGTGTGGCTCAGAAGTCTGGTAGGTAATGCCTAAGCAGGTATCACCAAGCGTGCTTACCAGTCATATTTTATCTCACTTGCTCATTTCAGATCTCTATCATTGATCAGCCAGGAATACAGGAGAGAGCTGCCTGATGGCTGTCTCTCAGTATTTCCTGCTAGAAATCAGAAGAACTCCTGTTCTGACTAAGTTTTGAGTTTGTGACTGTGATGGCTCCTTTGATATCCACGTTGACTTATGCCACTTAGCCAAGCGTTCAAGGGCTAAATTCCTAAACTCTATTTTACTCAGCACTTTCTTTCTACAACTAGAAATCAAGTTCCTCTTTACCAAATAATCAGTGGTTACCCTTACACCCCTAACAATCTCCCTCCCTCCTTAAATTTTGTTTAATTAAATAGAGGACAGAACCCTACAGATACTGAAGTGGTCCCCCTCCCATCTATATTAGGCGAGAGAAATTTAAGGTGCCTGTTCCTTGTAATGATCTCACTTCAGGTAAGAAGCTCCCCTTTTAGATTCACTGGGAACTTTTTAAAGGGGTTTAATCTCCCACAAACTCGATGTATTCAAAATATGGCATGTTGTGAAATGGCATTCTTGTTAATGGGGAGTAGGATGAGTCTTTTTTCAACCAACAGACCTTCCAGGATATTCTGGATTAATCATTATGTTGTTAATTAGCTCATATGTCTTCCATTGGAAATAAAGAGTATGATATTGCCAATCTGCTGGCAGACAGCATATTAGTCATATTAAGGACAGATGCAACAAAGATTGAATAAACAGGTTGTAAAATAGGGCTGCTGCAAATTGCCACGGAAATGAGGAAAAGAAATACACTTCATTTAATGTGAAACTGCTGTATGGGGCAGCTATTATTTTAGTATCCTGTAACACCACTGTTTGAGCTATTTTATATACATTATTTAGATTATGAAATGCATTAAGAAAAAGAACATTATTTTCTGGGCATTGCACTGGAAACTGGAATTACTAAAATGATATTGCTGTCACATTACTGTATTGTACTATAGTTTAGGCTTCTGGATAATATACAATACTTTGTCAGGCAACATTTGCATTTGCAAGGAATTTATTGGCTGTGACAGCACATTCACACTTGCTAAATTAAGAAATACTTGGACTTACGAGTGGAGACTTTGCCTGTTTAATTGAGTGTATGACATGACAGTCTGGGAAATGGTGGGGGCATTCCACATTTGTGATAGTTTTCTGCAAGTGAACCACTAAGTACTTTTAAGGTCCTAATTCTCGCTAACAGGGAGGGTGCTTTCAAGTGTAATAATGTCATGATAACTCCTGAATATGAATTGCTAAGGGAAATCATTTGCTAGGAAAAAATAACAGGACCAAGATAATGGTTAATTTGGAGGTTCTGTCTCCATTCCAGAAAATCTTCATCACCCATTTGACAGAAGAGTCTTGCTCTCTTCTTATTTACCAGGGGTTTTGAGTGCTCCAAAGCTGTCTACTGGCTTAGAAATGGTTTATACATTCCACATTCAATTTTGCATTATTCTCTTGCATAACTGCATAAGAGAGATCATTTAGGGGGACATTAACCTGATGGGACTGGGGAAGGGGAACAGCTTTTCTCTGTGACCTTCACCGAAGCAATATATGTGAGGAAGGTGCTATTGCTTTGTGTAGGACCTGCACCCCCAAAGATGATGATGTTCACTGATATAGTATTTACCTCCCCTTTTAAGGCGGTCTGTTTCCCAAGCCTCATTTCCTCGGAAGCAAGGATTATTAATTAAAATTTACACCTTGGAAATCAATCATTCAGTGCTCTGCTTGCTTTAGAAAAAGATATTTGTTCTGTCATTCCATTTTAAAATTCAGGTTTAGAAATTAGCTGGACTGGAAAATAGCTTCAGGAGGAAAATTGATTATATGAGAACCTCTGATGCCTGCAGCTTGTCATTTCCCTGCTCTCACCCCCCTTGCTGCTGTTCCCCCCCCCCACCACCACCCCCCAGCCAATATTTTGCATTCTACAGCTTTCAGCACTTTGGTTCCATCGCTGGCTGTGATTTTGTCAGCGACTCCCTCAGCTGCAGAGAGTACCAGCAGGTGCACAAGCCCTCCTGTTGCTTAAAAGGAGGGGTGGAAATCAAAGCCTTAAGGGCAAGCAAGTTCTGGAATGGGTACATATAAAATCACCTGTTTTCCATAAAATACTTATTTCTTTGAAAATTCACCAAGTTTGGTCACATTACCTCCGAAAGTTTATGTGCCCTGTCGTAATTCTTGCTGCACTGGAGCAACTGAGCAGCTAAATTGCAGTCCTTCCTATAGAGCTCCTAGAAAAACAGAAAATAGCCTGTTTTTTAAAGTCTGCAAATAGCTTGTGGCTTTCAGCCTTTCTCCCATAACTGAGCAATCTTAATAATTGACTTCAGGGAAATTTGGAGCATACTTTAACTTTTAAATACGTTAAGATTCCATGTTTCTTGCACGGTCCTGAGATGTTTGCTCCTTTGTTCCGTGAAAGCTGATAAAATTACTGAAAAGACAAATTTGAGAACCCTTACGACAGAACAGTAATCTGCATTTCAAAAGACGGACACTTACCGTTAGGAACTGGACTTTACACTGTTAACATGCATGGCGTTATGAAGGCTAAAATAAACCTGATCTTTTAAGCAAAAAGAAAATTTAAGAACAGACAATTTTTACTATTATCCAGATCAGCACTAAGATACTATTCTAGAAAATGTTTAAATAATCTTTTGAGACTGTGGGAGAAATTCATTGCAGAAATATATGTTGAATTTTTTTTAAAAAAGGTGGCCTTTGTCATCTTATGAAACTTTCTTGCTGGTTCCTGGTTCCTTTCATATCTTGGAGAATGCAGCTATACAAATATATTAGATCTCCCTGCAAATATTTGCTGCTGCAGAATAGGATATTTTTACTGGGTAAAATATTACCATGAGAATTCACAGGGAAAAAGAGAATCTAAACAAGCTGCTTATACTGGTTTTGTATTGAATGACTCCCACAGCCTATTTAATGGGAAAAATTCAGTACGCAGATTTGCCTTTCGTCTAAATTTAATTTAGCACATGTGACTGTGTAACTATATCCTTCAAACAGTATCTTTGAGTCCCTGGAGGTAAGAGTTGTATGTTGCTCCTCCTGATCTAAGTGCCATTAAAATAAAAGTTGGCTTCAGAAACTGGCTTTATAGGTGGTCATAGGTGAGACAGACAAAGCGTAAAGGTACTATGGACACTCGGCTGTGTTAATTTGTAAAAAGTAGAAAATGTTTACACAGAAATGGTGTTGGATACTGAAATTAATTGAATTTTCTCTGGCATTAATGTTATCATTTTATTGAATGCAGATTTTTACTGTTCAGCTTGTTCTTTTAAAAACTGACACATTTTTTATGAAAAGGAAAGGTAGGAATTCCCTGTTTTGAAATACCATTTTAAACGCATTCTGCAATAACAGGTGCAACAAGATGTTCCTGAGAGTCTGTGAGGCATGGGGGTAGTAAAAGTAGTTTTGCTATAATCATTACATCATTATATTTTCACATTAAAGGGCCTTTAGATAGTCCTGGTTTGTGGTTGTTTTTTTTTTTTTTTTTGTGTGTGTGTATGTGAGATTTTATACATGCCACTTCTGCCTTAAATGTACTGGGGAGATACATTCATTTGTGTAGGTCTTAAATTTTGTATTTATACACGCTATTTTTATCCCTGAAAACAGATGCAAACAGTTGGGATCCAAGATTTCACTTTAGAAGCAAAATCTGTTGCATGTGCATGTGATTCTGACATGTTACATTCACATTAAACACATAATATGTTGCTGCACGATGTATGGCCCAGACAAGTTCCATATGACATTACTAGGCACATAAAAATTATATAATTCCAAAATCTAATCCTTTTTTCAAAAGCTATGTGCCTCTGTTTCTGTGAAGTGGTTGTCATGGAGAGTACAAAAAGCATTTCTGACACTTTATTTTTAGCAGCTTTAAAAATTATTACAGAAAAATTACATGCGAGTTCAATGTGCCATGTGTACTTTGTTCTCAGTATGCTGGGACATGCCATGCAACTGGAGTGACTTTCTGTCCTTTAATGTTTGTCTGTACGGAAACTAACCACATCTGTGGGAACTAGAGTACCAATTGGCAATTAACGCCGTAAGTGTTTCCCATAGTCTAAAACATGTTTTTGCATCAAAAGCTTCATTACACGTATCTGTCAGAAGACTAAGGGGAAATATAATTGAAGGAAGAAATACTGGCAAGACAAAAACTTGTTCTCCTTATGTAGGATTCTTCAGTTTAACAGTATCTCTGCTTATTAGGTATAATATTAACGGTTTGTTTCATAGCTCTTTATTTTAAAGTCTGGAGTTTAACCTTTGTTTTCATTAGTGATGCTACATAACGAAGGGCAGAATTTTGTCTGTGAATCGACCTCCAGTATGAAGAAGTGGCACTGCTATTTGAGGCTTCTGGAACATACTTTTAATATTCAGTGTAGTTTAGAATAGCTCTTGGAAGAAGAGTGCTCTGAAATCCAGTCCAGTCTAAGTTGCCTTTTAAAAACTATGAATATTGAAAATGTTTCGTCAAATGTGGGTTCAAACCTGACTCTGAAGCAGTGTAAATGCATGCATACTTACTTGGGAGAGTTTTACAAAGTTTGTCCCCCCTGTGTTTTAAAACTGAAATAACTCCACTAATTTCAGCTGAACTAGTCTGGGTGTATACCTGTGCTTCTAAAACCTAAATGTAGCCCATTGCATTTACCATGTTCCATTAGTTACAGCTATTAGAGTTATGAATTAACTGTTGTTTCAGCACAATTCCTATAAAAGTAAAGGGCCAGACTGAACTCTTTGTTTCCGTTGGAAAGCTATTAATCACATGTGCATTCACATCAACAGGCATATTAATGGGATCGAATGCTCCCTGCTATGATTAAGAGTTCATATGAAATATGGGAAGATTGAATGTAAGATGCTGAAAAATAAGCGCTAACAGAAGCATGCCTCCTGTATATGATTTTTTTATTAAGTGTCTAAGGAATGGCACAATAATGAACTAAATGCCTGCAATCTTCCTTTCTTTGCTTTCTTTTGAAGTTTGTCCCTGGAAGGATTTCATGAGCGTGGTTGCCAGCTGCAGTATGCAGGCCAGTTCTCAGAGGCATTTAATGAGGAGCAGGGTGACAACTGCCAGGGATGTTTCCTGTTTTGTCCCACACTGAGACAGGTAAGCTGTTACACATGAACCACAGCTAACCCTACTTTTTGCTAGCAAAGCTCACTTGTGTCGAGCATCCCATTTCAGTGAGCAAAGACTGAAAGATCAGAGGAACTGCAGGGCTCTACACTGTGCCTAAAATCCTTATGATGAATTCCTTCCACCAGTTTGCCATGCTGGATCAAAACTGATGGCAAAATCAATGTGGGAATATCATCATTGTTTAAAAATTTTTTTTCATCAGTTTTGTGTTAGACATGGAAAAAAATATCAACGAATAGTCTCACCCCAGCCCCATAGCATAAGGAGAGTTGAACTTACAAAATGATGGGAACAGTCAAACATGAATTTTAACTGTTGAGGTGACAAGTTACATTTTATGTAAACAATAAGAAATTATTCTATAATTTCATGGGAGGTGCATGGCCTAGCTTATTTCTGAATATAATCTCAAGATATATCCATAATTACATACTTACATTGTCTTCTGACAACTTATCTATTGTCACCTTGGCCTCAATTAAGTGATTATTGAGTGCAATTATTTCATGGCTCAAAGCCCGTTTTTCCTCTTCGTAATGTTGACCCTGTGTAGAAAATGGAGTAGTCAATATTTTTTCTACTGTCAGAAAAAGGCCCAAAGGTTGATGTCATTCTCAAATCCAGGGAAAAACACAAGAGATCAATATTCCTTTTTAAAAAAAATTGTTTATTTCTTGCTATTTTCACTCAGCAGATGAAGCAAAGTACTTTGAAAACATGGAGGTCAAACTGAGCTCACATTAGGAATCTCCACAAACGGCTCTAGGCAGCCTGTGCAAGAGCATTTGACTGAGCATCAGCTATTCCTTCTTCATCACAAGACAGGGTTTCTAACCTGGAAGGGACTTGGGCTCTTCCTGGCTTTTGTTACAAGAGTGTATCACTTATACCGTTAGCTTCTATTCTCATCAGGGAGGAAGAACAATATTTAAAAAAGAAACTAGCTGTGTTTGAGCCAATTTCTTTTTAGCTGTTGATTGTGCTGGCTGCTTTGAAAGTACTGGGTGAGGTTGTTCATGTATCAAGATGAATGTATGCCTGATTGTGGGGTTAACACTCAGTAGCAGAATGTGACCTACTGTGGGATAACAGGAAAATAGTCTGATTCAAACTTTTTGCTGCCCACTAATTTAATCTTATTACTAGTAGGTTGTAACTCTTTATTATAAATGCAAAGAAACCAGCAGGAAAAGTAGAGTGCCACTGGCCCTTCCTGTAGTGTGTCCGTTTTCATATCGCAGTGTTTATTGCACCACCTCGTACATCAAAACTTATTTTGTAACCATCATTTATAACACTTACATTAGTATTAAAAGGTATGGTAGCTTCTGAAAGCTCTAGCTGAGATCAAGGCATCTTCCTTGTGCTCAGAGCTGTACAAGGCATGATAACAAGAAGGTCTGCCAGTTATCTGGAAGGATCTTTAGAAAGCAGTGTTGCAATAAGAACAGAAAGTAGGTAAACTTTAATGCGCATCTGTTTTGTTTAGTGAACTCAATCCAGTGACAAATTCACAATCTCACTTCCCATTCTAAAATTGTTAGAGTAATTTGTGAAGGACTTTCTCCAGCAGGATGATTGTATTAGTTACTAAAATTTCCCAAATGTCATATTGCCAGGGTCACAGGAAAATCTTACATCAACACGCGCTCGACATTGTCAGCTAATTGACAGCAATGGGAGTTGTGTGCTTTGAAGTCCAAATGAATATCAAGGTTAATTATCCAGCTGCAAAGCACCAGGCTATGTTAAAGAAGAGTGATTAAATTGGAAGTGGCAACTCTCATCCTAAGTTGCTATTTAAAGAAAAACACCCCAAATCGTCTAAGCAATCCCACAGCTTGCTTTAAACAGCACAGATATGATTGAAGTGTCTTTGTGAACGTCTCAACTGGTCTGTTTTGATGTCAGCTTTTCTACGGACCATCTGTTCCCTGCTGGCTGTTACAAGACCTCTGTCCTCGCAGCCCAGCTGTGCCTGGAGGCTGGTTCAGGCTTGACACCTCTGCCGTCCTCATTCCCAGTGATCAGGTGCTCCTGCTAGCTGCCTGGGGTCTATGCGACGGAAAGCCAAAGCATAGCTTTCAGAGCTTGCAAGAGCTCCAACCTCACTGATTTTAGTGAGACACATGATCTGAAGGGCTGTGTTTTTTAATTGGGCAGATAGACGTGGTTTTATATGAGGCCATTAACTCTACAATGATTTTATTGTGAACTAAACAGCTAGACACTTTGTGAACCTCCTGGACATCTCTGCACCTCTAGAAATCTGTCTCCTTCGAGAGTGTGACTGAGGGGTACATTTTCAAAGGTATTTAGCTGCTTAATGAGGTAGACAAGTAACTACCTAAGTACCTGGGATGAAAGTGCCCCTCGATTTTCCAAGTAATTTCATGCTTTTGAAGGATTCAGGTCTGCTGAGTACAGACTTAATCTTCCAAGTAACCATTTCTGTTGAAGTTTTTATCAATCCTTGTATGACAAGTTGTCAAGGCAGCTGATTTGTAGGACGCCCTTTTGCTCTCAGTCTCTCTGATTCAAGCAAGTGTTGCTTTTCCCTAACCAAATTGAACTTGACTCAATATATTTCACAGTTCAGTAAAGATCATCTGATCAAGGATTTATAGTCTTCAGCAGAGAGAAACTCGTAAAAGGGCAGTAGATGCAGGCTTTGGAAGCAGTACTTTCCATTGCACTGAGTAATGCTGAATCTGACTGAATTATGGTTTCATTTTATTTCAGTTATGATAACTTTTGGGCTGATGTTTTCCAGACTTTGTATCTGACCAAGTATGACTTCTAAAAGTATTTTCAATTTGTTGAACTATAAAATTTGCCTGAGTTCAAATTCATACTATACAGGTCAGCAGATAGGCATCAAAGTAATAAACATATCAGCAGTGCTGTGGAGGAGGGGGGATGAGAAAGGCAGGCCAGTCCCAGTGTTCTCCACTAGTGTATGCTCACATCTTTCTCTTGAAATCAGTGCTGCTGACGTGAGCAAAGAATCTGTCTCATTGTGGAAAAGTGAGCTAGCCTAAGGGTGGACAGGACCCTGACAGGCTTTGGCATATTGACCATATACTGTGTGTCCATCTTTGTGAGTTCAGAGCTTCAGCCAGATGTTATCATGGTCCAGTGGTGGAAACAAGAGAGCAGAGGCTTAAACCTTACACCACCTTGGGGAAAACGGTGCAGCTGGAAAAGATGGTATGGTAGTGCTGGATGACTGCATTAAAAGGATTGCTGGTTACTGGGGGCTTCAATTTGACCTCTTCCAGTTGCAGTTGGACAATCATATTTTCAGAATCAGGAATAGATGCCATAGAGGGACGAAACGAGGACAGGAATCATGATATTAATGCTGCAATTGTGAATTATAATTATAAATACTTATTTTACTTACAACCTCTTTTGGCAGATCCCTCTATTTCTGGTAGCTTTTAGATGCTTGGACATCCTGGTCTTCCATAAGGCTGGTGACCTCTCCTCTCTCCTTTTGGCACTGCTTTCTGCTCTGCAGCTGCTAGCAACCTCTCTCTCAAAACCCAGTAATGGATTAAGTTAATGGTGTTATTGATATGCCAAGAGCTTGCAGCTGGGCTGAGGGCTCCTGAAGTCCACTCCAAAATGCCATAGCTATGGGCTGCAATGGGCTGAGCTTCTGGTGGATCTTTGTTCAGAAATCTTTGTTGAGTCAGCTCAGTGCATCTTGCTCCTGCCTTGTCCCCCGGCACAGAGCCAGCATGAAAGACTATAGCTCCATAGAGTCTGACTAATGCAAGAGAACTGCAATCATGTGCCCATGTCTGAGTCAGATGAAATTTGTACCGCTGGGTGACTCCAGCAGTGCATGGTGCTGATATTAATGTTGGGGGGACCAAGAGCTTGGAGCTCTTGCTCCTAGCCTGGATTTAGCATGAGCCTCTCTGCTTCTTGCTCAGATCTGATGAAGGAATTGGGTATCTGCTTTTCACAAAAGGATCAAATGATATAATGAAGACATCGCTGTCCGGAATCTTGTTTTTTCTTATAATTTGTATCTAGCACAGAGACAATATCCCTCATCCGTTTACAGATCCACAAAAATATAAGGTGTCACTTTCAGAAGTGTTTGGTATCCTCTAGTCCCTGCATCTGTTATCTGTGGTAGAAGTGGAGTAAAAAGAGTTTTGCTAGGTCGATACAGCATAAAATAATAGATAAGTACACTTTGGAAAGTAACAAAAGCTAGATGAAAAGATCAGCTTTTCTTGCATATTAATGGATCCACAAAAGTTCCCTCTCCACTCTTTCAGCAGCAATGGAGCAGACTAAAAGTTGGCTGTCTCCCTGGTAATGTTTTAGTTTCCCTTCAATGCTTTCCAGCAGCTGGAGAGTGTCCTAACATAAAGCAAGGTCAGCCTATTAGTCAAGGCTAGGCTGCTTATTGTCGTCTCTGCTGTCCTGTGGGAGGTTTCAGATGTGTATAGACCTTTTTAAATCAGTCTCAATTTTACAAACGAGCAGTGCTGGTCTGTGGAAATGTCAGCCATTTCAAATATGGCAAAGTAAATATGTTCTTGGTGTTCCTGTAAGGAGCATTTCAATGGATAGCATTTCAATGTAACCATGAGAATAATGTAATAGTAGTAGTGACCATGGAGTTATTAGTGGCCAGCAGCATCCCTTTGGAAGTAATTCTCAATAAGTAATGCCTGAAAGACAGACAGACAGAAAGAGACCTTTTCTGTTACAAATACCATCAAAATAGCACTGATATCCCATCCTGAATGCCTGGATAGAGGTTTACTGCAATGTGTTTGGTTGTGGAATACAGGTAGAACTTTTTTTCCTTTTTCATTTACAACTTTTTTCCTTTATTACTGTGCTTGTCCAGGAGAAAGCCAGCACTTCCACTTGAGAAATTCCCCACATTTTTGGACCAGTGTAACGCTATTAAGTCGGTACTTTTCTCACAGAGCACCAGTCATGATCTTTTCATAGCAAATATTAATAGGTGCTGTAAGGTATCTGCTAAGCAACTGTAATGTATGTACTGCTTGTTCTGCGGGTCTTGGTGAGAAGAGCTTGTGGGGGTATACTTTCAAAACAAGGTCTGCATATTTTAAGGCAATATTTTGTAATCTCTTTGAAATCATCTTATGCAGGATAAAACAGAGCAGTTGCAGATGGCACAGAACTGGGAGGGGTAGCTGGTACACCAGAGGGTTGTGCTGCAATCCAGAGGGACCATGAACAGCTGGAGAAATGGGCTGGCAGGAAGCTCATGAAGTTCAACAAGGGGAAGTGCAAAGTCCTATTCCTGCGGAGGAACCAACCCCATGCGCCAATGTATGCTGGGGGCCACCCAGCTGGAAAGCAGCTTTGCAGGTAAAGATCTGGAGGTCCTGGTGCACATCGAGTCGAACATGACCCAGCAGTGCATGCCCTTGCTGCAATGAAGGCCAAAGGTAATCAAGGCTGCATTAGAAGTGTTTGCCAGCCAGCGGAGGGAGGCGATGCTTCCCCTCTACTAGCACTGGTGTGGCCACACCTGGAGCTGTATCCAGTTCAAGCTCCTCAGTACAAGATGGATATGGACACACTAGAAAGACAGTTCAAGAAATGGCCAGGAAGCTGATTAAGGGACCAGAGCATCTCCTTTATGAGGAAAGGCTGTGAGAGCTGGGGCTGTTTAGCCTGGAGAAGACAAGGCTCAGGCGGGATCTCATCTATGTGTATAAGTATCTGAAGGCAGGATGCAAAGAAGACAGAGCCAGGCTCTTTTCAGTGGTGCCCAGTGACAGAAGAAGAGGCAGTGGGCACAAACCGAAACACAAGTGGTGCTGTCTGAACATCATGAAACACTTTTACTGTGAGGCTGACTGAGCACTGGAAAAGGTTACCCAGAGATGTGGAGTTTCCATCCTTGGAGATATTCAAAAGCCATCTGGACATGGTCCTGGGCAACCTGCTCTAAGTGGTTGAGAAAAGGGGTTGGACCAGATGACCTCCAGAGGGCCCTTCAGACCTCCACCATTCTGTTATGTTATGGCTACCATAACTCACTTGACTGCTGTGATAACCAGTATGCAGCATCTGGGGGTTTTATGATATGCAGTATTTTAAATTCCTGTTGTTAGCAAATACTGACATCTGTCATTTACAGAAGTAAATGCCTCTATTGTTATGCAAAGATGATTTAATATATAATTAATACATCTTTAGGTCCTAATAAAATAGTGAATGGGCATAGGTTGAATATGGTATAAGTTCACTTATGTTTCTCCCTAGTATTCCATCAAGACTTCAAACAGACTTCAGATTAGACTTGGTGCATGTGAATGCATTTCTTTGGAGTCAATGAAGCAGTATCTGCTTATTACTGATAATTACACTAATGATGGAGGATGAGAGCGTGTTATCTATCACGAAGAAGGGGCACTCAGATGCTCCATGCATTCCCAGTGATCGTTCAATGACAGTGCTTCAATAATGGGTGAGGATGGATTTGTTTTATAGCATCTGTCAGTGCATATCTCATATCCTGGTAAGATAGATAAAAATAGCCATCCCTTGTGGAATTAGAGGCTGGGAGAGTATGCAATAGTCGCTCCCGCCAGGTGTGGAAACTTTACTGTTGCAGAGGTTAATAATGTAGCTTAGTTCATGCTTATGTGCACTCTTCTTCCCATCCAGATGTGTCATGGTCTCTGCTGAGTAAGACACAGTTTTGAAATACGGTATTTGAACTAAGGGACCTCTTTGCTTGCTGGCAGAGGCTTAAATAGAAACTGGGGTGGTGGTGGGGGATGACTAGGCCAGGGGCATATCTGACAATGTAAAGAAAACAAGAACAAGAAAACTTGTGGTGGAAATAAAACCTTTTTCCTACTGTAGCTCTTAAAGTTAACAGCTGTTCTGTTTAGAGTACTTCCCCATAGACCATATGCATAACATATGTTTCATCAATTGGCTCATAAAAAAGCAAAACATGGTTTAGATTTGCAGATATTACTGGGTATTCTCTGCAGTAATTCATGATTTTAAGCATTACTGCGTGTCAGTTTCTGCTCTGCAGATCTTCATGTTATAATGACAGATTATGTGTTTGTGTGTGTGCATGTTTATGGATGCTTTGGAGCGATGTGAGTTTATCTGCCAGTTAAAAGCCTAGCTATGGATAACCCCTACTCACATTCACTTGTACCCTTGGGCAGAAACTGTAATAAAAACAGTGAACTGACGAGAGGAGAACAACAAGTAAGAATAGTGAAAGGCATTTCAATAAATAATGAAACTGTTTCAGCTGATACCAGTTCATGACACGATCCTTGGGGTGCAGGATTTGGTGCTGATCCTTGCTTGAGAGCACTATTTAATAAGTATTGCATTTTTGATTTTACTTCTTTGTATAACAATCTTATTTTGGTTTAAACAGTAAAATGAGTATCCAAAGGAGCTATTCACTTCCAGACTCACTGAAGCCACAAGTCTGTTTAAGAATGTGCATCTTTACAAGCAACTAGAGAAAAAGAGCCAAATGTTTAGCTAATTTATTAGGTAATTCTTTGTCAAGTTACAAACAAAACTGCAGGAATGTGTAGGAATGTATGCAGAGCCTGTGGCAGCATTCTGACTGCACTTCATGGTGTACCACTCTCTCATCTTTGCTTTCCACTGCAGTAATCCCAGGACACCCATTCTTGTCTCCACACTTCTTCATAAAGCTAGTAGAGCCTGGCTTTCAGGAATGCTGTTACATTACGGTAAGGAGCAATGACTAATTCATTGTATTTATTCTATGGTATTTTAGTTATAATGTACCATTATACGGTATATTAGATATTTATTTAAAGTGATTTTCTGTTTCCAAGCTGCCAGGGGTGCAGCCAAAGCTGCATTCTTCAGAAACAAATGTATGGCTTTAAGGATTTTAAACCCATCACTTTTCTCAGAGGGTCAGAGAAGATGTTGATGTGTCTTGTGCCTGAGGTCTTACCTACTGCAAAAATCTATGTCATGTTGGAGTTCTTCCACATAAAGAAGATAGTGGCAAGAACATTATTGCAATGTGACACAGGCCTTAATTATGATGAACACATGGGATGAAAAAAAGTGATAGCTGTATGAGCCTTGGGCTGGCTCAGGAAGAGATTATGTTGTCTGCTGTTGCCATAACTTAATTTTTTTTGATTTTGTAACTTTACCTAGGTGCTCATCAAAATAATTATATGGTCATAGTGAAATTAAAGGAGTAGAGACTTCAACTGAGCTACTGGTAAGGAGTGAAACATTTTGCAAAAAGAAAAAGAAGTCATGTGAATTGGGTAGAAAAGGAGTAGTACCATTCCTGCGGGCCACACGAAGTAAGCTCATCAGGCTTCTAGCTTGAAGCTGTCACTCTGATGACTGACTGTTTGATGCTCAAACTTTCTAGCCACACAGGTTCAACTGTGGAAATGGAGAAATTGCTGGAGACAGGATATTGCTTAGACTCTGCTTAAATGGGCTGGGCAAAAAAAAAATCACATTTATTTCTCTGAGTAAAGAAGTAAAATGGCCTAGGAAAGAAAGTGTGGAATTCTGAACTTTATGATCTTATATTAATTCTTATTAATTGCAGATCATTTTAATATGCAAGTGAATTCTAATTAGAGTTAACTATCTAAGCAAGTGCAATTTCACAACCAAATAACAAAACTAAGGCTAGACTATTTACAGTACTTTGCTATTTAATATTTTGTTCTGCCTCAGGAATTTTTAAATTCACATTTCCTGTCACCTTTTGACATTTTATTCTTAATAATTACTTGGGTAGAAGAAAAATTAAACTCCCCTCCCCTTCCCCCTTGTAATTGCTGTCTTAAAATAACTGTTTAGCTAAATGCTCTCTCTTGAGAGTCAAGATACTTCTCGCTAAGAAAAGTTTGCTCTGATTTATCACACTCCTGTGGCAAGGCTGGTTTTCCTCTCTAGGTTTATACTTGCACTTGAGTGCATAAGGTCTGTTCTTGCAGCGAAGACCTGTGCCGAGCCCGATTTATGTCCCAGCCCTGCTCTGTGGTGCCTGACCAGCTCAGAGCCAGCCCTAGCAGTCCTGCTCTCCCTGCAGCACTTGTCACAATAGTAATCCTGGTATTAGTCTTATTGCTGTATTATTGTTACCCTGTAGGCTTTGTCTCCTGGCTACCCCAGTTCACATCTAGGGCTCTTCCTCTTGTTGAATTTGATCCTTATAAACATGTCCATGTCCAATGTGTGTATGCCTTTATATTCTGCTCTCCTTACCTCTTAAAGCTATTCAATATACATTGAAACATCAACTGGGATATTGATTGGAAAGATTCGGTAAGCTGGCTGAAAAAAGGCTAGTGTAGTACAGGGAATAAGCATAATGCACTTGTGTTCTGTGTGAATTAGTCCTTCCTTTTTAATTAAAAAATATCTCCACTCTTGACTTTGTAAAATCTCATGTTGGGTAAAGCTATTTAAGGTTTGGTGGTGGTTTTTTTCCCCCTCCAATCAACCCCAGCCCCTTGAGATCATTGTGAGAAAATTCCTATAAGCTCTTTTCAAGGGAAAGCAGGGAAAATTCATTTAAATAAAATGATCTGTTCAAACATCCAGCCCCTCAGACCCTGCTAAATAGCATTTTTTTGGCAGTATCCCAATTCAAACTGCCATAACCAAGTATAATGACTATATTAAGTAACTAGTGCGAAAAAAGTCTAAAAAAGAATAGAGTCGTTATGGAGATTGCTTGAACAGAGACAATTTTGCTTCCAATCCTGTTAATATGTTACTCAGGTCTCCTCTGCCTCCTAATGCGGTTCTCTGCAGAGCTGTTTTGGTGGTTGTTGTTGCAGTGTTTTTTAATATCGCTTTAATTGTGGGTCTTCGGAATTGCTGAGAAACCCTGGGTGGAGGGACAGGCAGGAGTATGCTAGACAGCTGGTGTGATGTGTGCTGCATGGCTGGCATCACATGAGGCTTTGCTAGATATGGTCACTTTTGATCCTCATATCAGGGCCACTGTTTCTACCGACTAGTGTTTGAGGGGTAATCTCTCCTGGTATAAAGCAAGGCTGAAGAATGGATCTCTCTATGTACTGATTAAGCTTTACTGTAAAGGAAGTGCAACGCTTCCTCCCCATCTGACTGCTGGGATCAAATCCAAAAAAAATGAAACACAGATATATTTTTATGAAAGGATTTGCTCCTACAAGCAGATAGGAAACTCACTGCTGTATGTTCCTTATGCTGCTGTTCGGGGGAGTCACTTGAGCCATTGCCTCCAGAGTTTGTGCAGATGAGAGAGACTCTACCTTCTGGTCAAGAGAAATGTGATAACCTTTCTTCTGTGTCGTAAGATCAACTGTCTTTCTTGAATCAGCTCAACTCTCCTCTGTGCCATTTCAGAGCTATGCTGGAATTTCATTTGCTTCCTTAACTATTCTGCATTAATACTGTAACTCCACAGTCCTTTATTTCAGTTGTCAATCTGGTTTAAAGGGCTTTGCTGCTGCACAGCAGTTCGTGGCCCCGTCAGCTGTGCTGGCACAACTTCATTGCCATCCTGAAAACCAGGATGGTGAAAAAAACCCTATGAAATGGAAAAAAAAGCTTTGCTTGGGAAAGAGGTCTTTTAAGCTATCTTTGCCATTAAGGAAAGTGTACATGCACTCAATACCTTCAGTATTTCTTCCTGGCATTCAGACATCTAGCTCACAGTCTGAATGTTGTCCTGTACTATCTCAAGATTCAGTTTTCTTTCACCCTAGAGCTTTGCAAAAATTTGAACACTGCGATTTCTTGATACCATTTATCATAGCTATTCATATATTTCCAAATAATAGTAAGCCTCTAAGGTATTATTTCACAGCAGCTTATAAATATTAATATCCTCTTCAGCAGAGGCTAAGGCAGACCTTCCCTTATTTATATGTCTAGAGTGTCGTTGTCCAAGTCTAAGCTAGTCACCTTCCTGACTTCCTTCAATCAACACAGAGATTTCTTCAAACTATGAAATTCCTCATTGTACAGTGATTGTCAGAGGAATGGTGCCTGTTTATCTCCACTGGCTGTCAGAGATGTTGAGGATAAAAATGCTTCAGACATTTACATGCTGAATAGACATCTTGCTTTTAGATACTTAAAACTAGGTAAAATGAAGTAACTTTAAGTAACTAGCTCAATGGCATACAAATCATGTTTGGCAGAGGCAAGAACCGAATCCATGTCTCCCAAGACATGTCTTGTAATTCATGGGAAGCTCACTTTTCTGTGCCTGTAACTGTCCCGAGGGAAAAGCAGCGTGAAGGGATTTTGCGACTAATGTGAATCTAGCTGAGACAGGCTTTTAGTAAGTTGATTGGAAATGACCTGTTGCCAGATTTGATGGGAAAACCTCAAGAAATGGAGAATATGCTACTTCCCTGCATTACAGGAGCTCTGTGCCTCTGCATTTGCAAACACTCTTCCCCAACTGAGCAGGTCCAGATCCTGAGTGTAGTCATCGTTCTGGCTTTGTCTAATATGCTGTCTGATATTTAGCATTTTCTCCCTGTAAAGACATTTATACAAATCAGTCATGTCTCCTTTCTACACTGAACGAGTGAGCTCCTGGAGTCTCTTGCTGAGGCAGCTTCTTTACTTCTCAGTCTTACTTTTCAGTTGTCGGTCAGCTTGAGCGCTTTTCCGCACCCTTTTAAAAAACGTAAATATCAGAACATTAGCCACCGTCTTCAAAGTGGATTTTCCCTTCTCTGAAACCGTGACAAAAGTATCGTTCTACCCTATTTACTTTTCCCATGCTTATACAAATACCACCGTTATTGTCTTTGCCATAGTGTGCTGCCGGGAGCTCACGTTGCATTGTTCAGCCAGCCTGCCTTTCAGAGACACTGACCTTTTCTGAGTTTCTGCTTTCCAGAGTACAACCCCCTCTCTCCACTTCCCCCTTCCCATTTTTTTTTATATGGTCTGCAAAGATTTTACGCTTCTAGGTGTCTGTGGGAAAACATATTTAGACTGAATGGGCACAGTTTATGGAAGGCACAGGCCGTTCTGAATAATTTCCTTATCAACATCTAACAATGCTGCTAATCCTTTTTAGCTCATTTTATCAGCAATAATTTTATGTTTACTTTTAGGACACTGTTGAAAACATTGATCGATGCTGAGAACCGTACCAATCCTGGGCTGTCCTGATCTAGCCCTTTGAAAAGACTCTTTTGTAATGGAAATAGCCCTGTGCCTGCTACTTTTTGAAGTGTCTTTTTGTAATCTTGCAACCCATCTACTAACTGCTTTTGATACTGTATCACTGTAGTTTTGTAATAACAATTCTATTAAGTGGTACTTGTCATATCTTGCTATCCAAATATATCTACTCAATTGCTTTTGCTAAAGAAATTATGGTTTATTTAACAATTTTTCATAAAATCATGTTGACTTCCATTATTTATACTCCTGTGATTTAGTTTTCCAGTAGCTGAACATCATAAACAATCACTTTGTGATTTGTACAGCCTCTCTTTACCCCATTCTATGCTTGATCTCTTGGATTTGGTACAGACGAGCATTTTTTTCAACCTCTGAGAATTATCTCAACATTCAAAGACATTTAAAATAAACATCAGCTTAACACATTAGTATGTATTTTTAATTTAGCTTGGAGTAGGAAGCTGGGAGTCTGCTCAGACAGTTCTTTTAGGACTCTTAAGTGGAAGCTTATGTAGGCTGCTGTTTTTTCAAAGAAATATTTTTGCAAGTGGTCCCTAAGACATATTGTTCAACCTTGTCTGTAGTTTCCATTGAATTTGGAAGCTGGATTGCAATCAGTAGTAAAATAATGTTCTGGCTTAAAGCAAAGTGTGGCACAAGATCTCTGCCTCCTGAGTGAAGACGGGAAGATGCTCATCTGGCTTCTGGCCCATGTGGCAAGGCAAGGACTTGAAGTGGCATGGAATGCCCCAGTTAGGTCAGAAGGCGACATTTCCCAGCGCAGGCAACCTACAACAGTGGCTTTGCAAAGCTGGTGTGAGAAGCACGTGACAGTTACAGTACAGTCATGAGGGAGCTGTTTCACATTTAGACAACCCAGGGCCGCAGAGGCAAGATGAAGGGCTTTGCCCCCAGCATTATTGTCCCTGAGTTTTGAGGCACCCCAACAGCAGAAGCACTTAGTTTATCTCTCAGTGTTACACTGAGTGGTTTTGACAAATCCTCTGCAAAGCATCAGAGATGGCATCTCAGTCTGTAATGAGCTTTTCAGTCTAACCTTAACACACTTGATTTGTTTTTTTAATTGTGATGTTTGTCAAGTGACATTTCTCTGAAAGTTAATTACTTCTTATAACTAATTCATTTGATTTCAGACACAGCTCTCTGGGAAAAAGAAAAAATACAAAACCCAAACCAAAACACAAAACTTCCTGGTAAACACATAGTGTTAAAATGAATTATTTTTAATTTGCTCTTTTGGTAATTTGGTTTTTTTCCCCTTCTCTAAGGGATGGTCCTTCAGTCATGGATGCTGAAATCATTTGACAGCTACTTCCTTCCTGCCAAGGGTATATGGAAAGGTAAACTATTCCATGGAATTCAGAAAATGAGATTTAGATGCCATAACCAAATCCCCTCTTATTGTGAAGAGTAAGACTTTGTGACTTATGGGAAGTGTATGTATTTGGCAGGATGTTAATCCCTGAACCAGTCAGAAAAGGAAGGGAAAAGAATGGACTTGTGCTTGAGAAGAGTGCTGGTTGATGCTTAAGGCTTTGATCTTAAGAAGGAACTTTACAGGGACTCTCTTTAATCATAAATTTTGGAAGGAATGGGAAATATTTGTCAGTGAATACTCCACAAAATTAAAGGCTGGAGGCCAGACCCAAAGGCACTGCTCTAGAAAAGTCCATATGCTTTTCCTCCTTTTTCTTGCCTTCCGAGTCCTTCTGTGCTTCATCTTGCTGTTGCTCAAAAGTATTTCTAGGAACATATTTTTAAATTCAGGGAAACTTCTCATCTAATCAGTCTGACTTTGTCCTCAGCTTTTGGTTTATGAATTTTGTTTATGACTTGGTTTATTGACTTTTACTTTTGTTGTATTTCCACATTGTTTTTTTTTAATGTCTCCTTCACACAATGTTGTACATGGCATGTACTCTTGTCTTCAGAATTCACATCCAATTTACTGGTCCTTTTCTAAGACTTCCTGTCATAACATTTTATGCTTTAAGAGTAGAGATATAATTTGCTTTTCAGATACTGAGGTCTGTCTATTGAGAGAAATGTGCTAATGTGGATGGACACTGAAGAGCTGTGTTGATTCTCATTAGTGACAAGAAAGTTGTGTCAAGGCTTTAGACAAAATCTCTGACTGTTAAAAGGGTTTTCTTATCCTAACTTTTAGGTCTAGCTTCGAATCTTAAAAAACATCTTTTCCATTCTGCCACTGCAAAATAAGAGAATGAATACTGTCCCCATGAATGAGTTTACCTATGGGGAGCAAGAGGCTAAACTTCAGGCAACCTGACAGCTAGAAAGTAATGTTGGATGCCTTTGCACTGACCTCAAGTTGCAGCAGACATCAGGGGAGTTGTTCTTAGAGGTAATTAGGTCAAGCACATTCCTAATCAAACTTTGAAATTCCCTTCTGTAACCTGCTGTGCCGAGGAAAAGTCTTGGTATGCTCTAGAATCTAGCTCCAGTAAATGGCTTAAAGTCATCAGCAAAAATACAGCGTGGTTCCCTCTCAATTTACCTGTTATAGTTAGAGGAAAAAATAACCCAATTTAGATATTTTAAAATTTGTTAAAGTATAATTTAATACAGGTAGGTAGGAGGGAAAAAAACACTTTCATTGCAGGCAATGGGAGATCTGTACTATTTAAATCTCATCACAGCCTGTGCTAACTGCTTGTGGGGATAAAACTAGGCACTATTGGAAGGTACAGAAACACTTCCTACCACTCTGGCATGTTTTCAAAGTCCATATTTTCCAGCAGATTAGATAGATACAGGAGGTTGATTCTAAGCGATGTCCTAATTGCTATTTGATAGCTAACAAAAATGCAATTTAAGAGCTGGCATGAGGTGCCATGTCAGATTTTAGATTCTCTAGATCTGTCTTGTGTGAAGATCTAGGCATTCATAAATAATTGACAACCCAGTCAAAACAACATGTTTTTTTAATAGGTTTTCTATGCCAGTAAGAAGACCATTGTGATCAACTTATCTGATCCATCTAGCTCATGCCATAAACGTTTCAGTCAGCAGTTCCTGTGTTTGAAGAATCCATATTTTTTTCTATTCGTGAGTAATTGCCTGAAGGTCCAGCAGAAAGCTGGCTAACATTTAATGAGTTGTTTGTTGCCTAGTTGAAGAAGGTTGAGTCTGTACATGTCCCCTGCATATCCCAGTGCAGTAAGAACACCCTAGAGGTGTCTCACTGCTCCGTGTAGCTGAAAGACATTGCCAGAGCGGCCTGGCTACTCCTTGGGTTTGGCATTTCGTGAAAGCTTTGAGCTGTGATGAGCTGCTCCGAATGGCCATATGAATCTGTCCGGTCTTCCCTGCGAAAGCCTCAGCAGGGGTCACCCCACACCAGTCTCAGTGAGAAGAAAGGCTGCCACTGAATGGTGCCTAGAGTCAGGTCATTGATGTGAAGGTGAATGGGAGCGTGAGGACTGTAGGGGAAATGGAAATGAAAAATGAAAGTCAATCAGTGAGACCTTTAAACTGTATATGTTAATTTTCACTATTTATCACTGTCAAGTGACCAGGGACCTGTTAGAAGTTTAGAATTGAAAACCTTAATGTATTCTTTATAAGAACAAAAGCTCCTGTATTATGCAGCAGCCTAAAGTGTTCCTAGTTCAGGTGACTCAGCTTCTCTATGCATTATTTAAATTGTCCTATGATATCAGTCTACTGCCATGTAACTGCAATTTATACCACCCTTTTTCAATGGTGTGTTTTTACAAATCTCTAATTCTAACTGCAATCATTGGAAACAGTACTACTAATGGACTTCTGCAGTATGCATTCATCTTCATCCAGCTTTGTGGCTATCTCCAGCAGTATTTTAAATGTATAGTAGAACCGATGGTGACTCCTTTCTAATTTTGGAGAATGAAAGCTGGAATTGTATTTGCACTTCTAGTCCAAGACAAGACATTTCAAGAATATCTAACCTCTGTGCTAGGGGATTGAAAGATGTGGAGCAGCATCAGAACAGCAGGTTAAGTTTCTTGAGTGCTCTGTGAATAGGAAGGAAGAGGTGGAAGCAGCACTTTGCAAGTATTCAAACTACCTGCCAAGACAGAGCCCTGTACCCTGACTCAGGCTGGTGTTTAATGTTAATGTGATGCACATGCAGAAAAAAACCTCGAGTTATGGCTTATCTTCAAGCTTCAATTAGAACATCACTGACCAGAAACCACGCATCTCATACCACTTCAAGAACTTCTACATCTCTAGAAAACATGTATTTCTTTTGTTACTAAATAAAGTGGCCTGAACATTTAAAAATATTAAGGAATTCCCTCTAAGGTTAATTTTCCGTTATTCATGTGTTGCTAAAAGATTTTCTTCAAATTACCGCTATAAACCCTCTCTTCTCCATTTCAAAACATAACGGACAAAACAGCTTTAGAATAGAATTTGCTTTCCAGGTTTAAAACTGAAAAGCATTACTATGTCCTCATAACATGAATGAGATGCACAAAATTTATTTTAAAAGAGGATTAACATCCAATAATCTCATTGGGAAATATTATGGTGTCAAAACAGAGTTGATGAGAGAACCATTTTATTGTCGTACCACTTGTCAGGATGAACAGGAATTTCCAAATTAAAGAGCCAAATGTGTGCGCGCGTGTGTGCGTGTGAGTAAAATTCCTTCAGCGTGAACCGAACTTTTTCGTAACACTGGTGTTAATTTCTCTCCTCTCCCAAATGTCATGAAAGTGGGAAAAAGGCACGATTGGCCCTTTCTGTAGTGATTGCAGAGGCTGCCACCTCCTGACTACTGGGAAGAACTGCTGGATAAGAGTCAACTGAAAATCAAATCAAAATAGAAAGTGTGTTCATTTTTCAGCTCCTCAACTACATGCGACAGTACTTCTCGATGACATTAATTTTTAGGACCCATCCTCAAAGTTACTCTAAGTTACTCTGTGTATTAACCTGTGCAGGACTGAAAGCACTGCTGTTCTGGCATTTCTAACTATGGAAAACCAAGGGTTAACAAGCACTGAATATGCTCCTGCTCCCTCAGGTTGAGCACAAAGAAACTTTAGTGATTAAATCTGGAAAATGAATGGCCTGAGAGTGCTGAGGAGCTACTTAATGCTCCTGCCTTCTCCAATGCCTGTTGAGATCAAGACAAATAAATGTATTTTGCCCTTTAGGAAAAATTAAAATTAATGTCCAATATGACAGTAATATGGGAAGAAAAAGCGCAGGTGTCATATAAAAACATTGCAAGGATGATCAATCACTGAAATGAACAGAAATCTACTGTTCAGAGGTTATTACATTCCCTAGTATTGCAGTAGTGTCTGGGAGCCTTGTTCATGGACCAGGACCCCAGTCAAGAGCAAAATGCCAGGCAAAGGAGAAAAATTAAGAGATCCTAACATTGGTGGGGATCATTGTAGACCTCAACCACCTAAACATACCTGAGCCAAATCCTACGTTGTAGAATGGAGCCTGGTTTTGTTTGTTAGGAGAACCCTTTTGGACTCAAGCTGTTACATCTGCATCATTCGTTTGGGTTCAGCCTTAAAAGATGACCCTTGCCAAAGACACGCGATTCTCAGGCCTCTTCAGCTGGTGGAAAATCTGGCAGGTTGCTAATATATCAGCTAATAGATACACATTTTGTATGAGCAATGCTCTAAGAGTGATAGGTGGGGGCTGCTGCCTTGCACAGGAGACAGTGTCACGGAGATGCTGATGCTTACCTAAGAGTATGGTTACATGGTGGTATTCAGAAGAGGAGAAATTACCTTTTATGTTCTACTTTAGGCACTGTCTCTACGTCTTTGCCTGGATAGAATAATTCTGTGTCAAAATAGAATATGCTGGTAACTCACAGTATTTCCTCTTAGCCTTTGACATCGCTTTGCTTCCTCTCCCTCCACTGCCTCCTCTTTGCAAACAACCAGACCCTGTCACTTTTGACTTAGCCAGACTCAGCCTGCATCCACCTGGCTTTCAGCTGACCCCATGACTCCTGTAAAATATCAAGGAAATGAAGACCTCTTTCCTCTGGTTTAGATTATTTTTGTTGCAAGCCCTCAGTAGGCCTTTATTTTAATTTCTTTCACAGATTCACAGAATATTGTCCCTGAAAGAGTATATGATAAGAAAGAGAAGTTGTCATCTGCTGAAGAGTCAACACACTCAACTACATGTTACCCAAGGAGAGCAGCCCCATGACTGAGGACCACTTCTGAAAATTTAGCTTTTGTCTCTGTGAGGCATGAAGATCTTGGAAAATCTGGCGCTACAAATATTCAAGCATTAAATACAGAGCGATGCTGAGAAAACACTGAGTTTTCAAAGAGAAATGCTTGAGGCCAAAGGTGTGTTGGACTAGGAAGGACCCTGTGAGTTACTGAGTCCCACTCCTTGCTATTGCAGGCAGCTGTGCTGAAAATCCTAACCATCACACTTCAGCATCCATGTAACTAAGCGGTGGAACTGCCCCTAATAAAAGTGGTTCTTTTGCCTGCTCCTGTCCTCTGGGGGTTTTCAACCTTTGTGTAATGTTCAGGCTAAATTTATTAATGGCTGATGTCTATACAACTGTTATTGCAGCAGCAGTGTCTTTTAGTTTAAATAGCTCTCAACTTCTGCTAAATTTTATAGAAATTTAAGACTGATGAGTTTAGAGCAAGCAGCCAGAATCCCCGCAACCTTTATTCTCTTAGGCTAAACAAGCCAGCATCTTTTAATCTCATTTCAGAAGATAAATTCTTCATTTCCTTGATTATTGTAGTCCTGTTACAGACTGAATTAATCTTCCTTGCATCCGGGTGTCTGGGACTGTATATTGTATTCCAGATTGCCTCATCATGTCCTTGTTCTCCACAAATGCCTCACAAGGGACATCTGAAACCAAATGACTTTTCCAGCTATGATTGACTAAGCAAGCCAGAATTTTCTTCCTTTGTGGAACCTCCAGTGGGAGATCCCTAATTTATAACGGATTTTTTTTTCATTAGTTTGAAGTCATAGCTTTTTCCTGCCTTCTGGTGGGCACATGTCTGAGCAAACTGTTGAAGCACAGGGCCCTTGCTGCTCAGGTAGGCAGTGGAGTAACACAGCCAGTCACTCCAAGAGACGGATTCATGTTCTGTCCGATGCTGGCAGAGCCTGTCTTTCCCTGTTGACTATAGGAGGAACATGGGAATGTCATGTTCCTAAGGTGGGTTACCTGGTTAGGTGGACTAAGTCTGGCCAAAGATGTGAAGTACACACCTTGTAGAGTGTGCTGCAAAATTTCATCTTGTTCTGTCTTTAGTAGATATTCTGATAAAAGTTAGTAACATGTAAGGAAGAAAAGAAAGAAACTTGTGTTCTGTTACATTTCTAACTGTGGCTGTAGCTGTTCCCCTGACAGTCAGTGAATTAGTTTCAACCTAACCAGTACCCCACATTTCTGTTTACTGGATTCTAAGTTACTTTTTCTATTTTATTGGGACAATTACAGAAGAAAACACTTCTATCATGGGAACTGTTCTTCCAGGCCATTCACACCACTATGAGATGAACAATTTCTCATCTCTTCCTCTAAGTTTATAAATTCAGCTTAGGCAAAGTTATCTCTCTTAGATTTGTGGGGAAGGAATGAAATAAAAAATAGGTACTTTTTTACCCAAGTCTCAGTCATCAAACTGGGTGACTTTCAACCAGATTAAACTAACTGCATTGAAATTATAAGGTGTGTAACAGCAAAAGAACTTAGAAAACTTAGGGATTTGCTTGTTAGGTTTACAGTGCTATCCACTGCAAATGATTATCCAGCTTTATTTTTTCTTACAATTTCTTACCCAATTAGGCTCATTCCTCAGGCATATGTGTCTGTCCTCATACACCAGAGAATAAGCAGAGGATCTTTACAACTCAAGACTTGAACTAAAAAGCAGGTAAGGCCTCAAGCAGACTTGCAATTCCTGGTGACATACAGCACATGCATGTGCTCATTTAAAAACCCAGTGGGTTATGTGCTTTGGTTGACAGCTTATTTGGTTGAGCGTTTAGTTGCTCTGGTGTGTTTGCTTGCATGCTCTTTCTCGCTCTCCTTCTCCCTCCTCCTCTCCACTGACACTAAAACTAGCGCCTTGGAGATCCATATCTGACCACCCAGTCAAGCTTCAGTGAGACATGTTTGATTTCTTTCACAGTTTATATCTTGGGATGTTTGGCTGAAGGTAATTTTAGCTCCTTGAACCATGTTAAAGCAGGGCTGGGATTTCAGCTATCCTTGTAGGAACTAATTAATAGGTCATAAACATGTCACTGGAAGCAAAAGTTTACCCTTAATTTTGAAAAGAAGGTAAACTTGGAGATTTTTTTTTCATAGTCATAGGAGGAAAAAAATCTGCTACACCAGTTCTATGTACCTTTTAATTAGGTTACTTAATCAAGATGCTTTTGATCTGAACGTTATTGTTGTATATTGCAGTCTGGAGGGACTGATCAGCCTGAGATTCAACTTCCCATGGACGCACTTGGCTGCAAAGCAGGATGGTTTCTTAAACTACCTGGAAAATTCTCTTATGAGCTGCCTCAGAACATGGGGATTAATGTTGACTGTGTATTTCAACTCCATTTAAATTCTTTAACTGTTTGCTCACTGGAAAAGAAAATAAAACTTTACTGCCATTCTGAAGGGCTTTTATGCAGGCACCTGTGCATTTCAAGCACATAGGAACTTATGTAAAATACAAGCTGGTAATTTAAATTGGGTTGTGGGAATAGCACTGAGAAAGGCTGAACAAATAAAATGGAGCTAGTTCATTCATCATTTTAATAGCATTTAGCTTGCCTCATAAAGAAAGTGGCAGCTTTTATTGCTCATACAAGGACTTATGCCACTATTAAAGAATGATGCTTCAGCTACTTCTGCTCTAAACTGCAGACTGTGACAAAGCCCAGTGGACTGAATTCTAGTTACTACTTAGCACCTAAGTGCTAACTAATAAAGCAAAGTGGAAGGGCAGTGTTTGGAAACTGCAACTGCAATATTTAAAACCTGATGGTAGGGAGGTGAATAATACACTAAAAAATTACATTTGGCTCACATATTGAGATGTTAGATGTTTCCAGATTCAAATCTGTTGACTTTTGTGACTTCATGTTGCATTAAACAGCGAGGTGTAATAGGATTAAAGCTTCATGCTTCATCGGAACGTGACTTCTGATCTAAAAAGCTTAGGTGGTGTGACTCTCACTTGCTATGGAGAGATCTTGCTAGATACACTCCTCACTCTTTCTAAGCTTGGCACTGATTTTCACCCAAGCACTGCATCCAAAGTTTTAAAGAAAAGCCTATCAGCACTGACAAATCATTTCTCCTCCCACAGAATCAGGACTTATGCTGCAAAAATGAAGGATGAGGGAGAGAGCTGAAATCCCCTGTTTTTGGCCAAAAATGTCATTTCAGAAGTGTTCCCCCCAGAGAGCTGCAGTGTAGATAGCTCCTGCATGCTTCTGCTTTGTGAAATGGGATCCCGGGGCTGCTGATGTATCCTGTAGTCTATTTTTGCTCTGAGTCACTGCTGCACCTCATGGGAACTGTTGTTCATTCAGGGCAGATGGCGCAGAGAAGTCAGTGAGACAAGGACCCAAATGACAAATCCCTGAGACGCTTTGGTGCCATTTCTGACACAGTGTTCAGTTGAGTTTGCAGTTACAAACTGAACACCTTTCGATTACTCTCTAAATGAAAAGCTGAAGCTTTCCCTTAAAATTCTCTGACGCTGTCTGAGAAAAAAAAACCCCAACATCATAATTTTGGAGATCAAGTATCAGGCTGGGTAATTTTGTACTGAAAAAGAGTTAAAACTTTTCTACTAGTCTTATAGAAGGCCTTTAGGCATTTATTCTCTGTTTCAACTAAGTTAAAGTTATCCATCCTGCAGAGAGCAATGTGGGTGTCTGTCTCTCTTGGATGTTTCTAAATCATATCTAAGCTCTGATTAATCTTTCCTGATACCTTTGCTCATATATTCCCCCTCGTGAACAGCTGGGGGTAGCTCCTACCTGACTGCGGAGCCCCTCAGTATAAATGGAGTAGCAATCTGCTAATAGGCTGTGTAGAAAAGGATGGAGCAGGAAAAGCTGTGGGAGGTGGATATAAAAATATCTTGGTAAGGTATCTAACCAGGAAGAAATGAAATAAAAGCTGTTCCTCTCTCAGATTTATTTTGTATTCATGGTTTACCTTTCTGCTCTCTAGGTTACATCAGCTTACATTTTCCAAACTAAATATCTTGCTGAAATCAGTAAAAGGTCAGAAGAATTGTACTGGTCACGCCAGAGGTGCATCTAGCCTACTGCTTGTCTGAGAGCAGGGTAGCCCAGAGTAATGTACAAGAACAGAGCAAGCACAGAGACATATTTTCCCAGAATATCCTCCCAGCCTCTGGCAATTTGCAATTTAAGGACTTCCTTACTTATAGGTGATACTGTACCAATGTTCTTATCACTTTCTTAATCCAGATGTGATTTTAGCATCCATTATATCCTGTGGCATGAAAATCTACAACTAGGTGCTGTGTGGAGAAGTGCCTCCCCTTTTTGTTTTAATCTGTCACTTGCTCTTGTCATTTGATCCCTTCTGGTTCTTTTATCAGATGGGATGTGAAATTTTTCCTGTTTACTTGTTCCTTGCTTTTCCATGGCTTTTCAGATGTCTTTCCTGGAGGGATCCTCCTCTCTCTGCCATTTCCTCTATAAGCTAGAGTCCTGTTTGTGTATTTACACTTTACATGGAACATGCTCCACAGTTTTCTCATCCTGTTCCTCTTTGCTCTATTTTTTCTATTTCTCCTATACCTTTTTTGAGATGGAGAAACCAAAGCTGCCATGTAATAGTCAGCTTATGGATGTGCCGTTGACTTTTACTACAGCATAATAGTGTTCCTATTCTGTTCTTGGAGGTGCTGGTGGATGAAAAGCTGGACATGAGCTGGCAACGTGCGCTCGCAACCTGGAAAACCACCCGTATCCTGGGCTGCATCAAAAGAAGCATGGCCAACAGGTTAAGGGAGGTGATCCTCCCACTCTACTCCATTCTGGTGAGATCCTTGCAACAGGGCAAGGGGCAATGGTTTTAAACTAAAAAAGGGTAGAATCTGACTAGATATAATGAAGACATTTTTTACAATGAGGGTGGTGAAACACTGGAACAGGTTGCCCAGAGAGGTGATCAACGCTCCATCCTGGAAAAAATTCAAAGTCATGTCGGACAGGTCTCTGAACAGCCTGATCTAGTTGAAGGTGTCCCTGCCCATTGCAGGGGTGTTGGACTGGGTGACCTTTAGAGGTCCCTTCCAACCCAAGCCAGTCTATAATTCTATGATAAAACACAAGCTTAAAACTATATTGTGTATTATTAGAAATCTCTATTATAACTCAAAACCCTGAGTGGTAATAGCTGGTTCTGAATCTCTCGGGGCATGTGTGAGGTTAGAGCTGGGTTTCTGACATGCTGTCAGTCACTGCTTGAAAATCCCTCTGTGGGTTGTTGCAATCTCTTTTTACCCTCATGGCCCTGAGTACCTCACTGCTGTCAGGGAATGCTCTCTTCGCACCGGTCTTCTGCCTTTTACAGGTCGTCTCTAAACACACACAGGCCTAAGATCAGATCTACTCCTCGTTTTTATTCATTGACAAAATGGACCACTTATACTTACATTTAATTTTCCACCTTTTAACATCTCTGAACAAGAAAAATGTTAATTTTTAACTAGCATTATCAGTTATACCATAATTATAATTTAATCACTCACGTCTTCTGTACCTTTTCAATGTGGAATCTACGTTTAAGGTACAGCAAGTTTATAACAATAACAACTTCAATGCCTTTATTCTGGTTGCCGGTAAGTACTACTAGGGACACAGTGTGACTTCCATATGACACATTTCTGGTGCAGACAAATAGAAATAATGAGTATGAAGAAATGAATCTGGAGTTAGCCAGTTTTTTTAGACATATAATTGTGTCATGTCCGTGTCCCCTCCCATTCTTTTCTTTTTTAGAGAAGTTTTATCTTTAGCTCTAGAAGACAACTTGGAAAGCAAAGAATATGATATTGCTCCTGGATGTACCAGTCATCTGCTTGGTATCCTATTCTGATTATGTACGTGCACTACAAAATTGAAGGCTTTAATTTTCATGTTTTGCTTAGTGTTTGGTTGGAGAAGAAGTAGGAATAATTGGCTGTAATAATGGACTCTTCATGCCTGTGAAATAAAATGAACACATTCATGGGCTCACTTCCTTCTGCTGTTGGTGCAGACTGCTTTATTCAAGCTGATTTGCAGTGAAAGCTTATCTCTAGGTTCTGGCTGTGAGAGGAAAAGTAAATAAGCCTAAGCAATTAGAGTAATGTTCATGCAGGTGCAAAAAGCCAACACAAAGCTCTATTTACTCTTGCCTTCAAGTCCCTTTAATCATCATTGCGGAGCTTAAGTTGTACATGGGCTTTTATGTGGTGCATTTCCTACATAGAGTATTTGAGCGCTTCTATTTCACTATAGAAATCCTCAGCCCTAGAGACATATCTGGCACCAAAATAGCTCTGACCATCTTCCCAGTCCTTGAGGGAATGAACGACTTCAGTAATGAGTGGACAAGCTGTAGAGTCTCCAAGGTCATTCAAAGGTTTACAGTACTGCTTAGTAGCACTGCAAAAAAGTAATAATAATCATTCTGAATAATTCTACAAACAATAGGTAAAGGCAGCAAATGTAAAATGATGTGAGTCAAAGGCTTCTGAAAAACATCCACACTACCTTGATAATTATCTGCACATCTAATGAAGTGTAAACCCCTATGGAAATCAGTATACCACTAGGATTGTCTTTTTTTTTTTTTTAATTTAGTGGGTTTTATAATTCTTTTTTTCTCTGGTAATGGAATCTCCTTTTGTTTGCTTGCCCTACTGCTACTTTAAAATTGAGCAGTTAAAACTGTATTGCAAGGATTTCCCCAAAAAAGCTTTATTCTTGTTATTGGAATTCTCAATAACTGCTTATTTCTTTCTCTTGTGATGCATCCTAAAAAGTCAGCAATTTATCTATTAGGCTTACATTAGTGGTGGCCTAAGGGGATAATTTCAGGCAGAAATTCTATAATATTTTCTGCAGGAAAGCTATTCCTTTAAGGGAAGAAAAATCACAAGGCTGTGGAACTGATGCTTCTATTCTCCAGTAAACTACAACAAAAGAGCAATTTTATCCCATTTATTATGAAAAGCTTGAAGTATAAGCAAATATTTGAACAATGTGTTCTTTATTATTGGATGAAGAATATGTAAAATTGACTGAGTCATATATTTTAGGGTTTAAAGTTAATGTTAAATTGGCTAATATAATCTTATCTATAGATTAGTTTGTTGAATTCCAGTCTTGCACTAAGACCAATAATGTGTTGGTTGAGCATCTATAACATATGCAAATTTGGTTGTACCTCCTGTCAAAATAATCCTAGGGTTCTTGCATGTGTTTTTCTTTCCTTTTATTTGTTTTGTTTTTGTCCCTGTCCCGTCCCCCCCCCCCGCCCCCCCCTCCCCCAATGCATGATTGATCTCGGACACAGAACTTACAGGTAGCTGAAAATTCTGGCTATTTATCATGTTCCCTGGTCAGTTATCAGACTTTGTCCCCATCTGCTACCGCATCTCTTGCTATTTTTTTTTTTTCCTGTAGAAGTCTCTACATATCTGTTGTTCTGTTGGTGTCTTGTCCTCCCAGGTTGACAGGATAATACATTTTTTTCTCCCAGCCAGGATATTATGGGGAGGAGAGAGGAAAATACTGTTAAAAAGATTGCTGGAGAAATGAAAGAAGAGCCACCATCAAGGCAATCTTTTTATTTGCCTTTTCCCTTTGGGAGCTGGAGGCCAGCCTCATATCCGAGTGGCAAAGCAGGCCCAAGTATCTCACTAAGGTAGGTCCTATTAGGATTTTGGAAGAACTGTAGATGATGGGCTAGAAACAGACAAGGAGGTTTTGCAGGGGGGATCCAACCAAAAGTTTTGGGCTCCTTTTTCCCCCATTTCTCTGGAGTATGGAACTTCATCTCTCCTCATTGCCATGTAGTTGACAATCCCACAAGAACTGCTTTCGTGTCCCTCCTTCCTTTCCAGACTCCTGGGAGAGGATTAGGAAGATGGAGGAAGTGAAGGTCAGGACCTACTGTGAGGGAAAAGAGACAAATGCCAGGAAAGAGAGGAGGAAAGAAGCTGGAGAGAGCACTGGTGTGTCAGGCTTTCTGATCCTGGTACTACAAGGAGTAACAGGGATGTATGGGTATTGGACAGATGTATTGATTACTGTCCCATGTCCTCCCCAGGCCATACCATAAATATATGCCCTCCATGTCATCTCCTGCTTTCTGAGTTGGTGCCCCCCTCCTAAGCCAGCAAACCTCAAACCTTTTCTAGACTACAAGACTTCAGGTTTGCTAATTTTGCAGTCAGTGGTACTAATTTCAAGGAACCCTATGAAAATAGTAATTTTGATGATTTGTTTTTACTATGTCTATTTTTCCTTTTTTTTTTTTTCTTAGTAAACTTCCTTCCTTTTGCAGAACATATCTGGCACCTTCTCTTTATGTCAATTTTAAATTAACTATTGTATGATGTCGTGCAATCATTTTTTTTCCAGTGACTTTTGTGCCTACCCTTCTAATGCTATCCACTTCCAAACCTGCCCAAATCTATCCTGTTCCAAATCTATCGCCCCACAAGCCCATTCTGTCCTTCTTCATGGGGAAATGGGACATTATGTGCTTGGAAGCCATGTATGTCTCAGACACATTTCTGTTGTAATTCTTACTGTTCCTCATTGAATTGTTTTCTGCAAATTCACTCATTCTGCTTCTACGGGTAGAGGTACTCAGTGTTTTCTGGGTTGCTGTACGTACATGATGGGAGAATAAATTATACACTTGTGGATATAGCTGAATGTAACGGATCCACATATAAAGAACACTAATAAGAGAACTTCACTGGTAGTTGGTTCTACATTCAGTCCATGAGTAATATCTGAATCATTTGATACTTACTTGAAGAGATACAGAAGGCATCTGCTACAAGAAGTAACTACTGGCCTAAGTCATAAGACTTTTCGGTAGAGCATTAGTTGATCTGTACTTAATGCGTTCATGTATTTTCCCAGTTACATTCTCACGTTAATCTGACAACTGAAACACAAAATTTACTTGTCCTTTATTTTGGCTTTTGTACAAATATATTTGAATTAACCTTTTTTATATTTCAAATGTGTTTTTTCAATTATCATGAAGAAATTAATCCTGTAGACACCTGTCTGCTTACTCTTTTGAATTGTTTGACTTCTACGCTCATTTGTTAAAAAATCAAAAACTATGTATTCAATCCATCAGCTATTTTTTTGAGGGGAAATGTAGTTGTAAAAGAAATTTGAGAGTTGAGGCGTTGGCAAACATTTAATGCTTAAGCAAATGGTGAAGGTTTTATGTTATGTAACACATTTAACAGAGGCTTAAGCACAGCACTGCCTAGTTGAAAAGTACTAAGTTGTAATTTTTCTTTCTGAACATACAGCACCTGTAGACATCTGCTTCTGGGAAGAAAATGTGATGGACATAGGGAAAGGTGGAAGACGCCTGGGAGAAATAAGCCTGGAGTCCATGGAGGCAATAGGACAACCGTACATAGAAACTGGTGAGTGAGGCTGGGCTCTTCAGATCCAGTTAAGCACTTTGCCATTCAGCACCCACACTTCGAAATACCAGGAAGTGCTCTGAAAAGTAGCATCTCTGTAAGACATATTCCTTCTCTGGAAGGCATTCTTTAGCTCCTATTAACAGGAAAAACGCTGCTGAAGTTGCACACAGGATAGCAAAATCTCAGACTAGATTCAAGTGAAATAACGCTAAAACCCCTATGAGGTGCAAATTGATTGGAAAGAGTTTAATTGGGATCACCAGTTTATTAGGATATATCCCAGGGAACTGATTTAGTCTGATGAGAATGGATGGCAGTATCTGCTGATTAACTGGAAGAGTGTTAGCATACGTTGAGCATAAGGGGTAGGGCTCTGGCAACTTTCAATGTGTGTTCAAGGTTCCTCCTAGCTCAGAAGGGTAAGGTCTGTTTTTGTGTTACTATTGTCAGAAGAGATTTTATTTTGGAATGAATCGTATCCGGACTGTTTTGCATACAAACCCTTCCTTCCACCAGCACATTCCCCAGCTGTGATATAAGGGAAATACATATTTTTGAAAAGTCAGACCATCTGTCTTCCTGCAATAAAAACAATTAGAGCTAGCTATAAGGTAACTTAGCAGAGAGAGGAAAAGCAATTCTGCTGTCGATGGACAAAACAGAGAAGACAGGGTTGAGAGATGCTTGTGATATTTTAACAGCTATGTTCCTAGGCTTTTTACTCTGTCTGCCTCAGTTGCATGCTAAAATATTATTCCTACTTTGATCACTTTAGGGTCTTTGTATTAAATGCTTAGCTTTATAGAATTGTTGAAACCCCAGTTAGATCATATATAAAAGTTTGCCTTCAAAGTTCCTTTAAGTGCCATATCCAAGATGCATCTCCAGTCCTTGCTTGTACTGACTTTTAATATCCTTTCCCTGTGAAACAATCTGTGTTCCTCCAAAATTCTTGGCATCCCCATTTAATATAATTCAGAATGTCTTACACAGTGTATGCTGTAAAAAGCTATACCTTAATATCTATTGATGTTGTCCTTTGGTTATCCTTAATTGCTCGGATAAAGTCACTTAAGTTAAGAGCTTTTACTTTGAGTTTAAAAACTCTCTTCTGGTAAAACATTGCCCTGCTGAGAAGGTTTTGATTTAAGACCTCCCTCTGTTTAACTTGGTTCATGCTTAAATATTTGTACTGCTAAATTCTGATTTTTTGTACTGTACCCAGGGATTCAGGGCAGAAGTCTGAGTGTAACAGTAATATGAATGATTGATACAGCCTCTATCAAAGTTGCCAAACTTGCTAATCTCTATATTTGTAATGTCAATGTTTTCTATAAAATTGTTAGTTAACTTGTCTATTACAGTATTAAATAACCCTGGCTGCCAGAGCCAAGCTGTGCAGAAGTCAGCTACACAGTTATTAAGCACATTAAAGCAGAAGATATCAACAAAGAGTATTTTCCCTTCCTCTTGGCACCTTTCATTTGGTGCAGGTGTTTGATTGTATTTCAGGAGTCCTAGTAGAAAATGCGTGAAAACAGGTTATTCTCCAGGGTCTCATTTTACTATAAAGACAGCAATTTATACCACCATTTTACTCCTTCTTCATTTCTGCTGTCAATTCCTGTTACTTCTTTCCACTTCACAATCTAATGTACTCTTCCCTGTGTGAGTCCAGACCTCCCACTGAAAAACTGTGGTCATGGAGAAACCATTCCTCTTTTCTTTCTAGCCATCATTTTCCAACCACCAGCCTGCTCCTGTTGAGGCTGTCAGTCATCTGAAGACTTCTTGGCTTCAACCCCTGTGTCTGGACTTAAAGCTTTCTTGCCCATCAGTGATATCCCACTCTCTCCTCAGCCCACTGCAAGCATGATTTCTTTACTTTTGTACCCACACCGTCATTTGTAGGACAATAGTTCGTCTATTCTGTAACCGGGAACCTACTGAGGTCACTTTTCTTGGCCACATCATGCTCTAGCTTCAGCTTTCTTCTACACAGGTGACTATGTATTAGCATCAAAAATATACAGCATACATTTCTAATCTAGGGGGAATGCGTTTCCTGTGCCGTAAGAAGTGGTGTAACTTTATAAGGATTTACAGACTTTCTGAGCTTATACAAACAAACTGTATTGTAAAAAAAGAAAACAAACAAAAAATCCAGCAAAAACCAACATCTCCCTGCCAAAAGTGCCCCAACATACTATTTCCTGCAACAGCTATATGCAAATAGTAGCATTTCATATTCCAGGAGGAGAGGTGTGGGGTGGAGCTTTGTGTTTTGAATAGAAAATCATGGATCTCATCAAAAGGATTTATCATCCAATTACTGACCTATTTCCAACATGAATTAGTTACAGCTAAGAGTTGACTTTGGTACCTATATCTGTCACCCAGAGTTTTGCTTTTGCATTCTCTGGATGTAAGGTTATGCTTAAAAATAACTATTGCATTTATAATATGAAACCTACATTGACACTATTAAACCTGATCTTGTCACTTTTCCTCTTCAGGCAAGTACTTGCTTGAAACTCACTTGACAGTTTAATAGCACAAATAGCAAGTCCTAAGAAAGACAGTCCTTTAGAAGACAGTCAAGAATCTTGGCCACTCGTAATTGTGTTAGCAAACTTTGACATCATGAGCCAGAAAATCCCACCCTGCAGACTGGAAATCTCTGTGCAGTTGCTTGGGGTGTCTGTTATTTGTGCAGAAGGGAACAGAGTCTGAGTAGGATGGGGAAAAATGTGTGGACACAGTGCAAACTCATCACACAGGATAGGACTACAGCAACTCTCTCCAAAGCCTGATATGCTGCTACAAAGCTGAGAAGGCTTTAATGTGTTTGGCAGAAGGAGGATTGCAAGAAAAGATAAGAAAGTGGAAAGGCTCAGAAAATTTGTAAGGGAATTTTTGTAGAAATGACCTTCCTCTGAGGCTTTCTCCAACAGCTGAGACCTTAGGAGGAGATGATCTAAGCCCTTAGAGTTCATCAGATTCTGACTTAAAAACCCACAGGCTTTAAGCTACAGGGACACCCTTCAGGTTGTGCAAAGCCTTTGTTCACTTCTGTTTAAATGTGATCTCCCCTTTACAATGAATCAAAGCTTTTCTAACCCTCAGGCCTTGGTAAAGGAGCTGCTTTGTTTTCAAAAGTGCTGTTGGAACAACAGGATCAGCTAAGCCAGGAAAGAGCAAACTGTGAGATTTTTGTACTTTCCTAAACACGGAATGATATTTAGGGATGCTACCTGTACAGTCATCTATACCAGACCATATTCTCTCTCCACAGCATACTAAGAAACAGTTATGGACCTTGAACTTAGAAAATCATGCCTGGAATGTGAGTATAATGGTTAGGTATTGTATGTAAAAAGAAAACCATCTGAAACTCATCATAAATGTCCGAGCACTGGATAGTTATCCATTCTATAATTCTGCAGTGCTCTTGGCTTAATAGAGTGCAGTAAATATGAAAAATGTATTTAGAAAAGGAAGTATGCTTCAGGCCCTTGAGGAAAGCTCTGCATACTTAAGCAATGATTCTTGACTTGCTTTTAATAGCTGTTTTGCTGTTCCCAGTTTGATACGTTGTTTTCGAGAAAATAAAATTTCATGGCACAACTTTTTAATGGATCGGACTATCTTTTTTTTCTGCTCTACTTAAATTTTTGAAGTCTTCAGTCTTTTTTCCTTCTTAAGAAGGATTATTTTAAGTGTATTTCTTTTTTAGGATGCAAAAGAAGAAAAACATATATCCTGGGTGAACATAGGAAGGGATTTGTTACTGCAGTCGCAGGAGCCCGGTATTCATTTCTCATCACTTAACCTCATCTCACCATCTGCAAGTAAGGCACTGGATAAAGCTGATTGTCTAGTCTCTAGTCAGTGGAAGAGGTGTGTCCCAAGGGTATTTATGCCCACGTGCTTAGACACCTCTTTTAAGATGACAGTCCAGCTGTAGAGGTGTTTCTATCTCTTATTCAACTAGAGAGGAGCCTTGGGACTAGCTGAGCCCTTGTAATTGATTAATAAGCTAGAATTAGGTGAAAAGAAACACACATTTTGTTTTAAGTTGAGATTAATGCTTTCTTGTATTAACTTTGTTGAAAATCTAGTAGATGGCCAAGTGAAGCTCCTAGGAAAAAAAACAAACCACCCTGTAGTTCACTGCTTATTGCATTTCCATTTTTTATGTAATGGCATATTAGTTTTCTTTCAATCTTCTAAAAATTCTCTGTGGTTCTCAGATTTCTTAGTAATATATATTAAAACCTGAAACGCATGTTTGATAGTCATTTCAAAACCTAAAACTGTGTTTATAAAGAATTGCTAAGTCAAAAGCATCCATTTTTTTCCTGTATTTCCTATCATCCTCAGTTACTGTCAAAATACAAAATATTTTGTCATCTCATGAATAAAAGTATCTTATTTTCCTGAACACAAAAAGCTCATTGATTTCTCCTCCGTTAAAGTACTGAATCCAATGCATACTCCTCCGTGCCTAGTAGGTAAAGTACTAGTCACTGTTAAAATTTCTCCTAGTTATATGAACTTCTGCTGCATTACTATACCTGATATCTTACAGAATCTTTTCCTGTATCTTTTTGCTTCCTTTATTCTCTATATTTCAGGGCTTGTAATTGGTATTGACTGCTATCAGTTCTTCTTTCCACTCCTACTCTACAGTTTCTATTTTACATTTTTTACTTCTTCTCTTCAAGTTTTTTAATCATAGCTTGCTTCTCTTTTATTCCTAAATGTGAGATCTGTTTTTAGCAAAACAATGTGAATGGTGATTGCTAAGTGTTTAAAATCTTTTCTCCCAGATGGTTTGGCTCAGAATAATTATCAGTTTTGCAAGATTCATTCCTTTGCATTAATTACATATATCAATGGTTTGGATTTTATTCTGTGTACGGATATCAAGTGTAATAAATTCATGATCTTTACCTTCAAGCTACAACTCATTTTAGTTCAAAGATGAGTCCTTACATTTATCATCAGGAAGGCAAAAAGAGAATTCCTTCATGTTTAATGCAGCATTTTCATAATCAGGAAACTGTAACTATAATTTGTTTTTAACCACTTCTGAAGCACTTTGTATTGGCTGTAAGTGACCATCAGCATAGATCATTAAAGGTAAAGATGACAGCATTTTGGGTTTGTGTGTTCTACAAATAGCAGTTTATAGAGATATTGCACAACTTGGTGCAGTGTTATGGTCTGTAGCAGGCACAGGCCAGCATGGGATCTGCTTCTGCCTTCAACTAGTAATTGAGGAATATTCAAGATTACTATTTCAGAGTCGCCAGGCACAATACAAAGTACCGTTCCCACCCTCTAAAATCCACTTGATCTATCCCAAACATGCTAATTTGGCCATTTCAGTCAAACCAATCTTTTCCATGGGTTCAGTCATAGGCTGGCACAAATGCACATGCATTGCTTCCAATTCTTCCAGTTTGTTACCAGATTCTTAGAGCTGGAGTATAGGCAGCTAGAAAGTCTCTTTTCACACCCCTTGTGACTGCACTCGTTTTATCCTTGGCACCTTGATTTTATTGCAAATGAGAACACTTTATTTTTTCCTTTCAATCTCTTTTTTTGTTATTTTGGTTGATGCCTGGTTGGTATAGCTCACCAGTTCCACAGATAATAGTTTCCTATTTGCTTTAGCAGAGTGCAGCTGAACCAGAGAGCTTCTTTTCTTCATAGCAAATGGATCAGGATTCCACAGAGCCCAGATTTGCTGCCTAAAGCCACATGCCTAGTTAGCAACTCTTTTCTTGCTTTCTGTCCTGTTTTTCTTGTAGGACAGGAAGGGTCTGAGACCAGGAATTAAAATGGATGGTTCCTGTCTTTCAGCAGTCTTGGGAACTCTTCTTTTGGAGACAATAAAGCTAGCTGGAATTAGCCCTTGTAGGGAAATTACCATTAAAATCCCTTATTCTAATCCCTGAGCCTTTAGAATTGTGTTAAAGCAGCTTAAGGAAGAGTATATGTAGTTAAAATACTGGAAGAAACAGGCAGATCCATGCTCCTATAGCTCTTTCTTCCAAAAGGGCTTCTGCCCTATGTTTCTTCTTCCTCATGGAGTATGTTCCCACTCTTTGTTTTTCATCTATGGCTATTTATCCAGAAGAAAAAATCCTGGAAGTTGACCAATGGAAATCTGGGCAAGACCATGTAGTAAGGGTTTATCAAACTCTCTTTGCAGCAGATAAAGCCAATTATGTTTGTCACCATGGACTAAAATAAGCCTTGTTCAAATGAATTTTCTTCCCATGATGTTATGTTTACCGAGCTCCTGCGTCACTGTAACTGGGAACCCTGCGATGTAGATACATTAATATAACTATGAAAAGTCACAGAGGAGCAGAGCAGAAACAGGGAATGCATCTAAAGGGGAGATAATTCTCCAGTCACCCTGATAAGGGAAGAGGAGACAGCTGCTTTCTTTGGCACAGAGTGTCATACCAGGCTATCGGCATTTCTTTTGTCTATAGACTATTTCCCTCCCCAGTGCACTCTAGGAAGAAATAATGTAACTGGAGAAAAAAAAAAAAAGAAAAAAAAAAAGGAGTAATTAAGCAGACACATTCAGCTTGAGGAGAAAAAGTTCTGCTTTCTGCAACTTGCTGGCAGTGGGTCTCTGCTGCTCTCAGGGTGAGCTTGTCCCAGAACTCCAGCCAAGGACAGAGGAATAGGGTTTTACTCATTTGGCTTCCTCCTCATGTCAACCCCATAAAGTCTGATGGCTTGAGCTTTACATGTGAGAGATGTAGCAAAACTGAATTCCTCACTGAAACACATCTCATTAGCATCTTGAGGTGGGTATTGAATGGCTGCACCCTACTAGAAGGAATTAAATCTATCTTGATAAGATAGATTTAATAACGGATAACTTAAGACATCGCTGACGATCTTTAATCTGATTTCCCGGCATCCTGTATAGAATTTGAAGTTTTACTTTGGCCTCCTTTGTCTGTGTATGCACTGCATTATTCGATATGTCTCTGTATCTACACTAGAAATTTGAAAGAAAAATTGTTAAAATATTTCAGCAGGAAAGTACAGAAGTTTTGAAAGCAACCTTAAGGTACTAGGTAATTTGAGACAAAAACATCCCAATATATTGTACTGTGCTCTCTTCAGTTAGTCCTGCAACACAGAAAACTACATTTTGTGACAAAACAGAATCTAGTGCTACTTTAACATCACCCAACATTGGAACAAACTTTGAGCTTACTACAGCTGCTGCATAAAGATTCATTCAGTAAATTATGCTTTACAAACTGCATTGAGAGACTTGGGCTAATTTTATTAGAGGTTTTAATTCTGATCCTCTGTCTAGTAGTTGGGTAACTGTAAAAGAACTATTTATTAATTTAAAGCTCATACAGCTGATTGATGCATGCTAATGCATTTTAGATTTAATAATCACATCTTCCTTAATTGAATTGTATTTTCTCAGACAGAGCATATAATTAAATCAAGTCTTTTCTAATCCTTCTCATGCCAGATTATTCTATGCTACATTGGGGAAAAAATAGTCAAAAGTATGAATTTAGTTAATTTAAGCTCATTGAAAAAATCTGCAGTCATATTGTGAATGTTTGGGATATTAAGCATTTTCCAAAAGAAAGAGATGCATTTTTCCATACATATATTCTGCAATAATTAAGATGTGTTTAGAGGCAGCAAGACTGAAAACACTGCTAGGAAGGAAACTGTTTTAAGAAAATCCAGCAAATGTGGACAGCAGATAGTGAAATCTGCATACCACGTGACCAGCAAGCTACTTCAAAAAATTGTTCTGAAATATCTTTATGCAGAACAAGTCTATAAGAGAGAAGACACGAGAAAAAAAAGACAAGACATAGCTAAGAAATCACAGACCAGAAGAATGAGAAAATACTTTACTGAGACACTGTGATGTATTTGTTTATACCTGGTCAGTTGTCTCCAAGATGCAAGTCCAGGACTAAGGGTATTCGAAAACATAAAGGATTAAAAAACCTGGCTTAAATGAGGGGGAAAAGTAATTCAGAGTTGGGGATGGATTTCAGGAAGACATACCATACCAAGGGAAAGACAAAGCAAGAAAGGTATTTGCAGGAAAGAGATTTATCTGTCAGCATAAATTGTTAAAATCCACTTTGCACCTCTACTAATAGAGCTGCAAGAGGATAGAGTTTAGGCGTACAGAGATTTACTTTTTTAACACTTTTTGCTAATTGCTGTGGAGCTTTTGATAGAAGAAACATACAGAAATATAATTTACATTAGAATGTTCAAGCTTGGCATTTTCTTCTTTTTATGATAGATCAGAGGAACTGTATATATCAATGCATCTTCTGTGTCCATAACACTTCAAAAGATTTATTCTGCAAAACAGAGCTACGGAAATAAGCAGGATCTTTTTCTCTGATAAATGATGTGTTGACTCAAGTCTAAATTACTGACCTGATCTAATTTGTTCATCAGAGTTAAATTATAGAATTTATCCTTTTTTTAATAAACAACACTGGTTTCCAATTACAAAATGACCTGCAGCAGGATTTGATTTCTCTTCTTGATTTCCAGACAGTATAATGTTATTAAAGATAACATGGTGGGGCTATAGTGTTTTGTCTGAGGATTTTGATCTCATGCTGTATGGCATTTCACTTGAAGAATGATTTGTTCATAATATCATATTCATCCTTGTACTAGCAAAGGTCTTACAAAGATTTGTTTCCTTGACTACCCTGTGTCACAGGCTTGAAATGTAATTCCATAGCAGTAAAAGAAAAAAAATAATAATTTGACACTGTTGTATAATTAATAACATATCACACAAAGATATCTGGTTAGCAAAGTGGTTTCAAGGTGCTGCTTGTGAAGTAAAGGCATGCTTTTCTTTGCAAGAGATTTGTAAAACATATGCAGGATGATGATTTTTCTTCCTGGCACAAAAAAGTACTAGTGTTGGTCTTTAATGTTTCTTCGTGGGGCCAAGCATGCATTGACCAAGGTCAACAGGAATATTTCCTTTCTGAGCAGGGTACGTCAGTTCATATGCCTTACCACTGACAGCTGTAGGGGTTTGCTCCTCGTTTGAAATAAGGCCGACCTACATGACATACACCATGTAATAGGATGTTATAATAAAAACTGCTTACATCTGCACTTCCTGATAAAGGTCTTCTTGTCACAGCATCATCTGGAAATATTCCTGAGGTTTTCAGTTCTATTCACGTGAATACACTATGTCTAACATGAGCTCAGGGTAAAGGCACCCGCCACCTCTTCTCCAACTCTTTTTGAAGGGAAATCTGAGCAGCAAATTTAAGTTATAAACAGGGGTACTTTATCTAAGTTCAGTGAGTACAAACAAGCGCAGTCTTAGGCTGGGGAAGGGTCCTGTCATTCCTGGCCTGGGTTCTGCTTAGATATACTCCTTGATATAGAATATGGGTGAGCAGGGTATCACTGCACATGCTGACTGCTCATCTAAGCATGAATTAACTGGCTGCTCATCTTTTTTGAGCTTTCAGGACTTTACTCCAGGCACTAGGTATCTTCTGCAGCAAAATGTTTCTTCCCAGTTTATAATTGTTTTATCTTGCTGACTTACAACTGGTTCTTTAGGAAATCAGTGGCACTGAGGATCTGCTGTCTATAAGTGAACATAAACATTTCACTGCTTAACCCCACTGACAGCAGGACTAACTTGTTGGAAGGCAGAGGGGTGCTTTTACTTGCCAACACCTTCCTTGGTCTCCCCTAGCATTGCAGTTATTCTTGAAAAAGATACCTTAACTATTCAGTTTATTAAAAGCCTTTCTAAGCTGGCTAGTCAGCTTCGCAGCTTGTGTTCTTTCTACTAGCAATTTAGATGAAGTTGACAAAATGCACTTATAGTCCTTCTGCGTACCTATCGTCTCCTACATTTCACATCAGTGGCGTGCCTTGCCAGGGTAGAGCCCTGCTGGATAATAAAATGCTAAATAAATTATAGCTGGAGGGAATAGAGGTGGTGTTGATTGATGCTAATTCCCTGAAGTCAATGTAATAGTATCTTCTGAGGCTGTGTTAGTGACAGTAGGTTGAAAGAAGAAATGTTTCTGAAGGAAAAAAGTACAAGATTACATATTACATTTCTAGTGAGCAAAGAGGATCCTGCTGGAGGTACCGGCCACTTGTGATAATAAAACTGACAAAAGGTTTTGTAATGCTGAAGTTCCTACACCTGTAGTACTGTTCTGTGAGCATAAGGGATGCAATTAGAACAATATACAAATCAGTCTTTATCCCTCATTTCATTTTCTCTCCACAGAAGCCGTTGTTGTCTTTTATCAGTTAATTCCACATTCCCTCCTGCACAGACAAAATGACATGGGTTTGAGTTCTCTAGCTGCTATACTATTTCCTAAAACTAGTTTTCTTTATTCAGAAATAAAATAGATTATAGAAACAGATGACAGAAACCCCCTATACTGACCTGTACTAAAGGGACTAATACTCCACTTGTTTGTGTTTTTTATTTTCTTCTTCCCTCCCCTTTTTTTTTAAAAAAAAAAAAAAAACTCTGATAAATTTGTCTTTGCCATTTTCTATTTATTTTGTAAACAGAGGATAAGTAACTGACATCGTAATTAGATCTAAGACAACCTAGAATCATTTGATCTTTTTTGTAGTCAGTGGATTGGGGTAGAGAAGACCTAGAATTTATTTGGAAATTTGCCCCTTGCTTCCTGATGACCTCGACCACGACACTTCACTCTTTTGTGTGTTGTTTTCCACATTAATATATGACAACAGCTTTAGTGAAGGACTTTGAGATGTGAAGTGCCTGCTGCAGAACACCTTTCCCGGTTTTTATTCTTACCTCTTCTTGTCTTCCCTTTCTTTGTGGTGAATTGGCAGATAATCACGATGGTCCAAGGCACTTGCAAGGAAAACATGGGTCAGAGATACCTACATCCCAGAAATATTTCTATTATTTTCAGCTACGTTGAAAACAAACACTTTTTCTATTCCCAGCTGGTCAAGATGGTAGCCCCAGGGGGTGTCCTGAGAGACAGAGACCAAACCATGAAGTTGAGGATTAAGAAAATGATCAAAACTCTCAAGTATCAGCAACAGATACTGGTGGCCAAGAGAGAAGACACGTGTTGAGAAGGAGAGTTCTGTCATCGTGCAACAGAGACGATGTTGGAAGTGAGATGTGTCCATCTTCACTTTACAACTTCCTTAGGCTGCTCATACTTGTTGAAGATACCCTACTAAGAGGGAGAGACAGAGCAGAAGAATAGTCCTGTAACTTTGGGAAAATTGGAAAGTAGTTTCCAGAACAGTTTCTCTTGATGTCATATTCATCTACAGCCATTAGGAAGAGGCTGGACTGCATAACAAGTTTCTTGGGAAGAAGGATCACCTTGCCAGCCACATAACAATGGGAAATGAATCTCTGTTCAGAGACAGAGAAAGGGTTGAGGATGTCTGAATGTCTGTGTGCTCATGAGAGGCAGAGTCATGTTTGACTGCAAAACTAATGGATCTACTCAGTCTGAGCCTGTGTCGTTGCTACAGGTGTTAATGTGTGTAGGTTTAAAAGGCTGGTCCTATTGCTTATTTAGCAATATTTTTTTACCTGGAAAATGAGTGTGAAAAGAGTTAGTGAAAGATGGAGATCTTTAGCACAAAATGCCTGTAAGCATAAAAAGATGAATCCTAAAGTCCTCATAGAAACGTGTTATTTCAACTGCTATTTTTAGAAACTACTTGTTTCTGTGGCATTTACGGTCATTTCCTTCCTTAGAAATGTTGTTTTGCAGTTGTTTCAGTCCACAAAGCATGGGCCTTCTCTGGCTTCTGCCTGAACTAACCAGCCAGTATAAATTTCTCTTGAAAGTCACAGCTGTCTTCACTGAATGTGAGCAAATGAGCCTGTCAGGTTGAGCTGACTCTAAACTTTTCTTGTCTTTGGGATGCAAATCCTTTTAAGAATATTTAGGTCATCTCTGTTTGATTTTAATGGGACATGCAGTGGGGGTGTGGGGGGAAGCAAGTTATTCTTCATAAAGGAAAGAAAATAAAAAAGATGTGCTTTAAACCATTCTGTTCAAATTCACTGTCAAAGTCATCACGTTCCATGCAGGAACCTAAACATGCTGGGCTTTTGCTCTCTTTAGGTTTGCGACAGAAACAGGCTTTTTTTCCCATTGCCTTCATCTTTCACTTAAGATTTAAACCATTTTGGGGGATGACTGGTAGCTGTTATGGGAGACCCAGGTGCAATCTAGTGACTAGCTCAAATTCCAAGGCCAGAGTGCTAGGTAGGTAGATGCTTTTAGTGCCCGACTGAAAATGTTCAAGTTCCTCACCACTTCCCTTATTCTTTACGTTCCTGGCCTGGACACCCAGTAAGCTGCTTGCTTTAAAATAGCGTTCTCCTGACATAAAGTCTCAGAGCACCACTTAAAATTGCCCAGCTCATATTCAATTCATCTTCAGGTTTCCTCAGCTGGCGATGCTTAGGTATATGTTATGGCCAGCAGAATGGAAAGCCCCAGATGTTCAAGAGCTGGGTAAATAACTCTTAATAACATAGAGCATAAAGTATTTGCTGTACCTCTTAGTCCTCCTCCAGCTCATAGGCAGAGGAAGAAACAGGATAAAAATCAGTGTGGTGTTCAGATAGTGCAGCGTTTCAGACCTGATCATCCTTAACACAAATCCCTCTTTACTGCTGGTTTATATAATAATTTCTTCCAACTTTATGACTGAGTCACACCCCCAGCCTGCCTTAATGTAAATGAAAAATCGGGCATTAATGTGATGCAACAGTTTTCATCTTGACAGAGGATGAAATGTATAATGCACTGTGTGCAGAGGGATGAAGCTGGCTTTGCAGAGGGATGAAGCTGGCTTTGCAGAGAGGGGAACCAAAGCCCCAGTGGCTGGGGCTGTGCCAGGGAGCCTGGCAGGGCTGCCAGAGCTGGTGCCCAGCATCTTCTTCACCACAGAGTGCAGAGGTCCAGTCAAGTCCCTAATGTCTGACAGCATTTAGTACTGCCTATGCTACTAAAATGTGCTGAACTGGCATTGAGGGAGAAGAAAGCAAGTTCCATCCTTAAAAACAGCAACCAAACCCAACAGGACTGGGGATGACACTCCAGAACCAGAGCTTTTGGTTTAGTAGCAGGTTTGAGTGAGGTGTGTTGGAAGACCAAGGGGTATGCAGGAGTAAGGGTTTGCAAAACAGGTGCACTGATTTATCTGCTGGTTCTCCTGGTCATCAGAGGTCTCTGCTCTCACCCATAGAGCTGTCACTTTCCGTATCCACCTCCAGTGCTGCCTGTGTACTTTTGTATTAGATGTGGGCAGCAAGCAGTTCAGATGGAGCAGAGGTTTATGTGCTGGCTTCTTGAAGGACTTAGCACCAGAAGTAAGTTTATACTATCAAGCAGTCTGTTTGTCAAACTATTACTTTCTAGTTACAAAAGACATATTTTAGGGTGTTTCTGGAGAATAAGGACTCATGAGCTCTTTACAGCTGGATTTCTGTGATCAAGTTTCAAGAATATTTAAAATACAGATGGAGGAGGAGAAATGGGTGCAATTTTCATTAGCAGTTAGGTTTATTAAGCAGCTATTATTAGATATTAGTTCTTCTAACATGCAGATAACATTAAAACTCTGGCTTATGGGTTTAAAGGTAAAATTACAGAACTAACTGCAACCAAAAAGCCTTAAAACTTCAGAAGCTTTTAAAAATACATTGCTTAATTCCAGTGAGGATTGTATGGGGGATACAGTCGGATTGAGATCATACGAAGGATTTCTTAACTTATGGTTGGGATGACTTACATAATCTACTTGTAATTGCTGTTTGTGAGCAGGAAGACCATGGCAGAGCATCCTCAGGAAAGTCAGACAAGTGTAAGGGGAAGTGAATACTACTGGTGACAACTGGAACTAGACATGATAAAAAGTTCTTTAATTGAACAGTCCCGTGGTGGAATCACAGTGCAAAATTTGAGGACTCTGCTTAGTCTTTTCCCACATCTTAATGGAAAAAAAAGTTATAAAGCTTAATTATTTAAGAAGACAGCCTGTACATTCCCCTGCTTAACCACTGCTTACAAGACCATACGAATCCTCTCCAGTTAAAGACCCTGGCTGTGGTAAGAGCAAGAGTTTTATGAGAAGCGACAGCAGAATTTTAGTTCTATGCTGCATCTGCCTTTACTCTGCCGTGTGTTTAGTCTTACCCAGTTTAATACAGCAAATTTCAGGATTGCATTTTTTAGCTTTTGGCCAACACAGACACTGGGTTTACATTTTATATTTTTACTTCAAGTTCTGATGTGACAGAGGTTTCAATTGGATACCATTCGCTGTGATCAGAAGTGTGCTTTCAAATATTTTTAAATATTTTATAGATTAGCACTCAAAAGGAAGCAGAGCCTAGAAGAAAAAGTACTGCTACTTCAGCTTCTTTTCTCTGACTGCTGATGAATTAATTATTTTTTTTTTTACATCACTTATACCAATAACAGGCATGAAAGACTTTAACATTCAGGATACCCGAAAACATTAGAAGTCGGAGGCCTAGACTAGTTGTGATGAGCTGGGGCTGGTCACTGGAAGAGGGGGAGTTGTGGGTCACCTGTAAGGGCAGGGAGGAAGCGATATCCTGGGAGCATCCCAAGTGAGCTGCAGGCAGGGCCAGTAAGGGACCACTGCTTCAGGGGTGGTCTTTTCCCTACTTGTTGCATTTGGACACATTAAATGGTCAAAACTTGTGTAAAAGTGTGCGTATATATGTGTCTGTGTATAGAGGGATGGGGTAGGGGAGAGAGAGAGAAAGTAAACACATAGTTTATCTATTTGGATTTGTATAAGGGTAGAGAAATCAAAGGCTTTGGAATTTGGAATGACAAACTACTAAATCAGACAAAAACAAACACAGGTTGACCTAAGTAGGAAAGGGAGAGAAAAGTATCCCAGAGCCCAGTGCACCATAACCTGTTGATTAACCAAACCAGCTGTTATTTGATCCAGCTATCACTGAAGTATGGAGTGGTTTTGGAGTGCCCTGAAAATCAAATGATTTGGCTTATCTAAATCAATTATGGTAACATTTTCCTCATCTTTTTGCTTTTAATAGATTTTGCATTTGACATTGATTTGGTTTTCATTTGTGTCTTCAGTTTCAATGTTTCAGAAGGCAAAACAGTCTGGAGTTAAGTAGTGTACAAAGCCTGGTTGATCTTCTTTAAGCCTCTAAAGCTACCTTCAATGACTGTCATATTAATGGGATAAAGAAAGGTACAGTGCTCCATGGAACCAGTCTTCTTTCTGTGCTGTGCTCTGAAATAATTTCCTAGGGTTTTAAGTGGATGCTGAAACAGCAGTTTAAAAATTCTTTGCTTTGATCTGAAATACCTGATAAAAAATCATGGATTTCCAGGAGTCCTTCTTGCTGTATTTCTAATCTTTTTATTTCATTTACCAGTCAGAATGACTCTATTTATCTTCTGTAGTGCATATGTAATAAATATTAGGCCATATATGAAGACAAAATCCCAAAGTGATTTGGGTAAAGGGAAAGAGAATATAACAAAGGAAGAGTGGAGAAAAAAACCCCAACAATAATAACATGAGATCAAATGTTATTTATGCTTGTACAGCATTTACACACATATTTATGAACAAACATCAGCTATAACCCAGCTGTAACTTTGCCCTGTTGTAAGCCAGTTACAAAACCATCAGTACTCTATTCATTGTCAGCTATTTAAACAGACTCCTGAGACAAGGATGCCATTTTCAAAAAATTGTTTCCCATTTCTTAGTGAAAGCTGGTGTCTCTCCAGTATGTTTTCATAGTCCCTATTTACTCTCAAAGCACAATAATATCTGTTCCTCTCATTCCAAGCTGCCCACCCATGCAAATGTTACACAAGACTTGTGTAAAATATGGGCTTATCCTAGCATCCTTCCAGCTATCCATCAGGACTCTTCCTGGACCTATAAACTTTTTTTATAAAGTTTTATGTATTTATGTGCGTGTGCTGTGCTTGCTGCGGCTCTGCCAGGTATAGGGCTGGGCAGAAGGGGAGCAGGGAATGACTGACCATGCTAAGCCAGGAGAGGAGGAAGCAGGTCAGGCTGTGCTCATAACCTGAAGATCTTTGTAAGCTGAAAACTGTCATTCTTTCCTCTATAACTATTATTCTTACACTTCTGTGTACATTTTCTCTTAACAGTGACTATGATGTCCCAGCAGCATTAGCAATGAGCCAGGTCACTAAAGGTGTTGCCGCTTGTTTTTAATGTCCTCAAATTTTTTTGAATGAGTGGTGCTGTGTCTTGCCATATTAGTCATAGATGTGGAGCCCATAAATGGTGCAGTGATTTCCTCTCTCAGTTATTAATTGGCTTGTGACAGTGACATTGACATTGTGGTTGCAGACACATGCAGATCAGAAATTAATACACTGCGATTGATAGTTATGACAGCATATAAAAGTCAGACCATCCAAGCTCTGTTAAACCACTTAATAAAAGCTGAGTGAAAGTATCTAAGAAGCATGAGACAACCTTGCATTACCTTATTTAAATCTGTTACTTAATGAAAACATAAATATTTAAAACCCGTGAAGTTATTAACTAAATTAACCAGAATTATTTTAAAGGTACCATTTACTCAGACAGATCACCAGCCAATGCAATCTCCGTTTAAACTGATGGAGCTATGCTGTTGTAGACAGCTTGAGCTCTAGATTATAATACTGATAAAGTCATATACCTTTTCTAAGCATACTGCATTTGGAGCATGAGGGGTTTTTTTTGTGACAGCTACATAAATGTTTGTCCTATGACTTAAGGACCATAAAAACACGTTTTATATATATATATATAAAAGTTCACTTATAACTTACCATTCTGTAAAGTTTATCCTCCAGATCCTGATTAATTCTTTGTAAGGCTAGGTAATTATTTTGTATCCTAAAACAAAGATGATATCATGTAATTGAGTGCATTATTTTTTGTGTTGTTTTTTACCCGTAATTTTCACATCAGTACAAAACCTTGCCTTGCACTACTTGAAGTCTATTTTCTTATCACTCCTGTTGCCAGTCAGTGGTTGCCTTTGAAAGGTAATTGCCACCTACTTCCTAAGCAAACTTCTTTGTCTTGTTTGCTTACTGTATTTAGCAGCAAATTCCACCAGGAAGTGAAAATATGTTTGCTGTTCTGCACTTGTGTGCAGACACACATCGCAGCATGGGAACTTGCACAAAGAGACTGTAGCTTTACATCAGGCTCAGGAATTACATGTTAGAGAGGAAACTTGAACTTTATACCTAGCCAGTACAGAAAAATGTGTATGGAGCTCTCTTAATAAGGAGAATAGCAGCAGAAACCTAATGACTGTACCTAAACCAACACACCAGTATCACTACATGACTTAGAAAAGAATATTCCTGCTTTTGACAGAAGTTCAAGGAATTGCCTTTTCTCAAGAGCTAAACACATCCCCTTTGCTTCAGGGAATACATTTAGATAGCTTAGCCTGGAAACGGTGGGTATTTATTTTTATCAGCACTGAGGGATTGAATGGACTTGCAAAATGAGGCTTCCCTGCTTATTCCAGAGCAATACACCAAAGGAAAGTTTCAGTTTGTAGATCTTCAGGTTGCTTAGATGGTGACCTTGGTATTGTAATGAACAAGCTGTGCAGTCTGTGGGAAAGACATCGCTATTTTGCTAGTAGCTGTGCCTTTCTCTTCACAGAAGGTAAGGAGGGTAACTCCTTGTTCTTGTTTGTACATATCACCTCAGCAGGTATAACAAACGGAAAGGAAATGTTAGAAGCTCAGCTGTGAAAAGTTTGTCTGAATAAATCTATATGTTTGTACTGAGAATCTTAGGTCCATAGGTCAAAGTGTTTTCAGTGACGAGTTGATTTTAGGTAACGTGCAAGCGTGTTCACTGTAAGAAGGAACCCAGCTGTAATACACACTCATTCAGCAGAAAGCTGCTTCCTCTGAGAAGCCTGGATCTGGGTGTAGTTTCCATAATGATCAGGAAGGGACTGAGATTAAAGAAGTCTCTTTGGCTTATTGTATGGTTAGGAGCCACTGTTGAAACCAGAACAAGGATCTGAATTTGAACCATGTCATGGCTGCAGATTGAGGGGTCCAGCCTGCCCCTTCCCAGAAGTCAAGTGATGTGATGGCTCAGGTCTCTCCCTGCCTCTGTTGCTGTGGATATTTTCCTTCCAGTTAAATGATCAAAATTCTCCGTTTGGGGGCAAGCCAGAAGCTCACGGTGCCTCTTGCAAGGTATGCAGAGTTCCAGCTGGGGCTCCCAGTAATAAGGTAACATCTGCTGCACAGACCTGGGAGGGGAGGTCTGTGCTGAGGACATCTGCTCTTTGAACATAAATAATGACATCCCCACGGGTGAAACTCCCCAGAGTACTTGAAGGTCAGCCCAGACTCAGGGAAGCTGTTTCAAATGTGCATGGCAGCCTGGGGACGGTTTCATCATTGTATACATTTTACAGAGCTGGTAGGCAGAGTTTTCCTCCCTGTGAGGAGTGTCTGTGATAGACACTTTGTTAAGGTGATGACCCCAGTGGGCTGCAAATCCATGAGACTTGTGCTAACCTATGGCTTGGTCATTCCTCACCAGTTCTCACAGTGCCAGTGTGTAAATGTCCAGGTGACCTGAAGGACTGACTGAAGTTTATGGATCTCTGCATTGTTCATGTTCCACTTAGACACAGCATTTGCCCCTAAGCTTCTGTATAGACATTTCTTTGTGCATCTCTGGGGATACCTGGGATTTTCACAGCTATTTAGCTGTCAACACAACAGAGAAAAATCTCAGGTTAACCTGTACCCAGCTTTTTATGGCACAGAAGGCAGAGATGATCTTGGGAAACTGTTGGAAACAAGGAGGCTCAAACTGGCTTTGCCTGCAAACAGCCTCTCAGCACAAACATAGTTATGTTTTGCTGGTAAGGCTGCATGCCATGGTGCAGGCAACAAGGATTTAGAAAAATAAGATAGATCCCACTGGCTGGGAACAGAAGTACCCCAGTTTCTTCTCTGTCATGGTCTACAGTTTCTCTCTAGTAAAGCAAAATAGGTTAAATGTGGTTTGTACCCAGGCAGCTAGTGGCTCAAGTAGATATGGTGTAAAGCCAATGTAAACTTTTAGCACCTGCAACCTCCTAAAAGTCTGCATGGGTTCAAAAGCACCTGCATAAATTCCTGAAAGAAAAGGAGAAAAAGTATTGCTTCAGGGCTTTTCTAGCTCAGGTGTCTCCATACCACAGTCTATTCTGCAGTGTAGACCTACATGGAGAGCTCAAGGGAGACCCTATAGGTTCCCTTCCCATACATTTTAAGGTTGTAAATCTGGCTTCTTTGTAAATAAAGTGAAGAGTAAGTCAGCTTCAATACCCTATGAAACTGCTATAAGAATGAAGTCATGTGAACCGATAATTTACTATTGTTCTTTGAAGGCTTTTTGTGTTGTTCATATTATTAGGTGATAATCATGTGCTTCCAGATGCATATAATGCATGGATTAAATGCATGTTTAGATTCTTGACCAAATTAGGGCCTAATGAAAAATATTCTGATCATATCGAACATCAGGTGTTTGTGCTCTAACCCAACAAACAACACCCTCCTCTTTAAGACTGCAGATCACCACTAAAGAGTGTCTGCAAAAGCCTCTGTTTCTCTGCTTCCACTCTCAAGCCCTCTTAAGGCCATGAAATATATCTAAGTAAAACATGGGCTTGGGCTGACTTTCTCTAAAGAAGGGAATTTCAGCCAGAGTGCAGTTTAGCTTTGATGTGTGACTTAAAACAGTACCTTCTTGTTCAAAGCACCTTTTCCCTCTCTGTTATCAAAAGTTACACCAGCTTCGTCACAAAAACAAGACTTCCCCCCTATTTATTCCAAAGCCAACACAGCTACGGGGTTCCTCTTCAGAACACCCCTTTAGCCTGTAAAAATGTCTTGCTTTTGCTGACAGTTATGTTGGGGGGGGCTAATCTCAGTGCTAAATACATGCTTGCATGGGTTTGTATCTTGTGTCTTGAAATAACTCTACTCTCTGGTAAAAGCTAGGATGGGGACCTTGCCAAGTTGTTAACCAGGGGAGGGTCTCAAGAAGGAAACCCAACATGAACTTTGGAGTCCAGCTTTGGTTCCAAGATTGGTAGTTGAAATTTTTTTAGATTTTAATTTTAAAAAATCCATGCTGATCTGGTCAGATAGGGGACCTCTGTGAAATACATGAAACCCTCAACCTCTTCAGTACCTTTTCAAAGCTGAACCTACGCTTTACAGTTAATGTTTTCAAACCTATTCAGCACTGCCCTGTTTTTGCTCCCACCAGGAAAAAAAGAAAAAGGCCACCTCTAAATGTTGGTAGAGAGGTCGAAAACTTGACCTTCGAGCCACATAAGTGGCTCCCTTGCTTGGGTAAGAGAAGGGAAGCCTAGCAGCAACACAGGTAATTCTGGGTAAATTAAGACAATAAAGGCTTTCGGAAAGGAATAGAAAAGGATGTCCATTCAGCCTCTTGGAAGAATTCTGCACTCCACAGTAATGGTAGTTTAATAACAGAAATGTTTGCTAGCATGCAAGTGGGATCTTGTTACACAGGGCTTATTTACTAGAGGGGGTTGAATTTCTCTTCCTGTGCAGTGAATAAAGCAAGAGACACGTTATTGAAACTAATTCTAGTTCCTTGTGTTTCTCACACTGATTTTCCTCTGTGACATGTTGCTGACACGCTTTTGGATTACAGTTTTGTTTCAGGCATTATCCTTCTCCACGATGAGAAAGCTAGTTATTCAGCTTGTGGTATGCCTTGCTATTCTCAATAGAAATGCTTTTAAAGCTCACCTCGTAAAATATTTTGGGCTTCCAATATGATATGCCTTCAGGGGAGTAATCACCTGCCCAAAACATAATATTATTTAATTTAATATCAGTTTTCTTCATAATATGGTACGATATTCCATTAGAATATTGGAAAGTCAGTTCTACAAATCTGATGTTTGGGTATGAGCGCTAGACTTTGCCATGAGCAAAGAAAGACTGCCTGGCCTGGATTTTGAAGGGTGCTTAACTCATCAGTTCCTAATGAAGTTGATAAAAGACTTGCTACTGACTAGGAAGCCTCTTCATTTTAACAGAAGAGGGACGGTCAGCCCCTCTGCTGATTTATGGCGGCTGTGTCTTAAAAAAAATACTTCAAGAGAAGAGTACCAACATTCCCTGTCCTGTAGTGTATTGGAACAAAACTACATCAAGGGTGAAGTTACTTTCCATAGCTCTGCTCTAAGTGTTAGGAAAAATATTGTTGGCAAGAAAACAATACAGAGAACCTCTAGAGTGCTCTTGATAGATGTACGTAGATTTTAAGATCCTCACGACACCCGCTTATTTTAGCCTTGCTTTAAGAAGCCTCCCCAGTTAGGGAAGCGTTTAAGTTATAAGATCACACTAGGATGTTTCCTAATTTGAGGTCTTACAGCCAAATTCTGTTTAAAAATTGCATGAAAAGGTTTTGTTGACTCAATATGTTGGTGGTTTCTGGCTTTGTTTTGGTTTTTGTTTTGCCTTCTGCAAGGAATGAAAAATATTTCTTTGGGTATAGCCCTGGAATGATCCATTCTGAATTTCGTTTTGACTCATTCAATGAACTAAATCAAACAGTTCAATTATCTCCATCAGTTTAGGAAAGTCTCACAAGAAATGCAAATGCATTCCCACACGAATGGATAATTGTAGGTTCAGAAGTTTTGCAAACAAATGAAAAAATGGATATTAAGAATCACTGATAAATTTAAAGCTAGATTACAGACCATTTTAATCAGTACCAGGAATGTCATGAGTGCATGCTTATTATAATTTGTCATTATCATTAACTGGGCCACTGATTTGCAATAGTACGGTACCACAGCTTCAACATTTTTCAATAATAGGTTTTCAGTATCATTCTGTTCTACTTGGGACTAAAAAGCAAATGATTTGCCATAGCATGATGTGAAATGTTCTATTATTTGGATTTAACATAATCTCAGCTCTGAATGATGGAGAGCCAAATTCTATTCTCTTGTATCAGTGCAACGGTGAGTAACAACAGGAAATATGCAGCCAAACTCATTAAAAAATATTTATCTGTATATATACAGTATAAGTATATATATGCGGTCTGTTTATAACCTTTGTATGTTTACACAATGTGGCACTAACCCAAATGTGTTTACACATAAGCAATGTCATATATGCACCTATATAGGTATATTTCTATTTGCATATTTACTTTCAATACAGAGATATCTTACATATCACATGAATGATTTCATGTGGTATGTAATATATATTCAGACAAGTGAAATACATATATTCAATGGGAAAACACAGTGCGTAATCAATAAATAACAAATGATGTAGGTTTTGAGACTATATGCTTGTATTTTTACTTACATATGTCTTTAGCACAGCCACTTGTAAATTCCTAATAACTATTTATTTCAAAAAGTTAGTTACTAACCTTCTCAGTTTTTCAGTTACTTTTTCAAGTTCCTCCTGAGCACGTCTCAATTCTATTTCAAGATACTGACGTGTAGAATCAAACTCCGTTTCAAGCATTTCCAGCTTATGGGTAGTGTATGATAGACGCTTTCGTAATTCCCCCTTCTGTTCTTGCAAAGTACTAGAAAAACAAAGATGACAGCTGTAGAATTTAGCTGCTCCCAAAAAGCTTTTCATGATCCACTCTTTGACCAATTCCCTAGAGTATAGGTTGGCATTAAGCCAGAGAAGTGTGCTTAATAATTTGTTTACTGCACTTCGGAAATCTTCTGATTTAGACAGTTGACTGTCTTCCCATCTGTCCTTTCTAGCAGTTTCTTTGCTAATCTCTCATTAGCCATAATGGAATATTTTGTGAAAGAATCCTCATTAAAATACAAAATACAGTCTAGAGTTTGGTTTCACACGGGACCTTTCCTTTAGAGTTATCTTAACATACTATGACTGAAGCAGCAGATATCTATAGAGCAGCAACTCTACATAAACTGTGCAAAAATATTTCCTTGCCAATAATTAAAGTTGTAATGTATTTTGGGGAGAAAGAAAATTTTGTTTGATTTGATTCAATTTTCACCCCAATACCTGGCCATAATGCTGCTAGAGACATTGTTCAACATTTTTTCTGGAGAATGGTAATCAATTAATATTATAGTAATTGTAAAGTTATGGCTCTTTCCCCATTTTCCCACTTATTTGGAAGCAAAGGCTTCCCAGACTCAGGTGTCATCCTAAAGTTTTCACAGTTCTTTCACAAACGAAGAACTTTACACCCGGCTTGTAAGCTAGCTTCAGTTATGCTCTGACAAACCAAAGCACTAGGCACAGAATTTGGAGAGGAGGTTTTTCACTTTATTAATACTCTTCTCTTTATTTTTAGAGATGACATAAGATAGCACAAAGCAAGGACATCTGCACAAAATTTTTATCATGAAGGTCAAAATGTCATCTGCACCCAAATCATCCCTCTGGATCTGAAGCAGCGAACCTGGTGATCCATCCTCTCCTTGCTTTACTGGAGATTGACAGTGAGGCTTCAGGGGAACCAGTCTGCACTTGCCTCAGTTCTTATCTGCACAATAGAGATCTTTTATCCTTGCCTATTTAGTTGTTAAGCTCCTCAGTCTTCTAGTATGTTTGCCAGTTGCACAGCAGGATGGGGTTCCAGTCAGAGCTGGTTTCTCTGGAGGTGACAGTAACTTGGTTTGGAGACTGCAGCCTCATTACTGAGCTGATCCTGGAGCTTCACATGGGACCTCTGAGGCACTACAGAGCTGGAATCTGCCATCACCTTGAGACAAAAGTGCTACCATGTGATGCACTGTGAATTGCCTTGTTTGTTTTTAATCATACAATAAAAATAATTCTTCATAAAAGAATGGCAAAACTTGATTCCCTTTGATGTCAAGTAAGCACTGCCATCAGCTTCAGGAGAATAATGATTTGGGCCTCTAATTAAAAAGAGAGTTGGGAACAACATGCCATTCTTCAAGAAAGACTTCTCTGAGCTGTCTTCAGTGTGATTGCCTTCTCTACAGGCTGCGACAGGAGCTTTGGTAAGTTAATGCAAGAGCTTTACAATTGCTGCTTACTTGATCCATGCAGCTTAGAGCTCAGAAACAGCCTAATGTTTTGCCAACACAGTGCTCTATTTCAATTACACATATTGCGTGGTTACGGTTATACTTAGATTACCACTTGTAGTTATATTCTCTTAAAATAACACATTCTAATTCAGACATTTAATGCAGCTCCAGTTAATGCAATCATTTAGTTTTTGTATTTCACTTGATGAATAAAAGCCCCCGATTAGCTAGGGAAATGAGACTCTGAACCCATGCTGCTCATTTCTGCATGTCCTCCTTTATGATGTTACCACATCATAACACCTTTCACTTGCTCTGCTTCTGTCCTGTTGTTCTCACTACTCATTTGCTCATCTTGGGAAAGAAGAGTGGTCAGTTTTCCTTCCTGTAGCCTGGCAACTTGGATTTTCTTCTGTGAAGTGGGAGTTACAGTGTCAGAAGTGTTTAAAGTGAAAAGAGATTTCATCTCAAGTCTGCTGCTGCTCTAAAAATCCAACCACTGGGATTTGTACAAAAAGTAGACAGTAGGCCCTCCAGCTATGGTTTTAGATAAAAATGGCCAGGCTGCTGCTCTATGCTGGGCAAGTGCAGTTAATGCAAATTAAACCAGATCATGGGAGGTTTGGCCACAGGCAGTTTGACCTCCAGGAGGAAGAAGGGCTGTAGGGATACAAATATAGCAGGAATGCTGGGGATGTTTTAAGTCAGTAATAGTTGGAGACTGCTTAACAAAATAGGGAAAAAAGCTAACAGCCTCCAATAACTTAGTCCGCTGCTTCCTCATGTAGGTATGTTCTTGCTTTGGGTCTCAGTTGTGTGAAGATTAGGTAGGAGTAAAACACCTGACTCCTTCAGCAAAATTGCTTCTGAATATACCTGTGTGCCCAGACCTGTCTATGTGGGGAAATTTGGGGTTCAAAATTAGAGTTCTGGGTAAATCTCAATCCTCAGGTGGAAGGCAGTGCTCGTCTGAGATGCCAAAATGTGCTTTGGAATTCAAGTCTGGATGGTTTGCCAAGTTTTGGCAGCCTGAACCTTGTGCTAGGGCTTCAAAGTTTCAGAAAAATTTTGAAGTATAAACTTCAAGCTTAACCTTTTTTTCAACCTTGAAGTTCACTTTGAAATGTTTGTATTCTTGAATTCTTTGCTTTCAGAATGGGACAATTTATTAATTTAAAACCAAACCTATAGTAATAAGCTTTAGAGAAACAGTCCACATACGTGTACTCTTCCACATAATGCTCTGGGTAGTAAAGCATACCTGTAATGTTGTACAGAATAAGGAAAAAACCCAGTGTTTAAGGCATAAGTTAGGCAACTTCAAAGTTATTCTCATTCAGCAAACCATAATTCTGAAAAAACTCCACTCACTCCCAGCTAAACTGGAAAGATATGATGGCATCCTGAAACCTTCCCAAACTTAGTACAACTCCTGCTTAGTGTGTGCTTTAACTCATCTGAAACGCACAAAACCAGCTGGCTGTTTTTAAGAGGACTTACTATTTTTAGACAGGAACAGTAACACCTGGTTTATGATGGTGTGGGAAAATTACTTTGGGGGGAATTAGAGAGAAGTGGGACCTAATGGAAGCGTAGTATTACAGAAAGCTTTTTTTTAGGGTAAAATACAGCTGTCGCTTTAAGGATGGTTGGCACGCATGGAATCTACATCACCACAGCTCCCTAAGCAACACACCCTGCCAGCTCAGCACCTGCTGATAGGAGTAATGGAGGGTGGAGCGGAGTGGAGACACTGAGGTCTTCTCATTCTTGCTCCCTGCAGAAATGGGAACTTGATGGCACCACACAGCTGATAAGCCTCATAGCAGTTGTTGCATGAAGAATCCGCAAGATGTCCGTGGCTGAGGCAACTGTTGTAGCGAAATGGCTTTCCGCAGATGAAATAATTGTAATAACATTGTAATACCAACACACACCTCCATCTCAAAGTTACCTGCCTCCAAGGTGCTACTGCCCCTTACTGGGCATACGATGCCTGTCAGTAACAGCGATACGTATGACTAGAGTCACTCAAGCTCCACATAAATGTGAAGGAGATGAACTAGTCCTGGACTGAAATAAGTTCAAAGGGGCAGAATTGTTGTCTAAACTCCTGGATTACTCAACTCTGATTTAGTGTTCGCTAAGTTAGGTCAAGCTGACCCACTCTCTAAGTGGAATGAAGGGACTTCCAATCAAGGTAGAAGTGAGAAATTTCTAACCAATCCTGTGTGTGATGAATGAATATGCAATGTACTGTGAAGTACAACAAGTGGACAAATGAGGGGAGAAGTTAGGGAAGATGCTATCGTAACTTCTGGGATCAGTTGACAGACTGAACCTGTCTTCTCCCCTGTAGGGAGGCCTATTGGGTAAGAACCTTTTTCTGCGACTTATGCTACCTGCTGTTAGATATATTGTTTAAAGCTTGCTTACAGTTGGTGTTATTTATCACCAGCAATCTTTGAACCTTATTCTGTCACAAGTTTACATTAATGAAGAGCATTATTTCGAAACTATTAGTGTTAGTCCTTCGTGGGTGCTAGCAGTTGCTGGCAGTGGGTAACATATTCAAATAAAGTGGGAAGACCTGCTGAGGGGTCCCCCTGATGCTGTTGGCATGTTTTCCCTGAGCCAGTCAGTCAAATCGCCCTCCAGCCCAGAGGGACTGTTGAGTGAGGGGTCCCTGTAATGGGACACTGGTTGGGCACAAAGGTCTTGGTTTTCCTGGGGCACTGATAGATCAAACACCCAGGGTGGAGAAATTTTCCCTTCTCCCCCTTTTCATGTGACGGACAGGATTCCTGAAGATGTAGTAGTAAGTAAATAGCAATTAATCATTATTAAAATACAAGTTATTACACAGAAAGATAAAAATTTTAGAAACAAAGAAATTGTGTTCTGATGAGAATATGCTGAATGGTGGAAAACACAGCCACTTTATGCTGTGTTGTGGGTTTTGCTTGTGAAGTCTGGGTTTTTCATAAGGAGTGCTTAATTTTGTTGGGTAGCCCTGAAAATTTGGTAGTGGTAATTTAGACAGTGCTGAAAAGAGGGAAAAAAAAACCCCAAAAGTAAAAATATGGAGTCAGAAAGTTAGCCATTTTTCCCCCCTTCTCCAAAACAACCAACTCCATAAACTAGCTGCATATTATTTCTGCCTGTCACATACCAGTTAATTAGAAAAGTTTACTGCACAATTGTTTTTTAATGCTGGTAAATCAGAATATCATAATTCATAGCTTATCTTCCACGGCTAATGGGTCCTTATGATTCTTTATTTTATATCTATACCTATAACTACATATCTAAAACTGAGAAAATAATTACATGGAAAAAGTACAGCTAGGAGAAAGGAGAATATTTATTTGCAAATAAAAAAATATTCTCTGGAAATCTGGTACTGCTATGTCTTAGAAAACACAAATCCTATATTCCATGGACTTCCTGAAACTCTGACAGCTGGGAGGAGTGTGGAATTACAGGATGACTTCAAAAATCCTGTAAGTAGGACCTTTTCCATAAGTGGTTTTCTATTTCTTCTAATGATCTCTAAAATCCTGCTCCTGTGACAACCAGTGGTTTGTAAGTCACTACCCATTTTGCTTCATTAAAGTATTTCTCTAAAAACAGGGACAGTAAGTACAATACTAAATATTAAATATTTAGACTGGTGAAAGAAAGCGTCTCAAGGGAAGCTACTTTAAAGGTTATTAAAAACAGGTCTCCAGACTTTGCAAAGTATTATTTTCATCAATTAGCTCTGTTTATAATAAAAAAAGTATAAAATAGATATGAAAACATATTGGCATAGAAATTTGTGCCCACAAAAATTTAAGCTGCAGTAATTGCCAGGTTTGGAATTGCTCCTTGCTGGAGACTTTGAAGCCTTTTTCCCTCCGGCAGTGCTCCTACAGAGAGATGCCAAGCCTCTGTTGAATCCTGTTGCTGGAGTTGATCCCCAGAAATAATTCAGAGGCTGTTCAGGGGAGATATTATCAGGGCAGAGTTAGCACTGCTCAGGCTCCACATTTAATGCAGAGAGGTCTATTTTACAGGAGAAAGATGAGAAGGCCGTGCAGGCAAGTTCAAGTTCCACCCAATACTCCTTGTGTTTCTTTCCTGGTGTTAAAAGTTTGCCATCCCAGCTTGCACAAGGATTGAAGCAAAGAGGTGTTTGCATTTGTGGTGTCACCTCACCCTCTGCAATAGACCTCTGTCCCCAAAGGGCAGTGAGTAATCAAAACAGGTATTTTTTTCCCTAGATGTTCCTGCCAGCTTGTATGTTAAGCTGAACATTGGTGCCACTCTGCACAGCTTCAGCCCCAGGGAAGGGTGCGCAGGTTGGTGAGCACCATGGACAGGGGCAACATGTGACAATCTCAGCCTGCAGCCCTTGGTCACGAGTCATCTGTAGTGCTGGCTGGAGAAGCACCAGATGAACATATTTTCACCACAGCATTTCAGGCAAAGCTGAGCTGTTACTCCCTGAGAACTGATGTCTGTTGGGCTGCTCCATTGGTGGAGTGTCCTGGAAACCCCACATCTCCACCTCACTGGTCAAACTGCTTCAGCAGCACTTTTACATCTGCTTGCCACCCCAGGGCTTTGCTTTGTAGATGAGTCTGCATTTTTTTTAAAAAACAGAGCAAACTCATTTTTTGAACTATTGAAATTCTCCCTGAATGGACTGATTATGTTCATTCACACAGCTCTAGGAGTGAGTAAAACAAAATATGATTAATGGTGTTTAGGAGGGAAATTAGCAGTGAAAGGAACGCAAAACAAGGGCAATATAGATGCTCATGTCAAAAATACTCAAAAATCATATCAAAGGTTCTTGTTTCTATGCAGTAAAACAAGTTTTAATGTAGCTGTGAAATGTAAGTCAAATTAATTGTGTTTTGTGGGTAAACATCCTGCCTTGGGAGAAGGAATGTGTAGATTGGAGTTAAATGAACGGGGGTTTGGGGCTCTGAGCCTTGTACTTGGCTTTGCAAATGTGCCTTGTGTTATACTGGCCAAGCGAGCTAGGGCAATACTGCTGGGCAGCTCTGGTTCCTGTGCTGGGTCAGTGATGATGAGCAGGTACTATTAAGATGAAATTAATCTGACCTATTTTAGAAGCCTACTTTTAGATTAGGTAATGCAAATCTGCAAGTATCCATTTCTGTTAATTACAGAGGGAATCTAGTCAAGTAGCTCAGATGTAGACAACTGCATCTCTTCAGATAACCCCCCTCCTTCCTGACTCAGTACCGTGTGTATGACATGAGGTAATGGTATTCCCTTGCTGGTGTGCTTAGATTGCATGGAGGCCCACAAAAAAAAAAAAAAAAAAAAAAAAAAAGAACCGCTAAATGCTTTTAAAGCATTTATCAGATCTGTTTCATGTTGTCAATATATCACATTCTAAAAAAGCCTTCATAGGATCAGGAATTTGTGAGCACTGAAGGAAATCTTTATATTCTGGAAGAATTTTAAAAATATATGCTGGAACTGGATTTCAGAAAACATCTTTTCTTCTACCCTGTGGGTTTTTATATAGGGAAGAGTTTAAAACCAGTCAGCCCTGTACAGGTGCTTGCTGTGAAGGAGTCTAAAGCAGGAGAGGGTCTCTGGGAATGGCCAAGAGACCACCTGTGAGCCCAGACATGTCATGCCCACTCAGACAACTGATGACAGCCAGGAGCAGTAACCTGGTGGGCAGCCAGGGAGCCTGGGGCCAGGTTTGTGCACTTGAATTTCTGGAAGTGGTTTCCCAACAGTGTGAAGCTGCTGTGCACCTCTGCAAAGAGACGGACTGTTTGGCTCCAGGAGAACAAACAGCCACATCCCTGTTTTTGCTTCCCATCTCTGAATGGAGCCTATCAACACAGCGACAAGGGAGGTCAGCCAGGCAGGAGGCAAAGCCCTGGGGTACCTCTTACTGACATACAGCTCACACCCCAGGGAGCAGCAAGCTGGGGACAGAGAGCTCTGGGGATGTTTGCAGCTAGCAGAGATCCCAACAGGTCCTCAGTGCCACTGCATTGCTGCTCAATGGAGGTGGACTGCACTCCCAACCTGACCTTAGGGATACCAGGGAGTTCTGGTTTCAGCAGCTCCTGCTGGTATGTGGCTGGGGGGGTGTCTAATTACCCAGGACCTTTTATTCTAGTACATCTCTGCTGCTGGTCATGGAGCACGGCTCAGGCATGGGGCACACCAGGTCTGCATGTTGCCCAGTGTGGATGTGCTGCAAGAAGGGCACCCAGACCTTGGCTTAGGAGGGATAGCTTTGAGATGACAGTTGTGGCATTGAATCTGACCCCTCAACAATGTTTGTTAGATTTGTAGTTGTTGGGAAATGAAGTCCAAGCATTTTACAAATGTTTTCTAGATTAATGAAACAGCTTTAATGAAGCAGTAATTGGATTTCTATGTTAATCAAGTTTTGATTATGTGTTACATGCTCAGGGTAACCATTTCAAAAGGGTAATGCCAAAATTAACTTCCTTGTCTGCAGCCTTTGTGGCTAACCTTGTGCTTGCTCTGTCTGATTAGGAGGGGGATGGGACCAAATTACAAACTCTAGATCCAGATTCTAAGAATCCACTATGGACTTGAAATTAGTTTTATTGGGGAAATATATTATGTTGCTGCAGTTTAGACTCAGAGCCCAGTCCACAAATCCCAATGCTCTTGTGCTCTTTATTCAGCAGCTTCATTTGTACCCAAACAAATGCCTCGGCATATATGGATCCAAGTTCTTCAATAGGTATTTTCCTGTAATTTCAGGCTCACACTCACTTTGTCCAGCTCACTTTTTTTGTTTTTTTTTTTTTCTTTGTTTGTTTTGGGTTTTTTTTGGGTTTTTGGGGTTTTTTTTTCCAAATTTTCACAGGGTCTGCCTGTTTGTTTGTTTTTTTTTAACTACAGCACATCCACCAAATTTCTCCATTACTTTCAAAGAAGTTTGTTAAGTGTTTGAAACTTTGGAGTATGAACAGTTTGCCTGTCAAATTTCATGCAGATCTTTCCTTCCTATAGAGATATATATATATACATATACTTATATAGATAGATAGCTTTTTTTTTTTTTTTTTTGGGGGGGGGGGGGAGGTTTACTTGCAAGTATTAAACTGCTTGAATTTTCTTTCCAGTACTCATTTTCAAAATAAACAACCTGAAGCTGAGTTTGGATTGTGAGAGGGAAGGCCTGTACATATGTTTCAGAACAAATGTGTGGGTGATCCAAATCTGGAGCTTAGATAGTTTCCAGATGACTGATGGGCACATAAAATAAGTAATACCGTCCTTTTCTTAGGTTCCAGACATTCTGGCAGAATTTAAACCAGAGAAGAGGGGATGCTTTATCAGAAACATTAGAGAAAGTCATTTGGAAGGGAAGCGGGGTGGTGGTGGGAAGAGATGTTTAGCAGTTGAAGTCCAAAGTGCTATAGGACAGATCCTTAACTTGAGAGCCTATTTACAGCACCTGGAAAGCTGATACAACTACCTTAAAACAGAAGTATCGCTGGATTTCGGAAGGCAGCTTTTCCTCGCTTAAGATGTGAGTATCTGGGTCTTGCATAATTTGCACAATTAAAAATTCAGACCAGACAACAGGTATTATACAGTAAGTGTGTCTAAACTGTGCTGGGCTTATTTATAAGAGGTGGAAAAGAGAGATCTCTCCTAAAAATAAAACTGAATTATGTTTTGGTGATATTGACCCAGCAGTCTTTCATTGCAGAAGTGGTGACTTCTATAACAAGTATCTGAAGCCCACAGACATATCTATCCAAGAATGTTCAATATTAACTGTAATATGAGGCAATTAAGATATGAAAATTCAGTTACATGTTGACATGCAAAAAACCCTTAGAGGACTAGCTGTCAGCACTGAGTTGTCTTGAGTGAATGCCATTATTGTCAGTGGAACGTGGCAAGATTTTTAAATATGCTTGTAATAAAGACATACAAATTGTCCTTTATTTAAAGGTACTATCCATAACCTCAGGCTCTGAATGGATTGAATAGAAATACCATGAATAAAATTACAGCTTTCAGAAATAGACACTGAAGGTGTTTTGATTATTTAAAATGAAGTTTCTTCAGCAGGAAATTGTGATTCCCCCGTGTGCTGAAAACTGCAAAGGGCAAATGAACACGAACAGTGGGAATCCAGACCTGCATCTAGGGAGCCAGAGCACTAAGAAATCAAGGGTGCAGAGCAGCGAACATGGACTTACAAAATGGGATGTGTACCATCTACCACAGGCAGCTGTGCTAGCCAGCCCAGCGCCCTGCTCGGTACAGGGCGGCACGGAGAGCGAAAAGCTGTGCCATCTCTCTGAGGACTGGTTTAATACCTCTGCTCACTTGATTTGGATCTGGAGTTTTCAAAATACTTTTCTGTTTCCTACTAGCAAGATGACCGCTTTTGCTTACGAGACATTTTTGAGGTTAAATACCCGAGCGTGGTCAGGCTGGCTGTGTGTGAGAAATGAATGCAGTGCACTGCGAACAAGCAGAAGCCTTGTGCCCAAATTCAAAGGTGACTGAAGCAGAGTGAAAGAGTGGAAGCAGCAGAAGCTCTTACGATCTCTGCCTTCTTCCAAACTGCCTCCTAGTGCCTTTGTGTAGGCTCTTCCTAAAGGCTGTGAAGACCAACTGATTTCAGCTCTGGCAGGAAGACTCTTAAAGTCAGTGGCTTAAATGCAAACTGTTAGGTCCAGTGAGTGATCCCACAGAAGTCTAAATAAAGACTGTCCCTGTTCAGTTTGTTTCTCCATGTTGCTGGAAAATGAAGGGGTGAACAGGTGGAAGATAAAGTTGCAAGAGAAGAAAAGCATGCAATTCAAAGAGGAATATATGTTTTCTGACTCATTCTGTTGAGGTAGGAAGAATATGTTGATTTTCTCATGATAATGTAGGACTCTGCTCATGTTCATGCCCTACTCCAAATTGTCTGCATTGTCCAAATGTTGCCTAGTGCTCTGGCTGACACCTGAAATGAGTCAGCTGGTGAGGCTGGGAGAGAAGGGAGTCGAATTCTGGCATGGCAAACTTCAGGCAACATTTGTACAAGAGCAGAGACATAACGGCCTTGACCATAGATGAAGGGATCCTTTCACTGCTTGCTGCCCAGACTCTGCTCTTGACAGGACTCTGGAATAAGGTGCATTCCTGTAAGAGACACTATTTTCTGGCTTTCCAGAGGCCGATATGTTTGCATAAAGCATTTGGCTAGAAGAAATGGTGAGTTACGATGTAAAGTTGCAAGGTATGAAAGGATAAGAAAAGCAGCAGAAAAGGCTGACTGCAACAACTGCTTCTTGCTGTAACAAAGCCTACTGGGGGGCTGCCTTGCACAGAAAGTGAAGCTGTTGAACAGACATTGCCTGCTTTTTAATGTCTGGCAGAGTCCTAGATGCACAGCATCTCACTAGGGAATACAAACTACTAAGCAATAATGAGAAATACAGGGAAAAAAAGGAGTTTTTTTTATTGAGAAAGTGAGGTAGCAAAATTAGACATAGACTTCAATTTATGATTTGGAAGCCAAAGAGAGCTCTCCAGGCCACTGAGCAAGCTGCCTTCAGTTGCAGCATCTCTCCTTACAGCTTCGAGTGGCCAGCTTCTAGATTGCTTTGGTTTGTAGTCACAGCTAAGTGCTCCCTCTGGAAATTACTGAAAGCAGCCTGCCCCATCAGCTCACAAGCTTATAAAGTTATATTTTAATTGCTTTATTAAACCTTTCTCACTTTAGCTTTTATCTACCTTCCTGATTCATCTTGATCAAGCTGTGCTGGAACAGGAATGTGGTTCCTGCTGACTTGTGCCATTTATTTGTAATAGGACATGCAATGAGAATGGGTGAGACCCACTGCCCAGAAGCACGCTGAAATTTATCTCACTCTTTCTATTAAAGGACTGAGGCTGGAGGTGCGGTAGGGGAGTACTTTAGAAATGTTTTAGTAGTAGGGTCAGAATTTTGTTCCCGTTTCATTTGGTATAAAGCATCCAGGCATAGGCTGACGGACAGAGGTTATCATGTCTGTTCTCACCTTAGCTATTTCCTTCATTTCCACATCCTCTTCTTTTTCCTCTGATTTGAAATTCATCTTTTTCTGGCTCAAGGGACTCATTGTGGTGGGCTGGCTTAGCACTTCTGTCAGAAAGGTTATGCTAAGCAGATGAAAATATTAAACATACCCTTCTGGCTCCAAGACCAGTCAGACAGAATTATACTGGACTGGGACTGAGGGGAGAAGGAACTGCATATGCCACTGCTTTTTTCCTTAATAAGGAGTGTATATGATCTCATTTGGGTAAAATACTGAATTTTCTTTTTAATTGTATCTGATGACAGTTGCATTCTGATCCTCTTTTGTGACAGAAGTTCTACAAAACAGTAGCTCACGTTTTATGTATAACTTGAACCCATAGGTGCTTGCCTTTAAAAAAATGCCAATGCTTTCCAGATATTTTTACTCAAGAGTGTAGGAGATAATGATTGAGTGAGACACAGCACTGACCCCTCAGATGCTTTCCATGTAGGTGCAGTCAGTTCTACTGTAGTCTCTGTTCATCATTTAGTTCCCCCATCACACACAGCTGTATGATGTTACTAAAGTGACATGCCATGGAGGTGAGCTCTAGGGACTTTTTGGAAGGTTTTCTAGCAGTAGAACAGATCGCTGGTTTATTAGCGCAAGCAAACAATGAAATTAAATAAAGACGCTGATTTATATAAATTGATTAAATAATACTCCTTACCCTAGACACACCCAAATTCACAGCCGTGCACAGAAAATTCAGATTCTGAGGGAACTATTGCTACACACAGACTCACGTATAGGACGTTAAACAAGAACAGTAAGAGCTATCACCTGTTATCTGAATGAACTTCTTTTGCCTGAATATTTCAAGGTATTTTTAGTTTTCCTACAATAACAAATGATCCTCGGCTCTCTGATCAACTTGATATTACAGCAAAAGAAGAAAAGGAAAGAAAAAGAAAGGAATTCGTTGTCTTTGGCTAATTATTTAGAACCCTACCTTGTTTTATACACTGCAGCACACTATTTTAGGACTTGTTAACTGAGACATCTTCTACTCTGCAAGAGTATAAATGAGTTCACCTCTAGCAGGTTCCCCACTGCTCAGCATGTTGTGCAGTCATTTCATACAACCTTCCTCCCAAACTAATGTCATGATTTATTAGTTCAGCCTAGTCTATTTTATCCCACTCCCTCAGCTGAACTGGCTTGTCAGTGTACGACTGTTTTGTTGCCTTTTTTGTGGGTTTATAGGGAAAGAGAGGGAAAAGGACTGCATTCCTCCAAACTCCTGTTAGCAGTCCAGCACCTTGGCATTAACTCTTCCGTAGTTTTTGGAGTGAGCCAGTAAATGAAGGAGCTCTATGTAACTGTGGAGGGGCCAAATCAGGCACCAGGTATTCCTCTGGAAAAAATGCTTGCACTGGTCATGTGAAAATCAATACACAACGTGCTGCTTCAGAGACCGCACAGGAGCCCTCTGCTTCCACCTGCCCTGCAGACACAGCACCCCAAGGAACCACGCAGAGTGAGGAAGCAGCTTTGTTACTACAAACTTTCCCAAAAATGCCTCTTGCACCCTGAGATGTGGATTGCATAAACACAGACCCTTTTTTTTTTTTTTTTTTTTTTCTTTATAACTGAATTACTTTAGCATTCTGGGTGAATTGAGACTTGGGCTTATGACTCTCTTGCTGAAATTTTGGTTGCTTTCTCATTAGTTTTTTAAAGGTTAAAGTGCATGCGTCAGGCTGGGTAAAATAGAATCTATCCTCATTTTGTAAGTGCTGACAGTTGTCATACTCACTATGTTTCATTTTCACAAACAAATGGTTTTGTTTTCTCATTCTTTCAGTAAGCTGATATTTTTCAATATAATTGAAAAGCAAGTTTCCAGATAAATTTGTAAAGTCTAGATAAGTTGAAATCGTGTGATTAAGATTTGAGTTAATCAACAGGAAAGAAATAAGCAAGCTTTCAGGAAATACTAAAATCTCTCTAAAAATTTAGATCCTTGTGAGATTTTTGAAAAACAGGGAGGGAAATGAACATTATTTTTCAATGTCTGTTTATTATTTTTAATAAAATGGCTAAATACCTGAGCTAAATTCCCAGATTTGTACATTTTAAGCTTTGGTATACTTGGAGATAAACTGCCTTGGAGATAAATTGTCGTATTGTCCTCTAAAAGAGTAAGCTTATCTTCTTTTGAAAGCAAAAACTGCAAGTGGACAGTGATGGTAGGAAAAAAGATATATTTTTTTTTAGGGACCCCTACAGAAAGGTTACTAAATGTCATCCTAAGACTCTGAACTTCCTCACAAGCATCTATTTAAAAACACCACATAAGATCAATCTCAGTGATTATACTGTGGCTGTATGAATTTGTTCTGATTTTCAAAGACTTTGAAATATTCAATCAAATTGGAATCAGGGTCAAACATTCTGAGAAAAAGCTTTATATGCCCTGATTATATTTCACATCACTGGTCATCTCCAGGTTTTAACAAGGACAAGCCACAGACCACAGCTATTTTTACATCAAGCTCATCTAAACACAGGCAAGAGTGCATGTGCAGAGTCCCAGGGAACTGAAAAATAGAAATTCAAACCACTTTTCCAAGACTGTTGTTTTTTTCACTACACAGAGTGTAGACTGTGCCTAAAAACACCAAAAGAATCTCACTTACATCTTTCCTATACTAGCAGCACTCTTAAGATGAAAATTCACACACATTGTTCAAAGAAAATCAATAGACTTCAAGATGGTTTAGTGATGGACTTGGCAGCCCTGGATTAATGGTTGGACTTGATGATCTCAAAGGTCTTTTCCTACCTAAATGAGTCTATGATTCTGTGATTCCATAAGGCAATCTAAAGCTTAGCCTGTCTTTTTTATCTAATTACTTACACTGAAATATATTTCAATCTTTCATGTCATTGAAATGTGAATGACATTTCTTCTACATACCTGCCACTTGAAATAAAGTCGAGCAACAAAGAACAAAGAGTATATTCAGGAGAAAAGCAGAAGAGAATCTAAGCAAAATATGGAAAAAAACTTATACTGTGTGCTGCATAGGAATGTAAACTAGAATCAGTCGTAACTCCTCCATCCTTTCAACATCCTTTCAATGCTGTACCTATAGCATTGAAAAAATCCTTGCTTCAGGAGACCGAAGATTAGTGTAAACCTGATAAAGGAGAGAGAATATATACATACCAGCAATTAAGAAAGGTGGGTGTACTACCCAGATAACTGTGCCATCAACAATGAAATGCATTTTGTCTGTCTTATAAGAACTAATCCATCAGAAAAAAATATTAAGTGGTAGTAGGCAGCAGTGGATTTTGCAGCTTCTTTCACATCTTTCAGTTTTATACATGTTAATAACAATTATTACAGGCTTGGCTGTGGCAAGCATCTAGAGTACTATAATAAACAGATCTGCTGTTATTCCCCTAGTTCAGAAAACATAGCGCAACTGAATGATGAGAGACTACAGACTGACATGAAGAAATGAAACATTTTTATGGACATCAGAAAGTTAGAAAGAAAGCATAACTTCACAAAACATCACTTATTAGTTACCTGTCCCAGAGAGTAGGTGAAGATTTTGCGAGCCTGCCCTGGAGAATTCTAGGTTGCCATAGGCAGGTTGGCACCCAGGAATTTCGTACCCTGTAGCATGAATAGAGGATAAACCATGGCTAGGTATGGCTCATAAGACATACGAGTGATAACCTAGCTAGTTTTGCTGCATATAAGTAGACTATGGCATAATTTGGTAGTAATTAGTATTCAGGATATCTTATTTTAAAGCAGTATTAAAACTACAAGACAAGGTGATGTTACAGCACACAAATCTAGTGATTTTCTTTTATGACTATTTTAGGTCAGAATAAGCAATTATAATTGACCTTATGAGGGCTGTAAATGGGTGCCACTCCATCTGCTTTACTGGAGAAGCATTTGGTCTTGACATTTTTGAATCAAGCTCTTATATGTTTGCATTGTAAAAACATCATATTAAACAAATTTATGCTTCATTGAAAGAGGGTCAGCAAAATTCCTTCTGAGCACCATAGTGAGAACATGTTTAACAGCGCTAATTAAATCTGGGCTGAGGTTCAAGTTCCACATACCAGGTTCCATGCACATCTACCAGCAGCAGAACAATAGCTGCAAAATATTTGCTAGAAATGAAAAGCACAAAGAGAAGCAATCTGAACTAGCAATATAAGCTATAAATAACACACAGCAAAAGCAGATCCAGAGCCCAGGAGAAGGCCAACAAGGCAGGCAAATCAGCAATGAGATCTGTTGCCCAACATGAGCATCAAGCAATGCTGGTAAGATTCAAAACACACTGTTCAGTCCTTAGTCAAGCATATTCTCACTCAAGCCAAGTTTTTTCCTGAGTAAAAACTGAGTAAGGACTACAGTATTTGGCCACACAGAATACAGTGTCTCTGTGTTCCTTTGCAGTATCAGAAATGCCACATAATATGCCTTGAAGGATAAATGCAATAAAAGATCCATTTTTCCTGGCTGAAGCATATTCATATTTATCAGATTTTTTGCATAAGCTTTCCCTGTGGTCGGTGATCACTACAATGCAGAAAATCCTACCTTCCAGTATTCATCACCAGTTACCAGTGGGTACTTCAAAGTAGGGACCTTCTGGACTGTGGACAAATCTTTACATAGAGGAAACATTTCAGGAGCAATAACTGTGCTACAGAGAGCAGCAGAGAATCTCAGTGTTTATGGGAAAGGAGAACTCTGCTGAGTCTCTTTCCACTGCTGTAAGTCCACCCTGGGATCAGTTTCATGTTAAGAACCACTGGCAGCAAGATGATGCTCTTTAAGGCACTCTGAGGAAAAGCACTAAGTGAATCCCAGCACGTTACTCCAGTTGTACCACTGAGTTGTTCGTTGAAAAAGGAAGGAACACTTAAGTGTCTTTTAACTTCTTCCATCCTGGACTTGGATTAAGTATGTGAAGACACCCAGGGACAACAGAAGAAATGAAATGGTGTGAGGTTTAAGTGTTGTCATCACATGTATTTACAGCAATATTAGTTTTAAAATCAAAGCAGAGGTGAGAATAAATCTCTGCAATCTGTAATACCTCAGTGTTGTTGGTTCTTCAGTGAACTGTCAATATTACTTTGGATTATGTATCTCTCACAGCTTTTCTGATGTTCTCAGACTGCAAATCTCATAATCAGTAGGTGTGTAGTTATTTCATACATACCAGATCTGCAGTACTTCACTATGTGTTTTTGTTCTCAGCTATGGGTGTCAGGATAATAGTCCATTGTAGGAATACAGGTTTGAAAATGGTCCGTACCTGCTCTCCATTTTTTATCTGCATATTTTTAGGTACAAAATTGTAAACTGCTCCAAAAAATCAGATCTTTGACATCTTAACTTTGAAAAAAAAAATTAAAAAAAAAAAAAATCAGTGAATTCAGCCACAGATTCTTCCAGAACCAGTGGAGATTTTTCAAACCAGTATATATTTTTTGCATATTTGCCCACACTTCACTGATAAACCCTTCATAGCAGTTTTTTAATGAAATAACAAAATGTGAAAATTCTGAGATGGATGAAATGAAAATATTGGGTTTTTCAAGGCCACAAATTTAATGAAGTGGGGGCTCTTGGAGCAAAGAAGCCATTTGAGCTGGGAGAAATCTCTGCTGTCTTGAGATCCATTACTAGCCCTCTGCTGTGTAGTCTTAATCTAACCTGTCTCATACCTTTTACTGATATGTAGCAAATAGCTTTGCTGTAGATAATCTTGACAAAACATTTTCAGGCTGTGAGGCTGTGAGATGTTTTGACAGAGGGGAAGGGTCTGAATTCCACTTTAGCTGTTTGCTCAGTTTTTTTCCTGACGTCTTTTCCATAGTACGTCCCATGTAATTGCTCATAAATGAGCTAATGCAGAGAAAAGCTCTCTGCTGTAAATGTGGTGGGTCTTTCAAAAGTTCCCCAAAGGGATTTAATAACATCCTGTCTCAGATAATCAGTGTCAGTTGTAGTCAGTCTAATCACATTCTCATGTGCAAAGTTGAAAAATAATTAGTAACTGTAAGATTTATTTATTTGCCTGATATACAAACACAAAAATTAATTTTTCAGCTTCTGCAATTTACATGGGATATTATTTTATCATTGAAAAATTAGAAATCAGAAAAACATACATACATTTTTGTCTAAAGCAACTGTAATTTTAAAGGGAACAAAATGGAAAAAGCTCCCAGTTGTTACTGTGTTGTTTCCTTTCTGAAACAACGGTTGTAAGAAACTTGTAAGTATCGAAAATAATAAACAAGCTTATTTAAAAAGAATATTGTATAGTCACGGTATACAATTAGTAGTTTACTACAGGAAAAATACTAGTCCCTAAAACCTGATGATAAAGTGTTTCAGATCATAAAATTTTGAGATTTATTATTTTGCCAAAGCGTGGTAATGTAACTCATTTTCCTCTTTCTGCAGAGCTTCCCTTATCCCTCACTGATGTGATTGAGACCGACTCGTGTCAAGTGAGTTTCGAATTTAGGCATATTGTTGTAATAGTCTGTGTTTCCTTGTCTTGTCCTAGAACATGCAGTGTGTTACTTCAGATATTGTCTGTGGCTCATCTGACAATAATCACAGAGGATGCTTACAGACCTATAGCCAATTTGAAAAAAAAAAAAAAGTAGAAAAGGTGGATTTCTCAGTGAAACATGATCAACACTTTATTTCACTGTCTAGAGATGAGCAAGTAACAATTCATCAGTTTTGATGGCAGATGGTGATTGATCCACTGTGCCTGGAGCAGAGTCATACAGGTCTGTTTAAGAAATACTGTTAGGAGAAAAGTAAACACCACGCCCCTTATTCTCCCCTCTCCAATATTTCATAGGTGAGTAAAATTTATAGCATCTGATATATACAAAGATCCCTGGTTCACATTCTACTCATCAAAACCACTGCTTTTTTATGGTAGCTGCTGGAACCTTCCCCCATGTCTAACAGAGCCAATGCCAGCTGGCACCAAGATGGACTTGCCACTGGCCAAGGCTGAGCCCATCAGCAATGGCGGCAGTGCCTCTGGAAGAACATAGCTAAGAGGGAAAAAAGTTGCAGCACAACTACAACTGCAGCTGGAGAGAGGAGTGAGACTATGTGAGCAACAACTCTGCAGACATCAGGGTCAGGGCAGAAGGCAGGGAGGAGATGTTCCAGGAGTCAGAGCAGAGATTCCCCTGCAGCCCATGTTGAAGACCATGGTGAGGCAGGCTGTCCCCCTGCAACCTGTGGAGGCTGATGGTGGAGCAGACATCCACCTGCAGCTCATGGAGGTTAATGGTGGAGCAGATATCCACCTGAAGCCTGCAGAGGACCCCCACACTGGAGCAGATGAATACACCCAAAGGAGGCTGTGAGTCTATGGGGAGCCCACACTGGAGCAGGCTCCTGGCAGGACCTGTGGACCCATGGGGAGAGGAGCCCAGGCCAGAGCAGGTTTGCTGGTGGGGCTTGTGGCCCCACAGGAGACCTGTGCTGAAGCAATCTGTTCCTGAAGGATTGCGCCCTGTGGGAGGGACCCAGGCTGGAGCAGTTTGTGAAGAACTGCAGTCTATGGAAAGGTTTTATGTTGAAGAAGTTTGTGGAGGACTGTTTCCCATAGGAGGGACCCCATGCTGGAGCAGGGGAAGAGTGTGAGTAGCCCTCCCCCTGAGGAGGAAGGAGCAGCCCAAACAACATGATGAACTGACCACAGCCCCCATTCCCCAGCCCCCTGAGCTGCTGGCAAGGAGGAGGTAAGAAAACCAGGAGTGAAGTTAAGCCTGGGATGAAGGCAGGGAGGTGGTTTTAAGATTTTATTTCTCATTATCATACTCTGATTTGATTGGTAATAAATTAAACTAATTTTTCCACAATTGGAGTCTGTTTTGCCCATGATGATAATTGTGAGTGATGTCCCTGTCCTAATCTTGACCCACCAGTCTTTCATTATCCTTTCCCCTGTCCAGCTGGGCAGGGAAGTGATAGAGTGGCTTTGGTGGGCACGTGGCATCCAGTAGGATACACATGGTTATTTTACAAATGCCAGTGCAAATCTGAATGTTTTTTCTGAAATCTATTTTTCAGAAGTTGGGGAATTTAATGGTTGCTTCAATTGTGAGTAGAGGAGAGGACTTAGTGAACAGACTTCAGCAACCTCTAAGCAAAAGCCACCCCAAATCTTGCATCTGTAAAAGGGAGAACGATTTTCTGGAGAAAGGATGTGTTCTGGTATGATTTTAGCTTAAACTCAGTGCTGTTTAAGACCTAAAGGAGACTTGAAAGTCACCCTTAAACTGGGTTGTGCTATTATGATTTTTGTACTTGCCCAATTTAGCCCTATTTTACCCCAATATGAAGAAGTTAAGCACAAGAACAGCTATTTTTGCTTCTGTTAACACTGTGCAGCTATTTCAAGGGCATGCTTTTATAAACACTAATAACCCCAGATGAAACATTGACAGAGCAAGCTGGAAAAACCACAGGGACACCTTGGAACATACCGTCACGACTCTACCTCCACATTCCATTCTCATTGAAGAGGCACGTGGCAGTGATGCTGATTTAGCATCACAGACTTGCAAGATGCTGTCAGCTGCACTTGCTACATATTCTCCAACTACTTCTGCCAGTGTAGGTAACTGGCTGTCATCTCCACAGAACAAAGGCTGGAGCTAATGTCAAACAATCCATTTTCTGTGAGGGGGAGGCAGTTCTATTCCTGGAGTTACCCAGATCTATGGCCACAGCATTAAATAATGTAAAACTGCTGCAGGGATTGCAACAATATATCTTAATGAATATTTTAAATATAATTCCCTGATTGAAAAACAGGGTCCTATAGAACAATGCATCCTCCTAATTGTAGCAACCTGCATCAGATCGGAATAGTATCTCCACAGCGCAGACACAGGTGCTAACAGAGTACCTGGGAATATAAGAAAGCTGCAAATATCCATTGTGCAGAAAAGGGAGGAAGATGAGGATGCTTGTTACCAGCGAAGATAATACCCGTTTTCTGACAATATAGGAACACAGAGATGTCGCTCTGCCAGCTCAGGTAAACACATTTCAGGACAGGGTTTTTCACTGGCAAAAAGACTGCTGGCTTAGGCTAACCTCTCAATATCTTTCTGATCAGGCACAAAAATCCACCCTTTGTCCTTGTCCCATTTCTTGTCTTTTTTTTTGCCCCACTAGTCTAACAGACTTCTGCCATAGCTTCCCTTCACCTCCAGCTTTGCCCAGCTGTGCAATCCCCATCTGCTGTTTCTGCTGTGGCCACTGGCTCCTCTTCGTGCATCAGCTGCTGCAATGCTGGAGGTGAAAGATGGCTTCCATGAACCCTCTTCAGAAGCCAGACACTACAGCAAGCCTCATCTGTCAGGAAGAGTTAAGGAGGAAGCCTTGTTCTGTCTTCAAACTCTGGAATCAAGAGTACTTAACTGAAATTGAACCTATGTGAGATTTAGTTGCCAAACTAATGTCCTTCTTAAACAAGTATGGTTATTTTTTTTTTTTCAGGTGCTTTTGAAGTGTGCCACTTTGAATGTTTATAAAAATCACAGAATGGTTTGGGTTGGAAGGGACCTTAAAGCTCATTCAGTTTCAGCCCCCCTACTATGGGCAGGGACACCTGCCACTAGACCAGGTTGCTCAAAGCCCCATCCAACCTGGCCTTGAGCATTTCCAGGATTGGGGCATCCATAGCTTCGCTGGGAAACCTGTGCCAGTGTCTCACCACCCTCACAGTAAAGAATTCCTTCCTTATATCTAATCTAAATCTACCCTCTTTCAGTTTAAAGCCATTTCTCTTGTCCTATCACTATGTGCCCTTGGAAAAAGACCCTCTCCAGCATTTATGTAGGCCCCCTTTAGGTACTGGAAGGCTGCTGTAAGGTCTTGCTGGTGCCTTGCCTTCTCTTCTCTTCTCACCTCCTTATTTTGCATGTCCCTTAGCATAGTTTCCAGGAGGATCTGCTCCATGATCTTGCTGGGCACCAAGGTGAGACTGACCAGCCTGTAGTTCCCAGAGTCTTCTGTTTTTTTCCTTTATGAAAATGGGGGTTATATTCCCCCTTTTCCAGTCAGTGGGAACTTCACTGGACTGCCATGACTTCTCAAATATGATGGATAGTGGCTTAGCCACTTCACCTGCCAGTTCCCTCAGGACATGTGGGTGCACCTCATCAGGTCCCATGGACTTGTGCACCTCCAGGTTTCTTAGATTGTCTCAGACTTGATCTTCTCCTACTGCAGGTGGTTGGTTCTTCATTCTCCCAGTCTCTGCCTTTGTCTTCTGTGACTTGGGCAGTGTAGCTGGAGCACTTGCTGGTGAAGACCAAGCAATTGAAAGTCATTGAGTATCTCATGCTTCTCCATATCCCAGGTAACCAGGTCTCCTGTTTCCTTCTGGAGAGAGATCATATTTTCCTTAGTCTTCCTTTTATCGCAGAAGTACCTACAGAAGATTTTCTTGTTGCCCTTGACGTTCCTGGCCAGATTTAATTCTGCCCAGGGCTTTATCTGATCCCTGGCTGCTCAGGCAATTTCTCTGTATTCCTCCCAGGCTACCTGTCCTTGCTTCCACCCTCTGTAGGCTTCCTTTTCTGTGTTTGAGTTTGCCCAGGAGCTCCTTGTTCACCCATGCAGGCCTCCTGGTGTTTTTGCCTGACTTCCTCTCTGTTGGCAGGCACGGCTCCTGAGCTTGGAGGAGGTGATTCTTGAATATTAACCAGCTTTCCTGAGTCCCTCTTCCCTCTAGGGCTTTATCCCATGGTATTCTACCAAGAAGATTCTTGAAAAGACCGAAGTCTGTTCTGAAGTCCAGGGTAGTGAGCTTGCTGTGCACCCTCCTCACTGCCCTAAGGATCTTGAACTCCACCATTTTGTGGTCACTGCAGCCAAGGCTGCCCTTAAGCTTCACATTCCCCACCAGCCCCTCCTTGTTTGCGAGAACAAGGTCCAGCATGACACCTCTCCCCATTGGCTCCTGTATCACTTGGAGAAGGAATTTATCATCAACGCATTCCAACTGGACTGCTTATGCCCTGCTGTGTTGTCTATCCAACAGATATTGGAGTGGTTGAAGTCCCCCATGAGGACCAGGGCTTGTGAATGTGAGGCTGCTCCTACCTGTCTACAGAGGGCTTCGTCGGCCCAGTTTCCTGGTTGGGTGGCCTGTAGTAGACCTCCACTATAATGTCACCTGTGCCTGCCTTCCCTATGATCCTGACCCATAAGCTCTTCCTTGGCTCCTCATCCATCCCCATATGGAGCTCCGTGCACTCCAGCTGGTCACTGACATAGAGGGCAACACCCCCTTCTCATCTTCCCTACCTGTCCTTCGTAAGGAGCATGTATCCTTCCATCCCAACGCTCCAGTCATAGGAGCCATCCCAGCACATCTCCATGATGCCAGTAAGATCATAGCCGTGCAACCCTGTGCATGTCTCTTAACTCCTCTTGTTTATTCCCCATGCTATGTACGTTTGCATAAGGGCCTCTAAGTCGGGCTCCTGACGAAGCTGATTTACTGGCTGGAGTGGCTGGAATTCCTTTGTGCTGCTCTTCAGATGCTCTCCTGCTGACCTGTGATCCCTCTATCAGGCTCTGGGCACTTCTTGTTGACATTGACATAAAATTAGTAGGAGTGGGATGGATTGAGGTTCCTCTCCCCTGGTGACTTCTGTTTAAAGCCAGCTTGGCAAGCCTATGCTTGTTAGAGCAAAAATTCTTGTCACTCTGGAAGGCTTCTTGGAGTATTTTAGGTCCTAGCTCCAAAGCAGTCAAGTTGGGAGCTTCTTAAATGAAAAAAAATGATGGGCTGTTTTTTTTGCTATGAGTAAACCAATGTTTTTTCCTTGGTTGTATTTTCAGATATGTCTAAGGCATTTTAACGTAAAAATATGGCATGAAACAGTCCAATGGATATAGTTAACATTTTGCAAAACATTAAGCAATTTTTAAGTGGAAAATTTTTGGTGAACTCAACAATCAATAATTCTACCAGGTCATCATATCTACCTTAGTTAGCTATTTATCTATCTGTTTTTATGAAACCATGCGGGCAGCCTTTTGTGGAGTAGATGTGTATGTATATGCACACACACATGTATGTGTATGTACATACTTCAAATCCACTACTTTCATAAAATGTATGTGGCAAACAGTATATAAAACCTTTAGAGTTAAACATTCATGCTCAGACTATAAATATGTGAATGAGTAATTATCACTGTATTAGGCATGTTGACAGAGCATTTGTGGTAGGATTGGAGCTACTTGCAAGGTTTGATTTTGTTTGTTGATGCCTTCAAATACTTGTGTAGCCAAAACACAAATTATGTTTCATTCAGGCACAAGGCAGTTGGTTCAATACAGGTGTATCAACAAACTGTAAGGTTTTGTGACTAAATGAATTAATGAACTCTGTTCTCCAAATACTAAGATGCCATACCCTCTGTGAAAAATGGCACAGCAGATGACATGAGCTAATCTGCTTTACATAAATTTCTAATAATTAACAACTGGTTTAAGCTCTCAAAAGAATGTGTGGAAACAGGCCACGTTTTCCCAAACTTCTGCTAACTTTGTTGCATTAACTGGGTGCCCTAGTTTGCATATGAATATCCACCATTGGCTTGAATCTAGTTATGTAGTACAAAAAAATCCAAGACTGCATGAAGCTTCACAAGCTTGGCGATCACTTCTTTAGTATCACTGTGGCGGGTTTTTTTGTGGCTATATGACCATATTTTGTCAGACTTTAAATGCATGAAATACACTAACTGATCTGAAATTTAACAGCTGGCTGAGTACAATTTTACTGATGATTAGATTTGGGGGAAGAGAAACAGGTGCAGAAACACTCCCTCCCGCAACTACAGAAAAACATGATAGGAATTAGTCATTCAGTATCTGCATGGAAATAATCATAAACTGTTAGTAATATTTCATTTTGAGTCTCCTACTTGGGAAGCTGATCATCTGCATATTGTGACAAGCATTAGTTACCTTTACTGTCTTGCAGCTTATGAACTATTGCTATAGAACAAAAACAGTCACACTTTTCAGGGTTATAGATCATCTTTGCAATATAATTCAATGACAGGGCATAGCCTGTATACTGCTTAAATGCATTTTGTTATTTCCCGTGGGAAGCAATAGCCAGGAACGCATTGTAAAGGTGTGAAAATATACCTGTTGTCTGTAGATATTTGCCATTGGAACTTTACTTCCTTAGATGTTTTACACCTCATGAAGTTTCAGTATTAGTAATGGTTCTCCAATGCTGTCATTTTGATGATGATTTTTTGTATAATGGCAGAACTCACTTTTCATGAGGAATGGTTTTCCACACAGAGAAAAAATATCAGACTGACCTAAGGATTGTCCTTTCCTCTATTTCCTGTGGTTCTTTCCTTCAACTAGCTGAATAAGTGTTGGTTCTAATGTAATTAGGCCATTGCGAATAATTTCCCCCTTGCTTTTTCGCTGGCATAAACACTTTGCTCCAGCGTCCCAGCAGCAGATCCATTTTCCAAGCTTTTTTACGGCTTGACTTCAGGCAATCTTTACAAAGCTCCAGCTGCTGTGTCTGAGTGCACTTAAAGTTGTGTTTGAACATGGAGAACATTATGGTATAGGTATCTGGCCAAAAAGACTTCTGTGTCTAGAATTGAATTTTTATCAATCTCAGAGGCAAATTTGGAAAGATGTTTTGGTTTCCTAACATGAAATACTAGAATGCTTAAGGTATCAGCTGTGTAAACTAGCAATACATTAAAAGATAGCTTCTAAGTCCTTTATTGCCAGTGTAATTCTCCTTTTTTCCCATTTTTCCACAGTCTTCCTTGGAACCTCTGCATTTGGGAGCTTTGGACAATCCTGACTCACTTTGTCATCTAGGAATAGACTATGTAAGAGGACTTTTCTAAATATATGGATATATTTACTGCAGACATCAACTGTGATTGTATTTCTGTTTCATACCTTTTCCGAAAACTGCTATGATATTTTTAAGTAGGGATGTGAATCTGTGAATAAAATCATACTGAATATAGAGTAGGACTAACTTTACTGAGAAAAGCAGCTCTTTTGTGCAAAGATTTGCCTGTGCTTGCATGGTTCCAGTAATCCATGCTGGTGCCTCCAGAGAATCTGAAAGAACTAGTAATTACAGGACATACCTTTACAATTGTACACATTTTACATGGTAAGTAGTAGAAAGCTAACACTTAAGACTGAAGTATACTCCTTTTACCCCAAAGAGATATCTTAAATTATATCTGATAGCTCAATAACTTTCATTTATTCACTGAATACATAGGCAAAAGATCTGTTTTCTAAGCAGCTCCAGTAAACTATCATGTTAGGCATTTCAGCAAGAAAGGGAAAGGGAAGTGCTGGCATGCCAGGGAAGGGGCAGTGATGTCTCTCTGGGAATGCTATGCAGAATCCCAATCACTCATTTTCGAGAGAGATTCAGTCTCAAATTAATGCACGGAAAAGCCTTTTTTCTGATATTTAAGAGGCATCTTAGGAAACAAATTCAAAACTAAAGCTATTCTAGATTGGTTCAAGAAAAGAAAGACTGAGTGGAGATACAGCTGTCATTTTAAACATAACTGGGGAAAACATAGTGGGGAAAAATTATTTCCCCTAAAGAAAAGCAATGGCATAACAAGAAAGTGAACAACACTGATCATGGTTACATTTTCTTATGGAAATTAGAAGACTTCTGATTACTGAACAACATACTTCTGGAGCAGCCTTTCAGTAAGAGTGGCAGATAGAAAAACACATAGAAGACTCAATAACATCTAAGAAACCTGGAGGTACACAAGTCCATGGGACCTGATGAGGTGCACCCACATGTCCTGAGGGAACTGGCAGGTGAAGTGGCTAAGCCACTATCCATCATATTTGAGAAGTCATGGCAGTCCGGTGAAGTTCCCACTGACTGGAAAAGGGGAAATATAACCCCCATTTTCATAAAGGAAAAAAACAGAAGACTCTGGGGACTACAGGCTGGTCAGTCTCACCTTGGTGCCCAGCAAGATCATGGAGCAGATCCTCCTGGAAACTATGCTAAGGGACATGCAAAATAAGGATGTGGTTGGTGACAGCCAAGATGGCTTCACGAAGGGCAAGTTGGGCCTGACACATTTGGTGGCCTTCTACAATGGGGTTACAGCACTGGTGGATAAGGGAAGAGCAATTGATGCCATCTACTGGACTTGTGCAAAGCATTTGACACTGTCCCGCATGACATTCTTGTCTCTAAATTGGAGAGACATGGATCTGATGGATGGATGGCTGCACTCAAAGAGTTGCAGTTAATGGCTTGATGTCCAAGTGGTGCTCACAAGACATCAGTGACGAGTGGTGTTCCTCAGGGGCTGGCATTGGGACTGGCACTGTTTAACATCTTTGCCAGCTGCACGGACAGTGGGATTGTGTGCATCCTTGGCAAGTTTGGCAATGGCACCAAGCTGTGCGATGTGGTCATCACGCTGGAGGGAAGGGATGCCGTCCAGAGGGACTATGGCTTGAGAGGTGGGCCCATGCAAACCTCATGAAGTTCAACAAAGCCAAATGCAAGACCCAGCACATGGGTTGGGGAAATACCAATCAGAAATACAGGCTGGGCAGAGAATGGAATGAAAGCAATCCTGAGACTGACAAGGACTTGGGAGCACTGGGTAACAAAAAGCTCAACACGGCCCGGCAATGTGCGTTTGCAGCCCAGAAAGACAACTGCATCCTTAGCTGCATCAAAAGAAACGTGACCAGCAGGCTGAGGGAGGCAATTCACTCTGTCTACTCTGCTCTCATGAGACCCCACCAGGAGTGTTGCCTTCAGCTCTGGGGACCCCAACATAAGAAGGATATGGACCTGCTGGAGCGAGTCCCAAGGAGGCCACAATGATGAGCAGGGGGCTGGAGAACCTCCCTTATGAAGACAGACTGAGAGAGTTAGCTGGGGTTGTTCAGCCTGGAGAAGAGAAGGCTCCAGGGAAGACCTTACAGCAGCCTTCCAGTACCTAAAGGGGGCCTACATAAATGCTGGAGAGGGACTTTTTCCAAGGGCACGTAGTGATAGGACAAGACAAATGGCTTTAAACTGAAAGAGGGTAGATTTAGATTAGATATAAGGAAGAAATTCTTTACTGTGAGGGTGGCGAGACACTGGCACAGGTTTCCCAGCAAAGCTGTGGATGCCCCATCCCTGGAAGTGCTCAAGGCCAGGCTGGATGGGGCTTTGAGCAGCCTGGTCTAGTGGAAGGTGTCCCTGCCCACGGCAGGGGGTTGGAACTGAGTGAGCTTTAAGGTCCCCTCCAACCCAAAGCATTCTGTGATCCTATGTAGTACAGAATATATAGAATATAATATAGTGCCTGTAACTGCAAGTAACTGTTCCAAAATGTCCAGGTTCATAAATGTCTTTTTCCCTTAATTATTTTTTCACAATAATTCTATTGTCAATGGATTCATTCTAAGAATGGATCTCAGCCCTTCCTAATTGTAACCTCTTCAGTGTTCAGTGACATTCAACTAAATTGGTACTTGTGGGAGAACAGAACCAGGCACCAGCTCAGTACTGACCCGAGTCAGAAATGGAAGAAATCTCATTGAGAAAGCCAGTTCTACCTTTCAGAACTTGATGCAGCTAATGAATTTTTCATTTGATCTGTGCTAGCAATATATTTATGAGTCCAACACTTTCACGTGTTTACAATACAAATGCACTGCAACACAGTGGTTGTATTTTCAGTTGAGAATACTATGATTATGGAGATAATATCTAGAGAAGCATTCCCAGGAGATGCTTCCAGGCAGTTTAAATCAATAGAAATGATGAGTATTTTACATCTCTTCAGATTTTTGCTTCTGGTTTGTCTGTATAACCCTTATCTTTTACCCCTGAAGAACATGGGTGCTTTCACTGTGGATAGATTTCTGTGTTTCTTTTGCTGAGAAAATTAAGCACTGAGTGATCTGCTTCAGAAATCTGCTCACTGGAGAATTGGTAAATATGCATATAAACAACTTCCCTAGACTAAAATATGAGTTATTTTTTTTGTGTTAGTTTGATAAGTTAGAAGAAGGAATTAATTAAAAAAAGAGAAACTAGATTGCAATTCAGAAGTGGTTTTTTTTCTGTTTGTCAGAAACTCAGTCGAGTCTTCATCTCCTGCCTGCCACCATAGATTTAGATTCCTTTTGCTAAATTGTGCTCTTAGTGAAGTAGTTACTCATCACTGACTGTACCTCTGATGAAACAATTCAGTGGAATTGCCTGGGCTGGTTGGCATGGAGTTTATCCCTTGTATATCCATACAGGTTCTCTCAGTCCATCTTGCACTTTGTGGGGCTATTTGAAACTGATTTTTTGAGTTTTATGTGTCTTCCATCATAAGGGAGAGTATATGTTGTCTTAGGGCATGCTACATTTATTTCAAAGACACTTATCTATGCTAGGCACTGTTACGTTGGACTCTCATGTATGTCAAATAAACAATATGGCTCCCAATGTAGAGAAAATCAGCTCACTTCTCTGTCACTTGACTTGCTCTCCTACCCTGTTCCCTTCTCATCCATTTAAAGTATGAGTTCATTGAGAGAGAGGGAATCTCTTCAGGATTTTGGGAGAACAGCATGCAGTATAATGAATCTTTATTTCAGGGTGGGACTTCAAGTGATATAGTCATGAGAAAATGTGAGGAAGATTATGGTGGGGTCACTTGAGAAATAATAAAAAAAAAAAGGCTAGAAAGAACAGTATCTGAGAGATGGCAGTCCTTGAAAGGTATTAAAAACATTTCAATACTCTCAGATTTGTTTGGGGTTTCAATTTCAGATTAGCTCAAGGGAAGATGTGAAAATCTCTTCATTATCCTGAAGACCACTTTAAACCAGACAAAGATCAATAAAAAGTTGAATCCAGAATAATGCAGGAAATAGAGCAGGCTCAGAGGTAAAGAAAATGCAGCATTTCCCCACCCTGCAGATGAGCACTGCCAAGGGAGATGGCAGTGCTGGGGTGAAGAAGCAGGCATGGGGCTCCTGCTTGTGCCCAAGCAAAGGGCTGTGACTGCTGCTTCTGCAAGAGGCATGAGCAAGAAAGAGAGTTTAGCCCGCTCACAGAAGCCTTCCCTTTGGCAGTACCAGTGGCAGGTCTGGCTCTGCAAATCACATTCCATTTATTTCAGGGCTTGAATCGTGTATGAAACCTGATGTAAGGCCCATTCTAAGCTTTGAAAGTGCTTTGGGGAGGAAAAAAAAAAAAAAAAAAGAGAAAAAGTGCTGCAAAACAAAATTTCCAGGTGTGAGCAATCAGAGCACAATTAAATCTATTATGAATGGAATGAATTATCTCTTAAAAAAATATTAGCTGTTGTGGAACTTGTCTCATTTTGCAAGTTAAGAATGTATATGTTCAGGTGAGCCTTATTACTGCTTGGCTAACTCCTGTTGTGTGCTGCTTCGTACTTTCTTTTGCCAGAACTGGCTGTGTTGCAGAAAACAGACTCGGTCTTCATCCAGATGTACATCTGTGAGTCACGGGCACGAGACTGCTTTTATTCAGTATAGACAATGTCTAACTACGATAACAGCAAACTAATAGCTACTTTTAAAACTGGAGATATAAATGCAGTATGTATAATGGTGAGACTTTAATGACATGGAATACATCTCTCAAAGGGAGGGCACTGAGGATAAAAGCTGAGACTGTCTCTGAAGCAGTACTTGGCTGAAGTGCCGGTCCTGTTTTCAGGACACGAATACAGATTATTCTCTCTAACCAGCCTCACAGACACCTACATTTGGGATTCTGAAGTGCCCTGGGAGGCTGGACAGACACTCAGCTCCTGGGGATGAGCAGCTGGGCTCCCCAGCACTGCCATGATTCCTCTGAGAGGCAGGAGGTACCAGTCCATGGAGAAGCTTGACCCATTCACAGTGCTCCAAATTCACCTAACCTACAGGGACGGGTAGTACAGAGGTAGCACAGAGCCCAGCAGCTGTGATCTCTTTTTCTAAGAACCCAGTGGTGACAATATCTATCCCACACTTTTGGTGATTTGAGCAGGGAGCACTGATTTATTTCAATTTGAGAAACCTCAGTCCTGTTTCTACTTTTTCTCAGGATATACACTTGCTAGGTGGCTATCAGCACAGACTTCCAGGCCTACCTTTGAAACCTGGCACTAAGTAACCAGGAATACAAGTCATGAAACAAACAGGAAAGAATAATAAAAAAAAACAACAACAAAAACCAAAAAAACAATACCCACTCCCACCCCAAAAAAAACCCCAAACAAAATCAAACCACCACCACAATCAAACCACCACCAAAAAACCCTCAACAGTTCTGTAGCTCTTGTTTCCTTGACAATATGGTACAACTTTCTTTCTTCAGCTTTCTTAAGAGCTCAGAGCTCCTTATTCAGGTGGTCTGAAAGTCCCCTCTGGGCCCAGGGATCTCTTCCTAAGGCAATGCAGTGCCTGTGTTTTGTGCCCGGAAGATGATTTGGCTCAGATACCAGAAGAGCAAGCATATGTGACTTTAGGTGCAGAATGCTAATTAGGCTGTGCAAATAATTGAAATTTTAATACGTTCCTTTGGATTTGGCTGCCAAGTGCAACTGATGGCTAATTGGGATTGAGGTTTGTAACAGTGTTAACTTGTTACGGTACAAAAATGGAAACCAGAAGGTCTGATCTGGTAGCTGATCCCCTCAAACAAAACAAAAATGTGTACAGGAAGCCAGGGAAGAAGAATTTCCAGTATGATAGTGGGGCCAAGACACATGGAAATCTGGTTCCTACTTGTGCAGGCTTTACTGGCCATAAGCAAGTAGAATCAAACCCTCATCTCATCCAAAGGATAACATTGTAATACCTCCCTAATGTACACTGAGGCTCTGGGCCCATCCTGAAGGAGTTGGAAAAGTACCATGCGGCCCACGTAGCCAAATCTTTCAGGGATGCAGAGGTCGGGTGAGCCTGTTAATACCAGACTGCATTCCCTTCACTCTCATGTAATCCTGGATCCTCTAACTTCCCCCCAGTCCTTGCTAAAATGTGTCATCTCCTTTGCCAGCAGCATGCTACTGCTTAGTAGCCGAGTAATGGGTTTTGTCTCCTTGCAAAATACCAGCTTCAGGCTCCTGCCAGTTCCAGACCAGAGCTGCAGCCTCCTGGCTCCTACAAGCACAGAAGGTTTTGGATTAAACCACTATAGATTAAAGGGTTGTCTCTACGTAAAAGAACTACTTTGACTTTTGAACTAGAGAAAGCATCATGCCTGATAAACACCACAACTCAGCTAATGAAAATGGCAGGGACTGGGTAAGCAGTCCTCCCCAGTCCTGATCAGCTAGGTGGTATTTGCAGAAGCTGATGACAAGAACATTATAGTCTGCAAGGGACCCCTGGAAATGTGAGATGAAAGAGGCAGTGTTTGTGGCAGAAAGAAGCACTATATGAGTTGAATGAACCCATGACCATGTTTAAGGTAGCACAGGTGTTCCTCAGTTATTAGATCGTTGATTCAGAACAGTATGGGTTTTCTTTTTGCTGTGACGTGTTCTTTTTCCTTTATAGAAAGAGAATTTTGGGAGCTGAAGGGCTGCCTCCCCTCAGCTTCATTGGTCTCGCTTGTACGTTGCTCATTCCTAACATCCCTGTGGTTTCCTCTGCGTAATGAGAACTGAGAGTATAAAATAAAGAGAGGATTAACTCTCCCATGCCCTTGCATTGCATATGTACATCACAAGATCACAGAAAGAACTGAAATTTCTGCTCTGTCTGAGCAGTAGCTATCATGCAGGGAGGGTGACAACCTTGACTATCACCAGAGGCTGCTCTGACTCACTGCTAACCATTGCAACTAATGAACATCTGAGCTCTTGATATTAGAATTCAGAATTTTTTTACAACATACTTTTCCATATTTCTCTCCCTCTGAGCATAGCTAAACAGTGCATCTTGTTAGTTTTTTCAGCAGCTGCCAGTCACTTTATCTATCCATACTTTTTTGGAAAAAAGCTGCACTCTTCCATTGCTACTGGAAGGCTTAGGTTTGATCCTGGCAGCTCTTTTACACCTTTAGATGAGCAATCTTCTTGAATCCTCACAGGAGAATCCAGTTAAGGTTTTTATAGCTTGTTCTGACAGATTTTTTTCTTCCTGAATACCTTTCTCCTTTGCAAAGTGTATTTCGGCATCGTCTCTGAACTTCCTACTGGCAACTACCTCTTTGCTGAGAAGTGACATCCTTTCACGGTCTAATGCCTGATATCTTGTTCCTGTCTTGTTTTCATGTAATCTACTTTCAACAGCTCCAGACATCTTGGCAGGAGGGCCGAAGTACACCCCCTATCTGTATTTCTTGGCCTTTTTTTCTGATAAGACTTAGAGTTCCTCTGCTCCCTACAGACCCTCAAATGAACATGGAAGTGGAATGCAAAATCCTACTCTTGTTCTCCCTTGCTGTGTTCAAGTGCAACAGAAACGGCAGTTCCTGCACTCCTGGGAATACAGACATGCTAAACTGTTTGGATAGCAAGAGGATGGAAGGATATCAGCTCAGCCTTGTCTTCTGCCTATATCACTGGCCAACGTCTGGGAGAGCTCCATGGGAGTCTAGCAGTGAAGCTCTGCAATTTCTATTTCATAGATGTGTCTTAAAGGCACATTTTGATACTTTGGGATTAATTCCTGCCCTGGTGAAGTTAAAGTTGAAAAGCCAGTGGGAATCTGGGGGTGACTTTCTTTCTTCTCTGATTTCTTGTGAGTTCTCTGGCCAGACCTGTAGCCAAACTTAATGCTTAACACTTACATCTCATAATATAACAAGAGCTTTATGCTTTGTTATTGTCTACTAATATATTAAGTATTTATACCCTGGGAGATCCATGAACTACTACTTTCTGACTCCTGAAGACAGATCGAGGTAGATGTTACCTCATATTAATCAGAGCTGAGTTAGCAAAACCCCCAGATATAATGTTCTGATATTTGGCCCCTTTTCATTGTTTGTCTTTCTCAACATATTTCAGAAACATTTCAACCAAACCATTTCTCTTAAACAAGTAGACTGAGATAAGGCTACAAAAATGAGAAACTGAGGGAGAATAAGGAAAACACTAACATTGGCTGGTGATGTGTTCAGCTAGTTGTGCATTTCTGGTTTATAGCATGATTTAAGAAGAATTAGTACATTGAGTGTCAGTAGTAAGGATAGGAATAGCTCACTAAAACAAATGCGGATTTTACACACCTTGAAGAAAGCTGTGTGACCGTTTCAACCTTTGCTAAATACTTCGTTAAGCATTATGGAAAATAAAAAAATTATTTCCATTTGTAAGGGGTTTACATCCTGGTGTGAAAAGGCCTCTCACTTCAGAGAACTCTTGCTCTCTGATTAACTCCTATGGGTAGAATAAAAGTGTTAGCAGATTTTTCTATCTTCACCTTACTGATGTTCAGTCTCAGGTTCTTTCCAGCTCTGCACTTTTTTAGAGGACAGTAATTTGCTGAAGGCATTCTTAGCAAGTTGATTTCAATCTGGTTACAATTAATGATATGTTCCATTTCCATTCCCCTCTTTCAAATGAGTTTGAATGATGTCAGTAAAAGCTAGAAAAAGGATTTAAAATAAGCTGAGGTCTCTCTAGATTTCTATAAACAAAAGGTTTGTTCTTTTATGGTAGGCAGCATTTTTTTATATGTATCCCAGCACCATTCTGTTCATTTGGACCTGACAAGGCAAATGAACAATAGAAATGAAACAGGAAAGGTAGATGCAAATAAAATGCAGTTGTCTGGATTTATTGAGCCTGCTTGATGGTGTTGAAATTATTTTTTATTATTTTTATAGACATTCATTCTGTTCAGGCCTGCTAGTGTATGTCAAACATACATAAATGAATAAAGAAACTAACCTTTCTTATGTGTTAATGAAAATGATGTACTCTGAAATTAGCGTGTCTACTGAAGCACAGAATAATACCTACTGAATGACTTGTTATTTTCTCTGTAAATTGAATATAAATATAAATATGACATATAATAGCTTTTAGTTAAGATAGACGGTCCCACTAATTCAGAAGGTGGAAACACATAGGTAGCCCTACTAAATTCAAATTAGAAGCAGGCAGGTGAATGACCACAAGTACTGGGGAGGTATAACTCAGGCCAATATGCTCTCAGCAGTGCACATGGCCACCAAATCATCACTCTGGTGGTAGCAATAGGCCATAGGAGTCCTTTCTTGAGGGGGCTTTGACTTGCAGGTTACCTGGTGCAGGTGGGCTATAGGTACTGAGCCCAAGAAAAGGAGGCTCATTTCCAGCACTGGTTCCCTCTAGCATTTGCTGAGGACTGTCTGTAAAGCTCTTGAGAGATACCACTAGGATTTGGGAAGAGAGGTGCCTGACACGGCTTCTGAGGAGGTTATCAGCAACCTACATCTGTGCTGCTCCAGATGAACTGTGGTGGGGAAACGTCTGAGAAATGGGGAAACCCATTTAGAGAGACTGAAGCAGAAAGGTTAAAGGATGGGAGACAAGATACAGAACACATATCTCTTTCTCTGACAACTTGCTGGCTATTTATGCCACCTGCAGACCACAACTGAGGTGTTTCTTGCCTGGGCCAGCTGTAGCCTTGCCAGCCCTCTGCAGCCTGGGGAAGGAGCAGCGAGTGAGCTCCTCCATCAGTCACTCCATCCCTCCTAGAACAGAGATCTTTACCCTTGTGGAGCCTAACATACCCAGTGAAATTGAAAAAGATCTAAACTGAAGGTTGCCTGCAGAGAAACTTTAGGCTGAAGGCTCAGCTCACAGGACTGATGTTATTGCACCTACTGCACCTTGCACCAGGTAAGCTTTTGGCTAATGACGTTTCATGTTATCTTAAAAATAAGGATTATGTTGTGGCTTTAGGTTTTGTTCCGCATCCAATTTAATACAGTGTGACTGGGAGTACTGAGAAAAATCCGAGTTAGAAATATTTTAAGTATCATCTGCAGCCTTGGAACAATAACTCTACAGTGAAACATCGTTGGTGTGACATACTCCAGTATGCTAATTCACATGTAAAGTTGTGTTAGAATGTGGGTGCTTAAGGTTAGGGTGATGTGCAGAACCCTGAGCAAAATCTGTGCTTTTGATACTGAAATGTTCATGGCAGACCGAAAATAATTCTCTTGAAGTAAATGTCAGACATGAAGGCTTTAATCAAGTAATGTACTTTACACCTCTTCTTCCTGTCCCCCCCCTGCTCCCCCATTTATGTGCTTTTTTCATTCATTATGGAAGCTATGTTTGCGTCACACAGTTGGTGAGGAAACCTCTGTATTTTACAAGATAGTTGCAGTGTTGGTGTTTATCTCCTGAGGCCCTGAAGCATTTGTGTGTATGTAAATGCTAAATAAGCTAGTGAAACGCTTTCAGATATGCACTGTAGCAAATGGGCTGCAGACACAGTCTTTGGGCCAAGTAAGCATTGGTGTGTTAGCCAAAATTGCTGCTATTACAGATGAATACAGTATGGTGTATTTACCTATTTTTCAACCATAGGAGTATTTTGTAATAATTAAGGCACAAATTGTGGCTGTTTCTGTATGATAGTCTAGCAGAGTATGCTTCATTCTTGTACTTCTCAAACCAGATGCATTCTGCAAATCCTGCCTGTGATACTGTAAGAGGGGTCCTTCATTTTGCCGTTCTCCATCATATGGGTGAACATAAGGCTTTGAAATTCCAGAACTAGGGTGAGGAAGGCAAATATTAGGACCCTAAATTATGAACACCTTATGACCTGCTGTCTTAACACTAATGAGGTACAGCAATAAACCTGTTACTTGGTACTGCAGTCGATGTTAAAGGTAAATGGCTTATTGTGCTGATCTCCCTCTCCTTTATTGTTCAGGGGTAAAGAAGGATCTTTACCTGAAGGTGTATCAGATCTGCCTGTTGTTGTGTAGTGTGAATAGACTGTGGTCTATACAGTTCATCTGCCTCTGCTAGATCATCTGCTCTCCAATGTTGTTTGGCCATTGCGCTTTTTATCCCTGTTTCTCTTTGTTCAGCTACTCACCTAATCAATCTAAACAGAAAACAAGTGCAAAAAACCAGTTTAAAAAGGTATTACAAATTTTATGGTAATGCAGAACTGAAATAAGTGCTTTGGGCCACAGGGATGTGCTCAGTACTGTCGCGTTCTACAGTCTCAATGCTGTGAGATTCACAGAAATCCAGCCAAGGGAAATGTAAGCACAACCTGCAAGAGCATCCTAACACCTAATGGGGTGAGGTTATGGGGACTGAGCAGGTCAGGACAGGGTGCTGAGGGAAGGGGCTGACTAAGGGTTGCATGAGCTGAAGAACACTTTTGCTCTGTTTCTGTCTCAAAGGCTGATCTCTTCTATTTGAGTTCTGGATGTTTGCTGCTAAAGCTGTTTCAAAATTTCAGTAAAAATCAGAGTTATTTTGGTAGTTTTTTAAGAAGGGCTTGCTGATGGCTGCTGTTGGTACCCTGCTTCCCCTGTTCTCCAAATGAATGGTGCAAATGTTTGTTTACTGCTCCCAACTTCAGAGCACCTTTATCACCACAATAACAATGCAATGAGGTCTTTAAATGCATCATTTCTCCTGTTAAAGATAAGAACACTGAGCCACAGAGGCCCAGTGTCAGAGCCAGTGTGGGAGCTAAGATCTTCCTGGCCCTGAATTATCTGTGCAATGCCGATGTGCCCCTTTCCCCAGGTGTCTGTGGGTTTTGCCATGCTTTGCTGGCAGGTCTGGGCAGGTGGCAATGAAATGGATTGCATCAGAAATTGTTCCTCTGAAACAGTAACATGTTCCCTGCCTAACAAGGCTGCATGCTCTTCTAGAAGAGAAGAATCCATCTCTTGGTTTAAGCTAAGGTACTTCCAAGGAAAAAGCCTGTTCTATGGCAGAAACACATGTGTTTTAAATGTCAAATCACTAGAAGATTTGGATTTTGCTGTGTCATTTGTAGCTCAGGCTACAACTGTTTTTCATTCAAGTAATACATCTTGGCTGGGGATCTGGTAAGGAGACTCTGAGATTTAGTTTGTTCTCCTACCTAGCAGATACTTTACGCATGACTTAATCTCTTCCAGTCCTAAGGAAAAGCTTTGGTCTTCTTATGTATTCCCATGAGCATGCACAAAATAATCTCAAATTTTTGGTGTTGTGACCTTCTTCATTAGTGTTAAGTTCTCTGCCTTTGCTGGTCAAGTGGAATCCTCCGGGGGAAGTTCGCAATTCTGGTGGCTGATGGCAATACTTGTTTGCTCTGAGCACTCCCATTGACTGCTGGACTCGGTGAAACAACTCCTTCCTGTTGCTGCCTGTGATTATTAATTTTTTTTTTTCAGGCTACTCTCTGATCTTCATTATGGCTTGTTTTTAATAGCACACTTGGCCCTCTGGCAGGTGTTTTTATAGTGTTGCGACCGAGTCACCTTCTTTGCTCCTGCAGGCTGAATCCAGTCCTGGGGTGTTGATAGAGTGAAAATGTTGTTCAGCTTTGCACGTTGGGAAAACAGCATTTTTGTGAGGTCAGAGTAAACAGAAATCTTGATTAAATAAAATCCAAACTAAAGACTTACCTCCTCCAAAGTAGGCTGAAAATATGCTGGCTGGGGTTTTGGGATCTTGAGCAGGGATTTTTAAGATTTCCTCACAATACTAAACCTGTAAGATCTTTTTAGGAGGAGATTGAAGCCTCTAGTTTTTCAGATAAGTGCTTCTTATAAATTGATATTCAAGTGAAAAACTTATGGTGAGAAGAGGTTAAGAAGTTAAGGTGATGGATGGGCTGATGACACTAGGACAGGAAGACCTATTGATTGGGCAGTGCACCCAGTTCAGCATGTTTAATCATTCTCCACTTGGCGCAGGCTGCACTGTAGCCCTGGGTTGGCACGGTTCTTGCCTGCGCATGTGGGTAATGGAATAAAAGCAAAGGGCTCTGAGGCATTCTTGAGCTTGAAAAAACATCATGTACAAGTAATCTGTTCTGGGTAGGTGTGTACAGCTTGGTAGCGGGTCTTTTTTGTTATTTTATTTTGCAGCATCAGGCACTTGAAAACTGTGCCTGAAACCACACCATTCACACCCCTGTTGTAAAATGTGCCTGTCTGTCTATTAGTAGTAATGGCAGCGCCTTCGCAGAATTAGCAGAGGTGATTGGAAAAGTTGTCTGTGATAATTTGAAGAACGCCACTGTTTGGTTCCAAGCAAACAACAATTTTATACAACGGTGTGCCACACATCAATTAATTTCCTTCCTAGCTCTGAGCTGTAGCTAATCTATGTACTTGCAGCATACCTATTACTGCAACATTTAGACATTTTCCGATTTGGTGTTTAGAAGTGTTTGATGTTTATTTAACTAATTGGAGAAAATACAGACTAACCACCTCCAGAAATGAAAGACCAAAAATTAATCGAAGAGTAACCCATTATTCTGAAGTACTAGATCAACTGAGTTAGAAAGGAGTTCCACACTAAGATTAATTATGCTCTGTGCTTCCCGTTGAGTAATTATGTTCAATAAAAATAATTCTGTATAATTCAGTACAAGCTGCCATTTCAGCAAGTATTTAGTGGTGTTTAATGGGCTGGGATGTGTGCCCTGATGTGTCTTATACAAGAGCCTTCCACAAGTCTGTTCCATTTAGGCTCTGAGAAAGAACCTCTGTGTGTCCATGGGAAATTCTTCAGGAACAGTGATGTAACAAATGTGCCCAGCAGCAGTGATTTTCCATCAGACGGAAAAGCACTTTGCCCTGGGCAGTGGCTCTCAAATGGAGGTTTTTTTCCTCTCCCATGTAAATGCATCCTGAGGAAGCGTGCTTAGGGACTGGAAGCATGCTAGGAACGGACAGGGAGAGATGGTGGTGTCAGGGGTGGGACAGGAGGGTTCTTGTGAGGCACTGTGGTGAGCAGGTCCAAGGGGAACTTTTGAGTTTCAGAAGCTGCTTGTACATTTACTATTGTCTGTTTCCCACCCTTGGTTGGCAAAGAGGGATGGAGAGTAGGGTGCTCTCCAAACTGGCTGGCTGGAGTAGTCTTTGAGGCTCCAGGTTTGTTCCTGTCATCTGTTCTCTACTCTGTTCCTTGCTATTTTCTCTAAAGCCCCTCAGCTTTAGTCCTCAGATGAGAAAGCAACCCTCAGATGGGGTCAGATAATATAATTGCATTATCCTGCATAAATACTGACCCCCATACTCCATCTAGTTACCTTAAGCACCATAACTGCAGTTGTAGGGGCACTCTCCTGATATTTTTCCTTGAGGGACAGGTATTGGATCAAGAAAAGACTCATGAATATTTTTCTAAATATTTCTAAACTTACCACGCTTCAATTAGTTAGCATAAGATGGACAAAAGGGGCGTCCAGCTCTGGCACAGGCTGCCCAGGGTCACCATCCCTGGAAGTATTTAAAAGACTTGTAGTCATGGCACTTGGGGACATGATTTAATGGTTAACTTGGCAGTGTTAGGTTTATGGTTGGACTTGATCTCAAGGGTCCTTTCCAACCTAAATGATTCTATGAAAGTAATATGTAGATGCATTCGCCCCCTTCCTGTTTTGTTTCCTACAGTCCTGGAAAAGATTTTTCTGAGCCCGCTGAGACCATTTGGTTCCTTCATTCAATTCATCCCAATTACAAACACTATCCTGGGGTCAGACAAGTAATTTGCTTGCTGAGACCTCCTGCTATGAAAAGGTGTTGTTGCCCAAAGCATTCATCTGACCTTCCCACTGCTTTTTGCTTTGACTCTACTCTGAACAACCAGGTTGTGGTTTTGGCTAGCAAACCACGGGCCAAAGTGGTCTGCTCTTCCTGCAAATCTCTTTAGTCACTGTGATGCTCAGTGAGGACTGCAATAGAAGTATCAGAAATCCTGCCACTATACAACCAAACAAACTGCATTCAATTGTGTTATAACTTTGTATAATTGCTTTTGTTAAGCAACCCATATTGCCATGTCTCCAGTGATTAAAACTTCTCTATAGGTGTTTTGGTATTTACTTACTGGATTTATACTCTGGCTCTCAGCTATGTTCTTACATTGTATTGACTTCAGTAGGGCTCTAGTTACTTTGCCAGTGTCAGACATTTGCCTTTTCATTTTTACAATGATGATGAGGAACTTCAGGTAAACAGCACACCATATTTCATGCATGAGGATACACAGAAATGTGAAATTGGTATGTGCAGACATGGCATCAGTCACCTAACCAACCACAGCTACAAGCACAAACATGATGCGTATATCTACACATTAGAAGTGAGTGTGTGTGTGCGTTCAAGTCTGCCTACCTCTGCCCACAACTTAAAATTTCTAAGGGAATGTAGGAAACTCATCAGTCAGTTCTGGATAGAAACACTTTGTCTCTTTTTGGTAAATGCTTTTCTTTAAATGAAATAGATTTGTAAACCCACATAATTATAACTGATTGAGCTTGATGTTTATCAGAAATTACTCTGCTGGATGGCATCTTTCATGAGGGGAGGGAGGGGGCGGGTAAATACTTATGTCCTTAAATTGAACCCTGTAGAAGAAAAACTACTGAAATGAAATACATCTGCAGTTGATACAGATGATGCCCTTCAAAATCCAATTCCCTCAAATGGGCATTCCAGTGTATACAGACCCTGGACTGAGGGTATGTGGAACCACAGAATAAATTAAGTTGGAAGGTGCTTCTGGAGGTCATGTGGTCCAACCTCTTGTTCAAAGCAGATGCAGTCGGATCAGGATGCTTAGGGCCTTGTCCAGTCAAATTTGGGCTGTCTCCAAGGATGGAGATTTCAAAACCTCTCTAAGCAGTCTACATCACCCTTCCTCTCCGCTATGGTCTTGTCTCAGGCCATTGACAAAAGCAGAATTAAATCCGACCTACGTGCACACCAAGAAAAAATATTCTCTTTAATGAAAAACCAAACCAAAACCAGTGGTCCCACAAAATAACTGGTAGGAACATCATTAACAAATACTGGTGAAGGGAGCAGAGGATTTGATAGTAAAGCACTGAATGTGTTAGAGAGCTTTGAACTTTCAGGACTGCCTAGCAATTTGTAGTGGAAAATTTTTGTTGGACTAATTCTTGCTTAGCCTTGAGTGTAGACATAGAATTATAGAACAGTTTGGGTTGTAAAGGAGCTTTAAAGTTCATTTAGTTCAGGCCCCCCTACCTCTCCCTGTAATGAGCAGGGACAACTTCAGCTAGATCAGGTTGCTCAGAGCCCTGTCCAACCTGATAGGGATGGGGCATCTACCACCTCTCTTGGCAACCTGTGCCAGTGTTTCACCACCCTCATTGTAAAACTTTCTTCCTTATATCTAGTCTAAATCTACCTTTTTTTAGTTTACAACCATTACCCCTTGTCCTATCACAACAGGCCCTACTAAAAAGTTTGTCCCCATCTTTCTTATAAGCCCCCTTTAAGTACTGAAAGGCCACAATAAGGTCTCTCCAGACCCTTCTTTTCTCCAGGCTGAGCAACCTCAACTCTCTCAGCCTGTCTCCATAGCAGAGGTGTTCCACCACCATTTTCGTGGCCTCCTCTGGACCTGCTCCAAGAGGATGCGCTCAACCTATGGCTAATGGAGCAGACTGAACCTTCCAGAACAACTTATCTGGTCCTTAGTTTGCTTCTTGCTTTCTCCTCTGACAATGAATAGTTTTTGTCAGGTTTACAGCAATTTTCTCCTATGAGGGGAGAGTGGCAACTTTGCTATCATGGGACCCCAATTCAGGTGGTCCTCCCATTGTGTAACAAAGGTGGCTGCTGGGATCCTGCTATGCAGACGTTGATGGGAGCACTACTGGAATTGGAATAAAAATATCCCTGTATATTTGTCCTTTCAGTGCCTTTAAGAGCTGCTGCATAGTGAAAGGCTGGACATCCCTACTTTTTCAGTTAATGTAAACTTTTTTCAATGAACTCAACATAAATCAATGGATTAAGGAGGATACATCTATAGCATGCAGCAGACGAACCAGTTTTGTTCTTGTGCTTTAGTATCATCACTGGTGCGACTGCAGGAATGGTCAAGAAGACAATATATCTCCCAGTTGCATGCTTTTTAGCCAACTCTTCCCAGTGCAGCTGCAGCATTTATTCATTCTCATTCCAGGCTTGCCTCCCTCGATATCTTTTTAATTGGATGCATGACACCTTCTCTGCTAGAGCAAAATGCCACAAGCAGACAAGGTGCTTACTTGTGAGGAAATGCAGCCTGATCTGCAAATCACTTTCTTCAACCCCACACAGACATTTTAAAATTTTTTTTTCTTTCATTCTCTCTGTTGGAAAGATAATGTTTACTGCTAGCATTGCAGAATGCAAGCAGGTCTTGCTTAAAATTTTGAGGAAGAACTTTTTAACATACATTTTAGTGGCATTTAGAAATGGATGTGTGTATAAGCGCATGTACATACTCACCATGTACCTAAGCCTGATACTTGAACGTAGGTGCAGAGCTGGGATGGTTTCTTTCTTGGAAACCACAAGAAGTTAGGGGTGCCTGTCTGGGAGCCACAGATAAGGAAGGCAGGGGAGTGCCTTTAGAAGGCAGAGGTGAGAGCTGCAACTACAGAAAAAAGACCTGGAGTGCAGGGTTTCTGTTGCTGAAGCCCAAGGCCAGGTGCTCTCATGGGCTGCCTGATGGCTATGAGCTTGGAACTGTCTCCCATAGGCTCTTAGATGCTGGGATAGGGGAGCTGCAGTTGCTCAGCTTATTCATGTAAGTGCTGAATGTTTTGTTTTAAATTACATGCTTAAAATGTCCATTTGTTCCCATTTGAATATACTCCATTCAAAGTTGCCAAGATTTATGTTCTAAAATGGGAACTGATGTCCCATTCTTTACAATCACTGTATTAGCGCTCAAATAGTCTTGCTACCCAGCTGGTGAGTCCTTTGAACAATCAGAGCACCTAAATATGGGAGATCCATATCAAGAATGCAGTTTATAATGCAGAACTTAAGGTCCAAAGAGTACTTCTGAGAATGGGAGCAAAAGATAGAAAGATAAAAAAAGTAAAATGCAATGCTTCTTTCCAAGTCAAAGCAAGTGTGTATTTTCACAAGTGAGCTACACGGAAAATACTGCAATACCTTGTTTAATGAAGACTGAAGTAACTCATGAGTTTTTAATGACATAGCATCAAATAGTAAATATTAACTCATTATGCAATGACTCTTCTGCAGAACTGAATCTTCCTGTGGTGTAGTACTAGTCAATAAACACCCATGTCCTACCCACACCTGCTAAATTTGAGTCAGATAACCACTTTATGGAGGTGCCTCATAGTTATCTATGTGCTTAATTCAGGCTGTCCTTTTACAGTGGGAAAGAGTTCTCCATCGTTCCCATTTACAGATGAAAACTGAGGCCTGAAAATATTAAGGTCAGACCCATACAGTCATTCAAATCTTGAGTCCCTCTGAGACATTTGCAGTAGCTATTTGCATTTTGGTTGGTTTTGAGAGGTAAAGTAAGTTTCTTAAACATGTTTGTTTCAAGAATTTTCCTTCAAAGACGCTTTTGGCTTGGGTACGAAGTTTCCTCTTACTAAAGAGTCCTCACTGTTACTTCAACCTTTGCCTTTCAGACCTGTAAGGAGGAATCAGTGTAGTGTACCCTATGGATGAGCGGCTTTCCTCCAGCAGCTGCTGCTCCTCCTGCCTGGGCACAGTATGTGTTACCCTCAGTGACTGGGCAGCAAAAATGCCTCAGATTTTCCTAAGTGGCAGAAGACTCTCTTTGCTTTGTCACATTCCTCTAAATGCCTCCTCTAGTGGTCTGTGCAAGAAGAAAAGGATCTGAAAGTCTCTTTGAGTGATATCTCAATCTGTCTTTTGATTTCTCCTGCTGCCTGTTTCACCTAGTTTCAGTGACTGATAATTTGCTTTTAAATGTAATGGATGAGCTTCCAAACCATCCGTTTCCTCCTTTAACCACAACTTCTTTTGGTACATTAAATGAAAATGTAACTTTTCAGTCATTAATGTGAATTTGCAAAGAAACCTTTAGATAATCGGCAGCTCTAATATTCTGACATCGCTGAAGCTATTAGAAGAAGAAATCAAAAGAAAATCCTCCTGCTTCTGCCTGCAGAAAATGGGAAGAAGGACAGGGCAGAGGACCCAGTGCTGTGACGCTACACAACAGCAATTACTGTAAGCTGAAAAGGGCATAGAAATGGTAGTGAGAATTGGGCTTCTCTCTGAAGCTGAGACATGTCAGGAAGAGGGGGGAAAAACCCCATTATTGAAACTGTAGTCAGGTAAATTGCCTTCATCTCGTACTGTGGTTTATACTCCTTATTGGTTACCTTTTGTAATGCACAGGAAAACGTCAGCAGAAATCAAAAACATTACCTGTAGAAACTGCAGTAACTATTTTGATCTAAATGCAGTTGAGTCCATTCATACTGGTGGTGGATTTAACTCTTAAAGCTACTGCTAGTAGTACTTTGCTTGCAAGAATGTATGCCATGATGCTTATCCAGTATCCCTAAGTGATACTAAAAGCCTGTATCTGTGCAGTGAGTAGCACTGATTTTTGTGGGGATTATTGATACCTGGGGGCAAGTTAAGGACAAGTCTTTGTATCTGCGACCTCCCTCATAAGGCATCTATGCTCCGGTTCTGTGGAGAGGAAATAGTGATGGGCAGAAAACCAGTCACAAGTGAGTGCTGAAATCATCTGTGAAACGGGGAAAAAGCAAGCAGTACCATGAGTATTTTGATTTGGCTGAGTGATGTTGTTTTGGAACTTCTCTCTGCTTCTTGGCTGAATGAAACTACTCATTTCAGAAATGGTTATTCTGCTTCTGAAGCAAGAACTGTGTTCTCTTGTTCTATGTTCTCTGCCTTCTTTGTCTTAAAGCAAATAACTTGCATATATGCTCTTGGCTTTGACAGAAGCCCCTCAAAGAACTTGGAAAAGTCACTTATCTATTCTCATTCTTGCCTTTAAGAAGGCAATAAGGCTTGCAGGAGCCACTGAGGGTTTTGAGATGTGGTTGACATCTACAAGTGCAAATGTTCCTTTGTTGGCCAAACAAACCTACACAGTGCAGAGGCAGAAAGTAATGATTTCAGATTTCTCCCTCTCCCTGCTATGCTGCTTCTCTTTGTTCAAGGAAGGGTAGGCAAAAAAGGCATGCTTTATATTTCCTTCACATTAAAATTCCAATACAACATTTACAATGTTAATGCTTTGCATGCTGATCTAGTTGAGGTGTTTTTTTTATGTGAGTGATATTCAAGTACTTTAATGATTACTTGCATCACTCTCATTATGCAGGTAAACAATATATCTACCTTTACAGTGCAGATAGTGCTGTACAGCTGACGAAGCTCCAGAACCATTAGTAACTTGACCTTCCTGTCTGATTCGTACTTATGAATCTAATAATAAATAATCACATGTGGAAGAGTCAATAGAGAAATAATGTAACGTGCTTCTTTTAGTACCCTTATTCAGCAGAATAAACCATGAGAAGCATTTCAGTAATTTACTATAGTAAGTGCTCTCAGCAGCTTCTGTATTTCAGCTGTTTGGTGCTCCAGCATGAAGATAATTATTGTGGTAATTAGTTATATTGTTATTTAATAGTCCCCAGACAATATTCTATTTTTTGAAGGAACAGGCCTTTCCTTCTATATTTTTCTACCCCATTACAAAACATATTTATCTATTAATCTTTCCCCTTGCCAAAACTTTTTTTTTTCTGTTTACTACTTTCTCCAAAAAGATCCCAGTTATTGAAAGACAGCTTCGGCTTAGCAGCTGCATCGATGGGGATGGAGGAGACTCCCTCTTCTTGTGTCTCTCTGAGAAAGCCACAGGAACCGCTCCCAAACAAGTGGGGCTGGCGACAGGAGGGCAGGTGACGGGAAAGCAGCAGTTGGCAGCACTGCAGACTGAGACCACAGAGCCGTCCTCTAAAACCTGGGCTTCTAGGGAAATAGGTAAAGTGAAAAGGTTGATGAAACTGAGTGGCTTTGAGGAGAATAGCGAAGCTCAGTCTCTGGAGTCTCATGAAAAAATTGTCTTTGTTACAGTTGCATGACCTTAGGCAGGGAGTTCTCAACTGTTCCTGGAGTAACAGTGGTGAAAAAAAAAACAGTCCAATGGTAGAAACCAGCATGAGAAAGAATGAACTACATCCTTGGTAGCTTAAATAAGTGATTAATCTCCCAAAAGCTGCTGGGGTGGGAAATGTCTGGAGCTGACATTCTGCAGACCTAAGTCACCATTTGGGGAAGGTTCACTATTAAGATGAAGGGGATGGAGCACGAGGAGAATCCCTCCAGAAGGTGAAGAGGAGGCAAACACCTGAGGAGAAGACATAAGGCTAGGGAGAGGTGGGGGAAAAGGCTGGAGCATTTTGCATTTGAGTGTAGGTGGTTACGACCTCAATAAAAAGACACTTCCCCCAGTGTCACCCTCGCTCTCAAAGGCATTTTTATTCCTCCTGTTTAAGAGGAACAGACTGTCGTCACCCTCTTTTTTTTTTTTTCTTTTTTTTTCCTGTCTCACATCACTCCCTCTGTGGTACTATTTCTTACAGCCTTAGCAGGAAACAGCTTGTTTGCATATACCTCTTATAATAAACAACATAGCTTCTAGGTTATTTAATGCCTCCAGATTTTGTGCTTTCTGGGTACTGGCCTTGTTGCAGTTCTTTCAAACAACTTCACTTCTAAGAAGCCAAGCTTTTCTCTCTAACTTTTTCACTCTGTAAAGACGGTCAGTCTTTTCTTTTTTCTTTTTCTTTTTTTTTTTTTTAAATTTACTTAGTGACTCAAACTCCACAAAGTACCATTCCTACTTCTCACCAGCTGGTGGTCCATATGCTGCTGCATCTCTACTCTTGTAAATACAAGTCTGAAGTCATGCTTACAGATCAGACTTTTGGTGGTTAATATGGCAATATGTTAAAATGTCAAATGATGCAGAATGATTTGGGGAGGGGGGAGGAACAAAACCCAGTATTCTGCATATTTATGAAACTTCCCTTCTGAGGGGCTCCCAGTGGTGTTCAGACATCAGCGGACTTCTGCAAGTCTGACAGGGTCAGCACTGGGCTCGGATTTGGGATCTGCAGCATCTTGATAGAAGCATCTGTGAGAGGCAGTGGCTCCCAGGTTCTCAATGTTGTCTACCAACATGTTTAAGCTCTAAATTAGGATCAAAAAATACAGTCTGGCACATTGCCCATGAAACATCGCAAACTTCTAGCTGAAACTCATTACTCTAGAAAAGGTGGTAAGTGCTCCCCTAAGGAGATAGCATTTTGTGACTGAGATGGTGCTCCAAAAAAATAAATAAAGGGGGGGGGGGGGGGTCTTGAGGGGTTGGGTGGGAGGGGTAAAAAAAGAAACAAAACTCCTTTGAACTTTGATAGTGCTTCTGAGAGAATCCTAATGGCTGTGGCTGCAACTTGTGTCTATAGAGAAAGACTGCCAGATGCTTCAAAGCTTTAGACCTCAGTTCATGTTTTCAACTCAGTAATGGCAGCACCTTCACCACCTGCATTTGAAGCAGATGTACAATCTCTGACCTGTTACACTTCCTCCTTCCGTTGCATAATTGCCCTTAATTTCAGCAATGAGGGCATGACTCTGCAAGCCAATGCCCTAATTTCTAGTGCTGAGGAAAACAGTCAGGGTAAGAATAGAAAACGCAACTAATAGCTTTCTGCAAAAGAGCTGCCACTAGTAAAGGGCTGTCAGGTTTTGTTGATTTTACTGAGTCTGCTGCTAATAAGACTGTCTTCTGCCATTGTGAAAGTTGGAGGTAACTAGCTTCCACTTCAGTGGCTCATAGCCAAGGTATAAAGAAACAAGTTCTAAGTGGATTTGGAAAACCCTGAATAGTTTGGTAGCTTTGTGCCATGAATCCATGCTGCAGAGGTATGCCAGCTATGATTCCAACTAATGTAGACTTGTAGCAGACAACACTCTAGACATGAATGACAGAAGTGTCATGTGAGTGCTTTGTTCTTCACATGAATGTAAAAAAAATATAAATAACAGTGCCTTTTAGATAAAAGAATATGTTGCTTTCTTGGGTCTCTTTCTGATTCCATTAATCTGTCTGCAAAATTGTAGTTAACTGTTTTCAGCTTCTGTGTGGTCTGTGCAAACCAATATGTAATGCAACTAATCTATGCATAATGAGGTAGATAACACTCAAAAAGGAGTTGTAGTTCTGGGAAAAACTGGAGTCCTCCAAGGATGCAGTAATGGATTCATTCTGTTACTTAGAATTCAGCATGCAACTATATCTATGCCTATTTATATCTTAAGATGCTTTCCCAATGTTGTGTGTATACAGATGATGAATAAGGATATGGGGCGGTCTACAAATCCAGGCTGGCAATTTAATCAGAACTGTCTGCTCTGTGTGCTGTGATAATTAGTAGTTCAGTGCTATAGGAACCTTAAGATGAAAATCCTGGGAAACTTTGTTTGGAGTGCTCTTCAGGGGATGGAGATGAGAATGCAAAGCAACTGCAAAGCCACAGTAGAGAAGTCCAGTCCATGCTGTATTACCGGCAAAGCATTCATTAGAATTTTACTATCAAAACTGTAGCTGAAACCTTCCACTTGCCCTGAATCCAAGTAATACATAGCTGTTGCCACTTATTTCTTACATGTTCCTAGGTTATAATAAAAATTGTTTTCCACAATGGACCATGAGAGGGTTATCACTGCATTAAAAAAAAAAAAAAAAAAAAAAAAAAGCTTTTAGATGAGAACAAATGTTCTTCAAAGCAAAGTACATTAAGCAAAACTGGCTAGATTAGCGATGTTTCTCTCAGATGGCTCCAGATGCACTGTGTGCTGGAATTAACGGTACATCCCTCTCTGAGTTTTTTTTACGTTTAGATGATATTCACTCCTGGTTTGTAAAGAAAACTCTCCAGAAGCTCACAGCATGTGAAACCCATCAGTTCTAGTAACTGAATGTGCTGAGGCTTTGTCGAATTAGAAAGCATAACACAGTTAGAGCAAGTCGAAGTCTACAGTTACTGTAAAAATATGCATCAGCAGCTTTGTCAAGGTGGAAAAAAAATATGTTCCTGTTGTCAGAAGTTACCTGTTATCTAGAGCTTTTTGCATGGTGTGCAGTAGACAAGACAGCTTTAGTCCTCTAGACAGTTGTTAGCAGACTACCTGTTTAGTCCTATAATTTCATGTGCTTTTAATTTCTCAGAAAAAAAAATTTCCATGAGTCTTAGGTTGTGATTTCTCTTGTAGATTGAGAAGGAGGAAAGGGGGGCGGGAGGGGGAAGTTGCTTTGTTACCAAACAGTACAGGTCAGCTAAATTTGGCCCAAAGAAACTCATGTCAGCCTTCTCTCTCTCTGACTCATTCCTTCCCTCTCCTGCCCATATGCTCTGTTGTCAGAGCTACCCCTTGAGTTATACAAAGGGCCAATTAACCTTCTTCATGGAAAAACCAAGACTTCAAATGGGACTGGGGAGGACTGTCTATCTCCTAAAGCCTTCCTGCTCTTGGTTCCTCCAGTAGTGAAAAAGTTTAATATGAAGAACATTCAATATAAGGACAAGAGACAAGCTAGTGGCATCTTGTGAAGAAGTAAAACAGGACCAAAGAAACATGAAAATATGCTTCAGCAGACTTCACAACTGGGAAAGTCATCTTGGCTAGGTGTCTCTAGCACCTTCCACAGCAGTTCCAGCTGCAGGGCAAGGGTACTCCTTTGCTGTCCACAAGTGGGAAAATGGAAACAAAGTGAATGATGGGCGTTTTTATCAGCCATCGTTACCCATGACCCCTTCCTCCCTAGGCTTACCAGATATCTCGGGGCTCCAGAGCAAAGACTGACACTAACTGGGTTATCCTAGGCTACATTTCAAAGTGTGGACTGAAAATCTACTCAGAAGCCTGCCTCTCATGCCGTTGCACTTGGTGGCATTGGTACAAAGGACAAGGATAAGCCAGGAAGGTTTTGCTTTTCCTAAAGGCTTGTGAAGGGTCAGATATGAAGTGGAACTGCTGAGGCTTAGATTTGGCAGGGTTGCACTGCTGATGTGCGTTGAGAAACCAGGTGCTTCCCTGCACGGCTCTGCCTAGCACTGTGTTTGCAAGGCTGCAAGAAGATGGCAGAGTGGGGGTACTAGGGCCAGCTGCGGTGCAGATCTGGACAAAAATAAACCAGGGCAGTCATGCACCCATTTTAGCAAAAGTCTGTCTCTGAGTACAGCACTGGAAAGGAGATCGATTGAAAGGCCATTTGGACTTGTGTAAAAACTTCTTACTCTGGTTTTTTGACTAGGACAATCAAAATTTCCTGTGCATTGAGCTATGCTATTGCTTTCCAAGTAATTTACTTAAATATCATTGCTGCTTTGTCTTTCACCACTCTACTTCCATTGCTTTGGTCTAGTTTCTAGGTTTTATCCAGGCTTCAGAGTATTTGACTCACTTGATCTTTCACTCTTTAATTGTTGGTATCACATCAATCTAAATCAGAATGAAAATACAAATAAAAGCATCATGGCTATTCACAAGGGAAGATTCAAAATTAAGTACACAATTTATTTTGAATTCAAATGGAACTGTTTGCGCACAGTCTAAAAATCTTTATTTCCCTATATAAAGCAGCACTTTCCCCATCATGAAGGATGTGCCTCCGTGAATGTACTTTGTTACTAGTTCACCACTGAGTTAAGAATATTGGGTAGAGCTGCAAAACATTTATTTTTCAGCAAAACATTGATCTGCATTAAATCTTGGAATATATTTGGTGCATGTCAGTATGGACTGTTTCTGATTAACTTCCTGGAAATGCTACTTTCTTGTTACAGAACAAAGATAGGATTCATACCGTGAGGAAATATACCTCAAAGGGCAAGTGACCCAGCAGTTACAAACTTGGTTAAGTGTGTGTGCACAGTGGAAATTCATTTGCCATGCATTTAGTGCTACTTAAATGGCATTTCATACACCTACATCTGTAGGACTTCTTGGCAGTAAGACCAGTTATACGGTTATATAGACAATTTCCTTTTCTATCAGTGTCATAGAGTCTAGCTGGAGGCCTGTAGCTCGTGGTGTTCCCCAGGGGTCAGCGCTGGGTCCAGTCCTGTTCAACTTACTACCAGTGACCTGCATGAAGGGACTGAGGGTACCCTCAGCCAGTTTGCTGATGACACAAAACTGGGAGGAGTGGCTGATTCACCAGCAGGCTGTGCTGCCATTCAGTGGGACCTGGGCAGGCTGGAGGTTGGGTGGGGAGAAACCTCATGAAGTTCAATAAAGGCAAGTGTAAGGTCCTGCACCTGGGGAGGAACAACCCCATGCACCAGTACAGGCTCGGAATTAACATGCTGGAAAGCAGTTCTGCAGAGGAGGACCTGGGAGTGCTGGTGGACAGCAAGTTGCCCATGAGCCAGCAGTGAGCCCTTGTGGCCAAGGCCAGTGGGATCCTAGGGGGCATTAGGAGAAGCATGGCCAGCAGGTCAAGGGAGAGGATCCTCCCCCTCCACTCTGCCCTGGTGAGGCCACACCTGGAGTGCTGTGTCCAGTGCTGGGCTCCCCAGTTCCAGAGAGATGGGGAACTCCTGGAGGGGGTCCAGCAGATGTTGAGGGGACTGGAGCATCTACTTCATGAGAAAAGGCTGAGGGAGCTGGACACGCATAGGCTGTAGGAGCCTGACAGGGGGCCTTATCAATGCATATAAATATCTTAAGGGTGGGTGGCAAGAGGATGGGGCCAGGCTCTTTTAATTAGTGCCCAGTGACAGGACAAGGGGCAATGGGCACAAACTGAAACACAAGAAGTTGTATCTGAATTTGAGGAAGAAGAACTTAACTTTGAGGGTGCCAGAGCACTGGGACAGGCTGCCAGAGATGCTGTGAGGTCTCTTCTGGAGACATTCAAAACCCACCTGGATACAATCCTCTGCAATGTGCTCTAGGAGAACTTGCTTTAGCAGAGGGGTTGGACTAGATGATCTCCAGAGGTCCCTTCCAACCCTGATCATTCTGTGATTTTATCTGTAGACTACTCTGTGCAGGTGAAGCATTGAAAACTGTGTTAATCTTTGCAGTACCTTGGTTAAGCCAGCATCCCTGAGTTAGAGTGTCACAAAGATTTAACACTTCTTAAACAGAAATGCACAGAAAAGAGGAGGATTACTTATCTCTTCAAATCACCTACTGCAAGAATGAGCTCTTGGGGGATGGTGAGGGAAAAGATTAAGTTGCCGTTCATTGCTGGGAATTCCAGTGTAGCTCTTGGAAGGCCTTAAAAAGTAGAGCAGCTCCTTAAACTGATCCTCTGGTCTAAATGGCAGTTACAGCTAACAGAAACATAAAATGAGCTCATTTATTTCACCTGATCTGTAGAGACACTTCAAAGGTAAAGCCCCTTGCTCTGACATGGATACAAAACTTGGTCTTGTTGAACAGAGGACAGTAGTTTGGAGCTGTTGAGTCATTAGTTTCTTGTGAACATATGAGGGTCTTTGTACCACAGCAGGAACTTCCTGAAGAGCTCAGTGGCCTCCAGAAAAATTTTGAAGCTCCTTTTTTTGTCTAGTATACCCCCCTCCTCTTCTCCCTCTTCCATTTCAAGATAGGCAAAATCAAGGTGAGGTGGCAAAAATGTGCATTTTGCTCTGAGTAGCTGAAATGACATTTGTGTAGTTGTGATGTCCTAGTATGTCACATTAATATTATAATAAATAATGTCAACAAAATATTCCTCTCAAATACCATTTGCCCTCCTAGATGCGAGTCTGCTGCATGAGGCATGTGTATGTTATCTTGCATGCGACTTATTATTTTTTGTCGACACAGTGACAGTTGGCAAGTTCAGGATGAAAGCTAGATTTCTCAGTGCTTTTCACAGCTTTGCAAATGCATATATGAAGGAAGTCATGCTCTAAGAGACAATATAACTGTATGTGACACAGAAGCCCTTTTTATCCCAGTGTAAACACTACTACAAGCCAAGCAATGAGCAGTGGCTGTGCACTGTTCAATGAGGTGGATCTTGTTACTCATGGAAGAATTGAATAACAAGAGTTGTGCAGTTCACATGAGCAGTAGGATGGTCACACATGAGAGAAATCTACCAAGGAGCTACAGGGTTTTATGATTCTGCTATCTTGCTCAAGGACTCTGTAAATTATACAGCTCTCATATTAATGAATTCCAAAAATCATGATTATAGCTCACTATCTACTGCCTCTTTTTCAACACATTGTACTTAATGCTAAGTTGGCTCTAGGTCATCACTAAAACCTTAAGACAATTCAGCCCCTTCATTTTTTTTTTTTTTAATGCAAAAAGCTTAATAGTTTTGATACATGTCAGATACTTTGATTTTTAAAGAACATGTAATCAATTGTGGTGATACAGAGTTTTTATTTGAGTGCATTCTAAAGTCACTTGTGTGTAAATCAAAAATTGATTGGTAAATTAAATTGCCCAAGCCATGGCAGCAGCAGCAGAGCTGGCAATTGCAAAAGCCCGTAATAAAGTGTTGCAGACAAGTTACCTCTTTCCTTTCATCAGTCTGTGCACTGTAGAAGCAGCAAGCATTCAGATTGTACTTGCTTTCACAACAGAACACAGTCAAGTGTGGTTCACAAACTATGCTGTTCCTGAACCATCTGGAGTCTGCAGCTTGGAACCTCTTACACTCTTCAGCTTGTAAGATTGTTTTGTTACTGTTGCAGTCATTGCCACTCTTTGCTCTGTAAGTTGCCACTTTCACTGTTGAGCGCATATTCCCCCATAGCTTTGGTCAAAGTGCTTACATGAGCTGAAGCCTAGTCGCTATAGCAATCAAGTGGATGCAGGGAGCACCCCATTTTCTCACCTTTGAATTTTCTCACCACCAAAGATCATTGCACCTTTGTGGGGAGGGACAGAACCCAACAACAGAAAAAGAAACTGTTCTGGAAGCTCTACTCCCTGTGCTACAAAGTTTTGAACTAATCACAAACACTAGAAAAAATGGACATTTTTTATTTTCCTTAAATATTTGTCCAAAATGCCCCCTCCCTTTTTTTCCTCAGCTTATGGCATAGCTCAGTGATGCACTTTGCCTTGCAAGAAAGGGGTAGGCAGAGCATTATTTGTAAGCTTGGTATCACTTAGGTCCAGCCTCTTCCCCATGACTCACTGCAGCTCCTGGTTGATGGCATGGCTCATCTCCTCCTACCTACTTCCTTGGTCTCTTCAGATGTTTGTTCAGCTCCCACTTGTCCCTGCAGGCCACTTTACACAGCTATACCTGGTTTCATTCAAGTTGAATCTGTTCTGCCCTCTGTTCCTGTCATGTTTCTTGTTTGTTGAACATTTTTACTCAGTATTCTTCTAGAACTAAAAGATATTATAACACAACACTTTTTACAGCAGGTGACTGGAGATGATTCCTTCCATACCAGCATCACTGCCTTTTAGATCACTTTTCCAAGCAGCAAACAGCAGTTCAAGGCACAGGATTGTAGGACAACAGGACAGGAACACTCCTGCCTCAGCTGCAGTAGAGCTGATTTGACTGACTGGCATGAGTAACAGTAATAGTGGAAATGAAGTGTGATGGACTTCAGTATGAGCTACACAAGCATACTGTGCCCCTGACAACATTAATAAAATTCTCAGAGATGCTAGTATAGGTAGATTAGCATGGCTCTGTGCCCCAGCTGATCCCAGTTCCAGGGCTACAGTTCTCCTGTGGGCTGTGAATATACCCTTATGTGTCCATTGCTCCCCATTGCTATGGTTGACAACCACCAAACTTAAAGCTGAGCATACTCCTGTGGGGCAGGGAGAGATGTGTGGTTTCCTTGTGCTGCAGTTACACCTTGGATGGCAGCATGAACAAACTAGATACGCTGAAAACAGCACTGCAGGGCTGTCACTGCTGCTGAGACTGCCTGGGAGATAAAAACATTTTGCAAAGCAGAGAAAAATGAAAACCTGCTCTACTTGTTTGAATAGAAGTTAGGCAGCTGTCTTTTCCTTTTCTTTTTTCCTCCCCCTCTCATAATGGACCGAACATTCACCCAGCTAGGTGACTTTTCTACCAAAACCTCCAATGACCCCAAACTCATGGCCCTTTCACACCAGTATTTCCCTATGCTCTATTTCTTCTGAGCTTGTCCTATGCCATCTCTTTGCTTGTGTCCTCGGCTGGGATTTCAAGTCCCAGCATCAGACAGAGGTTGCAGACAATGCTGAGCAGGTGCTGAGTTGCTGCTTGCACAGCCCTGCTGCTGTCTGGTGGCATCGTGTCTCTGTGCAAAGCAGTGGCTCCCAGCATATCAGCTGTGGATGTAAAGGCAAGACATAGGGTAAAGTAAACCATGTTTGTTGGTTAACTTTCTGGAAAAAGTCATCTCCTGGTGTTCAAGTAACTGTGGTAAAATTAATGTAGATACAGGCTGAGAGAAGGAACAAGGATAAGGTGGGGATGGCAGGAAATTGCAGCGTGTTCATTAGCATATGAAGAGGGCTATATTTATACCAAGTGCAAGGAAGACAGCATGATCTAGTGGGCATTTAGGAAGATATTCCCATTTTCAGTAAACTACCACAGAAGCTTTTCCCTAAGACAGCATGTGCCTCTGATGTTCCTTTTAAAGAAACTGGTATTCCTTCCTTACTGCAGATGAACTCAGACATGCTTGAGAAAAGTCCAAGTCTGAAAATTCAAGAGACTTGGATCGAGCTGCTGACTTACTACCAGCTGTGTATGCCAAACAAATCACTTGGCTTTCGTATGTTCTGAAACAAGGACTACAATGAAATGAAGGTGATGTCTTACAGGTTCCTTGTGACATGGATCAGTTTTACCATAGATCCCTGGATGATTAGTAAAGTGCCACTAGCCACGCTACCAAAATAAAGTAATCCTCAGCTGGGGAATACCATGGTTACATTGCAAAGTAGAAAGTCAGCCTCCTTACAGACACTAATCATGTGATCCTGGCAGTTGCTGGTGGTGATGATGTGTCCTGTTTTATGTACTTTCAGATACACAGTTCAGCCTATTGTGGATCTTGAAAGCTCAGAACTAAGAATATTGATTTATAGAGTTTCTGAGTTGTCACTGATATTTTAGGAGAGTATTTAAAAAAAAAAAGGAAAAAGATTTTCTTGAACAATATCTGTCACTTTAACTGGCACTTCCTGTGGAGTGAGATACTCTCCAGTGTAAGAAATACTGAGAATCTGGTCAATATTTGTGTACAAAAATATATCTGGGGATTGCTTATGCCAAACTTTATATCATTTTCACTTGAAAGGTTGAGTGTTATAACCTACATTTCAAGGAGGATTAAATGGAAGCAAAGAAAAATCTGCCAGGAGTTTGTACAGGAGCTGCGGTGGAACTGGTCTTTTGTTTGCACATCTAGCCATGCTATGGATTCAATCTGAATCTGACTCAAAGGAGCAGTTTTGAGAATACTCACAATTTTTTGTGCCAGCCACCACAGATCTGCAAGGCCTCAGACTTGGAAGGCATGTGCTTCTCTTGAATACATGCACCAAAGAGAGCACACTGTTACGAGTCAAAATAAGGTAGTATAGGTATATTTGAAATTTACTTTAAGATTTTCAGTCCTTGTTTATAGACATGAAAAAGAACCAGATCCAAAAAAACTGTATTTAAAAGGTTGCAGTCAGAAGTAATTAATGTGTAAAGTGACTGTATAACCATACACAGCCAACCTACATAAGTGCAGATCCTCAAGAGGTTTGTGATTAGTAGTTAGCCTGCCTAATATATTGGTACCTTGAGATGTTATAAACACTATGTACTGCTAAGAATTGTTCACAGTGTGAAGACTTCATTGCAGCAACTGACTCTTCTAGTTGAAGTTTTAGCACAAAATAGCATGTTTCCACTTCTAGAGGAAGTCATTCCTGTGTCCGGCTAAACATTGATAACGTCCCACCTCTGCTCCCTACTGCTCTTTCCACCTGTAATGCTGTCACGGCAAGCCCCTGCTGAAAAGGACAGAATTTGACATTGCAGGTCACAGCAGCTCCTTGGTCTGCAAGGGGAATGATTACTGCGTTACGTGAGATGAATTGCAACTTTCCAGCTAGATTTTGAGTGAAGGAATGTAACACTATGCCATGTGCTATTTCACTGCACTGTTTCTTGTGCTGCCCTGGCTCAGTGGATCTGGGGCTGAATAAAGCATGGGTCACCAGTAGATCAGTTTTGCAGGCTCCTGCATTTGCCCCTCTTGCCTGAACAGGCCTGCCCACTCCAGTCTTTGGGGGTGCCTCAGATACACTGGGCTGGAGAAAGTGCAGAGCTCACCCCAAGATTTCCAGAGCTGCTGCCTTTAAAATGTTTGGCCCTGGGGGCTCCCAAGGACTGTCAGTGTGAAGCAGCTCCTCTGTAAAGTGTGATTCTCTGCACCTGTTCTTCATATTTAAAAGACTTTCTTATCTTGAAGTGCACTGTGGAGTGCAAACCTGGATTTCTCTGATCGTTAGGATCTTCAGTCTGGCTTCGCAGGTTGTCCTGTGGATATCCACCTTGTTTCTCTTCTCCTGTTTCTCTAACAAGCCTTTGGTTTGCTTTCTCTTTGCTAATTCCAGACCCCCTTCTCCTCCCTTTTGCAGGACCTTTGTACCCTTTGTGCACACCAGCTCACCCTCTGGTCCTCAGGCCAACACCATCCCAGCTGATCTGGGATGGCATGTCCTCAGCCGGCTGCAAAAAAAAGTGAGGAAGGAGCTGGGCCCAGGGGACAAGGCAGAACAAATTCAAGTATTTTGTGGGAATGGCTTTTCTTGTGATGCTACACTGCTTTCTACATGTAACAGAAAATACCTCTTTCCTCCTGGCCTGCCCTTTTCCCTCTTGGTTGTTTCTTCCTTCCCCCTAGCTTCAGGCTATCTCTCTTCCTGGCCTCTCTGAAGCCCCGGGGCTTCAAAGACAAGGTAATTTGTTTTTTACCTAGATGCCAGACTTGGATAGATTTAGGAAAAATCTAATTCTCTCAGGTCTGTGGGTTCACCAGGTATTTAAAATAGACTCCAGATTTGATTACTTAAACTGCTGAGGGTTCTGTCAGTTCCCATCCAAGAGGATGACTATAGACAGGGAGCCTAGAGAAGTTCTGGGTGGAGCCGTGCAGCTTTGGCACTGGTCTGGCCAGTGCTTCCCCAGCCCAGCTCATTGCTCCCCTCAGGGGCACAGGGAGCCCTTGCACCGGCTTGGGTGATGGGGACAGTCACCTGTCAGAAGCAACTTTTACACACAAGACTCGTAAACAGAAAACAAAAAACTCCCGACACAGTCTGACCCTTCTCTTGTTGGAGTTAATAACTAAACTCCCACTTCCTTCAGCAGGGCAGTATGGGCTTTTCCATCTGCAGGGTGATCAAGGAGTGCTGAGGTAGGGACTGCTGCATCCCTGACAGCTGCAGATCGGGGTGCTAGGCAAACAGAGCTTTATCGTTGTTTACTCTTGTCATAGAAAATTCTTTCTTTTCTCAATACATTCTGGAACTCATTCTCCTGGGCTCTGCAGACCGTTATTGCAAATGTGGCAAGAACCTGTCTACTAAAAGCAGAGATCAAGGCATGCTCAGGAAAGTATTACAAGTATTGTATTGTGTTTGTGCACACATGCTTATCAAGCAAACATATAAATATATATTTGCTTGCATCTTCTAAGAGAGTAATTCATGATGTGAGTGTGCATATACCATAGGTGATCTTGTTTGGAATTTTTACTAAACGCAGGACCGTGTACCGAGGTACCTCCTCAGTCATTACTCAGGAAAAACTCCCAGCTTTAACATTACAGTGCTTCTATATATGCAAAACCATAATACATCACACAGGGTTGGTTTACTTTTGCTCTAAAGTTATAGTACTTTCATTGTCATAAGACTACAAAAAATGTACAACTGAGGCATTTTATAAATAAATTCTATCAGGAACTGTCGGACAAGCATCTTCAAGTCCACTGGAAGAGACTTAACCTTCTCCTCAAATGAAAATCAGGATTCCGTTTCCATCCCAGAATTCATTAAACACTCGGTCAAATCTCTATTCTTTCATGTTTGCCACTTCTTCTGCAGTTATTTTTAGTATTTTAGAACTTTTCTGCATTTCTAATAACTCAGGACAGCCCTTGCAAATTCGAGGAATCTGAAAAGTTGTGCTTGGACAACAGTTGTCACTAACCAAACTGAGTCACCAGGTTCGGAGAAGGAATTTGGGCTTGTCCAATAAAACCAAATAAAAGCATGGCCAGCGTTTTGGGTAATTAAAATAAGATCCAAAAAGTATTTAAAGGGTAGTTAAAAGTTCAACTTTTACCTATAGTTTTGATAATACCTGGGGATTTTATTGACAGACAGGATTTTATTATTTTTTAAAAGGGCTAGAATGCTTTCTTTTTTCTTTAACAACATACATAAAAGCAATATCCCCCAAAGCAGACTTGCACTCAGACATGAGATGGAAAACTTATGTTTATAAAAGCCATCTCCTTTTGCTTAAAGCAGAGAGATGTGCTGAGAAACTGGTACAGTACGACAACATTTTAAACACAGAGGAGACAAGATTTATCTGGCTGCTATATAATATAAAACAAAAATCGAACACCAATGTTACAGCATTATATTGAAACAAACCATAGTAATTAGATGCTTTGAAGTCAAGCCTATATTTTCTTCAGCTTTTTCATGAATTATTGATCCACTTTCCTCATTAAATGGAACGGCAGGCTCTTGCAGTAAATGGACAAGTGACTACAACATTTATATAATCAAATATCCTCTGCATCTGGCAATAAAACATCTTTGTGTGTAAAACATCCTTTCTGAATTGACATCCCTGCATAACAGATTTACTAGCATATCCACATTCCTCTTCTTTTGTCTCTAAAACACTGCTTCCCTTGCATCATCATGCAATCCAGTGTTTTACACTGATCATATTAAGCAAAATATTTTCCAAGAGCCTGTATCGTCCATTGTGCAACAGAACATTTCTCCTCTGTAATGAGATGTAAATAAACTGTCTCACTTACCTTATTTTCTCCATGTCTGCCGCAGAGGCCTACAAGAAATCAAATAATAGGAGCAAGTGAATGAAAGAAAACATTCACTCTGCAGATTTATGCATAGTTAAGGCTTTCCAAATGGTTTTCGACAAGTGTCTACAAAGCGACGATAAGCGAACCCCACATCTGCATTAGCCGAAAATAACATTGACAGATGAACTGGGGAATAATGCAGCACGCTGCAGGAGCACTGTATACCCACAAGCCATGGGCAACAGAATGACTCAGTTGTAGCGCTGAGGCAGAAAACGGGGAGGAAAAAAAAAAAAAAAAAAAAAAAGCAAGCAAGCAGCAGCAAGTAACAGGTTACTGTGCCTCCTGGGTTTCAGAGGAAAAGTTGAAATGCGGTGCCCCTCGGCGCGGTGGGCATGGCAGCAGTGCTGCGCTGGCTGGGGAGTGACAGTGACTTCATCACTTGTGAATTCTGAGTTCAATTCATCATCGTTCCCCGAGCCCGACAGATGGAAGGGACACAAGCTTGCCTCCTCAGTGGGAGTTTCGAGTAATCAAATTACTTTCCTCAAGTAATACACTATCTTGACAATTAGCATCTCAATACACGGAGGCTTTTCGTTAACCCTCTCGCGGCTGCTCGCCCGGGCTGTGGCTTTACAACTCCGGGAACAACCGGGGTCCCTCTGCCCGCAGCTGCAGCCGGGCTCCCCTTAACCCTTTGCCAGCGGCTCGGCACTCCTGGAGTCCCGAATCTTCATATACCCCCCCAGGAGCCATAGGCGGTCATTTCATTAATCCCCCTGGTTTCTTTTTATCGTACAGATGTTGTAAATCCCTACTTATCTATAGCGCAGAGACTCATTAATCTCTCTGACATTACTTATATCGAAAGCATAGTCTTGTTAACCCTTCGGTTTCCTTTTCATCATTATCTCGTGCAGGTCCTTAATAGCTGCTTCCATTTCATTTTATCACACCGCCGGCACAGAATCTCATCAGTCTGCCTGGTCCCACTTTGTTGTAACTAAGGAATGAGCACTTGGAGCAATCCTGCAATCTCCAGAGCCAGATAAATCCCAGAATCACAGAATCTCTTATTTATACTGAAGGTATTGTCCATTAATCATGAACACTTAAAACCTTGTTGATTAATGGCTAACAATCATATTTTAGTATGAAATAAATTAAAGATTAAAAATAGGGAAATGCAAATTTAATCAGTTAACCAGCAGGAAATTTGTCAAACTGCCTAATAAAACACCCTGAATGACAAATTGTTGGTTTTTCATTGGGTCACTCATCTTCCTTGGCTGCTTCTCATTTACTTTTGATTTGCCCGTTAGATAAGTAGTTAGTCAGGGGGATGTTTGTGTGGTAATTTCTGTTGACATATGTTAAGGATTTTAGGCATCCACCATAACTTGGTACACAAGCCAGCCGCAGGAAAAGCCCTCCTTAGCTTCCCAGTAGCGCATGTCCATACGTGCTTACGTGGTCCCTGCATGTCTGTTGGAAGCACAGGGTTGCCCATGCTAAATCCCAGATTTTGAGATTAAAACCCCTAACCTAGGGACCCATAATTGCTTTCTCTAATTTGTGTCTGTCCATGGATATTCTGTAGTATACAGGAAATAGTTCAAACATTGCTGACCAGAAAATGAACCACAGGGGCTTTTTCCCTGGGCATGGGAGGTTACTGGCAGTTCCATGGGCTTGCCAGTTTGGCTTTCTGGAGATGAACTCTCAAAAACTGCCCTAATCATCATGTTTCTGTCTTTTTGGGGAGACTGGGCGTAGTTTTCTCTGGGACCACTCACTGTTGCTTTGCCTTGAACTGTGGGAGTCACCCATGAAGAAAGAATACTTAGACTGATTTCAGTCCTTCTGTTATGGCAGTACCTACAGGCATAAGGGGAAACGACCTGGCCTTGCTTGTGCCTAGTGTTTTGGATATTGCTGTGCTCACTGGGTTGGGGTGGGGGTTGTTTCGTGTGATTAAAGTGCAGGATGGAGAAGAGAAGCTGTGGGCTGGCTTTCTGGCTATACTCATCTATGAATGCAGGTGAGTCATTGGCTGCCAATCCCGACAGGAAATTAGTGGGGAAAAAAGCACAGCAAAAGCCTGACACCAAAACAAACCAGTAAAGTAAACCAAGCTGCTATTACTTCTGTATGAGCTACTCACCTTCTTTGCCGCACACACACACAGACACCCACACACCCTTTATTTTTAATTTTTTTGATGGTAGGGTGCTTTTTTAACATCCTCACAGTAAGACCTGTTTGTTTCATGTAGCACGGTCAATTTCCCTTCGGGCAGTTGGGGATGTTCCCTTCTGCCTTTCCCTGACAGCCTGTGCAATGAAGAGGGCTCCTCTCTGATGTGGGAGCAATGGGTTCAGCTGAATCCTTCTTGGGGAGGATGCTCTGTCCCAGGTCAGAGTCCTTTCTGGGCTGTGGCACTGCAACATAACTTCTTTTGGTGGGGATCCACTTCTAGTAAGTAAGTAGGAGCACACTAAAGGACTAGAGCCTGCATGTTCTTCAGGGCAACGCCCTAGCTTTCAGGCTAGAGAGTCAAATGAACATATAGGAACTTGAGATGCTGAAAACAAAGAAATCTGCAGCATCTGTAGAAATGTGCCTTTCATCCCAAGCAGCTTATTTTTTCAGATCATTCTGTTCTTTAGAATGGACCTTTTTTCATCCTTTTCTTCTCTTTTCTTTCTCTTCTTCTTCCATTTTATTTTTTTTTCTTTTATTACTTTTTCCTCTCCAAAAAAGCCTGAGCAACTCAAAATTATTTTAAAAATCTGTGGTTTTCTGAAACAGCTCTGTTTTCGCAAGGTGACTTTTTTACTAAGGCAAAATTGCTCTTTCTTAGCCAGATCCCTGCCATTGATATAGCCTGTGGAAGTTTAGAGGTTACATCATCCTCCCACTGCTCTCTATAAAGGTTCCTATCTAAAATATCCTACTGAAATGATTCTAAAAAATATATTCAAAACAGCTCTGAATTGGCCATTTATAGGACCAATCCTGTCCTGAAAGTCTTGTGGGACCTATTTCAAGCATAAAAAATGAAGTAAAAGTTGGTATGATAATGTCCTTTATGGTATGTCTTTCATAAGTTGCCGCCTTGCTGCTGGATTGATTAATTTCAAGTGCTTCAGCAATATTTGCTTTTAACAAAAAGGTTGGCCTCAGTAATTCAATATACTACATTTTCATACAGAGTATCCTACTTAAGATACTGAGACTGGTATGAAGATTTTCCTTTTTACAGGAGTACTTGGTGTGGCAACTTTTCCTGGAAGCATTTTCAGGCAAGGCCTAAGAGTACTGGTAGCAACTTGACTTGTTTCCAAGCTTTTGAAGAAAGCAAGTGTAAAATGCAGAACAACTGTCAAGACTCTCCTTTTCTGGAAGTGCTGAGCATTTAAAAGTCTCCATTTTGGAGCAGGTATTCAAAAGGAAAATCAGTTGTCTTTTATTTTTTATGTTGCACACCCCTCTACATACCCCCGCACTTATTCTAGGTTGCAAGCTGATATTCTTTGATATTCTTTGAGAACAAAGTCATTTGCTGGCTTGAATGAAAGCAGGGATGCTGTTAATGGAAACCCGTTACTGTGGATTTTTTTCCCTCTGGAATGTGGTTACTGTTTTTCAGACAGCATGACAACCTCTGAGTTGTTTTCCAGTCAGCAGTATGAATAAAAAATACTGATTCCCTAATTTTTTGTCTCCCCATGCTTGATTAATGAGTCAAACAACCTTAATACAGTGGCAGAACATTCTTGGTCATTGACATACACAGAACTTAAAATAGTGATCCAGTTATTTGGGTTTTTTTTGTTAGATGTTCAGTGTTTATAATGTTGATTATTGAACCGAAACCTTTTTAAATAAAATAATGTCATACTGATAGTTGGTCTATCATTCTATTCAATTCACACGGTGACTGTGTTGGTGGCTTATGTTTTATTTCCTTTACTGTATTACCATTTTCTGAAGGACAAGCAGTCATGAGATTTCTTGCAGATGTCTAATGAAATCTTCTTCCCCTAAGATCTCGAGGTCAATTTTCATCCTTCTGCATCTTCACAATGTATGTATGAAAAAGGAGGAATACCTGGAGGTGACATCCTTTTTTAATTTTTTTTTCCTTATTATTTTTTGTTTTCTTGGAAAGAGATGTTTTATTTTAGAGGAAAGGACAGGACCCAGAGCCTGGCTCTGTGCTTACCAGCCTTCCCATTGGGTTCAGTGGACTTTGGCTTGGCATGTTGGCTATTTGCTACTGAATGTATGAGAAAAGAAAGAGTAGCGGGAAGTTACTGCTGCTACTTTAGTTCTGACTGTTATTACTCTGACTTGTTTAGTATTGTGGGAGTTGCTTTTCTTTCTGTGGTGAGGAGAGCTGTAAATGAGAGTTTGGTCACAACTAAAGTCCTCTGGACTTCTGGCATATTTGTAAACTGCCATATTTTCAGTCACATGTTTTTCACTTCAGCACTTCTTTTGTGCTTGCAGTTGTACTGAAGTTTTATTAATAGGAACCACTGTGGCCATTTCCCGTTTTGGTTTGGTTTTTGGTTTTTTTTTTTCCTATAGGGTACAAGAGTAAAAGATTTGATGTAATAAAATTTACAGACTACATAATTTGATAGGATCAATCTTTAATTAGAGTCTTAATAATTTTTTAGAGAGTTCTTTGTATAGGCTTTAGAGTACCACTCAAGTTATGCCTGAAGAAAGACAAAAAATTAATCTATAGAAAATTTAATAGAGCTGGAGGGAGGTGTCTGGCTGCATTTGATTTGACTTCATGTATTGAATGTATCTAATAGATGTTTATGAAAGAAGAATCTTTCTGTAGAACTCTTGCTTGAAATTGTCACGTAGATATAAAGAAAATTGAGTCCAGTTCTCCACAGTTGCCACTATAAGAGATATTTTGTTCAGAAAGTGCCTCCTCCAAGCATACCTCCACACCACAGGCCACAGAACACCTCCACTATTCTGAGACCATCTGAAGACAGTTAATATAGAGCAGGTGAAGAGGCTTAACACTGAAGGAAAAAGGCAGAAGAGATCAAGACTAACATCCTATATCCCTGCAATACTAAAGAACTTGTTCACCATTGAATATTTTCCTCTGGAAAGAGGAACATCACACACGCTAGAAAGAGTGGGAGGGTTTCATTAAGCTGTGGGGTTTTTGCATGTCTAACCTGAGGAAAAGCATCTACCAGTTTAGACATAAGTAACCACAGGTAACACACACCAAATCTCTCAACACCCCCAAGAGCAGCACTGCACTTTCCCAGCACTCCCTCCCTATCTGGGACCAACTTCTGATGCTTCTTGGGGTGAAAGAAGAAATCCTCCGCTGCCACATTAGGTGATAAATAGAAGCTCAGATGTTTGGGACTAAATACATACAACAAAGATATTGCATAAATAGACCCAACTTAGTGAAGAAACAGATAAATTGTCTTTTTAATTCTTAGAGTAGGTGACTAAGTTCAGCACCCACAATTTTCACACCACATCTGAATGTGCATCCCCACTTTGTCATGCAATGTCCATAAAGCTGCTGGGATCCATCTTGAAACAGTTTTGGGTTTTTTTTTCCTTGTTATGTTCCCAAACACTACTAAACTGGCTGAAATCAGAGGGTGATTTATTGTTAAATCATGTTAAATTTTGTATGACCAATTGATCTCTGATCTTGTACCAATTTTATCTTTAAAGCTTATTACTCCTGCCCTGTTTCTAAATTCCCGTTTGCATTTATGAAGAGATGTCTTATTCGAGAGCAAAGCCAAGATGTGATTCTTTGACTGCTCTCAGAAGGTTATACTCCTTTCCCTCAGTCATTTCAGTATCCCTTCTCTGGATCTATTCCAAATTAACTTAAATCTGGTTTGAAAGTTGGTGAACAGAGCTGTATATCATGCACAAAACACCTTGGCAATACCTTGTATAATAATATGAATGCTTCAGTGACTCTAAAGAAAATAAATCTGCAGTGCATCTTAGGCTTGTCTCAGATTGTGGTTCTGTCACACTGGAGGCTCATAGCTGTTCTACAGTCTAACAGTACACCTAGATCTCCATTTCTCTGCTGCCTCCAAATGATGAGCTCCACAACATGAAGTCTTTATGTTGATGGCTTTCTGTTAAATTTCATCCTGTTTCCACTATCCTGCTTATAAATAAAGCAGTTCTTTTATGAGCTTGCTAATTGTTTTCAATACCTCCAAACACCGTTATCATTTAGGCAAACCTGTTATTGGCTCAGTGTCACTAATAAGTATTTGCAGTGTGTCCAAAAACTTCTTCCAAAGTTTCAATAACCTCTCCCCAACCTGACAGACTTCCTTTTTAACATGCTACCTTTTTTTTTTTTTTTTTTTTAATACAGTTTTCATTCAGGTTAATAATCTTGAATTACTCTCCATAATATCAGCACTTTATTAACTGCTTCATGCAAATCTAGATAGATCAGGACAGGTTCCTGGAGTATGAAATCGGTTCTTTTAACAAAATGATACTTTTGCTGAAACTGTTGTGTTTTATGCTACTTCTATGCATCTTTGATTTCTCAGCTTGCTTTAACATAAGCCTGGGATCCACTTCATGTTACATTTTCTCTTTACCAGTTAGAACATAACTTTTGAACCAATGTACATGGTGAAAAGGTTTGCTTCTGAGCTTGCTGCTTCATGTGTCAATTGATCAGGATTTTGGTCTGGGGATTACTGCGGGATTCCTGATATTACCAGAGTGAAAAGGCTCAGTTTGATCCTGCCTTATTTATGGTAGTTTGTTAAACCTTCCTCATTCTTAATAAGATAACCTACAATTACTCCCACGTTCACTGTCATTCTTACTGAAAGATGAGGCAAAATATTCCTCTAATAACTGGACCATGTCTTCAGAGTACACTAAGTCTTCCTTCTTTTTTTTATTTTTCTGTCTGTATGTTTGAAGGTCTTTTCAACAGTAGTCTTTTTAAAACCCTTAGCAAGATCCAACCTCACTGAAATTTTGGCTGAAAGAGACTGGGGAATAACCACAACAGAAAAAAGACAAAAAGAAATTTCAGGAATTTTTTTCACGATAGGTTAAGTCCTCAATGGTACACACTACATGCATGAACATGTATCAAATAACCACACATTAAATTGAAACTGTAACCTACAGGCTTCTCTTTCACATGCTTGGGAAAACATAGTATTCTCAAGCTGGTTTATTTCCTAATATTTTAGGATCATTGTCTTGCTTGCTTAGTTTCATTTTCACTCTGTAAAGTCTCAGAGCCAGATTCCCAACAGGGGTAAATTAGCAGAGCCCCAGTGAAGTCAAGCCTTGCTGATTTATACCACTAGAGGGTCTGCTCTTAAATGGCTGTTTCAGTGAGTCAAGCTGATTTCTGTCATACCCAGTACTCTCAGCTAGCATGAAATGCCATAGTCCCTCTTAAAAAAACAGTCCCTAAAGAACCCACACCTTCTCTTTATGTTGTTTGGCAAACCATCCAGTGAAACCTGAACAAAGGCTGTCGAAAACGGGCTTCCTGCCTTAAAATGAGAGTTCAGGCTCCGCTTGAATTGTTCAGTATGCTTTTTCTCAACCAGATGATTTGAACCTATGCATGTAATTAATGGGATTAAAGTGTTTCTTTGTATTAAAATACTCCTTGTAGCCATCAGCAGAGATGAGGATCCATGGTGCTTAGAGCTGTACAGACTTCACATATGAAGAGGAAAGCCTTTCCCTGACAAGCTGACCGACTACAATAGAGACAGATACGTGCAGTATTTTTGTTTCCTATATGATGCAGAGGCACAGCCTCACTTTTGTCTTGTGAGAATAGATTGATGAACTATATTTTCTTTACAGTTGTTCAGCATCGTGTGATGCTGTAGAATTACAAAAGGTTAAAATAGTGAGGTGAATCCATGCTGCTTGTCCAAGAGACCCTCTGTATACTTCACTTCCAGCTACCTTGGCTCCAGTGTGACCCCACCAGCTACAGTATAACTGTAAGTATCGTAAGTGAGTAGAGACTAAGGAGCCAGAGGAAAAAGCAATCTATTGACAAACGGATTCTGTATCTCCTAAACTAATACATGGCACTGCTGACTGTATGTCGCTAGTATACTTATGTGGGCATCTGTATCACAGACATTGGTAACTGTAATTACAGACATTACATTAAAATATTTAGCCACGGCAGTTGCCATTTAAAAAGCTCCTGTTTGTCAATAGCTAATATAGAGTGATATCGAGACAGTCAGGAGTAACTGCAATATCCTGGTGCACTGAGTCCTGGCTGGTAAAGGACAGCCGTGTGCTGAGTGGAACCAAAGCTTGGGTCATCATTACCCAGAATGGCGCATGAATTCTGACATAGCTGATCCTATGAATTTCTGTGTTTGCATCTTTGTATCTCTACATATGTCTCTACATACTGGAGACGTTTTGTTTGTGAATGTTGGCAACAGGAAGTGAGGGAGATCAGAGGGGGAGCAGAACTGCAAAATTCCTACATCCTACACTTGTAGAACTCTCTGTTACACAACATGCATTTTCTGCTGACTATGTCTACGACTAACTAGGTAATAGGAGTAATCATCTGTGGTCCTGTTAAATAAAGCTTCACCTTTTATTTTTCTTACTGTGGTCACTAGCTTTGTGCCCTGTTTTCAGCACCACTCCTATAGGAAAGCAACCAGAAATGCTAAGACACCTAGAAAACTCCTCCTAGCAAAACCAAGACTGAAATGAGTAAAGATAGTTGTTTCCAAGCAGGAAAAAGATGGCTGTAAAGAGAAAGAAAATCAGCCATTTTCCATGTTCAGTGTGGACTGGATAGGAAGCAACGGGCTCAAAGCAAAGCCTAAAGATTTAAAGAAAATGTTAAACGGCTGTTTTAATCATGGAGATAGTTATATACTGAGGGGATTGCCCATAATAGCTGTGGGATTTCCCATAAAGTTTGGAAGGTTTTACATACAGCTTTCCTGTCTTGGGGCGGGAGGACAGGCTAGACACTTTTCATGGTCATTTCTGACTCTTCTGACTGTGACTGCTCCCCCAAAAAGAAAGTACAACATAAACCAGCATAAACATTTCTTCCAACAAATGGAATTTGCTCTCTGCTTTACTGCTTTCAATATGAGTCAGTTCCTAAGGCACCATTGCTTCTCTGGGACCCATGCACCGGGGAGTTGAGTGAGTCTTCTAGAAATAGGACATTTGTGTTTGTGCCTTTTGTCACTTACAAACTTGTCTGAGGTGAGGGAAGAGTAAAATAAACAAGGTGGAGCAATATACCCAGACAATGTCACAGATATTTCCTTGAAAAGAAAGCCAAACTTCAAAGCCTTCACTTCTCTTGTCACGCAGCACTGGTGGAAAACAATATCTGTTTATTGATTCACCTTATTTTTTATCCCATTTCCAACCAACACGTGTGGTGCTTCAAAGTCATACCAGCTATATCTATTTCTGGAACAATGGTTATCTCAGTGAATAAAAAGTCATGGCCTATGATAGATCATTGGATTTGTGACTGTAATTGTTTAGGAGAACTTTACTTAAGCAATAAAGAATGAGGCCAGAGAATATTATTAAGGAGATCTTTGATCTTCCTCCTTCAAACCATTCTCTTTTCACCAAAGGAATGGGATCTTCCTAATAATATTATGGAGGAGATTAAAAAAAAAAAAAACAACCAAAAACAAACCCCCAAAATCTCCCCAAACCCACCACAGACTAGAAGGGAATCAGGATGTTAGGATGTTACTTGAATCAAAGGAACTGGTTCTAGTCACCGCTTTGGCTTATGTGCAAGGAAAACATAAATAGGGGGAAGAAAAGAGGAGATCATATTCCTAGAAGTGCTGCTGGTTGATGCTGATTTTCTTTTTACCACAAGACACCAGTGCAAAACCTATGCTACATTTGAACCCTCAGTGATTATAGGGTGTGTACAAAAATATGCATCTGTAAAACCAGCTTTAAAAGTTGCATGGCTCAGTCCTTTGCTGTTACAGCTATAAAGTGTCTTCTGCTGTCTACCTGGAGGTCAAACGATGACAAGGGACCATTTTATATTCAGAATATATATCTATATAACATGTAGATGTATTTATGTGGATAACTCACTGACAGGCTCCAGATGGTGAATATTAATTACCATCAAGTCAATCTGTAAGATAAGATAGGCCTTAGAAAGATACCTATTTTACAGAGAGCTTGGGTTTCTTAAGGGAGTCCCAAAGCTGGACAGTGATGTTGAAAAGTAGAAGAAACTTGAACCTTACTCTCCCAAGTCTTCAGCTCATTTTCTAACTACTTAATCTACCTTTTTCTTCACCTTTTTTTAGACAGGCAATGAGAGTAAGAAAAGCTCCTTTTGCCTGCTCCTCTCAGCATTCCTGCATAAGAGCCAGCCAGATTCATACTCTAATATTGTCTAGTAAATAAGGAAAATATTTCTTAAGCTGCAGTGATTTTTGTTTCTGCAAAGCTGGTCTCTGTCAGCATTGCTGAGTCCAGTTGTATCATTGTAATAACTTTAAGGTGACTTCTACACTGGACTTGGATGGTGTCTTAATTGCTGAAGGGTTGTAAGAGGTCTTATCTTTTGATATTCACTGCGCTGTGCATTAGCATTCTTCTCAGGGGTTCTTTTCTGTGAGTTTAAAGAAGTCTGTTCTTACTCCTACACAAAACGTGGAATTGTTAGGCTTTACTGTGGAGACATTAAATCAGACTCTGGAGATTCCTTTGTCGAAAAGGAAGCTGTATTGTTAAAATTACATCTGGCTTTTGCACGTGTCACATTTCACAGGAGCATTGAGCCTCTATTATCTAGTGGCTTTGCTTGCAGTCTTTCTTCATGCAGTACTATTTTTAGATTTTCATCCTGTTGGAATTCAATAGTGTAGTTGTCAAGGCAAGCAAGAGGAGATAGCTTATGTTGAATTTGTCAATGATTCAGCCATGTTCGTTGTTACTATTACTATATAATCTTACCATATTGGGGGACAAATACCACGTTCAGGACATACAATTTCATGGAAATGTCAGGTTTTAGATTGAAATTATAAAGTGCTTAACTATAAGTACAAACCAGTTTGAATCATTACAGAATAAGTAGAAGATTATCAGAAGACTCTGAGGGAAGCTGTCGTTTTTCTAAAAAGGATGACAGTTCCCCACACTTTGAGTTCAACTAGGATTTTGCCCTTTTTCTGTCTCTGCTGCCTCTTATGTCCCAATAGACACTTTCTTTCATATAACTTTACTGTTACATGAAGGAGAAAAGAGTTTGGCAGTGATGTTAGATGAGGACAGTGAAGGATCAGACCAGAACATTAACTTATCCTGGTACAAGATGAGAAATGAGGGCATTTGCAGTTAAGCAGAATCAGGCTTAAAATCCATCAAAGGTTGAGTCCAGTGGACTACAGACTGGAGTTTAGTATTGTGATGTTACACTGAGCAACTGAAAAGCCATGAATGTGAAAACAGACCTAATACTTCATAAGTGGACACCTTTGTAACATACACTCATTTAAACAGTACTAAAGGCAATGATTCAGCAAAGCACAAACCCCATGTGCAGTTCTGATCACAAGTGTTATTTCACTGAAAATAATGTGCTCTTGTGCTTAGCATAGCTCCTGGGTCATAAATACAGGATTTTAAAGATCCTCAAATTATAGTCCTCAGTGATTTCTGAGATTCCTACTGTGCCCTCTCAGACACTGTTAACAAAACCTCCCTGATTTAGAAGATATGGGATATTTCCTTAAGTTAAAATCAGAAAATGCAGTCAACATGGCACAGACTACACAACAGCACCCCTGCCACTGAGTGTGTGTATCCTGACACGTTTCAGTGCTGGGGAGACAGATGCACTTGTTGCTGTAGCTGTGAGCTGGGAGGCCCCGGAGGTGCAGGGGGCTGCAGGCAGTAAAGGGGCTGGTTTGAGGCTGCTTGGGGTGCAGGTTATGTGTGTGCACAGGGATGGAAATGGCAGGCCTGGGCAGGGCAGAAGTCTCTTAAAAGAACTCGGCACTGTCTATGCTGGCTGAAACCTGCCAGCCCACTGAAACCAAGTTTCTAGATATCAAACACCCGATAACTGATTAGAAAAGGATTTAAGGGTGGCATATCATAGATACAATACAAAATACCTACTTGGAGAAACCCAACAACTCTTAGATTTTCCTATTCTATGTGTTTAAGGTTAAATCACAATTTTTAAACAATAAGCCATAAACTTCAGTTGTTTGAGCGCTGTCTGGCAGGAAAACCTGATTATTGCCAGTTTGCTCTTTGCAGTGTGGAAGATTTGCAGGACTGAAGTACCAGTCTCCTAGCAACCACAGATCCTCTAAGAATCTTCTCTTTGATAGTTCCTAAAATATGTTAATGCCACCAGATATTGCAAAATAAAACACTGGGACCCACACCTAATGAAATAAGGAATTTTGATTTATATCTTCAGTCCAGAATAACAATGCACTAGTCGGCAGCTGTAGCACAGTTCCAACAGTGACTCAACCCAGTTTGGGTTCATAACCATTTTTGTTTTGTTTAATTAGATTCTCATTACTAAATCCCAATAGTGTAAATGCTTATACACATAACTGTGTGCATGAGTAGTCCCAGTGAACTTCTTGTGACTATTTATGTGTTTAATTACTTGCTGGACTAAAGATTTACTGTCTGAATTTTAGCAGACAGTATTTTAAAAGACTGCTCCTCTCTCTTCCCCTGGTTATCTACACACATCTTATTAGGAGATTATTCTCTGACAATCTGTTATACATATGCTGAGAAACAGAAAATTTAAATCTTGAAAGCAAAGTTCAAAGCTCACATTCTCATGGGAGATTTTGATTCAGCAATTATGTTGTCCTCAGAGCATCCACAGAGTGCCTCACCCCTCCAAAGTGCAGTAAATCTTTCAGGGTGCAGCCCTGAGAGCAGGAGGGAAATAAAAAAGGGGCAAGTGTGTTAATCAATTCAAATACCTACTACAAGGGACAGCTGCAGTGGTGTGCCAAGAGACATCAAAAGGGTTACACAGATGTAAGCTAGCCCAGGATGCAAGACTCTGCATTTAATGTAGAATCCCAAAGGATATATTCATGCTGCTGCATTGCTATTTTTAATGAATGAAACAGGAAGGACCGGAATGCCAGGCAGAACTTGTTAAAAGGGACTGAAATTCCAGATTTCTGAAAAATAAGGAAGAGACCACAAATGTTGTTAAAAAAAGTGTTTTTCCCCCTCAACCAGGCCTTTCTGAAGAGACAAAAGAATTCAAAGAAGAACAAACTGTACAAAATAGGTTCTCAAGAATCTTGAAATTAACAAAAATTGATCTTCCCATATGGAATTGTGCTATAAAGAACACATGTATGCTAAGTCTCTGTAGGGCAGTTGTGATAATTATACAAAGAATTTCTCATCCATTTCGACGGATTATTGTTTAACTGACATAGATTCTCATTAGTTAGGTCTTTATTACATTCATTATAGAGGCTTCACCAAGAAGAAATAGGTTTCCCCTTATTGCTTTTATAGGCAAAGGACAACTGACCATTTGCAACCAGAATATTTGACTGGCTTATTTCAGAACGAAAAAAGAGTGAAAGGCATATGAAAGGCAGTGTCACGTCTGTCTCCTCCAGAGCAGCCCTGCCTGAGCTCTTGAGTGCAAGAAGGAAGGGAACTTTCCTTCTATTTAAAGCACTTCTATTTGTGGCATATTGAAAAGAGCTGCCACTATTTTCTATGCATGTAATCAGCAAGCAAAGCTACAGTAAAGTGGAGGGGGATCCTCCAGGTAATGAAGTCCTCTGCAATTGAGGACTATGGCTTTTTTGGAGTAATGATTAACAAGTACTTCTAGATCTTCTAGATTTCTGAAACTGCTAAGAAATATTGCAGATGCCTGATTGTGTGCTTATATGAGGCTCTGACATTCAGTATCTTTTTAGAAGTTACTGCAAAGGCAATGAAATTTCTTTCTGTGAGTTCTCTAGTGTGTACTGTCAGTAGATACAGCCAGTCAGATAATCACTGCAGTGGTCCGAATGGAAAGCTTTTTACAAACTTTATTTATTTATGAGTGAGATTATAAGTAAAAACCCAAGATCATAAACAGGCCTAAAATGTATCTCTATTTCTATCCTACCATGTAACTAGCAAAAAAATAATGCTGAAATTTCCTGTCAGTAAAGAAATATCTTTTTCTTTATTCAACAAGATTATTTCTTTCTTAATGCCTGCATCATTATTTAGCACAACAGTAAAACCTGTCCCCATATCAGGGCTGTTGTTTGATTTCTTGTTATATGGCAGACACATTACACAGACTGTCCTCCTTCGCGACCCCAAATGATTTCTGAGCCACAGACCATATGTAAAGCAGTGCTATTGACCAAGGTCAGTCAGTCTTTTGTTCACATCCCAGGTGGCTGCCATTGAGACAAGAAAACAAGACTGAAACATAAGGACAGCCTACCAAAACGCTATAGAGAGGAGAAGAATGGGGAGGTATCAAATACTGACAACCTACACCTGCAAACATGTCATATTGCACTGATGAAATTTGTGAGAGAAGTATTATTGCCTTAAAATTGCATCTTCCAGTGTTTTGCTAGGTTAATGGTTTTCTGATGAATACCTGGAAAAGATAGGTGGGGAATGGAGAGTTTCTGGCCTTTCCCAAGCTGCAGAGACATTACAAATCTGCTCTCTTTTACCAGAGGTCAACAGTAAGTCACTGGACCAGGAGTACTTGTAGAAGAAGTGCTTTTAGTATGGGCCAGGGAAGGTTCTCCCTTGCCAAGTAGCAATGAAAGAAACTGACCAGGCCACATCAAAGTGACTTCAACCAGCATGCCCTTATTAATTATTCCAAAAGAGCTTCTAGGAAGATACAAATAGAAAGAGAATGAGAGTCAAGAGGAATTTCCGCAACTGCCACCAGAACTGCTGTTTGGAGGGCGGTGGTTTTTTAGCTGTTATTATTTCAAAGGCATTGGGCATCTTTTGAACAGTGTTGTGTCTGTAACTACTAGGAGAATGGTATGTTTGGGCAACAGAAAGACAAATGCATAGAGATGAACAAGGACAGTCACCTGCAGAGACTTGAAGGTATTGCACAGGTCTGGAGAAACAAGGAACATCTAAGTGGGACTCTACTAAATTAATGAGCAGTGCTTTATAGATAGTGTCACCACATGTTGGCTTTCCAGTCAAGGTTAAATGAAGACATAGTGACTTTCTTTTTAGAATTCAGCTAAAAAGGGAGTAGTCTTTCAAACAGCAAAGGGATGTTAGCAACCTTTGTTCAATTCCTACATCTACTTCGCATTTCCTTTTCAAGTAAGCCTCTTGAACCCTACTATTACAAAATAATTAACAGTACTCACATGTGGAGGTTTAGGGGCTAAACCTCCATCTATTGTATAACTTCCAGTTTACCTGCACTACAAATGTCACTTTTTATTCCTGTATATTTATGTAGCAATTCATACAATGGCAATTGCAATCCTAATTCTATTTCTGTTAGGAGAGCTGTATTATTACTGCACTGATTTGATGAAAAAGGCAAGGAAAATACAACAAATACAGATTCAGCTTGATAAGCTCTGTAAACTGAAATATATTTAGTATCTGTTAAATGTTTTGTTTTCCATTTAAATAGAAGGTTTGTATCAAAGAGGGAACATGTTGCTGCGGTTCAAGACTCCATTTCATCTAGCTTCACAAATCTTGTTTTTCAACTAATTCTTTGTGTGACAATGGGACTAGTCAGGAGACAGATTTGGGACTTAGTGTCTCTGTATTGATACCTGTAAAAAGAAAGGTTGTAAACAGAGTTTCCCAGTGTCACAAATATGCAGAGAAAAGAAAAGACCTAAGGACTCTGCAATCTTCAACAACAAAGGGAGCTGGATGCAGTAAAAAGTCACAGGCAGTGTCCTATCTGTAAAACACTTATCCCTGACTATGGCAAGGAAATGGGACATTAACTTAGGAACTAATGAAACTGAAGGCACATGTATATTGGTAGTGGTATTTGGTGTGACAATACAGTTGTGAATATTAAGCAGTAAAATAATTGCTCTTGTGCAGAAACAAAAAAAAAATGTTCTTGCCAAATGCTCTGTAGCAAAGTAAATGGGATTTTAGTGCTGAAAATCTGCTTGAGAATTTAATCAGCATGATAAAAATGAAGACAGGCAGACCAATAAACAGTAAAGGATATGAACAACAACAAAGTATGTAAGGGTGTTTTCTTAAAATAGCTTTCTGAATGTCCAAAAAAGAAAAAGTCACAGTAGAGAATCTGAACCTCAAGGTACAGTATTATCATTTCATACAGTTGTACATCTCTTCTTTGAACAGTGTAAACATGAGGAACTAAGGGAAGAGAACCAGGGAAAGAAGCATTGTCTCCAGTGTGGCAGAATAAAGAATTCATTGAACCAAAAAAATCATATGAAGCATAAAATAAAAGGGAATGAGTTAACTAAAATAGGAGAAGGGTTAAAAAGAACATATCTAGGAAATCTAGAAATACACGGAAAATAAAAGGCTCAGCAGTCAAAATAGAAAATACAGTATACAATATTAATATAACTATAGAATTACAGTCAACATATCAGGAGCCTTTTTTCTGTAGGAAAATGCCAGAGCCACTCAGAGAAAGCCCGTTCTCTGATGTGTTTTTTGAACTGGGAAAGGCTTTAAATTTATAGGCTGAAATTCTGGCCTTATTGATCTCTGTGTGATTTTTGCTATTTGATTCAACTGTTGCCAGAGTTTCATCCAACAGACATATTCCTCTGGGGTAGAGAATTCACTTTAACTTCCAGTTCAATATGAGTATTTATCAGGGAGAGGATGACATCAGTCTTCTCTCTCTTAAACCAAAGGGGATAGCAAGGATTTGCCTGTAAGCCTGTACTTCAGACATCACTAGAAAGGGCCGTCAGGATCATCTCCTCTTTAGGCTGCTGTGAGGTCAGTCTAGCTGCCTGGCTATGACTATGGGGCCAAATGAACCCTCAGAAAGAAATATCTCGTGCTTTCAGGTCATTCTTTGAAAAGGTAAAGCTGCTTTTTTCTCTTTAAAGCAATAACTGGCACATACGAAATGAACTAGTCAAGTTTTATAGGGAGAACAAATACATTTTATTACACCAGTTGGTACATTCTGAGAAGCAAACAGAAAAGCCATGATGTTCCTGAAACTTTATTTGAAAGAAACAAAGGTTTAAACACATAAAGAGGTGGCGTTGTTGTTATTTGCTTTACCCAGCTGTATCACTTGGCCCAATAGAAGTTCTCTTGCTCTGCAAACATTGCCTGTTTATGTCCTTACATTTTCAAAGCTAGAACAGTCCTGCAAAAATGTACAGTATAGATATGTATCCTTCCATATTTGGCTACCACTATATATGGTTGTCATCTTGGTGATGACCTAAACACTCCCCTCTTTCCTAATTTTCTATTTCAATGGTCTCCAGAGGTGCATTTTGAGATTTATGGCTCCTGGTATCATAGCATCTAAACGTAAAGTCTTATCCCTAATATTTCACAAGAAAATCTATGAAATGAGCCTGTACTTAGGAACTAACTTTCTAATTCCTGTCAGGTAGAATCTTGCTGACTGAGGATTTATATACCTTCAGAAAAATGTCTAGCTTTACTCTTATTCCTATTCATCTTCTAGACCTTCAGATTGTTTTGTGACAATGAGCTCTGTATGCAACTTATTCTGTGACTTCTTTTGATCAGTTTCAAATTTATTGCCTTTCTGTGCCACTTGAGTCTTTCATTCTTGCATTACGAAGGTAGAAATTGGAGCACTTGACAATAATTTTCCTACCCATGGTTTTGTATACATTTCTCCTAAACTTAATCCACTCTTTTTTTCTGTCTTTTTCTAAAGTCTTTTAACTCCTTTTAGTTCCTCTTTACTAAAAGCTTTCTGTTTCTGCCTGGTATTGGCAAGATGATCAGAATTTTTTTTCAGTACTCTAGACCAGAGTTATATGGTCACAAAAATTACATTCTTTGCTATCTACTTTTTTGTCTATGGCAGTGTTCAGCAAGTCTTCCTACTGGGTTTTCCAAGAGTTTTTTTTGTTTTGTTCCTGTCTTTTCTCATGCAATAAATTTAGACTTCTTGCACCAAGCACACTTGCATTTGTCAGTATTGAATTTTCCTTTCTGTTATGCTATATCTTCATCCAGCTCTGTTAATTCTTCTTGAAATCTGTCATCTCTTGATTTTCCTCAATAAGTTTGTGCTATCTTTAAGGTATTTTTCCTTCACTCTCTATCTGCCCTTCCTACATTATTGCTAAAGTATGACTCATCACTGGGTTAACCTATTATTAACCTTTAACTTTTATTAACCTTTTGGACCATTTAGTCTTACAATTTCTTTTTCTTAGCTCGTTTTGAATGACAACAAACCTTTACTTCACTCTCAATCCTTTCTGACTTCTTGATTCAGCTAATCAACACTCATCTTCTCTACAGAGCTCCTCAGGACCTGACAAATGTAGCACGTGCAATATTTTGGAACAACTGGGAGAACATTAACTGTAAATAACCTTTGTGAAGGAAGCGTTGGGGAATTACTCACAGTCAGTCTTGCCTCTGTGCCTGGAATTACCATGGAGCATACACTCTTTGAATCCATTTTTCGTGCATATGAATTATTCTGGTGTGGGATAATTCTTGGGTCTCTCTTCAATGCCACTCTAGAACTTTTTGTCAGTCTTTCTAATTCTCTAACTCATCTTACTAATTCTGTGTGTAGAGGTAAAGATGCCTCTTTACCATTCCTATCTCTCTCATTTTTAAATCCAAGGTTATGTTAGCTTCTTTTCAGCTTCATAGTCAGAAATCCTTGACCCTCAACAGTCCGTTTTACAGTCTCTGAGTATAAAAGTATGACCTCTTCTTGGTGCACCTAGATGTATAATTTTATAATTGATTACATTAATGTTCTTTCAAAACATTAAAACTGAGATCATTTTGTTTGCTCTGATCTCATAATTATTTACTGCACTGTGAATGTTTGCTTTATCCATGAATTAATCATAATTTTAAAATTTTTCCTTACAATCACCAATGAAAATGCTTAATATTGTTAGCCTGATTTCTGAGATCCTTGTAAGGTGATATCCTTTGAAACAACCCTTTAGAGAGCTGTCAATTTTGTATTCACTGAATAAGTGTTTTATTGCTACTGTATAGCTCCATACATTTTTTAAAGGAAAGTATCATGTCGTATTAAATTAAATATCTTTAAAAGACTATTACAGCTTCTATTCTAAACTCATCAGTCCTTCAGGGAATGTTGGCTGGAGTGTGAAGCTAACATTGCCTATAGGGCTAGAAACAGCACAGTACTTCTTATCAGAATGATGTCATTTTAGAGAACCTTGAAAAAACCCAGTTTAATTCCTTCCTTCCAACGTGCTGTGATTATGCAAGTCAGACTGAGAAAATAGTTGTTACAATTATTTAGCAGCATAATTTGACTCAGGCTCTGTGAGGACTATGCAACCACTCCTTCTGTGGGTGTCCTTTGGTCCTGGTCCCTCTCTGTTCAGACTGGGGACTTGTCTGAAGCACACTGCTGCTTCTTTCTGGACTGGGCAGCTGAGTTTTCCTCCTATAAAAAGCATGACAGGACAGCGGCAGAAAAGTGCATGCAATCCAAAGGCTCACATGACATAGAATTAGGATTACTGGGGATTTGTATCACAGAAGGATGGAAAGTTGTCTGAAATTAATACCAGGCAAAAGACGACAAATTCTTTTTCTTAAATATGTGGCTAATTCAGAAGGAAAAGCAGAATGAGGGAGGAAATGCAAAAGTAAATAATGGTAATGTATTATCAGGTAAACAGCCTGAAGGCAAAGCACCATTAAGGAAGAGCTACTGACATTCTTATTCAGAAATCTTGAGAAAGTTATGCCAATTTAAAATAAAATGGTATTTAAGAAGTATAAACAAGGTAAAGAAAGGTCTGTTCATAAGAGAAAGAGACCTTTTTCCAGAGGAGTCAAAAGGAATGGAAGCATGACTTGTTAAAAAAAAAAAAAAAAAAAAAAAAAAAGCAGCAAAAATTTTTTGACCATTTTTTAAACCAGTGATACCAAAACATTACAAGTCACTTCTAATTAATAAGTTATGTAGGTAGAGTTTTAAACAAGCTATTCCTTTGAAGATGTTCTTACCTCTGTGCTAAGTAGTTTAGTTAAATAAATGATCAAATATAAGGCTGTGAAGTTCTGAACATTTATCAAAATGTTTCAGATCGATGCTGGGTAAACTATTAATAGCCAAAGTCATAGGAGAAAGCTATTTTTAACCAAAGGGAATTCTTAACGTTCTTTATCATCAGAAATTAAAGCATCTAATTCTTGGTGAAATTATGCAAATCGTGTTGTCTCCAAAGGTTGTTAGCAGCACCAGATTTTCTCCCATGGATCCAGAATGGAAAATACACACTATCATTTACCATTAACAAATTAAAGGTGGCCTCTGCAGCACGTACCCTGCTCCCCGATTCCTATATAAGTTTTCTCCATGTCCATGACAAGAGCTGCAACTGGTCAGTGTTCAAAGCATTTCAAGATTGAGCAGCTCAAGTGCAGTGCCTGTGCTGATGAGATGAGCCAGGAGGATGTCTGTGAGCAGGGTTTGGGGGTGATCTGAATCTGTCTCCATGGGAGAGACCAGGTTGTGGGGGATACTGCAAGCTTACCAGGCTGCCAGGCTGACCAGCTCATATGTGATGAGATCCCAGGGAAACCATCCCTGTTTGCCTCCTGGGAATCAGTTCCAAAGCTACTCCCTCTTACCTCCAAGCAGTACCTGTCACGTGCATCTCATCCAGTTTTGTTACACAACGCAAAGAATAAGGAAGAGTGGTAATTCCGAGCACATGCAAGTACTTGTCTGCCTGTATTTTTTTCATTGCCTAACACATCAGAAAGCACAATGCCCCACAGTGAGTATTTGCAAGATTAGGCTCCCAAACCCTACTGCTTTGCCTTTGACTTCACATCTCAGTAATAAGCAGTTCCACAGTGGCCGTGATGTATTATACATTGATAATAACAGCACAAGTCTCTTTAGACTCTCCTACTTACAATATTTGTTATAATCCTCAAATAATATTTTTCCACAAATAAATAAAATCCAGTGATAGATAATTTCAGGCTTTTATGCCAGAAGTGCATGAAAAGCTATAACTCTTTTACCACTTTTTTTCCCCCCCCCGAGTTCTCTTTTTTCTTTTCTGCTTTTGATATTTTAAGAGGTAAAGTGTTAATATAAAACACAAACGTGGCTGTCACCTTAGTTTTAATCTGTTCTGATAAGTGGAAATGAATGACTGAATAAAGAGAATTTATTTGAAGTACTGTAGGCCCAAAGCAAACACACATTGCACCAGTTATAAATAAAAAATATAGAAAGCATAAAGAGAAGCAGAGTTGTGCAAATATCTGCTAGATTGGGTGGTTTTGGAAATACAAAAGACAACTGGAAAAGTTTTTAGTTATACACCTAACATCTGTGAAAGTAATGGAAGGAAATGGCAAGCAAGATAATAAAAAGGTAGATTTATTTCTGACAGTAGTTAAGTTCTGCTGCACTTTTATTGAAGTTAATAGTTTACAGTTAATCCAGACACAGTAATTTAACTGCAAAACTGCATTTTAGGGGTTTGAGTGCTGTACTTGACATAGAAATGTAAGATATTTTTAACTTTGAGCTATAAGAGGAAAGTGCAAATATAGACAGTCTGTGACTGAACTAAGTCTGAACTGCAGCAGCCTCACAGTTCAGAGAGGCTGGGAGTCCTGGGCTGTGGCTGGCAAAAATGGCACCAACTGCTGGAAGACTTGGGACAAACCTCAGACAGGACAGTTAAATTTGCCATGTCATGCAGTCATTCCATGTAGATCCAAGTTTTCAGGGACTGACAGTGCACTGACATTATAGATGGAATTGATTTAACTTTTCTGGTTACGTACAGCCCAACTGGAATTACGTAAGTACAGAGGAATAATTTCTTGAGGGAGAGAAATTTAGATGGCACACATGGGGGTTAATATGTTTGTAGATTTAGGGGCCTTAAAAAACCAATAAAGACAGCATTGCAGATATATTTGTGCATATCCAACATCTTTGTTGGAAAATGCTAAATTATAATCGATACCCAAGAAATCTCCCTAGAAAATGGCACTTGTGCCATTACTAAGGCTTACAGAGATGATGCCCTGATCTGGAAGAAAAAGAATGAGTTAATGTGATAATAGGGTATAGGTAACTTCAGAAAGAATCAGACTTACTCATCTGGAACTAAGAAGTGTTTACTGCCATACAGAAATCTTCTTTTCAACTAACTGAAACAATCTAGAAGCTAGCCATTCCCTATTTTCTTCTTCCTGTCACCCTGGAGGGATGCTATACCTATGCTTTTGTAAAATTCTGTTATGATGAGGAGGTTCATAAACTATATTAAGTCTGAAATAATAAAAGTTATTAGTGTTATGATTCAGTGTCAATCTGCCTGCTCTGGTAAAAAAAGAAAGGTGTACAGAGGTTTGTGGAAATGGTTAATTCTTTTAGCAAATATGTGTCTAATTTAGTTGCTGAAAGAAGGACCTGCAAGTCACACTTGTGTAAAACTGCCCACTGAAAAAGGGCTACTCACTTCAAATAATTTCAGGAAACTGAGGTGTGAAATAAACAGTTGCCCATGTCTTGGGGTATTATGACAGTAAGCACAAACTTCAATTGTCCCACAGTACCTCAAGAATGCTTATCCCATGCTCCCACCGAACTAAAATAATACCTTTGCCTATAAGCACTTGCAGTGCTATACCTGTACCTTGCTGAGCAGACTGCACACACTTAAAGTTATTTCCTCTCAGATAGAAAGATTATATGATATTCTAGCACTTAACCATAATTTATTTTTCTGTTCCGTAGTTCAGGGTAAGATATGTTATCAGTAACAGGCTACATCTTAAAGTTTTTAACCCCAAAGCAAGACATAAACACTTCAGAACAGCAAGAACAGAAATTTTCTAAGTAGATTTGGTAAGCACTACGTCGGTAGAGGAAAAATTTCCGGTATACGTTGGCATGAGGACTCCTCAGACTATGCAAATAAAATAATTAGTTGATCATTCCATGAGTAAATTCCTTCAACTTTCTAAGGTATGTTTTTGCAACACATCCATTTTATGACAGGATCTTGAAACACTACACAAAACTGATCACTTTAAGAGTTATTTGTACTTTACAGCTGGGGAAACTGAGGCAGTGCCAGGATGGGTCTGTACTCAAAGTTACACAATAAACCAGTGGAGACAACTGTAAGAAAAGCTAGTATTATGCCCTCCCTTACCTTTTATCTGTCTCAGGAGCTTCCATTATTGTCCAGATTTAATAGAAGGGTCTTGTATGTAGTGGTAAACCCTATCAATCTATGTCCAATTTTACATACACTTTGAAGCAATGTTTATCTGGAAAACAGTAGTCAGTACACAAAACAACAATGAGTACTGGAGCAGCTGTGGTGTTAACAACTGTTGTTCAACAGAAAGTAAGGATTTAGCTAGTTCTTCCTGACATATTACAGCAGTGTGCATACACCTTCATAAAATTCCATCATAGCTTAGAGGACACATGCTAATATTTATTATAGCTATTAGGCTTCGTAGTTTTGAGAAGTGCATGAATCAAGCTATCAATCTGTGGTACTAAAATAACTGGGTTACTAGAGGAGTTACCTGTTGTTTTTCTTCTGGTGATGGAAGTCCAATAATAGTGGAAAATACTTAATCCCTAGTTGTCATGATGCTTAGCTAATTACTGTGTTATTAAATAGTGACTCAGCCAGAAGGGTTCATTTGTTTCTTCCTTCTCAAAGAACTGGAAAGCTTATGCAATGAGAAAGTGAAAGTTGAAACTTTCTTCTCATCTCTTTGTCACGAACATTTCCCAGTATAGGGGAGAGATGTATTTCCTTCAAGGAAGGAACACTTAAGATCTGAACAAATGCAAGAAAAGCAGGAAACCAACCATGGCTGCCAATACACAATTTAAAGAGCTGTAACACTGTTGTGGTCATATCAGACCACATATCAGAGACACAATAACCTGTGATTGTGATGATTACTGCACACCTGAGCTCAGAAATGAAGCAGTTAGCTACGTTAGTACCCAGCATTTGTTCTGAAGGTCTGATGTTTGAAGAATAAGGCCTCTTTGTTTCCCAGGTTGCTTCCAGGTTGCAATTTTAGCTTCTACACTCCAAAATGGTTATGAGTGAGGTACAAAATAGCTGCCGGTAGCTTGTAAGGGGAACAGTCTTCTTTTTACCCTTGCCTAGTTCCAACATAAATAAACAGATAAATAATAATTTGCCAACAGCTTCCCTCCTGCTGTAGGGAAATGTTTCATATTTTGTTGGAATAATTAACAGGCTTTTTGTTATTTTCTGTCACCATATGTTTCTTTCCTGCTCTGTATTTGAAACTTCTCAGTTCAGCTCACTGTTTTGCAGCACTGGGAGTTGCAAACTGGATGCAGAAGGTGTGTAGAGCCTGGGGAAGGTGGGAAAGTGGGGCTTACGCACTTACACACTGACACTGGAAGCAGAACTTAAAGCTGCATATGGCCTGCTGTTGTAGCTATCAATGAAGTAAAAAGCCATTTACTTTTGACTGAGGACTGAGTGCCTCAACAAAAGAGCCAAACTAATTTTGTTCTAATTATTTATTGTGTTCCAGTTCTCATTACTGTTTCTATTTTAATTGTATTTTTAATTAACTGCATTGATTGTAATGGGCTGTACACTTCCCTCATGTAACTTTGCTGACTGGTTTAGCATGCATTTTGTTTTACTACAACATCAAAAAAATAAGCGAGGGGAAATCTCAAAATACTGAAAAGTGAAGAAGATGGGCATATCCAAGGCAAATGGTCTTTTTCTTCATTTTACTGCCTAATATGGGCACCTGTGAAGACAATTTTAGCAGATTCTTGTTTCTAGTTTTTTACTCCTGTAAATTCCTTATGATGAGAGTAATTTTGGCTTTGTTCTGGTTGTATGGTGATTCTGTTTCCTCCTTGCAATAGCCTCTTGTATACTGGGCAATATTTTACCTTCTGCTGCTGTTTGGGGATGGGCCCTGCTGGGGTGGCCAGAGGTGTATCTGGCACAGCACAGCCCATCCACCTTGTGTTTGCCAGCCCCATCACAGGGCCTGGGACTTGCTGGGGCCCAGCAGCCACAGGGGTCCCCTGGGGTCCGTCAGGGCAGGGCCTGGCAGCCAGGGCCTGTCCCACCACCCCAGGCAGCAGCAGAGCAGCCAGGGGCACTGGGGCAGCCCCAGCTCTGGGCGCTGGACACCTGCCTGGGGACAGGGCCAGGCTGGGCCATGGGCCTGCGGGTGGGCCTGGCTGGCTGGGGCCCGGTGGCTGGGCAGGGCTGTAAGGAGCTGAGGCCAGGCCTGCTGCAGCATGGCTGGGGCAGGGACTGATGGCCCGGGGGGCTGACAAGGAGGTCCTGGGCAGTGGACAGCGTGGGGGGCACCTCAGGTAGTCAGGGCCATTAAGGCCTGCTGGTGCCCTCTGGCCCCTGACTGTTCACCAGAGGCTGTTGCTGTTTGGTTTCATGCTGCTGGCTTGCAGGCAGTCCCGGTTTTCTTGTTGCAAGACTATGATTCAGCTCTGAGTCTCCAGAAATAGGATGTGTCTGGTACTTTCTGCGAGCTCGCAGCACAGCACAGCATAGCAAGCGGTGCGAAGGTCTGGCTGGCTGCTGTAGAAATAAGTGGTTGTGAACCGGCTTTTGAATCCTCAATAGCTGCTCATTTTAACCATGTTCACACAGCAGGTTTTTGTTACTACAGTTATCGAGGGAATAACTGTTCTTTGGGGGAAATGTCTCTTGATTTTCAAGAGAACAAGTGTTGCTGTATGAACAGGCCTAGTATTTATTCCTTGTTCTCTTTTGTTTAAAATGATCTCACTATCCAAGCAGGGAGCAGGAGGCAGAGACTGCCATATCACTGATCCTTCTTGCCAAACTAGCATCAAATATTAATGCAAACAGCTCATAAGCTCGACAGATACAGATGTACATTTGAATAATTTTAGTTTATCTTTGCAGGTATTGAATTTACTGTCAGAAATTGAGACCTGTTGGCCAACAGTGTCATAACAGAAGGCTGAGCAGACTACAGTCTATGACCTAGGTGTTCAGCAATAGGTACTCCCATGCTGCTGTATCAAACTCACTTGATTTTTTTCAACATTAAGCTCCAAACAAGTTCTGGACTATCCTTTTGGTAGTGAAAAAAGAAACCAATTTAGTTGTAGATACAGTGGTGATTTGAGGGATGGGAGACACAGTGGGATGTTTAAACACCTTCTGTTCATTCTAGTTACTTAGTAAGTTTTCTGTGACACAGAAAAAAAGACTTGAATGCTTTTCTGCCAAGGCTGATTTTTGGAAATGGGAAAGCTTCCTTTAAACCCAATAAATGCCTGCTTATTCTTGGGAAGTTACCATTCTGGAAATTTCACAAGCATCCTCACAAGAGTATTATACTCTAAGAATACTCACAAGAGTACTCACAGGGGTATGAATGCGCTACTGTAGTTTCCAAATCAGACAAAAGAGCAGAATTGCATGTTTTATTTACTGTCTGTAGATATATAGCAGTGGTATCTCAAAGCAAATGCATCTGCTTCCTGAATCCAAATAGTATTGGTCCTCCTGAGACTCCAGTAACAACTGAATATTATGAACTACCCTCTTAATAAGATTTTGCAACCAGTTTTGCATCTACCTTTTGATATTTCCCCCTGTATTTTCCTGGCTTGCTTACGAGAATATCATGGGAGACTGTTTTAAAGCCAAGATTTATGGTATCTGCTGCTTCTTTCTTTTCCATAAGATGTGTTTTCCTGTCATCTAAAACTCCTGGCACTGAAAAGCTTCATCTGAGAAGGTCAAATTTAAGCCCCTTTGCAAAAAGGAAGTCATTGAAACAAATGTCTGAGCTAGTCTGTGAAAAAGCCATTTTTTAGAGCTTTATGAAAAAATATGTATTTCATAAATATAGAACAGCTTCCCAAATGGGGTCCTGCTTCTCCTTATCAGACCTGAGGTCAAAGCTGGCAGTTCCGGAAGGTAGACTTCATTTCTGAGGCCCACATTTAGTATAAAACCCTCCAATCCATCCTGTAACTCATAAATCTTTCTCCTCTTGAAATTTGTCAGTCTCTAAGTTTTAATGTTACAGTTTCTGATGTGATATTAAAACCCATGGAGCACCAAGGTGACACAGGAAACAGCGTATTTCAAGTGCAGCTTTGGCACAGTAATGTAATACTAATTCCCTCTTTTCTGTCCCCAAAATGCATGCTATGGTAGGTTCATATATTTCTCAGGTTAGATGTTAGAGCATGATGGGGAGGGTATCAAGGTTACCTAGGTTTCTATTAATTGCATGCCGTATGTCAGTGGACAGAATTTTAATTGAGCTGAAAACCTTTGAATGAGTGGGGCAAAAATATCAGTCACAAGTGAATAAAACACACCAGAGCAACCTCTGGCTCTGGGTGGTGCCTTGCACTTGAATCTTCTTTTCATAGAATTCAGGTATTTTCACTATGTTGACCAAACAAAATAGTTACGTTAATTAATGCATATGTCTGTGGGACAGGTAACTGCATGCTGAGGTCATCTGCTTGTGTGATATACCAAAGCCATGCAGGGCAAAAAAATCCTGTTTTGTAAACATGACAAACACAGGCTGCTGGCTGAAGGAAGAAATTAAAAATCATTGAAACACCTTCAAAATCTTTTGTCATAAATTACACAGAAAGGCTTTTAGACAAACCTGGGCCAGTGAAGAAAGATCTGTTGGTCTTTCCCCTTGTCTGGCTCTGCAGTTTTCAGGCTTGTCTGCCGATGGTAATTGTTATAAGCCTGTTGTAGCTTCCATCCCCCTGAAAGTACTATTTCTTTCTAAGGGCACCCAAAGATAAAGAGTGCAATTAAGAAGTGATTTTCAAATTCAAAGGAAGGGGAAAAGCCATGTTAACAAAAATCACCGGAAAAGATTGCCACTGTTGCTTTCCTGTGGCTGGTGCCAAGAGATACCAAAATCAACTGCATGTACTCATCATTTTTCTCTGGCTGAGTAGCTGCCCCTCTGAAGGCAAAGAGTAGATTTGGCTGGAAAATGGTTTTGTGTTCTGGTTGGAGCCCTGAATCCGGTGCAGAAATTCACCATTATAGTAACGTCTGTTCCTTTGTCTAAGTATCTCCCTCCTGACTCCCTTGCTGCTTCACTACTTCTCTAAAAATGAGGTGTGGGGGGTGTGTGTGTGTGTGTTTGCGTGTGTGTACAACCCAAGTACAAACCCTACCTTTACAAATTGCAAGCTTTGTGCTGAGATACTTAATTTCATTGAAAACACATAAACACATTGTTTTTATTGTGAAGCTGCTTGGAGTGTCTATTTTATCCTGTCTTGAATAAATAGCTTACTGTTTTGAGTACTGGCTTATAGATATCTATGCTTTGTAAAGAAGATTTTGATCTAATTTGTATTTGATGAGCTGAGAAGCTGTAAATGACCATATGCGTCATCTTGGGAACATTGTAGCTTTATGCACTGTGTTCGACTAGACGAAGGATCCATTAGTGACCCAACGGAGGTGTTTTAGAGCAGGCAAGGAGAACTCTCAAAACACCATCTGCTCATACTGTTGCTTGTAAAACGATGTCACATCTGCTGCTCTAAAAACATTATGCTGATCTCTCCTACAGTACATGGCTGCTGCACTCCTCTTAACAGTGGAAAAAAGAATCAATGCCACATTATTGAGACAAGAGGTGTTAAGTTAACTACAGATGAAATTGCATATGGCCTTCTTGGCTTCCCATATCTTATGACTGTACCATAAATGTCACAAACAAAGTGAAGGAGAGGATTCAGCACTCTATCGCTCTATATTTAACTGACGAAGCTGGGTAAATACCTGGATTGTTACTCTTTGCTGAGCTCCGTCTTGCCCCAGATTAGTTGTTGTTGGTGTAACTGATGCTACTATGTACTTCGACCCTAACACAGATAAGTCCTCTCAAAGATTGAGGAGATATTTAAGATAGATTGATCGGTGGAAAATTAGGTTTGTCATTGATTTCAGATGGAGTGAGGTTAGAAAGCATTACCGTTTCTTTCGGCCAGCAGATTTTATACCTTGGAGTACTTGGCTGCCTAACACCTATGAGGTGCTGTAAAGCTAATTTACCTACCCTGGAAGCTTTAAGTGTACACATCTGCACACATTTGCAATACTACTTATTACTACTACACCCAGAGTGACAATTTCATAATAGTGGTGTGCAGAATTGGAAAAACACTCAGTGTTGGTATCAGAAGGAGTGAGGTTATATAGGAATCCTTGGAAGTACTAAGGAACTGCAATGGAGCCCAAATTGACTAAAGATGTGTTACTCGGCTTTCCACACCTAAATTCAGTTGTTTTGACCTGTGATTCATATACAGTATTATCAGACACAGAGACTGTTTTCAGGGATCTGCAGATGAAGAAAAAAGAACAGAGTGAAGTTGTTATGGTTTATATTGCTAGCAGCACAGTGGCTATGCTTACTTTGTATGATGAGTCTAAAGCTAGTTAGTCTGAAAATTGCTGTATTTGTCTGATGTCTCTGAATGGTGAAAAGAAGTGACTGATATCTTCTCTCAGACAAATTTTTGGTAAAGGAACTGAGCCATTTATTTTAATATGTACTTTGACAAAATATTTTTAGACTGCTGACAGTCTGATGGTCACCTCCAATTTGCAAGGCAGAGGGGAGCAGCAAAATTCTAAGCAGCGTCATGCAGGATAGCATGGCAAGAGAGAAGCCAGGATGCCAGGAAAGATGGCCATGTGGCATCTTCCATTGCCATATGAGACTCATATGAGGCCTTAATGACATGAACTGTCATATGCATGTCATGTGCTAAAGAACTGAAGCATCTGATATAGTTCTGGTTTTTACCTTCATCTGGTAAACTTGAGTTACCAGAGCAGTGGATCAGAGCTTCATTATTTCTGCTATTGAAGGTGGTTCTACATTGTCCTGTCTGCCTGAAAGAGCAGGAGCAGAACAGAAAATAGGACACTGGGAGGCTTTTCGGGCCTGTGCTCTGCTACTGGCTTGATCACTGACCCAGGCAAATCAATTATCTGCACTTCTGGTGCCACCTCTTACTATTTCTCTTTTAACATATTGCAGGCATGAGTCAGTGAAATAATAGATACTTTATATTATAATGTATTTGAACCCAAATCTTAAATCATAAACATCATTATGCTGTAAATGGAAATGAAAGATTTGGTATTCATCCAAGAACAAAGCAATTGCCTTTTTACAGCATGGTAGCAGGCTGGAAGGGCTGCAAAAGGACTGCAAGTCTTCTTGTATAAAAAAGCTTTGGCCTAGAGCAACAAAAATCACCATATTGCCTGCTCTTTTGGTGAGATTTTGTTAGAACTCGTGTGTCCTAGAAACTGAGTTTCTTTAGAAATGGAAGATTAGTTGCATTTTCTACTACAATAGCATTCTACCACAGCCTTTGCAGGAAAGTGTTACACTGCCTCAGGTTCTTTGATGCCTAGGAAGTTCAGGTGTGTGAGGCTATAACTTTTAGAGATGCCTCTGCACCATCAGAGAGCCACTCCCCTGCTAAGGCATTCTTCTTGCAAGAGAAACTGCACTGAACAGCAGAAATCCTCATGTATAACAGATAGCAGAAAGAACAGAAATTAGTATCACTTTTCTTGTTTGTGTTAATGTCTATGACACTACTTCAGTAGCCTACCTATAGGGTTCCTTAAGAATTAAACAGCCTGCCTGGATGGGATATATATACATCATTAGGATTTGAATCTTCTCAGTATCCTATATAAATGTCTAAACTGCTCGTATTTCATCTTTACAATAGTAATTGTAATATTAATTTCTTGTCAGAGGAATGACAAGAGGTGTTATTCTAGCTTGTGTTTCACTTATCTGCATTTTATAGGGATGCAAGCCTTTGCAACAGGCAACTGTCCCTTTCTGGCTCTAGGTTGATAGAAATTAAATATCTTAAGGCATACATGGATTGAAATTAGGGTGAGAATGCTTTCTTTTCAAGTAGTTTTGCTAAGGCTACAGAGTGGAATTGACTTGCTTATATGGAGCCAAGTTTAGACCTTTAGACTAAACCAAACTGGAGGCTGCATCAGTCACTCTCCAGGTGCCTTGTCCTGGCAGGTGGCTGTAATATCAACCTGAGCTGGGTGATGAGACTAGTGCAATTCATTTGAGAGATGGAGGACAGATGGACACTTGAGACAAGCAGGAATGCAGTTGGCTTGGTAGTTGCAGAATGTCAAATACAGAAGAAACCATGCAGCTGGTGCCAAACCAAGGTGAGAATCCTGTTGCCACATAGACACATCACTCTGGGTTCAGAAAGAGTATGTGTTTGTGCAGTGATGCTGCCTAGGTAATAAGAAGTTCTTGTTGGCTCTACATTTATTGTTGCAGCTTTGCATGGATGCAGCTAAATTATTCTCAGGCATAGCTTCATAAGCATGGATAGTTCCTATGGAGCAAGGCCATGTTTCTGCCCTCTCACCACCTGCCTGAATCAGGCGTGTTTTACAACATCTTAAGCCTTAAATTCCAAAATGTTTTGTAGAAGTGCCATTATCCCAACCCAAGCTTGTTTTTTTAAAACATCCTCTGCACCAAATTGGAACATTGTATTTCTACCAACTCAGAGGGGTTATTGTAGCTTAGTAAGTCATTTGCATTGATAAGGCTTGGCTTTGCTTATTTTGTGTGATGAGATAATATGGCCTTAGGTGACAAGTGCACAATTGCTTAGGATATGTATGCATATAATTGCAATGGTGAAGTCAATAATTAAGTGCTTCTAAGACCTCTTGCACACAGAATGTGAACTACCGATAGTTTCTTATAAGGTGGAAAGATACAGCTCTTCTAAGAAAGAAACAGGACTGCTTTCCTGAGACAGAAAAATCAGTGTCTAATATTGTGTTATATGGTCCCTTGTGCCGGCAAAAGTAGATACATAAAGATGAGATCTAGTTGGGAAGATGATCCCAATTCATGTATGGCTCAAGTTAATGGAAATGTAATATTCAGATTGAATCAAATCTCAAGAAGTTTCAGAATTACTCATGTCTGAAGTCAGTCTCCTAGACTAAGTTTTTACCCATAGTTTCCTCCTGGAACAATAGCAGTGGTATCCAAATCTTTCCTGAAGGCACTGATTACTTGAAACAAATGTATTAAAGATAAAATGTGTATTAATAGATACAGGCCAGTCTCCTCTCATGCCTGGCTTTCTTTGAAAGTTACCCTGAGTCTGAGGAAAATAGGCATTGTTTGGATCCATCCACATTTCTCTCTGTGTTGATCTGTCCTTTGACAAGCTCTGACAAGCATGTTTTCCCAGTTCTGAGAAATTTTCCATTGTGTACAACCCTTTTCAGACTTTTCCTGCATTTTTCAGCCTACTGAACTGGTCATTTCATTTCAGCCTGGAAGCATGACATAGTCTCGAGCTGTGCACCCTCCTCTACATTGGTGTGGATTCAGAAGCTTGCTTTCATTTAGTTAAATCATTTTGCTTTCCTGCCTATTTATCCAGTGACTCCAAATTTTGATCAATACATAGAAATGAGAAATAATTTCATCCTGCTGGCTAGGTTACTAAAATATTTAGACCATAGTAATGTCATGTCCATTGTATTTTGTAATTGCTTTCTACCTATCAGAATTCCCTTTAACATCAGTCACTAAATGGATCATCCTTTTTGATCCTGCTAGCTGTCTGGAAATTCCTCTGCACAAATCTACAGCGAAGGTGGTTTCTTTGTGAAATTTCATTTCAGTGGCAGCTGTTTGCAAACCGATAAATACTTGCTGCAGAAATGTCCCTGAACGTTTTGGCCAGTTCTCAGAAGTCTGAAAGTTGAAAATCACTTTAGTGGGTCTGGATCCAATATAGACATATCAAATGTAGTGCAGACACAGTTGCGGAGACCTCAGGGGTCCTCAGAAAACATAACCAACAGAAGGCAATGTCACAGCATTCCTCTTGTAAGTCACCTTTTTTTTTTCTTTTTTTTTTTTTTAATTAGGTGCAGCTTTCTTAATCTTAAACTTTCAAGCATGTTCTTTCATGCTCTTCGGGATGTGTGTTGTTATATATCTGCTACCCTGCTTTTATACTTAAGTCAATGTAACCGGATCCATTTCTTTCTCTAGAAGATTATCTCCTGTGTATGAATAATAACTTGGCAACAAAAACATGAAACAGTTTTAGGCGGTGTGTTCTATATGCGTATTCAAATGAACATTACATAACCAAGTACTTTTTAAATATCTTCACAGTAATGGCACCAAAGACTGTCTGTACAGTTGTTCTTTTGCTTCTTACTAGGCATGCTTCAGGTGAGGACTTGCACTAAATGAGGTCAAGGTTTTGCATGTAGGAGACATGAATCTATAGGTATGATTGAATGTGTTTTGCTTTTGCTTTTTGCCCTGACACTCCTTTCTTTTCTCATGTTGAGCTCTGCAATCTGAGGCATTGTTTGTTGAGGTAAAATGCTTAGTAACTACTGTGTTTAATCTAAATGACTAGATTTAAAGCAGGCTGATGCTTAAATTGGAGGAGGCTGATGCCCACATTAACTGAGTGGTAGTACAGAGCACTTGGGAGTGTTTAGTCAGTTAGTACTCGATAGGCTGGATGTTCCAATCTGTACAGTATAAGCAAGTCCACTGGAAAAGATGCTCTGACAGATGGCTAATTGAAATGTGAAAAAAGCATATCTTGCCATGGGCTCAGGCCAGAGCCTCCTGACCCCGTTGCAGGACAGCTCCCATTGTGGAGCTGCAACAAGACACAGTGTGCAAATGCTTTCTGTGTTTCATTATCTTTCATCTCTTCCCTTCTTCTTTCAGCCATCTTTGATAGGTGATAATTAAAACATCCAAGGACATCCTATAAAATCCTAAGCTTGTGTTGCTGAAAACTGAATGAAATTCTGAAGACTGGAATGTTCTCCCACTTCCTACAGTCCTCTGTGGAAACATACAACCTTTTGTTTCTTTGGTTTTAAATCTGAGTAGACTTTTTAAAGAATAATGCAGCTGTAGCAGCTCCCATTTCAGCAACATCTGTGTACATGTGTATAATCTTAACCAACAGTTCCTGGACCTTTACTGTTTTAGCAGGATTACAACTGCTGTTCTGGAGACATACTAGCATAATGTAGCAGTTCAAGGTTTGGCAGCTCAGGATTTGTGAGAATGCCATGCAAGCAAATAACAATTTCCCTTTGCCCTCCTCCATAGGCATAAATACCTCTTCCTCAACCAAACAAAAAATCTCATAAGAAAAAATTAAAAACATAAATATTTTTGACCAGACCATAGAAGAAAGCTTCATCTTTTTTTTTTTTTTAAAAAAAATAGTTTTGTTTTGTTTTTTCCTCTGAAAAATCAGGGAAGAAATTATCAATCTAGATGTATTAACTTCAAACACACAAACCTTAGCAACATTTTCAGAATGCCAGAGCTCTTGCTAGTACTTAAACACACTTAACCGAGCATGCCTGTTTAGTGTGGAGATACCTGAGCAAGTTCTAAGCTAGTGAGCTTGACTGCCTGAGTAGTCTGTCACACTACTCTCTTCACCCTTTTCTGAGGGTGCCTTGACTGCTCATATTGAGCCAACCTGGTTATATATATATGCTGCATTGCAGTGCAGGAATATTTTTCTTGTTTGACCTCGTAAGGTCTTCCTTTAAGACACCAAAGTAAAAGGACTAGGAAGTTGTATCCCGTCTTTCCTTCCTCCCATACCTCCTAGAGCTGGTTTCCTGAGCTACTAAAAATAAACCCTCCGTCTTTGTTCTACCCTGGACAAAAGTTTGTGAACACAGCAAAAGACCTCCCAGAAAGACAGGAACACTTCTCAAATAGTCACATTAATGCACAAGTACTTGTCACATACCACCCAAAGAAGTGATTTGAGAGAGCTCACCATGCTTGTACTTCTAGGCAGAGATGCAGATTTTGTGGCTGGCATTTCTTTGCTTTGAGAAATCATAATTTCTACAGGCAAGCCAGATCTTGTTCTGCATGAGGCACCATTATCAAGAGACCTGAGAGAGGGAGCTGTATCCAGGGACAAGGACTTCTCTAATTTGCGTATTCTTGGTCCAGCCACAATGTCATCACTTCTTAGACTCTCTAAGTCGACTTCTTCATGAGTTTTCCCATCTAGAATGTTCTCTTTCCAGCTTTCAGAAGACTTTCTCTTGATATGCAAATCATCTAGGCTTCTCACACTGGGTGGAAAAGTATTTTTCAGTTTAGCAGCTCGGTATGCCCTCAGGCTCATGGGATCAAGCACTCTGAAAGTAACTTCATTAATAAACTGAGAGAATTTTAGTTTAGCTTCAATTTTTTCTTCCACAATGGACAGTGAACTTGATGATCCTTGACTCACTAAGCTCAAATCAGATGCAGAGGAACTGCTTTTCTTGTGAGTCTTCTTCTGCCTCTGGAGCTTTTGGCTTGCATTTCCCACTTCTGTTGGATATAGAGAAGAGTGTTCCAGTCCGTGGGTTTTTTCACCCCCTTTCTGACAGTGCTTTGATCGATGGGGTCGATAGCCTTCATCCTTATTTTTGCTTTTAACAAAGCTTTTAGCTTCTGACCTTGCACTACCCTGTAACTCAAAGCTGTCCTCACTGGAGCTGCAGCGTTTTGAGTAACTGTTCATTGTCAGATCTCCAGAGAGTTTCCTCTCCACATCAGTTCCTACTCCTGGTACACATGTGGCGGTGGATGCACTGCATGCTTTTTCTTCAGCCACCCTGCCAACTGCCTCTTGCTTGGTTAGTCTTCCAGGCATAGCACCCTCTGGCTTAACAGGGGAAGTGGAGCCCTTTGACAATGACTCCATTTATTTTTGTGTCTGTATGTCAGCTGGCATCAGTGCAAGTGGCATTCCCATGAATCCTTCTCTACCTTGCAAGACAACAGGCATGACTTTGAAAGGCATAACAGTGCAGCCGCCACATTTATCCTATATGCATCACAAATTATGCATATGTTTCATAATTAGATCAATAGCATATTGTCATCATTTTAATTAGCCATACTAATGAACAGAATCTATAGGACATGCAAATTTTCCAGCATATTGAGTGCTCAGTGAATGAGCATGGGCTGTCATTGATCCAAAGCAGCATATGATATATTCCTGTCTGTTGAACTGGAAACCAAACTACCATGATGTAGATCAATTATCACTAAGTAAAGTCTGTGGTGGTTCTGTTTCAGGGCTTTTTAAAATCCAATAGTAGTGAAGGTCATGCTATCTTGTTCTAATGCTAGTAGTGTTTGCTATTCTATTAGAAAGCTTAGTGACAGGTCTGCTAGACTGAGAAAGACAAAAAGAGAATGTGATCCTCACTTTCTACCTGCTTGTTCTTGCCATAATTTTCATTTTAAAATCATTTGTAAAGGTTTGAATTAGAAGTGAGGTGTAGTATTTCAGCATTGTAAATGAGTCTGGACTAGTAATGATGGGTTCTTCTAGTGCTTTGCATGTGAAGCTTTTCTCATTCTTTACTGTCTTTATAGACAGGCAAGTCTGACAGTGAAGTGCAGAATTTCTGGTTTTGCTTTGTGTTTGCAGGAACCTAAAGACTAATCTAAGTGAGGTTAAGGGCTATAGTCTGACTTTACAATCAGTGTAAAGGTTTGGAGTGTCCCAATTATATGCTGCCACAGGAACTGACCAGAAAATAAACCAACTGAAACACTCAAAAGAGTTTTTTTGCATATCCTTACTTCACCATAAGGGTGAAAGCAAATAATTTAACCCTTTTTGCCTGGTGACAATCAGACAGTGTTTACATCACTGTTATTGCTACTACCATGCCCTTCTGACTGATGAAATACAGCAGGTGGAGAAAGAAGAGATGCAAATCACAAGCAGAAACCTGAGTGACTGCCCTTAAACACTGAGGCAGGGTGACATGAGGATGATCCCTGGAAGTTATTGAGAAGTAGTAGAAGGTAGCAGGGAAGAGGAAAAGTCAGTGAAGAGCACCTTTATAAGTATCATACGTAGCTGACAGGTCAGTGGCAGCTTGGGTTGAAATGTGGCTCCATGAGCTTTTGAAGTGGACATTGTATTTAGATCCCTTTTCCCACTGCACAGAATTTGTTGTCTCCACATTGGTAACTCCAGGACTCATTTAAATTATCGTTCAGGAAAGCTGCTGAAGTGTCGAAAATCTCTCAAATTAACATAGTAAGCACATTAATTTTACAAATAACAGAGGGGCATGAAGATCCTTTTAACACATCAGAAATCAATTGCTTTTACTGGAATTTCTTTCTGAAATGCTTCCATATTTTCTATGGGAATGTGCCATCCATTGCATGTTGCAAACATCCTGGTAACAGAGACAATGTAGCTTAAAATGCATAAACCCTGTTCACACTGTCTTGTTTTAGATGAATTTATTCCTCTCTCACTTGAATGTGAATGGTGACAGTTTAAAGGGCTGGTGAATGCTTTCTATTGTCAACACAAAGATTCTCATGACCTTTTCAATGCAGTCAGGGAACCATATAGCACTACTTTCTTCTTGTAAAGCCAGAATTTAGAGATTTTTCAGTATATCCTAATACAGACTTCTGCAAACAGGATTCCCCAAATAAGTAGAGTCTGTGCTAATGCATCTTAGGTCTTTTGCCTTCCAGGATCCATTAGAGCTTGGCAAAGTGTGTGTTCTGCAATTTTAATGGACTTCATTAATATGTCTGTTTCAGAAACAGAGCAAGCCTCATTGTTGAGCCAGAATCTGTAATGGCTTATACATATTTGGAGAAGAGCTTTTTTATTCATGAGGGATTGGGCTCATTTGTGCATGAACAAAGCTATGTTAACTACAAGCACAAATTCAGCTATCCATTGCATATGTGCAAATTTTAAAATTCTGACATTAGTCTGTGGTACAGCCAACAAAGTAGCTCTTACAGGTTTCTTCTGTTGTCAGAAATGAGCCCATTTGTTGTCACATAAGTCAACTACATATTTTAGATTTTATCTACAGTCAAAATATTTTTTTTAAAAAATAGGAAAATTATCATGTTATAGGTAACCTAAGTAAGGTATAAAACACTTGTGGGTTTTTTATACTGGTTATACTGCTGCTTCTCTTCTTATTATTTCTGCCTAATGACTTTAGACATATAACACAGACATATCAAATTATTAAGAAAAAAATTAAGCAGCAGGTGCAAAATGATAAATAAGTCTTCTTACCTGAATGATATAAATCTTTTCACATTCATTGCTTTACATCTTGATTAGAATAGATGTTATCAAATAGTAGCAATAACTATTCAGTGGTCTTAAATATGTTCACCAAAATATTTTCTAAAGACTACCTGAATCACAGGAATTATTTCCACTACTCACATGTACAAAGAGAGGAGCTGAATATTAAACCAAAATATGCTTAAGAATCTGGATGTTTGAGACTTTGAGCTCTTTTATAATGATTTGATGTTCATGATTTATTTTCCATATGTTGTGACTTACTTTTTAAAGTGTTAAAATTATTTTGCCTTATATATCTACATCTCTTTGAAGACATTGCTGACAAACAGAATTTCTCATTCCAGTGCAAGCAGGTACATGAATAGCAGTACATTGCTGCTGTACTCTTGGAACAAATACTTCAGAGCTCAAAATCTTCTATTATCTCTTGCTACGACATGCCTCTGCTAGGTGGATGTTTGCCTGATTTCTAAGTTCTTCTACTGTCATTAACATTAAAATAATCTTAAGAGAAAAACTTAGGCATTAGTTTTTACCCTACTTTAGAAATGGTGGGCATAATTCTTGGAAATAATACAGTATGCCTGTGCAAATCAATTGAAAACTGACCTAGGTTGCAGATTTCACTGTGAATAAGCTTTACCATTATCTTGTTAGTTGACCTTGAACACCTGCATTTTCTTCTGTAGCCACCATTAACTGTCCTTAAAAATTAGGAAAGGATTGGGATTTCTCTGTGCATTGGTTCACAATCTTGCATAATGATACCCTGATCAAGATGACAACTCTATGTACTATCAAGGCTCACACAGTGATAATTCATAAGTGAACCATTTCTACAAACTCAGGTGGATACAGTTTGTACTTTTGTGTAGTGCAATGGCTGAGATGTTCTATTCTACTTCAGTATTAATATAAGAATATAAACAGACCATTATTGATCCTTTCCTTCTAAAATGACTGTTGAATCTGAAACATAACAGAATGATAGGTAAGATCACAGCTTAAATGAGACTTTCATAATACTCAGTATTTCATTTGACGAGACTGAAGCATTCAGGGACATCTCTAATAAACTTGTTACTTGGGAAAACACATGAAGCTTTTTCTAAAGGTTAATTTAAACTTATTTATATTCTGAGTGTCATTTTACACAGACATTATTGGAAACCTCCATATTTTGTATAAAAACGGAGCATGGCAGTTAGCTACAAACACAATGATGCAATGGAATGACTCTACAGACTTAAGTTGAAAATTTTAAATTAAAAGCTGAGTTTTATGGAAATAAAAAAATAAATTGCCACACACCCCCCTTTAAAACAATATCTATGTGTAAACCTCAAGAGATTTAATTTTTGCTAATAGTATCAAGAGCAAATACAAACTATCTTGTATTTGCTGCAGTAGGTTGTTATGACAACTGGGAGTTTCTTTGTGTAGAGCTCGGGGAGTTATGATGATTTTGGGGTCAAAGCAGCTAATATTCAACAGTTCTAGTATGAAAGAAGTGTGAAAAGTTTTTGTATATCTAAAATTATGCCTTTTTGTATATTAAAACTAATACATTCAGCAGATTATCTACATTTAAAAAATAAACAAGTCTAAAGGTTTTCCACATTTTGAGTTTCATAAGAAAGTTTTAGGTTATTAATGAAATAAAAGTGTACATTTAATTTTAAATAATATTGGGGTTTATTTTAGTTCCAATTAAGGTGGTTTCCAGAGCCTTTTATGGCCAGTGAGTGAACGCCAAGATTTTGGATCAATAATTACACTGGTGTTTGTGCTGTTCTTGTTGCACCAAAGGGTGATTTTTTCCATTATAGTAGAGTGTATATCCTGTAAGTAATTTTGTTACTAGTTCTCATTCAGTTTTTCAACTGCTCAGAAATACTTCCTAAGCACCAGAGCCAAACCCACTGGAGCTGGCAGGAATCGTAATTCATTTCAAAGTTCTCAGTTTGCCCTACAGATGTATAAATCCTTCAGCATATAATCCCCTCTCAAACCAGCTATATCCCAACTCTTCCAATGCCCATTCTTGTTCAGATATGCTCTTCCCTCCTGCATTTAATGAAAATTTTACCATGCCTTATCCTTATACACACCTTATACTACTCTTTGCACTTCATGAAGTTAATTTTGGAGTGTTTTATGAGACCTTTCTGTTTTACAGTTAAGTTTATCCCTTTGCATAATACAAATACCCCTCTCTGGGTTTCTTTTAGCAGATGGTTTCTTTTTTGTTATTTTGTCTGTAACAGTTGCCAAATAGTAATTTGCTTTAATACAAAGTTTTCTAGCCCAGTTTCTTCAGCAGGAAAGTGTTGGCTTGAAGTCTTCTCAGCATTGTTTTGTTTAGTTATTCTCCAGAAAATGTATCTCATTTCCAAATTAATGGGAATAAAGTCTATTCCTAAGATGCTAGGTGGCACACAGCAAAAATTCCATTTCACTAAATTTTACCTTGACTATCTTTTTTTGTTTGGTTTTTTTTTAGAACAAATAATTTCCAGTGGACAATGGACAAGACAGGAGACACAGCCAACATTGCCTGTAGTCATTTTACCTCACTAAGTTCCACTTGAAAGTCTTGCAGTCCTAAGGAAAATTCCAGCAGAAATTTGCTCTAACCCTTTAAGATTCATCTGTCTTCAGGACCAGTAGAATGAAAATTCAGTTCCTTTATTTTAATGACTGACTGTTAATGGGAATGAGTTAAAAATCTTAATTTTTTTTTCTTTATCAGTTGTTGGTAGGTAGGTCTGTATAATGTAGTAACAAACAGAAAGTGGGACCAGTGCTGCCACCACTAAATCAGTCTGGATTCTTAACAAATGGTAGGTTCTATTGGCATGAAGGGGGCATTAAAAGGTACTGTGGTGTCTTATAGACCAAAGACTTAAGAAACTCATGCTTCTCTGCAAGAATCTGCATGGTGGACAGTGTCTGCATCCAACCTTGAATCTAAATCTAAAGATCTAAAGAATCTAATTTTCCCTAAATTTGTATTAATCTACCTCTCCACCATGATGAGGAAAACATCATCTTACAACTACAGTGACCAAACTCAATGCAACAAATTGTTGGACCATCTTTCTTGCCAACAATAACAAGTCTGATTAATTTAATTTATAGATCTGTACTACACAGAGTTGTGGTAAGCCTGTAAGAGGTGTTGTGCGTTAGAGGAGAGATGGTTTTTAGCATAAATCATGCACCACTCTGAAAAGAGAGTGACTGTTCTCTGACAAATGCTACAGCTGCAGTAAAACTAAAGCCACCCCCCCATTTAACAGGCAAGCTATATTTATAGCTTTAAAACATAATTAAACATTAAGGAAGAGAAAAATGGAAGCACAAAATATTTTAATATATCAATTTAAAAATTATTGTTATGGCAGTACAGCAGAAGAAAAGAGTCTTTCCATTTGACACAAGACCTTACTGCACTCAGTATCACACTGTCAGAGCACCTTCCATTCCTGTGTAAGCAGTCAAGTTAGTATCAGTTGTAAGCTGTTGGCTGTTGTGTTGTCTGCTCCCTAGCAGTAGAAAATTACACTGTGGACACATGTTGCTGTGTATATTTTTAAAGCTGCTCAAAGAAATATGCTAGGCTCTTGCAACATTAGATAATGACATTTGGTTACCCTTAACTCCCAAGGGACTTTTTCCCTTTCATTCTCCCATGAAGAGAAATTTTACTCTTGCTGAGAAAAGCCAGAGAAATGAAGCTGCAGACTGTGATCTTTTTTCAAGGGTTTTAAGTGGTCTTTTATTTATCCCCTGTTCAGACAATGGACTGCTTTGAAGAGAGGAATACAAAATGATATGGAGGATGATCTGCAATATAAGGAACATATTTGTGGTGTAGTAACGCTGAGCATCAGAACATATACACTATAGCATTTTCTCTGTGTTGGAATTTCATAGCGCTAAAAGCTTGTGCTATCACCTGCCTGAGAGATTGTTGTTCTCCTCCAAGAGAGATGGGGTTTCCCAGCTAATGGAAGATAATAGCATCTGTGAATAACAGTTTCTTGATCAGATTATTGTTTAATGACTGACCGCGGCTGCATACCTTGGCTGTGAATGAGTCTTCAAAATGCTTTCTGTCCTCTGCCAACATCATATTTTTCTTGCTCAGCTTCTGCTTTAGCCAGGTGTTCCATGAGCTCTTCACACGCTGTACCTTCTTTGTAGCCGTGCTGTAGGACGGGTAGAGCTGTACATCATCTGCATTACACTAGCATTTGATTCTGTGTCTCCAGTTCACTTTGTAGTCATTTAGTGAAAAAACAGCAAAATAACTCATCCTTCTGAGAATAAACAGATGATGAGCCTTGGTTTCTTCCACAGCTCCTTGAATATGTGTGTTCTTAGGAAAGTGTAAAATCCTTTGAGTCTATTCTTAAACTTGTCCTTTGAAGTAGGTTAGCAGCGTCATGTGGCTTTCCAACTTAGGTATACCATTTTCCTCCTTTTCCTCTCCCTTTTCTCTCTTCCTATTTCCCAGGCCCTATTTCCTTTGTTATTATTATCATTATTTGGCAAAAGAGGAAGAGAAGGTGTAAGAAAATTTAAGACAGTAAAGAGGAAAAGTGACTGGAAGAATGGAATTAGCTTCTTATGCAAAACCAGACTTGGAATAAAAACACACTTCCTTTTTCTTCAGGTGGAATGAAAATATTTCCCATCCACTGAATTATGTTTTATTTTAAAGTTAATCATATTTTCTATACCAGTTTAATTTATTTTACTTAAATTCATTCCTAGTTTGATGCAGGATGTCCCAGTCTGCAAGGCCTTTCTGTCTTTGAAGCCATATCATGTCCCTTTTTGACGTGATACCACCTTATTGGTGATTTAAGGCTAACCCAAAGTCCATCCCAGTGATGCTTCCAGGAGTATTGAAGAGATCTTTCAGTACAGCAGCATTTTTCTTGTCATCTCTTTTACATCTGCAGGAATATGTAATTCTACTAATTAAATGTTAAACATAAAGAAAAGTTTAAGACTGGCAGGAAAGTCTTTGTCAAATGCATAAACCACAAAGGAATAAGATGTTGGATATTCTCTTTTATTCCCCCCGTCTGGTGAGCTTACTCAAATTAGTAAATTCTGTGCTACACTGAGTTGTTCAAGAGCATGATAAAAAAATTCAAAGTTCTTTGTAGTGGGTCAAATCCCCGGAAGCTTTGACTTTCATAAGAACAATTGACCCATACTAGGTTTGTGGGACTTCATTAGGATCATTCTTTTGAAGGATTAGGACATTACAAAGAATAAAGAAGGAATGAGACTTTTCATCTAGGCAGTGCGGTCTCCTTGATCGTGAAATCACCATTTCCCCTTGGAGGCCTCCCAAATGCAGCCCTCTTCCTCCTCACCCTCCCAGTCTATCTCAGAAATAGTTACCAATGACTGCTTCCTCTTGTTGCTGAATAGTAATAGCTGTGGAAATGATCAAACCTTGTTAGTGGTGTTACTACTCACTGATGTCTCCTTTAGTCTTGTGGGGCTGGTACCATAACTTTTGTTACTTAATGGCCTTGTTATAGCTATCCTGTGTTTTCCTGAGATTTTGGGAAGGACTGTGAGATGTCAGGCTAAACCTCTTCTTTTTGGGCTTCTGATTTATTAGGCTGTTCAGAGCTGGCCCTGGAAAGCTGGATGTTGCTTGCAAAAGGAAGTATATACTATTGCTGTATATGTACTCTATATATACAATATATAAACTGTAATATAGAAATTTTGTTACCTCTCCTTTCATTCTTCATGTCTCCATATGCATAATCTGACAAAGACTTTCTATTTCTATTACACAGTAAATAAGGAAATAGTTGTTCCAGTTCCATGCTTCAGTATGTCCTGGAAAAGTTTGCTTAAAAAAGCTTGCCTGCATATAAATGAGTTGGATTGGCAGTATGCTTTTAAACTTGTTGCTATGAATAATTTCAAAATAACCAGGAGAAATAAATGGTAATTTCTTGACTTCTGTTGTCATGGGTTGTTGGGGAATGGATAATGTGAGGAGGAGGAAAGAACTTATGTAGTTTTCTGTGGAAGTTAACTAAACAACTTGATATTTTACAGTATATTTTCCTGTACATAAAAAAAAAACTATGATAAATTAAATTATTTGGAGCTATAGGACATGTTTGTGTTAAAAGTTTCCAGGATATTAGTACCAGAACTGTAATGTCTCAGATGCAGTTACAATATAGTTTTGCTGAGTGTGCAAACCTGGATGTTTGCAATCAGAGTTGCACACCATGCAAATTGGTGCTAAGCAGCTAGGACTGAATGAGAAAGAAAATGTTTGCATGCGGATATGTGTGTGTTTGCACACCAAAGGTAAAAGTAGCCCTCTAGGTTGGCTGTTACTAACTCCTTTGTGCTACAACAGCTGCAATTTAAACACGCAGCAAAATATTGCTATTTTTTTCCTTCAACTCCCATAGTCCCACCCTGTTTCATTATATTAAAGAGACACGTTCATGAAAGCTATTTAAATACTCTTGCAGAAAGCATGCTACAGTATGTGCTGTTTTGGAAATGGCATGCATTTATGTTGTTTCTCATATAAACAATTCTTTCATCTATACTCTGTTGGGTTAAGCAATGATTAAGTAATACTTTGTGCATTTATACAAAGTCATCCATTAGAAATATTTTCCTTCAGCATTTAATACAAACCTGAGGTAGGTTTAATGTATACATATGAGCTTTATTAATAATATTAATGCCACTATCTGACTTTTTCCTTTCTTGAAGATAGGAATGATTTTGCTAATTTCATACTTAGTGGCCAGTAGCATATTCAGACTACATATTCCACTTCTGATGAGATCAAATAGACATGTTCCATGATATGTATTATGCAAATAAAAAATACATAACCAATTTTGAAAAAACCCTTATCATGACAGTCAATTATAAATCATTTCATTAGCTTTCTAGCACTGTAGCTTTGGGAAGCTTCATTCATATGATTTGCTGTCCTGTACCTTAACGTATTAAATCTTTCCTTTTCAAGGCAGTAATGTCTGCCAAAAGAAACAACAGAGGATGTTAATTCATGTTTAAAGCAGACATTCAGTTCTCATATTGCAGCACCACTAATTCAATGCTGAAGACCTCTTTACTACCTATCATTTATTTTAAATGGAAAAGCAAGCATGCTGTTAAGAGAAAGCAATACTTACTTGAGAAGGATTCTGCAAGCTCTGTTCTGCTAGTCCACAGACTGAAATGATGAAGCCAGATTTAGAAGTAGCTTATTAGGTGCATGCTGCTTCAACAGTTACAGCTTTTCTTTTTTTTTTAACTGAAAGACAGGATCATTTTCTTTTAATGAAGCCAGCCCAGAATGATACGCTGTCCATGTTGCCATGAGAGCATAAACTTGCAGGGCAAAGTCAAGCAATTTCCGAACAACTTACTAAGGTTCATTCGCTGTCAACTTGCCAGTGCTTTTCTGTGTAGTCACAAACTTTAACACCATCAGGGAGGGTCATGGTATGTCACAAATGCAGGAAATTACTAGTTAGTCACGTACACTTGAGATTGAATGTGATTGAGTCAGTATTGTTTGTGAATGTAAGTGGAAAACTGAGTAGAGCCAAAATCTTTCCATTGAAACATCCACTGAATTCCCTCGAGAGGGGACAAAGTTCTGATTACAGTCAAAATGCAGCACCTGCTAGTCTTCTTTGCTCTGGTGGTTGTAGGCTACTTCTAGAGCTCCAGCCCTGAGACGAGTGTAGGAACTGCCCCAAAGGGATTACACAAATGTGAAAAACTGTTTAGTTTTGCCTTTGATATTTTGGGAGAAAAATTGTTAAACATCACATTTTTGAGTGTACACAAACCATTGCAATTATGAAGGCATGTAATTATGGTTATAAAGTCATCCATATGTCTCTATATATTTAATGTATAAAACCATACACACTTTTAGAGTTTTAGTGATGTCACCATTTAAAGTACTTAAACATTTTTGTTAGAATTCTCCACCCAATACAAAATTGTACATCATGGTGCAGCAGTCAATTATATCTGCAGTATTGCACTGCAGAGAAGAAACCATTCTTTAAGTTTAGACCTGCATTTTGAGACATTTTACTTTAAATTGTCTTTTGCCCAGCAATGCTTTTGGACAGGGAGAGATCAATTAGAAATTACTCTGAGTAGTCAGGTTTCGGCTTATCCTGATTTAGCTTGTCCAAAAGAATGGAGCTCTCATCTCTAATGTAAAGACAGATGTGAACTGTGTTATCCATGCTCTGCATCATTAGCTTGCCAGTCTGAGGTGGGGAGATGGCCCATGGTCAGCCACACCTCCATGTCTTGACTTGAAAAAAAAGGTGTCAGGGGAAAGGGAAGGATAACTGGTTACATTCAGTTATTGCACTGCTGTTGTCAAGTTCCTACATACATCCCAGAGTGGGCATGCTCAGGAGCTTCCCTTTACAGCTGCTCATCATCAGCTGTCAGGAGATTTGGGTTTATTGCTCCCACTGAGTTTTGAACATTGTACAATGTGAAAGACCTGGGTGTTCAAGGAGGCAAATCTTCCCAGCATCCTAGGGGCAAACTCGTAACAGCAGCACCTTCCTTTCACCAGAAGAAAACAGACCTTGCCTCTTAAAAGGCAATGATTAATGCCTCTGAACTGCCACTGAATTTAAAACCCAGCAGAAGCTGCAGAAATCCAGCACTCGTTGCTTCTAAACGCTGCAAAATATTAGACAGAGTACAGGTTTCTAGCTCATGACTCCTGGTGGTCTCAGCCGTAGAATGGCTCTTGTAGCCATAGGACCTTGTAACTGCATCCCTGCTTCTGTTCCCATTTGGTTTAACCACAGGTGACGTGGAAAATATTTGGCTGCTCGTTATTCTGTTGGGGTTTTTTCAGACTAGCAAGGCCACTCCATAGCTCTGTAACTAGATTTTCCGTTATAAGATCTTCTGAATAGCAAATTCTTCCCCTCAGGCTTCATTATATGTTAGGAGCAGACTGGTGAATTCAAACCAAGTGCAAATGGTCAGTCATTGTAGGCCAGAACCGCCAAGACATATATGGGAAGATAAGAACATTGCAATTCTTATGAGAAATAGCATTTTTTTCTGGTTAGCTGACATGAGAGGAGGGGAAACATGACTTCATTTGCAGACTTTGCTTTAGCTATTGCCATATTTAAAGTTGGGCGGTTAGAGAGACAAAATGTTGCCTACCCCTCTGTGTATACCCCTTTTCCTTTGGCTCTTCCAGGTGTAAAAATATTTTTCCAGCTATTAGTGATCAATTCCAAATTAGCCCAATGAAATTCCAGTTCCAGTTTCCAAATGAAAGTAAGGCAAGGCACAGAAACTCCTCCTCGAACAAAGCTTCTGTAAATACAAATAAACAGTCATGTTTTCCACCTCCTTTTCCATTTCTCCATTTCTTGGCTTGCTTTTCTTTTTGCACGCTATGAAGTGCTGTACCAAGCAAGTCTCCTTTCACTCCCTGCCCCTGCTTGAGCAGAGCTTTCACCTGAATCTGTAATCCTATTGTGAATTCCTGTACAGGACACATGAAGCATTTCAGAATGAATGGCTGGCACAGCCACTGAGCTTGGGGAAAGATACAGAATTTATGATCGCTAGCCTGGCTGAGAAAACAGTGATATGATTGATTCTAAGTATATCTTGCAGAGCACTGCTATCTAACCACTCATTCTTTCTCATTTTTTTTTCTCCGCCTCCCTCTTCTTTTGGTAAAATAATTGCTAACAATAACCTCAGCAGCAGTAGGAAAAGAAAGTACAGTCAAGGCTCGACTTTGAATTTCAGCAGTAATGTAACTGGAATCTTTGGTCTTGCCCTTTTATGGGATTTGAACTGGATATTTTAAAACTCATTCAATGTGAAGGCAGCAGGTCTTAGAATGGTGAAAGAATGAATGCAATGAAGCAGTTATTTTACAAGCTGGTGCTCCAAAAGATAAAAGCAAAAGTCTAGGGCAAAACTGATACCATTGTTCACTTGGCTATTGGTTGTATAACTGAATTTGTTGGTAACTTTACGCGAACATCATGCATCTATGAAGGAAAAAATACATCTGCAAGTGATCTCAGATAATATACATGAGCAGTCACAATACTTGAAAGATAACAGAAGCTTTGGAAAGTTTAGTGCATATTAGTGTCTCCTTCTCTCTGTGTCACCTTCTTTCAGTGTCATGTTTTAAATCCTTGTTGTCATAAATACTTTCATCGCTTCAAATCTAGATAGAAAATAACCAAAGGTTAGAAGCTAGAAAACTGTCCAATGCAAAATAAAGCCTTACTTTTAAACAAAGACAGTATTTTTCTGTCAAACAAACTGCTACAGAGCATGGGAAATTCTTGAGTATTTGGATTTTTTACTAAATTTGTAAGTTTATACATATATATATATATATAAAAATGAACATACATATGCACATATTTTGATTTGCAAAGTAATTTATGCTTCCATGGGAAAAAATTAAAAACTCCCCTTTTTCATTCACTTTCTTCAGACCAATTTATTGCTAAGAGCAATAAATAAGTTGCAGTAAGAGTACTGACAGCATGCCTGAATGGTATCTCATGGTTTTAAAAGGAGCCTACTTTGTGGTGTTCGGGCACTTTATTTGCTTCCTGTTATCATGTTTAGAGCTTGGAAATGTGTTTTTTAAGAATCTGTCTTTGCTGTGTCATGGGAACAATGTCATGAACACAGCAAAATGGAATGGCCACTTGTGTTTGAATATAGTTTTTTTCATTAGAGTGACCAACCATTATGGTGAATTTAATGTCCTTAATTGGTCTTCCTCATCCTCCCTTCACGGAATGATGTAGACAGGGAGTTTAAGGAAGCTTGCTTAGCTTTTGTGTATGGGGAGTATTTTCTAATGCTAAACCACAAGATAACAGAAGGAGCTTGACAATGGCCTTCAAAATCTTTCCCTGATGGTCCAAAAACAGTTGTGTGGAGCTTCAGAAGCCTCAGTCTTTAGCAGGGAGAGGGAAAGAAAGAGGGTCTTGACATTCCTTTACTAGTGTAAAACCTACAGAGGAACACTGTGAGCCGGGGGGCAGCCGGGGCCAGGGACTCCCAGGGGTGAGCAGGGCAGGGACCTTGCCAGCCAGGGCCTTGTGTTTGCACTGTCGTGCCTGTATGTGTCTCTTGAATGGCCTTGGAGAAAGTCATACGTTGCTGACTAGAGCATTAGGAGCAGAAGTCTTAGGAAGGATTTGTCCTGCAAATGGTTTACATTGGTGCAGCAGGACTTTTGGACAAACACAAAATCATCCCTTAAAAATTGAAGCTCTAGCTAAAGCTATTTGCTGAATTTGACCTCAGTCTACAAATAACCTCAGCTGCTCTGAACCTGCATTTCTAACCAAAAAATAAAAATGCCCAGCTTGTATCCTGAAGACCTAAGTTGTACCTTGGCTAGGGGATTATTTTGTCTTTCTAAGTCCTCTGGGATTGTTCAGCAAAATAAATGTATCTCATCTGGCTGCAGTACTCATCACTCTGTCAAGTGTAATCAAATATGGGGAGGGGAGAGGGGAGATAACCTTGAGAGAGGGGGTGTGCTGCAAATTCAGGCAATATATAGCAAGTTCCTTTTCACGTGTGCAGTAATCTTTTCTCCCACCGTGTTTATCATTCTCCACACATAGCCTGCTATCTGCACATCAGTCATGCTCAACTTTCAGCAGCCTGGCTATTGCACACCTACGCATAGATTCCCACAGTCTTCATTCATTTCACATTTGAATCAGCATCTAAACACCTCTACAGAAACAGCATACAGAGAAAATTAATGTTGTTAATGAGTGTGTTTGTGAGGAGACCACTTTTTTGCTGGGAGGTGCTTATTCTGGACACTTGTAGTTTAGATTTTTTGTTCCAGTAAACCTTGCCTCTTTTATTTAAAGAAAAGCCTTTGCAAATGTCACATGCAATGACTTTCGAGGAGCATAAACTTTACTTTTGTCAAAAGAAACACATGGGAATTTCACACTGTAGCGCTGAGAACATTATTAAAAGTAGGGGATATAATACCACCCTGTTGAAGCTATTGAGTCCAATATAGCTTAGAGTAAAAAATACTTAACCTTGGGTCAGCACTGCTAAGAACATGACCTGTTAGCAGTCTCTACCTTTACATTTCAAGTCTATTTGGTTAACTCTGAAAATCAAGCTACTAAACTAGAATGCTTTTAGAATTTATGAACTATTTTTGTATCCTATTCTTTTTGTCTGTTGCTTTGAGTCTTTATGGATTTTCAACGAGACAGTGTTCTTTATATCATCTGTAACCAGCATTTTTCCAATATATTGCCGATGCTGCTTCTCTGGTTATTTCTCCTAAAATTGCTTCAAGAAGATGTAGAGAAGGCAAAAATGAAAAATAAGACTTCAGATGCCAAATTGATTTGAAGAAATACATATGCTTGTTAAGCTCTATTTAGCCAGCTCTTTGCTAAGTATGTTTGTTGTGCATTATTAAATTTGACTCACTTGGAAATGAGTCTCTTTTTCAGACCCTTCAAGGTAGAAAAGGGACATTTACAACCTTATATCATTCTAGCTAATATGAGAGATCAGGCCTTCCCACACCATAAACATCTATCTTCTTAAAGACAGAGAATGTAAGCTACTTTTTAGAACTGTCTTGTCTTAGCATTTTCCTGTTTTTTTCCTATTCTTTAGCAAAAGTAGGAATAGAAAAGTAGCATAAAGTATTATAATGCATTACAGGTAGGAAAGATTACTTGTGATTTAGACATAATAGTCTCATTTCCTGGTATGAAGAAGCTGATCAGCAGCTAGTTCCAAAATGATGTTTGCTTGCTTGAATGACTAGGGAAATACTGATTGCTTTAGGGTGCATGTTTCAGCCCAGGACATATATGGCTGTTCTTTCAAAACCTTGATTTGAACCTGCTTTTTCTTTAGAAGGGAATATGAAAAACAAACAGATATTTGTAGGGGCTGTAACTCACCAAGATCCCCATGTAACCTGACCTTGTCCAGAACACAAGCATATCCACTAGCTCTGAAAAACGAAAATTCTGTTTCAGGGCAGGTATCATTAACATACTGCTAATGGGACATGACATCCCATTCTACTAGGTAGTATGACAGTTGCAGGGTGGTAATGATGTGGGTTATTTTTGTTGCTGAAATATAATGTCTCTCTTTCAGGGACTGGTGGATGGTCTCTGCCACCAAAGAACACCATATTTACTGGTTAAATGGCAAAAGAGCAAGATCAGCTTTAAGGAAATTCTTACCGGGAAAAGAATTTTTCAACGGTTTTTACCACCTATCATATAAAATAGCCCATTTTCTTTATCTCTCAGTCTTATAAAATGTGCTATAGTTTAAATACCCCAAATTTCAGATCATGGAATCATGTGATTCTTGGATTTCATTTATAAAATAGGAAGCTGTGCTTTAGCAGGAATACCTGCAAAGTGTTGCATCTTGCAAAGACACAGAAGGGAGAAACCCCATAACAAAGATCCAACATTTATTGTAAACTGACTCATATTGTATGCCTGACTCATAAAACTAGTTTTCATTAGCTGGAAATGACAGTTTGTTCACATTGCAATTTGCAGCTTAAAGATATTTCAGGACACTGTGTAAAACAGCATGATCTCCTCAAAAAACATGATCCAGCTCCAAACAGACTTAATGTATTGGAAAGTGCTCATCTAGACTAAACCAAATCACTCTTGAACATATTTGATTCTACTGAGGAAAAATAATAGTATCTGCTGAAGTAACGATTAAATTCTAAAATGCAAGTTCTAGGTGATCCCCTGTAGGTGCATATGTACTAGAGGTACTTTTAATAAGCTTAACAGGCACTGAGGAGGCTCAAAATTTCGTCATCCAAATATTCAGATTAATTTTGAAATTTTGATCTTACAAAACATTCGAGGAGCTTCAGAAATTTAGCATGCACTTGTGATTGAACTGACAGATATCCCAGACATAAGAACACTGCTGGATAGCCCTGATGCCTTACCACAAGTCTGCCACATAGTGTGATGTTTCAGTCTTCCACTTGGATTTTAGCAAAGCTGTGATTTACACAATAGTCTATATTTCATGTCTTAACTCCTGAAGAATTATTCTGTTACGACTTTTGTCCTTGATTAATTTCCCTGAAGAAATATATTGTTTAAAAAGGCTTTCTTCTGCTAAAATATCTTTTATTTCTGGCAGCTAATAAGATCATCTCTTACTTCTGTGCTGTCAAGGGGATTATAATGAGGTAAGCTGCATTAAAAGATACAGAATAGAAATTCACAGCCAGTCTGGCAAAAGTATTCAGATGCTGATGATGGATTGTAATGATAGATAGCAGACCAACAAACCAGCAGCTATCATTATTGCATTATCTGTATTTTTTGCTCTATGGCATGCTTTCTGTTACCTTCCCTCTTATGAATTGAAAGGCTTGTTTTTGAGTATTCATGTTTATTTTGCTCAATAGAACTGTAAAGCAAAGTACTTCTGAGATGAGAAAGTTTGTTTATGGGGAAGTTGGATTTGTACTTTGATACAGTACGTTGCTCCAGGATTTGGAGGGCTAATAACTTCTATCCATATTCCTACTAGGAAGAGTAAAATTAATCTTCTATTGTTATAGTTACAAAGTTGGATAAAATAATATTGTACGTGGAACTTGTGGGATATGCACCTTTTGGACCTTTCAGTCAGGCAGAATATTTTTTAATTCTAAAGTCTGAAAATGAGAGAAGAGTTGAAGAATAGAAGCATGTCTATGTTCAGAGCAGACATTTCAGAGCTCCCAGAAATGGCTAAGCATGTTATTTGAGATACAGCCATCCTTGTAACACACAGTAGCTATATGGATTAGTAATGTATCAAATCCTAGAATTAACAGTAATGACTGTCTGTTGTAAATGAACTATCTTCAAAACTACAAAATTTGCCTTAAGTAATATAGTAGACCACAGGCTAAGAAAGGCAAGCTAACAGGTAGGAGGAATTGCTTAGAGAGATTCACATATGTGGAATATAATTTTGTATTAAAGAAGGAAAGCAGGAAGGGTGGATTCATGAAGCTAATGAATTAAGAAAATGGATAAATTCTCATCTAGTCTACCATACTTACCATATAGACATCCTGATGTTTTCAGAGAAATGGAGATGAAGTTGGTTTGCTGATCTGAATGCAAATTTAAGTCTTTCAGACAGTTATATGATATAAGAGGATGATAATTTTCAGAAGTGCTCAATGCTACCACCATTGAAAATTCAATCAAATCCCTGATATTTAAATGTAGTAGTACCCAAGCATACAGCATTGAATTTTTTTGAGACCCACTAATGCATAGAGTGAGATGACTGTTGTCTCCTGCCTGTGTTTCTGCCCTGAGGCATCAACAGTTTTCTCAGGGGACAGTAGATCTCCTTGCTTTAGCAATGTCTTTGGACTTGGACTTCTCAGCCTTCAACGAGGGGTTTACTTATCAGAGAGCTCCAGGTCCACATTGATCATCCCAGATCTCTTCATCTCACTCCTTCGCTTGCACATCCAATTTGGCCAGTAGTTTTCTTATAAAATCTATTACCTTCTTTTCCAGATGTGAACAGTACTGCTGTTACGATACACATTCAGAGGAGAAACAAGAGAAAATTTGCTGAATGCCTGAAGTCTGACATATCTGAGTTACTTTACAAGAGCCTCTGCATGACAGAGAGTCAGCTCTAGTGGGTCTGTGAAGAGCCATTCAAAGATGCAGCCCCACAGGAAAATTTTGAAAATTTTTTATATCCCGCATGATTGGAATCATGTATTTCACATGAAAATAGCATATTTTCCCTAGTTGAAGACATTCAGATCCTATATCCTAGTAGCCAATCATTCTAATAAAATTTATCTAATATTACAATAAAATACAAGGGCAGCATATGAGGTAACTTATCAAGTCAATTGTTGCAAACAAGGAGATGAAATATTTTCCCAAATGCTGCATAATACTTTGCTATGATTGGATTGTGGTAATAATGTATTTACAGTCACCTGTCTAAAGCAGGATAAAAAAATGCAGAACCAGCAGAATCAGAATTTTTCAAGAGTACAGAATATCCAGTTAAAGCATTTTTATGTAGGTGAAAAGCTCTCATTAGATTTTGACATAAATACACTAGTTATGAAAGCTAAAGTACTATTTATCAGAGCAATGTACTACATTTAATACATGAAATATATGATATCAGGAAGACAGGTTCCTGTTTTACTCTGACCAAAAATTATTTAGACTAGACCTACTGTCAAACTGCAAAACTGGGGAAATTCATTTTCCGTTCATAAGGCTTTCCTTTTAATTTCATCTTAAGGAGATTACTTTTGTCTGCTGCTTAGCTAGAACTAGCTATGTAGTACTATGCTATCTAGCAGTTCCCATGGACTTTTCTGAGGTGCCTACAGTCAGTGATGGATGAAATGACTGATCTCTGCATAAGAGAGGTGTATTTCAGCTTATAAAATAGCATAGGTTCTCTTTAATTAGAATCATAGACTCATTCAGGTTGGAAAAGAGCTTTGAGATCATCAGGTTCAACTGTTAACTGAGGAATGCCAAGTCCATCACTAAACCATGTCCCTAAGCTCCTCATCTATGTGGTTTTTAAACACCTTCAGGGATGGTGATTCCACCACCTCCCTGGGCAGCCTGTGCCAGTGCTTCAACACCCTTTCAGTGAAAAAAAAAAATGCTGATATCCAATCTAAACCTCCCCTGGCATAAGCTGGTATTGTTTCTTCTTGTCCTATCACTTGTTATCTGGGAGTTAAGACCTTCCCCACCTGCCTACAACCTCCTTTCAGGCAGCTGAAAGAGCAATAAGATCCCCCCTGAGCATCCTTCTCTCCACTAAACAACCCCAGTTCCCTCACCTGTGCCTCGTAAGACCGGTGCTCCAGACCCTTCACCAGCCCCGCTGCCCTTCCCTGGACACGCTCCAGCCCCCCCGTGTCTTTCCTGCGGTGAGGGGCCAAACTGGACACAGGATTCCAGGCACGGCCTCACCGGTGCCGAGTGCAGGGGGATGGTCACTGCCCTGGTCCTGCTGGCCTATTTCAAATCCTCTATTTCATGGAAAAATTCCACAGGAATTACTTAAATGCCATCACTGTGCTCAACATGGTGCAAATATGCACCTTGTTTCAAAGAAAGGAGAGCTATAAATTCTAACTGTGAAATGTTTGAGTTAGCAACCAGTTATGCACCATGCCTTTTGCCATTTATGCCTGTTGCACTGCTCCGCTCAAGATGGGCTACCCAGTAGCTTCTCAGACAAAACATTTGACTGACAGTTACAGTGCAATGTGGCCTCCACTACTGTGCTCATCACGCGTCTTTATGAGGTGAAGTGTTCTGTTCCTCAGGGAGCACTTTTGAGGCCAAGCTTTTTCTCACCCTCATACATCCCTCATATATTACCAAAGAAAATAATTCTTTTGAAATTTGAGCTGCAGTGGTCCAGAAGAACAATTTTTTGGGTCCACATCCCATTAAAGTTCTGAGCGAAACTTCTTCTGGGATTGGATCTGCAGACTCTACTTTTGCAAGTTGGACTGGCTGTGTCACTGTACTGGTAAATTAACGTCTTTAGCACCAGGGCTAACTGGCCCAAAGTAACTTTTTCCATACTGTTGATCTCTGATAGCCTCCAAAATTGGAAAATTATTTGCAGATTTCCTACTCAGAATGTTCCTTTGTCCATACTAATTCTTAGACTGTGCCCAGGAATTATTTAGGAAAGGGCTAGATATCTTAGGTCAAAGCTGTGTCAGGCCATAATATCATTATAATGGTGTAGACAATTGCATTTCATTGCCTAGGAATGTTTCTTCATACTGTTCCCCTTCATAGGTCTGGTCTACCAGAACAGTTACCAGAAACGTATCAAAAAGCCACAGGAGTTCTATTCTGTCACATTTCTATTTCTTGTCCAATTTTCAGCTGTCTAAACTCAGCTAAAATAACAGCCTTCGTATTACTGCTAGTTTATTTCATAGAACTGTGCTCTTGCACCTATTTTCATTATGCCTAGGTCTTGAATAATCCAATGATCTCTTTGTCTTCTCGAGTCACTATCAAATTGCAGTTTGCGGCTGTTTTTATTTTACCTAGCTGGTTTCACTTAACTTCAATGCAGCGGTAATGGTTGAACTCCGTTTTCCTGAGTTCCATGCAGAAAGTCCTCCCGGGTAGCTGCTTCTTCTACCTAACCAGCATTCATCAATTCTATGATGCTGATTTCCCAGAAATAGCACTAATTTCATTCTTCAAGATTTCTATTCCTCTTTTACACACCTCCCCTGTTCCCCACTTATCTGTTCTGCTCATTGCTTAGAGCAAGTACAGTCTAAAATCAGCATGCTCTTCTTATATTCCTCAGTGCATGGATTAGGAAATCTAACTTTAGATCTCCAAGTCTGAATATTGTGTCACCACATATAAATATAAACCATGCCTAGGAATAGGCTAGTGCTAGGATTCATAAGTTTGTAATTGCTTGTGATAAGTAAATCCCTCAAAACTTAGTCTGAATAATTACTTTTCCAAACAAAGTTTGCCATAAAGTTTATCAAGCTATTTAAAAAAAAAAACAACAACCCCCCCAAAAAAAAACTTTCAGGAATGCTCTCCTGACTTCTTGACTGGGAAAATATATGATTTTATACACAACGTAGTTTAAGATTTAAGGAGCTCTAGAATGTGTGCTGTGAGCTGCACTGTACTTCATGACAATAACCTTGCAAATCCTTACATAATTAAGTGAATAGCCCATAAATAATACCTTTCAGTGCATAGATACTTAAAAATATTAGGGACCAAGTTTAGTGTTCTGTGTGTATTTACAGGCATTGCATTGGTCATTCATGAATTTTGGACATCTGAAAAACATGGCATCAACTATGCTAATTAAAACTGGTTTCAGCTGGAAATCTTTCTTCATTACAATTTTGGCAGCAGTGAACATGGTATTTTAAGTTCTCAGTTTCTCATTTTCACTTCAAAAATATTGTTTTGAGGGTTGAAAAGGAAAGAACATTTGCGGCAGCAGCTTCTGTTTTTGAAAGGAGAAAGGGAAGTAGTATCATAGAGTCAAACAGCCCAGGCTGGACAGGACCTTGAAAGATCATCTGGTCCAACCTTTCAAGGGAAAGGGAGCCTAGATGAGATTATCCAGCATCCTGCCCAGTCACATTCTGAAAACCTCTGATATTGCCATGCCTAGCATAATTTCACAAATACAAATAACCTGAAAATAGCTGGATTTTATCTCATTTTAAGAATGCAGTGGTTATTGCTCTGAGTTTTCTCTATTCAACCATTTAGTTTTATTTTTACGGATTTTTTTAAAAGTGGAAAATGAACTTTTATTCATTACAAGAAAAGCAAAACTTTGTGGGTCTTGGGATCCTATTGTCAGAAAAGATAGAATCTGTTTAAAGCTTGCAAATTAAAAAAAAAAATAATCATTGCACCAATGGGTATAAGCTAAATACAGTCAAGGCAGTAGAAAATACTCTAATTTAGCTGTGTGCATTAGACACAGCAGGATGAAACACTGACATCAATGAATTAAGTATTCCAAGGAGAAGACTCACATTTCTTTAAAAACCCTTAAATACTTGAAAGCCTGTGTGGAGCTCAGGTGGTGACCTGACATCTTGACCAGGACAAATCTTTCCAGTCTTCAGCCACTCTCACAAGAAGATTTTTCCTTATGTTTAAAAGGAAGGAGTCTGTGCCCATTGCCTCTTACCCTGTCACTGTACCACTGAGAAGAGTCTGGCTCCATCTTCTGTACTCCTCTTCATCAAATATTTATACACCTGAATAAAGTTCCTACCCTGAGCCTCTCCTCCAGGCTCAGTAAGTTTCCCTTGTAATGGAGAGCACAGGACTGGATCCAGTACCCCAGGGTGTGTCTCACCAAGCCTGAGCAGAGGGGAAGAATCACTTCTGTTGATCTGCTGGCAACATTCATCCGAATGCAGCTGAGGATGCTGTTGGTCTTCTTGTCACAGAAGCACATTGCTTGCTTGTGTTCAACTTCTTGTCTACCCGGAACCTCAGGTCCTTTTCTGAAAATCTGCTTTCCAGCTTGTTGGCACACAGCCTGTACCAGAGTATAGGTTATTCCTCCACAGGTGCAGGAATTCCTTTGCATTTCCTTTTTTTCAGCTTCATTCCTCTCTGCCCATTTCTCCAGCCTGTCCAGGTTTCCCTAAATGGCAGCTCAAACATTTTCTGTATCAAACGCCCCTCCCAGATTTGTATCATTTATAAGCTTGCTGAGGGCCCATTTGGTACAATCATCCAGGTCATTAAATGAAGGTGTTGAACAATGTCATACATGGTATCCTTCCCTGAATTATAGCTCTACTGGCTTATCTTTTATTAAAGAAAGAGATGACCAATGTATTTGTGCATGATAAAATGAGTAGAAAGGGCACAGGAAGGGGATGGGAACAATATAATTTTGCCTGCTGTGCTTCTAAGGCTGCCCTTGCTTAGCTCAGATATGTTGGTATTTCCTGTTTTCCATTCCTTCCCTGAAGATCAAAATCCTGCAAGGGGTACATCCATATGGGTTTCAAGAAGCTGGTGGAGAAGGGGAAACTGCAGAGTTTACATGCATCCACTATATTGACATGTGGAAGAGCAGTTTCACTTAGTATGGAATACCCTAGTTCTTTCAATCTGTACTGCTAGTGACCAATAAACCAGGGTGCAGAGGAAAGTGAACAAGATTCAGATAAAGAATGAAGTATCTCAAAATGAATTTTTTCATATCCAGATCCTGACGTCATCAAAATATGGGGTTTGGTTTTGGACCACTTTTAGAGAACAGTTCTACTCAACTAATGTAGTTAGTTCATGCATTATACTGAATTTCAATGAAAGGAAGAGAGATGTGGCAACAGTCAGACTTGAAGGTACTTATCCGTCATTTGATAAAATGAATGAAGAGTTTTCCAGCACAGCTTCTAAACTTTTAAGAAAGGTCACTCACTTACTGCAAGGGAAATTGTCTTTCACTCAAGTCTTCTCCCTGCTTTCGCTTTATTTATGTTTTATCATTCCAAGTATCATCTGAAAATGAAAAGTAATATAATGTCATAAAAGGTGTTATCAGAAAACAACATCACTTCCATTATTGCTGACATGAAACCAAACTGATCTGTGAATAAAAGCATTACAGCTGATCAAAAGCTCCCATTTTGTTGTTGCCACAAAAGAGACATCTCAAAACAGCATCTCTTTTTGTGGTTACTTTATTTTCAGCATTGTTCTTGCAGAAAGTCTTTCTTGATTTGGGGAAAAAATAAGGCTCATTATTGGCCCAATACAAGCTCACAGTTGTGGAGATGTTTTTGTCAAAGAGATAAGCACTGAAGGGATCTGAAGAAGAGAACAAGTGTTTCCCATGTGGCTAAGTGAGAAGCCCTTCCAAGGCTTAGACAACAGAATGGAGAAGAAAGATGGGGTGAGACAGAAATAAAGGATGCAACTGTGTAGGTTAAAGGTGGCTTGGTAGATAAGGTGGCCTTTAGGATGGGTATGCACTTTCCACTACTTACTGTGTGACCTTGAGAGAGCCAGTCAGTCTTTAGTACCTTGGTTACCTGTTTCTAAATGTGTAATTACCTCACAAGGACAAAACCATGCCAGATTATGGAATGCACAGGAATTACAGAGGAGTTTTAAGACCCCATGGGTCATGAGGTGGAAGAATTATGACACGCTGAGAGCAGGCAACAAGGAAGATGCTGAGAGATGTTGTTCAATATGAGAGGAATGAAACCCATACACGGGTATACTCTGCTGCAGTTTGCACTGCATTGCACAAATTCATTGGTATGATGCACTCAAACAGATTCTCTTTTACAAATTAGAAAACAGGAATATCAGGGGCTGAAAATGCTGAACTATCATCTGAAATGGCCAGTTTTAGAGTAAGTTGTTCGTGTTTTGATTTCTTGTTTAAAGTGGGTAGATTGGAAAGAAACATTCCAGAGAATTTGAAGAAAATGCACGGTTTTGAACAGTTGGCCGTTTATTCAGCCTTGGACCTAGGCAGTATGGTATCTGACTATAAGATATTCTGTAGAAAGAATGCAAATGCATTCTCAGAACAAACTGCAACAGACAAAACTTCACTACATAATTACTAAAACACGCTCAGGCTTCATTCCCTGAAGCACCTCTGTCAATCAGCTGGTGTCTTCCAGTGACTCTCAAACATGTTGACTGAATATAATGAGTAGTTTAATCACTGTCTGGAGATGTACACTCAGTCACTAATGCATTATTATACACTCATACATTTTATTGAATGTTATTAATCATAGTACAAGACTTAGGTTTTGGCTGAAATCTACTGCTTGCATCTCAAAGAGTTTTTCCTTCTAAAATGTAGGATATTTTGATTGTTCATTCATATCAAGCTAAGACAAGAAGCCTCGCCTCTCAGCTTTCTGTCTGCCTCTCTGCTTCCTGTCTATGTGTTCATTACTAATTCTGTTTTACAGATAACACAAAATCCCTGGTTCATCTTTAAAATGCCTTGTAACCTGTTGCTCCAAAATAGTTTTCAGCAATAAACATGATTATCAGTGTCAGATCCCCAAGCAAGCTGCTGTAAGTTTGATTATCCTATGAATTGCCTGATCCTGTCATTTTTTCCTGGAGACACAATGCAGAATAAAGGTGCAGAATGAAAGGCCTTCATATGGCTTCTTGTATGACAACAAAATACTCGCAGTGTAGTAAAACTCCTTTGTTTTGTGGCTTTAGAAGGAAAACAAAAAGGAGCCTGCCATGATTAAAATCACTGTCAAATATACAACTTGTCTTTCTCCCAATATTTATTCAGCAGGCATTTTCAGTGTTTGGAAATATGATTCTTCACTGATGAGCAAGACTGGCTATATGCTGGAAAACAGATAACTGAGCCCTAGCTTCAAAGATGGATAATTCTTGTACCCACCGAGCTGCTTGTGCAAATGCTGATAGGGAATCTGATATGGTGCTGATGTCTACTCAGCGACAGCAGGAGGTAAAAGACTGCAGTATGGTGAAGTTGACTTCTGAACTGGAATTCATTGGAATTAGGCAGCATCTAAAAAACTTACCTGCCTGGACTGGAGCTTGACCAATCTAAAAGTAGAGAAAACAGTTCCATATACGTGCTATATGCATGTATGACAAGACTGTCTTTTTAATGGATGTTTTCCTACTTAAGATGACTAGCAGGAGTAAAGTATAAGAAGTAACTATGGAGATGGAGGTAAAAGATAATTTTCTGTATCTTCTGTCCCTATACTTCATGAGGGTAGGGTCTTGTTTGCTATGGTCTTAATTTTAAACATCAGAGTAACATAAAATGAAATGTTATGTTGGATGGCATATGTTAAATGATAACAGGGGAAGAACTAAGTTAATTATTTAGATGGGGACTTTTTTTGCTAGTTCTTTACAAGATTTTGCTAAAAATAGCCCAATATGCTCTCCACTTGCATCTAGTAATTTATATGCTTTACTTTTACAAAATAAGTGGATGTGTGGAAATCTGAGCTTTAACATAATAATCTTTAAGATCACAAGACACAAGTAGTACCTTACACAGAATAAGAGTGGATCTGGCTGCTCAGATCCCCTGATATTGAATTCAATGTTGAAACGAAGATATTTGTGGTCCAGTCTTGTGAGCAACACATTGTTGACTCAGAGATAAAATGGAAGCTGTGTTCTGTCCTGAGCATAAAAACTGACTCTGTACACACGAGGGTGGAACTATTTCTACTTTGCATGGATTGACACAGAACGGCATTCGTAGTGTGTCTTTGTTATAGTGACTACCAGAAGCTGAAAGGTTTAGGAAGAAATTTTTCCATTTGCATCTATCCTGGTGCTGGAAAAACACCGTTACAGAAATAACAACAATGTGGTTAAGGTACAGACTCATTCTGTGTTGGACTTGAAGTCACTACTGTGAAAGGCTTATGCTTCAAGTTGTCCATAAAGACATTTATTTGACTTAAGTGAGCCTTAGTTGTCCTGGACAAAGGTAGTGTAGGTTTATGACATCAGTCTCCAGTTCTTTGGTATGCAGTCATTAAAGAAGCTAAAATTACATTGTAGGAGTAAATTTTGGTCCCTCATTCTTACTAATAACATTTCAAAAATACTGTCTGGGAATGTTTTATGCAGTGATATATCTGAAGCTACAGACAGCTTCAAGCTCTAACTTTCATGGGAAAGGCCATGGATAAAGCCAGTGGCTATAGCCTACAGCAAAAGCAGGTTCTTCCTCTTCCCCCACCCTACTCCAAACCTCTTAATTCAAAAATTGCAGGGAGGAAAGAGGATATAAATGAAAAGGATCAGTGTATAGGCCTGAATTCTACTTTTGGTTTTTTATAAGGTTTGGGAGGCCATCCTGTTTAAAAAGGAAAGAAAGCATTTCAAGTGGGGAAAAAATCGTAATTCTAAGAACGGTGAAAGTCTAGGGTAACTAATTGATGTCTTATTGTGCCTGGGCTGAATAGTCAACTTAAAGTTAAGTAAAACAGTAGGAGTTATTGAAACGCAAACATTTTGCCCTGCAATAGGGAATGAGAAGGGTAGGAGACATTTCCAGACCACAGGAGACACGCAAAGAGATGTCTGTTCAGAACTCTGTGCTGGGGGACTGCGTTAGACTCTCATTTTCGGTGCATGGCTCAGAGCGAAAGCAGTGAGAACCAGCTGCTAGCTAAAGTGAGGAGAAACATCTCCTGGGAGCAGGCAGTGCAGAAGGGGGAGGCACTCAGGGAGGGACTAGGCAGCCAGCAGTATGAAGGCAGCTCACCACGAAATGAGTGGCAGCCCCAGTCAAGCTTAGTTAACAGGCAAGACCTGACAGCCTTCACCCATGAAGCAGATGTTGCCCGTGATTGAAAACAACCGGCTGGCCTTGGAACAGCTACGTACTGTAAACCAGCAGTGCTTACTCTGTAGAAGCAGGCAGTGCTCCCCTAGTTATGTACTGTGTTAAGCTTTCTTGTCTTCCTTTATCAAGATATTGTGAAGGCAACAGGTTCATGTTTGCAAATGATGAAAATTAGCTCATTAAACACCAGGTTTAAATTTCTTTGACTGATTGAGGGGCTCACGACAAAGTTTTATTGCAGCCCTTTAAATCTGAAACTGGCCCTTGTTGCTGCTAGTCAGAAGAGTCACAGCTGCCCGTGTTTATCCCAGCCACTAGTGGTTCTGCAGCTTGCTGGTAAGTTGGTGTAGCTACCAATTCAAAACGCTGCAGCCTCTTAGGTTGGTTCAAGAGACTTACAGAATGAAAAGTAACAGTGTTATTTTATTTAACACAAGTGTTTTACTCAAGTGTTTGTTTACAGGCACAACAGAATGGAAAGGGAGGAATAGCTTTACAGGGATGCTGAAAGAGGAAGTGCTCTAGCAATCCTTTACCCTATTTACTGCCCTAGCCAGTAGGTTTTAAGGCTTGAGGGAGCTTGAGGCAAGTCTTTCTTCTTGTCCAGGTTTTTCTCGGAGTAGCGCCCTGACCATACTAACAGAGTTTTAAAATTTTGATTGCCATTGATCTTTCCTGTTAATTCTGTTCTTCTCGTGTCCTCTAGGCTGAGGATGAATCTCACGTTTTGAGGTACATAGGTTGATGGTTAACAGTACCTCAGTTCTGAGGTGGATCTACAGCCCTGTCGTTGCAAAGTGTAGTGCTGAGGTTTCCTTAAGAAATAAAAAAAGAGTCTCTAGCCTATCAATTTGGATTTTCAGCAGGGAAACAAAGTATTTTGTTTTCTGTTGCTGATTACAAAAGCAAGTAAACATTTTTAGAAGTGGAAAAAACCCAAAATGAAGGATTACAAACATACCCCCAAATAACTACTGATTTTCATCTTAGAGAAAGCTGGTAGTTAGAAGATAATGTGCTAATTCCCCCATATCACTGAAGGGGACTGTGTCTCCCATGTCTCAGCTAAGCTGCAAAGGGAGAGGACGGTTGTTATTACCTCCTGTAGGGATGCTGGCCCTCCTGCTAGAACTGATGTGTCTAATTTAAACTGAATTGGAGTATTTCCAGGGTAACCACATTGTTAGTTGAGTATGCTGTTTTCCATAAACAAATACATTAAGTGCCTCAGACTGTGCTATCAGCTCACCCTCAAGAGTGCATGTTTGACTTGAAGAGTGTCTTTTGTTCATCCAGACGACGAGGGAGCTGTACCAGTGATGTACCAGTGAATTGGATGCTAGAAGGAGAAGAATGCTTGCTCTTTATCCCATCCTCAGTATAGAGCTAAGAGGGCTGATGGAATGGAAGATGGAGCTGCAACATGTGGGTCAGGCTGCAAGAAGCAGCTGCCTTGCAGGTAAATGGGATGAGTTAACTATCCCAGCCAGAGATTCTTGGATGTGCAGCCATTTTAGCTCGGTGAGGAGAAGAGATGTCAGCCCTCCTTGCAGACTGAATGCATTTCACTGTTTACAGCTAGAGTGCTCCTTGCTGGCTTACCCATCGCTGCTTTCCCTTGGCTTAGAAAACTGCGAAGAGGCAGCTGGGGCTCTAACATGACTAGATTTGTGGAAGTTTCTGCAAATATGAATTTATACACAATTAATTACAAACCCTGTATATGCAATGTGTTATTTGCCGACTAGCAAACAGCCGTTACTCTGAATTCTTACTTTTCAAACATAGCATTTCATCAACTTCTAAATTAAAACAATATCACTGGTATATGAGTGTTGCTCTAATCAGCTATTTAAATGTTTCAGTTATTCAGTGCTCCCTAGTAGAGGGGGTCATTAAAACCCTGACACTCCAGTGTTTAATTAACTTGTTTCCTTGTTCATTTAAGGCCATGTACTCCAACACTAGCAGCAAGTGATAGGTTTGCCTTCACACAATATCATTAGAAAATAAATTCTGCTACAGCCTTTCCTCAGTCCTAATAGTTTCAAATCTTTGAGCTGAACTAACTTCACTGTAATTACTCTGTTGTGGCAGTGGGATTATGAAAAACATAATATGTTTTATATAGGCATTTATTTTGAAGAAACGTTCTGACTATTTGTAGGTAATTTTAAGGTACAAAAATGGTGGTGGGCCAGTATAGCTCTTGATCTGATGTACTGTAGCCTGAAGAGTATTTACTTAAAACCTAGAATTCATTGGCTGGAAATCTTCATGGGCAGAGCTGGTTCACTGGCTCTTCTGAAAGTTAATCAAGCTTTCAACTGTTTGTAATGAGAAGCTAAGATTAAAGTTTGACTAAATATTAAGTGCTGTTTATTAGAGTCGATCTTGGGAAAGAAAACATACCTAAGAACAAACAAATTAAAAAATAATTCTGGTAAACTTGCAAAATATCTATAGTGCCTCTAAGACCTTGAACTGTGATTTTAGATTTGGTAGCAGTGCCTTTTGTCAGAATGTGTGTTTTTCAGTGCCTGAAATACTGCAGAAATTTAGCCAAGGTACAAGTCTTAAAGTAATTGAAGTTTGCACAGACTCAAGAGACACTTCAGTTTTACTGGATATGTCCAAATATTCCATCATGATTGAACATAGTGAGGGCTCAGGCTACAGAAATAATGTGAACTTGATCTGTAATAGCTGCTCTGGACCAGGATAAGCATGGACGTTAAGGCACGGAGCAGGGAAGCTGTCTGCCTTGTTTCTCATCTTCTGTGACAACTGTGCCCACATCTGGTGAAAGGCGAGGAGGAAGAATACCTGATGCAAAAGCAGAGAGAACAAAAGCTGCACTGCAAAATGGAAAGATGGGGACAAGAAGTCAATGAAGAAATTAAGTGAAATGGGAGTTAATTGAAGTGGGAAAGAAATTAACTGAAAATGAAGAGGCAGATAAGGAGTGACTGCATAGGAACAAAGAATTAAGGACACAGGCATAGCTAAGGATAGATAAACAAGTGCAGTTTGCACATGGAGCTAGTGTGGGGTGGTACAACTGGTTGCGAAGAAAGGCTGATGTAGGGAAGGGAATCCTGAAGAAAGAATATTATTTTACAAGGCAAAATAAAAGAAAGGTAGATTAAAGTAAAATGTGCCTACATATTCTACCATGTCCCGTCTGAGACACCAGAACTTGAAGAATGCTTAGAATTGGATAGCCTTCTAGGTTTAGCTTTCATTGATTTCAGCCACATCTGCAAGCCCTCAAATACACCTATAAATCCAACCCTATGATGTCCCTCTGGATACTCACAAAATGAGGCATATATGTGGCAGAGGTTCTACAAAACAGCAGCATTGTGACACAGGCTTTAATTACATGATCGTATGTACGTATACCAGGGAACATAGTTCTGCCAGTAGAGGCAATTTCTGAAACTTTCTGCTGGACTTTGTTATTTTGGTATTCATGTAGGCATGTACAAACAGATTTATTTCTTGCATCAGCACCTTTTAACAACCAGTGTGGTTAAGTTAATCTGCCTTGCAATATAGCTGCACTGTGAATATAAATTATTAGAATAGTGATTGCTCCTGAGCTGTACTTGAATTAACCTCATCTATTTACTTGGCTACCTTATGATCTCCACTGCATCATAAGCACTGCTGTGCTTCCGGCTACATGTGTAGGAAAGGACTATATCCACAACACATAGCCAAAGAAGTAAATTCTGGGTCTCATGTCCCAAGCTACCTCTTGGGGAAGCCTGCCTCTCTGCAGTAATATCCACAGGAGCCAGCCTCCTCCTTTAAATACACAACTGCCTCCTGGCATAAGCAGGAGTCATAGGATGAGAGCTCAGCTCCCCAGCTAGAAGGGACTAATTTTCACTCTGCCTGGGCAAAGCTGAGGTATACCTGACAGCCTCTCATAGACACGAAGGGGGAGATAAGAGACTTTCTCTAATCAAGCCTTGATGCTAGTGCTTCTATTTTTGAAACAGGCTTATTCCAGTCCTTGAGCTTAAATCCAAACAAAGCTGGGGTCCTGTGAAGCTAAATGGATTATATTGTCACAAGCTCCTGTTCTAGCAGCATAAGTCCTTGAATAGTTTTTCATTATTTGATCCAAGATAAAGACATCAGTTTATTACTCCTGTGTAGCAGTTTTCTGAGTCTGTAACTTCAATCTTTAACATTTCCAAAGTGCACTTGAACCACTTGGTTTGCAATAACTTTTATTTATCTAGACTCCTACAGATAAGATTTTTTATTTTTCCCTGAGAACAGTACAACATCATAGTTCCAGAAGTTAATACTCACTAACAGCTTTAACCATGTTTATCCTTTGGAACACTAGTTGTTTCTTTCTCAGTATCTCAGATTTCTCATTGACACTTCTAGGTCATGTTAAACTGTGGGGTTTTTTAACTTGCAGCTTTTTTCCAAGCTTTCTTTTATCATTTTGAAACTCCTATAATTAAAGGAAATCCTGATTCTTTGCCCAATATTTTCTCCAGCATTATTTGGATTTGTAAAATACCAGTGAGCAAGTTAAATATCACAATTAGTGAAGTGGGAAAAATGGGTCAGTTTATGACAGTTCTTCTCCTTCCCTATGCTTCCCCCAGAAACAACCCACGTGACTTTCATAAAACTGTGCTATGGTCCAAATTATCTGCGTTCTTTTTAGTTAGCTGTTGGGCAACTTCAATTGATTAAATTCACTTGTTTGTGTCTGAGCTTTGTTTCTCTATTCTGGGCTCTGCTGATCAATGAGAATTTGCTGAATGAGTTCAAAATGGTTCAGACTTGCTCAATGTGTCTATGGCAAAGCGTTATAATTTTTTAAAAAAAGAGACACCGGTTTTTATTTCAATCTCTTCCTTTGCATTTTGGGCTGTATAAGTAATTCAGTCCATTATCTGGATTTTGCTTTAGCAGAGTTTATCAATGCACACCCTGGTTCTTTGTTGTGGTATTCAGTTCCAGTTGTCAGAAAATCAGCCACGTTCCCCCCTTTCCCCCTTTTCTGTGCAGTCACCAGAGCGGAATGGTTTAGAAATTTTTCCATATCCAGAACGACATTTTTCCCTTACATATTTTTTCCTCAAAAATGATTATGCATGATCATGATATAAAGTAAGAAGGAAACAAGAGTTTGGATTTTTGGTTTCTTGTTTTATTAGGGGGGTGTGGGGGGTGTGGTGTGTGTTTGCCAACTGTCTCAATAAGCTAACCATAGTACTTGTGACTTTTATTTTGCTTTTTCTATGCCAACAACAGGAGCAGTGATTCCCACCAGCCAGATACATCACTTATTTTTGTATCAAAACTGGCTAACACGGGAATAAACCTATATTCTGGTGTCACTAGCGAGGCATCCATAACTTTGTTTCCAACCTTTCCTAGATCAATTTTGACATTTTTAGAGGCATTAAGTGTATAAACCATGTCTTAAGCATCAATCTTTTTTCGTAATATATAACTGAGATATTCTTCCACCCTGACTAGGGCCTTTACAACCTCTGTCTGACCATTTCCCTGCAACCATTCCCTGCAGTTTTCTGAAAAATCTGCTCTGGTGAATGATAGGAATAGTTTCTGATCTCCAAATTACTTTAGCATTCTTTTGTCCTGTTTTATGTTGAAGATAGCTGTAAATATAGAGAAACACTGTTTGTCCATCCTTTAAAAAATACTTTATTTCAGTATATTTGTGAAACTGGTAAATATATCATACTTGCTTCTGATGTCAGAAAACTGCAACAGAAATTAACACATTCTCTAGTTGTATAAGACTTTGCTGAGGAGATGAGAATTGAGCATTTGGTTTCCATTACAAGAGAAGCATCATGAAAAGTGAAGTGGGAAGGGCTCTAGGGTTTTATGTTAAGTTTTCATAAGCTGTGCCATAGGTAGCCAGCAGAGAATGTTGTAAGCTGAAAGGCTCTGTCTTTGTTCAAGCAGTATCCGTTGCATATACGTGACTCAGACTCTTACTTGCTGTTAAAAAAGATGCTTCAAATACAAATTAAGATGCTCTTTCTACTCGTCCCTCTTCCCTGCCTCAAAATAAGTTTCTAAACCTTTAGAGTTCCTCGAAGTATTCATTAGCAGTATGCTGCTATGAGCTTAAATGTCTCCAAAATTGCACACCTTTCTCACATAAGAGGGGTGAGTACAAACTGACTCAAGCAGCTACCAGTTGGGCTTTATTTTTAAAACTGAGTGTGATATCTACCAGATTTATGGTACAAATGTTCACACACAAATCTGTCTCAGATTTTGAAAGACTAAAGACACTACTAATCTATGTACTGTCATTACAAAATCTTTTGAAGGAAAAAAAGCTCATTATTCCCCAAAGTGGACAAATTGTATTTGTCTTGTGTTAATATTCATAATGCTTTCCAGAACAAACATGAACATTTTCTTTATGGTATTTAAAGGAGTATGATTATCTCAGGAATGATTCACAAACATACGAAGTTTTTTTCTTTTGCCAAGCAATGATAATACGCCTCTGTCAGAATTTTAATCTTCTTGCACTCTCTGGTTTTTTTATAATAAATGATGTTGCATATTGTACGCATTTTACAAAATTACAGAATCAATGAATAGGAAAATTAGCTCCAGTGCCAAGTGCAAAATGACATTCAAACATTTATATCTGTGAGACAGTTGAGGACTTTCAAGCTAGTGCTCCAAGGCAGGATGTGAGGGACTCTGACTTGGTTTTGGTTGTGGACGAATAAAAGGTGTCTCCATTGCTTTTTTCCTTGAAGCTGCATGTGGATGTTTTTTGTTAGACCTATGGCCCTCTGCAGGGAAATCAAGTCAGCAAAATCGTCCTGGCAAGGGGTTGCCAGAGCAAGTGCCCTGCAGGTGGGAAAAGATGGTTTGTGTCTCTCAGAGAGATGGAGCAAACCTGTTCCTGCTGTAAGAACGGGCCTGTTACCCAGGCCACAAAGTGCAGGAACCAGTGCTTCAGAAGAACACAGTGCCTTCGTGTGGTGTCTGTGCACAGCCTTTTCCTCAGGTACTGCTTGACAGGGGCAATCTGTCCCCTTGTTGCATCTTTCAGTGCTGACTTGCACTACTCTGGTAGCACCTGCCCAGAAGACCAGTTGCTGTCAGAGGAGCTCCTGTGGCTGCCAGGCTTTGGCTGTGGCCGAGCTGCGTGCCAGGGCACCTTAGCCAAGGTCAGCAGTGTGGGGTGCTGTGGGTCACAGATCATGGCTCTGCCAAGCCAGCCCTGCCACCTTCCCTCAGTGCCATCAGAGAGGCACTGGCCTTAGGCGCTAAGGCACCCTCTGATTCAATTGCTGGCCGCTGCTTGCTGTCATTTTCATCTCATTAGACAAAGAAGGACATTGATTAGGGACAGGGGAGTCCAGCCCCTCACGTCAAATTGAATTCTTGTCGCAGTGACACCTGGAAAGTCTCTGGTTTGGAGAATGCCAGGAGGCAAATCTGGGTTAATTTGGAGGGAGGAAATGCAGAAAATTGCACAAAAAGGCAGTGTGTTGAGAACACTTTGGCAGCATCCTTTCCTTCTTATAGCAATCAGGGTAAATTTTCACTTGATTGGAGCTGTAGCAGAATGCCACGAGCAAGGGACCAGCACAAACAGCTTGGATTCAGGTTCCATTATCCTGAGTACCACATATGAGAGAGATGCTAAGGATTCATTGGAGGGGGGCCTTTAAAATCTCAGTGGGAATTTTGTCTGAATGAGAGCTGGAGAAAGCTTCAATAGTGGGCCAGGATACAGGAATGTAAATAAGGAATGTAAATAAGTCCCCAGACTGAGAAGGAAGCCTGTGCCTGTCAGACACTAAAATAACAGTTGCTTAGAGCCAACTGAGCCTCTATTTATGATATAAAGATTAATAATCTGAGTGGCAACCAAAGGTGAAGTGATTCAGAAATCTACTTTTCAATTTTTAGAAATATGTAACAGGCTGGGTTTTATAGCAGCAGATGTAAGAGGGGAGGAGGAAGGGGAAGGGCTGTGAAGGAAACTGCAAGATGTTTTTTATATTGTATGAAAAGCATTTGGCTGTGAACCAAAGAAAGGCATTTAAATTCTTTTTCCCCCTGAAGATAACCAGGGATCTGTAGAATCAAACCCCACGAAAGGACAGCTCGTATGGCACGAAGTCAAAAGCAGTTATGTGACTATGCTAAATAAGCATCCTTTAGCAGCCCATCCGCAAGGAAGTATGGACACTCGCTCTGCAGTTTTCCAGCAGTACTGACAGGTACTGTGCGACCCGATGGGAGGGAATGAGGCAGCGTGAAGATGAAGTGACAGTGGTCAGCTGAAGGGCTTGTTACTTTAGTCCTAATTTAGGACTGTTATAGCCAGGTTGATGGAGTTAAATCACTGAAAAAGATGTACATTATTCAGAGGGACAATGGTCTCTTGTGCTTGGAGATCCTGCTGGATGTTGCAGTTGCTAAAGTTATCACAAACCTAAATGTAGTCATGACCAGTCAGGGTTTCTTTTTCTTCATGAGCCTTCCTTTACCCCTTTCTCTCTCACCTGTAGAAAGGTGATTCCTTATCCCATGGGGCAGCTTATTAAGGGAACTGCTTTGGGTTTGATCCTAACTGGGGAGCATGGCCATGATGGATGCCTGAGCAATGCCAAAACAATTTGCTTACGTTGTGTTTGGAAACGCATGCTCTAGCATCAGCACAAGGGACGCGTACCTTGCTAGATCAAAGACAGAGCAATATTTATAAATGTGTTTTGAAGAATTTTAAATTTTTCAGTCTGTGTTTCAGTCACAATCTTCAGGGTTTTGTACTCATGTTCACACATACACCTCTTTTCCCAGGCAATGAATCTTTTCAACAAACATTCAAAACTTCTCACTCTAAGTCTTATTCTGAACGTAATTGATAAAATGGTCAACCAGTACTGGCTTATTCTGGTTAATGGTAGTTTGGCACTGGCATTGGTAAACAGTGCACGCGCAGAAATTCAGCAGTATGTGAGATCTGAGTGCAAGCCAATTTTAAAGACCTAAACTCAGTCTGCAAGATTGAAGCTGCAGCTGACAAATTCTTTTCCCATAGTCTGTCTTCATGATGGCTCTTACTAAATTTAAAGAAACCTTATTTTTAATCCCTGAATTGTTGTTTTCTAAGCAAAAGCTTTGTACAAAAACTTTCATAACAGCATTTGAGAAATTCCGAGTTTTGACAGCTTCTAGCACCTTATGGAAATACATCACTGCATGTCAACTTTCTCAAAAGCAGAGTGGAGCCTCTTGCTTTTTGCAGAAAACACCAGGGATCTGATCAAACATTCAGTTTTCTTTTTTCATAGTGCTCAGTGCACCGAGGGGTGGAGGCACTGTGTGCAGTAAGTTGGTTTCAGCAGTCAGCACAAATTATGGATTTCATCTGGATTTTTTGAAAATGTGATAGAAAGCCAAAGGAAGGACTGGATGTACAGCATGTAAAAGGTTCTTCTTCAGTAACTTTAGGTTCCCTTAACATGATGTAATCTGTACACAGCTGTCAAAGCTGACCGGTCACAAATTCCCTACCTACTTATTCAGACAGTTTTTCCCATCTTTCCTCCTTCTGCCAGATGCTTCAGATGTGGATAAGAGGGGAGGAAAGATGAGCTATGAAGGTCATCCGATATAGACTATTCCCAGGCAAGGTTCTAGGCTCTGTTCCAGTAAAACCAGAGCTCCAAAATGGCACAGGTTCAGATCTCCAGTGTTTGGCACTCAAAGCTGTGGTCAGATGTAACACTCTCATAATCCCCTGGCTTCCAGCTGCAGCATTCACGGCTGCATTGCTCAAAAGCTTTTTATTTATTAACTTCTTTCTTTTCTAAAACTAATAACTGTATCCTTAAAGCCCAGGGTTTTTTTTACAGAGATCTAAAAATGTGGTTGCCACCCAGATGATCTGAAAATGACCCAAGTGGGTAAATATTGGTTCTCTAAACTGCAGAAAAATGTGGCAAGAAGCCTCTGTTATGCAGAGCAAGTGAGTCTTTCTTTTCCAGTTGATTGATCGGTTGATTGACTTCCATTTTGAACATTGCACGATTCTGATTTCTTGGGGGCTTTTTCCCACTCTATTTATTTTATTGCTTATTCAAACAAGGAAATATAATATATTTTTTTTAATATGTCATGTATGAGCATGCTGTTCTTGACACTCTTGATCACTGATTTCCTATGCTGCTCTGAAGCAGTCAATTAAAATCATTACAAAGAAACCAACTTGGAAGAACTTGTGGGCTTTTTTTTTTTTTTTAACAAATAAGAAACTTAAGTGAATTAGTGCTATACATAGCCTCTGGTCCCAGAGGGCATTCAAAGGGAGAGCAAGTGCATAAATTCCACTTAGTAGAAGGTTGCTCAGAATCAGATAACATGCAGATTAGAGATTTTAAATGTAAAGCTCTACCAAGGGTACTGCTCTGTAGTTCTGCCAATAAAAGCCCTAATTGGTTCTGGGAAAAATCTAGCTTATTTATGAGTAGAAGTAGCATCGAGAAAGGGTCCATAGAAGGGAGATCACAAGTTTTGTTTATTTCCTCAGGATTTTCTTCCTGTTTATTTCATCAGTCTTTATTTTATTTATTTCCTTATAGTACAGGCAAAAAAATTAGGGGTAGGGGGCAGATTCCTCCTTTAGGTTTTTCTTTGTCACAATTTTTCTGAAAGGATTGGTTGTGAGCTGTTTTTTGGGGGTTTTTGTGGAGGTTTTGGTTTTGGTTGTTTTTTTTTTTTTTGTAAAGAAATTGGGTTTCTGTTATATGGCTATTCAGACAGCTTCTTAGATTACTTCTGTAGACACTGGGGAAAGATGTTCTTTGAGTGGCTAATTCAGAGCAGGAGTTTCATCTGTAAGACTGAAAAGGGTGAATCCAGCACACTTTTCTGTCTCCTTTGACCAGAGGACAGAGATCAGCCTCAGTACAGTAAAGAGTATACAGTAAAAAGTATACCTTTCTGAGTATTCACAGTCATGGAGCCAGTGTTGAGTGCTGGTTGAATGGTACCTGTCATCATTCAGAGGTACCGATTTGTGGCTGCACTATTAGAGAAACCGTTTTTTAAAAAAAATCAGATAAATTATATGAATACAAGGGGAAGAACAGAAAAAAACACCAGTGGCAGGCCATGGCTACCTTTGTGATGCTGAGGCTGACTGTGTGGGAGTGGGGGCGACAGCCAATATTGGCCTGACCACATGCAGGATCCTAGTTCATTAACATACGTCTTTCTAGAGCATGTTCCCTCCATGGAGAAGCTGAAGTTTTCTTTCTTTTCTTTTTTTTTTTTTTTTTTATGGTGCAAGCTATAAGATCCCTTCTAGATGTATTGGACAATGAACAGCTGCCTTTGTTACTGACAAGAGTGGTCTCGGCATCCACTGCTTCCTCTCATACCTGGGATGGCTGCGCTTCCGCTGTGAGGAGTGCTCAAAGCCAGAAATGCTTCTTGACATTGCACCTGCAGTAGGGAGAGAGTAACAGGCTGCAGAGGAGCGAGTCTGTCTCCCCACTCACTATGGCCAGCACTTTGCAATGGCTAGTTTAGGGGTCAGTTCTCCCCTGCTGCTGTTCTCCCCTGTTCTCCTTTGTCTACCTTCAGCACCCCTCTGTTCTCTAGCAGCCTGCTGGTGGTGCGGGGATATGCTATTTGAGCAGAAGGCTTTGCATGTTGCCTGCACAGCTGGCTCAGGTTTATGCTGAGATGGCAATAGCAGGGCCTGCTGTGCCACATCACATACATGGCACTCTGCTGGGCTGTTGCCCCCCTGCTTTCCTTTGGAAGTGGCTTGAAGCTCTAAGAATCCAGTGGCCAGTGGAAAAAGCAGGTCTGCTCTCTGGATTTATTTTTCTCCATTCTCTGTGGATGGGGACACATTGTCGCATCTGTTCAGTTCAAGTCTTGCTTCAATTTTTTTCTCCTTGCAACCATGAGAACCAAGTGTATGATATTATTATTATTCCTTTGTTTTGGTTTTTTTTGGAAGTTAAGATACCTGAGTTTTCAAAAACAAACCACTGAAGCTCTAGGACAACAGGGACACAGATCAATGAAGAAAGCTTGGTAGATCCAATCTTTGCTTAATGATAAACTAATCATAAAAAAAAAAAAAAAAAGTCGTATCATAGGTAAGGAATAGATTTGGAGCCCTGTTCCTTTAAAGTTTTGCAGGGATATTCACTAATACCCACCATTATATTGAATATAAGTCTGGATCCTCATTTGCCCCTTCCTGGTGCCTTTTCGCAGACATAACCTAGTTCACTGCTATAAAAAAGTTGGAGAGAAAAGAGACAGAAAGTGTATTTAACATTAATGGAGAAGCAAGACGTTAGCCTACTTTTTGACCACAGAGAGAGTAAGAACACTTGCTTGGGACACAGGGAGATCATATAAGCTTTTAAAAATTTTTTTACACAACAGCTTAAACCACATCCATACTGGTTCCACAAAGCAGCAAATTTAGTCAAGCAATAACACTTTCTCCTTTTTCTTTCAAAGTTTAGAGATTATGAAGTGATTGTGAAGTTTAAATTGGTTTTGTGATCAAAAATGGGTTGTTTAAAACCAAAAATAGGAATTTTTGATTTTTCCAAAGGCTGTATTTGTTATTTTTTTTTTATCCTGAGGGAGAAGATGTAATCTGTCAGCATGGCTAGATTTGGTCCATCATCTTAATGATGTATCAAGGGACCTATAGGGTGCATTTCACCAAAGATTTGCATTTTCTGTGCTTGCTGTGAATTCTCTCCTGTCTGCCCTTCAGGCATGCGATAAACAGCATTGGCTTCAGAGAGTTCTCTGTACCAGGGTGCTTATGCACTTCCCATAAAGCAACTGGAAAGTTTTGCAGTCTTTTGCTCTCTCTCTTTCTCTCTTTTTTCCAATTGAAAGGAAATCCATATTTTAAATCTCCTACCTTCTATAGCCCTTAAAATCTTCATGGAGAAAAGTGAGAGGAAACTCTCTTAGTCCACAGTATGCACAGAACATTTAATTACCAATTTCTTTGTAGAATTTTCAAAGTTGAATGAATGACTTTTTGGCTAAGGTACCTTCTAATTAAATTATTTATTGGGTGGCGCTAAAAATATAGCAAAGGTTTGCTATATGGTTCTTTTAATTTTCTTTAGATTTTGAGTGTCTGAGTTGCATAAACTCTAGCATAAAATCAAAATGCTGACCTGCTCTATCCCTGATGGCTATATGACAGAAAAAAGAATTGCCTACAGTTATTAGTATTAGAATCACATAGATAAGAGATGCACAAGTGCATAACGTGTTCAGGCTTTAATATGTTTAGCCAGTACTACAATAAATAGAGTAAAAAAACTAAGTGAGAGCATGGCTGCATTAAGAAAGGTCATGAATACAACACAGAGATCCTAGGTAGATGACTTGCTGGAAGTGTGACAAAACAGTTCAAAGCAATGTAAATACTTTGGGAAGCCTAAAGTAATGGGAAAAAAGAATAAGGAAAAAAATGGCAGGTTATTTTGTTTTATTTTGGTATTTTAGTGAGTTCTTGAAACCTTCTGTATTCAGACAGGTGTGTGAGATCTTGCATGATCAAGGGGTTCTACTGACATGTCAGTAAAGTGATTAATTCAGTTTTGCATCTTTTTTAAGTTAAAAAGTTTAAAGGCATATATGGCCTAGATAGCACTGCAGGCTTTCCTTTGTTACTGCATCTCCTTCTGTTGTTCTGTTATAACTAGAAGGATGTTTAGGTTCAATGGATTCATTCAGGCAGCGGACCTGACAGGTAACGACTTTCAACCATCCTTTCACTGTGATTTTCTGCAGTGTTGCGTTTTAGCCTCTCTTTTACCAGGGAAAATTGTGGGGAGGAGTCTGATGGGACCTGAGAGCTTGTGCTTTTTGTTTGTTTCCAAAGGTCAGTCTGTAGCTTGCTGCTAAGGAAGCCCTGAGAGCAGAGCTGGGAGCAATGCCAAAGGCAGGAGGCTTTGCTGAGCTAATTCAGGGACCAGCTCGTTCTGCCCTATTCACTGTCAGGCCAGAGGCATATCATGTCTGCTGACATATGGAGAGATGTTTCTAGGTACTCACTGAGGCTAACCGATGAACTCCACTTTGAACTGACACGATTTCTACAGCAAGTTATCCCTCTGTGCTAGTGCAACAGCATTGCCCACAGCTGCCGCTTGACAAATCAACACATCGTCTCATGTGCACACGAAGTGCAGGAGCAGGTCAAAGACTGGACACTATCTATTTTTAACTCTTTCCTTATGTGATGTTCAGACTGCAATTCTGCTCCTGAAGTCACAAGCTGCCCCTCCTAAAAAAATTCTTGTCCTGTTTTGTCTCTAACTCAAAAGACGAGTAGATCTTCAGAAATAATAACTAATGTATTTGGATGCCTGTGGTAAAATTTGGGGGAAAAAACCTCAAACAAAATACATTAAACAAAAGTATATGCTCTCTTCCCTGAAATGACCAGCACTGTCAAAGACCTCTACCCCTGATGACCACCTTGAGATTGATGGCCCTAACATAACTGACTTTTTGTGAGCAGATCTTCAGCATTTCTTTGAAACCATTCTGACCTTCAGTTTCAGACACTCAAAACCAAAAAAACAAACCACCCACACTCACATGGATAGTATTCTCAGCCCTTACTTGACGCTGCCTTCTCTTTGGGACTGTTGCAGCTGGTAGCATACAAGCTTATGCATTAGCAAATTGGTTATGTTTGCTGTGGCCTTTTCTTTGCAAAGAGAGATTTAGGCTTCTGCATTGGCAGCTTATGTTAGTAATAATTTGTCCAAATGACTCAGGAGTCCTTTAAATCCACAGTAAAATGAACTCTCGTAGATAATTGATAGATACAGAACTCGGTCCTTCAGTTACACATTCAACAGTGGCAATCTTTCTCTTTTGTTTTGCATTGTCACAGTATATGTATTAGGCATATAAGTTTTTAACTGTTAGGGATCTATAGCCTCTAATTGGCTGGGAAGACAGCTGGAAAAGAAAGTGGGCTATAAGATTATCATCCTTTCATAAGCATGGCCTCAACCTTTGACAGGACTATTTTTCAAAAATATCTAGGGATGACCAAGGGTTGTGGTCTCTTGACACTTCTAATCTGACTCAGAAAAGACAGATATTCACTTGTGTTTTATTTTCACTCGGAAAGCATTGTAAAAATATTTGCTGAAAAAAATTCCTTTGGCTTCTGCTTCTTGTAACTCTCAATCTGTGAGTGTCCTGATCAGATCCGAAGAAAACCTCTTTGGTAATATAAATCAGACAGTGAGCTCACTGCAGATCAATCACAAATTTAAAAAATTTTCACATAACCCACACAATGTGTGATCAGCTCCAACATTTTAGTTTGGAGCTAACAGTGGGTTTTAGTCTATAATCAAGGATAGCAGGTCACTAACAGTTGGGTACTGGTATTGCTCTAAGGAAACTACAGTGAGAACAGTAAATGTTAAAAGGGAGTGAACATTTGATGGTATGAAGGCTAAATAACATTAAGGAAGTTTACCTTAATAATTTCAGTTTTTCAATGGACTGCCAATGCATGTGTGATAGCATCTGCAAAATATATTTGCATGTTTGTCCTTTGATTTTTCTATCTTTTTATTTTTCTACTTCACTCTGGTGAGACCCCACCTGCAGTGCCGCATCCAGCTCTGGAGCCCTCAGCACAGGAAAGATACGGACCTGTTAGAGCAGGTCCAGAGGAGGCCACAAAAATGGTCAAAGGGATGGATCACCTCTCCTGTGGAGACAGGCTGAGAGATTTGAGGTTGTTCAGCCTGGACAAGAGAAGTCTTCAGGGAGACTTTTTTGTGTCTTTTCAGTACTTAAAGGGGGCTTATAAGAAAGATGGGGACAAACTTTTTAGCAGGGCCTGTTGTGATAGGACGAGGGGTATATGGTTGTAAACTAAAAGAGGGTAGATTTAGACTAGATATAAGGAAGAAAGTTTTACAATGAGGGTGGTGAGACACTGGAACAGGTTTCCCAGAGAGGTGGTCATTATCCCAACTCCAGAAACATTTATGGTCAGGTTGGATGGGGCTCTGAGCAACCTGATCTGGTTGAAGATGTCCCTGCTCATTGCAGGGGGGGTGGACTAGATGATCTTTGGAGGTCCCTTCCAACCCAAACTATTCTGTCATTTTGGTAGATGGGCTGATTTACACTAGTAAGGCATCTGACACAAGTTTAAAACTGAACATTTTATCAATCACATGTAATATTGAGTATCTCAGAACAACTTTTGCAGTTGCTTTTTCTGGATTCATGTGTTTCTGCCTAGATGTATAGGGAAACCCTGATGTTCTTCAAGGAGCAGCTCACAGAGTGTGAGGCTGCCTGGTATTCTCCTCATGTTTATGCTAACTGAGGTGTGAAAGAAATAGCTTATCATGCCAGCCTGTGTTGTATTTGCTTGAGCCATAGGAATCCTAGACCAGGATTCTTATGCCATTTCTTTGTTATACTCAGACACTAACATGAATTTAAATGAGGAAAGTCTATTTCAGTCTTAGTGTAAGGAGAGGCAAACAATTATTTCAATGGAGTTATGCCTACATCATAGTTACCCTGCAGAGTATGCAAAGTGCAAAGTACCTCTTGCTTAAATTGAATAAATTCCCAGTATGTGTAGACCTTCCCTAAAAGCCCAAACTTGCTAATTGTATTATTCATAAGTCAACTCCCATAAGGATAAAACAACACATATTACGTTCAGTAAAGTGAATCCTGAATAGAGAAGGGAATTTTAAAAAAATAAGTTGCACCTAACTGTGCGTGAACTGTGAAATGTATTTGTAAATTAATTTTTTATTTCCCCTTGTCATTTCTGATCTTGAGTGCAGTTTTAACAGTCTTGTACCCATCACTCCTGACACACACAGTAGGCCAGAGATGCAGACAGCAACCTTGCTAAATTTACTTCCCTTCTTTCCTCTCTCCTGCTTCCCCACCCATATTTTACTGGAACAATGGCCTTTCACTGGGACAAAGCTGGCCAGATTTTTCTTAATCACCCTTCTCTGGTGATGGCATTTGTGACTGATTTTAAGCTCCCCTATCCTTCCATTTTTGCACACTGTTGTAAGTAACTGCATCATCTCATCCACATTTGTGCATGGCCTTACAGTACAACTAAAGCCATCTTATAGCCAGCAGATACCAAGAAGTGTGATCCTGCCCTTGCCCACCTCTTTCCAATGGGATTATCAATACTGTACTTTCTGATGATTTGATGATCATTCGATCCCTGCAGAAGTATGTTAATATAGCTGAACCAGAAGAGAGGGAATCACTTTTTCTTTTAGGGTTGGTTCTCTGCTGGTGAAACACTATAAATCAACTTGGCATGCAATTAGACAAGTCCCAGGGAGGAGTCAGAAGCACATGGCCAGGCCTGGAGCTGCAGGAGACTGATGGGATCTACGCAGCAGCTAGACACTAAGTTGGCTTGGCTAAGTCATAAGCAGCACATTCAATGCCTGAATTAGCTGGGTCTACTCTCAGCACTACAGTGGAATTAAAAAATGCTTTCAACTCCCATTAAACACTTTTAAATATTCAAATGTTTAAATATTTAGGTGACCTGAACTGCTTCTAAGAGGCTCCAATCGAGTAACAATAGTCTGCTAATTCAGGTACCCATTCCTGATGGCCTGAACACCCTCCCTGAGTAGAGAGAAGTATAACTTTCTGATAATTTCAGAGTCCATAGCAGCATTTTGGTTTGGAACACTTGTGTGGTTTTAAAGCCCATTTCCCAGCTGTCCCCACTTCCAATTGTTGGTTCAATTCAGGATGTCTTTACATCCTATGTTAACGATAATTTTTTCCTTTAAATAGTTCAAGTTTGCTGTCTGAGCTAGATCTGTTGTAACAGAGTCCATTAATTGCTGGAATGTTATATCAGACATGAGTTTGGTCCAGAGATATAAAATCCATTAAGAAATGTTTAAATGAAGAAATACTGCTCTTGTTGGAATAAATTACACTAAAAGACTTTGAACACACAGAACAACAAGTAGAGGGAAGAACAGCGCAAGTGAGTCAACATGCAAGTCTTTGTATGTCCTTTGTATTCATCTTCAAATGGCATTATTCCACTTTTTAATTTCACTTATTACTGTGATAATGGCATTCAGATTGTCAGTGTAGTATGACAATTACAGTGAAGAAACTATCTCTAAATCTTCAGAAGGAAATTCATCATTTGGTGTAACATGTACAACAGCTCCTGCCAGCATGAGAAACCATTGCTTTTATTCAAGTGACCTGGTAAATACTACCTACTACATCAACGAATAAAACCTTGCCTCAGCAACTTAGACCTTTATAACACTGTCAGAAACTTGCTGTTGTTATCCACAGAGCAGCTACTTTGATTTTAAAACTTTTCTGGTGGAAAGAGCTATCTTAACATCTTAGTGAATGCAGGGAAGTTTACTAGATTTACAGTGAGCACATTGGATGAAACCCACTCAGATGCAGATTTACTAGGGAAGAACAGAAAGAATGCAAACCCTACCACTAGTTTCTGACTTCTGCTCCTCTGCCGTGGGACTAGGGGCTCATAAGCTTCCAAGGCTTACTGCAAATTTTCTTTGACCTCCCCACACTTGATGCAGAGAGTGGGGAAGACAAAGAGAAGCTTGTAGCACCATGCAGAATCCTAAGCTTCCCCCGGCTTCTGTCCCACATTGTTGCCCAGTTCCATCAGCTAATGCCCCAGTGACATGCCCCTGCTCTGTAATAAAGTTTAATTTAAGTGAAGTCCACATTTGCCTCCTATCATGTAGATGCAATTTCAGACAATCAGTGCTCTGCTTGAGGTCCCTCTCCTAATTATAACAAAAGATCATACGTTCTTGTTCCCGCTGATGCTCCTTGTTCTAGCTTGTGATGTAACTCACCATGTCCCTGCCTCAGTTGCAAAAAAACTGAGCAGTGAAAGGAAGTGTTGAATATTAGGTGAAGTTTTTTTATCCCTGGTTACAGGAACTTTACAGGTAAATCTGTCTCTGGTGTTAAAGCTTTCATCATCAGGGCTTCCTTGGGCTTTACTTCTTATCCTTACCACTGCATATCCAAAGGAACTTCCTTGCTGACACTGGCTGTGCAGAATGAAGCGAGGGCAGAATGAAGCATTTAGTATACATCTCTGCATACCCTTGATGACAAAAAGTAGCTTTCCTAAACAACTTCCTGGATTTCTGAGGGCTTTGCCAAAATTGACAACTGTGTGTCAAAGACTGAAGCAGTTCTAGTATGAACAAAAAAAGTATTTAAAGAAAGGGTCACCTTTAGAATATCTCTTTATTTCGAATGTTAACTTTAATTTACTCTGGGACTTGATGTAGTGAGACAGTCTGATGAAAATCCAGGATGGTTACAGTATTTAGCGATTCCTAGTGGTTTAGTACAGTTTATTTTAATGAAACATAGAATCAAAAGCTGAGGGGTCTCAAGAGGCCATTTTGGCCTTGTCCCAGCCTCAGGTCATGGTGGTCTATGATTCTGTCATTCCTGGTAGACTTGTCCCCTTTACTCTTGATGACTCATGGTTGTGGAGAGTTTTGCCTGAAAGCATATTGCATGCCTGTACTGTACTTACAGCTAAGAAGTTCTCCTAATAGCATACTTGAATATTCCCTGCAGCAATACATGCCCATTGCTTCTTGTTCTTCCCACCATGGACATCTGAAATGGCTCTAGATGTCTCTGTGTGGGTGTCTGAATAGAAGTCAGTATTCCAGTCAGGACTTGGACAGGAGGATTGCATCACATGGCTGGTGAGCTATTCCTATTAATAGAGCCTAATGCAGCATTTGCTTTTCATTGAAACAGCATGGCATTGTTGACTCATGTTTGGTTGATGCCCCACAGCATCCCTGTGATACTCTTTTTCCCAGGACTCTTTTGCAACCCATTGTTTTCTGGTCTTTATTTGTGCAATTGACTATTTCTGCCTAAATGTCACTTAGACTACAAAAAATGACCCACCCTGATTAAGATTCCCCAAGCACACACTGCAGCAGTATGTCAGGTGAGGAATACAAGTGCATTTCTCCCTGGTTCTGCGCTCTAGTCCTTGGCTTCACTTTCCCTGCATTGGCAGGCAGTGTCTATAACCTGACACTCAGATCTTTGGGAAGGTGGAATGTGTTTTGCCACTTACTGAAGGTAAATTTGCAAACTGCAAATCAAGTCAGTTGTATCCATGGAAACATCACTTCAACACATGGATATGCAGTTTCTTCTCTAGCCCTCTGATTGGGATCTGGCTGTTCTGCAGACCAAGTCTTTCTAGTACAAAAAATAACTAAATAGGAACATTCATTGTAACCAAAACAGTCTGCGAACATAGAGGATACTTGTAGACTTTTTTAATTGAGTCCATCACAGTCTAAGACACATCTATACTAAATAACATTTTGTTAATTCACTATTTAAAGCCTAGTTTAGAATTTCCGACTGGGCTGATTTTTCATATCCTTTATTGAGCTAAACTGTCACAAGATTTGCGCTAGGAAGCAGAAGTGTTTGGACAATTTCAGACAGTATTTAGGCAATGAGTACGGCACCTTCTTTGCGACAGAGCTTGAAGAGCAATACTGGAACCAGTATTCACTGTATGAACTGCTATAGATGCTGCTCTAAGTTTCTGTTCTACAAATTAGCAAGCTGTTGCGAACTCATGAGCAGAGATGCGAGAGAACACCTGACCAGTTGATCTGAATTCTATTCCCATTTCAGACACCAATTTGTGACCTTGTTCAAGACTTTTTGTCTCTGCTACCCATTTTTGCAGTTAGACAAGTTACAGGCTTCTTCTTCAGAAACGTATCACTTTGACAGCCACAAGAGAGGAGAATTATTCTAAGTCTTCATCACTGTGGTTTTCAGCAAGCGAAAAAGAGTATTTATTTATTTTAGTCCCTAGAGAGACAAAAAAAACCCTTTCAAAATTAACTTTCTGATGCAATATTTCCAATAAGTTTACTATCAATTAAGTATTCTGCAACATTCGCTGTTTTGGCAAATATTCCCATCACTGGAAACATTTAGAAAAATGAATTCAGAACAAATTCGAATGCTGCAAAAGATAATTCACTTTAAATTGAGAATGAAAGTGTATATATATTGCGTTGCATACTCAGCTATGAAATTGGCCACAGAACTTCAAATGTTTTATACTTTCAAGCAAAAATTTCTAGAAAGGAATTTATCTCCAACCTGTTTTCATGATGGCCATATGCCTTTTCCTACTTTTCCCTACTTTTAGAAAGTAATAATTTTTAACTTTACGTCTGCCAAATCTGAATAGAGTTCAGGGGACAAAGAAAGGACACTTTTGAGCCAGATGTTAACCCTTCTGATACATACCAGACTATGGCAGATAGCAGCAGTATGAGAAACCGTCAAAGAAAAATTCAGAAAAATCCTTAATATGAGAAAATATTTAGGTTCAAGATTAGCTCCACCTATACCAAAGACCCTTGATTTTACTTTCTACTGCCATGAAGCTCTGTGAGGGGGCCAAGAACTTATTTCAGATTTGCATTTTCATTGCCAAATGTCCTTGTGACAGCAGCATTTCTAACATATTTTTTTTAAATACACTGTTTAAACAGTCTTGCTTACTATGAAAAGAAGAATGAATTTAAATTTTAATAAGAAAAACCCACAGTGTGCACCAGCATAAAATTAAAGGTTTCTTCTGCTGCCTTTTTTCCTCTAGGGTTTTTCAAGAAACTGGTATCATTCTAATATTAATTGCCTTCTGTATTTCCTATGAATGTTTTGATTAGGATTTACAGTTACAATCTTTTTATTAGTTGAACAGTCTGATATAGCAAAATAATTTGATTATATCTAAAGTTTATGGGAGGAAATATATTCTGAAACAAATACAGGCAGGTATTTTTGTATTATCAACTACAAAACCCAATGCACCATAGATTATTTTATTACAATGTTTGTCTAAATTTGCTACAGTTATGCTTAACTGAGCAATGATGCTGTTGGGTGTTGGCAAGGCATCATTACCTTATCTTTTATCATTGGGCAAAATCAGAAAATGACAATTTCATTAAAATATACAGCCATAATTAAAGTATGACATTATTCTTATAATCAGGAAAAAAATGAGCAATTATGATTCCCATTAGTATACAATACAACTTTTGGGGCCTAATTTTGAAATGTAATGAACAGGAAAGCAAGCTGCTTGAGTTTATTATTATTATCATTGTTATTATTTGTAGATTTGTGTGCACAGCTGTGTTACCTCATGAAACCCAAAGAAGAAAAGATTGCTTGAAAAGAAATAACTTGCTGTGGCAGAAAAGGTAAGATGAAAAGATACTACTGCTCTTATATGGCTCTTTAAAAAAACAAAAATTAAACACACAGCACTTGTTAAAAGGTAGTATCTAAAGCTTGATCTTTAATTGATGCACTAATAATTCCAGTAGTGGTTTCATTAGAATTCAGGCTTTGGTGTGTCTTCTTTTCCCTGTCACAGAGAAGCAACTTGCCCTTCTCAGAATACATGAACCAGATACACTAAACTCAAGAACTGTTTTACATCTTAGTAGTTTCTAGCCACATGTTCAGTCTTGTTCCCCATTGAATTCATAGGGCTTTTGAAAATCCTGCTAAAGAGTTACCTGTGTGTTTAGGTGCCAAAGTACCTTCAGTTTAGCACAGAATAGAAAGTGGTACTATTTTTTTTTTTTGTGTGTGTGTGCGTGCGTGCGTGCGTGCGTGTGTGTGTGTGTGTCTGTCTGTCTGTCTGTCTGTGTCTGTGTGTCTGTCTGTCTCTGTCTGTCTCTGTCTGTCTCTGTCTGTCTCTGTCTGTGTCTCTGTCTGTGTCTCTGTCTGTCTGTGTGTCTCTGTCTGTGTGTCTGTGTGTCTGTGTGCGCTGGGGTCCTAAATTAAGCTTAGTTGCCCGTGGGGGAATTGCATTCAGCTTGGATAATCATAGAATCATTTAGGTTGAAAAAGACCCTTAAGATCAACTCCAGCTGTAGTGAATACCAATAGAAATTATGATTGAAAAAGCAGAAAATGTGGATTTGTTTTATAATTTAACATTGCTACTCTCTTCTGTTGACATGATGAAGGTAGTAAAATGAAGTAAATAGATTTTTACAAGATACCTATCTAAGGCTATGTTCTGTCATTAACGTATTAATTAACCAGTTCTAGTCTTCATTCTCCAAATGCTTCCTGGTGAAGACTGACTCCCTCAGAAAAAGTCACATTCCCCTTTAGACTCCATTAACTCTGCCTAAACGGGGTATAAAGAAAATAAAACTTCTTATTTACATCTATGGTCCTTCACACAGTTATCTTCACTCAGAATGGGTATGGCTGGAGATCTATGGAGTTAAATTATCACAACAGCTGTAGTCTGTATAGGTCTCAGCACTGAGTCGTGACTATAGATTCTTCAGGCCAAATGCGGTAGCTGCAAATTAGTTAGCCTGATGTGTAAGTGAAAGTACAACTGCTACACTTACAATGTTATTACAGTTTACCCAAGATTTGTTTAGTCTTCGTTACTGTGTGACTTTGACAGGAATATAATGGTTAGATGCTCTAAAAGTTGGATTTTACACATTAGTCTTTGGTTTCAAGACTCAGCTTCTCACAATATTCTTACAGTTTTCTCTAGTAGACAGTGCTTTGTATTTATTTTATTTTTTGATTTATCATTGTGTTTGGTTTTGGTGGCTTGTCATTCAAATTCTGGAAACTTCAGATTTTGGTAGTATGTGGCTAAGAAGGAAACTGATGTCAGCTTCAGAATCAACTGGCAGTGTTTGTAGGACTTTATTAAAAATTTACACTAGGGATATCTATTTCTCTACGATCTCAGTTACCCTAATTAATTCATCAATCTTATCACAGAAGGAGAGACGGAGAACTCTGAGTTAAAACTAATCTTACTTCTTGACCGACCTGCTAGCAAAATATGTTGCGCCAGACTGCCTGTGAAGTCCGCGGACACTGATGGTGTGTCTAATTCCCCCTCCCCTCGTGCTAAAAGGCTGTCCAGTGCTCTGATGGAACTGAGATCAAGTTATGGCTGCATGAAAGGTTGACATTGTTCCCTCTCTAAAACTCTTTCATGTCAGCTGTATGGTAAGAAGGCAATAAACTATAAATTCTCATTAAAAGACTTTGATCGCCTCTTTGTTAGGACTTTATGATTTCCTGAGACCTCAAGGGGAGTAGGTGTCCGGCTGTCATCAGAAGGTGCAGTGAGCAGGACAGCTAGTTCCGTTAGGAAACCCTTGCCTTAATATTTTGAAATGCCTATGATATCCATGCCATCTACAAAGCATGTACTCACTTCAAATATCTTCTGCAGGCTTCTAAAGCAATCACACAGCCTTTAAACATATTCCTAAGGCTTGTTTGAATTTAAGGAATGTAAATCAATATCACCTCAAGTTGTCTTTATTTGCACAAGGATCTAAGAGATTTCTCATGATGGAGAGAAAGCAATAACTTGTCTTTCAACAGACAATGGGCACATTTAATAGCACTTGGCATTTGCATACTTTTACCATGTCTGCAGTATGTTGGCAGCTTTTATTGTGCCGGAAAGGTCAGTGGACTGGAACAAGTGGGTGATAAGGACAGAAGAGCTGACTGTGAGCATCCCACATGTTTGACAGCAGCAGATTTGGGTGCTCTTGAAAAGGCCGATATTGAGTGATGTTTCCAGGATGTGACTTTTACATTAAAGAGCATAGTGATGCCTGGGAATCTGTTTCCACCTGCAATGTAAGAATAAGTGTAAAATATATTTTCTTACGGGGTAAAAAAGGTTGTGAAGCCAAATGGAAAAGACTGATATGTTGAAATGTAGAGAGAAAATGACAGGGCCCAGTGTAACTGTGCTTATTAGAGCTATGAAAAAATGAAGTTAATGCACAGTTAATTTTCCAGGTCATCCAACAGCTCTACAGAAAGCCTGCCTGTGCCTTGCTTTTGCTTTTATTGGGTGCCTGACAGATAGGTATCTGCCACATTTCAGTCCCATTTCAGTTTGCTGCAGGAACAATGGTATTTGCCTGTGGAAATTCCAGCACTGTACACGATCAGGTCTCTGTCATGAAACAGACCTCCACAACTGGGGCAGTGCTGTGGATCTATGACTGCTACGGTCTTGGATCAGTGAGGTAACTGCTCAGCTGTGCCAGCTCAGCTGGCAGTTTTTAGGAACCTAACATTTAGTCTCAAGAGAATATAGCTTGGGTTCATACTGACGGAGGTCTTTGGGTCACTCTGCATCTAGACAAGATGATATCATTCCCCCTACTTCAGTTCTCATTAATTCATAGAATCATGAAATGGTTTGGGTTGGAAGGAACCTTAAAGATCATTCAGTTGCAACCCCCCTGCCACGGGCAGGGATATCTTCCACTAGACCAGGTTGCTCAAAGCCCCATTCAACCTGGTCTTGAACATTTCCAGGGATGGGGCATCCACAGCTTCGCTGGGCAGCCTGTCCCAGTGCCGCAGTACCCTCATAGTGAAGAATCAAGCCATTGAATGCAACTCTGAGTGCAACCATCCAGCCAATTCCTTATGCACTGACCCATCCATCCATCCATCAAATCCATGTCTCTTCAATTTAGAGACAAGGATGTCATATGGGACAGTGTCAAATGCTTTGCACAAGTCCAGTAGGTGTAATCAATTGCTCGTCCCTTATCCACCAGCGTTGTAACCGTATTTTAGAAGGCCACCAAATTTGGCTTTTGTGAAGCCATCTTGGCTGTCACCAATCACCTCCTTATTTTGCATGTCCCTTAGCATAGTGTCCAGGAGGATCTGCTCCATGATCTTGCTGAGCACCAAGGTGAGACTGACCAGCCTGTAGTTCCCTGGGTCTTCTGTTTTTTGATTTTTTGAAAATGGGGGTTATGTCAGTGGGAAATTCACTGGACTGCCATGACTTCTCAAATATGATGGATAGTGGCTTAGCCACTTCACCTGCCAGTTCCCTCAGGACATGTGGATGCATCTCATCAGGTCCCATGGACTTGTGCACCTCCAGGTTTCTTAGATTGTCTCAGAATTGATCTTCTCCTACTGCAGGTGGTTGGTTCCTCATTCTCCCAGTCTCTGCCTTTGTCTTCTGTGACTTGGGCAGTGTAGCTGGAGCACTTGCTGGTGAAGACTGAGGCAAAAAAGTCATTGAGTACCTCTTGCTTCTCCATATTCCAGGTAACCAGGTCTCCTGTTTCTTTTGGGAGAGGGATCATATTTCCCCTGGTCTTCCTTTTATCACAAATGTACCTACAGAAGGTTTTCTTGTTGCCCTTGACGTTCCTGGCCAGATTTAATTCTGCCCAGGGCTTTATCTGATCCCTGGCTGCTCAGACAATTTCTCTGTATTCCTCCCAGGCTACCTGTCCTTGCTTCCACCCTCTGTAGGCTTCCTTTTCGTGTTTGAGTTTGCCCAGGAGCTCCTTGTTCACCCATGCAGGCCTCCTGGTGTTTTTGCCTGACTTCCTCTCTGTTGGCAGGCACGGCTCCTGAGCTTGGAGGAGGTGATTCTTGAATATTAACCAGCTTTCTTGAGTCCCTCTTCCCTCCAGGCCTTTATCCCATGATACTCCCATTCCAAGGTATGTGCGTTCTCATGAGCTCTTGCATCATTTCCACATCCAGTACATGTGCATTTCTTCTTAAACATGGCAGCACATCCTTATTTATATAAGAAATAGTGTTAAAAGGAACAAGGAAGACAGCTTTGCTCTGCAAACATGTAGGATCCTTTCAGATGAAATATGGCAAAGCATATAGAGATTTGTTTCCATTTATATAGACTTAGAAGTCCCACTAGATTTGAGATGCTTGTAAATTATCTGAGCTTAGCTTAGGAGCTTGCCAATGCTGTCTGATTTGGGACAAGTTTTTAAGTACTGTTTATTCCCAGACAAGAACTGTAGATATGTAAATATTCATGTTTAGAAGGAGAAGTGCTTTGATTTTTTAATATTCTGTATAAAGACTTGTGTTTAGTTTGGTTTGTGGTTTAAGTGATAGCGTGCATTGACTCTTTACCCAAACATGTTTGCTGGTCTCTAATAAAGATAACAATTTGTGTGTCCCTGAGATTGCTTGAGAAGAAAGCATATGGTTACAGGATTCTATGGTGAGCTCAGGTCTATCAAGCCTCTCTTATTTCAAGCAGATGACTCATGACGGTTTGATATGGTGCATAATGGGGTGCTTTGACTAGTAATGGGGGTAAACAAGTATAGATCTGCACTGTACCTCCATCTAGGAGTAAGAGAGGTAAGGCCTGAATAAAGGAGGATTCAACAGGCAGAAATATTTCTGTAACAAAGGCATCAGTGCAAATAATAGCATTGATATTTTATACTGACACCTTAGTGTCAAAATAGTATTGCATAATTGAATTCCAGCTTCAGAAATTAATGTGCCTCTCAAATGTTTGCATGTATTACGGGCTCTATGTTCAGCAGTTCTTAGGCTTTTGCTAATACCTGCCCTTCAAGTTTATTCACAATGGGAGGGTTTGTATTTACATACTGCCATTTCTGAAAATCTAACTACTGGCCCTGGACAATGTGCAACATGTATTTCAGATGTGCAGACTAGTTGCTTCAGACTGATCTGCAAAAAAATAACATTAAAAATGTAGAAGAAAGAAGTAGTGCTCACTGCTGTGGTGGTGTAGGTTGCCAGTTCATGCACAGAGTGGGATTTCTTGTGCTGGATCAAATAAGACTAGAAATTCAAATTCACAGCATTTTGGTGAAGGAGCCTTTATTCTGCCTGGCCTCCTTGCCTCCAACCAGTCCTTCTATTTGTAACTTCAGCTTTGTCCATTTCAATGGCAATTTTCTAGTTTATGGGGTTGCCTGTCACTTAGTGTACTGACAAGAAGGTAAAACTGAACTTGACTCCTTACTACTTTTGATTCTTAAGTGGCATTCACAGCAGAAAACATTTTTCACTAAGAACAGGGGATATATTCCTTAGGAAATTCTTCAAGATTTTGCAAAAAAATGCTGAGAAGAGCAATTGTGAGAGGAAGTTACCTCTCTAGGATGGATTGTGATAGGGAGGAATGGAAAACAGCAAGCAGGCTCATAACCCTCAAGTTCAGGAACCAAAGACATTAGACTATATCACCTGGTTTTCTTTATAACACAAAAAACTACCTCTCACTCAGTTACCCCTGTACTAAACACAACTCCTTGTTCAACTGAAAATAACCTCAAACCAAAATTTATCTGGTTTTCCTCCCCCCCCTCCCCATTCTTCTGTGAGACAGGGAAGTGGGATGCTGGAATAGCCTTTAGGTATGTGACATTTTCTCCCTGATGGGCAACTTCATACTCTAATCAAGCTATCTTTCTACATCTTCTGTATTTTTCTCCTATGATAGAGTCTTTTCCTAGTTTAAACATCTTTTTTGTGTGTGTCTCTTAAACAAGCATGAACACCATATCAGGGCTAAGCATTAGTCTTGCAGGTTCTCCATAGAGGGAGAAGTCACCTCCTTTTTCCTGAAACCCCCCAGCATGGCTTGGGAGTTATATGGTCACTGTGACCTCTAGTATTGAAGAACTTTTGCAGTGCTCCCATGAGTTTTGTGAATGTCCACTAAAATACTGAAGTAGTCGCAATTGCCTACTTCTATAAATTGAAATAAAAAATTTCTTTCTTTTTCCTAAACTAATCATATTCTCCATCCTTGCAAAACTGGGGGGACTTTTTATGTCTCCAGATGGAGTATTCAGCCACGTCATCCACATGCTGTGTGCCCTGTCACCCATTACAGCCACAGCGTTCAGCTGCGGGGTCCCTTTCTGCAGACATCACCTGCCTTTCCCTTCTTTGGCAGAGAACTTTTCATTTGGAGGAAACATTTTTTTGTTTTATTTTAGTGAGTGGAACTTAAATGTAGTTAAAGTCATCCATAGTGCTCTCTACTTCCCATTATTTATATCTTGCAAACATTTCTTTTATGTAGGTTTGCTGAGCTCTGAAATTAATGGGGGAACCTGCAGAGGGATGGACCTCATTAAAGATATTTCCATTTCATTCTTTTTTGAAAGCTACTTTTCAAGGTTTGCCACTTCCACAGTCTTTGTTCACTTTAGCAACAGCATGGAGAGCTTTTTTTTTTTTTTGTCAAGAGAATGGAGTAATGTAGAAAAGCAGCTTAACAAGTCAGAACTATTTTGTAGTTGCTTACATACACTAAACATTTCTCCTAAAAAATTAAATCAGTCTTGTTCTACAAATACTATTTTCTATTGAAAGGTGTTCATTGGCACTCATTTTATTCCTGTTCTTTATCAGCTACATGAGTGTTCCATTATTTTGGTCATGATTGACATTAGCCTCACTAGACTATAGTTGCCTAGGTCATCTCGTTCATTCTTGTGAAGCATTCACAAGCACTAAGATTCTTTGTGCCTGTTGTACCTCCTACTGATTCCGCATTTTTTTTCTATGATGGGAAGTTAGTGCCTTGGGCTTACGACAGAGTAGGGTTCTTGGATGCAGATTCTCCAGAACTACTTGCTTTTAAAAAAAAAAAAGTTAAGCACTGATGTAGGGTATTTAACAGCCACTTTGTCTACTAGTATACTACAAAGAGTTCTCTCTGAATATGGATATCATCTACTATTTTCCAAGCATAGCTTATAAACATTTTCAAATTTTGTTTTTTCAGTATCACTTAAAATTTTATCATTTCTATCAAGAAATGTGCATGTTTCATTGCTATCAAATCATGTGCCTCATACATGTATATAAAAATTTGGAATCTATGTTCCCATAAATATTCACATTATTTTTCTTGCCAGATGTTGATTTTTCCCTTGTGTCTTTAGATTTTCTCATCAGTTTTCTATATTTTATAAATTCTTATTTACGCTGACATCTATTTCTCCTGTTTCCCATTCTGTCATTTTCCATCAATGGTAATTGCTGCCTTCATTCATCCACTGAGTTGTAGCTTTTTAGCAGTGTCTAATAAAATTTGTTCATTAAGAAATCCCAATTTCTTTTCATATTCCTCCCACTAATTTTTATTAACTTTCTTGAGCTTTGGCAAAATTACTCTTCCTGATGAACTGTGCTTCTGTATGCAACAAACTATTTTGAGATTATCCTGCTTGCTTCAATCAATATCAATGAGTTATTAACGTTGCTTCCAATGCATCCTTCAACATCAGTCCAGTGATTAATTAATCAGGAGTTATCTTGTGAAGTGAAATTACTCTTGAGTTAGGAAAATCATAGACCGCCCTACAGACTTGAACAATATTTTACTGTGTGGCGGTGGAGTGCCTCCTGTGTCTGCTTCCATAGTCAAAGTCCTTGCTAATACAATTTTGTTTCTTTCCAAATACATAAACATGGGCTTAAGGACTAGCTTACCCTGTCCTCAGATCTGATTCAGTAATCATTTATGGATATTCAACTTTCTAGAGTTCAGGGTTATCACTAGCTCAAAACAATTTAGAGGGGTTTTAATACTGAATACAGGTATCATCCATTTCTTCTCTCCCACCTTTATTTTGTATTTGTGCTCTTCTTCATATCTGAGCCATAAATGCACGGGATTGAACAGAAAAGTGCTTAGATATTTATGCTGGTTTCCTGCTGCTGTTGCAAGCTCATATTGAGATTTTATCCCTGGTGGGCTGAGGTTTGTTACACTCCAATTCTTAAGAAATTAAAGCCAAAAGGTAGAAAGAGGAAGCTGAATTCACCCATAAATTTCTCAAGAGTATAAACTCAAAATTAAATTTTGGCACCTCCCATTCAAAACAGAAGAGCCACAGGACCATACCTGCAAACAGAGCTAATGAGGAAGCAATGCAAACCAAAGTCCATTTCCTCAAAATAAACTTTTGCTTTGGTATGGTGCATGGTGTTGAAGAAAACATAATGAATATCCCAGGTCTATGAGGTATCCTATATGCTTGAATTCCCTTTCCAGTTGTCTTTCCATTGCTTTACTGCCACTGCAAATATTGGTGAGGGGAGGCTGTTAGTGGCTTCCAGAAATTTAACCTCTGCTATCTACTCTGAGTAGGTTGGTGGCACAAACTACACATAATGCACCCAGGTTTGTGCAGAAAAACAAAGATCTTTTTGCATCCTTCTCATATTTTTAGTAAGCTTTTTCCAATAAGCCTATGTTTATTTTAACAGCAATGAAACCGACAGGGCTCTATAGAATTAATATTTGTAAAAATTATTGAATGATATCTTTGCTTATCTCCAGAGAGTATGAATTCCTTTCACATAGTTTCAGTAGTTCAGAGCTACCTTTCTACCTGGATTATTTGACTCTTTTTGGTTTTGAATAAAATAGGGACTTTAAAATGTATTTGGAAATTTGTTCTGGTTTTTGCCTTTGTTAATGCCATTGGCTGGATGATTTAAAGGGCCTTTGTTGTGAGTTTTACATTTGTTACATGAGAAAACTCATGGCAAAACCAGCTTTCACGATACCTCTTTATAATGACAAAGGTTATATTTCTGCCAATACTAACTTGAGATTGAATTCTGTTTTGGTAGCTTTCATGACACCTTCTGTATTCGTTTTCCTATCACAGTTTGAGCACCTGGGTTTGACTGTTGGTGAGCCCACACAAAAATCCCAGCAATGGATTTGTGTTTTGGAATTAAAAACCTGCTAGTATGATTCAGTGGTGAATAGACTGACTCCACATACTGATGCTGAGAAGTGAAAGAAGCAGCTAGCAGGCTGGGCACAGCAATTTCTGATGGACTCAGAGCATAGCAACACTGTAAATCTTTTTAAGTCATCTAATTTTGGGGGCTTGATCAGAACAGCAAGAGATCTATGCTGGAATTGTAATGCACATATGTGCACAAAGAGGATGCTGCTAGCTTTCATCTTCTTACTTCAGGATTATCAGTCCAACACACTTCACCTTAGTACAGTTACAGCAAGAATTCAATTTAGATGTAACTTGACTAGAACCATGGGGTTTTTACTGTTTCCTATATTGAGTGCACAAATATTCACAATCTAAAATCTTCAGCTGAAAAGAGCTCAATGTCCTATGTTTTCTCTTGGCTGTTGTACCTTCTTTCAGCTATACTAGAAAGAATTAAATAATCTATCATGGCTTTACAGGAACAATTTCCATTTAATTAAGTCAGCGTCTTCTGCAAACCTCCATGTCAGACTCTCACAGCCTTTAGGAACTGCAAGAAGAAAGGAGGAAACCAGAGCAGCCATGAATCCCCTTGCTGCAGCACCTGCCAGCTCTGCAGGGCTTATCCTAAGAACTGTGTGATGTCCTGGATTGAATTAGATGACAGCTTTGTTTAGCAGGACATCTAGGGACTATCTGAGGTATAACTCGTCCAGTACAGGTCAGTCTGCCTAGTGTAACACCTCCATGTGAAGGGCAACGGCTTCCACCTTCAAGCTTCATAAACATGTCTCTAGCAGAGTTACTGAGGGAAAAGTCTTCTCAAGCTTCAGGGAGCGAAGGGGGTCATACCTTTGCAACAGAAAATCTAGTTCTGTTTTGCATCATCTTTACTGAGGACCAGGGCACCTTACTGCTCATTTACTTTCACAAACACCTACTGATTTCTACCTAAAATATAACCTATCAGTTGGGGTTTCAGACTGCTAGGAGGATGGTGAAAAGAGTATCGCTGAGAATAGTCTATGTATGAAGGCTGACTAGTCTTCTGAGCCTTGAAATTAGCTTAGTACTCATATAGAAGTCCAAAAACATACCCCATTTCTTGTAAAGCCCCTGGGGGTTTGAGGAAGAGGATAACAATCTTCTGTGGGACTTCACTGGCATCATTATGCCAATCTGCTCACAGTTCTCCTTCTCAAAGATGCAGGCCCCAGTGTATAGGCTATCCTTAACAAAGCTGTGGTTTTTTTCTCACCTTTCAAATCCAGATCACTTTATTTCTGGGATAACACAAGGAGAACAGATGCAGAAAATTGTGTCTGTGGACCCATACACACCTGCTTGCTTGCCTATGAAAATCAATATGACTGCCAAAGACAGACATTGAGATCTGAGATGGTTTGAATGTGCATTTGAATGCTAGAGGAGGCTCAGAACAAGGAAGCAGTATAAAAGTAGAACAAGGGTGTTATTTCTCCTCACTGTAAAGAAATACCATAAGCCACAAGGCAGGATCATGACAGTCGGCTGCGTTCGAACTGATGCATACCAATAATGGCATAAAAGCCAAATGTCATCTTAAAATTATAACCCATTGCTAGAGGGATAGTAGATTTTAAGCAGTCATTGTCCTTTATGTGTGCATCTGGGCAGACAGGCAGAGGAAATGGAAGTGGGCACGTGATCTTAACCATGGATGTGATATCCAAATAATTTTTGCAAAATGCCATTCGTGGTGTCACAGTTAACTACTCTTTTGTCTCCGGCAAAATACAGAGTCCTATATCAGGTATTCCTTAGAAATGACAATGAATGAGTTCATACGTGAAGTAACATATTATTTGTATTCAGACCTGCTGTGTAGCTGTTGTGAGGGTGCCTTCTGTCTTGCCCACTGCATGCTGAGCCACGCGGAGCCACGCAAGCAGGGCAATTGATTGACACTGAAATCATGGCTTTTCTCAACCATTCTTCAGATGCCCATCTGCAGCAAGGAAGCGTGGAACAGTTTTACAGAGCAGGCACTTAGCAAAAATTTCTCCAAATACCCCCTACCAGGTAATTATTTCTTTTAGCCTGATTCTAATGTGAAGGGTATGGCTACAGGTCTGGTCTTGGATAAAGCAGAGGCTGTTCATCACATTGTCTTTCGGGAGTGTAATTTACTCCTTTGGGGGTCTTTTATCTCTTCACAGGTTCCTCTAGAACATTGTCCTCCAAATGCAAAGTACAGTATTTATTTATTTGTTTCTCTAAGCATGAGCAGTTTCATTTGGAAAAGGAGAGGAGAGAGAGGGGAAGAGTGGCTGCTATGAGGGAAAATATCTGATAAATTCATAGAAATATATACATAGAAAAGGTGCCACCACTTAGCCAGCTGTTCTGGAAAGCAGGCTAAGGAGCAGTTCCAGGCCTAAATAAATTGTTAAGAACTTGGGCAAGCAGAGAAAAAACTGAGATGTTATATGCCTTCAGAAGACTCCTACACTGAGACTACAGACTTGTAATTTCACTGACCTTTTCACTTAACAGCTAATATAAGATCCTAATGCTCTGTTGCGGGTATAACACAGAAAGAATAGATGAAAGTTCTCCTCAAAAAGTATCGGCAGTGATCTTTAAGCAAGAAAATACCTGCATTTCTGGTATTTTTTAAATTTTCTTTCAGAAAGTGAAAAGTTGCAGCTCTCCAGAGCTGACAAGCATTTTACTCCTTTCATCTGTCACTGGCAAAGAGATATGAAACATTTATTTCCCCAATCTTCCCAGAATTGATAATAAATTGTCAGAGCCAAACATTCATATCTGGTGGCTTTTTAAATAAAGGATTAGCCCTTCAATATTTCATTTTTAGCCAGAATTGCTCTGTAAGCTTGATGAGAAGGAGGTAATATGTAAAAGACTGTGTGGAAAAAAAGCTATTTGACCAGTGGCAAAGCGATGTGGACAAGCAATTCTAGGACATAATTGATTTTCTCTACCTCAAGCTCTGTGTGTATATATAGATGTATATAGGTGTGTGGGAGAACCAAGGGAGACAGACTGGCTGTCAGAACTGCTGGCTTTTGTCAAAGTTGTTATTGAGGACTTTTGCAAGCTGGCAGATTTCTGACAGTATCAAACTGTTGATAAGAAGATATACAGGGGAATGAATATATCTTGCTATTACCAAAATGAGTGTGTTCTTAGAAAAAAAACGAAGCACTCAATAATGCACGTGGACTTTCCTTGCGGGCTGGTCTGGGGGCAAACCGCAGCCCTGTAGGATTTAAGAGAGTGGTCACTGCTCTTCTGCAGTGTTCCTCTGCTTGGCCACTGCGTTTAGTTCCATCTGTAAGTACTGAAGTGAACAAAGTGTGGATGCAAGAATATTTCTGAAAAATATTCAAAAGCATGCTGCTTTTGAAAGGTCACTGCAAAATCTGTCCCTGGGGACGATTCACAGCTTCTGCTTTCCAGCCTGGTGTCTGTCCCTCTGCTCCCATGAACAGGGGAAGAGCACGTCACTTCTCCATGGCTTTGTGTTGAAACAGCTCTTTGCAAGCTGCTCTCCTGTTCTCATTTGAATTCCAACCTTTATGGTCAAAGCAGAAAGGAAGGAAGTTTGCCTGTGTGTTATGTACTCTGTTCTCCCATGCTGCTGTCCAGTGGTGAGTGAGATGCCGACAGTGTATTATACATGGCAGAAGAAATGTGAAATGACTGAAAGCTATTTACATCCCTGCTAAATTACGTATCCCGATTCCTTGGATTTGGATTGATGGCAAAGCTCTCAGGATAGGGAAAACACCATTTCCAGAAATTGTCTGTTCTTTGTGCAGTTCTGGTCAAAGAGAATTCCTGCCTTTTTAGCATGAAGGCTGGAATTCCTTCTGTCATAGTGAAATGCATTACTGCAGTGAAGCCATCATCTGGAGGTGCAGTGGCTGAGTACAGAGATGAAGCTAGAAAGAGCAGGGGCTATATAAACTGGTACATGAGTTGCTTAGATCTTACTCAGACAAAATGCCAGATGATACTTTCCTTCCAGATGCTGAGTAGGACTCTCCTGTACACCTGATTTACTACACAGTAGCAAGCATGACACTTGTGTGTACTCAGCAACTAGTCACTGATGATGGATGTAGTGACTTTTTGTGTTTTAACTGTAAAAGCAACTGAAGTGTGAACCTGCGGCAAAAAAAGGTATAGTTATGCTCTGATAAAGATTGCCAAATGCCTTCCACTCCTGCTTGGAAACCACAGCTTCCACCTCTCTTCACCAAGTCTTTGCATTTCCCTGGCCATTTAATTGAATTTTAGATACCTGAAGACATCTGAAGAAAATCCAGTCAGAAAGGGAAAGAGAAGGTTAAAAAGAAGGTTACTGCAAGAGCATACAGCAGGTGGGCATCTAACTTGGTTTCTATGGGCTTATTAGGCTATGTTGAGCAAAAAGAGATGCATTTCATTGCAACCCATGTAGCAATGAGGTTATATTGCAGCTGGCACTGCAAAAACCAGTACCTTGGTCTAGTCAAATGAAGCTTGAATGTGATCAGGCAGAAGGGGACAGGAAAACTGGTAGAGAAATATTTACCATGACATGATGAAACCATCAGCAAATCCAGCCTGTTTCTCTGAAATGAGTAACAAGGTGCTGAAAGCTTCTCAGCTGTGCAGTAGGACTTTGGCTCCAGGCAGTGAAATTGCAGAATATCCCTGAAGTGCAGAGTAAGAACATGGAAAAATAGTTTTCTCAACCTGAGGGAGGGGGACTGCGTTGACTGGAGTTGCTGAGGTTCTGCTCACATCCACTACTCAGAAGGCACAGTCATGACTAAAGACTTGGTCATATCATTTGCAGTAGCAAAGAAGTCATCTTCTCCAGACTTCCAACTCCATGTTTGTATCTGCAGCAGGTCTGCAGAACTCCTTTTTCTTCTTGGACATGCAAAGAAAAGCACTGACAGATTTCAGACTTCTATTAGCAGCAAGTTATCTCTTATATCCATTCCCCTTTCTTCCTTCCAAGTCAGTACAATGAACCTAGCAGCCAAACTGTCCTGCCTTACTGTTAATACTTCAGGTGCAAGGAAGGAAAACAGGACTTGGGCAGTAAGGAATGCCTCTGAGTCACAGTACCTCCTGATGTGCAATTGCAATTGAAATTGTAGCAATTGGTATTGTAGCAATTGAGACAGCCTCCACAGGAAAAGATAAGGTTACTCATACCCTCCACTATTCTATAGAAGATGATCTTTCAAGACGTCTGCTACAATAGCATTGTTTCTAATGTGTACAAATTATTTCAAAAAGGAGTTCAACAGTGCATATTAGAGAGCTTCCCACATCTTATGAAAAAATCTATAAAGCCTACTGTTAAAACTCTACTGTAAAAACTGATAGTTGCTGCTTCCTTTATCACTAGGGATCTTGCAAGGTACCAGGAGTTCTATTACTCAGAAGTGGTTTTTTCATATTGTTTATTCCTCTCCTAAACTGAGTCCTCTTTCCTTAGCATGTGGTTGCTGTAAAGGTGATTGTAAGGCTACACATGGTGTGCTATGTCACCAGGAGAAGAATAAGTACCAATAGCAGGTCACATCTCCCTTAAACTCCTCCCTGAGACGCAGCATTTCTGGCAGCTGGAGCTCAGGCTCTGCTCTCTGGAAAAGACCCTTGGCTATTCTTGTAAACGCGTCTACCTGTGACAGCACAGACCATATGGTATTGTCTCACCTAGAAGAGGAAGGTGGGTATTTCGGTCAATTTGCTTCTAGATCAACAACAGAAAGCAGGGAGGCTTTGTGCAAGATAACAAGGGATGTGTATCTGTCTTTTTACTGCTAGGAACTATTTGGAAATGAACACAAATGGGTAGGTTCCCTCTGTGCTCTTAGAGATATGACAAACATTTTAGAAGATAAAAATGAAACCTGTAACAGCTTTCATAACAATTTAGAGCATGTGGAAATGGGAAAACAATAGTTAACCCTATGGATCCCTTTTTTTTTTGGAAGCTTAAATAGAGCAAAAGTTTCACCAGAATCCCCCTATTTAGTAATAAAATGAAGCAAAAGAGAAGGCATTCTTTATAAGAAAAGTTGTCTCTTAGATATAAGTATTTTTAGATGCTACTTTTAATAAGAGTTTTTAATGTGCAGCTGACAAACGAAGCAGAACTTTGAAAATCCAGTAATGTCTGTGATGTGTTTCCTGTCAAATAAAGGGAAGTTAAAAAAATGTATCTGATTTATCTGAACAGTTAAAATATCATCATGCAGCCCTACTGAAAGGAGTTGGAAATTAAATATACTGAGGATAACGTTTGCTTACCCTTGATATAGGTGCATCATGCCTGTGGGCTGATAGATGTCTTTATGAATACAGTGTCATTGAGAAAAAGCAATTTCATAGAAATCTGCTTATTATAAGACTTTCAAAAAACAAAAGAACACAAACAAGAATCACATATGACTGTACTATGAAATATCCTGAGGAATAGACACGTACGAAGGAAGAGGAGATGCCTTTTCAGCTATCCCACTGAGAAACAAAGAGCTGTGCTAGCAAACTGAGTCAAAGCAATTCCTTTTAACTTTTTTTTCCCCCCATTTAAAAGCATCTCGTATGCCATTTGTTTGGTTCAGCTTTCAAAAGGGATTTATGCAGGTTTTTATTTTAAACTGAAATGCAAAGAAGTGAAAGGATTATGTGGTTGACTTGGCTGGGAACTACCTTTTCCAACTGCTTTGTTGTTTGTTTCATCAACATGAGTAATCACTATTCTGTGGAAGGTCTATTGAATTGTAGACTTACCCTATTAGGTGAAGCATAGTTACTTGCAATGATAAATAGTTATATCTATAATAAATTACCAACAGTAACCTCCTCTCTATTGCAGGATGAATTTATCTCATTCTCATGCGTACACTGGGCTTGCATCGGATAATTTCCTGTAATTTGAGGACTGAAGGAAATATTAATAAGACTTGGGGGGGTGGGGGAGGAATCCTTTGAACATCTGACTGAGTAAATAGGCTTGATATTTTTGTAAAAGCTTAATTTTTGGCCCAGTAGATTTTTAGAAGTATTCCTACAAGGGAAGCGTAAGAGCGATGACAAAAACTGTCAGTTCTGCTGACTTATTTCCCACCCAACAAGAATATTTTTAATGCTTTTGGGCATTGCAGCACCTGTCGTACTTGTTTTCTTTCCTGTGCATTCAGAGCAGGCGTTTTACTAGCAGCCCTGGACACAGATGTTTTACTATATCCTGCAAACCTGCAATGCCTTTGTTGTCCCGATGCCCGTTTTGTGGTACACCATCCTTGTGCAGGATTGCCGAAGAAACCTGAAGGAAGAAAGAGCTGCCGTTGTCCATCTGGCCTTCTTCTAGGCCGCGTTTCTGACAGGTGCTAGTAGCTGCTGTTTAGAAAAGCTCAGCATTTATAACTCTTAAACACTGGGTTTCTTTCAAAATTAATGCCAAATTCATTCTGATGAAGTTGAGAACAGGGATACTCATTAGTGGTCCATTTTTCTTCAGGAGCCCAAGCATTTGCAAGGGTTGTAGAGCTGACATGATCTCAAGGGTTAGCACACACATTTTGCAGCAAGCTGTTACTGCACTCATTGGTCTCATTCCTTCTATTCCCCAGGGATCCAGAAGGGCTCAGCACTGTCTCCAGAGAAGCTAACCTAGCTGACAGGCTGCGGGAGCTGCCTTTGAAGTCCCACGGAAATACCATGAGGTACCATGACAAGGAAAGTCGTTTTCTCCTCCAGCAGGGGTAAAGGGGAGTTTCTTATCCCCCACTCAGAGCACAGTGATGTTTTCTGACCCAGGTGGGTATGCTCTGCACCATCCTCATTTGCTCTGCTGAATTTAGCCCATTGATTGCTAATAGGAATAAAGCAAGCCAATGCCATACGAAAAAAAGGCTTGAAAACTGCCCCCCCTCCCCCCTCCACCCTGTCTTGAGTTTCTCTGAAATGACACTACTGAGAACTGCATCAAATTTGTGGCTATTGATATGCAGATGTTACAGTCTTTCACTGCACTGGGACAAAGACGACTGCATTTCCATGTCTGTTTTGCACATAAATATGTATATTATCCCAGTGCCCCTGCTTCCGCCAAAATGATAGCAATTGATGTTCAAATAGGACAGGCTATGCAAGACAAAACCCACAAATAAATTATGCTTATGAAATATGCTCTTTCCTTTCCTTTTTTCCTGATTTTTCTTTTCCTCTGCTATACACAAAGCTCAGGCCAAGCAGGATCCCTCTGGCTATATGTGTGGGCGGCCAATCTGGTTTTCTCCCAAGGTGACAGCTGCTTGCTTTTCATTAAGGAATATGACTGCCCTCACCTGGTGAGAAGAACGCTTGGAAACCTGCCATCCCGGTGATCTCATTGCATGTGAGCGTCTCTGTCACTTACGACAGCTGAGTGATGCCTGCAAAACAAAGGGTCACCCACTACACAGAAGCACAGTTGCTAAAAGAAGCTCTTTAAAATAGCTCCTGCTGTCTGACTTAAGATAAAAACGTGGTAGGTTTCATATTATTAGGTTAAATGAAAGACTGTTCTGGCATTTATTCTATTGTTACAGATTTCAAGGCATTTAATACCCCTTATTTTTAATCCTGTCATAAGTTTCTGTGATTATTCACAGGAACAGAGTTAGCTGTTAAGCGCTTCTATCCAAATCTGCTTAGTCTACTGTACTTCATGAGACATTATTTTGAAGAAAAAAACCCCCACAATTAATCTCAGGATGTAACTCAGGTAAGTCAAAAGTGATATTTGAAGAGTGTAAGAAAATATTGTTAAAATGTTTATTTTTCCTTTTACTTTGCTCAATATTGTGGCTTCGTAAGGTGATTTTACAATGATAAAAGTAAAATAAAGCAACTTGATTGAAACATTTCTGATCAACTCAAACCAAAATGCCTTCGGTCACATCTTTCGTAGAGAATATTGGAATGGTGGCCTTTGATTTCTATCTCAAAACAGATTTCAGAAATCTTCAGGTCTTCCTTGAAACAAAAATTTTGCTCTTTGCAGAAGGCTGTCATGAATGTGGATCGGATCAGAGACTGCAAATCTTAACTGGGTTGGTATTTTTCACATCCAGTAAATTAATTCTGCCATAGTATGAAAAAGAATAAGTACTAGAGTGTAAGATCCAATTTTTTAATTGCTCTTGGAAACTGTTTGCAGATGAGGAGCCTCTTTCCCCACTGCATTTGGCGAAAGCTGAAGCACACAGAGCCCCTGGGATCAAGTTGACTGAGCACCATGTTGAGTATATCCACACTTAGTAAAATGCTGAAGGAACAGGTGTAAAGTTGATCTTAAATATTTCATTCAGCTGGGATCATTTGCTGAGTTTGAGTCTTTCCAGTTGTACACGCCAAATGCTGGGAGGCAGTGCCTGTTGTTGCAGGACATGCTTTCTTGTTAATAGTGAGGATATGAAAACAGTGTGAGTTTCTCTCTCCACATTTGCTTCTTGAGACCGCATCCATTAGTTTAATGGGTAATGTCAAATTGTCCACACCAAGGTTGTGATGGTTTTGGTTATTTATACATAGAGACTGTGTAGTGCAACTCTGTATCACGTGAATCTATGCTTCATGTCACTAGGAACTGGGGTTACTTATCCATCACAGAGAAATTAATTTGCTTGCAGTTACAGTAAATCCATACATGGTTTGCTGATCATCTTCAGTTCAATTTGGTTTATGTATACCTTTTTCTTAAACAGAGGTGATTTCAAATAGGAAAGTGTCCCTCATCTGCCCTGCCATTATAACAAGGCTTCTCTAAGGACCATGTTCCTTGATGTTCCCTTGACAACCTGTTCTTCATCTCTCTTTGGGTTTTTCTTGTTTAATTTCTTGCACATACCCCTTAGGAAAACAAAATTCAGTGTAGTCTTTCATCTTGCTTGTGCATGTGTATTTTCTGTGTTAATGGTGAAAACTTGTGAGTGTTCAGCAGAACATCATTATCATAACTGTTTAGATTCTGTAGATGATTCACTGTTAATTGTTAACTGGTTCATCCCTTTGCAAACCTCAGAAGTAGCGTACCTACCCATCAATTTCAATGGGAATTACTCAACTCACTGTACCACTGTACAGCTCAATATCTTGATGGAGATTGAAATAATGACACTCTGAACAACACATCCCAAATAAAGTAGCATAACAAATACAACTGGTGAATTTTGGCTAAGCAGCTATACAGATAGCATCTGTGTTTAAGGATTTTTACACATTACTGTCCCAAAATAACACCAATCTCTACTCAGTAACATCAAACAGGTTTCAGAGAGTTAATCGCTGCCCATTTGAAAGTATAAAAACTTAACAATTCCTTTTGGGCAGAGATTTTTTATTGTGGTTTTTTGTTTGTTTGGGGTCTTTTTGTTTGGTTTGTTTTTTTTTTCCTGAAGAACCGAAGCTGTTGCTGTCACCAGCTGTAAGCGACCTCAGGCTTTCTGTTCCCTCCAAACCACAAAGCATTAGCCCTGATTCCTGATGTGAACAGTAAGAAATTCACAAGCAGTGCTGCAGGATTCTTTTCAGCCCTGAAAGGATTCAGTTATTGTGTGCTCCAGAAAGGCTGTGAGGGGTTTTGCCTCACTTACCTGACCAGTAACAGAAGTTTGGGAACAACAGTTATGCCACAGGAGAGCAGAATACCCCACCACAGGTTTTGTATAACCAGTTCTTCTGGCTCAAGTTCATTTGGGGAAAGGAAGGTTGCATGGGGGTCATTAGCTGTTCTCCTAATCCCAGGTCATGTCCTCAAAGTAAAATTGGCTTTCTTCTGGGGGAAAAAAAAAAAAAAAAAGAAAAAAGAAAAAAAATATCACATTTCTTTGGGTGAGGATCATGAGCTTACCATGAGGGCTGCATATAAAAAATGCATTCTTGTTGAAAGGCTTCACCATGTGTTTGGGTCCCCTCTGGAGGCATCCAGCCATCTGACCAGACGCAAGACCCAGCCAGCCCCTGTAGAATCTTGGTAGTGCATCGTATCAACTGGAAAGCAGTTCTTCAGCTTGTCAGAGGCTATGTCCTCTGTGAGAGCAGCTTTTTCCTTTTCCTCTAGGTCATTCTGTTCTGCCACAGCTTACTGGGAAGATTCAACATGGGAAAAGAGTCTGCATGCCCCATTGCAGCAAAGATGCTGCTTGTGCATGGAAGCAGAGCTGTGACTCATTTTGGTGGCTCAATTATGGCTTGTCCTTAAAAGTTCTGATGTGGTCAGCGTTTCTGTAGCATCTTCTCCTTCTGGAAAGCTTGTGTTTATCCTGCCAATCCTTTCTTCCACTCCCACTTCCTTTTCTGACCTGAGTAGTGCCACTCAGGAACATCATGCATTACTCCAAGCCCTCCTTCTGTATGTTCTTCAGGACTGACAGGCAATTTCAAGACTCAATTTCTTCAGCCTCTTCCACAGACACTAGAATGTCTTTGCGCTGTCATTGATACATCCATATCCATGAGCTCCGGTCAAGGAAAGATCATATAAATGGGTTCACTGGCCACTTTCATCCTGAAGTTCTCAGTGATGTATAAATCTTCAGAGGTCCTCTACCAGCTTATGTAGGTACCTTTTTTTTTTTTTTTTAATGTGTTCTAGCTCTTAGCTAGCCAAAACACAGTGATTACAGGCTCTAAACCATGTTATTTTGGTCCTAGGTTATGCAGCATTATTGTATCGACCACCTAAAACAGCAGTGACAAACTCACCTTTGAGGTTGTCTTCCCTGTCAACAAGTGAAATTATGCTATTGAATTATGTAAAACAAATAAAATATTTTTTTTCAGAGATAATACATTATGTGAGACAAACTATCCTCTCTGCTCTGGACCTCTTCAGGTTAGAAATGGGTTAGTAAATAGAAAAAATTCTTGCCAACCTATGCACAATAACGTTTCATCATGATGGTGTACCAAAAGTTAACAGCATGAGGAACCCACTCCTTCAAAGTCACCTCCCCTATTAGCAGGAGTGGGGAGAGAAAGGCCATGGAGAAAAGCTCCTTCTTTAAGTCATATATGAGATTGGAGATGACCTAAGTGTGAACTGAGAAAAAAAGCAGCACCAGATTTGGTGTAAACTACAGAAAATGGGAGGAATTAATAAGGTCAAGGTAGTTGTAAATATAGCTGGTTTCCAGAGGGATCTTAAAGGGCACATTGTCAGAAGTGAAGGCGAAGAGTAGGGAAGATGCTCTTGTCTCAGTTAGAAACAATCCTGCAGCAATCTAAAATGATAGATTTCAATTTGCACAATGTGACTGTCATGTTTAAAAGGTTAATGGAAGGGATACTTTCTGCAAGTCTCTTGGCATGGTGATTATACCTAGGAGATACACTGGTGCATGTGAAAGCCCTTGAACAGGAACAGAGAAGTCCACAAATGCCCTGCGAGAGCTTCAGTACTGCTGCATGGAGAGGAAAAAAACTAGAAGCCTTGTTTCAGAGAAAGTAATTATTTTTTTTTTGGCACTGGGAAGAAATAATTCCACCTACAGGATGTTAACTTTTTGGAGAAAAAAAATCAGAGATCTCCACACCTGTGGAAGTCTTAACTGCTTTTTCTTGTTATGTGGGCTTTGGCTGGTGGGCAAAGTAGGACCCTTCTCATGCATTTCAGTAGCAAGTAAGATGGCTGAGAAAAGCTATTGCCTGTGTAAAGTCCGAGAGCAGCTGAACAGAGCAGCAACAGGGATTTTGTGAGTACTCTGTGATAGCAAGGAACTCTTAGTGTGCTTCAAAGGAAAAACAAATACTATTTTGAGTCATGTGTGAAAGGAATATTGTGCAAGAGAAACTGCTTCTTGGATTTATTCAAAGAAACAGAGCTTTGCAAATAATTGCCCTAAATAAAAACTACTGTTTCTTAAAAAAAAAAAAAAAAAAAGTACCCCCTCAGTTTCTGCTCGTGGGAGCCACCAGAGAGCTCTGCCTCACTGCTCTCATGCAAATAGACAAGAGAGAATTGCTTCATTTTATATGAAGTATTATAGATGGGGCTGTATGTTTGGGAATGATAAGCACTCCCATTTTGCTGTGGCTTTTCTCCAGGTGCAGCATGCTGTGGGAAGGTAATAGCAGTTCTGCCAGGCTGCTTTGAGATGTCTGTCATGCAATTGCTTTAGCATTTCTGCTGCTTAAGTAAAGAGCATTTTCAGCTTTTGCTAAAGGAGAGTTCTTTGCTTTCCCAGAGAACTTTGAAAGACTCAATCTTTTTTGGCACACAAGGCAAAGGAAATACTCCCCTTGACTTCAATGGGAGTTGGGTCTAAGCCCAAACAAGGGCTGATGAATGAGCTGAATCAGTGGCAAGTGTTCTCTGCTGGTGTGATTGCCATCTTTTATGTAGAGCTGAAAAGAAAAGGGGATTGGGTTTTTGTCCTTCTTTCACTACCTTCTGTATGCCTCCTTGAGAAAGCTCAAGAACAGGACATGTTTCAACTCAGATCTAAACTCTCTGTTTCTTTGCCAGTCACTGCAACAGAGCACCAGTAGCCTCTGCCTCCTTCTCTTCTGCATTGCAGGCCTCTGTGCTGCAGGTCATTAATTACCTGTTCGTGGTGTACTTGCTGTGCATGTGCAATGCAGGCTGCATGCCTGTGTTCTGGCTGATAAAGTGTATTAAACAGATATTCAGTCACATATCCCATTCCCATTTCTTAGTGAATCCAACTACATTGTCCGTTTATCCATTTTTTTTATACTAGCCAATAGAATTCTTTATTATATTGTTCTGAGGGCAAAGGGATTTGTTGTGTACTCACCGCTCATTCTTGTGTCCATGATATGAAAAAAAGTCAAAGGAATGATCAGGCTATTTAAAAATACAACATTTTTTTGTTAAATATAAAAGAAGTCTTTAATAATGTATACACACAATAGAGCACAAAGCTTTTAAAATAAAATTCTCAATGTTCTCAAAAATAGCATTTAAAATTAATTGCTCTGGCTTTTTGTCCTTTGTCTTTTACTCAACCAAAGAAAGTTGTAGGTGACATGGAAAAGAAAGTAAAGAAACTAGCATTTTTTCCACACAGTTCTAAGTCATCGTGTACGCTGGGTGCCTTCCAGTCTGGTGTCTGGTGGAAGTTGGTTCCATCTTCATTTCCAGAGCATAAGCTAATTTAGTTTCCTAAACTGCATACTGTACCAAATCTGGAGATGGACATCATGGACAAGATACTCTCTATGATCCATGGTTTTAAGTCCTGACCAAGGTGCCCCTGCAGCTCAAGTGGTTGTTTGGACAGCACATTCAACAGTGTGTTTCTCTGAAATTATTCTGCTTTTGAAAAGGGGCTTGAGAGACCAAGCATGTAGAGAATTATAACTTTTGACAATTGGGATAGTGTTTCTGCAACGTTATGTCCTTTGGGAAATGAAATCAAACAACAAAAGTTAATTTAATAAATTCTGGGTTGTCTAAACAACCAGTGAAGAGTCAGATTTTAGGTCACCTCCAGTCTGTTAGATGTATGTGTGTTCAGATGTTTGATTGCCTTTTGACAATCTGCTGAGTTGCATTTGTTGATCTTCCAGGGTGCCCATTTTATAAATTGCTGGCAATATTACTTCTGCAAATGTAGTCGATGTTGTCTTATATTTAATTTTCTTGTATGAGATAATTATCCTCTCTTCTTTCCTCTAGATGTATTCCCAGACACCTGGCAATCTTCTGAGTTTCTAAATTGGGGCTGTCTCATTCCCCATTGCTCTGGTAGTTTATTGGGAATCAGTGGAGTCTTTTCCCTGATATCCCTTTGCATTAGGTAAGAACCCAATCAGAATGCACTTTTATTGTCTGTGTCACTAAGTCTTCCATCTGTTTTCCCAATGTCATCAGAAATTTCATTACTCTTTTATGCCAGGGTAACTACAAATTGTCATAGTGACTTGGTTGTCACCTGCAAAGTGATCAGATTCTCCTCCCAGCTGCAAGATGACTTCAAGCCCACACAAGGCAGGTGATAGGAATAACAGGTACTACCCCTTTTTCAAGTCAGGCTGCTGTCAAATCACTGTTAACTCACTGTAAAATCAATTTGATTATCTGTGAGATATGTTGGGAGCAAGCTCCGTGAGCAGGAATCAAGTAGAGATCTGTTTCAATATTTTTTTTTTTTTTCATTTTGAAATTCTAGATCATCAAATTTTTCAGTTTGTGCCTTTTCAGCTTTGGGGTACTTTTCCTTCCATTTTCCTTATTCTTCCTTTGCTCCTGAATTTTCTCAAACATCTGATATTAAGAGTTTGGGTTTGGGGGAATGTGATGTTTTCATTCTGTACTCTTTCCAAATCATCAGCAACACTTGAAGTATTCCATAGATTGAGGGACACCTTTAATGTATTTGATTCTGTAGTCTGTACCTTTCAAAAAATTAAAGTTGGATAAAGTTCAAAGCTATCAAAATCAGGAAAAAGGGGAAGGTTTAGGGAAAATACCTTGGAAGTAATTTAGCTGATTGTACTCATTAATGTAAGTGAAAAAGAAAGGGGAACAGAGAAAATCCCAAAGAACACAACCAAAAAAGAATGTCATGTTAGTGGCTGATTTCAGGAAAAAGATAAAATCAGTACCTAAAAATGAAATTTCACAATTTACACACTGATTCCTCCTTCCTGGCTGTTTTTCACTATTTCTCATTCAGACACACGTGGGCATTTGCACTGTGTTGATAGCACAGTGATGCAATTGCTGTGATAATAGCCACCATTGTAAGGAAGTGTAAAGCAGATTCGGAAGCCTATTAGCTGTAGTAGAAATTGGAAGTCCAAAATGATGAGATGCTCTTGTTCTGTGCTGTGTGGGCAAAGATGAATCACTGCCCAAAAAGCCATCTAGCAAATTAAGCTTTTCTTGAAAAATCCCTTCATACTCTGACTCACTGCTTCTTTCTAAAAGCTTGTGACAGACAAAATATTTATTTTCAAGCGAACAAATATGAAAAATAAAATAAAATGACTGATGACCAGTTTCTAATGTTAAAAGCTTAATTTTTACCGCCAATTGATTAATTCATCCTGTTGGATTAATTAGCTCTGCTATTTCCCTTTTGAAAAGAAATTGGTTTTTAAATACATTTTGCCATTTTCGAACTCATAAAAATATTGCTCCATCAGCAACACTTGAGGAAGAGTATTTATGACCAGGAAAAGGAAAAAACACAGCAAAGAAGGCTGTGAGGATGGAGGTGTTTAAAAGATGTAGATGTGGCACTTAGGGACATAGTTTAGTGGTAGATTTGGACTTGTTAGATTAACAATTGCACTTGATGATCTTAAAGGTGTTTTCCAACCTAAATGATTCTATGATTCTATGATAGCCATAGCTGGCAGCCTGGCCATAGATGTCTTGGAGCAGGACAGGAAGGGGTACCACCGTGGATGTATAAGTATCAGTCAGCAGAGGCTTAAACAGGGTAGGAGAGAGAAAGTGTTCATATCTGGTCTGTAGGGCTAAGTGACAATATTTATATGGATAGTCTAAGCTATTTTGTTCAACTCACGTCCTAAATTGGCCTACATGTTTCCATCCAGCATGCCAGTTTCTCTCCCAGGGATGTGGGAACTTGGCTTGGAAAAGGATGTCTGTGTAACTTGAAGATACACCTTGTGTAATTTGGGGAGACTAGGAACAGTCAAGTTGCTATTTGTCACATGTTTGCAGATCCCTTGGAAAGCTGAAGCTTAGATTTAAATATTTGGATGTAGATGACCTGGATGATTAAACTTAGAAAAACATTAGAATTAATTAGATACTGTAGACATCCCCACATATTAGCTGCTGTGCTGCCTCCTGCTGGGGCGTTGCAGTTTGGAAGTCGATCTGTTACTGCAACAGCGTGTGTTAAAAAGACATTTGCACTGAAGGGACCTCTGAATTAGAACAGTTTACACAAATATGCAACATTACCTAATAATAATGGGCCAGATTGGAGTCCTAACTGCTCAGTTTTTCATACGAGTCATGCAGTGGGTGACTGATTTCACAGCGAAGCTCACATGAGTAATAGCTCAGCACTGTAAGGGATCTGCAATCTGTCTTTCTATTATTATTTGTCTAATTATAACCTTTGTTAATTTGAAGTGCAGATTTACAGTAGAATGTGAACACATTCACCTGAAAGTTGCATAGGCGCTGCTCAGAGCAAAGAGATACAATTTCTATCCAGGAAAGTTTACAACCTAGAAAGCAGTTGTGTAATAAACCAGGGCAGGGGGCGAGCAGGAAGAGAGATGAAATAAGTTTAATCAAAATCAAACAGAGATATAGTCAGGGTTAGGAAGGAGACATGGAGAGCATCTTTCTGGATCTTATAATTGATAGCTATATAAATTACAGAAGTAACTTAGAATACACTTACATAACTTACTGGGTGCTTAACATGATTACTAACCTTTGATAAAAATGGCACAAGTGCCATTGGCCTGATCAACATAATTTTTAATATTTTTTTTTCTATAAATTGTCAAAAAAGCCTTAATTTTATAGGAGTTGGCCTTTTGTGGATGAATGGAAATAAATTTTGTCTCAGTAAATTTTACAAAAATTTACTAAGACAGCTCCAGAACTTTCTACATGAGTAAATATATTCACATAAGTATTTATTTTTGTCTTGATGTTTTTTTGCATTTGCTGTTAACACAGAAATCAGTGGCAAATTTCAAGAAGCCATGCTAATTATTCTCTGTAGTAACAACATTTTTTCACTTGCCTCAAGCTTTGCTGGCGTTCAGCTGTTTGGACTGATAATTCTAAATGATATTTCAATGATTCTGTATAGTTTAAATGGCTCAGAAAAATTGCAGCTAAAGTTAATTGTAAGGCTTAAAAAAATACCATGTTTGCCCCTGTGGAGAAGAAAAAAAAAAAAAAAAAGTTACTTCTTCACTGCAGACTACCTGAAATTTGGTGTGGTGTTTGTTTTATGCTTGTTCTTCTGAAATTCTATCCAAATTGGGTTTTCTTACAGGAATTTGAAAAACCATAGTTCAAGTATAATCTGTAGCTTGTTTGGACCGGGGATTACTGAGCAAAGATTGGGACTGAGAGGAGGGGAGCATGAAATGAGGACCATGAGAGCTAAGACACCAGTTAGTGAAAAAGACAGTTTGGAGAGGAGAGGGGAGAATGGGAAATCGGCAGGGAAAATTGAGGCTTTTAAGAGAGCACGCTTCAATCAAGTGCATGGAAATGAACTGGGAATCATCATCTCCCTGCTGTCACAAATATCTGTGAAACAGCTGGTAAAGTGTCCATTCCTGTCTAGCGCTGATTCAGACTGCGAATGACAACCGAAGATTGCTATCCATTATTCCATTAGCTAAAATGACTGCCATCTCCTTAGCCGAGCCAAAGGTTCGAACCCCTCTGTTGAATCACACCGCTGTCAGTACTACCCTAGATGACATCTGGGGCTCTGGCTTTCAAAAGCCAGGGAGTGACATTGAAAAGACGAAATTGGAAAGACATTGCTGAAGATGGAAAATGAGCATATGCTTTTGTTAGGAACTCCGGCATGAAACTTTCTCGAGCATCTTTGTTTCAGCACCTCCTCTTCCTACAAGAAGCTCCGGAGGCAAGTAGTGTTGGCTGGATTCAGCAAGCAGAACAGACAGTGCTCAGTTTAGGAGCAACTGCTCAATATTTTATTTATTTCTCTGCTGTTCAGTGCAGGAACAATATTCTTCTGAGAGCCAGGTACCTCTGCCCAGTTACCCCCTTATTTCTGCACCAGGACAGGGACCGTCTGGCTGGAGGGGCCATGCTTGACCCATGCAGGGAGCAGGTTGTATTAACTTACAGCACGGTGTTCAAAAAGTCTTTGGCAACACAATTTTTTCCTTATGCTTTTTTTTTTCTTCTTTTTCAAATCATGCCCATTGCTCTAGTATCTGAGCACATCACAAGCCTTAATTATTTATTATTTAATGACCAGGAAATCAAGAATTTCTATTTAGTTGTGAATGACCACAGCCTGGATTTCCAGAAAATGAACCCATTGATATGCTGAAAGCACAGTTCCCATTGATTCCAGAAGCAGTAAGGACTAGCCAGCTTTCCTATAAACATACATGTTAAATATCCACAAACAGAGACAGACAAATAGTGCCCACTTTTGAGACTCTCAGTGTAAATGACATATATTCCACCACATGTTATAGCAGAAGCAGATGCTCCAAGACAATATTGAAATCCCTTAATCTTGAAATGACCCTTAGTCTGGCTGGAATCCAGCCCCACAGAGTACATAGGTTCTCACACCTGCCACAAGGGAGGGAGGGTCCTACAAACAGTATTTTTATATTAAAGCAGTATAATTATATTATAGTCACACTGTTATAAGTCATTGCTCTGGAAAAAAATTAGCGCAAGCGTGAAATTTAGGACTGCATCTTCATTCCTCAGGGTTGCATAGGTGTTCTTGAGTTTTGTGTACTTGACTTTGCAACAGCGGTGGTATAAATGTACTTTGTATTACAGAGAAAGAGAGATTCTGCAGACATAGCACAGGTGAAATCTTGACAGGTGGATTCAAAAACAAGCACCCCATCTAATTCAAACAGGCCAGGATGTCTGTCTTCTATCCTATAAATTACCTCTTTTTTTGCAGAAAATTTATAAATTAGTATTTTTATATGTTAGTTATAAATTAGTATTTTATATCTTTATTTAGAGATTGACCTCCTTAATGTGTCTGAAACTTGGAATACCTATCAGTCACTCAAATACTTGTCTAAGCAAGTGCAAGACATAGTCCAAAGCACGTTACTGAAGGTCCAAAACACATTACTGAAGTCCTGGGCTGGAAAAACGCCAACACATATTTAACTGAAATATTCTGTGGATGTTAATACGGAACATGGGATTAATCAGGTACTCACATGCTTGCAAGATCTAAAAATGTTAAAATAGCAAACCATAAGTTTTGAACAGTTTTCAAATGTGATGATAAAATCTGATACAGATTTTCTTAGTGAGATGCTGGAAATGGGTTATAGCAGCCTTTACCACATAATTAATATCCTCTGAAATAACAAAAAACTCTTTATTGAAAGGGAAAATCCCAATGAGTTATATCTGGCAATTTTAGATTTAATTTCTATACTATACATAATTAATAAGGTGGTTTAGAGATTGCCTTACCTACTCATATTATTGTGCTTTAATTACTAATACGGTAATTGTTTCTGGTCCAAATACTGGAGCACTGCAATTGCTTCTAAGTTTAGTGCTATTTCCTTGGCAATGGTTGAGGATAAAACAGCACATTACATAAAATTGTTGATCACGTGATTTCTATATTAATCTTTGATTTTCCTAAGAATGAAACTAATAGGAAGATGTTGGAAAATGCACCATAAATTAAAACTGCAAAATGCTGCAGCTTATTTAATCTTTCATGTTGAAAGGTAGACTGAGGATCTAAATAGTTCCACTAAAGTTCTATTTATCTAGAGAAAATCTTTTCAATTAGTGAAGAAATGTCATTAACCCTCTGACATGAATGGGGTAGCTGCCACGCTTAGAGTTACATTGTAAAGACTTGCAGAAATTGGAAGTATTTTTACACACTTTCTGCAAGTTATACTTAAATAGGCTTTTCTATATTTAGGGAACATCTAGATTTCTTTGACACACTGCCCCAGAATCGTGAAAGATCTACTGCTCAGAATGGTTCGCTGGACTTCGTTATCTTCATGTACTGCTTTGTGCAGGCAGTTTAGAGAATGCCTGTGTCGGATGTAGCAGTTCAAACAGCTGAGAAACATGGTTCCTGATACAGCACACACATTTTCAAACTTAAATAGGTTAGCAGTTATGTTTTGAATAATTTATCAGAAGACAGATTTTCTCTGCACAAACAAGGTGTTGGAAAACACATATCACTGCTTCACTATTCAGCTACATTATTCTCTTCTCCAAAAGAGTTTAAAAAACTATTTCTGTGCTAGGCAGTATGGCTGTTCTTATCAGTTTTTGCAGTCAGACAGCCAGGTACTGATATACACAGACAATTCCTTTGAATTCTCATGTGGGATTCTTTAGTATCACACATTCTGGTACTAAAATTTTTGTGTCTAAGTCTCCCGTCTTCCACTGAGTTTTCCATTAACTAACAATTTGGTGTTTTTTTCCAGATGAAAGATTACATCTAAGGAATTTGTGAAACATATTGATTTCATATCAAAATACGATTGCATTTGTTCTCTCACCCAGCAAAAATAAATTACAGAACTGATGTTCCAGGTGGTCTACTTTTTGTGCAAATAAAAGCTTCAGTCCTAAAGTCTTGGGATCTCACTGAAATTCAGAGCTGGAGATTCATCTAGGGTAAAAACTGCACTGCATTCATTTTCAGTACATGGAGATCAGGCATGCAAGATTTTTTTAGACTTAATTAATCATCTGGCTGTGGAGTTTTAATCTATATTTCAAGATGATACAAACCAAAAAGGCTGATGGTAAAAATGTAAATGTAGCAGCAGACCCTTAAGCACTGCATAATTGTGAATCAGTCTAACTTGCGCAGAATCTATAATTCATATTGTAGGTGATCATCATTCATTATGTATTTTCATTTTTTTCAAAGAGACTTACTGTATACTTCAGGATTTGTCAGCACTTATATATTATAGACATAATTTATGAGGTCTTGTTAATTATTTCCAGAGGCATCAGACCAAATAAGATGGTAGCAGAACTCCTTCAAGAGAACTCATGTGATTGTTGTTTACCCAGTCCACAACTGCTAGTGGAAGCATCACACATCTAAAGTTTAGATGCATCTGTCTATGCATCCTCTGTGTGCAGTTTTCACAGCTGATAAAATCACCTTCTCATTTACAATTGTGTAAGCTGAGAGCAACTTTAGTCAGGGCTCTGTAATGGCACTTTTGTGAAATTACTCTTTGTACAGACAAGCAAATTGCTTTTTATGATATCTTTTTTATTTAAGGAAAATATTTTTCAGTTTATATGAAAAACCTCATGCACAAACTTTGTGTTAGATGAGCAAAAAAAGAGAGAAACAATATTCAGGCTGAGGTCTGGACTTCTGTTTTAAGAGAAAGCCCAACTAAACCATGAAGTCTGAATTCTCCATCCATTCTGGAGGGTATTCCAAAGCTGGGTTGAAGTACTCTGTCTCTAGCCTGATTCAAGTGATTTCAAGAGCATCATGTTATACTAAAGCAAATGTCTGTCACCTGTATTAGCAGTCTGTACATTCACTTTGCATTCATTTGTGGGTATCTGCATCACAAGACGGTTAGCTCTGGACTTATTTTCACTGCATAACCATAATCCTCCTGAAGAAATTCCAGTTTTTCACTACTGCAAGCACTTACCACAGCCCCACTGAAATAATTTATAAGGTAAAAGTCTGTAGTTTGGCCTATTCTGTTTCCAAGAATCTACATTGGAACAACATCTATGATTGATTTCAGTTTGAATCTGGGGGAAAAGACCTTTAAAAATAGCTAGAAGTTCCCAGTGTGTGGAAATTATAATTCTAATAGACCTCAATGGAGCAAAGGATGTAGCTCAAAAGCAATCTGGAAATACGTGTTCTACCTGGTCATGATATTTAAGGCAATAATGACACACCTGTTCCAAATAAGTTCAAAATGCTTTACCCACACCAGGAAGAACTGATCACTGCTAGGTTTTTGCAGATGTGCAAGGTCGAAAATAATTATAGGGGCCTGATGCAAAGCTTATATTTGGATCCAGATCCAAAGCTATGATCTGACCCATAATTATTGTCTGCATTTTTTTTTCTTCTGTATTTACTAGCTAAATACAGTTACGTTTCAGGTTCAGCTAAATACTGGGGCATAATGACATCTGATGGCCTTGAGACTGACAGGGAGTCTGTGAGCAGGAGGAGAAGGACAGGAAGGCAGCGTCCAGATCCTCTGTTAGCTGGTGACACTGCAGAAACAGCTTTGCTGAGACACGTGAGAGAGGATGGAAAGGGGCAGCTTATCCCTGCTCCTTCACAGACAGATCTCTGGCCACTGAAGGAGGCCAACACAGGCAGCTGGACAGATAAACATATAGGTGCAGGGTGGCTTCTTTCCATGTATCCATACTTGTCTACACTTCTCCTTTGAAGGAAAGTGTCCAAATGTGTCGTACAACAACACATTGTTGAAATATTGTACAAATACTTCACATGGGTTTTGTGTAGTTTCAGTTAGAGTAGTATGTCAGTCTCCCAGGCAAAATGTCTACCTACTACCTAAGCATAATTTCAGCCAAATTTTAGCACTACTTCAAATCATTTCATTTTTTTTTATTCCCTGACTTCTTACTTGTTCTAGACTTCTCAGTGTGGTGAGAAGTAACGTAAAGCATATGTGTGTATATATTTGTACTTATACTTACATGTATACAAATTTAAGATAGCAAATCATAGAAATAAATTTCATTTTAAATGACAAGCTGATGAGACTGCTTAAGGACTGGAGAATCATAATGAAAAAAGATCAGTTGACAGTTTGAAAGAGAAGCTTTTTCCTATGGATAACTTCAGTTGCAGCAAAATCTCATTTTCTAAAAGAAATTTCTAGGGCTGGTGGAAGGGGGAATTGCCAATGAGCCCCAGGTGTCGGGATTCAGCCAACAGCTGTAATGGTGCCCTAGCAATTCACCTGGCAGGAGTTACCTTACTCAGAAACCTTCTTTCTTCCTGATGTATTCGCTTGCTCACAGAGAGAGGAATGGTTTTGGGTAGTGCCTGTTACACGTGGCCACCTCTAACGGTAAGATGCAGTTTTCAGTTCCTTCTGGCTTTGTTAGATGTTACCTGTTTAGACTAAAATTTTTGCATGTAAGAAGAATCCAGAGAGATGGAGATGGTGGTTAATGGGAAGGGCTGACTGTGGCAAAGGAGCATAGCTGTCTCCTAAGGTACCCCAGAGCTTGAGGTATAAAGGCAGAAAGAGGCTGTATCAGCTGCTGAGGTAATGCTAGAGCTGCCGAGGCAGAAAGGTGAGCCCAAAGAACAGAGCCAGAGAAAAGAGGTCAGCAACAGGGGGAGGTTGTCCCCAGAAAAAGTGGTCCAACTTGGCAGAACCTGCAGCTCTGCGTATTTTTTGGCCCTCGCCACCAATGTTTGCAAAGGAATCCAAGGCTGACATGGTCTGCCCTGAAGGAAAGTATCCTCCATTAGTAAAGCATGGTCCTCTTGTCTACCTGGCAGAGCAGGAACAGCTGTCTGTCGCTGTTGTTAGTCAAATGCAGGCGGTGAATTGCAGAAATACTTTAAACTGTTGTCAGGTGTGAAATGCTTTCTTGTTGTCAAGTGCAATCATATTGGCCTAATACAGAGGCTTTTAGCAAGGAATAAACCCTAAAAGCCAGCCCACACTGACCCATGCTGCAGGGACTCCTTCACCCCATGGCAGGGAATTTGTTGCTTGTTGCTGAGTACAAGAAGTAAGGATGCTCTCCAGCCCTGGGAAGGGCAGCCTAGCTGTCACTTGGAGAAAGGTGTCCAGCTTCTAAATTAAGATTTTTGGGAATCCCAGAGAAGTTCTGGTCAATAGCTGGCAGTTATTGACCTGTGAGAACCAGGTGAAGGGCCAGCTGGAGTCGCAACACCAGCAGAGCCGTAAGGCTCGCCCTGGCGGGATGTGTCTTGTTGCCACCGGGAAGCAATCCCATCCTTACTTCCCATGTAGCTCTGGCTACTCTCAGTCCCTGCCCTAGCTTTATAAGTATACTGGGCTTTTCTATGCTATGGTCGCCTTGTAGGGTTTTCTCTGCCTGGTAGATTACGAATCTTCTCTCATTTTCTGACAAAAGACGCCATAGTGTGTGACCACAGGAGTCAGTGGGATCCCTTGCTGGGCTGAGGGTGTTCTGGAGCATCAGGAGTGCTTTTCTTTTCACATAAGAATTAGTATGCTTAGCCTGATAAGGACATTTTTGTTTGGTGATGGCACAACTCACCAGTGTGAGCATACCCACCTGTAATCAGTCTTCACAAAGACGTGGCAGTTCTGGATGGACTCTCTGAACCTGAGTTTTCTTGCATAGCCTGCCCAGATGGAGAGGAGCAAGTAGGCTGCCACCCCACTCCAACTTTGCCTAAAGCTGTAGTCTGCCAGCAGATTTCTCTGGTTGCTTTGGCTTTATATTTTAAGGAGAGTGTACATATAAAAGAAAGTAGCTGAGATGTGGGGTCATAGGTAAGCATGTGGTAAAAGCTTTGTAGAAAAAGTGTTGCCTGACCCCAGGTCTTTGAGATGCAGGGGGTGATGCCCTCCGCCTCAGCTGGATGTGCACTTTCTTTGTGATGTGAGGGCTCTCAGGGCTTCCCATTGCATTTGGGGTGGGGAAAACTCGCAGGTTTGTGTGATTTAGGGGGCACCCACACAACCTGGTGTGTGTGGTCAGGAAAAGTGGCTTCAAAGGTGCCAGGAGAGTTGCAGCAACGTGACCATGGAAGCCACCTCACAATGGGAGAGTTTGTAACAGTGAGTGGTACTTAAACACTTGTAATGAGAGAAATAACTCCGCCAAGAACACTTTGACTTGTGTGGCCTCGGGGTTTATTTATGGCATGTGTTGTACAACAGGAGTTGCAGAAAGTCAAAGCTTGTTAATTAATGCCCCTCTTAGCCACTGAATAAGACAGGTGGTTGTGAAGTAATTCTTCTGAAAGATGCCTGAGTAAGGCTATGTCACAAAGCGTGTATTTAAAGAGCCAAAAATGTTTGTTTAGGTATCTTCAACAGATCTTGGTGAAATTCTAGGGTTTGAGTGTTTGACATAAGCTGCTAAATGTTTACATAGTACTGATTTTAGTGCAATGTATTTACGCATTTAGCCTTTTGAATTGGGCTGAGAATTTGGTCATCCTGACTATAAAACACAGCTTTCTTGGAATAATTGTCCAAAATAGCCATTTTCAACAATCACTTTTAAGAGTTTTATCAGGAATTGCTCAGTGCCTTGCTGCTGAGAGACTTAGACTCTCAGGATCTGACCAGAATATTAAATTGGTGTTGAATATCAAAGCACAAAAAAAGACACTACATTCAGATTACTTAGTACCCTTATTCCCATTGCTGTAGAAACATTGGATTTTTTTTTGTGTGCCAGTTATAAGAACAGACTCCTAGCTCCTCCATCTGGTTACTAACTACGCATAGTGAAGTGGTTTCCTAAGGGCTGATCATAAAGGAATATGTACTCGTGTTCAGTTGGGTTTTTTAAAAATGTTTTCAACCCTCTGATTGTCTTTATATTTGAGACAGTGCTGTGGTATTCTAATATATTTTATACAACTTTACTAAGAAATATATTGTGAAACAATGCAATTATCTAACTATATATGTTTTCTTGCAAGTCTGACCCATCATTCAGCAAATACTCAGGTTTTATTCAAAACAGTGTCAACAGGAGATGGGCTAATATTTGAGGACTTAGTATTGAAAGCAGTAGGAGAAGCTGACATGTTTATTATCTTGTGAAGATATTAAAAACCATCTTATATAATCATAAAACAGCCCTCCCAAGAGCTCTCTTGAGAGCTTAGTATGGATGTTATGGTGCCTCAGGATAATAATATGTGTTTTCAGTAACCGTCTTTGGAAGAATTCCTGTTAACAAGAAACACAAAAATATATTTATTTTTTTTATTCATGTTTAAGTAATATGGGAGTATGAATACAGACTGGCATAACTAAAGAATGCTCATATTTAGGGCATTACTGTGCAACTGAATTCCCACGTGTTTCTGTACCCCCTTAAGAAGACAAACCTGTAGTGTCACACCTTCTGCTGCAGGCTGTTTTCCAATCCACCACCCTTCTTTGTCTGTCTTTGTGATTTCTGTGGGTTTATCGAACCTCTTGGGTCTTATTACTCAACATGCAGGTGCAAACATGGAGTAGACATCCCAGCTGCATATACTTAATAATACTGTCCTAGACAACTGCTTTGCCAAAAAAAAAAAAAAAAAATCAAAAATGTTCCCAAAAACCCTGATGGCGCATAAAATGTTCCAAAATTTGTGGAAACAATTTAATAAGGCCTTAAAGGATAGGTTATCGATATTATGTGCTTAGCCATTTTATTGTATGTGAGGTGCTGACTTACTAAGCTTCAATATACAATTAAAACTTGCACATTCAGAGGTAGCAGTAAAATCTATTGCCTGCAAAGCTCACTACTGTTATAGTAAAAATTATAATTACAGTTAAGTAGTCTGGATTGACAGCTTTGCTGTACTGAAAATCAGTGAAAAATGTTTCTATGCCAAAGGTCCTACTGTAATGGGGTCATAATGGTCTTCCACTGCTATGCAAGTGCTAAAGTAGGACACGTTGATCTAGGGTAGAGGCTTTGTTATAAAGATGACGTATGAGACGTAACAGCTACCTGGCTCCATAGACACCCAAGTTTGTTGTCGCTGTGCAGTTGCCTCCCTCCTCTAAGAACTGCAGAATGATAAGGACAAGAGAAATTGCTCCACCTGATTCAGAGGGAAATGCCCCTGCTACACCGGTTGAAAAGCTGATGTCAGCTCATCAGGACGAGAGCTCTGACCGCATGGCATGGTGGAAATCAGCCGGCAGCAGGGTGTGATAGATACACCCGACACTGGCAGAGAACTTTTGTTTCTTTTTATGGAGCCTGGCCTGAGTACTGAACTCATTTTTCACAAAACTGGAGATTAATGCAGATTTAAACAGAGGGCATGGAGGAAATTGTTGTGGGAGAACACGTGCTGTAATTTACTAACCTGACCTTCTGACTTTAAATATATCTTAATAAAAGCTGTTATTTAGTTTTATCTGCAAGAAGTTATACCTCCAGTTTTTAAAAAAATGAGTGATAGGGTAGGTGGTACCTCTCATGTTTTGGGATCACATACTTTTTTAATAATTTGTGAACTATTAGCTGACAGGCGGTTGTTTCATATCATAAGTCCTAGTGGATTTTATTATACTCTTCGGATGGTTTTTTTTTCTCAGATTTGACTTGCTGGACACATACAGCTTTAACCCTCACAGTTCAGTTTTCACCGTATTTATTAAGAATGTGAAGTACAAACCAGGCCATTAAACCAAGGAAGCTCATGACTAATGTAGTTCATGAAAGAGCGATTGGACTGGTAATAAAGGCTTTTTCAATGTTGAAGGAAACAAGGCTTTTCCACATGTGTTTTCCATTTCTTGTTCCAAAGGAGAGCATGACAGAAAGGGCCTGAACTTAACTATGCATCTACTATCTCCAGGGAAAAATTATTTTAGATATTGCAGCTGGTTGCTGTCTTGTAGTGGGCCAAGTCAGCGTGTGAGGGTAGGATGCTCTGTAAGGTTGCGCGTACTGAGAACTTGGCAGGGACTGGAATGCCTGGTGGGTTTTTCAGACCCAGGAGCTGTGTGTTCAACTCACTTCATGCTCTTTTCTAACAGGCACAGCTGCTGTGCATCTTTGAGCAATTGTGTAAGGAAGCCTTTTAGCATATGTAAGTAGCACAATTATTTTTATTCGTGCTCAGAGCACTATTCTGCTAACAGTAATTCTTTGTAAAAGTAACTGCTCAAGTCCATCCGGGTTGTGGCAGCCTGTGGTCTTAGTATCTACTCCCTTGTGCATACTTTTTGAATACTCACGTACCACTTCGAAGTGTCTGGATAACTTTCATAAACCACTTGGTCATCCTCATCTTGTAAGTGCTCTTTCTCCTTCATTGGGAAATTAACTGTACAGTACACTGTACCTTAGCCTGTGCTTTCAGCCAAAATTTTGTATTTTGAGACCCTATTTCAACCTAGAAGAGTTGATTGCAGTGACTAGAAGAGTTGATTGCAGTGACTTTTTTTCTTTTTTTTTTCTTTTTTTTTTAATGGTTATTCATGTTAATTGATGGAAATCATGTGAAAAAATCTGCCCCTTGGATGCATGGTATTTAAAACAATTTTTTTTGAGAACGATAAGAGCAATTTACCTCAGTATTATGTAGGTGTCTGGTCAGAGACACTGTCCCAGTGCTTGTTTTGGGGATCAATTTATTCAGCTTGTGTCACTTTTTTTTTTTTTTTTCTTCTTCTCCCAGTTATTTCTAGAATCCACCCACAACTCCATCAGCTACTGACTGGCACCAGCATTTGAGTTCACTGGCTTCGTCTGTTTGTCTGTGTGATGTTCCTCATTTCACTTAACCATATACATAAAAAAGAATATAGGGTGGTTTGGGTTTTTTTCCTCATCAAGCGCAACATCAAACACACAATCATAGAAAAAAAAAATTCTCCCTTAGGAAAATTATATACATGAAGAAACAATGTCAAGACACTATAAAAGGATCTCTAACTCCATTATGTTTTATCCTGAAATAACAAAAGAAAGATGTGACATCTGAAAGAAATAAAAAATCTCTGCCTCCTCTCCAGCTGTAAAATTCTTTGAGATTTCTTTTCTGCCTAGCCTGGGAATAATAGATCATCTTCCTGAGCACCTCTTCCTCTTTTTATTCTGATTATTTTGCCTTCTTGTTTCCTTTGAGAGTGGAATTCAGAAAAATCCTTGTCTTTTTATAACTTGTCCCTCCTGTAGGTGATGTTTTTCCAATTCATTTTGAAGCCCAGCAGGGAGACTTGATTCTTAATAATCATCCTACCCAGATCAGTATTTGTTAGCACTTTACTGGAGGTACTAAGTGAATGGATGATGAACCTGCAGAAAATTTTTCTTTAATTTTAGATTATCTTTTCATCTTAATATTAAGACTATAGAAATAAGCTACAGACACAACATTTTACAATCAAAATAAAAAAGGGAACTATTTAGTGATCTGACTATACACAGATGATATGCTGCCCTGTCATACTTTACACTAACTTATGAATTTTATCACTGAATACAGAGAAATTACACTTTGACTTTGTTTTTTTAGTATTTTCCCTTGTTATTATTTTCTGTGATTGAAATATTAAACTACCCTATTTATCTTTAACAACTTACAGCTACAATTCAAAGTTCAAAGTCTTTACATATGTTTTCTCTATAATAAGTGAACTGTGTTTGGAGATTTCTGCATTGTAATATGAAAATAATTTTTTTTTGGTTCTTTGTGGAGGAACCATTATTTAGAAATTATATATCCCTGGTGTTTCTATGGAAACACTTTCACCTTATGCTAATGAAATACAAATTATGGGAAAATAAAGTCTTTTAGTATAGAAAAGTATTAAAAGAATTAATTTTTTTCAGATTGAAAGGAAATGTTTAATGCAGATACTTAGTCAACTCCAGCCACTCAGCACAACTGTCAGTACAGATTCAGCAATGGGTCAGGTTCATCCTGCTCAATGTCGAATCGCAGAAGCTGGATGGGTAACTGAGGGTAAACCAAATATGCTGTTTACTGGCAATGACATGTCAAAGTCCTTTATTTTAATTGGAGTCTAGATGTTTGGGCTCAGTAAGCACTCTGTCTGTGCATATTTCTTGCTTCAAATAACATTCTTCTGGTTTTTGCCCTATCTGACAGTGTAATTAGCATTTACCCACTGTGATAATTTTATTCTTCCCAGTGCTGTGGAGTAGGAGTTAAAAGCTGGTAGCACTACTATTGTAATTAAGAGATGGGTTTATTCCCAGTTCTACCGCAGGGGTAAAGCTCTGATCCATTTCTTTGCAACAGATGGAAAAATTTCTTCTGACTTCTGTGGCAATTGCACCAGCTTTTCCAGGATCTCTGGGTCCTCTTTGGGCTCGACCCACTGAGGAGCATGGCATGGCTCTGAAACGGGGTGGCTGGCTAGCAGTCAGGAGGGGAGCAGAACAAGCTGTATCTAAATGTTCTTTATTCACTGCAGTGAACAACGCCTATGCTATTTTCACCTGTGCTCCCAAGGAGAAGCTACTGCTTGGGTGCTGTGCCATGGACCTGACGTGGGGAGGGGCTCTGCACCCAGCAAGGGGGGAGGTGTGACTGATCCATCACTGCCTGGCACAGCCTGCCCCAGGCCATCACGGCTGTGAAGATAGCTCTGTTGCAAATGTTTGCAGTCCGGTGCTCCCAAGTGTCCTGAAACACAGTCTTGGACAAACTTTCTAAAAAGTTCTTGGTCCTGATAGCAGGTGGTGGGCAGGGGATTGTTGATGGTGCTTTCTGGGATTTGTGGTTGATTTTTGTTCTGGGGTTTTTTGTTTGGGTTTTGGTGGTTTTTTGGTGGGTTTTTTTGGTAGTTTTGGTTTTATTTTATGCTAAGGAGTTTTGTGGAAAGGACAGGAAGAAAAGCTAAGTTCAATTTAAATGATGTTTTTATTTTTGGTAAGCTCTTCTTATTGCAACAAAACTCCCAAACTGATCAAAAAATATCAAGGAATGCTAATTTTTTTAATCCATTTTTATATGGCATGTTGTCTCTGACAGGTTCTTTCAAACCTCTTGGTCAGCAGTTTAGCTTGAGTTGCATTACTTGCACAAGAAGAGATTGGACATAATCTGCCATGCTTTGTCTCCTTAATTTTTCATTGCTAAAAGTCTTTCCAAATTCTCTTTACACTGCAGGAGATGCATGTTGCTGGGTAAAGGCCATGCACTGGTATTGTGAAAAACACCAACAGGATCCTATGGGCATTTTCAGTAATATAAAGGCTTAATCAGAACAGAGATACTTTTGTGGTTTTTTTCTAGTTAGACATAACATACACGAACAAGCCTTTATCAACATTGGCTTTAAAAATGAAACACCTAAGTGCTTATTTGAGTGTGGCATTATAGTGTGTGCAAACCTATAAATGGATATGCAAGGAAGCGCCCTTCTCTTTACATCTTATGACATTTAATAAAGACTAAATAAACCATTCCGGCAGGAAACTAATTATTTTAAACTATATAACAGATCAAACATTTTATTCCATGTTATACTTCCACAGTATCTCAGAGCAAGAGAAAAACATACAGGTACAGTAAGTTTCAGTATGTAACTACCTATACAATGAAGGTGCACAGCGCTGAGCACTATTTAGTTGTAAATACTACCTATGCTTGGAAAATATGTAAGTCTTCACACACTAATTACCTAAAATATTAGTTTGGAAAAGTTGCACGCTCATGCTATTTTTCCTTAAGTAACTTGGAAATCACTCAACCAACACTTACACCCTTTTTCTCTTTAAAAGCAAGCCAGGTGACAGAAATATCTACTTCATTCACACTAAGAACTGGCTAACTCATTAGGGAGTTTGGAGCTTTGAACCATGAAATAGCCCCTGGAGGAGCAATGATGGTCACATATGATCGAGAATATGTTGCTGCCAGATGCCCCACACAGGTCTTACTGACAACATACCAATAACTATTAATCTTAAAAATATCAAGGTAGTAGTAGAAAAGATCCATCAATACTGAGGGGAACACAGGTTAGTGCTATTAAAGAAAGAATTTCATATGGAGAAAATATTGCCTCTTGAGTGGGGGCTATTTGGAAACTGTTATAATTAGAATAACAGTTTTTACTCAGACTTTATTAGCCTAGATTTTGTTCACGTGGCTGATGTTAACAAACTCAAGCCCTTTGCGGTCACACAGATAAGAGGCAAATATAAACTGTAGCTCATTTAACTATTGCTGAATTACACTGTTCTTGGTTAGAAAATGGAGAAGGAAAATTGCCCCGAAAATGTAAACAAACAGCCATCAGTAGCCTCAGAAAGTTGCCTTTGCTGATAATTGTGTTCAGCCAGAAATTTTCTGCCAATTCAGCCTCCTGCTGCCACCCACAGACAGCTGTGTTTAGGAGTTCTTCAGCTGACAATAGTCAGAAAGGAGGTGAAGGGGATTTTGTGTGTTAGGAACACAAAATCTGGAGAAAAATCAAAGAGGTAACGGACTTAGAGGAAATAAACATTTAATTAAAAAAAAACCCACAAAGCATTGGTCTATGGTGTCTTTTTCCACATTCAGAGCAGCAGCTGTCCTCATGATCTTCTCAATGTACGGCATTTCTGTTGCAGAGTATTTAGGCTGAGAGTTTCCATCACTGGAAAATAGGCTTCAGTGATTGCTAGGGAGCTTGGATAAAGCAGCTGCTGAAAAGAAAGCTCCTGGTACTGCATGTTTTCATTGACTTTTCTCAGCCATTAGTGAGGCTTTTCAGTTCCATTCCAGGCCTTTTGTGAAGCTAGAATATGGCTCTAAATAGATGGATTAAATATATATATAAAATAAAATAAACACGACACTACAGCACATGATTGGTGACACACCAGACCCCCAGATGAACTCAATGGGTCACAGGGTTGAAGGTAACTTGTGTGTAGGGCAGGATCCCTTTTCCATTGTGGAAAAGGGGAAGCATTCATTGTCACAATTGTGAAAGTGTTTCTCTTCTTCTCTTGTAACAAAACATGAAGTGTTTACTCTGAATCCTTAAGAATTAAAAACTTGCATCGGTCAGTCTGACTTTGCCCTTCCCTTCTGAGGTGAAGGCGAGCTCCCTGCAGGCTGCACTTTGGTCTGTTTGTGATAAAACCATGACATTTCGTGGGACCTTAACAGGTGTCTCCGCTGCACAGCAGTCTCTTTAGAAAGCCCAGTGTGACTGAGGAACACAATGAGAAAACAAAAGTGGAAGAAATGCTTCAGCAGCTTGTCCAAAGGCACAGAGGTCATTTGTGTCAGAACCAGGTTCAGCAGCTCTCCCAGCTTCCAGCCTCAGGCTCTCTTTAGATTTCCTCTCTGTACCCGCTTGGATCCATAAGCTGAAGTCTCAGCCTCTCATTTTGGGTGCTTTAAGTACTACTGTTCATCACTACTCACATGAATCTGTTCATCTGGACAGAACAAGGTCCTGATGGGAATTTACTCCAAACAGGGGACTCGATTTGTGCCTATACCAAGGGATGGGGACCAGGACTGGCAAGGAGTACCTTAGCTGGGCATGTCGGTATAATTTTAGCAGGAATGTGTCTCACCTAAACTTGGACATATTGAACTACTGTGGTTCATAGAGTAAAACATTCTGCTTTGACCTTTGACTTTCCCCCATTAGAATTTTAGTTGATTGGCTAGCTAATTAGAGAGTTTCTAGCCTCTGGCCAAAAGGAAGGATTATGAGCATCCACTCCTGGCCTGAAAATGGTTAGTGTGCTGTGAGTGCACAGGCTGTACTATGGCGCTCGTCCAGAGCGGATACAGCAAAATCTTAGGTGTGGCTGGTTGTTGGATGCATAGCTTTCTGCAAAGGCAACGTGGCATCATCCACATGAACATAGTGGGGCTTGGCTTAAGTTGTTGGGGTGTGGGGTGGGGTGGTGGTTTTGGGACTGAATTATTTTATTTTTTTTTTAATGTCAAGTACCTGACTTGAACTTTCTTCAGTAAACGTCCAGAAAAGTAATAAATCATAATACTTCGTGGAATAAGTTCCTACTTTTAGATCTTTATCTATAAGTTGGTAGCTTCAGTGAAAAGATAAGCAATAAAGGGAGACTTCCCATTTATCAAGTATAACTTGGTGGGTTTGCTTAATCATTCAGTTTCAACCATTCATACTGCTGCAAGTTGAGGTGTAGCAAGCCTAGTCTTCCTGATTAAAAGTGTTTTGCCTCCAAAGCTTGAAAGGAAAAAGCTTTTGGATTAATTTCCCTAGATCTGGATGCAAGGGATATGAAGATATAGATATAAATATATATATATATATATAAAAAAAAAATTCTGGACCAGTGCTGAAGCAGGAAGGTTTTGTTTTACTGTTTTACATGAGAAGGAGCCTGAATTTCAAAAGCTCATGATGCTGAATGTCTGGCACGAATAAAACTCCTTGAAATCATAGAATAATTTAGGTTGTGAAGGACCTGTAAAGGTCACCTGATCCAACCTCCTCCCTCAAATCATGAGATCTTGCATGCCATTTATTGTCAAAAGTGTGTTATGAAAATGTATGTATCGTGCATTTTGAGTATTTGTATGTGACTTGGATTTGAATCTCTGATCCTGCCTACTCTTGATACGAATGTCCCTTTTTTTCTCAATGACACTTCCTTTCAGCATGTCTTAGTATAAGTCCATGCTCTTGTGAAAGGTATGTACAGATATGTACTGGCTAGCCAGGTTGTCAAACTTGAAGGATTTACTGTCTGTATCTGCTAACTGTGAGCAGTACCTTGGATGGAAATAGAGCCCCATCAAGCCCAGAGGTGGAAACCAGTCAGCTATTTTGGTGTCATGTCAAATGGGTCTGCTTGGGTTGTCTTCAGAGGTCCAGATTTTTAGGTGAACATTGTCAAAAGAATGGGGGGAAAGTTCTGTATGGGAGGAAACTTGGAATAGATAATCTGTTGGTCTGGTCCCAGATGAAGAATAAATGAAAACTGAAGGGGCAAAGTAACATCTGTTGACCAAAGGTATTTGGAGGAGGATGGTAGGGGCATTTGGAAAAGAGGAAGAGCTACAAATTTCCTAGATCAGTCACATGGGCATGGAGATGGGGACACGCAATTATGATTCAAGGGCTGAGTTAAGCGGTTGCGATTTTTGGTGTTTATGTGCACTAGTCCCTAATGCTGATGCTTAAGAAGTCTGTATTTTATCTGAGCTGTCCCTGTGCTTAAATATTATGGGGAGGAGTTACCAGTGGCTTGTCACTAGGAGATGGGGGCAGAGGGGAATATTAGCAGGGTGTGGTTAGATTTCATACACCCACGCTGGTACATCATCCCAACCTCCGCATCCTGGAAATACTTTGGGCTATAATTTGGTTTCAGGGGATATGGGAAGTAAATAAACATTCACTTAAACCTTTTCTACTCATCAACATACTCCGTAGTGTACGTGACATTTGGCATTAGACACTTGCCTCAGAACTCTGTCTACTCACCTGTTCAAATGAAGAATTAATGTGACATGAATATAACAGAGAACTGCGCATTAATATTCCTCAAGTACTAATTTATTTATTGGTGCTATAGTTTCTAGTCATGTTCAGAGCCTAAGCTAATTTATTCTACATACTTTTTTATATCTAACATTTCATGACAAAGACCACACTTTATTGCCAGCATACTATGAGAATTAATAAATATGCAAAGTTATCTGTTATTGCTCAGTGATGAGTAATGAACATCTTGTATATCACACTGTGATGGCTGTTTTTGTTTATCTGTCTTTGGCTGCTGTACATCTGAGATTTTCTGTTATCTTTGCTTTGTAATTTGTATTTTTGCTTTCTTCTAAACGCTCTGTCCTGTAACAACTGCTGCGTCTGTCTCTTGATCGTAAATACAAGTTACAGTGCATTAAATCTGCTCATTATTTTAAAATGTTTTGCATAGATGCTTGATAATAAAGTATATCTCATGCATTAGTAGAGAGCACATTTTTGTGCATTTGGATGTTAAACAGCATGTTCAAAACTGAGCAGAAAAAAAAAACCGAACAGAGGTGGCTGGAGGTTGACTTGAGAAGGATTGAGATTTATGCAAGACTTTTTTTATAGCTCATGTCCAGTTGAAATCAGGTGAAAAATGTAACTTTTTTAGCTGATCCTTACAAAAACTAGTAAGCATAATGAACATCTCTTCCAAGCACAGTTTTGATTGTTCTCCTAGGGATCTTTGATTGGTCCCAAAACCTGATTTTCCAGAGCTGAAACTCTCTTAATGGTAAAGCTTCTTTCTAAACAGCACAAACATTTTTTTCAACGTGATTTTAATTTCTTCCCCACCCTACTTGAACAATTTTTCCAGAATATATCAAAGGTTGCATAGTTTTCTCAAATACTTTCAGTCTTTTTTTTCCTTTTAACTGACAAAATAATACTTAGAGCAAAGCCTTGAAATCATGCAAACTGGTCAGTCTGTGCAGTCGATGTTATATATGGACTGACTCCAAACAAGAAACTTTCACATTCAGTTTAATTCTCATGTACATAGTCTGCCTTAGGGGTTTTTGTTCCTCATCTTTTTATATTTTCTTGCTCCTTTCCTCTATTGCTATGTATATGAAAACAGACTTCGGTGCGATGATTCTTTAAATGTTTAGTAAATAGCAAATCTGTATTTTTATTTTTTTTAATCCTATAGGATAGGAGAGATCCTTTCTTTTACCACTAAAATCCTGCAACCTGAAAGGTAATATTGGCCTACCAGTAAATAATAATGCTTAGACTACATAGTAGCTCAGGAATACGTACTACTTTCCTTACCTTTGGAACTGAATTGGGTCAGCAAAATACCATCCCTGATCAGATGCTGTTATGGCTCCTGGCTTCTGGAGCCTTTGGGTACTGGGAAATGAATGGCTGCGGACTCCAGCGGGAAAGCCGGGATTTAGGAGTGGCTGGCTGTAAAGGGAGGGAGTGACACAAGCAGGTCGCCCTGAGGAGTATTATTTTGGAAGTTTTTTATTTTATGTAACAGAATCCAATGCCAGGAACATGAATTTTGCCTGAAGGTTTCAGCAGCCTCTGTACTAACAGGTCAAGGTTTATCTAATTTGATCTGTCTGGATAATGTCATCTTTAATACTGGAGTATTTAAGCCTAACCTCTGGAGGAGACTTTAAACCAAAGTCCCTGGGGGATGGGGAGGGAGGAAGGCAGGGTGAGGATATGTAACAGCGAGGAGCGGCCTCATCAAGAGAGCACCCACCCACGGCTGAACTGTGCTGCTAACAGAGCGCTGGGTGTGTAGAGGTGCCGTGCTCGGCCGGAGCTGGAGTAATCGCACCTTTCCTATCTGTCAGGCTCTGAGTTATCACGAGCCGCATGGGTGGTGCAAGGGGCCATAGCTAGAGAGGTGGCACAGGCGGGCAAACTCAGGCTCGTCCCGTCCCCGTGCACGGGCATGTCCTCTGCCTCCAACAAACACCTCTGCTGCCTTGCTGGAGGCTTTAGGCAAGGAGGGAAATGCTATTTGTTATTAGAGGGAAATAAAAGCCATCAATCAGGTGCATCAACTCTGGAACGAGAGCCCGGAGGACGTGCACGCACCATCCTTGGAGAGAGTCAAACGTACCCGGATGCAGCCATGAGCAACCTGATGTAATCTTGGGGGTGGCTTTGCTTGGAGCAAGGGCTGGATCAGAAGGCTGCCGGAGACCGCTTCTAGCTTACCTTTGTGGCTCTGTGATCTGGCAGTCTCTGGCTGCCCGCGGCTTGTCTGTCACTGCTTCCCTGCTGCAGGCTTCCCTTCAGAGGAAAAAAGGCTTTTGAATCTGCTCCAGTCAGATATCCAGCTCTTTCTAAGAAAAATGTTAGTATTTAGTCACTCTGTATAGTGCTTTGGTTTTGGGTTTCGTGGGGGTTGTTTTTGTGGTTTGTTCTTTTGGGTTTTTTTTCCTGTGGATAAACTTTAGAATTGCCTTCTCTGGACATTTTACTTTTCTGGTCTTGCACCCACAATCTCTGTAGTTCTGCTTGAGGTGTCTGTTTCCTGACTGCTGGGTTGAGCCCACTTTCTTCTTCTCATCACTTTGGTGGGAGAGTCCTGTTGAAGGAGAGGTAGGGTTGTTGACATTGTTGAGTCCCACATCACCTGCCATGTGGTGAATGGGGCTGTGTGGACCTCCCATACCTTGTTGTGGCAGCATGTGCCTCTGGTTTGAGACCCTCTGTAAGTAGAAGATGACAAAAGTCTGTAAGAATGTAAAAAGTTAAGAGATGGTCCCCAATTTTATCAATTTTTATCTTTAAATTTGAAAATAAAAAAACGAGGTGGCTTTTGTTAAAAATTAATTTCCAAAAGAAGATGTTAGTGAATCTTCATTAAAAAAAAAAACCAAAACACAGCATGAAACCTAAGAACTGTATGAAAGTGTAAATAAAACAGGATCACTAAGATCATGTGGTGTTTGCCACAGAGTACCAACAGACTTCAGAGGTAAAGCTGCTGAGTTATTTATTGAGTGTGCTTTATAACACAGTGCTTTAGATTGTCTCAATGCAAATGAATAGTAAGGGGCAAAAGTGATGCCACTTTAAAAAACAAACAAACAAAAACCCACAAACAAACACACCCCCCCCAACCAAAACAAAAACCCCCAGATGGCATATAAGTACTATACCAGTAAATCTGACCTCCGTGTCAGGCAAGTTAGTGTTTGGGAGGGGGACAACCCAACAAAACACAGAGAAACAAAAATCTCAACCAAACAAAAAAATCCACCCTAGAACAAAGGTTAAAACTTATAGATGCATTGATAGGCATCTAAATGAACAAATGTATCTATTGTTAAAAGAAGCCTTGTGGTGCAAATTCATTAGTTTGATAGAGTATGTTGCTAAGATTCAGTTGATATATACTTGTACATTCAATTTTTACATCTCTATTTAGACCTTCAAAAAGCACTTTTACAGTATTTCTCATTGAATGCTTTTTTAGGAACTAAAATGTGTCATCAGATAAGAGAAAATCCTTTCCTGGCTTAATAATTGGTTAATGGATAGGAAACAAAGGGTTAGAATGGATTTGCTGTGGAGGAAGGTATCAGTGGCACCCTGCAGGCATCCCGAGGTGATCTGCGCTGTTCTGCATGTCTGCTGATGTCCTGGAAAAAAGATGAAAAGTGAGGTGGCAAAAGCTGCTGATGAGAGAAAATTATTCAGCATAGTCAAATGGGAATCCAGCTGTGAAAGAGGAATCTTACACTAGAAAGTGACTAGGCGATAAAATTACAGAGGAAATTCAGTGTTGATAGAAGCCAGTTCAGCTTTCACGGGAAAATAACCCCAAATATACATACATGCCAAATATCTCTAAACTAGCTCTTGCTATTATTACAGGAAGGAATCTAGGAGTGATTTCAGCTAGTGCTCTGGAAACATCACCATAGTACCCAATTGTGGTCAAAAAAGCAAAATAGTCTGGTAGGAAGTAGTAGGAAAGGAGTAAGGAAGTAAGCAGGAAACATGGTTATGCCGCTATTCAAATTCACAGTGCACCTGCATCTTGAACAATATGTGCCACTTTGCAGTTGCTCCATTTCAGGTTTCAGAGGAAACAAAAAGCAATAAAGAATGACAGTGAGGGCCATGGGAAGCTTCTCTGTAAGAAGACTAATTGGATTATCACCTTTTGCCTGAAAAGATATGACAGAAGGCAGATAGATATTCTGGATACGGTATAGTGAATGTCGTGTATGAGATGGGTAGGGAATATTACTCACTCTTTCTCAGAACACAGTAACAAGGGAATAGCAAACAAAATGTTCAAATATCAACCTGAAAACAAAGGCAAGAAAGTATTTTTTTTCCATGCAACTCCCACTGCATGTCTGCAGGATGCTGTGGATGCTGGTAGCTTAGTTGGGTTGAAAAAGCTGTTACACGTGCCAATGGAAGGAAAATCCAGGCAGAGTGTTGTAAAGAGGAGACACAGCTGCTGGTTTCTATTTTGGAGGATATGAAAGAGTGTTTCACTGCACACTGACCCTGTTATTACCCTCTGTCTCATGCAAAGATTGGGGAAGATAACCATTCTTGTATTCTCTAGCAAAAACTTGCTCTGAGCTTATTCAGTCTGTTGAGGACCATACAGTGTTACTACAAGAACCATTTTTGTAGTGTCATAGGTCCAACTGCAAACACATGGAGTCAATGCAATCTTCTCACTGGCTTCAGAGTGCTGCATATTGGGGCTTCACATGAAATCTCAGTTCTGTTGCAAACTGTCAAACTGATGGACTTCAACAGGGGCAGGATTTCACATAGGTTCCTGCTATTTTTAGAGCATGAAAGAAATGTCTCCATTAATGTAGCTGAGTTTGAACCATGAGGTTTTATGGGTTGGGAAGTAATAGACATCACATTTGAAAGGAAATGGAAATGTGTTTGCCAAAAGCTGAGGTCACTGCAAACACATTCTTCAGGACAGTTTCATGTCTTTCAGTCAGCCCAGTGTCAAGAATGTTGTTTCATACATTCTTAGGTAATTAATGCTCCCCTGAACAAATTACAGCCCTGACCAAGCAAAGGTAGAACAGCTTTTCTGGGGTCAAGTGTTTGGAAAGGCATCATTTTCAGCTGATTTCAGGTGGAGAACTTTTAAAAGCTGATGGGACAAAATATTAGGGGCCAAAGGGGCATTAGTCTTCATTTAAGGTATGCTTAATATGCTATTAAGTATAGTTTCCTTTGACTTACTAGCTGCTTTGCTCTCCAGGCTTAATGATGGCCTTTATATATGCATGCAAATATGTATAGCTCCTGGGCTACCATCTCTTGTGCGTTAGTTGGCTGAGATACAGGAGTGTACAGGATTATAACCATCTTTCCTAAGGCCAGCAGACAGCTTGGAAAGCACAGCTGTGAACGCTGCTCCCTGTTGTGTGGAGCTGCTATTGCTGTGCTCCTGCTGAGTACTGGAAAGATTTCAAAGATAGCTTTATTTTGTGTCAGTAGTAGGAAATGTCTTCAAGTTGTAATCTTGCCTTGCACCTAAAGACAGTGATCCGTGTTCATCTAAGTTGTGAAACCGATCTGTATGGGAGAATTAATAAATCTTAGTTTGTAATTAAGCCTACTGAAAGCCACTTTTACTATAAATATCTTACCTGGGCCACAAGCCATCTTCTATTGTACAGCTGACAGGAACAGTGCAGGATAATAATACAAAAGAAGGATCGTTTACCAGGTTTAAATGGCTTAAATAATATCTTAAAATATTTTCTGTATAAAGATAAGAGTACATGTTTAGTATAATTAACAGACTTACAGCAGGCTAAACTGTTAAGTTATATTGTACAAAAATAGATACTGGAACTTCATGGAAACACAATATCTGTACATTTTCTATAGTGCCTGTATCTTCTATAGCTCTAAATCAACTTGTAATAAAAGTTAGGCAGCTGTAATCAGAGATGTAATCCAAGTTAGAGTGCCACACTGAACTGAATCATCAAGACCCAGCCTCTTGTCTTATGCAGGAAACACAAAGTCTCTACACTCAGAACTGGTGAAAAGATTTGTAGAGATGGCTTTGGATGCTCTAGCATTGTATTCAAGTCTTTCCTTTCCCCCCTCTTTTCTGTTGTGTAAGAAAACTCAAATTACAATTATTACAAAGTATACTTCCTGATGTTAGGTAACTGATTAAACAAACAATGTGGATCAAAGGAAATTCAATAATTATGCATCGAAGTCTGCATCTAAGTTTTAAAACCCCCATGTTTAAAATGATGAATTATTCACAACTCAAGATGAAATGGGGAATATTCCAACTTGTGCTTTTGAAGTGTCATCATATTAATCTAGGCCACTTTATGCACATCTATAGTCTTTTCATCTCTGGAGATCTCTGCAAGATGGTGGGTTCATGTCACTAAAATTATGTTGGCAGAGAGTCAAGAAACAAGCATTTTAAAACTTACAGTTTATTATTATTGTGATTCAATTAATACTCAGGATTCCTAAAGGAGCTGTGAGTGAAATGATCTTTTTTCATTTTCCATATTTTGTGACTTCCATGGTTTTCTCTTCTTCCCTCCAGTTATTTTATTTATGCATATTTGTTAGATACATTTTTAATTAGTTACCCTCATACTCAGATATTCATTTTAACCTTTTCTTCCCTGCCCCTTTTCTCCATCACCCTAGTCGGGCAGCTTCAATGCTATTTTGTTGTTTAGAATATGTATAATTCAACATCTGGATCCAAACTAAAAACTGAACACTTAAAAAGAAAAACAATTGAAAGAAATCAGCTCCAGATGCAAGTTTTTCAGTCAGTCCTTATTTTTGTTAGATTTATAAAAATGGTAAAAAAGAAGAAAGAAAAGGGGTGGGCAAAAAGCTTGATTCCAGTGCCACTGATTTGTATCTACTTTCAGACTTTGGTCTTTTTACAAGAATTAAGTATGTTTTCATTCAAAATATTTAAAAGGATACCCTTCATGGCTTTGTTAGCCTAGTCTCTTACCAGACGAGCACAAAAAGAACAATACCATAATGTCATTAAAATGGAGAGTCTCGTTGTGCCTTTACTGTAACAAAATCCATGAATGACCTGTGGGCTTGCTAATTTTCAAAACATAAAGAATATGCAACAGGAGGCTGGGGTTAATGCATGTGTGTTGATGCTGGGGGAGTAGGGTCAGACGGAAGCGAGGTTATATTGTGTATGGGGTATGCGACCCCCCCCTCAAACTGAGATCTGCTCTGCTCCCAGTTCTCACCTACTCTGGCCTAAGGAGCCTCTGGCTCATCTCAGTCCCTCCACAAGCTCTTTCCTTCGTGCAGTCACAGTCCCCTTCTTCCTGCCCTAGAACCTGTTGTACTGCAAAGTTTATCCTAGTTTTTTCCTCCTACTCAGAGCTCCTCTCCTCACAAGGTCAGCCTTCCTCAGATACCTTTCCTTGGAGCCTCCACCCCTACCCCAGCATCTTTCCCATGAATATGCTCAATTAGAAAATCTGTAAGCTTTGAGAGTTTCATGCATTGACAATAGCAAATACTGGATGGGGTCCTGTGTGTCCGTGTTGTGTCCTGTCCCCCCACCCTGCGAAGGCAGACATTCATTAGGTAATGGGGTACAACTGTGCCAGGTTGGAAAAGGAGGCTATAGGAGAGTGCTGTAACAGGTTGGCCTTCCCATCTGGACCCGTTACCCCATTATGATTCCTGGGTTCTTCATCACCCACCTCTCCCTCTCTTCTTTCCACTGCTGAATTAGAGAGAAAACCTTCAGAGTCCCTTGAATTTTGCAGAAGAATCCAACAGAATTTAATGAATAACATCTCAACCATAAACACTGCAGTATGATGTTATAATATGCTAATGACCTGCCTGTACAAACTGCTGGTATGACCATCCACAGAACGTCAAGTATGCTGAGCTCAGCTGCTCCTTTCAATATAGGCAAGGAAGAAGCCTGCAGTACCAGTCATCTACATCAACAGTAAAAAAACGTTAAGAGCCTCAGAACTGCTCACAATAAATGAATTGTGTATAAAGAAATACTTTACAATTCAGATGTTTCCTCTGTACTTTTAAAAATGAAATGACCTTTTAATAATTTTCAGTCCAAGTACTTATTAATGTCTTTCCTTCAAATTCTTCATAAATGTTTCACAAGTATTTCAGTAATAGGATTCAATTTTCTGGCTAATAGAGATCATCTTAATAATTCTTTACATAAAGTTGTGTTCTTGAGTGAGTCCCCTTGCTTTCTCTGGATGTTTCTGTAGAACCCAGTTTTATTCTCGCTGAAGCAATTTCTCCGTAGGGACATAGTGAACTAAATTCTGCTTCCACAATTCAGGTCTTACAACTAGAAAGTCTGTTTAGCCTCAGAAGCACGTGAGGCTGGTGAGAGTGTTTCTTGCAAATCCCTTCCTCTCATTTCCATGGAAAGAACAAAGAATGGCCCCATGCAGGAGAAGCACCTCCTCCTCACTTGCCAAAGGCACAACCATATGAAATAACTTTAAGGAGGGACAATAAGTAGTAGGTGCTAAACCTGTGGTACTGAGGCTCCTTGGTACAAAGCATAAACTTTGTCAGGAGACCCCCAATGTAAACCTAGCAAAAGGCATATACCCTGCTGGGGGCCTAAAGTTTGCCAACTGCTGGTGAAGTTGGAAAAATGAATAAAATGTCCTCTTCTTGCTGCAAAGGAGACAGATGAAAGCTAAGTTACCTAGCCATCAAAGAAAAGCTCACTAGTTCTTTCCTTCCCCGATTAGTTCAATTTCTGTTTCGATTGTGTTAATTCCTTCTGTGATAAGCATTACATTTATCTGAAGAAATACACCAAATGTCCCGAAGACATTGGAAAAAGACCTCGGCTCCTAAGATGATTGCAGCAGCTTTGATGAGAGAAGACAGATTTTATTCTCTAAATGTATGAGAATTACAGCACCTGAACATGGCACTCTTTGCCTTGACAGAAAGAAGCATTCAGCTTTATAGTTTGCAGACCTGGATGGTATGGGCCTGACCCTGCTAGAATGGGACAGTCTGTGTGGTCGGTGGCAGAGGTGAGCACACGGATGGGTTACACACTCACAACAAGCTATCTGCTGGAGTTCTTAGGCCACTTTATGTCAGATCACTTGGACAGTCAAGTTAGGAAGTTGTCTTGTCAAATATTACAGTTCCTGCCTATGCAAGTAGTTCAGTGTTACCTGGATCTGTAAGCTTTCCACAAACTGGACTCATCTGTATCTCTGTACTAAATTATCTCATAACACTCAGCTACGTCTTTGTGTGGGATGACTCATTTTATGCATTTAATAGTTTATAACCACCTGGGTCTTTTGACTACAAGCCAGTCAACAAAATAACCCACATATAAGCAAAACAATCGAAGGCTGAGAGGTCCATTCATGAGAGATGATCCACAGGGATTTTACATACCAAACGTAAGGATGCAAATCTGCTTTACACCTCACAGCCCATTCATCTGAAGTTTGATAGGAGGCAGATGCTTTTCTTGCTGTATGAAATTCTTAGAGGCAACGAATTTAAAATATAGTGTATGTAGCTGTTAGGGACTGTGATGAATAATGGCTCAAAATACAGCAGCTTTTTGGAAGACAAAAGGAAATGCATCTTTCCCTGACCACTGTCTTTCTCTTGGTTTATACACATTAAGAAATCTCTGCTTTATGTGACTCAGGTATTTACAAATGGAATTGAGGTTGGTTGTTTTGTTGTGGTTTTGGTGGTTTGTGGTGGTGGGTTTGTTTTTTTTTGGGGGAGGGGGGGGGCGGGGAGAAGTTGTTTTCAAACTATATACCGTCTCTGCTTCTGTCTGCCTAAGTTAAATTTAAATCTTCCTACTTACCTTTACTTGGGATACTATTCTCATTTGAAAACATGATGGCAGTACAAATACAGGCATGCAAATTGATATCATGCATTTTTCTTTTGCCTTTTGACATCTTTTTCTAATAAAGTAGCCATTACTGTTTTGCCACATGAAGTGCCAAGTGCATTTGCCTGTCATTAATGTCTTGTCTTTTTGCATATCAAGACATTGCTGAGCAGAATTCAAAAGCCGTTTCAGACTTTGAAATAATATTTTGCGTCTTTATGGCTGTTTCCACATGAAGAAGACAAAGTAATCTAAAAATGTGAATGGTTTCACGCTCCAGAGTTTTTCCTAAATGGCATCTGAATCAGTGTGCTTATATACAAATCCAAGAATGTTGAATGACTTCCCTGGGGTACAAGAAAATCTGTAACAGAGCTAGTAAGAAATACAGATGACAGCTCTTGACTCACGTTATTTGTGGGGTACCTACCACCTGCATTTCATTTTATTCTGTTGGGGTTTTTTTTCAGTTACCACATGTAAGGTATTTCTAGCAGAGAATTTATTTGCATTTTCTGACTCTTTCGTTGTACACAATTGGACTCCAGCTGAGTTTGATCTGGGAGATTCTTCTGTAGTTTAGATGAAAACAGTGCCTAAACAAATAGTAGAAAAAAGACCTTTGCAAAAGTCAGGGATGAATAACCTCTGCAATAGGAACAGGTTATGTAACTTTTAGTTATTAACAGCAAAACAGGCGTAAGACTGCTATACCAGAAGAGTGGAGATACCCTGGTTAAGTAGTTAAGTCTTTGTGTGACATGGATACGAGTGTGTGCGCGTGTGTTTGACAAAACATGACTGAATAGTAACTTCCCTCTAGTTCTGGTTGTTCCACTCTCTTGGTGCCAGGTGGACATTTTGACCCTTTGATTGTTTTTTTGGTTTGTTCCCTATGGATGGGATGTACCTATAGCAGTAAACTAAGTGTGCCATGAGCATTCCCAAGTACTTAAGCCAATTACAGAATGGCTTACATCTAGGCTAGTAAATTAACTCACCCCTCTAAAAAGGAGCAACTGCATGCCAGCTGCCTACTAGAAAGGTGTGCGCTAACTCCTCAGCCATTCTCAGGAGCATCTTTGAAGCATATTTATGTAGAACATGCCAAAAAGCATCTGGGACCATTCCAGCAGTTTAAAAGTAGGTGTTCCTGGGAATGCTTGAATTTCCTGGTATAGATATGACCCATGGAGGACTGAGGTGAATTGCAAACTGGGCAATCTGAAGGTTTATTCAGTTTTTCCCAAAAAATAAGCAATAGGGCAAGTTTTGAAAACATCAGCAAGAAACAATCAAAGCAATATGAAGTAGCTTTGGTAGATCTGAGGGGAAAATATACATTAAGTACTTGAAGCATATATGCAGCTTTGATCAAGTTACAGAAGGTTCACAGCATATAGGTCTTCATATGTTGGGTATCCTTAAAAATACAATGATGACTCTTGTTCCTGCTGAATTCCCATGATACTTATGCTATTCACTAGTGACATTTCATGTATGATAGAAATCTTACTGGCAATGAGACTTTTTAGGCATCGCAGATAAGATACCCAAAGCCATTTGGTACACACCGCTAACCTGAACTGACGCCATTGTGCCATAACTACAGAGAAAGATGGGTTGGGTCATCTGATAGTCCATTCTACCTTTTACTTATGATTCTACGAATGATGCAGGTTTTCAAAGGTACACAGTGTTACACAGCAGGCTATTTTTAATGCAAAGCAATCTATTTCAGGTAGCTGTGAGCTCTGAAATAGGACTGAGAAGAATGGGGCTGTCAGTAAGACTGTGATCTTCATCTGGCTTTTTGCCACACTGAGTCATGAGATGTGCTGCTGTGAACTCAAATCAGTTCTATATATGCACAATCTATTTTAAAAGACTATCAACTAGGAGAGCACTGGGAAGCTTCCTTTCCGAGGAAATGCTGGATGGCCTCAGAAAGTCAGCTTGGTGCCTGTGCATGTACATTATCATTTAATTGTGTGGTCACAGGAGGATCACTTCCTCGTGTTTTGCATAGTACGAGTGCCGAACCCTTAAGCAACTATCTTATTATTTCCCTTGTGTCCCTGCTCTGTAATGTCTGTTGTTCAAGCCCATATGTGAAGATGAGCAAATCAATTTCCATGTGGATAATTTGAAAATTTCCAGTGATTTCTCATGGAAATTTTTCATTTCCCATGAAAATAAAGGCAAAAGTTTTCAGCAGCACAAGAGAACTTAAATCAATTTCATAGGGAAGTTCAGTGCCTGCTGGCCCTCCAGTTTGGGCTCACCTGCCTCCTGAAAGTTAAGAAGCTTTGGTGCCCTGATGGAGTCTTTGACCAGGTCTTCCCAATTTGGCAGCTGAGGTGGCAGGCAAGTCATATGGAAACCTGCCAGACATGGGACCTGCTAGATCTTGAATGAAAACATACTTTGGATGATTAATAAATTAATTTTATTTTTGAGAGAGTGAGTTATCTTTTGCTGCAAGTTGTCTGGCCACCTCTGATTGCAAAATACTTTACAAACAAATCAAAGTACTTGATATACAGCTTCACCGATTTTGTGGGAGAAAAGAAAGACTTGGACAATATTGCTTACCATCTTGTAGCTTTTACTGTGGATAATGAATATTCAGCATGTTGTGTTTCTAGGAACTTTGCTAAAAATAGCATAGTAGTCTTGTTTTAAAAAGTGATGAACATAACTGTGAAGAATTACTTTGATGCTTTTTCTTCCTATTCTTCAATCTGGTTTGTTAACTCCTTATATGATAACGTTTCTGCTGACCATCAAACCACCACCACCTCAGCAGAAAACCAGAGAAACATGAAGGCAATTCATCAATGACCTAGACGAAGGGACAAAATGTACCCTTAGCAAGTTTGCTGATGATACAAAACTGGGAGGAGTGGCTGATTCACCAGCAGGTTGTGCTGCCATTCAGTGGGACCTGAACAGGCTGGAAGAGTTGGGCAGAGAGGAACCTGATGAAGTTCAACAAAGGTGACATGTAAGGTTCTGCAGCTAGGCAGGAACAACCCCATGCACCAGTACAGGCTGGGGCTGACCTGCTGGAAGGCAGCTCTGTGGAGGAGGACATAGGAGTGCTGGTGGACAGCAAGATGCCCATGAGCCAGAAGTGTGCCCTGGTGGCCAAGGGGCCAGTGGGATCCTGGAGTATGTTAGGAGGAACAAGGCCAGCAGATTGAGGGAGGTGGTCCTCTCCCTCTGCTTTGCCCTGGTGAGGCCGCATCTGGAGTCCTGTCAGCTGGGCTTTTTTAGCCTGAAGAAGACAGGGAGTGAATCTTACCAATGCATACAAATATCTTAAGGGCAAGTGTCAAGAAGATGAGGCCAGGCTCTTTTCAGTGTTGCCCAGGGACAAGACAAAGGACAATGGGCACAAACTGAAACACAAGAAGTTCTATCTGAATATGAGAAAGAACGTCTTTACTTTGAGGGTGACAGAGCACTGGGACAGGCTGCCCAGAGAGGCTGTGGAGTGTCCTTTTCTGGAGACATTCAAAACCTACCTGGATGTAATCCTGTGCAACCTGCTTCTGGAGAACCTGCTTTAGCAGGGGGCTGGACTAGATAATCTCCAGAGGTCCCTTACAACCCTGACCATTCTGTGATTCTGTAAAGGCACGGACATGGAAAAGTGGAGGGGAGTTCTAGGTGATGTTCCCTCTGCTCTCAGCTTTATGGTGGGATAAAATACATCTGAGGCACTCTTTAGTGTATTTTCATCTTGCTCATCAAACCTCCAGAAACATTACAGCTCTGCCAGTACTTTACACTACTTAATTTTTTCATCATGCATAATCTGCTGCAAAAAAACTGATGACAACTATCTAAACCTGTATAACTGCCTTTTAACACTTTTTATCCTTACCTTGGTGTCCAGGGTTTATGAAATCCTCAAGCCCTCATGTTTCCCTCCACTGGATTCTATCCAGTTTGTTATCTCTTCTGGTAAATTGTAGTGTCTGATTCAGCCTTCCAGGTGGGCGCTTCCCAACAGCAGCTACCCTCAGACAGTTTATACCTTATCTGAAATGGTCCTACTGTCTCTTTTGCAGTAGAGGGTCTAGTGGTCTAGAATTAAATTTTGGTTTGTCACCTAGTGTAACTCCCCCACCCAAGATCCTTCCTCCTATACTGCTCTGCTGGATATCTATCTATCTATCTAGATATATATAATATATCTATACTGGATATATTCTGCAGTTTGTATTTGCTATTACAAGGGCAAGGTTATCTTTACTATCTTTTTAATTCTTTTCATCCTGTTGATACATTTTCTAGTTTATCAGCAATGGCCAATTTTTCTGATTTCCTGTTCTTCCTTAGTATTTTTTTCCAAAGGGACCCTACCAACAGTCCCCAGAGTCTCTCGAAGTCTACTGTGGGAGCTCATTACCCTTATTGTATGAATGTGCTCTTTTTTGGAGTTCAGAACTGTAAACTCTACTATTCTGTGTTCCCTTTCACTCCACTTGCATCTTCAGATTCCTGTCAAATTCCTTTTATTTTTTGGATCAAATATAAAACTAGATGTTTGTAATGTTCTAAATTCCTTCACCTTCTGAAACAGAAAGGAGCTCCCAGCACCTTCCAATTCATTGGAGGTGGCCAAAGTGCTTTCTAAGATATGAATGGGCCAAGTTCAAGTATTTCCTCTGCCTCATACAAGCAAAGAATTGAATCTGAATATGGGGCATCTCACTAGAGCAGCAGTCTCCCAGACGTGGTGGATATTCCACCAAAAGAAAAGTAGAGAACAAATTGGTCATTGTAATCTATTCTAAGGTACAATCCTGTGTAAACTGGGTTTTCTGAGATGAGAGTTTTAGGTTTGTTTGGCTTACACAATCTCTTTGAGTTTCCTCATGGAAGTTTCACTGAAACAAACACTTTCTCATTAAGAGTTTTGGTTTCAAGACAATAGTATTGGCCAATGTGGGAAGGAGGGGAGTGGCAGCGAATCTGAGTCAAAACATTCTTAGCTAGGATAATTTTTATTTAAACAGTACAGATCTACCTTCCAGCTACATGCGTCAAACGTTGGCTTCTGCACAAAGAGGAGGAAGTGGGATTGTTGTTATCGCTTCAGATGCAATGTTGGAGAGCTCATAAAACAGCTCCATTTATGGAATACAACAGATGTCACCAGACTGATGGATTTTTGTTGAGTTTTAAAGCTTGAAGTGTCCAATCCTCCTTAAGAATGGTGGGCACACAGGGTGGATAGACAGGTAGGAAAAACAAAGGGCACTCTGAGTAATACTGCTTTTAAAATCATTCATTTAAATAAATGCACTTCTCTATCACACCAGGACTTAAATGGACACTGAGAAAGGAAATAAGGGTGTGCTCTGTTAGCTCTGGGTACCATTTAGTCTGAACCAGACGTACACTCTTATAATTCATGCAGAGATGAAATCTGGTAAACAACGACTGCATAAAATAAAAAGTGTTATTTAGGGCTTGGCAAGGCATCTGGCTCTAATTTTAGATAAGCTACTTCTATTGATGCTTCCATCCCTATCAAACAGTTGTTGTCTCTGTTTCGTCAGGCTTTTGTTTTCAGTGGCCATCTTTTGTGGGGCAACAGCTACACTGATACCAGGATACTCCTTGCTTGACCCTTAACACATGATTAAAGCATGCCAAATGTAAAGATACAGAAGGATGCACATGGCTTAAGAAGCTGCAATTGAACGTTATAGAATTAGCATCTTACAGGATGTTCTGAAAATAAGTGCCTTTTACAAGAAATATGTGCAGGGCAAGCCTCCTGGGTTACATTTTACCTTGTCCTAAATAGCTAGTTCCCATGAAGTAAAGATTTCAGATCTCAGTGTGTAGTTTTTACCAATCCAGCATGGATTGATAAAAATTATGGAATGTTAAAAGTTTCTTAGCTCTGTTGATATTATCATGGTTGAAAATAATATTGGATTTTGTTATGTCAACTTGTCTTCTGCTCAGAGAAACTAATTTTCACTAGACAAACTGCATCATTAAAAATTTATTACTAATGTATGTGCCACTTTAATTCAGCTCACTTCCGTATGAAGGTAACATTGATTTATAAGCTTTAGTCTCTGTTGAATATGAATAAATTACCTTGCACATCATTATCTTGGGTGAAACATTTATGACGTTTCTTCTGGCTTGTGGTTTTATGAATGATCATATATGCAGAAGTTTGCCTTTGAATACGCAGCTCTAAGCTCAGAGGTAAGTGATCCAGAACAGCGAGAGGATGCAGAATGAGGCTGCACCTTGCAGCTCAGCACACTGTGACAGCAATTCAGAAAGGCACCAATGCTGTTACAGGTCAATGAAGTTTGGGAGGGGAAAAAAAACCCAACGGCAAAACAGTAACAACCACAAAAAAAACCAAAAAAAAAACCCAAACAAACCAAAAAAAACCCACTTCTCCCTTAAGAAGGGAGTAATCTTGCAGGAGAAAGTTGAATAACTATCAAGGGTATTGAAAATGGAAACACCTTATGTTTTCTTGTCCAGTTTTATGGATTTTCAAGACAAAGCATTTTCTATAAATGCACTTTATAGCATTTTACATTTTAAACAAATTTCCAGAAGATTCAGGGAGTCTTTATGAAAGATCTAGTCAAGGAGTCATTGCATGAAGGCACTCTCACCCTTTCCTAAGATTTCAGAAACGATGAGAGATTAAAAGTGTAGATGCACCTAATAAAGGGTTAAAGCTGATCTAAAGCCTTGTTAAATTAAACTTGGGCCTGGTGAAGTCAATAGCACTTTCACTAACTTCAGCAAAGGGAGAGTTTTACCTGTTTAACTCGAACACTGTATAACTATGATGACTCTTTTCCCTTAAAATTCCATTATCAGTTTTAGCATGTTAAATCACACTAGACATTGCTGAAAGTTACTTTCAAGTAAATGTTTGGCAGAAAAATATTTCTACTCCAACAACTTGTATTTACAATCATGAAAACTGGTCTGAAATTAGCAGTGTGGTGTCTGAATATGTTTTAAAAGCTGTACATTGAATGGAGATTTTTGGTACTTAAGAACCATAATGCTAAGACGTTATTTTCTCTGGACAGATTTTCTTTCTCTTTAACATACTTTCTTTGATCTTTCCAGCCACTCTGCCTCATAGGAAAGGTATAGCAATACAGAAAAAATTGATACTTTCTCATCATTGTTTAATAGGTTCATAAAGGAGTATATTGTATGTATTTGCAATTATTTTGTTTTCCCCCTAACCTTTCAGGTAAAGACTGCAAATGGTTACATTAGTTTGAGAAAAGAGATTGCCATCTGATCAGTAAAGTTGTGGGGTTTATTGTTTTCTGTTCTAGTCAGGGATGTTGGTAAGGCCTTTATATAGATAGAAGGGTGACAACAGCAGCCTCCTTGCTGACTGCTGCCACTTCACATGTCCTGTGGTACAGTACATGCTTATCTTCCATTGGGGTCTAAAGGAATTTCTTACCCTTATCCAAAGTAATCAAGTAGCATTTTCACAGTGTTTCTGCTCATTAGGATCCAAAACCTCTTTATACCATGCTCTTTCCCTATCCTGCACTACTGGGGGGAAAATCCATAATGTAAAAGCACGTAACAGAACCTATGTGGGAGCTAGCACAGCACAAAAAAGGCCAAAACCATCCCCTTTGTCAAGGCTAAATTCCTTTGTATCATCCTTCACGATCTCCTACGACTCCTAAACTCCAAATTTGTCTCTACGAATAATCTGGAAAATATATTTTTCATGTCTTACAACAACCATTAGTATACCCTTGTCCTGGTTTCAGCTGCAATAGAGTTAATTTTCTTCTTAGTAGCTGGTGCAGTGCTGTGTTTTGGACTTGGTGTGAGAACAGTGTCGATGGCACACCAATGGGTTTGGTAGTTGCTGGGTAGTGCTTGCACTAAGTCAAGGACTTTTCAGTTCCATGGGCTCCACCAGTGAGAGGGCTGGAGGGGCACGGGAAACTGGGGGGGACACAGCCAGGACAGCTGACCTGAATAGCCAAAGGGATATTCCATACCACAGAATGTCGTGCTCAGTGTATAAACTGGGGGAAGAAGATGGAAGGGGGGGAGAGTTGGTGTTATGAAGTTTGTCTTCCCAAGTAACTGTTCCACATGATGGAGCCCAGCTTTCCTGGGAATGGCTGAACCTCTGCCTGTCGATAGGAAGTGGTGAATGAATTCCTTGTTTTGTTTTGCTTGCGTGTGGCTTTTGCTTTACTTATTAAATTTCTGTTCTTATCTCAACCCCTGAGTTTTACATTCCTTTCCAATTCTCCTCCCCATCCCCCTGGGTGAGGGGGAGTGAGCGAGTGGCTGCATGGTGCTTAATTACCAGCCGGGGTTAAACCACCACAGCCCTAATACCCTTTCCCTGTTAAAGAATCCTTAAGAGGATCATTGCCAGTCAACATGACTCATTTTCAGTCTGGTTGTGACTTTTCTATCCCTTGCAAGGAATAGAGCTAGTCCTAGGAACCACCCATGGACTCTCCTCAGTCGAATGGTGAAGGACTATTTAATTTTTCACTCTTAACTTCTGCCGGCCTTTGAATTTCTGACTGCCTTTGTGGACATAATCAGATACATGTGGAAAATGACAGCCTTAGAGTATATTTAGCCTGTAAATGGAGTATGCATTCTGCAGATGTTAGGTCCCTTTTTATGATATCTTGAAGACCTGTTTATTTTCACAACTAGAATTCTGTAATGACTTATTGGGCAAAATCATTTTTCATTAAAGTCTCTTTTCTTAAAGTTATATTGCTGTGATTCTTTTGCCTCAAATCAAATATATTCAGATGTTATTTCAGTTCCTACTGTGATGGTTCCCATTAAAATGTGAAGTGTTAATAATTAGATTTTTTTTAAAGAAGCAAACACTTTTAATATTTTTTTCAGTCTACTGAACTGGCAGGCTTTTAATGTACCCTGGCATCTCACTGTTCAGTCTCAGATAGTTGGTTTTGGTGTCAGTCATCCCAGATAGGTGAATAGGTATTGTCTCTATAGAAAGGGAAGCAAGGACAAATATAGGGTCTGAGTGAGCACAGTGCAGAATGACAGCTTCCACTGACTTCAGTAGCTGTTACTGCTCTCACTTTGTAAAGATCAAGCTACTTTTGTTGACTGTTAGACAAAGATAGACTTGTTTTTTAATGAGTTTGTCCTTCTAAAGAGTCACATGAAAGCTTTTTATGTTATTCTAGGAAATACTGTGTTTCTTTATATCAAAAACTTCATGATAAAGTTTAACACTTTCATTAATGTCAGGTGTGCATTAATAAATTCTTTAGTAGTCATTATCATATTTGCAATCTCTCTGGCTCAGCAAGGACAAAACAAATGACAGATTTGAGAGCTCTCATCTTCTGGATCATTTCTTTCTCTTTTATATTAAACAACCATATTTCTGTGTCTAAAGTCCAATGTTTATTTTTCGTATGTCAAATACTCTTACACCTATTACAAAAACTAACACAGGCTTCAGCTAGCATCTTGGAGATCTAATTGCTTCTATGTCTCCTTTATTACCCAAAGGTTCAATAATAAATGACAAATAGCTTGCAGTGCATCAAAGCTGTTAACCAGTTGCTTAAATCCTGGAGAATCTTATGTACCTACACTTGTACTTAAACGCTTTGCTGAATAGGGCTGGAGTGTTGATCTGAGGCCAGAATACATTGCCTAGGGCCACCAGAGTTATTAGTTTCAACACCACAATTAGAACTTGAGTTCCGCATTCCCAGCCATGTATGCAGGTCACTAAACTGTGCTTTACTTCATAGGAAGTTGATTCTACTAATAAGAATACTCTTTTCACTGGGATAACAAATCAGAAAAGAATAATTGGAGACAGAGGAAACAGTTTCATAATTCAATTTAATGCATCAGCTCTTTTTACACCATGAGTAATTCACATTTCTTAGGAAAGCAGAGACTATGCTTGGCAGATTTTTTTTTCTCTGGTTTTATTGCTGGAAAGATGGAAAGGGGGTATTACTGCAATTTGCACATACCTGTGATAATGACCATTTTAAATTTAATAAAATTAAAGTAGAAGGTTTTATTACCAGCAAAAAATTTCTTCTCACAAAACCTTAAGACAAGTGGCTGGAAATTTGTTCATGTACATCATGATGTACAAATCACACAATGATCTACTTGTTTCTTTAAAGTTATATCCTGTTTAATCTCAGGACATTTTGAATAATATCCCACCTTAAAAAAAAAAAAAAAACAAACCCAAAAATCAAAAAAAAAAAAACCAAAACAAAAAACCCAAACACACACACCAAAAAAAAAAAAAAAACCACAAAAAACAAACCCATAACTATTTGTTTCCCACTGTCACTATTTTAGTGTGTCAGATTCAGTTTGTCTCAATGAAATGCAGAACAAAATAATATTCTGTGGCATTATAGCCACTGGACTTTAAGGAATGCTTTAGAAATCTTACAAATTCTCCCTCTCAGCACAGCAGCAGAGAATACATTTCAGCCCCTTGCCAGCAAAAGTGTGAGTGTGTTCATGGATGATGAAGGCAGAGATCAATTAGTCAAGGCTGATGCATCTGATGAAGGATGCTTAAACATCTATCTTCTCATCACCCAGATGGAATCTGTATGCTTTCACTATGATGAAGATAGATTAGGCACTGATTCAGTAAAGCACTTGCAGGTGTGTATTTCACAGGGCAAGGGGAAAAGAAAGAAGAGAAAGAATTAAAAAAATAAATAAATCTGCTGAATCTGAAACAAGGTACCTCATATCACATTCATAAAGAAATTACTTTTGGATTTTCTATCCAGACTACAGAATTCTTGTTAATAGCTGGTTGCCAAAACAGATGCCCTGATTAATAAGAACAGATGGATTTCTCCAGAGGGTCTGCAGATTTAGACAGTACTTTCACTAAATGAAATGCTAATGATCTGGCACTGTGCTTCTCTGTGTGGATTAGACACCAGTAATATTATTTTATTTGTGTTTGGTGGAGTTAAAATGATCCCTTTTAAGCTTTTTAGATATAAAGTTCTAGTATTTATCATCACCTCCATCTCCCTGAGAGATCTACATAAATGACCCAAATGCATGTGCTGGATTTCACTGCTTGCAAACTCTTTTGGTAGATTATACATTTCTTACAGGTTCTTCTCAAGATCTAGAGGAATACCTGGGGTCTGCATTTTTAAAATGCAGTTTCCCAAGGCAAATGAATCACTTGATTAATTCCGGTAAAAAAATAAGACTACGTGAAACATTTTCACTGTTATATGCAGCACAAGCTAGTTCCCTAGAATTTCTTTCACCACAATTTCTAAACTAAACTAATCTGAAAATCGTGTAGCAGAGACATTGTCTGTGGAACTGGTCAGCTTTGTTCCCCAAAACTGCCATTAATCAATATTTCTGTTACTCAAAAAAAAAAACAAAAACAAAAAACCCCCAAACAAAAACACCAAAAAACCACCAAAGAATTAAAAAGTTAATGAATTCTGCTCAAAGCAGCTGACTCAAATCTGTCTCTTCTTTCATCTAAAAGTCTTCTTTGGTGCAAGCAATTTCTTTCATTTATATTTTTCTGATTTGCCAATATGGTTATTTCAAGACAAATTGTGCAAATAGCTGATTTACACCTTCCTAGCTCTGTCCTTCTTTCATCTTTTTCATTTCTGGAAAGACTGAGGAAATAATGCAGAACTCCTCAATTGTCCATATGGATATTTTAGGGCTAATCTGTCTGCTTAGTAAAAAATAAAAAAAATCTTATTTATCTCGAGAAGGATCCCTATTGTTACTTGCTTTAAAAAATCTGCATCAAGTCTAGTAGATATGAAAGATGCAAAGAGCTGATTTCCACTTGCAAACATATGTTTTTGCTAAATATGATTCTTTTGGAATCATAAAATAATGGCAAACTCCTTTAGGGACTCTTGCAGCAGAGGTGGGTGTAAAAGTTAGAGACCAGGACTATAAAACAGTATAACAAAGATAAAGAAGCTTGCAATTTACAATCATCAGTGACTGGGAAATTTGCCATTGACATTTCTCCTAAAAAAAAAAAAAAAAAATCTTATGTTTGAGTACTGAATACTGGCACAGAGAAAGATAAATCAATAATAGCCAAATATGACAGTAAATTTGGGGCAGCAGCAGGGTCTGAAGAGAAATCTCTTATCATGCATCAGTGCTGTAAACTGCATCCACAGCTGAAAAGTGCCAGGGTGGCAGGGATGCCAGAGAATTTGTTGTGTGGTCTCACAGAATAGCCTGGCAAGTGGCAGGCATTCTCATTTTGTTCTAATAGCGCTACACTTTCAGTGATTTGCCAACCTGTTGCTTTCCACAACATTTTGTTAGGAGTATAAAATTTGTGGCAGATTGTCTAATCCATTACACTGAGGAAGAGAGGACAGCTTAATATAACTTAAATCTGATAGAGCATGTCTTCAGTTTCAATGATTTCATTAAAGAAAGGATAGGAGACCACTTGGGGCAGACATTTGATGACGACTTCCCTTTCAGAATTAATTTTCCATGCCATCTGTCTTGTCCCTTCTAAATCCATTTCGCAGGCACTTCAGCTTCAGTTCTTCTCCTTATTTGAAGAATAAGTATGCTAACTTGCCCATACACTGTACAGAAATCTAGGTTTTGTTGACACTATTGCATTCACCAACTACATTTGTGCTCTCAGAAAAAAAGTATCAGATTTGACAGGTTCTGGATGCTAAGAATTCATGCTGATTGACATTAATTATGTTTCCTGCCTTTAGTTACTTATTAATCACATAAGCTTCTTACTCTGTTTTCTCCTTCTAAGGGGTTGTGTAGGACTTCAGATCTGATGGGGGGGGGGGGAAACCATCAGAATAAGGCAATGTGAGATGATGCTGTTCCAGCTTAGTCAATAGGCAGAAATACTATTCCTGGAGCTAAATAAGTAATCTTGCCAAATAGCCAGTGAAACTCCTCTGTTCCCATCCCTCATAGTAAATATATCAAACAGTCAAAATTCATCTTCAGCTCTTCATTGACACTACATGGAGGGCATAAATGTACGTGAGGGTGAAGGTTGGCTTTAAGCTTTCAAATGGATTCCAGCTGTAGGGCAGCAAGCTTGCCCAGTAGAAAAAATGGTGTGGACAGAGTCCTGTTGTGTGTCATACTCTGCTTAAACCATAGAAATTCAAACTCTTTACTGGAGAAGTAAAACGTGAGACCCGTTTTGGTACTGGTGCTGAAGACCATGTGCTGCTTAAGCCTCGTTAAACACGATAGGAGGTGACTGCATTGTCACAAGTGAGCGCTGTGTGTGACAGTGGGAAATGTAAATCACTTCCTTTATCTTTAGCGCTCAAAAAAGTCAGGAGGTGGGTTTTGTATTTTAACTGAATGTGGCTGTAAATGCAGCCATCTGTGCTGCTTGCTTTGCTGTCTGCCATTAAAAGATGATGATAGATGAACCCTGACCATATGATATTTATGCTGCATTAACTTCCTGATGGATTCCACATATGTTTCAGGCCAGCAGGATGAAAACTGTGGATCTTTGCCCTCTCTCACCCTCCTAAAACAGTGTGGAAACATCTTCTCTTGGACTGTGGACTTCAAGCCTCTGTAGTGCTGGAGCCAGGCAGCACCATCCCGCTGAGAGCTGACTCCCCTCCATGGGATGGCAGGTTTTCAGGCAGAGGGAGCTCTCCATAATGCTCCTGCTGAGTGATGGAGTAGTCTCAGGGCTCTCTCCCACTTCAAATGCTTCAGGAAGGAGTTTCACCCTCCCTGAATTTGCAGAAGTATCTTGTGAGGAACTGGTGCTTTATGAAATTTTCTATAAAACTGCCAGGAGAAGAACATTTATGAAGTTAGAAATGAAACTGCTGGAAAGGAAGAGGGAGCTTAAAGCTGTTGACCTTCTGTGAGTGTGGGGTGGGGTTTCTGGCACTCTTAAGCTCGCTCTGTCAAATGGTCACCTTGTAGTAAACAGTGTCTTTGGCAAATTACCATAAGAATTAAAGGAAAATCTTTCAATTCCCACATGAAGCTAAGAAGCACTCTACCAGATCTGATTTATTTTAACATAATTTGTGTTGGCTTCATAGTATGTACAGTTTGCATCATATTAAGATAGCTGAAGCATTGAAGGAAATGTTAGAATATAATTTACTGAGTCTCACTCTAGATCAGATTAAGTACAAGGATCAATTCTTTGTTTTTGGGACACATTCCCGCAGCTTCTGACACTGTGGAAAGAATGCTGTGGGCTTTGATATGTCTATAGACCCAGCTCAGTCCCTGAAAGAAATACAGTGAGATAGAACAATTATTTTAACTAGATAATAATGAATGCAAACCCCATCTTTAAACTTTTCCATGAACATAGTTACATGATAACTGCAAACCTAATTTGTACAGCTTATAAGGAAAAAAAATCATTTTACAAACTCAACCTAGGATTAGGGACCCAGGTGGATATTTTTCCGCTCATGCATCAGCTTGGGAAAAAAAAAATATGAACATACAGCAGCTACAGCTTGGCTACCAAGTCTGTAAGTGATGTGTAAGGCAGAATTTGAACCCAACTCTCATTCTCAAAAGTTTAATTGGGTCCCTGGGGCAAACTGTCAAGAAAGGAAACAGATATAGCTTTAGATTTGAGGTGGCCTAAAAGCAGTTTCAGATCATAGGAAATGTAACCCTTGGCTCTCTGAGCTGCTTTATTTGTGCATCTTGAAAGCAGGTTTTTACACAATTTGTGAGTGCACAACAAATATTTATTGTTTAACAGACTTAGTAAATTGCTGGGACTAACATGCTAGTAGGTCAAACATTCACAGGGTTACCCCCACCTTGTCACTACAGGCACTACAGACAAGTCTTAGATGGACAGGTAAACTTCAAGGAGACATCAGGGGAGAACTTTGTTGCTTGGAACAGGCTGATGTTTATTTTTGCCAAGGTGCTATTTTCAGTCAGCTTTCTTTTTGCTTTCTTTTCTCCTCATGTTCTTATACCTTTTCATGTTAGCATTTGTCTCTGAAGACTTTGAGTTACTGACTACTCCCAGATCAGCCCTCTGATTCTGCGTTTTTTAATCTTAGGGGGTCTTGCTTTACAGGCTCTTTCATTTGCAGACTGACAATGTCTTTGATGGTAAAACTGAGCCAATGCCATGTAACTGAACATCATGAAACTGGATCCTTGCTCACAAAGGCACAGATTTTCAAGGAGAGGCTACGCAACTTTAGACACCTCGGTTAGTCCCTGTTTCTTCTGTCCCTGTGCTGTCATCTTCTATAGGGTTGCTGGAGTGGCACAGTTATGTTAGTTATGAAGACCAGTATATATGGAAGGAAGATAATAGTGGTTAAAGATTGAAAGTTATCCCAGAAGATCTGTGAGGATCTATGCACATTCACAAGCAGTGCTGTCTAATAAAGCAGATCTTTAGAAAGAAACAGTTGCTGTCAGGGACCAGATTTGCACATCTGTACACGTTTGAGGGGTTTACTTCAAGCTAATCCTATTCCACTCCAGTAACCCAGACTCATGCCAATGGCTGAGATGTACTACGTGGGCAGCTGGAGCACATCCTCTGAGTTGTTTCGTTCAGAAGGAGAGCTGCTCACCTGCTCCAGGACCATGCACAGTAAGTGAAGTAAGCAAGCGACTCACTTCAAACAAGCACTGCTGATCCAAATGTTCATGTCTACATAGATGCACAGAGTACTCAAAACCAGAAGATAATTCTCATTGATCTCTCTACACAGAAGCAAATCATAGCCACCCTTAAAATATGGGATTGGAAAGCATGCTTTTCGTGTGGAGCTTTCCCTCACCCAAACACATCCAGTCCAAATGAATGACCCAACAAAAGTCCAAACCTATCTAACTGGATGCCTTTGTAAAGTTTGCAGTGTAAAATATTGCTGTAGGTTTTGCGTTCCACAGTGCCAACAACAGATGCGGAATGCTCCCTGTCTTTGTCCTCCAGCACCCTGAATCTTCACTACACGTATCTTCTTTCTGTTACAAGATTCAGCTTACAAAATTAATCATTCTCTTGACCCTTAAAATCCTGCCAACTATAAGTAACAATTCACTGCAGCTACATAATTGTCCTATTAATGTTTACTCCACTAGTGAATTACTGAAAACTGAAAATGTATGGGATTTTGGGTTTTTGCCAAGGGCTGGTTCAGTGAATAGGACAGAAAAAGAATTTAGACTTAATGCATCGTTGTAAGGAGAGTACAGAAAGCACCCCGGTGTTTAAACTTCTCACTGTCTTAATGCAAATGCTTATGAGCCCTGGTCCTCAGTGAGAACCTACTGTGGTAGGCATCATGGCATTGTCAGTTAATTTTTCTCACTGTTTTTAAAATTGCATTGTTTCATTCACACTTGTTTTTTTCAGTCAGTTGGCATCATACAGCTGATCAAATTGATCTGGATTTACTGCATTGCCTAAACCTTCTTTCATTAAAGGAAACTGTTAATCTTTAGCAACAAAGAGAAAGGTGGCTATATGCTCATTAAAACATTAAGATTTATTAAAACTACTTCCTTTGACACCTAGTTGAGGCTCAAATAGTGTCTACACCTCATGAGCATTTGGAGCAATCTAATCTGCCAAGGCATAAGGTAGGCAAAGCCAGTTCTGCGCAGCACAGCACATTGCTCTCTGGTATGAAGTAGAGCTGCTAACTCTAGCACATACACTGGTTCTTTCACCTGAACTCCAGCCTCAGACTTAATTAATACTAATACTGGTAATAATAATAATAGTAATAGCAGAAACATGAAAGGGGAAGGAGAACAAAAGACAGAAGGAAAGAAAGACTTCAATTCTTCATGTGAAACATCTGTCTAGAGCCAGAAAGACGTGTAAACTTCTCTTGCAGGAGCAGGGATGCGTACTGCACCAGTGAGTACTGCCAGAAAAATTACAACACATTCAGACACAACCAAGGAAGATGAATGCTGGTACTGTGATTCAAAGTATTGTCTCTAGCAGGTGGATTCAAAGAGCCTTGACAACACTTACTGATGCTGTGACAACAAATTGTGTTCTGTGAGTGAATTGTTTCTTTGTGCTTCCACAGGGGAAAATTTGGCCTTTTGCTCCAGTTCAGGAAAAGGATTTTTCAGAAAATACGAAAACAGTTGGGGAGTGAACACAGTCTGATTCTTCTCTTCAGCCTTATGATTTTTAATCTGAGATGGGAGGAGAGAGGAACACTGTAGTCTAAACCCGGTTGAGAGTAGCAGGAGTAGTGGCTGGGGTAGGAATCACTGCTGAGAAAAGGTTGCTGAATCTGCTTTTTCGTTCTTATCCTCGCTTATCTTCCAGCTCCTGCTTCCATAAGGAAAATATTCAATACAGAGAGATAGGCATGATGTCATGAGTACAGTTTCAGTTTAGGACGCTGGATTTATGGAGAAGCTGGAGAGGACTTTATTCAATTGTTTTTACAATGAGGCTAATTTTTTTCTGAAAGTGGGAATCTGTTACATTATGCCTGGCTGAGAAATGATGCCAAACTGTCATTGAAATTGAGATGACTGATGAACCAGGAGCTGATGCAGAGGGATAATGCTGTGTTTTAAACGGGGGAGCCAAATGAAAGCTTACTGCCCTCATGAGCACAGTGCTGCCACAGGGCAGGCTGGCTGTCACCAGCTTTCCCTGCCAGCCAAGGGCTGGCTTGCAGTCTTGCCCATGCTTTGTTCCCTTCCCTGATGGATGGCAGACTGCAGGCTCTGTAAGAGTTGGAGTGGAAGCCTACTTCTGCTTGGCAGTTCTGCCCAGAGCCAATTGGCATTACAAAAAAGCTAGATATCAATGGTTTGTTACAGTTGAATGATCCTTTTCAAGACCAGGCACCAAATGTTTGTGGTTTTCCAAACACAGACACTCTCCCTAGCCTCTTCTGCTAGCTGGCATCTGTATTGGTGCCCAGAAGCTTTCCAGCTTTGCTGGCTGGCTGGAGTTAAGATGCTGCTTCTTGGGTTGCTGATCTCCTCAGCCAGTACTCATGGTGAACGACTTGTCTGTGTGCTGCTTTAGCTGGTATTTGTGGAGGTCTGTGGTGGGTTGACCCTGGCTGGATGCCAGGTGCCCACCTAAGCTGTTCTATCACTCCCCTCCTCAGCTGGACAGGGAAAAGTGTAACAAAAGGCTGGTGGGTCAAGATAAGGACAGGGAGATCAGTCAGCAATTACCATCATGGGCAAAACAGACTGCAACTGGGAAAAAATTAGTTTAATTTATTATCAATCAAATCAGAGTACAATAATGAGAAATAAAATGAAACCTTAAAACCACCTTGCCCCCACCCCTCCCTTCTTCCCAGGCTTAACTTCACTCCTGATTTTCTCTGCCTCCCCCCAGCCAGCAGCTCAGGGGGCTGGGGAATGGGGGTTGGGATCAGTTCATCACGCGTTGTCTGTGCTGCTCCTTCCTCCTCAGGGGGAGGGCTCCTCACACTCATCCCCTGCCCCAGCATCAGGTCCCTCCCATGGGAGACAGTCCTTCATGAATTTCTCCAACGTGAATCCTTCCCATGGGCTGCAGTTCACAAACTGCTCCAGCCTGAGTCCCTCCCACAGGGTGCAGTCCTTCAGGAACAGATTGCTCCAGCACGGGTCCCCCCTGGGGTCACAAGTCCCACCAGCAAACCTGCTCCAGCCTGGGCTCCTCTTTCCAAGGTCCTGCCAGGAGCCTTCCCCAGCACAGGCTTCCCATTGGCTCACAGCCTCCTTCAGACATCCACCTGCTCCAGTGTGGGGTCCTCCAAGGACTGCAGGTGGATATCTGCTCCACCATTAACCTCCAAGGCTGCAGGAGGACAACCCTAATATCAGACTTGAAGTCCCCTTTGTGATGTAAATGTTATGATGCTTCCAACTGTATCTATATTCCCATCAGCCAGATACAACCAGATGAAAAGAATGTTCACACTCCCACGTTTGAGAACAGTAATGTCTTGCAATGGCTGAAATGTGTTACATTCTTAGTCTGCATTAGAAAAATGCAATGATAATAATTTGTCCAATTCTGAATAATAATTAGTAGGATCATGAATAGGGTAGATAACCAATACATGAAATTTCCTGTTTGGACTGACTGATCATACCAAGTTTTCGTTTGCATTATTCCTTTCTTTAGGACGGAGGGTTATGAGTAAGTATGGATGCATACCTCTGAGAGATCTAGGAGATCTTTTCTGAATGGAGTCACCGTTGACTTCAACATGTTAATGCATCTCTGGGAGCTTAAATTAACCGTAATTTGGTATAATACCTCTTATGCTGTGTTTCTTACACTTACTCGTGATTCTCCTGTGATAACCTCATAAACCCTCCAAAACTACAGTACAAAATCAAATTCTCTGCTTGCTACAATTTACAGTTACCCTGTTTCCATCTTGTCTGGAAAGTATAGTCCTATATGGACAATAAAACAAGAAAAAAGTATGGTAATTACCAGCCCAGAGTGCAATATTTATTGCAGATGATACAGGCAGTGGCTTAAAAGTTAGCCTGATTTTTCTTTAAGTGGTTGATGACATCAGAAACGCAGTAGGCTACATTTTCTGCCAGAGTAATGGGGTGAAACTGCACCCATTTATAGCAGCAAAGAATTTTGCCCAGAGTTTTTAAAGCTCCCACAGCAGCATATAATTTATGGTTTTTTCTGTAACAATGTTCACTGTTACACAGTATGTCTGAAATCAAACAAACCTTTGTGAGACAGATGGTTCTTACTATTGGAACTGAAATGATTTCCTAAAAAAACCACATCCATTATTTTCCCAGAAAGGGTCAGTGGTGTTATTTTGGGGGTTTTTGGCTAAGGAAAAAAAAACTGGGCACATGAAGAATGAGGGAAGATTAGGCCAAGTTCTCAAGTTATTCTCTCCAGTAACTGGGACGTGTATAAAATCTGTCCTTATGTAACCTAAATATTGGCCTATATAAAGGTCAGGCTTAGAGGTTCAAATTCTTTAAAAAGTCATATGTTCTTTTAAATGCTTCTTCCTTGCCTTGCTATGGAGAAAGTAGGTACCAACCAACATCCTACAGAGCACAGGAAACTGTGAGCTGACTGTGTGTGCCTCAGGGTTTGCTGTTTTTCATGTCTGTCTTCCAAACTACTGATGTATTGAGACATTTCAAGGCTTGCTTCCTTTGCTGCTAGCATCACATGATAGTACAGCTAACCTCAAAATTAATCTGTTTCTAGAAGACAGGAAAAAATCCCAGAACAACTACAGCAATTTTATTTAAAAAAAAAACCACAACAACCACCACCAACCAAACCAAATCACAAACAACAACAACAAAAAACCCCACACATTTAACTTCCAGTATGATGTTCTTGAAAATGACAGATATCACTAAGTAATTTAGGACATTAGCAAAATCCCTTTTTCAGCAGGAAAAGCATTCTGGTGCCCCAAGTCCATCCCTCTAAGGCACACAGTGGTACAGATGGGGGGAGGAGGAGCAGTAGATGTTTTCATGTATCAGCTGCTGCTGGTATTGTCATAGCAAGTGAAAACTCAAGGTTGATGGAAAAGCCACTAGCCACCTATGTGGATTTGGGATAATACCACACCTGGGCTGTTTGGCTAGCAGATTTTCATAAATACATATCTATTTAAATCAATTCTTGATTCCCACTCTCACCAAGAGAGAGAATTCATTTCAGGATGGCATGTGGAATAAGATTTTTTTTCTTATGCACATGTTGTATTTTTATCTGTTCTTCCTTTGCTGGGTGTTAGTGAAAGTGATTTCTCACTGGCAGAGAAATACTTTTCATTATGGCAAACTAGCACAAGTTAGAAAGTAGACTTTTATTCCCTTCTAGATCAATTATTTTATTATTTTTGCATATAAAATAGTCTCCTTTGCTTCTAGTATCTCATAACGGTACAACTAGCTTCAAAATTAAAAAGCAGTCTCTACGCAGAGGCCACAGTGCATATACTTAGGCAAGCCTGGGAGAAGCATAGGTAATACAGGTCTCTGCAAAATATTGCTTTAGGCAAGTTTACAACTTTCAGTGCCTTATATTTCTGTGCTCAGGAAGAGCTCTGTGGCAGAAATACTATCTTTAGAAATTGTCACCTGCATTACCATTCATTGAAAACACAACATAGTTGTTGTTTCTGGACTGTTTGTTCCCATACAGAAAATTAAGTTCACTTGAAAACATGTATAATAAAGACCAATATGTCGCAAAAGGCAGGCTTCTCTATTGCAAACATAATTTCTGCATTCAAAGTTATCTGAGTATTTAGCAAACAAAAGTCATTTAGGACAGCAAGCCAAATGCACTGTTAATCATCTGATTGTACATGCAAATCAGGCAGGTAGGCACATGATGGTTCGGATTGGCACCTTGAGAACTCAGATGTTGTTGGTACAAACCATAGCTGGAAGAAAGTGAGCTAGTGTTTCAAACGTATGAAAATGTACTAGTTAAGAATTTACTGTCCATAAATAGACCTTCTCCATGAGCAAAATTATCTGTACTCTGAGATACAAGAATCCATTTTTAAATGCTATTCTTTTATTGAATTTTGCAGTCAGGGCAATAACAAGAGCACAGTTGCAACTAGGCAACTGGGCGTGGATCTCTTACTTTGAACACCTCTGTAGAATGATGATAGATTCTAGCTGCAGGCCACGCTTTCTGTGTCTCCAGAGAGGCACAGCCTTTCTGTGTCTGAAAGGGATCAGCTAAAGCTGCCCAGTCAACTTTTGGGTCACCATTGTACTTGACCCATGCGTTAAGATGATGAACCGTGTCTCAGAGATGTCAGTTTAAAATAAGGGAAAAATTGTAAATTAATTAAAATTCTAATATCTTATGTCTCTAGGACATCTCACCCAGCAGAAAGCAAGCTTTTTTTGTTGTTGTTGTTACTGTAAAACATACACTTTTCTAGTACCCTTTAAGCCATTCAAATTATTCTTTGAAACTGGGTAAAAAGTGGCTTTTCTGATGTCTAAGTGTCTGTCTGGTTTAGCCTGTCATGGTTTAACCCCGGCCAGCAACCAAGCACCGTGCAGCCGCTTGCTCGCTCCCCCAACCCAGAGGGGCGGGGAGGAGAATCAGAAAGGAATGTAAAACTCGCAGGTTGAGATAAGGTCAATTTAATAATTTAAACTGAATAAAAAGGAAAAAAAAACAATAACAGTAATAATAGTAACATTTATAATAGGTGGGGGAAAGCATAAAATCCAAAGGAAAAGGGAGCAAGGAAACCAAGTGATGCACAGTACAACTGCTCACCACCCGCTGACTGATGCCCAGCCAGTCCCCGAGCAGCAATCGGCAGGCCCCAACAAGCCCCCCAAGTTTCTATACCAAGCATGACCCCCCATGGTATGGAAAACCTCTTTGGCTAGTTCAGGTCAGCTGCCCTGGCTGTGTGTCCCCAGATTTCTTGTGCTGCTCCAGCCTTCTCACTGGTAGGGCCTGAGAAACTGAAAAGTTCTTGATTTAGTACAAACATTACCCAGCAACAACTAAAACCATCACTGTGTTATCAACATTGTTCTCAAATCAGAGCCAAAACATAGCACTGTACTAGCTACCAAGAAGAAAACCAACTCCATCGCAGGCAAAACCAGGACAGTATGCATCCCTTATTCCATACCATTTACATCATGCTACATTTTCCAATACAATGTCACCTCTCCTGTCCTTTATATAAATACACAGATATCATTCCCTTAGTCTATGGACCATCTCTCTAAAGTCCATTGAGTTCATTTAGTCCATGATGCTGAGATACATGTGTTAGAACAGTCTTTCTGGGCAGGGAAGATGGTACAAGGTGTTGGATTGCTGCATGTTAAAGCCAGTTCTGATTCCTTTACAGCTGCGCTGATCTGGTTTCACCAAAGTCATTCTTCGTTGGTGTGGCAGCTGAAGAGGAATAAGGTTCAGATCCTCAAATCTAAAATAGTAGAGATGGTGCCACAAGATATCCAGTCTTTCCAGGGCTGTGGGTTCAAATTCTACCATCGCCACCAATGACAGTATACAATATTATGTAACAATTAACGTTACTCAGTTTATTGGCTGTTTTCACCCAAAATCAGACACCCTTGAGGCACACATTAGACTTCCCCATCTTCCCGCATTACCCACCAAGTGCTCCCAGGCCCTGTAGCCAAGATGTAAAGAACAGGCTAAATTCTCCTTCTAAAGAGCTAAGCAGTAAGACAGCTTTAAAAGACAACCTTTTACAGATAAAAGGAATCGGAAATTAGTTTGAGATGACAGGACAGTAGCCCTAGTGTTAGAAAGGACACAGCAACTGATAGTTTAAGGATGAAGGTTGTCATTAGGTTATACTTCTGAGTATGACTGATGTGATTACAATACATGTAATCTTAACATGTGCTTGACTGGAAGACTGAAATATATTTGGTGCATGTCAGGTTCCTTTCTGTAATGCTTAGCTTCTATTTCTGATGCTTAAACAAAAGAATATAATTTTCTCCAAATTTTTATGTTAAAGATTGTTAAATTTCACCTGAAATAAATTATCATTCAATCAGTCTCTAACATCCACACACATTTAAATCAATTGGAAATCATAAGTTGATGCTGAAAAAATTGTATCAGCCTCCAAATATTCTTTTAAACTCCACATTCCTAACAATTTTAACTTGGCCGCTAACTTTATGTGATGAATTTACACTCCAGCTTCAGCTCCAGACACACATTGATAAACAGTCCCTTGACTTTAATAAGTTTTGGACAAAACACTTCTATGCCCTCTTATGATTTTCTTAATATGAGTAATAAGTGATGCATGTCATTTGTTCAGCAGTATTAAAATGGATGATTCAGTGAAACATGAACAATTCCTACTTCTAACTTAATGGTCGTGTTTTTATTATAATCTGTCAGGTTTAATGTTATTCATTGCATACCTTTTTAATCATGTTTGCTCAGTGTTTTGCACGATAGGGACAATAGTTTGCTTTTTGGATGTGATTATAAATCCCTATGAACACTGTTAAAATTAATCTTAGTCTAAGTGACTGGTTTTGAAAATGGCTTGACCATGTGGCTGCTATGTTTGCATGTATACTTTCTATTTATGGTTTAATTACAAGTGTGTAACTAGTGGGTGTAACAAACCAAGTTGTTTCCATACAACCAGCATTCCCAACGCTTGTTGCCCTCTCCTAGGGACAGCAGCCCAAGTTCGAGGAAGGACTCATTGGGGTAGTCTGTGAATAAACAGAGAACACAAAACAGCTCCTCTTTCAAAGACAACATGCTCATCAATCTATCTCAGCACACCAACGGTCTAACCTTTTCATCTTTGTAATTGTTGTGGGTGTTCCAGAGCAGAATTGTTTCCTTAATGAACACGCCCTTACCGATAAATGTGCCTGTCTTGTGCTTCTTGCCTTTGACTCTGCCTTTTCTGCTGTACACAGAGCAGTCCCGTGCTCCCACTGCTTGGTGTGAAAACTCTTGTATTCTCTCCAGAGAAGGCCCAAGCATCAGCTAAACCTTTGCTAGATCATATACAAGACTTACACCTGGACTGGGAGCCATTTAGTATTTTTCTAGGACTCCTACTAGCCTGCTGGTGGACACAGCCTGTTGGGGTATGACTCAGTTGCAAAGTGCAGCCACAAGGCTAACAGAAGGTTTGGGCACGGCTTAGCCCGGTCCTGATCATCCATCCTACATTATCACATTTTTTTGCTCTCAGTGCATCTCTAGTTGGATATGTCACTGGAATGCCTTTGGTCATGTTCTGCAGCTCTTTTACCTGCAGTAAATGCCGTAACGTTCTGTAGCATTACTTGCTGGCAAATCGTGAGAAAAAAATGTGTCTTTCTTGAGCACTGCAGGGAACTGAGTTTAATCTTTTTCAAGTGATTAAATTTTCCTTCTCATCATAGTGTGAATGAAATACAAGAATGACAGTGGTACCCATATTTCATATTTAAGACAGGTGGAAAATATCACTGTATTTGGGTGAGAAGGTTTTGTGATTGACTGGGAAGGTTTTACTGGGATGACAATGCCTTCGTTCTCAGGCACTGGTCCTTTTGTCAGCTCTCACTACCAGGTAATCTTATAAGAAACACTATTTAGGGGTTGTCATCTTCCACGTACATCATCACTTCATGCTGTGGTCTGAACCTGTCTCCAGCAGGTCCCTTCCTTGCCATGACAATAATCTACTATATTTCTTTTGCTGATGTCTGACAGAAGAGAATCATGCTCCGCTGCAGCTTGGCAAGCCTACAGGTTACCAGTTTTGTCTGCCAGGGAATGGGAGAAGGGTGGATGAAGGTGGGCAGTGGTGAGCAGTGACCATCAGCAGGGCAGCAGGCTGTCTGGTTGCTTGAACCTGGGTTCCTGCTAAAGGGTGAAACCCGCAGCTAAAACCACTCCCTGCCTCCTGCTGCTCCTTTCTTGGCCAGAGGGCTCAGTGTTCCCTCCTGAACCACTTTCAGCCACACCCAAGTACTAATTGTTTAGTAAATTGTCTTAGTAAAGCTTTAATTATCAAGTTGTTATGATTTAATTACTAGGAGACTGGTAGAGACTGAGGTGAGACTACCAAAGATGTATTACTTTTTATAATAATGGAATCTGATTTCTGTTCATCCAGGAAGAAGTCTTTTTACAAGCACAATATTTATAAGGTTTTATTCCTGTTCTAGGCAAGATTTATGTGAAGAAACACGAGGCTCTTCTAACATTTACTGTGCAGCCAACTTGGATTAAGCCTTGCACAAAAGATTTTTATCTCTTAGTTTCCAAATTTACAGAAGGTCTTATCCAAACCTGTTTTAAGTGTGTAAATGCTCAGGCAAATCATTGCCTGTAACCAAAAAAGAGGCTTAGAAAATATGACCTTACAATGGAAGAATTTATACGTGGAATAGATTGCTGCAAACAGAAAGGGAATTATCTGTTCCTTGTATCTACAGTGAACAGGACAAGAAGTAATGAGGCTAAATTAGATCAAAGGAGATTTAGGATAGACATTAGGGAAAACTCTCTAATGGTGGTGATAATTAACCACTGCAATAGCTTACCTTGAGAGAACATGGGCTCCCCATGGTTACAGCTTTTTAAGGACAGATTGAAAAAACCTCTATGAGGAGTAGATTAGGTTTCCCTGCTTCTAGCTGGCTGTGAGGTAATGGACTAGATGCCTTTCTGTGATCCTGCCTGTATCTTTGTCAGCCATTAGTCTGTGAAGTCAGAATAAGACTATGGATTTAATTGATCATTGAGGTTTTATAATTAATTAGATGCAGGATTGGTGATTTCGATGCAGTGAGAAACATGTTGTGTTCTGCTTAGGGCAGACTGCTAGAAAACAAATGTGCATACTGTTCTTTCATGAAGAGGGGATTTCTATCCTCTAGGGACACTGAACTAATAATCTAAAATAAAGGTAGCATATATCTGGTCACTGATGATGAAAGAATATATAATCTTTTTTACAGAAATATATCCAAGTGTTTGGACAGAAGTTTTGAGTGTGGTCTAATCAGTTACATTAAGGAATATTCAGATCAGTCAGAAGGTTCCATACAAAATGCTTAGTAGATTATGGCTAAAGCAGATAGGCTCTTGAATAGATATTAAGGCAATTCTTCTGGTTTGTATTTATAGCTCTGTGGGGGATCTGTTCCACCGGCTTTGACTCACAAATAACACTTTTCACATTTCACAGGAAATTTGATTGGTTGCATGGAAAAAAAAGTTGTTACACAAAAATGCTACCTTCTTCAGAGGGCAATGGATTTTTTTCTTAGTACAGCCTTACGGTTTTGCAAAAGCAAATTCAAAAGCAAATTAAGTCAGAAACAGAATCAGCAGTTATTTTACAAGATTTGCTTACGTGTGTGTCTAAATAACTTGTTTGCAGGAATATTGTTTAAAGGACAACATGGAGCTTTGTTTCAGGAAGAGAAAAAAGCCCAGCTGGAACATGAGAGAGAATCTTCATGGGTAAGTGAAACATCAAAGGAAAAGCAAAGGCAAGTAGCCAGGAAGAGAAGGAGGGAATGGATGGCAGAAGGAAGGGGGGTAGAAGGACATGGAAGTAGAAATATAAGTGAAATGCAGCTTCGAAGAACCTCTCAAAAGAAGACCAGATGCCCAAATTTGGTGCCAAGTGTCAGAAAAAAATAAGTAAGAGTCATATGATTCAAAGTAACAAAAATACAGAGCTAAATAACTTCAAGAGCCAAGGCTGGAGAATGCAGTTCCTTCTGGATATTTTAGGGTACTATTAGAAACCCTCTCCAACCAATGAACGTGAGGAACTCAGGAATATTGAACCAGTTGCAGAGAAGCAAGCTAGGAGCTGGTGCAGCTAGTGTGCAAGAGAGGTTGTAGTGATCAGGAGCGGTTGCAACATTGTCCATTCATGGGCGCCCACTCTTCTTCACAGGACGAGAAGAAATCAGAACTCCAGGAAACTGCTGAGAACCTAATCAGGCCTGGAGCAGGAAATACTAGTATTAAACATGATATTTGAAACTATGAGTTGTACAAAAAACCCCAAACAAACAAAACAAAAAACAAAACCGAAACAACCACAACAGGAGAAAAAGCCCTAAACAGCTGCTCCAGGATTTGTCTATAGCCAGGCTGTAGGCCCTTGAACCCTAAGCATGTTAGCAGCTTTTAATCTGTCATGGCCACAACTCAGGCCATTGGCAAGTGCATAAAGATAATCACAGCCATGAGAATGGCTCTGTTATGGTGATCTGAAGTCAAGGGAATCCCTGGCCATAGCACAGATTTGTTTTCTAGCAAGCTTTAAGGAACCTAGTTTATTTTTAAGCAGCGCTAAAGAGTTCAATATTGAAATCTTAAGAGCTGTTTGTTGACTCTGGATATATTGTTTCTATCCAGAGGCTGCATGAAATGTTAACGAGCATCTCTCTTAGTTTTCTCAGTAGACTAGGAAGCAGGGGTTTAGGCAGTTAATAACCAGCATGCAAATGAATCTGTCATTCTCTAAGCCTAAATAAATATCCTTAGAATAAAAAGGTGAATCAGAAAGAGAAGTGAAATAAACCACTCCTATTATCTCTGTGATTCTTATCCAGCAAGCCTTTTATTTTAAAAGGAATAAATGTTTCCTGCGCATAGTTTCAGGCACAATGTATTTCATCAATATGTGTTTCTTTCTGTCCCTCTGGCTGGGATAGGTGTGAAATGGCAGATGCAAGCATCAAGAAGGGTAGTTGGTGTCGGTCTTCCAGACTGTGGCTGTCAAGTCAAGCACCTCCACATGGTGTGCAGGACCTTCCCACTGCTTGCTTGCCAGCTACAAGCAGAGGCACAACTCACTATCACTGAGACACCCTAGTACATAAATGCCTGAGCGGCGTGCCAGAAACTAAGTAGAAAATGAAATTTTGGTGCAGGTGATAATTGAAAAATGGAGAAACCGCTGTGAGATCTGAGAAGAGCGGAAGAGTTTTGGGAGAAGGAGGGAATGTGAAAGCAAAGGAAATTGGTAATGGAGAAGAGGAGGAGGAAGTGGGAAAGAAGATTTTAATGCACCTAATTAGTGTTCAGTCCAAAGGTATTGAAAGGGACTGATGTATAGTGCTCACAGTAGCACAGGGTGTTGTAATAAAGTAATAGGATTTGCCAGCATGTAATACAGATGCAGTGTTAATAAAGCCAATGAGGAATTTGCTAGGAAGGAGTATCGCAGGCCGTGATATCTGCTAGATCTACAGTGTGTCTGCTGAGAAATCTAACCCACAAGCTGGTTATATTACTTTCTTTACTACCATGGGAAACCTGCTCTTAAAAATACATTTAAGCAAGTGAGCATCAAACCCAGTAAACCCTTAGTGCTCCCCTTGTATTCATCTGCATCTCTTCCCACTGCTCCTTTAGTCCACTGCAGCCCAGGTTTGGGAACTACCAAATATATTGGACTCTCAAGTCCTGTCTCCAACCAAGGGTAACAGGAGAGAGAATGGAGAAAATACTTGTAGCAGTGGATTTCTGCAGAAGCCGCCCTAACATGGTCCTGAACTACAAACAACCATTATGTTGCCACATCTGTCTTGCAGATGCCTGGTCTTTATCTATCCAGGTTGTAGGAGTTGACTCTGGGGAAGTTTTGTGTGAATGTTCAAGGTCAGCCAGGCCTTGTATAAACTATGGCATAGGTTTCTTTGTTTTTTCATAACCCAGCTGAACAATTACGGATGTTCTTTCTTCACTTAACTGTATGTTAGGTCATAGGCTAGAGAAAGAATGAAATGTGTCCATCAGGTACTTCTATTTCCTCCCTTCCTGCCATTAGTTGTCCCGACTAGGACTCTTTTCCTCCTTTAGTCCTTGTATAGCTCAAAGTAGCTCCAGGTCATAGGACAGGGCAACAGGAAATCCTGAAATAAGTTGCATGCATGCAGAATCTTATTCCTGCATTAAACACAAGACCTTATACCGAGGGATATAATAGGAAGTCTGCTAACTAACTATGTGGACCCAATTTCAACATATCTGATTTTCTGCAAAGCAAATACATTTTTAAGCATAGGAAGGTGATGTAATTTTGTCATCCTCAGTATTCCTTGCTAAGGATCTGTGCAATTAATATTTCAGTTGTTAATTATCAAATGTCTTTAGAAATCTTTGTAGTATAGGACCATCAAAAAGATGTAGTACGGAGCTGTGTGACTTCTGTGTCCTGATGTAGTGTTAATTTTCTTTTGTTTATTCAAAACTCTTCTACAAGACAAATTAATTAGTACTGAAAAAAACATTTGCTAAATTTTGTAATGAAAAATAAAATAAGCCTTGTTCGTAATTCCTACCTTTATTCCTTTGTTGCAATTGCATAGTTCAAAGTTAAATAATTGAGGGATATTTTTTAGAAAAAGAATGGTGATGGAGCCAGTTGCTTTTTGATGCCTCCCCATTGCCTTAGTAAGCATGTGAAAAGTGATGTTTCTACACTCAGCAGGACCTAACAGAAATATTTGCCTTTGCTAACTTTTTGACACTTCTTTCAGTCAGCACCCAGCCTGAAATGTGGCATTTTTAGCATTCTGCTCTTGGCCAATCTCAAAGTAACGTCTTAGAATATAAGTTAGGTCTTTTATCAGCCTTCTCTCTGGCTTGGTTGCTCAGCCCTTCTCTTGTGCTCCTGCACGGATGTCCTCAAGCCAACTGACAGTAAAAATCCTTATAAGTCCATGACAGACCAACCAGCTTTGGCACCACAAGTGCGTTGGCACAGAGCAACTCTTCCTGCTGTGGTAGTCACTGTGTTAAACCTGGCTCAGTGGATCTTCACGTGTTACCACGTAGTGCACTGTAAGCAGTAAAAGGCCTAAATTCATAGTGTAGGAAATTGCTTTTTGTAGTGGGATCAGAACGTGGTTTTGAATTTACCTTAAAATTCTGTGGTTATAAGAGTCCACCCATTTTAGTGAGATTTAATGAAACCTATGTTACTTTATATTGCCTTGAGGGTTTGTTTTGGGTTTTTTGCTCTACAATTTGTATAATTGTTTTAGAGAATAGGGTTGAATAAATCATAATAGGAGATGTAACTAAAGCTATTATCCCAGCAGCAGGCCAAGCACATTGCATTTTAAAACACTGGGGAATTCCACATGGAGCATGTGCATATAGTAATAAGGATAAGAATGAACATTTATAGTAAGGGGTTATATATTTTCTTGTACTCCTCCTAAACTATTGTTTCTTGCAGATGTGAGATAATGATACCATCTTGTACTTGGATACCACAAATTATTTGCTGTTATACTCAACCAAAATCATTGGTTTATATAGAATGAAATAACCGCTTTATAAGAAATGTCTTTCTCAAAAGTATTGTTGAGTTAGTAAAAGACAGAAGAGTTATTGCAGACTATTTAGACCTTCTGTTAAAAATAAACAAACATGAGAGCTAAAAAGTATTTAAAAAATTGGCCAGACTTTCTCTAGTTCTGAGACATTTGCAGGTTAATAATGAAAAAGGAAATTTTCTGAGGGCAGATGTTACTGGTTAGTAGAAACCCATTTTTTCCACCAAAAATACATTTGAAAATTTCAGCCATCTTTAAAAGATCTGGTTTCAAAGGGTTACTTATTTGTCCCATCTACATGTACGGAAAGAAGGATATTACATTTTTGGCCATGTAGTTTTGATGTCTGCCTGGCAATGTACAGGAATTGTTAAGAGCATGCTGGATTTCCTCAGGAAAGAGAGCCAATATCCTCAACAGTATTGTGTATTTATTAAAAGACGGAACCAAGAATTGAGTTTCGCATCATCCAAACTTTTAGTGTTGCAGGTCCCTCCTTTTCCTTCCACACACACAGCCCCACCCCCACCACCACCCCCCAAGAGTAAGCCATTTGCTATTTAGCTATGTATGTTTCTGCTCTTCTTGTCTAGAGTTGCTTTGCAGAAGACGGTTCCATTTTTTACATCCCCAGTACTTCACTGAGGGTAATCTTGTTGCACTCAGCTACAAGTTAGGATAGACTACAGGGATGTATACCAGATCAAGTGCCTGGGAAGAAGCTTCCAGTTGTCCTAAATCAGTTTTTTTTAATTCTTCATAGATGCAAGAGAATCATTGGGAAGCAAAAAAAAAGTCAGAACTACTCTTTGAATCTCTCCCTTCCTCCACCACCACCCTGTACATGAGTTTGCTGGTTGCTCCTGTTTCCGACGTGGACAAACAACTGTCACTGTCATTTTGGTAAGACATCTCTCAGGCAGTCTTTAGTCACACATGGGAATGAGAGGAACAGAGCAACTGAGGGCACTAAATGAGAAATGCATGCTAGCAGCGTCAGTGTCCTCCCAGGAGCTTCTGCCTCAAGGGGAGAGCCCTCCTTTTCACAAAGCACACTGCCACATGAAGAAAATCCACCCCTACCCATCCAGAATCTTCAGGAGGTATTGCTAAAGCAACACTGACCTTTCTTTACTCTTTCTCCTGTCTGGCTGCATAGTCCTCACAGCAGAGGTCCAGTTGCTCTTTTGAGCCTTTGAAGATCCACCTTTGGGTGATGACGGAGGAAGGTCAGGGCTGAAAATAGGGACACTTTACAGATCCTGAGGTGATGGAATGGTGCCTGAGATTTGGCAGCAAAGATGCGGTAGCCGAGATGGTCCCTTGCTCTCCTTACTAGCAGGAACAGCAGACATCTGGTGTGATGTTGTCCTTTGCTTGTCTCCTGCTTCAGTGATACTAAGGCAGAGCTTGCTGCCAGCCAGAAACCAGCCTGCAGAGCTTTGCAGTTGCAGCTTTTCCCTTTTTTTTTTCTGCTTTATCTGTATGTTCATCTGTGTGTACCTCAGGAGAGCTGGCTAAAATCAAAAGTTCACTATTTCTTCCTCCAGCCACAATGCATCGGTTACTCAAATTAAAGGACAGACCTGCTGCGAAGATGAAAGTGTTCCCCAACTTGCAGCGATGTGTCATAAAGATACTGTACCAATCAGCTTGATACCTGTGGCTTTCTACTAAAAGCAAACGATATTTCACAGCAGCTAACCAAGCACACAGGTATGTATAAATTAAGCAAAATGCTCTTTATTTGCCTATTGCCTTTAAGTGACCACTTTGTGTGCGTAGAAATAAAGGTGTGGGGTTTTTTTTTCTTTTTAAAGGCAACCAATAAAAATAGCTAGGTTTTGGCTCCAGTACAAATGAATTCTTCCAGTAATTAAACAGGGTTAATTCTCTACTTAAAATTAAGTTTTCTATTTGAATTCAAATTTTATTTGTACCAGATTCTCACCTTGTCAACTATGTGCCAAGTAACACAATAACAGAAATGTGCCCAGTACAAAATCATGAGCCCACTGACGTAACCACCAAGATATATCTTTCAGTAAAAGTTGTTTTAATTTTTGGAGTAAGATGGGATTTTGAGTCATTTTTACTTCAAGAGATGTAGAAGAATTTTGAAGAATACCAGCTCAGGAACGGCTACTTTAGATGAGAATTATTATTTCTGAGTTCTTTCAAGGAAATCTATCCTAACAACAGGTGAAGACATGTCTTTTCCATGGTGCAGCAACTGTATGTAGATTGGACTCATGCAGGAACTCATTTACAAAATTAATTGCCTTCCACTAAAAATCCCTGACAAATGCCTATGCCCTTGCCTTCTCTAAAATAGAAGTATAGCCGGTAAATTACTTGAAAAAGTCAGATATACATCATGAGTTGTCCTTATCATCAGAGAAGGCAAAAAAACAGTATTACAGACACTAGCCATGCTGTGTACTGTGCCACTAAAAGGCACCTGGATGCTGCATTAGAGAGAGCTGCCTCTCTGATGTTCTAGGAAAGTAAAGGCAGGAGAGTGCTTAGTGTTTCTGAAGACCTTTTATAAGATACATATGAGCTTTTCTACAGAAATATCACTTCCCAGTAAAATGAGCAAACATATCCTTTGCATATATCTCTATAAATCTTAGAAATTTATCATTTTAATTATGCTTTTTGGAACATATTCCACTCTGATTTCTTAGGTTGTCTTGCGTTAGGACAGAAACTTTCCTAAGATTTTAAAGAATCATATCTTTGCATTCACCAACATCCATTTCCTCCAGTTTTTCCTTTAGATATCTTGAACTATTTTTCTATGTTGAAGATCAAGGTTTTCTTGTCTTTCCAGTTAATACATTCTTGTGGAGCTGTCCATCACCTAATTCCAAAGAACATGAGCCCAATCCTCATGTTGTATAAATCAGCTAATTGCCATGAAATCTGAAGGAGATCATTTACACTAGCTTAAGACCTACACTTCCTTTGTGTCTTCAAGGTAAATAAGAAGAGAAAGTAGAGAATGTTTTTCACTTAAATAGCATATTAGAAAAACCCCAAACCTAAATGTCATAGCACACATTTATAAACATATATAGCTTGATTTTCAGCCTGGCCAAAGTATCTGCAGCACAATGATGAGAAAAGAGTTACCTTCTATTCCACCAACCTGTGTCACCCAGGGTTTTAGCCATTTTTGTCTCTTGTATATCTTAAAGATATACACATATACATATACATCTTGTATATGACCTTCACACAGCAGCCAGCAGGTGAAACAGGAGAAACATACTTTTCTGGCATGAGGGGAGATCTGGAGAACTGCATTTCTGTTTATGGTCTCCCTCCCCATGTTCTGTGCTGCACAGCTATACCACTCATGAAGTCTCTAAGCCTGCTGGAAGATAAGAAGGGGCTGTGTCTCCACATGGTAATGCCTGCTCTGTTTCTTATACCAACAGATACTGTGAATCTCCATGTTGATCCAGCATGGCTATTTCTATTTGGCGCTCAGTGCTTGAGTCAATCAGTTTTAGGATTAAAACACCTGGAAACATCTAACTAAAGATCATCAACAATTTATAGACAAAACCAAAACTGTAAAATAAACATTGCAAAATGATGGAAGACATTTGCATTGTCCAGCCCAGAGAAGCACAAGAACAACCAAGTTTGAGCCCTACAGTACCTAATAGATTGAAGGCTCTGATGAAACAAGTGTGAATTGAAGGGATGAATGATGAAAATTACTGCACATTAACGATGCAGCGAGACTTACTGGATGGCAAAAGAACAGCCATAAACATCTGAAGTAGAGATGACTAAAATTGCAATGCTGAGAAATGAATGCAATATATATCAATTCAGCTCATGTCATCTGAACTCCATTATTTCTCAGCTGTCAGAAAGGCATCTAAATGGGATGTAAAATCTTGTAGATTTCCTCTGAGGACATAAAGGTCTGGATTCTTTGCCACCTCAAGATCTGCTCCATATACGGAGCCCAGCTGTAGCTGCCAAATTCTCAAGCTGCCTGGCCTTGAATGTAAGTCAGAAAAGACTAAGAGCTTTTTTATTGATCATGGTTATTAAAGGGCATTCTTCAGTTGTTGATCAGTGTGGCATAGTGCCCCTCACTTGTCTCCCTGAACAAATCACATTGTCTCTTTGCCTGTTTTCTCTGACACAACATCTGTTATGCCAGGATGTTGTGTGGCAGTTGATATCTCAACAGCCTGCATGGCTTTGAGCCCGCTAAGAATGCTTCCATTCGTGAGCTGGCAGCAAGTGTTTCCAGAGCTTTCCTGCTAATCAGGTTGCCTGCCAGTGGAGTTGTTCACTTTTGTCCATAGCTGTAATGGACAAGCTCTCTTTGGCTTCTTGTTCTTGGTTTATGTTATGTTCCTTGAAGGACCTAACTGGGTGAGATGGACCTCTCTAGAAAGCAGGAGATGGACCCTGCTTCCCAGCTTGTAGAAGTAAATTTAAGTAAAAGGACATACACAGTGATTAGTAATTCAGTTATTTCATCCTTGACTTCCTTTGGATCTCATGAGTGAATAGGCTCTAGTCCTGGTGATGTGTAACTGTTCATCTTTTCAGTCTGTTCCAGCATCACTTCAGTTTCTGCTGACTCCCCCACAAAGAATGATTTTTCAGTAGGAATATCTCTCATTTCTTCTGTGGTGAACAGTGATGCAGCAAAAGTCTCTAATCCCTCTGGAATTGCTCTGTGTTCTCTGACTATATCTTCCATATCCTGATTATCAGTGCACCCCAAAAATTTTCTGGCAGGCCTTTTGTTTCTGATGAGTATTAGTAATGTTTATCTGTAGTTTTGATTACTTTTGCTAGTTGCTTTTTAATGTCTTTGTTGCTGCTTCGTCTTTTGTTTCTAGACATATAAAAGCTGTATAGATCTCCCTATTTATGTTCTTTTTATACCCAGTCATTTCCAAGTTCTTCCATTTTAAAGCTACTGTTTTATTTCATGTTCCATTAAAACCCAGGTTTTTTGAGTTTTAAACCATTTCAGTCTTTGAGAGATCAGTGCAGGAGAAGATCCAGGCAAAGCCTTCTCAGAGCACTGGCCAATTCAGGGTGCCTTCATAATGCTGTTCTTCTATATCCTATTAAAGGGTCTAATTTAATTTCTCACTTCTCCCAAGCAAGAGTCATCATCAACCCACCATCTGCACAGATCAGAAGGGAAAAATATTTTTCCAAGGTGCTTCAGGAACGTGTTTAACTTCAGCGGTTCCCAGGTAATAATGAATGTTTCCAGAATTACTCTGGCAAAACAGTTTAGGCTTAGATGATCATTAGCTTTTGTTTTCAAATTTGCAAGTAAATATTTATTTTGTGCTCTTGAGTACCTGTTCTTTTTCAGATATTGTATGCTTCTTGTCGTTGATTCTTCCACCCACCTCATAAACCTCAAGACAGAACATCTGTTACTAAGTTCTCTGAGTGTGAGCCTGGACTTTGGTTTGAAGAAACCACACAGGAAATTAGACTCTGCTTTCCAGTTTGTTCTTTGTATCCACACAGCATTTAAAAAGCTTTAAAGTCTCACTGCTTTAAAAGAATACACCAGAACTACTTGAAATCTGGGACACTGAAAGCTTACTGCATGAAAGGGGCAAATATTGAAGAGCTGAAGTAACAGGGGACAAGTTCCAGAGTATATCCATCTCACAGCCAGTAGCTCTCATCTTCTACAGGGGCAAACCCTCTCTGAGAAAAAGCCTGAAAATCACGTGGCTCATCTCTGTTCTGCAGTGACCTCTCATGATGGCTGTCCTATGAAACTGTTGAGATGTGGAGGCTTGTGAATATGTGGGCTTAACAAGATGACAATTTTGAAGCCTTTCTTGGAAACAAAAACCACAAGTCTCAAAAATTTCATGTCCAAACGCAGCATTCATTTTAAATTATTTAGTTTCAATTCAGTCTTTTATTTATACATACACAAGATGCCCTCACTCACCCTTGCAGACATAAACAAATTAATTAATTGTTTTCCCCAACAGCCTAAAAAAGGAAAGAGTGAGAGACATTTTCTGTTTCTAAATACTTGGAAGCTGCTACTATAGGGATTTGATAATTACCAGAGTGACAAGAAAGAAGCAAAGTCTTAAAATGGGAACTGACATGTTATTTCCTTGAATTGTAGGATCTGCAATAGAAGTTTAATCACTTTTCACATGACAAGGCTATCAGGAGAAAGTGTTATGGCTGTAGGACAAATCATATGGTAGGGAGAGAGGCTATACACTAACAATTTCAAAACAATGGCTTTTTTTACTAAAGAGCAGGAGAAGATGTCACTGGATATCTGGATGTATTTTGGGCAAGTCAAAGGAAGGATCTGTGATGGTACCACTTACATTAAGGAAGCGTGGAGAACATCTAGAGGCAAAATTTATATAGTAGTACTGGGAAAAAGTGTTGAAAGACAGACCTAGAAGATAGTTTCTGGGTAAGAGTCCCAGCACCTTCACCAGTTGCACCACAAGACCTCTTCATAGATACGTCAAGAACCCCATCCACAGTAAGTATGTTTTATTTGCTCTTGATAGTCCTTCTAAAAGGCTATTCCATACTCTATTATAAACATTCTTCAAATTTCCTGTCAAATTTAATTAATGTCCTGTTTAAACCAATTTGGTTTTGTGCTAGGTTTGTCCTCTGCACAGATGAGTCTTTTCCATCCTCAGTGATAGCTTTATAGACAGCAGCTGTTCTCAGCCTAGGCTAAGCTCAACAGGTCTCTTTTGATCATACTGGTTACCCCCCAGGTCTCACCATTCCCTTCCCTCCGCACCTCTCACAGCTTGCTTGCCTCCTGGGGAACCCTGTGCTATCAGGTGGCTGGGGTCACGGGCACTGCAAATCAACAGCATCTTGCAGTGCCCATTTGCCAATTGTTTTTCTGAGCGACTGTGTTTCACTGGCAACAGTAATCAGTTACAGATCCAGCGTTACATGGTGGCCTGGTCCTTCTCCTCAATTATTTCCTACAGATGAGCTCCTGACTTTTAAAATCTGAGTCCTCAAATGAATGAATTTGGATGCCATTTAATTGAACTCTATCACATTTCACCTCCTATTAATCTGTTCCCTTCCTCGTGTCTTATCTTATGAGATCTTGGCCATTTGCAACATGAGGGGTTTCCTCAGCACATTTCTATTTTTTGTTGCCATCTCCCTCTAACTAACTTCTTACCAGATTACAGTTCCTGCACTTTAATTCCTGACTCTTCCACTTAACTGATTTCCCACGTGACACTGCTGTTTTGGTATCCAGATAGATGGTTTCATTCCCCTTTCAGTTGTCTAGAAAATCAATTATCATATTAAGGAAAGTTATCAGGTTTTTTTCCTGATATGTTTGGTAAACCTCTTTCACATCTTTCCCATTTACCATGACATGTAAAATAGAAAATGCCTTCAGGAAATAATTCCCTTAAAAGTGGGGTGAAAAGCTCTGCATTCTTGAAGAGCAAGTCAAAACTGGTAAGCAAAAATGGTGATGTAGACTAGGGAGAAACCTGCATGCAAGTCTTCATTGTTTCAACTCCTATATGAATGTGTACGCAACGCTTTGCTTTGACATTGTTTTTGAGCCAATTTAAACAGAAATTCCAAGGAGAGCCAAACTTGTTCAGTTTGCAGCAAATACACAGAGGGAGGGGCGATCCACTCCAAGAGTGTTAGGAAAATTGGCTGTTGCTAAGGGCTGCTCTTGTCAAGGGTATAGAGATTTGCAAACCACAACCCTCCCTTTTGACAGGAGTGACAGGGAACCTATATATGTCCCCAAATCTCCTGAAAAATAGAAAAAAATTGCATCTGATACAGGGGGGCACATTGTATACTCACTGCTCACTGACATGCATGTTGAAAACAGTTATTATACTAGTTTAAACAAAAACAGGCACTCTGGTATATTAGAGCAAGACTCTTGATTTGAATTCCTAAGTTCTGCAGCAATACAAATTATTATTCTCATCATTAATAATGATAATAGTATCATAAACACTTCTATAGCAAAGCACAAAATTAAAGATAAAAGTAATCTGTCTTGTAGCAAGGTGCTAAATTAAGTGGGGAGTATGGAAAAAGTCTTGAAAACTCAGTAAAGCCGTTCAAGGCATATATCTTGGGTGATCTGTATCTGAAAAGCCAATATTTCTTTAAAGAATTAAAGCCAAGTTATCTCTGGGGCATAATATGTTATTGATGAAGTATCTTTCCTTTCTGCACCAGCAGAGGGTAGTTGCTCATGGTAGGGAAAGCAAGTGGTGCCTGCCCTCACCTGTGTCAGATACAGAACAGTCCTGAACCGCTGCTCTCAATCAGACCTCAGGCATATGTTTACATGTTTCCTATGCAAACCCACTTACAGATGTCAGCAGCTTCCACTCCAGAGTACAGGTTTTTCTTTCTGCTGCAATTTGAATACAGTTCTGCTCCTAGGTCTATAAGCCACTGTTGGTTTCCTCATGTCTTTTATTTGCAGCATTACAGTAGCATTAGAAATTAAATTACTCCTCTTGGAATTTCAAATAAATAAATAAATCATCGTATTGTTCATCCAAACCCTCTCAGAAAAAAACCCAAAAACTAACCTTCTTTTCAGAGAAATGCTATATTCTGAGCAGCAGACCTCTGTCACTTGAGCTGAGCTGCACCTCTACTCTTGCAGAGGTCAGCGTGGTGCAGTGCAGTGACAATGGACGACTCCCTTACATTTTTTAGAGTATTGTCAGCCCACAGCAGCCAAGCAGCAAGGCTGCTCAGAGCAGCGTTCTGCACTGGATAACACATTGTCATGACAACCAAACAAATGGGTCATCCCACTCCTGCTTGGTTTCATTGTTGCATGGTGTATAAGAGAAATCACAGCACGAGCAAGCCTGAATGTGTCTTTGAGCTTCTGAGAGACTAAACCAACTTCCCTTCCTAATCTACCTATGGCCATGGTACCACCTGGGGGGACACGGGGTCTGTGTGACTCCTTAGGGACATCAGATCCTTAGGTCTATGAACTCAGATGATTCTGGAGTGAATTATCTTCATCTTCTACTCCTGTGGTCCTGTTAGCTCACACCCACCCTGCCACTCTCTGTCGCTTCTAGTAGGACTGTTTCAGCATCTTTTGCTTTGCAAGATGCTTTCTATCATAAGGCCTTGTTTTCAGACAGATGAGAACTTCATCAAGTTTATTGCTGTTCCAGCTGGAATTGTGTGTGCCAGACATCTGCATGGAGAAGGTATTTTCTTGAAGTTTATGTAATTATCATCAGCCAAAATTCATAAAACATTTTAAAAATTCAGGGTGGGGTTGACATGGAGCTGGGCCAAAATTATGGTAATCTTAAAAAAATCTAAACGTATTTCCCACACATTACCCTATCCCTATGGTGCAAAGCAGGGATATGCATTTTCCTTTAGGGCATGCTTCCTGTTTTCCTTCTATCTGTTCTTTTACATAAATTAGATATAAGGCCCTGAAAAAATGTCATTTGCACAACTCCACAAAAAATTCTTAGTATTTACCAGATAAGACCCCAACAGGTTTTGTTTATGCTGTGCATGCTGCAGGTCAGAGACTGGAGTGTAGTGTCCCCCAAGGGGAGGATAAGACAGCAGTCTGAAAAAGGTAAGCAGACTCTTGAGATGGGAGCTGGATTAAGAGGAAGACCAAGACCATTAGAAGACAAGTTTAAGATGATGAGCAGAATCACAGAATACTTTGGGTTGGAAGGGACCTTAAAGATCACCTAGTTCCAACCCCCTGCCATGGGCAGGGACACCTTCCACTAGACCAGGTTGCTCAAAGCCCCATCCAACCTGACTTTGAGCACTCCCAGGGATGGGGCACCCACAGCTTCGCTCGGCAACCTGTGCCAGCACCTCACCACCCTCACTGTAACAAAATTCTTCCTTATATTTCATCTAAATCTACCCTCTTCCAGTTTAAAACTGTTACCTGTATCACTACACACCCTGATAAAGAGTCCCTCCCCATCATCCCTGTAGGAAGAAGACAAAGCCAGTGATTAGCTGTTTTCAGGGGCCAGATCTAATGTGCGAGCAAATAAGAAGAGACAAGAAGTGTTCTGGATTTTATGACAGTCCCAGATAGTGGGAAAACCTGGGACTGGACAGGTAAGCAGATTGTGGAGAGGGATCCTGTAATGAAAATGTACTGGGTGCAGCTTTGCAGGTGAACAACTTAGGTGAGAAGAGAGGCACAGCAGGCAGGCATGGGGAGTGGGAGGAGGTGCAGTAAATGGAGAGGCTTAGCTCCCCAGAGAGTGCTGGTGCAGCTGGGGGAAAAGAAGGAGCAGGACGGATTGCATGAAGACTAGGAAAGGAGAAAGTGGCACTGATTGCAAAGGAAGACTAGTGTGAGAAATCCAAAAATTATAACAGAGACTGAGACAGGACCAAGAGCTATAAAATACTGTAGTGAGGAAATCCTGGAAACATGGGGCAGAAGGGATTGATCTAAGGGAGAAACAGCAGGGGCTGTGCCTGGAATGGAATTAAAAATGCGTAAACCTCACTATTCATCTGCTGTCAGCAGATACGTGTAAAACTCTTCAGCAAAGGGTCTTATTCCACCACCAGGAAAGACAACTTGCCATGGCCAGCAGCTACTTCACTAGCTCAAGCCGCAGAGTTCTGTGAGGTAGCTCTAGATGTTGCCAACACAAAGGTGAACCTTGAAGACACCAGGATGATGCCACATTATGGGATACTCTTTTCCTGTTTCTGATTTAAGAACAAACCATCAAAAATAGTAGAATATTACCTGCACACTGCTTTTAAAACATGAAGCATGCAAAGCATCAGAAATGCACTTCTTTGTGCAACCTTTCCTCAGCTCACTTGTATGACTTTATTATGGTGGAAGGTTTACTTAAAGGTCACACGCTTTTACTGTGACAGGAATTGGGGCTCAGTTGCATGGAACAACTGATTGTAAAAATGAGCTATGGCTGAGCTGTGAAAGGTTGTACATCTGCAGGCCCACAGGTCAGAAGGTGTGTACAGAGGGAAACAGGAGTAGAAAGTCTGAAGCCTTAAAGCTTCTGCAGAATTATCTACCCTGCTGCTCTCTATTATGTTGTCTACTAGAGCCAAACTATTCATTGGCACTTGCATTTTACTCATTATCTGAGTCTCTCACTTGAGCCTGAATTCATAAGGTGTGCTTTCACCATTGCCTTTCATGTCTGAGAGCTGTGCTTTGAATGTCTAATGTGTCAAATGTACTGAAAAAAATGTCTTCCACTGGCAACTCAGAACAAGCAGGAACTGTTTCTTGTAATTTCTTTTGTTCCTCAGTCCTCTAGATATAAAATGGATGTCCAAGTACTGCCGTACGTTACAGAGGTGTTCTGAAAATATGTTCATTTCTATTTTTGTAGCTGCTGGATGTTAATACAAATGGCTCGAAAAGTCTCAGAGAAAGCTCAATAACTCAGTCTTTAGAACAGTTTTTGAAAAATGCAGGAGATAAGGCACAAAAGCCACATGAGTAAACAAAATACTGAAAAGCTGTTTAAAAGGTGAGTACTCAATCAGGCAGATGTGCTGTGAACAAACACACTGTGTGCTTGATGAGATTGCTGATGAATTAGAAAGCATAATCACAAAGACCCAAATTAAGTTTGCATACAGATCTTAATTCTTGCATTTCCTGCCTGTTGAGGGCTTGTCTTTTCAGACTCAAAAATAATATAATAGTATAGCATTGCACAGTTTATGTACATACTCATACTTTCTACAAGAGACACAAGCAAATGTTGCAACAATAAGAAAAATCATCCTTCAAAGCCATGGGGATAGTGTAGTCTTTTTTGATCACTGTGGTCACGTTATTTGGCTGTGGTTGTATCCTAGCCTGTTGTTCTGCTTTCATTTTTGTGTTCTTTCACATTCTTTCTGGGTTTACCTTTCTATCTATTTGTGCAGTGCCCTGCGAAGTCAGATTAAAGTCTTGATTGCAGTTGTGAGATGTTTAATGCAACAAAAGTATTAAATCATCTTGTCATTATCAAAATGACTAGGAGCCTATCATGCAGACTGGTGTTTTAGAAATGCAATATAAAAAGGCGGTCCTTGACCCAAGGAATTTACAAATTTAAAATAAGACACATAAAAAAGACATATAGCAGCTGAAATACTAACAAAATGCTGTGGTCATATAATCCAAAAATCACTAGTTTTCTGCATTTATGCAAACATAAGTGAGAGCACTGTATCTTTCATATCAGACCTGCTTGCCATTGCTTTTCTGAGCTGCAGTTATAGGGACAGCTGTTTATTCTTCTCCTTGTCACTAGAGGCTTTCACCTATAGTAAGCAAAATGCAAGCCAGTGATTGTGTAATATGTGATAGATTCTTTGTTCTGTTTCTAGTTCCCAAGCCCTGTTGTGCCCACTGTGTATCAACATCTAAAAAATTAATTTCATAAGGTATAACAAAAAAGGTGAATAGATCTAGGTCTATGTGATAGTATTTGTGAACATTACTAAATCAGAGAAGTGAGTTATTCAATGTTACTGCATTAAAGACAGTAGGAATCAAAAGATTTATAGCATGTTTCTGTTTGAAAATGGGAAGGGAATAGTGGGAAAATCACACTTTTGAACAAAATGCCTAAGGATTATTGCACTTTGAAGAGAAATGTCATATTGGTGCATGTGTTGAACATTCACAAACAATATGTAGATGAAACAATTAGTTTATAGAAGACCTGCAAATGTGCACAATTTATAGCTCGCCTAATCTGTGGTAGCAGTGAAAAAGACCATAAAAGACAGGCAAAAACATGACTATTTCAAGAATGTATGCACATAGACCCTCCAGCAGAAGTTCCATAGTTCATACTAGTTTGGGAAACCGAAAATGTGCCCGCTCCTGACACAAAGAACCAGTATTTCCCTTGCTGATAGCCATCAGGATTGGAAATTCAGAATGCAAGGGAACTCTGTATTCAGTTCCAATTTTTAACATGCCCTGTAGTGAATAGCTCCTTTTTTTTTTCTCTCTAATTTCCTTCTTCCTTTTTCCAAGCCTGTGGTTCAATCCAAAGGTGTCGATAGAGTAAGAAGAAGAAACAGACATGCAGGAGACCAGACCATGCGTACCTGACTTTGCCACTTGTGTGAGTTTGAACTAGTTACCTTCCTTCATGCCTCAACTTTTCTCCCTGTGAAACGGAGCCCACAACAAACTAGTGCAAAAGCAGGATGTCAGCAAACTCTGCAGTGAGTAAAAAAACTCATTCTTGCATGTCCAGTTATTTGTCTTTATTTGATTTGCAAAAATCTTATCAGTTAGTCTTGATTCAGGGAAAAACAAATCACAGCTAGTTCAGTCTTGCCTCAGCCACCTACTTAAACCCCACTGCTAAGGAATGGAGGTATTTTAGGCACAACAACAACAATGGCATTCCTGCTTAATTAATCTCTAATTTTAATCTCGATCCACACTTTATAAAATCATTCCTATCACTGAGTGTTCTACATTAATATGTATTAAGTACTGGATCAGCTCACTGAAGTAGTTCATTTGTTTCATTGGAAATCTTTCAATGAAATTGTCTTTCCAAAGTTATAGAATATTTTAGGATCTATACAGGAATTATAGGGCAAAAAGTTGTGCCTTTAATATGTGAGAATTCAGGCATCCTGACTGCAAGTATTATCCAGCATTAACAATTTTAAATATATTGTTGTACTAGCATTATTGAACATTTGTCCTCCACTTGTAAATTCTTTCATTTCAAGATAAGGCTAGAAAGAAGAAAGATTTCCTAGGAAATGCTGAGCTGAGACATAAACCAAACCAAGGGAAAAAGGTTGTATATCTTTGTGAAAGTTACTTTCTCGATATTAGTCGTGTATAAAGGATTGATATTTTGCCAATCTCTATTTTTCTTGTCCTTGGTGCTAGACTGAGGAAAAGAGCTTCTGGCTACAGCAAACAGGACTGCTACTGGCATGCTCTGCTTTATTATTCCCATCAGATGCTCCTTCTGGTTTGGGTTCTTTTTATTTCTCAAATAATTATTTTTATGCCACCAATTCTTACAAAATATTATCCTCACATTTACAACTGGAACAATACTCTTGAGGAAGTTTCTTCATGTGTCCATTACTGAGGAGGTAAAAATGCATTGATAGGGAACAGTAAAAATTTCATCAAAACTGATAATTTTCAACTGATGATTATACAATAACCTGTAACAAAATAAAAATTAAATAGACCTAGACAAAATGCAAGGCAAACAAAATAATGCAAATAGAACTTAGTTTAGGTTCCATTTTGCAGTTTAACATTATCATTAAAAAGAGCAATGAAAACCATAATGATAAGATGCCACATTAAAAAAATAGCAGCACAGAAACTAATTAGAGAAGGTAGAGAAAAGGAAAGAACAGCACAGCAAACACCAAAAAACCCTCTGAACTGGGACTGTGACAGAGTTAAGTTAACCTGATTTCTGATATTAGTAGAGGTAAATAAAAAACACAGGGAGTTGAACAAATAAATATGTATCTTGGAAAAACATAAACAAAACCAAAACCAAATAAACAGCACAAAGTGAGTAGGGGTAAGTTTAGGTTTCTTTGTCAGTAGACAAACAAAGTAAAAATACGGGAAACTTTGCATGTGGTGGGAAACAGCAGGCAATAAATACCCACATATTGATGTGTATAAATAACAACAATGGAACTGTTAGAAGCTGTATACAAGGGAAGTAAATGCAGCATCTTTCCTTTAAAATGGCAGGAAACCAGAGAAGGCACTGAGTGAAAATGACAGCTTGCTTCTGTGGTTAGCAAAAAAGTACAGCTGAGATTAAGACATAATCAAAGGCTGACTAACAACTAGAGTTCTGACAGCAGTAATGAGTCTAGAAAGGCATGTGAATTGGTTTTCCTTTATTTTTTGCCAAATACCAACTCCTCCCTGGGCTATTGCAAGCACCTAAAGCCTCCATCATGGCCAGTTCAAAGCTTGGAAAACAGCAGGTGCCCCTAATTATCAAAGTTTGGGTTGAAACTGTTGGTATCAGAAGATGCTAGACATTTCAGAGAATAAAGTTTTTTAAGTTGCCAGAGTATCTGTATTTTGTACAGATAAATGATATTTTTTTAAAAAAATTCCTCATTCATTTATTTTTTCTGTAATATACTTCCTCTGTATGTTTGTTTTCCTGTTCACTATCCTTATATAGATATCATATATAGAGATATATTATTAAGATCATATATAATTAGATTCTACACACACTCAGAAATACATGGCAATGCTTTCTCTTTCTGGATTATCCATATGTGGACAGTTTTCATAAAAATTTGAACAGTGGTTCAATGTTGAATTTCCCCTCTCTCAGACATGGCTCACCATCATTTCAAACACCATGCGATTAAAACTAAGCCATTCATTTTGATATATGTCTGTCTCACAGCAAACTGTCCATTTTTCTTTATAAATATCCCTTTCAGCCAGAAGACAGAATAATTTATTCTGTCAATTCAGAAAACCATAAGAATATAGTGCCTTAATAGAGATACTGTTTCTCGCTCTCTTGCTTTCTCTCCTGTGTACACACAGGCAGCCCCTGCCCTGAAATGAAGTCTCAGATCTAGTTCAGTTTTATACAGGAAATAAAATTACTTTACTAGCCTCAGGAAAGTACTTAAAAATATCTTTTAAGATGTTCTTTTTTGTATCACTAACCTGGTAACAAAAATGTTCTGTTTACTGTCTATTAAGAATCTAGGTGCATATTCACTGCACCAAATCTTTGACACTGCAGGAAAATAAAACATAAGAAAGTGGTGTGAATTACAAACTGAACATTATCTTCACCCCCAAGTGAGTAAAGTGTGTTGGTTATGTTACATATCATAATACAAACTTCCTAGCTACTATTAACTATATAAGATATATATATAATAAAATAGTTATTAAGCAATAACTATTAACATCTGTCAGACTGTCAAGCACCTTTTAAAAATTCCTAGGATTCAGACTTTTTTAACATCAGTTTGCAAAGGAACATTTTTGTGACCGAAAGATATTGCAGGACCATAAATGATGGATTTGAAAGGGACATCTTGGATAATCTAATCCAAACACCTGCTTCAAGCAATGACGGTTTTACATTAGTCTCCCTGTAAGTGTACTTAACCTTTTCTTAAAGACATCTAATTATTTTGCCTCTACTCTGGTGGCAACCTGTCATACTGTCTGGTCAACCTCAGTGCTAAAGAAAATGCTTATCCATCCAGGCTAAATGAATCTTTCTTCCAACTGAAGTTCTGGCCATTACTTCTGCCCACTATAAATTTTTGCACTTCTGTCTTTCCTGTTTTCACACATTATGTCTTTTAGCATTTCTCTCTCTTCAGACTAAAAAAGTCCCTCTACGATTCTCATACTCTCTTTCAATGAATCTGTCTACATTATTCTATATTTCAAGTACAGACAGCCCAGTTCTACATAAAATGATAGCAATAACCTTCCAGCTCTTTGAAAAATGTATTTGCTTAGATTTCTTTAAATACATATGTATACTTTTTGTAACATCTTCAGATAAGATCTCATTTTTGTTTGCATTAGTAACAGAATCATATTTCCTGAATATATTTTATTGTACTTTATGCCTGTGGTACATATATTTTCTCTCCAGTTTCTCATCTTTTGTGCTGTGAATAGCAGGATGGAAAGTAAGTTACTAGAAGAACAAGGTTTTTTGTTGTTGTTTTGATTTGCTTTTTATGGAGTAGTTTCTTGATCCTGTATTAAATTGCCATGAGCATGCATCTATGAGTGGAATAACTTCAAATGTAGAATCTTACTGAGTGTTTCAAATTTCTACATTTAGGGCTTTTTCTTTACAGTATCAAAGAAGGGCTAGACTATGATCTCAGGAATGGCAAAATCTCTGACTTTCCTAATAATGAGAAAGGGGGAAATTTCATTAATTTTTTGTTCAAGACTGCTATGGTCAGTGGAAAGCTGCCCTAGTGATGAAAATTTTGCCACAGTCTTCAGAGCAGCCAGGATTTCATGTAATGTATTTCCTGAAACAGCTGGCAGAATTCTCTGTGCCATAGTAATTGGGTGACGGATAGCACTGAGATAGTGCTTTGTCAGTAGAGAGGGAGGTTATGAGGGTTTTCAGTGCTAGGCAGGGGAATGGGTTTGGCTTTAAGTCCTGTAAGTTATTGCAGTATATTTTAGCTCTACACACTCTGGCTACTGTTCCAACAGGAAAAAAATTACTGTGACAAAAAAAAATATATTTTGGCAATCTCCAGCTAACTGTTGGTAGCTGCTATTTCTGTCTGTAGTGAAATATGTACTGTGCAGAAAAACTTTCTGTTTTATGTGCCCTGATACAGAAGGTGCTGGCCAAGATGCCTGTCTCCCCAGTGAAGTCTACAGACATTCACCTGTTGCCTTTTGTGAGGGCAGAAACATATTCTTGAAGTGAGTATGATGACACTAGAAATAATTTGATGTTTTTCTTGTCAGTCATCTGCCAGCACAGTGCACTGAATCAGCTCACTGATGAGTAAGAGGTGGCAGAAGTAAAGCTGGCACAGGGGAAGAAACACAACTATGCAACTGGAACACAGCAAGGAGGTTAGCAGAAAAGGGGAGAGGATGCTCTGCTCAACCCCAACAAGCTTCTAGGCTGGCTCAGCCCATCTTGTCCAGTCACACACAAGGATGGAACAGCCTAACAGAGAGAGTGTAACACAGCTCCTTAAGGCTCCAGCTGCATCTGATAAGCTTTTTTCTAATGGACAATGCTACTCAGAGTATGGTATGGGGTACAAACTTGTAAACCCATCTAACAGGTCCTAATACTTTGTGTCTGTGTATATCCATGGCTGATGAGATCCCTTCAAAGGATAAAGGATAAACCTCTTCACTGATAATGATAGTTTCTTATACTCACAAAACATTGTTGCTTTACCAGGGAGATGGAGCTGCCCTGGAATTGTTATTTCTTTCTTTCTCTTTGCAATATGTATAAGGATAGCCCAAACTAATCACAGCTATTTCTCCCTCTCATGTGGGGTCTTACATATAGTTTGTATGCAATTCTGCTGTTAGCCTCAGATTTTAGCTGCCAGGAGTTTGCAGAGACCTTTAGGAGCTGTTACATTGATGCTTTGTGTTTCTTGTCACTGCTGCAGATTCTGCATCTCCCAATTTCTTGCAATGATGAAATAAAAAATTGATTGAACTTCTCTCCAGCCGAAAGGTGTTATACTAGTAGGCAAACAGGCACTTGGGAGTATGAGTACACCTAGCCAGGACAGAAGTTCAAGGATTCCTTGTTACTTCTGGATTCTCAGACTGCAAAGTTGCATGTTGCTGACCAGAAGGTTGAACCAATATTTCTGTGTTCAGTGTACAAAAGGAAGTTCTTACCAATCTGAAATTCTCCATCTAAGTCTGCTTTCCCCAGTAGCTCAGTCCATGAACACATTCATTACTCCTGTCTAAGAATGCGGTTTTGTTATGTGCCATTTTCTTGGAACAAAAAAAAAAAAACACCAACAACAGTATCTCAGTTTCTGGATCCATGAAAACTTTTCTCTGGATTCAGTTGTTTCAGTCAGTGCCTTTGATGACCCAATGCCCCTGATTCCTGTAACAAGTTCCAAAGTAAATCTCCCAAGGTTTCCATGAAACTGTTTCCCAAGAATGATAGGTTGTTGGGAGCTCACTAGACCAGCACTCCTCAGTCTGTACTCACCGCTCAAGTACTTTTAGGTGAAGAAATCAGTATAGTCATTAATACCTTGGATGATCTTCACACACAGACAATGATTACACAAGGTGCTATACTTTCCAATTTCTAATGCAAAGACCTCAAAAAACAACAACAACAAAAAAACCCCCCAATAATAAATTAGGGTTATCCTCAGTAGAAATCACTAAGATCTGCCAGAACACAGTTACTGTAATTTTCAAGAACTATTGTGAAGACTATGGATATTTGGATCAGAGAGGTTTTGGCAGCAAACAAGCTAAGGAAAAATGATTCACAGTTTGGTTTGCTCAGGTGGAAGGAAGGGAGAGAAGAGAATTAGTCTGGATTTACAGAACGCTGGGGCTTCTGTTTTGAAATTATTTTTGGATTAGTATCTGGGCAGATTCTGTTCCAACAGATTCTGGTTATGTTGGATAGACTCCACTCCATAACAAAAAGGATACTGATCTCTTGGAAATAAAATTAGTAGGTTTTGTTTAGATGACTCTTGAAGTAAGTGGAAGAAATGGGAAAATGGAGATTTGTCCTAATTTCAGCAATCCAAGAGGCACCTCTGAGACACAGAAGGGTAAAAAAATAGAGTTGTTCCAAAAAAGAGAGTATTTTTGCCTAACAGGGTATCTGTGCAAAAAATGTAAGGTCTGAAAAACATGCAAGAAAAAAGGGAGGACAAAACCTGAAGTTTACAATGGTGATTATAACATATCATGTGTAGGATTCTGAGAACAAGATTTTCCTAAGGATTTTTTTCATAAAATGTCAGGTTTGGACAATGCAGCTGATATTCAGTAGTTAACTCAGAAAATAGAAGAAACGTGTCATCATATGTCAGACCATATATTTATGATGCAAATTAGAGCAGATAATTTGACAGTGATGAGTGTACAGATAAAACCTACGTATTCTACAAACTCTCTGCTTTTAAGGTCTAAAGAAAAAAGAATAAAAGGAGAAATTTTGAGGGTAGAAGTCAAAAAGATTAAAGCCTTTCTTTGACGAGTTGATCAAGCTATTGTAGGAATATCACTGAAATCATAGAGCATTTGTAAGCTTTTTAACTACCCAGGTTATCTTTTGGTCAAAAAATGCAAACAAGGGTCTGACATAACAAGGCTTTTACATCACCAAGCAGAGAACTTAAGACCTAAGGGAGGAATTAAGTAACCTTGGACCTATGACAATCTGAGTGTAAACAAATAACTAAGTATAAAAGCAAAGGAACAGACTAACAAAGAGCTGCTGGTATTTACCCTAGAAAAAGCACAGCTTTACAGCAGGGCAGAGTGAAGGATGAAGCAGTCATCATTCCCACTCCACATTTTCACTTCTTTGGAGTCTAACTCACAATACCTCAGCAAGGCTTGATCTGGGGAGCTACAGCAAATGGTTACTACCTTTGCAAAACACTAAGTAATGTTTCAGTAGTAAAAGGAAAGCAAGGCGAGCAGAAAAGGTGCAGAGGCAACCTGTGCCTATAGAGTCAAGTAAGCACAGCTTACCTCAGGTACCAAAACTTTTGGAGAGCTTTCCAGAAGCAGTGTCTGCCTGTCACACCTTACTCCTAAGTGTTGTCTTTTGGTACTATATATAGGGCTACAGCTTGATATATCCACCCCTCCTTCTCTGCTCTTCCCTTTTCTATCCTTCACTTCCCCCATTCTCACTTAAAACGAAGTCAGCATTAGTAGAAGCAAACTTTTTCAACCTAAGTGTCATCATTGCCTTCAAGTACCAGTAAATGGGCTATCTGAAGCTAATGTGTGCTTCCCAGTGCGGGTATTTTCAGACAGGTAATCTTGAATTAGCCCATTGTCATTCTAGAGGAAAAGCAGATGGCTGTAGAGTTTTCTTACCAGTTTATAGAGATTTCTAGTCGCTTCACATAAATGCAGATAAATTGGTAAATGAGGTCTGGCGGAAGAAAGCACTACATCAGCAAGCAGAAAACAGGTCCCTCAAGAACCCTAAAAACCAGGCATAGCTTTTTTAAAAGAAGGAAACAAGGAGCAAGAAAGAATACAAAGAGTAAGAAGTAGCCAATCTATTTCCACAAAGGGCAGCTCGAAGGAAAAGTCAGACAATAAAATGCAGGATTTAAATTGCTTTGTGGTGGAAGTAACGTTTTTCTTGATCTCTTCGGTGTATGACAGACTGTTAAAGGTGGTGTGTGAGGTGTCTTAGTGTTGGGTCGGTTAGGGTTTTTTCAGCTTCTTAGCCTCGGAAACATAAAATGTTTTACTTTCCTTGCTTTTGCTGGGGTCTTTCCTGAAGAAGCTGGAGCTCTGATGTGAACGAGTACGGAGAGGAGTCTTACGATTGCTGGAGACAAGCCCCAGATAAGCTCTTCTTGGGCAGCCGGAGTAAGTTTTAAGATCAGAGGCGCGCTTAACGCACCAGGCACACCACCGCCGGGCCCCGTTCGCCCGCGCCCCCCCAGCCTGCCTGACGGCGCGGGCCGGGGCGCGCAGGGTGCGCGGCTGCTGGGGGCCGGGGCGCGCAGGGTGCGCGGCTGCGCTCGGCCGCCGGCAGGGGAGCGGGCCGGCAGCGGCGCGGTGGCCCCGTGGGCAGGTCCCCTCGCCCGCAGGCGGAGGCGGGCGGCCCTCCCCTCCGCCCGTCCCTCCTCCCGCCCGCCCCGTCGCGCCGGAGCCTCGGCGGCGCTGCGGGCGAGGGGTGCCGCCTTCCCGGCCGCCGCCACCCGGCTCGGAAGCCTCTCGCTCTCCGCCCGCCTCCCCGCGGGGTCGCCCCGGCCATGGGGCTGCGCGCCGCCGGGCTCGTCGGCTGCTGCCTGCTGCCCCTCGTCCTGCCCGCAGCCCCAGGTAACGCCGGCCGGGGGGGCGGCGGGGGGCCGGGCACCCCGGCGTTGGGCAGCGGAGCGGCGAGGGGAGGCCAGTTGGGAAAGTTTTCGGAGTTTGCCGGGAAGCGGCGGCGGGGACCCGGGGCAGCAGCCTGCCCCGGCCGGGGGTGCCGGGGGGCTGCGGGGGCTCCCCCTGGGCACCCGAGCCCGTGCGCGGGATGCTGGTGGCTGGTGGTGACGCTGCAGGGGAGCGCCGCTTGATGCAGATACTTGAAACAAACAAAAAATGCGACCGAGACCTCTTTGACTTAGGTTATTCGTGCATGGTTTAATGATAATCGCGGTATTTTTGGTTTTTTTTTTATCCGACGTAGGGTCGAAATGAATTCAACGCTTTTACTGTAAGTTGTTTTAAATGGATTTTCTAAAGGTAACTAAACACTCAAGGTACCTTTGTGTTTCAAGTCGTTCTGAAACGGTGCATTTGGAGTGGCACGTTGTGAAATGGCATACAGGCATCTGTTCTGAAATGTCCCTTTTAAAGTAGTGTATAGGAATATTACACGCACTTTGAGTATGCTGAAGTGACTTTGGATTCATTTGCAATTAAGTCTTTATGTCATTTTACTTATCCTACAGCAATGCTCTGTAACATGCTCCTGATTAAGTTCTAGTTAAAATTTTATGCTGCAAAAACACGTGTTTGAAGAAAAAAAGATCAGAGCATTATGCAGTGTGGGTTCTTTTAAAACATCAGTAATGTGTATTGGACGTGTTGTGATTTATTTTTTTTCCCGAGTCTGATTTTTCTGGTTTGATATTATAAATCTCTTCTTCCAGGCGTGAACTGTAAAACTGGCTGCCACCCAGAGAACGGATTTTGTGAATTTCCCAGTGAATGCAGGTAAGAAGATGTCAGACAGGGCTATTAGCACAGGAATAGGTGGCTTTAATAATTCATAGTCCTGGTAAAACAGACAGACGCTGAAATGATTTGCCCTCTGAAAAAATGGAACTGTAATGAAACAGCACTCTATTAGGATGCAGTAACTGGAATCATAGAATATAGACATCTAGGTGCCTTTTTAGTCTACTTCTTCCAATAAGAAAAGTCTTTACATTGATTAGGATTTTTTTTTTTTTCTCACTGAATGAAAGTTTTCTTCACATAAACCGCTGCTGGTATCCCAGAAGCAGCAATGGTATCTTTTTGTTCAAATGTGCTGCACAGTCCAATTTTATATTCCAAAACTTTCTTTATCGCACCTCAAAAAGGGGAACATCCTTGTACTTATGTTTATTAAAAATAAACTATGCCTCTATCTTGTCTTTTATCTCTTTCAGGTGTCAACCCGGTTGGCAGGGTGCTCTTTGTAACCAGTGTGTTCCTTTCCCGGGGTGTCTGCACGGCAGCTGTGCCAAGCCCTGGCAGTGCATCTGTGAGGAGGGCTGGGTTGGCAGCCTCTGTGACACAGGTTTGCACATCCTTCCCTGTCCTTGAGCAAGTGAGGTGAAACAGCCCCATCTGGTGCTGGAAACATGCAAAAGGCCTTCTGGAAAACTCATTTTAAAAGATTGAATGTTAGTGCCAGGTAATAAGGGGATTCTGGGCAGCCGCACATAAACCCGGAACTTTTATAATGATTTAGACAGAAGCGCGCAGTGTCTTTTGTAAGTGGGCATATGTTTGAGCAAAGCGTAAGCTCATCATTCTATTTTAAACATTGATTATGGTGGACAAGGCCAACAAGTAACTGCTCCCTCGTCATATAAGCCCTTTCTATAAAAATACGTGTTGTCTAATATATATATAAAAAATTGAAATATTTATCTAGCACATTTTATATATATATATATATATATCTATACACACACTACTTTCCTAATACTTCTTGAAAGGAAAACACTGTGCTTTTGTCTTCCTTTACTTAACCCGGTGATGATTCGGTGGAGTAGCATTAGTATGACTGAGAAGGTCTGCCTGGACAGGCTGCCACTTCCCGCTGGGCTCTGAGGGGTAAGCACAGCTCTCGCGTGCACTCAGTCACCCTTTGCCAGTCAGAATGAGCCAGCCTAGCGTAAGCAAGCTGAAGAACTGGCCTTTGCTGAGCTGGTTTATTTTGGCTGACACAGGCAAATGTTCAGCCAGAGATCTGAGGGGGCTGAAACCCTACGAGCATCCAGGAGCATGCACCTGTTCAGCTCATGTAGCTGCATCTGGAAGAGGACAGGTGTGCAGGGCCTCATGCTCTTTGCATGTCTTTCAGGCTTTTGTTGTTATACAGCTTATAATTTATAGAGCATGCCTGTGTTCTGCCAGTGCATACCTAGAGCTGTAATTAATGATGACACAGTTTGAACCAGATAAAATTTTCAAGATGACTAAAAGACTCAGAAGATTTCAGGTAGTTCACATCCTTGCAGTGACATGGTCCTTGGTGCAAGGTACTCAGGTACTCGTATAGCTTCTCATCAGGTTTTGCAGCCCATACCCATGAACTGAACACATAAGCATAGACCGGCTTCTTAGTTTAAAGCTGGTCCTGGTATGTTTGCAGGAGCTGCGGTAGCAATGGTGCAGATGTGACTGTAAGCTCTTAGAGGTGGTGTTCTGGGCACCTCTCACAAATGTGTTTGTACCTGAGACAGACACCTAGATTCTCATTACAATTGGTGAGGAGGAATGGGTCCCTCTGTCTGTGATCTACAATCGTAGGTTTCTAAAACTAGACAGAACAACCCCCCACGGCCACCTGAGGAGGCTCAGTTCTATTGCTTGTTGATGACTCCAAAGAACCAAATTTTTAATGGTACCATCTTCATATCTAAAGATTCCTGTACATTAATATTAAGGTTTTCAAGCTGGGCATACTTATAAAAGCTGTAAGCGCCTAGCTGAATTTCTGATTACTAATATATCTTTGCAGTTCTGAGCCTTGCAATGTTTCCCTCTTGCAACTGGCTCCCAGGATGCAAAACAATGCTTTGGAAATGGTACCCATATCTTTACAGAAAAGTATTTATTTTAATATATACTCATTAAGAAAGTTCTATAATACAAAAGAGGTATCCTTTGTTGCTACAAATTGTTATCCTGACCCAATAAAGCAGTGAAACCACAAATGGGTTAATAGGTCAGCCATTGATCTCAGCATCCTGTGCCAAAAAATTGGTGTCAGTTTCCTGGCTCTATAAAGTCATTATAGGCTGCTATAACTCATTAACAGGTACCCTAAATGAAACTTGAACAAATTTCAAAAAAAGAAGGCTTTTGAAGCCTCCTACCCTTTGGGGGATCACTGGCATATACACATAACTTTTTAAAATATTGAAATACAGATGCGTCAGTTTCTTACTATGAAGTACCAGACTCCTTGCCTCTCTCTTCTAATACTGAACTTTTGTGTACGATGAGAGCAGGCCACAATTGTTATATTTTCCACATGCATATGATATTAAGTGCTATTTGTTTAGCTACTGGAGACAATTTTTAGCTTCAGGTGTGTAATGAAATAAGGCATGTTAGAAAGCTACATGTGCATTGTTACTGCAGAAGTTGACAAAGGATCAGGAGTAATGCAGTTTTGGTATTCTCTTGAAATTCTTCCTTTTTGCTGCTATAGAAAGTTTAATGTTTGCCGGGGAATTTCTGGTATAGACACTGTTTTAATGTTGCCAGCTACACAACTCATAAGAATGACAAAACCTGGAATGAAAAACTGTGGGAATGTCTGAAGTTCTGCAAACTGCTGCAAACAGCTGAAATATTTGTAAAATATAGACAAAGTCTCAGCAGCTTATCTGCTTGCTAAGCATGGGAGGAAAACAAGATGATTTGGGCTGGTAGTGTATCTCTTTCTGTTTTCTAGAAAAGTTAGTGTACGGTCTCCTTGGCTGGGATCATGGAAGTTCCTTTCTGGAGTAGTTTTAGATCATCAAGTGGTTTGCTAATGCCTCTGCGTAGCTGTTGTTTTTACTGTGGGCAGCCTGGTTCTCAGTTCAGGTCAAAAATGACATTCCCAGTAATTTAGAAGCATGCAGATTATAGGTTGGGCTTGATCCACTGTAACATGTAGGGCAGGATCAGTGGTATCATTTACGACTATTATTGCAGCCACATGGACAGACTTAAAAGAAAGATATCTCTGAATTGATGTTAGTGTTAATGCTGCTGGTTAACCTCTTTGCAATGGAGTGCACCAACCTGCCTAACTGAATACCGTGGCATCTTCTCTACATTCTACAAGCCTGCAGAAACACAGCCTTGAGATTTGGTGTATGGACACCTGGAACCCGGCTGCACAGCACAGTCTCCCTCTGCAGCCAACATACACTTCACAGTACAGGAATCACATCAAACACTGAACATAACAAAGGAAAACCAACTCAGTCAATTTATTTCCAGGAAAAAAATGACAACCCAGTCAGAGTATATGATCAATGTTGCTAAATTTGAGATCAGTCATCTCTGCCATCGTGTCATCTCTGGCTGTGCCTGCACAGTTGTGTTAATGGGCCCCTGATCTCCCACATGAATCATAGCCCCAATTTGGCTAAAAAGCCAACAAGTAGCGTGAGCTCAGAGTATGCTGTGCTACATGTCACTTGACTCCTTTGCCAAGGACATGTTGGTAAGTTGTCATCAGAGTACAGGTGGAGCCTCAAAATGCCCATGCCAGGCATGCATGAGACAGGGTTTAGAAATTCTGCTGTGACATAAACTACTGGCTGTTCCTGCCTTGTAAAAACACTCAGTGATTGCTTCATCTACTGCAACATGGCAAGGTAGTTTTATGCAAATATTAATGAATTTATTGGTAGTGTGATTGCAGCCATTCATACTACTTGTGTAAATGTTCTATATATTTTTTTTTAATTCTCAAAATCATTTATCCCTTGAAGTGGGTAAATCACTTGGTTGTTGGCCTTTTGAGTGGTAAACTAGAGAAAACTAGAGAAAATAGATATTTGAGGCTATTTATGTATTATGTTCTAAAAGGACATGTTCCAGCAAGCTTTTAAGTTGTGTTTTAAAATTATATCCCCGACATAAATTACTGACAGTAATGTATGTGTGCATATATACATACCTATCCATATATATATTTCAGAGTTTCCTTGTTCCTGCATCAGAATTTGTGCTTTATTAATTGCCTTCAAAGCCTGTGAAAATAGGTGGCAAACAACACTGTTCCAAAAACCATTCAAGGTTATTTTGGTCCCTGTGCAAATTGGAGCTTACACTCAAAGTGCATGCAAAGGGGTTGTTTTGCGGTGTAAACAGGCTAATGCATAAAAAGACAGAGCTTCTTATCCAGGGAAGATCGTATTTGAAAGCTAAGGCTGTTGAAATGTTTTGCTGTGGTTAAAATTTTGCAGTACCTCATGATATCATCTAAATTTCATGTTATGTTGTGGGAAGTAAAACATAAATGCCCTTAAATCCCTTTTCATCTTCTTAGAAAGTGTACGTGGGCACATGTGTGTGCAAGGCATCAGATAACCTCCAGTCAGCACTTCTCTGCAGCTGCTCCATTAGCTGGCTAAAATGTGCACTTGTTTGTTTATTCATTTTTAATTATTTAAAAAATTAAATAATCATTTGAGTGGGAAGTGGCTCAGCCAGGAAATTGTAAAGAAAATGAGAAGTGTGACTTTGGGTCCAGACATCATACAGCTCTCTCTTCTGGTACAGTTCTGTAAGGGTTGGAGGCAGCCCAGCCAAAAGATGAAATTTTAAGAGATTTTTTTGTAACTTGCTGATCTCTGTTATTATGAAGTGTTTGTTCATAGCACCTAATGATAGGCCCTGGGCAGGGAGCGGGGAGAATTCCCAGTTCCTGATTGCATTATCAGAATTCTGCTCACGGAGAAGTCAAGGTTGTAAAAGGACGACTAGACTATGTAGGAGTTCTTTGTCCCATACTCATATTTTATTGATAATATTACTTATTTACAGACTGGAACAATTCAAACATATTTTACAAGTGAGAGCTAAGAAGAGAAAAACAAGCTGAAAGTGCTTGCAATAGCTGAACAGTCCATTAAAACTCCATTTTAACAGAGGGAAGACTAAATAACAATTTCTAAAATGCAGGATGAAGGACCATTAAAGCTGTATTTTTTTATTTGAAGTATTATATACTGCTTGTTGACTCTCATTAGATTAATTAAGCATTGATTTTTATATATTTTTTTAAACAGATATTCACCCATGTTCTGCAAAGCCCTGCACCAATAACTCAACGTGCATAGAGACTGGCGATGGAGGATATATTTGTCTGTGTGCCCAGGGATTTACAGGAAAAAACTGCCATCTCAAAAAAGGACCCTGCATTATTAATGGGTAAATATTGATTTCTGACATGAATTTTAAGTCCACGTTCCTACTGACTATTATTCAGAATTGTTTGCTAAGCTAAAGTATCTCTGTGCTAAAATATATAAAGCTTCTCCTAGTTGTTGGTATTTTTATCAGACTTTACAAATCTGATCTGTTTGTATTGTAGAGCTTTACAGATTATCAGCTTGAGTTTGTGTGCAAAATTTGATATTAAAAGTGCTAATTTGCACATTTCGTTGTGATACATTTATGCCTTCCCATGATTTTTGTAAACAAACTTAAAGTAACCTCCCGTCCTGTGTTCTCTAGTGAGAGATAACTGCATATACAAACCACATAGAGGAATAAGAACAGTAGCCAACGCACAAGCTGTCTGCACAAAAACATCTAGTCCACCAGCTTGTCATTTTTCTTAACTGACATATAATGGTATGTCCGGAGTCTACTGAAGGAGATAATCTCCCTTCTACCAGAACAGTGTGTGGGAGGCCATTGTTCTCCGTTCTCTATGTGGGACATCAGGAACAGCGTTGCCAGTAGGTTGAAGGATGCGATCCTCCCCCTCTGCTCAGCCCTGGTGAGACACATCTGGAGTGCTGGGTCCAGTTTTGGGCTCCCCAGTGCTGGAGTGAGTCCAGCAGAGTCGTGACGATGATTAAGGGATGGGAACATCTCTCCTATAAGGAGAGGCTGAGAGCTGGGTTGTGTAGCCTGGAGAAGTGCAAGCTCTGGGGGAACTTATCCATATGTATAAATACCTGACAGAAAGAAGTGAAAAAGGCAGAGCCAGACTTTTCTTAGAGGTGCCCAGTGAAAGTGCAAGAGGCAGTGGCCCCAGACAGAAAAATTTTCACCAGTATCACTGGTAGATCTGCATGAAAAAAGGATGGTCTTTCACAGTTAAAGAAAATGTGCACTGGTGTTTTTGTGAAATCTAGAAGTATCTGCTGCCTTCTAGCTCATCAAGGATCTGATCCCATAAGCATACAGAACACCTTTCTGGTGGATACAAGCTTGGTAGAACTTATCACCTTAAAATCACATTTTTCTTTTTGGAGGTTGCCTTCTCTCTCTCTAGCTCCATACTGGTACCCTCTGGTTCTCTTTTTGCTTGGCGATAGATAATTATGACTATTCAGATCTACCTTATGACTAAATCTTCCTGAAGACTTGTACGCTCTTGTTTAAGGAGCATTAACAACTCTCACTGTCTCTGGCAAGAATTGCATTCTTACAATTTCACGTTAGTGGATTTTTTTTGCCATTGCTTTTAACTGGGGGATAGTCACACAGTCCTGTCTGGGTTTGCTTTCAGCCTCTAAGATAACTGCTCTGATTTGTCTATTCCTCTTCACTGAAAATGAAGGAGTTTAAGTTCCCTGCAAGTCCCTTGAATCACATCCAAACTACTTGCCTAACATGGGGAGTGTGAATAGCTTGCTTTCTGTACTTTCATCTGTAGAGCAAATATTTCAGTAATTTAATGCAGACATATATTAACTAACCCAAAGAACAGGTGAGGTACAGCATCAGTGAAATAACAGATTAGTTCCATGAACTTCATTAAAACTTCATGGTTTTAAATTGCTGGAACTACATTTTTGTGATGGTACTCTGTGTTTGAACCAAATGCTTATGAGCTAGCCTGGAAAGCATGAACAATTTTTCTTAATGAAGCAACATACTTAGAACAGCAACTCTTTTCCTCTAGGAAGCTGTGTCTTTTTCAGAAAAAATGAGCAGTAGGCTCGTGCTTTTAGTTCAAAATAACAACTTTTCTCAGCATAAGCACTCCATGTCTGCTAATACTTCACAGTCTACCAGAGAGTGCACCTCACATCCTGGAAAAAGACTTCATTGTATGATGTCATCTCACTCACATCTCACCTCCTCTCAGTTCACCTCAGTGGTGATGTTAACAATGTTGATACCACTAAGCATTGCCACTGGCTCCTTGGTTTAATATTTACAGAACCAAAACAACTCACAAATCAAAGTGTTTGTTCTAGCCTGTTTACAAAATCAGGCAGTTGTATCTACGTTAGTGATATCTGTGTGATGTTTTGAAGTTCTGCTCTGAAGCAGCAGCGAGTGGTACTTTCTAAAATGAAAGCAGAGTGTTTGGAAAGCAAAGTGGTACATCCGTGTTTCCACAACCAGCCCTTCGTGTACCATACCTTGCTGAACATATGATGAATGCCAAAAATGCAAAGTAACTAAAAAAGAATCTATTCAAGGAGATTGATATGCATAAATTATTTAAACATATTATAATGAGGCAAATGCAACTCAGTTAGAAATGAAATTTTCAAAATTCTGCATATTTCCCCTTATTTTTTATTGAAATTATTTACATTTCTGGAAGGTTCAGAAAAATCTTTACACTTTAAGTCTCCAGCAATTTCTTCGTATTTTCCTGGAAAGAACTGTAATTCAACCCAGCCATGAGGGTTCAAACTTCTACACATTGCCATACCTGAAACAGCTTGTCAGATTTTCCATGGGACCTATAAGGCTAATAGAGGGTACTAGACTGTCCAAGAATGCCATAACCACTCATTTACTCGAGGACTGTAGAACGACAACCTCCATATTTTGCTTAAAGCTGACACGGTGGCTAGTGATTGTGATAAAATTCCTTGTTGGCATGATCACTTCAAGTTGTCACCAAAAACTGCTATGTCGAAGTCCAGGGACAACCACACCTTTAGCTTTCCTGACACTGCTTCCAGACTTCCAATTTGTTCTTTCACTAGTTTGTTGTTTTTTTTTTTTTTTCCAGCCAGCATGTATAGTGAAGGGCAATATAGGAAAACAGAGCAATTTATGTGAAAGCAGCAAAAAACAGGCAGATGATTCCTCTACCATGATATTCAGGCTCTCCTGAGTGAGAGTGGCCACCAAGTGTTTCAGTCCCCAGTAAAGCCAGATGTGCAGCAGTGTCTACCATAACTACTCCCAGAACAATGGCTTGGCATTTGAGAAACTCAGCCTTATCCTAACCGGTGGTCAGGGACCATTTGTAGTCAGAAGCTTATGACTCTTTCACAGTCATCTCACTCAGATCTTTTAAATCTCTGTGTCCCACCACGGAAACGGCCAAATGCTACTGACCACTGCATACGTGAAATGTCAGCATTCATGAAACTCTGATGTCCGTTACCCCTGGATCTTTCCCCTGGAGATGTAACACTTACTTGGCCTTTTCAACTATGCACTGGGACTATGTGGTATGTCTTCAGAGATTTATAAGCATTAGGAAAAGTGTTGTTGTCAGAGAGGCTTGTTGGAAGCTTTGCCAAGTGTCACTCATTTTTAGAAAGTAAGTTTTAAAAGCTTTGTTCAAATATGAAGAACTGCCATGAAAGTGGATTTTATCTGTGACCCTGTGACCTAGGGTCCCTTTTCTGCCAACAGGGCCAGCTAAAGGGCCAAGTCCACATTGCACAGTTCCCATGAATGTGCAGGTTAATGCCCTTCTGTCAGTGGGTGGCCCGATCTTTTGACCTTACACTCCGTAAGGCACAGTTACATTAGAAAGGTAAAAAGAGGTGTCCCAGTGAATTTACATCACTTAAAACATAGCACCAGCCTATTAATTACTAATTTCTTAAAGGGTCTGCAGAAGTGCTTGGTTTCGTATGGTGCCATACTCACATCGCAGCTGTCTTTGCCAAGGCTGAAATTATCCCGTTTATATTTTTTATTATATTCATCAAAAATTTTGGCTGAACAGAAACTTGCAGGAAAGTATCTGTTTGCTTCTAAATTTTTTGTGTTGTGGAACACTGAAGAAGTAGAATAAAAACAATCAGCTTTACATCTAGCTGCTATGGCAGTGTTTTGCTTTGCCAATACAACACATAAATTATCTTGTGAGTAATCAGGTGGAAAAGGAAGCAATACCGCTAGTGTCTTTGTTCAGTCTTGTCTGAACGGTTGCTCAGCTAAATAGCTCTAAGCATATGAAAACACTGCAAAGCTTAATTTTAATAAATATTTGAAATAGTTTAAAATCCCTTCACAGCTCTTCACATTGAATTTAAATACTGGTGTACTAATCCTGCCCGAAGGGTCAGCAGAAGATACAATCTGTATTGTGAAGCTGTTGAACAAACTCATTCTTGATCCAACTTCATTGACTTCAGTGGATTTGCATTTGGAATTGGCTGTTCTAAAGAAAACCAGCTTCTTTTATTATATAAAGTGTTTCCTAATAGCTTCTTTCATTGGACTTAATTCATTTCTGTCTATGTGTTTCTTATCTATTCTAGCTCTCCCTGCCAGAATGGAGGAACATGCATTGATGACAATGGTTTTGCACCCCATGCTTCCTGTCTGTGCCCTTCTGGTTTTGCCGGCAACTTTTGCGAATTAGATAGAGATGACTGTGAATCCAACCCGTGTGAAAATGGAGGAACATGTACAGATACTGGTGTGGGTTTCAGCTGTTTTTGCCCCCATGGCTATACAGGAAAGCTCTGCAGCAGCCGTGTCATATTCTGTGCAAGCGGCCCATGTGAGAATGGAGGGACATGCAGTGAACATCCCCAGGAAGGATTCAAATGCACCTGTAAGCCAGAATTCGTTGGTATGACCTGTGAACATCCCAGCAAAAACACAAGTCTTTCTGGAGTGAGTATGGAGGCAAAGCACAGGCAGAATTACAACCCACCCTCAAAAGCTCAGCACAGATCAGTACATCAACAAGAAATCCTGAAAATAACAGTGAAAGAAACAATCCAAAATGCAGATCCCTTGCTGAGCAGAAGTCAGGTGATATGTTTTGTTATACTGGGCTTGCTTACATGTTGTGTTGTCTTGGGTACAACTGGGATTGTGTTTTTTTCAAAATGTGAGATGTGGCTTGCTAATGCCAAATATAGTCATCTCCTACGCAAGAAAAAGAACTTTTTTCTGAAATCTAACAATGGGGAAAATCTCTCAGTTAATATTATCTTCCCAGAGAAGATCAAATTGACTAATTACACTAAGAACTACACTGCCATCTAGGCCCTTGAAAGCCGAGCAGCAACTTGCAACTTTTCATAGCAATATGTAAAATAGATTGAATTTATTGCCTGTGATTAGCGTCAATATTTGTGGGCACATTTCCAGTAGCTTGTGCTGAGTGATAATGAAGACATACAAGGTATCTATATTGCTAAGGATTTTTTCATTTCCCAAAACAAAAGGAAAAAAAAAAAAGATTAAAGAGCAGGGAATGTTAACTATTTCTTTTCAAGGCAGCTATTTTTTGTAAAATAAAAAGTAATTTACTACTGGAACTATATTGCAGCTTTCTTGTCTTGTGCACGGTTTATTTGGCAAATACGGTACCTGTAAATTACTCACTAACGCTTTTTTAAAATAAACAGCAGTTAAGGGCTATACTGGTTTATTTATTCATTTGTAAATGTTGTGCTACAGCAAAGTCCACAAGTGTCCCTTAATTCTTCTGCTGTGTGTGATAAAGGCTTCAGATATTGTTATCAACAGGAGCAAATTCACACTGATGTCTCACCTATACAGTCAGTTTTGCTATTTTTACATGCTTATAAAAGAGATTACTCCTTCTATAGAAACTTATAGGTCTTTGTTATATTAATTTCAGGTTAAAGGTCTCTGTTGCTTGCAATACTGTCTCCATAAATCATGTCATTTATCTATTTTAAAATGTTAGAAAGGTGTTCAATGTCTTCAGACATACTTTCTGTTTAGAGACCTAATAGAGATGTAAAGGATCCAATTCTGACTTTTCTATAACTATTCCTCAAAGAACTCTGCTGAGAGAAGTATCCTTCACTCCCGTGTCATAGGGAGAAATGAAAAGACAACATGTCACCTGAAAGAGGACAGCTGCTTTTAATTCTTCATTTCTGCTTTTTTCCTGTCATATTTCAAGGAAGAGGGCAAGATTTTCAGGAATCAAAAGCAGCACTGGCAGACAGGCAAAGGCTCAGGAAAGCCACAAAATGTTAGGAGCCTGAAGGCAATTATAGGTGTTAACGTCCCTGAGGAGCCTCACCTGGCACCATCACCCACCCCCTGCCCATTTCAAGGGCAGCCCAGGGCTACTGGTCCTGCTATGAGCTATGCTGTAGGAGCACTGGTCTTCACTGCTGCCTGCTGGATGAAGCTCAGCCCTGTCCTGCAGGTAGCCTATCTGTTGGGTGATGGACCCTTTGGACCTGTACTCCAGCCCTTTCTCCTTTTGCTCCTGACTGGAGCCCACAGATGGACTCTGGACCTGGTTCATCACTTGCTGTGCCTGGGACTGTCGATGGGCCCCTTTACCAGCACCAGCCCTGGCAATGTGTTAGCTCCTGTGTGACTGTGCTGCTGGGGAGGGTATGTCCCACCCTGGGGCACGACCCTCTTGGGTCCCTCAGCATTGTTTCCTTACTGGGCAGCCTGCCCATGGCTACTCCTTTAAAAAACAAACAAACAAACAAAAAAAAATCCAACAAAACCAAATCACTTTGAACCACAGTGCCTAAAGATGTCCTCAGCTGCCCTTAAGTAACAATTTACTTCCTCAGCCACCCCAGATGGGAACATTTAGCAGCTCCTTCTAAGCTGTCTGGTAACTATGCTATCCCCAAATCCATTAACAGCTGCTTAAATTTAAGAGGAGGAAAAAAAAGCCTTAAAGCATATATGGGTCATCACCCTAGGGTATCTCTGTTGACGTCTCAATTGTTATAATAGCAAGTTTGCTGTATTGCTGATAATATTTGCACATATCATAGCACTACAATGTAGTGCAATGGTTAGAGCTAATAGAAAAAATGGTGTGGAGATACTACTGTGGAAAGTGTTGACTTCCAGATGATGGGATGAAAATTTTAAAGGAAGCAGATGCTCCCTCTCAAAGCTCTTGTTGAGAAGACAAATATTCATCTAACCCAGCAACTTTTCAACCAGTCTTAGTGAAGAAGACTAACTTCGAAATCCAGATGAAGGTAAGCAGTGATAAATTTGAAGCCATGAAATATGAGCCACAGGAGTTTACACATTTCTTTTAAAACAACAGATTTAAAACAAGTAATTCAGTATTTTACGTTTTAATGTGATCTAGTCTGTGATTCGATGTATGTTAGGCTCAAATTGGAAATAATCAGAACCACTGAATAGCTTGTAGCTTTGATTCAAACCCAGTGGCAACAGCAGGTACCCACTAGGAATTGGTGGTTAAATTCCAGACTCAGCTGTGTACCTTCCCTCTCTCTTTGGGCAGAGGGTCCCTCAGAGCCAGAGCAAGGTTTTGAGTAAGAAAGCTTGTGTATAAATTATAAATATAAATTACAAAATCCAGGTAATTATAATTCATTTCTATAAACTGCCGCATGATTTTTTTGCTGTGGTGACCTGGTTGGCATCTTCTCCATCATAGTATATTTCTTTATATGTAGACAGGAGAGCCTCTTTGAAGAGAAGATCATTAGCTCAGCATGGAAAAAAACACAGATTTCAGCTCCCAGTATCCTTCCTGTCATTGGTGGTGTCAGTGAACAGTATTGAAGGCTGCTGTTGTCCCGTTATACTCTCCAAAGGGAAAAAGTGTTTTCTTAAACATGAAAGGCTGGAAAAAAATAGTAGCTGTCTTTAGCTTCTCTGTTCCAGAAAAAATTAAACATAAATATGGGAGTTTCTCATACCTGTGCTGTTAGTGAATAGCTCCAAAGCCTCATCACCACATAAGTGACAGAAAATTGGGATGATAAGAAAGATTTAAGTTTAAGAAAACTACAATATTTGAATCAATATCCTGTAACATGTCTCCAAAGCAAGAAGTTTTAAACAAACATTGTGTAGAAACACTGACATAAAGGCAAAGAGGAGACAAAGAGCATTGATACCACTTAAATTTTATGTTTATTCTACATATTTTTTATTAATGGACAGGGAACATGTTTATGATAACCCACTGTCAGAGGTACCAACCTGTGTTGCCATTTCTCACCTTTTTGATTTCTGAATGATCTCCCTTAGTCAAGCAATGATGTCTCTGAGCCTCAAACCCCACCTCTGCCTTACTGCCTGGTAAATAAATAAGGACAACTAGGTTGAGGGATGGGTTGGGACAGTGGGACAGTTTGTTAAGGACAATAGCTCCCTCTTGTCCCCAAGCCATAGGAGAATATATTAAAAGGTATTTTTATTTTAACCATATCTCTTTCAGCCATATTAGCATCTGTTCCTGCTATGTTAACAAATAAAGATCCATAGATGTTTCACAAAGATCAAGTTTATAGAGACAGGGTGTGGATGTTTTTCTAGATTATTTTTTTTCTTCATTTGTTGTTGTTGTTTTTTTGGTTTTTTGTTTTGGTTTTTTTTTAATGGCTGTAGTGGAGGAGAGGTCTGGCTGCTGTAAAAGTAGAACATATAAAGTAGTAATCACCAAATTCTGGACAAGGATGTCTGAATAGAGAATATGTGCATGGCTTTTCTTTTTACTGCCATTCTTGATACTTACCCATAAACCAATAATGCATGTATTGCTTTTGATTAATAAGCATTCTATTTGTAAGTGCTAAGCCATCTGCTGATGACATTTCCACAACAGCCCAGTTAATCTGCTCTTCTGGGTTGAAAACCCGAGTTCTGTTTTCAAAGAAATATTTCGGTGCAGATGAACCATGATATTCCTACTTAAAACAGACCTTCAGCTTTTGAGGGTGAAGCAGTGTCAAGAACCTGGCTGGAGGAATACATACAAATCGCCACTGAAGACAGTGGTCCACATTGCACTGCCTGAGTACAATACTTTTCATAACGATGTCTTTCCCTCTTCAAGTTCTCAAATTCGCCTGTGCCTTGGCAAAATTTATTTACCATTACAGCCTTCAGGGCAAAACAATTTGCTGTATACAGACATAGGACACACTTGTGGTTTGTTTTTTTTTTTTTCTTTTATTTACTCCAGGACTTTCCTGGCAGAACTATGTGCATATGCAGTTTCAGAGCAAACTAAACTATTGCACACATTCTATGCATGCACTGTTATTTTCCAAAACACATTTCATTTACCATGTGTTTCTTGTGAATGAGCCATGGACAAATTTTACATTCCTGGGTGTCACGCAGCCTAGGAAAATACCCAGTTCCGCCTGGCTTAGGTGAAAGGAGAGTCTTGAGAGAAGACTTGTGGCTGCTCAAACAATGTTGGAGCCAGCATTTGAGGCCCACAAAGATGGGCCAGCTTTGCTACACCTCTGTGGCCATTAAATGAGATCAACCCAGAAAATGTACTGTATATTAGAATTTTCTCTTATAACATCAAGTAATATTTTGAATTTTCTTCCTGAATTTCTTGAAGGAAATGAGGATATGGTTCTCCTAAAACTTTGCAAGAAGGGGGTACAAGACTTTTATATAAAGGAGAGTATTTCAGTCTCAAATAAAAACTGAACTGTTGTTCTTGGATTTGAAGAAAACCATTGAATTAATCAATTTTGGTCATTAGCTCTAAAGCTCAAAGAGAAAGTTTTTCTTCTGTCTCACTCTCCTATAGGTCCTTGAGATGGAGGACCTTTGCTGAAGCTCATATCTAAATCAGGGTCTCAGACAAGTTCATGGGAACACAATGCAGAGTCTAGTCCTTATCTTTAGCAATCCAGACAAATTTTGCAGCACAGAGCAAAATGTTCTTATGTTCATGGTCTCTCAAAGGCAACTCTGAGCAACTTTAAAGATGCTAAAATATGAAGTAAGTTGGTGTAATACAAAGAAGAGGGACTAAGCCAGGCTTAACTATAAGTTTTGTAGGACCAAGAATGTTCTCATAATATTTGCCACATGAAATTTGGAACAAAATACTGTTTTATTTTTTCTCTATATAACCACTTTCCTCTTTCGAAATTATATCCTTGCTATTAATTGCAGCCTTCTACTATGTATATCCACTTGATGGCAGCATTTGAACACACAACCGTTTGAATCTCTTGAAACTCTAGTTTCCTTTGCATTTTGCATCAGGAAATTTGTAAACCATCCCCAGTGACTGGGCAAAAAGGGAGAATGAGAAGGTGCCCGTGGCTCTTCACCTGTAGGTAACTACTGCTCATGACCTGGTGAAGTGCAGCAAAACCAAAACCACATCTGCATTGGTAGAGAAAGTTAGTAGTGTTTCCCCAACAGAATTACTGGTCTCCTTTGGAATTAAACTGGAGAGTAGAAAGCTCTTATCTACAGGCTCATGGTGTTAACGATACTTCTGGAAAGTTTGCTGCAATAAGAATACCTGGTTTGGATCTTCTGCCATCATACACAAACATATGCACATCTACATATTCATAAGTACTGTTGGATTTTAGTCTGCTACCTGTGGCATGCAAAATTTATCCATTCTTCTATCTTGTACATAGTTTTTGACAGACCAAACACAGACAGTATGCACTTTATAAACAAAACTACAGGAATGAAGATAGCTTAAATGAACAGTCAGGGAGAGGAAATGCCAAACAATGAAAGGAAAATTAAGAAAATACTTTATACAGATTTAGGTAAATGAAAAGGTTTTGGTACACTAGTATACTCCAGTCTCTCCCATTTTGCTTGTGTATTTTTTTCAACTCAAAAGGGCGTGCACAGCAACTTTATCAGTAATCTCATATTCACTCTCACGTGGTGAAATTTTTCTTTGCCTGCCTCTGTCTTACTGACTTTCAAACCTGTTCAAATTGCAAGGGGGGAAATATATGTTTTATTTTCAAAAAATCTTTTTTGTACCAAATTCAAGGCCAAAACCTCACTCAGTTTTCCACAGCAGTGGCAAGCATCTTACATCTTGGTGGGAGTTGTGCATCTACATTTCCAGCAAGGGGTATTTAATATTTTGACAGGCTAAATAAGTGTAGAGTTCATAGGAGTGATTCCATTCTACCTTCCAGTGTTTAAATTTCTGGAAGTATTTCAAGAGTCCTGCATCTTATCATGGGGCAAGTGTAAGCTCTTAAGGGGTTCAAGCCTTAATTCTCACCTGGGCCTGGTTTTCTTCCTAAATAATGGGACTTGGAGGACTGAGATCAGACTGATCTGACGGCTGAGAGCCTGGATTGCTGAGAGATACGAGAGGCAGCCTGTTTTCCAGGAGTGTTGGAGCAGTCCCTTTAGTTTTGAGCCCGAGAAAGAGTTGTGATGCCTCCTTACTGAGGGAGAACAAAGATTGCCTGGAAGCCAGAGATGAAAGCGTAAGAAATTGCATGTGGGCTTAGTGGTGGGAGAGCACCAAAAAGGGACCAAGTTTGATGTGAAGCCCTGTCAGGGAGTTTTTCTGTAGACAACTGCAGGGCTGTTATACTGCTTAACAAATGAGCTCATTAGGGGAGATCTCTGTGCTTCACAGAGCACGTGTGAGGCTGAGGAAGCTAAGGGGAAGAAGGCTGCAGCTTTACCAGGTTTGTCCTCCACAGCTGTGTGCGGGCCCAATCCTGCTCTCCCCTCCAGAAAGCTGGAATTGTCTGGTACTGTCAGTGAGACTTCTGCTGTTACCTAGGGTTGTTGTCTTTCTTTTGAATATCAGTCCTTCTGATATTTCGCTCATTACTACCCAGATTCTGCATTGATCTTGGGTGGAGATTTTCATTTTTCTATCCTACCGTCATGATCTTCACCCCCAAAAAAGTGCTGATCAGTGAAAAAGGGTGTGAAAAATTCAGGCTGTCCCCCAGCCTCAAGCCTTTCTTTTCCAGAGAAGCCAATAAGAAAGGTTAGAGATGGTTAGGTCTGTTGTCACATTACAAAATAACATGTGTGACATGCAGATGGCTTTCCAGTAGCTACCTCCAGTTCCTAAGTAGGTAGATGCAGGGTCATCATGTCCACTGACACCATTTGCAGAAATATGACCCGAGGGACAAAGGGGCTTGTTTTACGCTATACATATTAGTGTCTCAAATCCATCTATGTTTGGAACTAACTACATGCCAATGCATATTAAACATGAATAAAAGCAAAAAGAATGGTGGTGGAGCACTTCGGAATGGAAGATCAGGCCCATATCAACGCAGCCATAACCATTAACAATGTTAGCAAGGGGCTTCGTGTGTCCTACTTTGCAGAGGCACACAAAAAAGGAGAAGAAAAAGGAGAAATAGCCTAGTTTAAAGAGACAATGGAATGGTGAGTCCAAGCATTTTCTTTGAGGATGTGAAGTAAAACAGTGTGGTGGGAAGGTCTCCACAGACCCCCAAGACAGAAGAGGAATGAAGGCCACCCAGTTAACCTGGAAACAATGAACCTCAAAGTCCTTGTCAGTCTAGTAGGCACAACTAGCTTGAGGCAGAGGAGGAAATCTAAGTAGGTGGCATAGCTGGATGAAGAAGCAGGGAATTTAGGCACTCTTTTTCTTCTTTTTTTTTTTTTTTTTTTTCCCCCCTTCTGTCTTCCCTGAGATGTGCTGTTTAGATTTGTGATACTCTACCCAACTGCTTACTGGCAGCAGAGTATGTGTGACCACTACAGGGTAATGGGGAATTGGCCATCCTGTATGGATGAATGTCTACTGTTCATCTCATAGTTTAAAGAGAGGTAGGAAGTGTGGGCTGAAATGGGATTGATGGTCGCTTGTATTTGTTCAGCAAAGACTAACCTAAATGCTTGAGGTGTTTGTTGGTGGGCTGTCTGTAGCCTGTTGACGCCTATAGCTAGGCAAAAATAGTTTTCTTCCATTGGATAGGACCATGATGGAATTCGTCAAGAAAACAATTATAGCTTAAAAGGTTTCCTTGCAGTTCATTTTCCCCTCCAGTCTTTGGAAGAACTTGATATAGAGGAGACAAAATGTTATTAAAGCCTGTGGTACAAATGCTGGAGCTTTAAACTATCAGCCTAAATAGGTCTTCAGATGTATTCATGTAATAAACACATATGCTCTTCAGATGTATTCATGTAATAAACACTCTTGTGGTCAGTGCTGAGTTTGCAAACAAGTGAGTTGCCATTGAAAAAGTTCCAGCTAAGGCTGCCCACAAAGCTCTGCCCAACCAATATTCATGTTTCTCCTGAAGAACCACATTTGCCATAAAGCTCCAGTGAACCCAACTGATTGTGTATAGTATGTGTCTCCTGCTGCCTCCAAATCTCCAAATTTTGTCAAAAAAAAAAAAAAAAAAAAAAAAAGAAAGAAAAGAGGGAGTAGTTTGAACATGGACAGTGTGTGCTTGCATGTTTGCAAGGTGTTTTAGCAGGCCATGGCTGTGGCAGTGAGCAATGCTGTGACTAGATGGTGCACTTGCCATATGGTATATAGAAACTGCAAATAAGAGTGGTGATAGCTGCTCCTTGCACAGGTATTTCTGAAAGCTTTGGTAGTGATTCCTGTGTGCATATCTGTCTTCATCTTTGGGGAAGGATAATTTCAGCCATTGGATAAGTGGAAACTGGATTTCGAGCTCTGAAGCCATAAAGGACGTATACTCGGTATAAGTGCACACACCGCCAACCACCACCACCCAAAAAACAAACAAACAAAGAAAAACCCACTAACAACACACCACAGTACTTCTGTCCAATCACCCAGCAAGGTTTATTCACTATTATTTCTATTACCTGGGTTGCAATTATACCGCAAGTGAGCCTGCTTGTACTGCAACTTGTCTGACGATCCTCTTTCTGTGAGCATGTGCTGGGGCTGTGATAGCAACGCTTGATGCAAATCAGCCGCATTAAGTTTTCCATGCTCAGTATCTGGCTCAGGCTAATGTTGTTTTAAGTCTCAGCAAAAAAACTAGTTTGGTTTCCAAGGATGAGAAGAGATTGTCTCTTCTACTTGTTATTTAAAAATAATAATCTGACAGTCGTGTTGAAGCATAACAGTACTGTTCTGAGGGCTGCTCATACAAACTTCATGTCCTTTTAACATGAGTTTTATTGGGTTGACATGAATTTCTGGTTATTAGTGCGATGGCTAGAACAACAAGCGTGAGGGGAGCATATGCCAGGTTTATTGGAAACAACCAATCCAGATAAATGTCAAGCCTTTTAAAAGCAGCAGTACACCTCCTGCAGGTCAGAGATCAACCCTCCCAAAGTCTTAGAGCTTCTGGCTGAAATATATTCTCTCACAGATAACAAGTTACTGTGCCTTAACTGGCCCTGGTTAAGGTTGTGTAAAACTTCCCATCCTGGAGCAAATAAAAAAGTAATTTGAGTTGTTTTGTCTTTCAGTTTCAGTGAACTCACGGTGCCTTGTATTTGCTGTGATCTGATAGTTGCAGATGATTACAGGATGCAGCTGGCCATGGTGATCTGTTATTCTGCAGGAATATGTAGGTCTCTGTGCCTGGAGTGTGATGGACCTGAGATCCTCGTTCTGAATTCCTTCCAGTGACAGAGATGGGCATTTTAAGACTATTAGACTGAAAAGCTTCATAATATTTATTCAAAGCCTGAGACCCTTGTTCACAAAAAGGGCAAGTGGGAAGAAAATAGACTTGCAGTTTGATTCATTCTGTGTGTGTGTGTATGCATAAAGACTTCAGGATAAAGCTCCTATTCTGAAATTAGAACTGAAACTGGAACAGAGGGCCTTAGGGTTGCATTCTCATTTGACATGACTGCATTCTTCTCAAAGTTCCGTGAGAATATCGTGTGATTCCTGGGATATTTAAGTTTAGTACTTGAACAAAGCAGCATGCATCACGCATACGGCAAACTTGTTTTGCCTTGGCACAAAACTGTCATGCGGCTCGAAAGGTCCAGCTGGAGCAAGGCTCCAACAATTCTTTCATTCTATCCAAATGGTCATTTTTTTTCAAGTGCGCTCTGCAGAATCAGTTTCTACTTGTAAGATAACATTTTGACATGAGGGAAATAAAAAAGAGCTGTGAGTTACACTCCTTTGTTCATGCTGAAAAGTGTAACTGAACTGATTTAGAAAAAAAAGTAAAGTACAAATTTCTCTTTGAAACAGTGTTACTGAAAGGTTACTCTGGCAGTATTTTATCATTTCAGATGCTCCAGGACAGTGAAGTCATTCAGACTTGACAGAGGTAGAGGAGGGCTGAAGTTTTTCCTTGGGTGAAAGTATTTTAGAAGGATTTATCACTGAAGTCACTGCAAAGGCTGGATGGTAGGATGGGTGTAGGTTTTGAACTTTTTTTTTTTTTTTAATCTTATGAAAACACAGATGTAAATGTTGCTTTCATTTGTACCAGTCTAAGCATGAGATTGGCTTATATGAACCACACAGTGGTGTGCATGGGTTTTGACTCTGAATTCTGGTCTGAGTTCCTCTTTTAATGAGTAACACTGTAATACTTTTAGAATATATACTTCAATTAACAAATGTCACCTCATTCTTTTGGCACTCTTGTGACACATGTATTTTTATTTGCCTCGGAATTAAAGAACTGATGGCCTTGCCAAGGTCCTGAGTTCTGGCTCTGATTTCTGCCATCAGGCCCCTAGACTTCTAGGTCCTCAGCCTTGGGACACATCTTTTTCACGGGTTTGGTTTGCTCCATGAGCGATATGGCAGTTGTAAGTGAACTACTAACTGTCATCTGTGGAAAAAAATGAATCTTGATCACTCTCTGTCTGCTACCTGAAAGCTGCTTCTTTACTCAGTGCTTCCAGAATGGTTGAAAGACCTTTGTCCTAGAAGAAAGATTTTACAAGAAATTTCAGAAGTATAATTCCTGTTTTCCCCCTTTGTGTACTAGTTTTGTGTCTGTGGTCAGATGGTAAAATACACTGCGCAACAATCAGTGGTATTGCTTGCAGCTGAGTAAACCCTCTTTAAACTCACTAAACCAAACGAAATGGCGTTATGTTTTCCAGCAGGGATATAGACTCCGTTAGCATAAAATAGCCAAAGGGTAGTTGATGATACATATTTACCAGTGCAGGAGTGAGTTTGAGCTGGTAAAGCATATGTGCTGAGGGAGGCTGAAGAAACAGAAGGTTTCACAGGGGCAGGGAGGTTACTTTAACTGTCATGTTATGACAGCGTGTGTTCATTACTTTTCTGGGCATGGCCCTTTGTTCTAGTGCCTTGCTGTATGTGTTAAATCCTACGTAGCGCTGAAGCTCCATAGACTTGGAGTAGAGCAAAAAAATAAAATAAAATCTACCATGTAGTGCTAGGCTGAGTGTTATCCTGCATGCTCAGGAGAGACTGGAGTGGGCATTCAGCTGGATTGGGAGAGCAGGGTAGATGTGTCAACCCAGTGCTGCCCCTGAGGCTATGAACTCATTCCCTGATGGGTTTTTAGGTCAGGGCAGCAATGCATTGATGGAGCTGCAATAATTCTGTTTCCAGAGCCCTGCAGTCAGCACCAGCATTCCTTCGCTCCACCAGGTACTGCAGGTTTACCCAGACCAGCTGACCTAGGGCACCAGAGCCATTCGGCTCCTTTGAAAATCCCATTCTAAAAAGCCCTACTGAATCTAAGGGAGAAGTGCTGGCAAAAACCCTCAGTTCTTTCTCATGTTCACATTCAGTTGCCCTCTTTTCTTTTTCCACAACTTCAAGTGATAAAGTAAACTAAGCCAGTAGTAATTAGATCTGAAAATCTGTGAAGAAATCTGTTCACAGGTACTGGTATCATGAAAAATGCAAAGTAAGACATCTCTGTTTTGACTACCAGTAGACTGCCTTTACCTACGTGATAAGACTTAAATTCTGCAAGCTGGGAGGAAAGTGTAGTTCTCACTGTGTGGAAGCAGCAAATGTTGGTGGAACACAGCACTCCTGAAGAAAAGGACTCTCCATTGCTTAACAGCTTTGGAAAAGGTTTTTTGGGGAAGAAAAGGGGATGTGAACTCAGATATAGCATCTATATGAAAACATGTAATGGTACTGAATAGTAAATGGATGCAAGTACAGTAGAAATACTACTGCATGTCTGAATGTTCACATGAACACTGCTCAGTTAGAACTCAGTTCTGCACCCTTCTTTAGTCCACTAATTTCTGTTTCTTATATAAGATCAAGCCCTATGGTCGTGTTTGCTTTCTTCTAGAATAAATCCTTAAAACTACACACAAAAATACATCTATTTTACTAACAGGTGAAGTTTTTAACAATGTTAAAAAGAAAGAAACGTCAGTAATGATACCCCGTTCATTCAGATGAGAGTGGAATATCAACTACCTTCTTTCTTTCTGGACCTGGTCTTGCAAAACGTTGTGCTGGCATCATAGAAAAGGTCATGAGAGACACCAGTTGCATTTACTACCTGTAGGGAGATGATGCCAGTTTGGACATCCACAAACTGAACTGAACCTTTCCTTTGAACTCAGACTGATTTAAGTTTTCTTCAGTTGTTATGTTTTCTTCTGGTGCCAAGTGCAAGATATATTGCAGAAGAAAATTAAAAACACAGCCTGTTTTTTTTTTTTTTTTTTAGATCTCCATCCTGCTCTTGTGGACCAGAGATTTGGCTGACTATCCAAGCATCTGGAAGCTTCCTAAAAGCATCTTCAGAGGTTTTAAAGACTGCTTTTTTACAAGATGGTTTCTAATGGCTTGTGTGCCCTTCTATAAATAATAGTTTCATCTGTGTGTGTATCTGCACACATACCAGTTACAGTGAGTCTACCTGCACACAGGTGTCACTCAGCCAAAGAAAGTGATTTGTTGTGTCTTTTTTTTCCATTTGCAATGAGACTCAGATTAGCTGGGTTCCGACAGAATGATTTATTTTGCCTTCGAAAGAGCTGAAAATTTTCTTTTGCTATAACTTGGGGCTTCATTGCTTGGTGTTTTTTGAGAAAGGGGCAATAGCATACTGGGAATTGTATCTAGAAAGTGTTCATATGCAATGAGCAAAAATAATTATGCTAATGACAACTGCTCTTGTAAGAAGAATTCGAAGCACACGTGGATGTTTCAGCACTCCCTATCTCTCATTCTGTTTAAGACTTCCTGGCAATATGTTTGTCCCCTAGACAGAGGGAGAGGACAAATATTATTTAGGGAAGGGGCAGTTATCTGATTTTGCTGACATTTATCAAATATCAGAATCGCAACAAAGCTCAGGTGAGAACTCTTTCAGCAGTTAATACAGACATATGAATTCAATGCCTAATACTGATGACACAAAACACATTTTCCCGTTTGTGTTGTTGAAACCTCAAAAGCAACTCAGAGCTGAGCCCCTTTTCCCATTAGTACATACTTGGTGAACAAGCAGGACAAACTTAGCCAGAGCAAAAAGGCGGTCTTGTAAAAGTCTCCAGACTACAGACTTTATTTCAAGAGAGTACACATAGAAATTTTGTGTTGAAGAAAAGTTTCCTGGTTCCATCTTATTACTAACCAGTATATAGGGTCTATTTACTTCTGTCCTGTTCCACAGGAAAAAGTCTGGCTTACAGCAGTACGATGTTGTCCTGTAGCTGGCCAGGTGAGTAGGAATAGGCAGAACCCCCCAGAAAGGAAGATGCACACAGATAAGATACCTTCCCCTTTTATGCTGCTGGATCTTCACTCATAGCTGGTCACTGAAGTCTTCAGCCTTGGTGCTCTCATTCTTTATTTAAGACTAGATCAATGTAAGTTTGTCAAGGTCTGAATTTAAATATTCCTATTTGTCTCTTGAATCTGCTTAGGGTGGAAAGCTACTAAACTAATAGCAACATTTAAAAAAACAAACAAACAAACAACCTGTGTCCTTTCATGTGACCCTACCCAACTCTCTTCCACCGCATCTGCAGACCAGCATTCCTCTTGCCAGGGCTGCCCTAGGTGATTTCAGGAATCCATGCCACTCTAAAGGATAGGAGGAGAAACAGCAGGCAAGTTAAATCCTAAGCAACACCAACACTTTCTGCAGAGGTGCAGAAACATGGCACCTCTATGGAATGTGGGAGCTGCGAAAAGGGACTGAAGAGTAATAATGTGGCATTCAGAATTTACTGAAGGAAGGGACTGAAGCCAATGGCCAGAAACCCCAAAGATAAGAAATATTCCAGAGGAAGCCAGGAAACCTTGTTCAGTCACCTCAATTTTACAATAAGAAATTCTAGCTGTAAGTTCTGAAGGCTGAGCTCTTGCAAAACTGCAAATCTTCTGTCTTAGACTAGAAATGTACTGGTAATGTGGAGCTATCTGTGCCATCTGGCAGCTGTCAGCTTTCTCTATTCACTTCCCCCCTACTAATGCAAAACACAGAAACTGGACCTTTTACATCTTGCTACGTGAAAAAGGTTGGTGTCTAGAGGCTTTTTAAGGCCAAATCATTGCACTGTTCTGGTGCCTGCTCTCTGGGCATCCACTGCAAACATTAATAATGACTTACTCTGGTCGGCAATAACCATATATTCCTCTTCCTCTAATATTCCTTTATGGCAGTATGTCTTCTAAGAACATTGCACATGTCCTCTTAAATACCTGAAATTCACCTCGTACACTGTTTCAGACAGATTTTTAAAACAGCTGGTGTTTATCTCATAGCTATCTCCATTTTTAGCTGCAGTTTACTGACCTCCATCATTTTTATCAAAGATTACATTCTTTTTTTTTTCTTTTTGCCAAAACACTTACAGCTATTCTTAAATCTTTTTTAGTCAGTGCTGACACTTTGATATAAGCCACCTGTGACATCAAGTGATTAATTTGCTTATTTTTCCATTTGTGTTGTGTCCTATGAGTGGAGGCACTGGGTCAGGCAGGACCTTCAGGTGGTTGTGGAGAAGTTGTGCCTATCCCTGAAGGGCAAAGCAGGGGCAGAGGTTTGGGGACAAGAGGGCAAGGCAAGGCAGCAGGCAGAGATAGCTGCAGCAAGCAGCCAGGAACTTGCATTGCAAACACTGCCGAGAAGGCAGTGAGCAGCCAGCAGCCAGACCTTCATGGTGAGCGAAAGACACACTCATGGGAGAGCCGAATGGGCTGTGCAGATTTTGAATTGATGGAAACTAAGCCTGGAAAAAGAGTTCATAAAAAGAGACAGTAAGCAAAGGCAGCTTGGTTTACAAATGCCTTTATTCTGTTGCAGAGTAACTAGATTTCTGCATATCTAAAAGTGGGATGTTAAAATCCTAGCTTTTCCAAAGTAAAGGTTTTTTTTCTGTGTTGTCTGTTTGTTTTATCATTGTGGGGGTGCAGACTATAGGGAAAAAATCTAGATAAACCTGCCTTAAATTTCTGGTTGTTGTGGGCACGTGCTTTGCAGTGCAAGAATAAGCAAAGGTACAATTTCTCTGGTGGCACTGACTACTGAGGCTGAATGTGAGCTCTTTGGAATGTGCCAGTATTTTCTTCACTGTGAGGGTGGCGAGGCGCTGGAACAGCTTGCCCAGAGAAGCTGTGGATGCCCCATCCCTGGAAGTGTTCAAGGCCAGGTTGGATGGGGCTTTGAATGCTTCCAGGTCTAGCAGAAGGTGTCCCTGCCCATAGCAGGGGGGTAGGAAGTAGGTGATCTTTAAGGTCCCTTCCAGCTCAAACCATTCTGTGATGCTATGATTTCAATACAGCAATAAAAAATAAAACATGAGGAGCTGTGGAGAACAACATGCCTTGAATTTACATTTCATTGCTGGGACCATCCCTGCCTATCAAATATGCTCTGGTTCTGCTCTCTGAAGGCAGCTGTAAAGTCAAAGGCTTTTGATGTTCATAATGTAAATTAAACTGTCACGTATTTCACAGAGTAGCCTTACAGCCCCTCTGCCCTGAGGTGCTCAGCTACCTGGAGGGCCCAGATCAATGCACAACTGAGCTCGCTCTAATATCTGGCAGAAAAAGAGAAATCTCACTGTAACTCTTCTCTGCAGCTACACACTTCAGATGAGAACACTGTAGGGCAAAGAGTAATAAATAAATCCCTGCTGCTTTTCAGAAGAAAGGTGAGTTTGGTGCATGAACCGTACTTTTCTGGAGATTTGTGCCTTCAGATTGGATCTAGTGTTCATAGAGTGCTCCAGACTGGTGAGATTTTCTGCATCAGGATGTCACAGTGCTGTGAGCACGCATTATAGGCAATTGGTTGCCAATCCCCACAACAGTGCCAGCTTCAGAAATGAAAGATGTTGGTGGGGGTGCTGCTAACCACACTTCTTACATTCCAAAAAAATAACATATTACCTGGGTGAAGTCCATCTGCTGAAGCTGTAAAAATTCTGAGCTCTCAAAGGCCATAACAAACCTCACTGTGGAAACTTGATTCTCCACTGTTCAAAGAAATTTTCCCTGTTCAGGACCTTGCCAAATGTCTACAAGGTTCTGGCTTTACAAATTTCTGTAGGTTCTTTCTTGGTTCCATTTTACTTTTATCCTACTCCTCCAAAACACCAGGTCACCTCTGCTTGTAGCATTTCCCATTTTACCGTTTTTAACTGATTTCTGAATAGCTGTTCTCTGAATATTGCTGGCCAATTGAAACATAGCATTATCTGTACTACTTAACCGAGATCAGGGGTCCCATTGCAACACGCTGTATGGAAACAGAGCAGGAGACAAATTGCTGTTCCCAAAACACATAAACAAACCATACCAGAGTGAAGGGTAAGAAAGTGGGAAGATCTCTGTAAGGTGGGTGAGATTTGGTTAACAGACAATTGTGACTCGGGAAACAATCCTGAGCTGGATTATTAGAGCTGCTGTCTTACACCCAGAGTCTGGTGGCATAACCCCAGCCTTATCTGCTAACATGGTGTGGTAGGTTTGTAAGCATCCCCAGGGCTGGCTGCATGCAGCATTGTTTGAACCAAGGCTGTGAATATGCCAGCACTGATTCCAGGACTCGTCTACAATACTTCTCTGTGTTTGTTTCCTCAAAAGCAGAATTAAAAGAATTCAGTTTGATAGAAACTATTTTATTCCGTTTCATATGTTTGCTGCTCCTACCTCCCAAGAATCTGTTCAGCTTGTTAAAAAATGAAATTGCTACAGATGGATATTTCTTTCAATTACTGTGAAAACATGTAACAAATCCTCTGGCATGCCAAGAACCAAGCATCAAAGCTCAAGAGCTTACATATTCTATTAAGTGGTTTAATATTGTAGAGAAGAACAGAAAAAATACAGTGTTTCGTCCCTCATGGCCTTCTTTAGGAGACCTCGGGGAACCAAAAGGTTGCAGTTTCCCTGGTCTCCCTGCTCTAATATTAAACCACTTAATAGAATATGTAAGCACTTGAGCTTTGATGCCTGGTTCTTGGCATAGCGAGTACAGTTCATACTGGTTTGATGATTTGGGGTGGTCTGTGGGAGATTATTTTTCCCTCCTGTTGAGAAACCACAGGAAACAGAGGTCTGGTGCACAGACTTTTCCTTTTGACTTGGGGTATAGCTTGCTGCTACTTTCCCTTGTGCTGCTACTTGTTACCTCAACAAACTTTTCATTCAAAAGGAATAGCTTCAGCAATGCTAGGTGGATGGGCTCAGAGTTCCTGCTTTACATACAACAGAGACTTTCTATGCCATGGACCCATTTGGAGCTGCAGACTGAGCCACACATAGCCCCAGAAATGCAAAGAAAGGTGAGCATTGCTATAGACCTAAGATGTCCTGTGGCTCAGTGAAAACAGACCATCTTCTATGTCAGCGTTAGCTGACCAAGAGGCTGTTTCATCATGTTCCCATCTACTGACATGCTCCTGTGCTAGGTGTGCATGCTCTAGAACTGAAGCAGGGAAAAAACACCCCAAACCCAATATTATTTTCATTTGTTTTTCCAGGGATACATATATCCAAATTGGAGCTGAGCAGGAGTAGGAAGTACTGCTTCATGGAAAATTGTTTCAGACTTCATTGGAAAAGCTGAGATGAGAAAAATACTTAATTTGGAAATGTTCATTTTTATTTTCTTTAGGCTCTTGCTCATTTAGATTCATTTAAAGTGATTATTGGCTCAAAGGTTTGGGACCCAGTGCCCAGATTCCCCAGGATGAATCTCCAGCCACGCACCAGCCACGTGACTCCCACGTTGTGCCACATGGTTCAGAAGTAAATCAGGATATGGAAAAAGTCCTCTAACTTGAAATGAAGAACATCATAGACAAGGAGAAGCCTGGATGGTAGGTCTCAGCTGCACTTCAGCAGGGATAATCTTGTTGTAGCAAAGTACTTGATTAATATGGCAGAAAGGGAGACAGGGCTGAAGCCTTACAGGGGCATTGGCCAAGAGGGAAATGATATCATAGCACTTTCTTGGAATTAAATATTGTAGACCAGATTGAAGGGGGCCAGGGGAGGAGTGAAAAATAGACTGGTTTGGGTAAATGAAATATTTAATCATCAACATTTTGAGGCAACATCAGAATCATCTGCCTTACTGAAATTTCAGATCACTTTTACAGAAAATTATTCTACCTGCCTCTTTTGCAAAACTGAGCTCAAGAGGCTTGCTCTGAGAAGTTTTGATAATGATTTCAGTACTGTGTCTTTGGTCCAGCTCTCCTTTTAAGGTTGGATTCTTCCCTCTCTCTTACTGCTTTTATATCAGTACAACTTTAGGCACTTGGACACTGAACAAAGACACAAATTGGTCTATGGCCTGAAAATATGCCAATCTCTTCTAATTTTAAAAGCAGGAATAGCAAACATTTCCTAAGTCCTGCACTCCCCCTCCACCAGCTCAACACTGGCCTAAATGAAACTCTTTAAATGCTTTGTGATTGCTATAATGAAATCTGGCTGTATACTAGATGTGGAAACATGTTCCTAAACCTTGTTGCTAATTTTAGAATTAATATTATGAGGGATTTCTATTCCTTGTTCAGTTTAAAAACTGATTTGATAGCAGTAGAAGAGGCTATTGAAAGAGGTCACAAAAATACTCAGCTGAGGATTGATGAACCTGTGTTTCCCTCATTAACATGAGGTGAATTCATTGTCTGTGAAGTTTCTTCCCTTCTCCCAGCCGCAGTTTAGGCCAGTTCTCAGCTTGAGTGTGTACTGATTTGAAAGAGTTCTTGGCTACACTATTGATTATATCCAACAACAGACATCTCACACACCGTCTCTGGAGCCCTTCAAAAAATTGTAGCCAAGTTCTTGTACATGACAGAAAATCTGTGTTAAAATCACAGGTCATAGAATGGCTGAAGTTGGAAGAAACTTCTGGAGGTCATCTGGTGCAAACCCCCTACTAAAGAAGGGCCACATAAAGCCAGTTGCTCAGGACCATGTCCAGGCAGATTTTTAATACCTCCAAGGTGGGAGAATCCATAACATCCCTGGAAACCTGTACCAGTGCTCAGTCATCCTCACAGTAAAAAAATGTTCCTGATATTCAGGAGGAACATCCTGTGCTTCAGCTTGTTCCCATTGCTTTTTATCCTGTCACTGGGCATCACTGAAGAAAGCCTGGCTCTGTCTTCTTTGCACCCTCCTTTCAGGTATTTATATACCTGAATAAGATATATATGATATGTGTTATGATATATGATAAGATCCCCCTCAAGCCTTCTCTTCTCTAGGCTAAATGGTCCCATCCCTCTCAGCCTTCCCTTATAACAGAGATGCTCTAAACCTTTAACCATCTTTGTGGGCCTTTGATGGACTCCCTCCAGTATATCCATGTCTCTGTTGTACCAAGAAGCCCAGAACTGGACACAGTACTTCAGGTGTGGCCACACCAGTGCTGAGGGGAAGGAAGGATCACCTTTCTCAACCTGCTGGCAATGCTTCACCTAGTGCAGCTCAGGATATTGTTAGCCACCTTTGCAGCAAGAGCACATTGCTCGCTTACATTCAACTTGGCGCCCACTGGCATTCCCAGGTCCTTTACTGCAAAGCTGCTTTCCAGCTGAGTGGCCCTCAATGTATATTGGTGCATGGGGTTGTTCTTCCCAGGTGCAAGACTTTGTACTTCCCCGTGTTGAACTTCATGAAGGTTCTGCCAACCCGTTTCTCCAGCCTGTCGAGGTCCCTCTGGATTGCAGCGCAACCCTCTGGTATACCAGACACTCCTCCCAGTTTTGTGTCATCCGCAAATTTGCTGAAGGTACACCCTGCCCCACTATCCACATCATTAACAAAGATGTAAAGTAGGATCAGACCTAGACTGACCACTGGGGTATGCCACTGGTTATTGGCCTCCAACTAGACTTTGTGCCATTGATCACCGCTCTCCAGGCTCAGCTGTTCAGCCAGTTTTCAATCCTCATCATCATCTGCTCATTCAGCCCATATATCAGCTGCTCGTCTATGAGGATCTTCTAGAAGGCAGAGTCAAAGGTCTTACTAAAGTCCACACAGACAATATCTGCTGCTCTCCCCTTGTCTAGCAGGCCAGTCATTTCATCCTAGAAGTTTATCAAGTTGGTCAAGCAAGACTTTTTCTTGGTGAATTCATGCTGACTACTCCTGATTATTTCCTTGTTGCTCGTGTGCCTGGAAATGATTTCCAGAATTAACTGTTCTATCCCCTTCCCAGGGATTGAGGTGAGACTGACCAGCCTGTAGTTTCCTGGGACCTCCTTCGTGCTCTTTCTTGAAGATAGGATCAAACATTTTTCTGCATCATTGCTGTTCTCCCCTAAAATTCACAAAAAGTCCCTGGCCTTATCCAGAGATGAGACCTGTAGAAGTAGAGAATGTATACCCATAATAGTGAAGCCTTTCATCCTTTATCACAACTAGAGAGGTAGAAGCTGATTCACACTTGCTGCTGGGTAACTAAGATGCTGGATCCATGTGAATATATTCTGCCCTCCAGAAGAGCTTATTTTCTCAGGCTTACCAGCAACTGCCATGGTTACAAGGCTTCAGAAACTGGCTTACATGCATATGGCAGGGTAGGCACATGGTGACTTGAACTTCTGGGAAGACAGGGGTATCTCAGAAGATTTAGTGGCACAGTCATGCTCGGGACAAGTACTTTCACGAGGTAGTTGGCAGTAGACAAAGCTTTAAGCTGACAGAAAAGGTCATAAGTATTCAGAAGTTGGAAGATGAAGGCAGCTGAACACACAGGAATCTATTTTCTTTTTTGTAAATGAAGCAAATAATCTCTGAAACAATGTTCCTAGTGTTGCAATGTATTTCATATCCCTTTAATTCTTCACACAAAGGTTAGTTATCCAGTTAAAGGGATACTGTGACTTGTTTACTTGTCAAAATATTTTTTAATGTTGATTCAAAGAAGGGAGCTGTGCAAAGCACAGATCAGTCTGGCTTTTCAACAACCTAGCTAAGAAAACAGATATGCATATTATACAAAGAATCCTCAATAATAATGATTTATATTGTAAAACAGGAACATGAAATAATAAGCTGTTATATTGGTAGTACCTTATTCTGTAAGTTTAAAATGTTATAAAGTAAATAATGTGGACTCTTTAAACGAGTTTCCTTTAAGACATTTAGGTTTTTCTTTCTTTCAAGGTGATTTAAAGTTTGACAGTGCTAAGTATGATAATACTTAAGAATAATGGTAATGAGATAGCAAACATCAGAAAGATAGTCAGTGTACACTGTAGAGTGCACTGTATTTTAGTATATTAAAAACCCAGAAAGTTTTACGCTCTTGAGTGCTAGTGGTGATTATGACTTTCTGAAAATCTTATAGCCATCCATGTACTCTAGCTCGTTATAATTTCTGCTTCAGCATATTAATGAGCAAGCATAAACATTTAAAATCATAACTTAGCAGCTTTTATGTTTTCTTTACCTGCTTCTTAGACACACTAATACCTTTTAATAAAGCTTTGCAGTTCAAGATTATAGGATTTTCATGGGGAAGCCCTCAAAGAACTTCACAAATTCCATTCACAAAACCCTGTGGATAAAGATTATCCTTATTGTAGATGATCAGTAAATTAAGAAACAGGGTTTCAATAATCTGCTTAAGGTAACTGTGAAGTACAAACCTCAGTTCTTAATTTTAGTCCTTGTTCTAATAATTTCCTTCCATATCCTAATTTATTTTTCTTTAAAAAAATTACTCAAATGGCAAGTGATTTAATTCATAATTCATAAAATCTACAGAGGTAGGTTTGAAAGAACATTTGGCAAGGCGGCATATGCTTTTTAGTGTAAAAAGATGAAGTTTCTTTCTGACATGCATGGGCATCTCCTAAGCAAACTGCTCCAATCCCCTTTTCTTTCATAGCTCTTTTATGAATAACCAATTGGACTTGTCTTACACACTGAGTTCAACAGTGCCACATCTGAACGGGGCAATACTGAGAGGTGCTACCTCTTCCCCAGCCTGCGGCAGGGTGATCCTCCAGGTGGTGGTCACAACTGTTTGAGGCTCACTTGTAGACCCTTACCTGTCATTTCAATTTCATTATTGATGACATTACCTGTCAATTTCAATTCATTTTAGTCCACTTTTCTCCACTTGTTTAATAGAGGAAATACAGCCTGTCAGGTGCGCCCTTGTGTAGTGATGTTTTTGTGTTCAGACCTGGTTTGCTGTAGACCTGACTTCTTGCAACTGTAGTTTCGGCTAGGAACCACCGTGCCTTCACCAATGCAGCTCCCGAGGGTCATAGTTCTCCTTGTCTATGATGGGAATCCACATTAGTCAGGCTGTGCTGATGGACTCCAACCAGTGAATAAGGGTTACATTCCAGCCTAAACATATCGTTTGGTTATCTGTCAGTCCCTGTCCCTTTTGTTATTTACTTGCTCTCCAGGTACACATCTCACACTTTTCACCTGCCAGCTACTATTAATTTCTTCTTCTCCTGTCTCTCCTGTCAGACAGTTAATACAATTTACTTGCATTCACTAGCATGCCTTCAACTCTTTTCTATATTTGAGGAGAGACACTCAAGAAGATTAAAGTCTGGCAGTGGTTACTGTCATAAAAAGGGGATTGGAGGATATAATATCACCCTGTCTTCTCACAGTGGATCTCAGCCCACCATTTCTTTAAACTCACCATAGCATAATCACCATTCAGTAATATAACCAGAACAAAACCTTATGTATATGATTGGACAAGGTACAATATGCTGATCATAACATATTCAATAGTGGTGCAGCAGCCATGCCCTGTATTATTTGTTAAGATTGCACAGATACCCTAAGCATAACATTGGAGCTGTAGACATTGCATTAATGCCCTAGAGTACTGTAACTTTAAGGTGTCCTTGAATAACTTGCAAAACCAGCCTAGAAAGAATACAGATCAGATAGTGAAAAAATTTCTATTATGTAAGACATCAGTATTCTTTTAGTCTAGTCTTTTTTGTGGCTGAGCTGAAACAAAAGAATACATATTTCCAGAGAAAGGAAGTAAAAGAGCAGATTGTAATGTAGAAATCCAGCAAGACTAAATGGTGGTTTTTTAAATTTTTTTTTTTATTTTTATTGCTGAAGAGTTGTACATGATTTTTCGTAGATAATATCCCACATTCAGGAACTATCACTTGCTGAAAGACTTCAAGATTTTATGTTTAAGATGGATTGCTAAACATAAGGTGTTACAGAGTACTATAATCTTTCTTGAAACCCCTAATAGCCTGATCCTACTATTGTTGTTGCTGTTATTACACAAAATGCTCCACATTTCTAAGGGAACATAGAAATAAAAATAGCATTATCTTCCCATCCAAGTCATATCATCTAAGAGATGGATTCTGTCACCTACACTCCTGTCTCCAAATATTCCTTCTAAAATCAATGGAAGAGTAATATGGAACTGACTTGACAAAACTGAAAAGCAGTGTAAAGTAAGTAGCTAGTTTGGTTTGCCATCTTCCAGCAAGGACTTCTGGTTACATGATCAGAAGACAATTCTGTGTTACCTCTGTGCCTGACCACTCATACCATCATAACACCCCCACCAGAGTAAGGTATATTACAGTACTGGAATAAAAAAATAATAACTCTGGGATCCTCACAATCTGCAGCGGTCTTATAACTTTTTCAAGTTTTTTCTAGTTTCTTGGGACAGGAACATGTTTTGCACTGTGATTTGGAGCAGTAGAAAGTGTCCTGTTGATGATTAAAAGTAAAGAACGATGCTGGGTTCTCTGTGTACCCTGACTCAATAACTTGCTGTATCTGGTCTCCTTGGCTTTGTATAAACATGTGCAAGGCTGTCCTGAGTAATGATAAGCTCACTCTGATGTGCTGAACTGTACAGCATACCAGACATTTAAATGGTACAATCAAAACACAGATTTTTGTTGGTAGCACTAAACATGGCAGAAAGATGACATTAGTATTTGGAAGATCCGAAAGATGGAGACTGTATCTCTAGTAGGAAATCAAATGGTTTGGCAGAAGGCAAATAAAGAAAGGAAATCTTTTCTTACATTAAAAAAAAAAAAAAACTTGAGAGCTGGCAAGGAGCTGAATATAGAGACCCCCTAAGCTACATTAAACTTTTCTCTTGTAATTCCTCCACCCTCTAAGATGAACTGTTTGAAAGTCCAATTAGTCCCTTAATAATCATGACTGTTATCTAATGATGAATAAACCATCTGCAGAAAATATTGCAATCACAGACACAGCTGTTACCATATGCTGAAATTTTCTTACATGACCTTGGTTGCTACAGTACCTACCAGCTGAAATAAGAAATAGAAATATTGCCAGCTTCAATTAGACTAGCAAGCTGTTCTTTTCCCAAGGCTATTTAGGCACTTCAGCCATTAACATAAAACACAAACCAAGGAGTTATTAGAAATTTTGACTACCCGTTCCTAAGCTGAAGAGGTGAAATTCTGGAAAGAATTTCAGTTCATCATTATTAATGTGGCTAAAAATAGAAAACTCAAGTACTTGATTTCAAAAGATCCCCAATTATCTGTTGCTTCTAGAAATGGAATCTTAAGCCGGGGGAGGGTGCAGGAAGCAGAGAGGCCCTGGAAATGAGCTGCCTTGGGTTTATTTAGAACAAAGGCACAAAAGGGGATTTTTTGGCAGATTTTTTTGGCATGCTTTTCTTTATTCAACAGGTAGGAAGTATGTGACCTTGTTTACAGTTTGTCTACCATTAGGTCTATTTCTAGCAACCCAAGTAATTTGAATAAAAGTAATCCTTTAAAACCTTTCCAAATCTAAACTTTCAAACATGCATTTGTAGTAAGGAGGTGCCAGCTTAATTGTGTATACCTTTGTCAAGTAGTAAATATTTTAATCTTCTGGGGATTTTATGTTAGCCTTTCTAATCCATGTAACCCTTTCTATATTACACCAATATTAAAATTATGAATTTTGATATAAACCTTAAAAAGTCTAATGAAACCAATGTAATTTCTTAGGCCAGGAAAATTATTTTGCTTTTTAATTGTTTAAACTATCCATTAAGTTTTATATAATGCAATTAAGGAATAAAAGAAATGGAGAGAATGAAGACTGTGGGTTGAATTACAGTGCCTGCAAGCATTCCCAGACCTATTTTGTTTTACAGATTGCTCACTAGCAGTTCGGTGTGTGATACCAGTATTTAAAATCCAGTTTGTCCAGTAATTTTTGTAGGATGACTAAGTCACGTGGCCTTTTTCTAGTCTCAGAAAGCTGTAACTAGTTCTGTAAGGGGATTCTGTGGTCAAGATAATGACTCTTCTGACTCACTTTCCATGGACATTCTCTAATATCTAATTAAAAAGTAATGCAAACAGCTTAGTTGCTGAAATTATTCATTGCAATAGGGGTACCAGAATTGCTCATGGGATGCCTGGTTATGATTTGTAGCTTTTCATTCCTTCTTCTACCTGCTAATAGTATCACCTGAAGTTAAAAGGATATTAAATGTGTAACTACAACTATTTCTATGACCTACAAACACTTTACATCACTTCAAAGGAAAGAAGAGATGGTCTATACTGAGTTGTGTCCAGCTTCTCGGTAGGGAAGGCAGGGAAAAATAGATGTAGCCAGTCACAGAAACTGCCTGGCTTCTACCTCCATCACAATCTCCTTCTTCATTCAGCACATTTGTAATTCTCTTTCTCACCTACTCAATAAACTCCCATTTTCTGTTTCAGTACCCCTTTAAAGCATGTTCCAAGTGTCACAGTAAAGAAGCACAAAATGTCTGTGCCATTCCTGACTACGAGCTCAGGCACACGGTGTGGTATCTGACCTCCAGGAACACACCAAAAGCACTGAAGGAGTCAGACCTAAGCCCCTCGTTGTGTGCCCTACTAAACAAAACAGTGCCACTCAATAGATACTATACAATTTACAGGCTGTGGCTATTAACGTTTTATAGTAACGCAAACCCTGACTTAGACAGGGCAATGGGAGTTTTGCTACTGCCTTGGCAAAAGCCAGGACATTCCTCACTACAGTTACAGTGGAACTATGCTGGTATACTCTTTAGAATGCTTGTGATTATCACCAGTTCATATGATTAAAAAGCTCAACGCATGAATCAGATTATTTACAGTGCAGTTAGAAGAGTTCATGTGTTTGCACATATGCCCATGTATAACCAAATGTACTGATGTTGGAATATTGAGTCATATATTAATCTTAAAGCTATACGAATCAATAGTAATCTCTTACTAATACAGCAAACAGAAACTGCATTACTTGTATCCTTATTGCAAAGTCCACTTACCCTGTTTGTAAGGCCTTTACAGAAATCAGTCTGTGTCTTCCTCAACAGAGCCGATAAACTTTGTGATCAATAAGCACCTAAGACAGCCTAAAGTGACTTTTAATTAGAAGGGAAAATGGTTTTGTATTACTGATACATATGTTCTACTGCTTTCAGGGAGACACAAAGGAGAAAAAAGTCCCAAACTAGTTTCTAGACGTAGATAGACGAGTTTTGGGCAGAACTTAAGACATGGCTGTCTGTGCTAGCACAGGAATGGCATCTGAGACTAGGAAGTCCTTTTCATAGGAAGTCCTTTTCAGCCTTACATTTCTAATTGCTATTAGTGAATATACATTTAGAGTTGACAAAAAATGGTTTTACAGATGTGTGCCTTATCAAATTCCTTACTGCAATCTCATGGGAGTGGAAAAGATTATTCTATTTATAATATAATTCAAAGAGTCAGGACCCTTGCCATGCCTGGATGTCACTTATTTTGATAGGCAGATTTGTAACCCTTCAAACAACCTGTATTTTTTCAGGGACCATACATATTTTAGGTTGATATGTGATTTATGTTCTCTGTGTCCTGTTTATGAGAGTATGGTGTGCTCACCACTAGCATCTGTTTGAAAAGTAGTGCATTAGAAACTGGGTCCAAGGTCATGCTGAGTGAGGAGCACATTAGAAGGTAGAGATGGGAGTTAAAAAATGTTTTTTTTTGTTGTTTCTTTAAAACTCTTTCACTGTCTTTCTTAATAGTGTGTTTTCATCACGATGGCACCCAATTGTTTACTGCCTGAACCTGGCATCTACACCGCTGCCTCAGCAATCTTTCGTATTTGGCTACTTCACAAATCTATTTCTATTTGGGTGAAAAATTATTTCCAAAGCATATTCAGGATCTATCTTTTCTTTCTGTATATTCCCACCAGTTCAACCATCTGTGCAAATTAGCAATGCTGAAATGCTTATTAGAGCTTCCCCACCCCACCCCCCACCCCCCGCCCTCCTTGATTAACATTTGGTGAAGTCTCTTATAAATTGTGGATCAAATGTTCAGACCACCTACATCACTTGGACCCAGGTCTAAAAAGAAACTTGGACATGATGATGCTGATCAGATCTAGGGCTCCAAAGCACCCAAACCAGTGAATGAATGGGAGAGGTACAATGCCAGGCAGGCTGCATGAAACAGCCTGTCTGGAAAAGTAAAGCATTCTGCTGCCACTTCTCAAACCCTATCTGTCTCACGGGTTTAGACTTCTACCTGTAAGCATAGGTTGGATGATAAAATCTCAGATTTTTAGGAATGTAGGCAAGCATGCAGAGATTTAGACTGAGGAGAGCTGTGAACATAAAGGAACAGCCTTATATGTGGTTCCACCTTCATCGGGACCACCGTCATCAGAGCTGAGTGCGGAGGTGGACCAACACCCTCAGCTCCTGGGAAGGAGCTAAAACATGGACATGTCCATCACAGACATGTTCTGAAAAAGGAAGACTGGGGGCTTGGAACTGGAGATTGGGGAACAAGGGCCAAGGTCCAGTACCCGCTTCGAGAACAGCCCACAGTGTGGTTTCTTCATTCAAGGCTGGGACATCTGTTCAGACATGATACGCTTTGAGCAGAAGATTCGCTTACTTTCTAAAACTATCTAGTCAAATCTAACTTTTGATACTTCAGATTGTGAAAATTAAATTTCAAGGAAAATGGGATCAAGGAATGGATAGGTTCAAAATAATGCTGTAGGAAAAGTGGTACAGGCAAAATAAGAAGACTGCATTCAGAATTGGGTTTTTGGGAGCCAATGTAGTCACTGTGAGACAATGGGAATGATCTAGTTCAATTTCTATATAAAAATCTCTTTAGACTCGTTTTTCTTCCATAAACCTAACACCTTAGACAGTCTGACCTAAAAACATACATCTTTTGGTTCCAGGTGTTGTAATTCTTGTTGACAGCCTGATTCTAAAGATGTATTCTGTATGCCAGTGCCTCTTAACTTCATTTAATTGAATGACCGTAAGGATGTTTTTAGGAAAAAAACCCCAAAGACCATCTCTACAGTGCTCCCATAATTGTCTTCATTTACAAGAAACTAAAAAGTAGGCTAAATTTTGAATGTTCATTTATTACAAAATGAAAGGAAGTCTGTTTGCTTGGAAGTATGGAGAGTATACATAGTTTCTTTCTAATTCCACAGACCAATGTATTAAACTCCACAAGTGATGCATGAAGCACAATTTGAGAAGCACAACCCAAAAGAACTATTGGAAATGTCTGTACTGGATGCAGATTGCATGATAGCTTTGTTCCTAAGATGTCTGTCTAATGTATCATGTTGGAAATGTCTGTGCTTGATCATTTGACTGCTTTCCCTGATGCATCTGCTAGAAAGAGACCAGAGCTGATTGTACCAGATGAGAAGCTTGTTGCTGTTGCATGCATGAAATTTGGTTATTAGCTGACTTGAAGCTCAACAGACAACTGCAGTCAACGCTGAGTAAACTCTGAAGTTTGGCAAGGCTGCCATTGCCAGCTTGGAGGACAGAGGGAGAGAGTTTTATAGGAACCATGTGAGGGAGTGCATAGATTTATTTCTCTCTTGCCACCCTGCCCAATGCTCTGCAGAAAAAAAGGTTCTTCATTGAAAATGAAATTAAGAATTACTACAATACCAGTGTAAAACCAAGAATGCAACAAACTCTATGCCTTTCTGAATGCACAGACCTTTAATTTTTAGTCGGAGTACAATATATCAAGAAAAGCATTTGACTGAGGAAGAAAATCCTATGTTGAGCCTGGAAAAGCTATTACACTGACATAATAACTCCTCTTTAAGGTTCTAAGGTTCAGATTCTACTCTTTTGAAAGAAAATAGCAACTCAGTTATCTTCCATGGCTCTCTTGGATTACGTTTTCCTTCTACACTGCACATTCAGAAACTGATTAGCTTCACAATTTCCCTTCTCTTGTTTAGGAAATAAATGTCTGGAATTGTCATCCTCAGCTTTGCTGTTTCAGTCTTGTCAATGAATCTCAATCAATTTTATTTTCTAGAAATACTGGTAACGTACTAAATGTGCATATTATTAGAACCTATTTAAAGTCCTTGGGACAGCTGTTTTAGAACATATTTCCTTGAAAATAATTTTCAGCCTGAAAAGCAGGATTAATTAGCTTTGCAATGACCTACATAGATTCTTCAAAGTGCCTGATTGCTATCAGCTATCCAAGGAAAAAGCTAAGCAAATTGCACTTAGTTGATCTCATACAGGGGTCATGGAAAAAGAAAGCACATTATTTATAAGGAAAAAAAAATGACATGCTAGAGACATCAAACAATCCATTGACATCATCTGGCAGCTCATTTGAATTTATACTCAAGGAACAATGTATTAGAACCCGAGGGCCAAGGCAATAGCAGAAAATAAGATCACTGTCATTATTACAAACAACAGGAACTTTTGACAGCCTCTGTCTGATGATGATGTTACTGCTGCGTGTCTGTCAAAAAAGATAAAGATGTATTTTGAGTCTATCTCTTTCTAGTCATGCAGCACCTCTCATTTCTCTCATTTTTGTCCGGCATTGTCCATGCAGTTTGTAACTAAGTATTCTGAAATTTAGTATTTTTTGGTGTATTTTTATGCTATGTTGTATACTGCATAGACACTTGTCTGGAGTTCTACAATATTTGTAAGGGAAGATGAATCAACTCAGTATATGCAACATCTGTCCATCCTCCTACAGCAATGAACTGCAATGGTAAAATTGCACAGTGTGGAGATGGCAGGATATATAAAGAGAGGATACATCAAGTCTTTGCATGGACTGGACTTTGATCTCTTGTGCTGCAGCACCCTAAAAAGAAAGCCTAGACAGGGTCACGCTAGACCAACTGTAATCCTCAGAGTGGCCCAGGAACAGATATAGGGCCAGGGCCAGGAACTGATATAGAGGCAGGGGCAGGATAATTTGTCCTTCCATCACCCAGATCAGCAGGGCTGATGTAGCACAAGGAGGGAGCAAGAAAAACCCATGAAGGAAGGAATCACCTTCAGGAAAAACTGAATGCAAGTTTGAAAATCCTGCATGAAGCAGCAGCCACAGGCAAGCTCACGTGATCCCTGGACAGAGATACCTTCAGAGTTTTGTCTACATTTTATTTCCCTCCTCAGCCTTCTCCTCTCCACATGACAATTTCTCCATCCTCTTAGTAATTTTATTTGATCTCTGTACCTTCTCTAACTCCACTATGTCCTTCATAAGATGCAGAATCCACAACTGTAGACAATATTGAACAAGTGATGCAAAATTATGCTCTGCCTTATTCTCAGCTCTCCTTTCTGGTGATGCCTAGCATTTTGTGGGTTTTTTCAGAGTTCTGCTACACACTGACCACAGAGGATTTTCAGTAATAACTCCAAGAATTTCCTCTGGAGTTGTAGCTGCCTATTTAGAGCTCAGCATCACGTACACAAGGTTTAGACTCCTGTTCCTTTGATGTCTAACCTGATGTTTTCAACACTGCTGAGTTAAAAACTGCCACCTCCTGCCTGCTCACTCATTCAGTTTGGTGAGGTCTTTCTGGGGTTCTTCACTACCAATGGGGCATCTGATGATCTCAAAAAAATCTTAATATCAACTGCAAACTTGTCAGTTTTTGTGGGCATTTATTTCCCCATGTCATTGATGCAGACGTTGTAGAGAACAAGTACCACTTCTTTAGGGACTTTGTTTAGGGACTTGTCATAAGACCTATGAAGTGGCATGTAAGCTGGGCAATTCTAATGCCACTAGATCAGAATCTGGACATATTTAATTCTTATTGAATCCAGCATGCATAATCCATGTGTAGCAGTGAGACATAGTACAGTACAGAACAAGATCTTTGTCAGCACTGTTAAGAAGGCAAAGGCTTATCTGTCCAGACCACAGCAATTTTTGCAGACCATCTGCCTTCCTCCTTCATGCAGTCTGCATAACTTGTTAGCATTACCACTTCCAGTACCTAAAGTTTTTTCAGGTGATTGGAAGGTACTTACAGAGTGCAGAAGATGGGCTTTGTCTAGTGATTAAATCAGCAGAGAAAGTCCAGGTTAGGATGGACTCTGTCACCAAATTCTTTTCTCTACTTTATCCTTTAACTCCACCATACGTAAAACGTTGCTAATGCTGCACCTCTTGGGCAAGTTGAAAAGCTTTGCTCCGTAACTTGAATAGTTCAGAGCTGAATATAAAAATGGTATTAAGTTACAAAGTAAAATCATAACAGTAAACGTTTCCCTGGGAAGCCAAGTCTAAACTGGATCCAAAATATGTCATCTCCCTTGAGCTCTGTGTTACATCTGTGATACCAGAGACAAAAACCTTGGTAAAGCCTCTCTGAGTAACTGAGAGGCAAGCTGAAAAAGTAAGGCCAAAGAAGATACAAAAATTATCCAGCCAAATATATAATCTGCTTGCAACAGCACAGAGACTGGAAGTACTGAAAGCCTTAGGGATGTTTTTTGCAACTGTTACAGACACCCAACCTGGGCAGGGACTTGAAAAAGTTGGGTGCTTGGCCCATCGGGGAGTCAGAGCTTCTGCCCTAGCTGTATCTGCCTCCTTTCCGACTTAAGGGAACTCCGCCTTCCCGAAAAGGGAGAGGGAAGTTGCCAAGAGACAGTAACTCCGAAGTACCAGGCCCAGAGCTGTGTCTGAAAAGCACCGGAATTGGGATCCTGCAGTAAACACCATTAACTGGTCAGGGTTCAGAGTGGCAAGCTTGTCTCTACAGGTAGAGCAAAAGGAGCAGCCAGCTCTGGCACACCAGCTCAGTTGCAGGAGGAACAAGGTTCTGGACTATAGCCAGTTGATCCCATGTCAAAACTGGTGTGGGTGGGGGAAGTAATAATGGCAAGAACAGCTTTTTTTTTTTTTTTTTTTTTTTTAGGAAGACTGAACACAGGCCATGAAGCAAATAAGGGCTGGCAGCAATTTACGCAAGCTGTGATCTTCCTATTCTTACAGACCAGATTTGCAGATAAAGAAAAGCTTTTAATCAATGGCAGCGTAAAACTTCCTCCTACTCAGATTGTTACAGTCTTGGAAAAACAACAGTTTAATCAGGTAGACTCCTCTTGTCTTGGGGCAGAAGGATGCCCCAGGACAAGCTTTATTCCAGCCCCATCTTCTGCAGTAATAATTTAGAGGACTTGCCAAAGATCCTCAAAGTTCACTCAGGAAAGCTAAGTGTTTCTGTAGAATGTGTTAAATTTCGTAATAAGAGGAGAGGCAAGAAGCAACTGCAACTCTGTGTGGTAGAACGAAGGCTAACTGAATGTTGTTCATTTGGAAATGTCCTAGAGGGCATGCTATAATATAAATTGGTTTATGGTATTAATAAGGAGAGAATTCAAAAGATGATTGCTGGCAGAGGAGAACTTAACCTGGCCCAAAAGTTTGAAATTACCAAAAGTAATAGAAGCAGTACTGAAAAATTACAAGATATGTGAGTATAACACAGAGACAATCAAACTGCTTCAGTAAACAAAATATGAAGCCAGTTGGAAGGAACTTGCTCTCCTGAGGGTTGTTTCCATGTGGAGGAGCTCATTTTACATCAGGTTGTCAGCATAAAATGGCCCAATGTCCTAAGTGCCTGAAGATACAAGGCTAGGCCAGAAAATGCGATGGTGACTGTCAAGCGACGCAACAAACTCAGGCTACAAAGCCCATCAAAGCAGAGAACAAGGAGGCAAGCGGAGCAGGGGGAAAAGGTTTCGTCCTGAGGGGAAGGTATACGTTCTAATACATAAAAAATGATCAAAGCCAGTGGTTAGCAAATGCCCTACCAGGGGCTCTCTGCTTCCCCTGTAAATACGTAAGTCTCGGAGGCCTGAAGTCCAAGGCAAAGTCTGTTAGTCAGTGAGCACCCCAAAGAACTAAAAGTTAGCATTTATTATTTTATGAGCACAAGGGCACCTTTTTCAGATGCAAAAGTGCTCCAGCTTCTTGTGGATTAACACTGGGAAACGGGACAGTGTGCAAGGCCTGAGCTTAGGTGGTACTAGATCTATTGATATTGACCGTAATATATAGGTGATGGCTCCTTGTGCCTGCTGGAAGAGGCTGTTATAAGCTGCCTCACCTAGATACCAGAGGAAGCTTTCTAGACAGAGAAACAAATAGACTCAGGTGAGAAATGGAAATTTAAGGCAAAACACCTATTTAAATCCAGGGGTACAGAAGAAAGCAAAGAACAAATCCTGGAAGTTACATGAAGCATCATTGCCATTTACTGAATAAAATATTTGTCTTTATGGCAAAACATGAAGACAAGGAGAAAGAAGGGGGTGAGCACAGGAACACCATCAACACTGAACCCCCTATCAAAACATTCCAAACTCGGCAACCTCCAGAACACCAAAAATTCTATATAGCCATCAAAATTTTAACTGGTGTGTACATTGAACAACAAACGTACAGGCTAACAGCCATGTTGATCACTGAGAGTCCTGCTGCCGTTAATGATACAGAAATGGATAATTTGATACAGAAACATAAAAAGAAGAGTTCTTCTAGACTGTTTCAATTGTTATCATACTTTAGATACTATATTTCCCCTGTTATACTACCCCACTTCTTCAAGTTCATGAAGTTCCTGAACTGATGTTTTGATCCAGACTGACATGTTTAATTAGTGTATGCCCCGTGAATCTGTTTATTTCTTTGCTTTTTTGTTTGTTTGTCGTTGAACTTATATGGACTTTTTACCTCTATACCATTATCTGCCAATGAGTTTTATAATGTAAATATTTAAGTTTGTGGAAGGTACTTCTAAAAATTAGTTATTTTCATTGCTTTGAAAGTTCTGTGTCTCCATGCACCTATATAGAGGGAAAGGCTCAGCAGTTTTCCTACTTATTATTTCAGTGTTCATGGTTTTATAGATCTTTCCAAGCTGGTAAGTCCTTTTCCTTGTTCTTTCTTTGTGTGAAAGTTGTTCCAAACATCTGGTTATTCTTGTTCTTCTTTATACCTTTTCTAGGTCTACTTTATCTACATTAGTTCTAGTTCTACCATATGGAATGAACAGATCTCCACACTGTATTCAAGATACGCAGCATTCAAAGCAGTATACTGATATCTTGTCTGCTCTCAGCGATTCTCCAAAGCAGTACCTCTATTATGGAAGCCATTGACAAGATTTCAGATTACTTTTCTCCTATGCCTTCAACCTACTTAAGAGTTCCTGTTGCATCTTGATCATTTGTAAATCAGGGAATTTCTCTGGCAGATTCCCTCTTCACAACTTCCAAAAATTCTGCAATTCTTACCAAGTTGCTCCTCAGTTTGTTTGTTTGCTTTTTTACCACTTTTATTATTCTTTTCTCTTTCTTTGATAGAGTTTATGCCCTTTTCTATTTCCCCCAGCTGGGTATGACTTCCACCTTTCTGGGAGGGAGGGGTTTTTTTAGAGCTACTTTACTCTTTCATTTGGTTGTTTCGCGAAGCGGGATCCTTTTCTTTCTGTAGTTGGGTTTTCATTGAATGGTTCTGTTTAATTAGCACTGTTCATTAGCCGCAGCCCTCTGATGTGGTGGTTTTAAGCATTGTCCGTGCAAGCTATAAAAAAATCTGTCCTTCTTGCTGTTCTTTTTTGTCTTCCTTTTAACTAGCTTTCTCATGGTAACGTAGTTACATTTTTAAAAAGAAAATGCTATTGTGCTGCATTTTCCTTTCCTATAATCCAGTTCAACATATTTGTATGAGATCATCTCACAGTCATTTTGCAGTGTGCCTTCCACAGGTATTTTTTTTAAAATGCAGATAAAACCTGATCAGTCATGAAAAGAAGGACTTCAAGAGGTCCTTTTTCAGAAACAAACTCCTATCTGAATAAAGGCAAAGCCTACCTTTTTATGATAAGGAGGTAGGTTTTCCAGTATGGGACATGAAGATAGAGTTACTGCTCTGTGCTCTCATTCTTTTACATTGGGTTGATCTTAAAAAAACTGGTTCCCCCTGCCTTACAAAAGTATAAAGATGCATAAAAGATTGAAAGGCAGATGACTGCAGAGAACTGCTGCCAGTGAGCAGGAATAGCCGTGGTGCACCAGTGGCTCTGACATAAGTTAGTCAGGAACCCAGGTGAAATGACCCATGTAAGTTATCTCCATCAAAATTATCAAAGTAGCTAAATGTAATTCTTTTGTCTTGGAATAGGGGAGTTAGCTATGTTTACCTAAACCAAACCATTTGTACTTACTATTTGATTGCTGTAAAAGACAAAACTATGTATCTCACATCCCTTGTGCAATCTTGTCTAGACAATTCTTTCTCTTCCAACATTCCCCTTAATTTGCAGTTCAGTGGTACTAAAGTAATATTATGTGGCATACTCCCTGCTCTGATTTGAGATTTGTCACATAACATTATGCACTGATTTTTTTGCCAAGATGTCCCTATTTTACAACCCCAAATAAACCCTCAGTCTGCTATGAGTACATATTGTCCATCACTCGTAATTTCCTTCTTGAGTCCTGATTTTGCCATATTGGAAAACATTGGCAATGATGGCCATAATAAGTGGAAATAATGCCTGAGTGAAAACTGCAGGAGCACAACTTTTTCACAAGTTATATCATACACTCATTGTACATTGTTTCTTCATATAAAATGTTTCCTGACAATCTATGACATCAGGGCCAAGACTAACTTGTTTTATGGCAGCAACTGAAGCATATAATTAAAATTAAAATCAGAAGGCTAGCAGGGACTGTCTGTTTGGAAGGAAAAATAGACCAAGAGGTATTTGAAGATCTCTGCAAATCCATACAATGCACATCTGTGATGAAGTAAACACAGCAAGGAGCTTTTGCTAGTGACCTAAATAGGATCAGACATGAAGGATCTGGATCTTTATGTTCTTGGTACTTGGAAACTTAAGCAAGGGAAAGACAGTCTATAGTTCATACAATTTGGATGCTATTTAAAATATAGAATTGAAGTAAATGAAATGGAAAATTAAAGATTTTTTTTTTAAAAAAAATCACACTTATACACATTATGCAAAAATTACACTAAAAATTTTGCTTTATCTCTGATTAGTTAACAACTTCCAACTGTCAGGTACTCATTTCATACAGTGAACAAAAGAATGCTACATATAATAAAGTCAATTATGATATGAGCCCTAGATAAGCAGGATGTAAAAGGCTTAAAAATTATATCTCTCAGAACTTGTACATTTAAGTAAGAAGCAGAGTCAGCAAAACTTAAAAGATTACCAAATTAAACGTTACAATCAGTGTGAATAATATGGACAATTCTTGACATATTTCAGTCTTTGTTACTAGAGACACTACAAGAGTGCACATATGCTTATATGATTGCACCTGCAAGCATGCTGAATACCTTGGCACTATATCTGGGCTTTCTAGGTCTCTGTCAGGCTTTGGTGGAGAAACCAGAGAAAATGTTCAGTCCAAATGGTCTAATCAGCACATGTCTAATGTGCTAACTAGCTCCATTTCTTCAGAAAAAGCAGTTCTGGCTGCTACTTTCCTGTAAGATTGATACAAGTGCCCTTCAATATTACTCTTCAGGACATTTATTGAGGAGTTGGGGAGATTAGGAAGAAGAGGGAATAGGAAAGACTATGAAGAATAATCAAATGTGCAAATACAGGGTGGGTTAATAAGAAGCCAGGTAGCAATTCTGTAGAATAAGAGCTAAGGGTGTTTTTGGGTAACATCTGGCAAAGAAAAGAGTGAATATGACCAAAGTGATTAGTTGCTTCTTTTAATTCCTTGTTTCTCACAAATTCACTCCCCTTGGATAGCAGCTGGTGAAATGGGACCTGAAGTCTTATCTCCAAGATCAATTTAATGGGTAGATTTCTTGCTAAACATATGTGTAGTTCACAAGACTAACCAGCAGAGAGCAACACTATTTAAATTTGAGCTGAGCGTGATATCTTGACAAACTAATTATTACATTACTGTGCATAAAACTGTATAATGCAGTATGTTAAATGTAAGGCTCTGTTACATTAGTCACAGCCACTCACTGCCAATGCATTCCAGTGTAATGTCTAACCCAGAAAAACATGTATGCAAATCATCTGAATACTTGCTTTTAATTTGCATGACGTTGAGGGGTTCTTCTGAGGTTATGATGTATGGCAAACTTGTAAAATTAAACACAGATGTACTTTTATTTCACACACAAAATTTAACTGCAAAGCTTTAACAAGGAATTTGCACAATGAAACGATTCCCTGTAGCCACCTGAAGTGGTCAGCTGGTTCAGAATGAACTCAGCTTGTGCAAGGTGTATCGGGCAAATGAACACCATCTATTTTATCTGCAAGTTCTTCTATATCTGTTGGTGGAAAAAGTTCACCATCTCCTTTACATGGCAGCCCCTGAAATTGCCCAGACTGGAATTACTCCAGCCACTGTCTTGGTGAGGCCACTGGATAACAGCTATTAAAACTGTCTGCACATTTTAGGCTGAGAGCACTGGTGAGGTGAGCTGCTGAGCCCAGTCACCCTAAGAGATGCAGCAGGAGCCTGCCCTTCAGTGAAGCTGGCAGTCTAGGCATTTACTTTTCTTGCCCTTGTCTCTGTTTCTTCCAGCTTCCTAAAGATGTAGGGACCAGCTTAAGACAAAGTCTTTAAGCTGTACCAAAAAGGGCAGAGTAACAGGCTTTCCCAGATGGTGGGAAACTCTGGCATCATGCCTATCCCAGCCCACAGGGAGATGATATGTCTGCTGAGAAGCATTAATGTTTCCTAACGCTGCCAGTGAGCAGAGTATCACTGCCATTCTCTGCCTAGGTATACATGGCAGACATTATTATATAGGGAGCTGTCTTGGAACAGGTTTCAAATTCATAGCAAGAGATATTGTAAGATGGCAGTGAATTCAAATGTGAAATAGGTTCTGGAGAGAGAAATCCTGAACTGTCCAAGTCATATAATATCTCTACTATACTTTTCCCATCTCCATTATTTTCCACTGAGCCTCAAACAAAAGGTTACAAAAAGGGTCAGTCTACCCCTTTTAATTTCTTTAGGATTAAATTAGAAATTTTGCCTTTGATCAGGTTCCAGAAAACAACAAAAAGTGGAAAAAAAATGTGTTTAACCCACAGTGTAGTTGTAAACTTAGATAGTTAACTGTCTTACTGAGCATCTCACAGGAACATAGTGTATGTGTGTGTATATATATATATAATGGTGAAGAAGAGGTAGGCAACAAACTTTCCATGAAAATCTTTCTGGTTGGCCAAATGAAATGATTTGGTCTGCTTCCACACAGTTTCACCCACAAAGTATTCTTGTAGTCTGGCTTACAAAAAAAGGATATTCAGTGTAAATTTTAATAAAATACCGCTAAGTATTTCCAGAAAGTTAATTTGAAATTAGCACAGACACTTACAGCAGCAGCCTGATCCAAAAAAATGTGCTCAGCTAGTCAGAGAAAAGGAACTATAGCACGTGTCTAGGCAAAATATTGGACCAGCTAGAAATTATCAGAGTTCAAAACAAATAGTATATAGAAGATGTAGAGGTCAAGCACAAGTCATTTTGGTTTGTTAGTCAGATTAATTTCCCAAATCATCTGACAGACTACGGAGGTCTTTACAACACAAAAACTTGGAAACGTCACTGAGTAAATTACTTGCTTCAAAGGATCATCCAAGTTTGCCTGTACTCCCAAAGTCACAGGCATGCATCACAGTGGAGAGGTTGTAATATAATGATTGTAAGCAAGAATGTGGGACTTTCAGTTCTTGGAGCTATCAAGAACTGTAATGGCACTGAGAGGAGGCAAAAAGGTACTCTGAGCCTTTATGGTCGTTTCCTAGTCTGCTTGTTCTGGCATGGTTGAACACTGAAAGCCAACTTAACTCAGGTAGTTTCCTCTCTGATCTAAAGTGTAACAGATGATGTTTGTGGTACAAAGGGTGAGCGCTAATGTCTTGAAAATTTGCATTTATCAAATGGTTTAAAATGCAGCAACTAATTGAAGTCTCATATAATGCCAGGAGCCACCCTAGCTTGTGTATGCATGGAACAGAATACCATTAAAACAGCTTTTTCCTGTACTATTGTAATGTGACTTATCTTAAGTCATCCACTCAATGCTTCCCTCATTACTAAATGCCACTGGCACTTGTGTCACCAGTGTCCATGGGGCTGGATATTCATGGGGACGATGATAAAGTTCCAAGCCAAAAAGCAATATCCCTCAAGGAGTAAAGGTATGAGGGAACCCTCAGAAAGGAAGATCTTCTTGCAAGAGAACTTAGAGATCCCACCTGGATTGGAAGGATTAGGGAAAAGAGCTAAAAGAATGTGTTTTCATGAATAGAAGGACTGTATAAGAGGCAAAAGGCTCCTTTGTCCTCTAGGAAGATTACTCCATCCCATCATATCCCTTGTTCTTTCTGGCACTTCAGCAAGTAGGACTAACAAGAAGGACTAAGGATAATGCAAAATGAAGTGCATCTTTTCCATCTCATGCAATATCTCCTCTTACACTTTATCTTCTTATTTTTCATAACAGCATTATTTAAAGTAAAGAAGCAAGCACAAGACAGGCTGGGGATTCACTTCTGTGCCGCGTGGCAAAGTGCACTTAGCACTCCCTCCTACTTGTGCCTGAGCACAGCCCTGCCCCAGCTTGCTTGCTAGCTCTGTGATGTGTCTGCTTGTAAGGTACAAACAAAAGATCCAGCAGACTCAGTCTAGTGCATATTTATTCCACCAGTACTTCTGGGGCTAGAGAAACACCAGGTTTGCATGACAGCATACAGAATGAAGGCACAGCCTCTCCAGCATTACAGCCTAAAGATTCCAAACATGGACAACTTACTAACCTGCATCGTTGAGGATTTCTCCTCTAACATTCAACACAGTCAAATATATACCTGCCCTCAATGCATGCAGGTGTAAGGTAAGATGAACTGTGTGCATAAGAGTGCATGTAGTAACAGAACACAAGAATGGGCTCCTCTGCTCCTACCATTTCACACTACTCTTTATTTTCCCTTCAGTTATTTGCTCTGCCAGGATGACTGCAAAGTCTTAGAATATATGCATGTCTGTATCTTAGCAATGCTATAGTACCAGCAGTTTTCACTAGCGATGTATGCGGGCCCTCCTGCTTTCAGTAGATGGCTGGCAATTTAAAGGAATTGCAATGCTTCTGTTTTCTCATACATTAACCTGTTACTGACTGGTCCTTTTCATGGTTTTTAACACCATCAAGATCTCCAGAATCACATTTGAGGAGGATATTCTGGTCCCAGCAGAGACATACAAGAAGATCATAGACGACCACTCCCTGGGAGATCTGGCAAAACCCTGACTCAGACAGTCAGTGCCTTCTCAGCAGCCCAGGTCAGCTGCGTCTGGAGCACTGGACTGGTGGCTGAGGATGACATTCCATCATGGGTGACCTCTATTTCACGCACTTTACAACACAGCCTGCTATATCATCTACATAGGTATCATTCTGCCACCAATGTCCTCTCTGGCTGCTAGCTGGGATGAACTGGGGTATCCTGATGCAGAGCTGGGTAGAAGGATTGCTGTAGGGTATATCTTTCCAGGGGAAGGCAGAGACATACCTTTGTGAACACCTCAAAACCCACTGCTCGTTACCTCCCAATCCTGACCAGCCTGAACAAGTTCTGGACTTTTTCTAGTTAGGGCTACACCAACACTTTCTAGGGTCTTGAGCCTCCCTTTGAAGTCCACCCATACCTTAAACAGAAGAGACAAAAAACCCCTAAAATTGTGTAAGGAAGACCATAAATGCTGGACAAGCATACAGCAATACTTTCAAGAATACTCTCCCAGCTTCCAGCAAGCTGCAGCCCAGGAGCTTCCTAATCCTAATGTAGCATTGCTGCATAGCAATAAATGGATTATTCTCCCATGACCTTGTCTAGAAGGCTTGCAGGTGCATTCCTGTGATTTGGACAAGGCTCACCTGTACTTGGCCTGTTCTTAGTACCACTACTGAGCATGAGAAGACGACATACTCAAGCATAATCCCATCTTCCTTGTCAGCACATTTCTAAGTTCTAACATTTCTAAGTTCTAGGTAAATGAATTCTTTGGGAAATTTTCCTAGATACATATTAGAGATAATTTTTGAGCTGTGAGCTTTGATTTGGGCAAATCAATAGGTAAATACCCATGAAGAGAACACAGAGCTAGCAAGTTAATGACCCTTGTATGCAGAAGAAATGTTAGGCACCAAATAAATCTATGGGAGGGTTAGAGGGCTACTCTTCTGGAATTATGACTGTTTGAAGCTACAAAAATAAAGCATCCATTTTAAAAGTGTTCTTAATAATTGGACTAACTCCTCTCTTGGAGATTGGCTTTATAAAACATGAAAGAGTTATGAAAGCTTTCTCTGGAAGATGGCATAATCTTCAAAATCGTGCCAGTGAGTACATCTCCAACAAGTTATTTTAACAGAGCTGCTAATTCATCATGTACATTTTATGGAAAGATCTTCCTCTTTTACCAGATCTGCTGGGCTTCAAGTTAGTTACAGTTATTGTGTCTTCACCTGTATGCTTTGACTGGAAGCCTCAGGATAAAAGGTATTATCCCTCTTATGTGCCCAGTTCTTGAACGACAGGGATAAAAATACAGTTTGGAAACTGATTATTGTTACATTATGCAGTCAATTTTTAAACAGTTAAAACCCAAAACCCCCAAGTTAGGTAAGTTGGAACACCACTTGCTGAACATAAATTTCTAGATCTCTGCCCACAAGGGAAGGAGAAGTCACTTTATGTATCCTCTGAACAGAAAATGTGGCATTGCAAAGCCTATGAATTACATAGTGTTCTCCCTGAAAAATAGAATTGCATAATATGTTGTTTTACTACTGCACGTAGTAAAAAATCATTCTTAGGTCCCAAAGCCAGAAAAAACAACACATGAAAGGACAAACTGACTACAAGTTCACTGCTTTGGATATAAAAAGGTATCTGGCATGATGAAGTCTCTTTTAGTCCATGTGTTTTTCATTTGAATTGGTTCATGTAAGGTTCTTTCAAGAGGAGGAAAAAAATGCGATAAATCTCCTTAGGAATAGAGCTGTGCAAGCTTGGGAAACTCGCTGGGCAAGCCAGCTTCTTTTGTCTGCCAAATTCTAGGGGCACAAGAGCCTAATGAGAGCTTAATTAAAATTGATGTGAAAAAATTAAACAGTTTAAAGTATTGTTTTGGGGTTTGCAAAGCTCATACCAGTGAAAGTCGATCATGTTGTGGCTTTGGAATTTAGTTCAATTAATATTTTTTTCTTTTCATCTGTAGGTCCCTCTTGCTATCTCTTGTTTCTCCATCTGAAAAGAAGCAAACTAGGAAAAACCCTGTTAGGAAAGAGGAAAGAGCCTATCTGTCTGTTTTCCTCAGTTTCCCTGAGTCCAGGGGAGTGACTACTTCAGTGTTCATGTCAGAGTTTAAAAGCTCTTCCCCTTTCAGGACATTTTTCTACGTGGTCTTTTGCAGGCAAGCATGAAATCATGCTGTCTGAGCTCTGAGCATATGTGCATTCGCTCTACTCATCCTTGGATGGAGCACACTGCTGAGCACAAATTGATATTTTCTGTCTTTCAGCAGGGGCTTTAGTTTGGGCTCTGCACTGTAAATGCAGTAACATGGCTTCCAGTTCAGGGCTGTCATACATCCAACTGGCTCACGTCTCGGGCAGAGAAACTTGTATTCTGCCTGCAAAAGACTATGTAGACATACTCTGATACTCATTCACACTGGGCTTGATCTGATGCCTGCTGGAATCAGTGACAGTCTTTATACTTCAATAGGTTTTGCAATAATCTTTTTTCAATGCCTTGCATGAAGTATTTATCACTCAGAACTTCTAGGGACTTCAGTGGGCCTTAGGATGCTCCGTATCTAGAAGTGTTAAGTTTTTGCCATTTCAGTTCAGACATCCCTTTCACACAAAAATCAACACTCTTGTTCCAAGCGAATTTCCATTTTGGTGACAGATTTAGTGATCATGAGCATCATTCATTATGTCAGTGGTTCTGTTAGCATCTCTGCTTGGACAACTTTGAACCCTAGTAAGTTCAGGGACGCAACTGGAGCTCGCTTTATTCATAGCATTGCCTGATTAGAGCATACTGTGCACCAGTGCAAATAAAGGCTGGTAATTAGTGGTGTCACATCAACCTGACTAACATCTGTAGTTGGGCTTTATAAAGATAATGGTTGCTTGAAAGAGAAATAGCATTAGAAGTTAAGGTAATTTTTACTAGCAGTTTTCTCTAGCCCCTTAGAAGCACGCTCTCCATAGGTACTCTAACAAGTTTTCAATGACAGACAATTAATTCTCTGTTTATTTTTACATCAAACATATTTACTTAAGCTAAAACAGAAACATTTAGTCTGTCGGCAATGATTTTTGGGGGTTGTTGATTTTTTCTAAAATAAACTAAAATAAACATAGTTCTTTTTTAAAACAAGGCTTCTGGGTTTGGGAGGAAAAAAAAACACTTCCTGAAGTGGTTAATCTTGAAAACAGAATTTTGGGACCCTTCTGTTGTAACTTTGTGTTACAAATAAAGTAGAAAAAAAAACCAATCTGAGTGGTGGGGCAACATGATCAGCTGTTTTTTTTGCTAAATTAAGCTTTACTATGAGCTAGGCCAATGGATATCAACCATCTCTGGACAGGAACATATTTGTGTCACAAGGGAATATTATGGGTATTTTGGTGAATAAGTCAAGACTTTAGACAGCACAACAGAGACTATTTCTTACATATCATTCCCAGGGTAACCAAACTGAAAGCAGAGCTTTCCAAAGAGGAAGCAGCCATCACAAAACACTGACCAGGTGGATGTGCTTTACCAAAATACCACTTCTGGGTTTTTCTTCTTTTTTTTTTTTTTTTTTTTTTTAAACAGCGACGATCTTTCAATCCCATTGCTCCTGCAGGTGAATTGAACTCAATACTAAACACCCTGCTTTTGCAGCCACATAATTTTTACATTTAAATAAGTTCCACTGCAGTCAGTTCAGTAAACACATAATTCTATCCCTGTGACAGGTGTGATGACACCAAACAAAAAGCCCAACCAAAAGCATTTGTCCAACTGAATTTTTGCAATGAAGATATTTCTTGAGGACAGTGGCAACAAAACAATCAAGTTCAAGCCCTGTAAATTCATGTATTAATTTGTTTTGTAGTAATCATCCCTACGTCTGTACTAAAGCTAGCTTCTTATACCGTATGCACTCTTATCTGTGATATTTTCTTTTAGTACTTTCAACACTACAAAGAACTTGTAAAGTCAAGTTATGGCACTGTTAGAGTCAACCCAGAATCTTTTGATCAAATAATCAAATTAAATATCAAAAGCCAATTAAAAATGAAAAGATTTCAGTCTACTTCCACTTTTCAGTTGAGCAAGCATTATTATTATTTTATTTCCTCCACTTTCTTGGGTTCTGCCATATGGCTCGGGTGATATGGATACACAATTACTGAAGCAGGTTTAATGTAGATCAAAGCATCATGGAACTCAAAATTTTACCCCCTTCTCTGAATTTCAGAGATACTGTTTCGGGGGTTTTTTCTGACCCATTGCCTTACAATACAGCAAATTCTCAGTTTACACAACACTTCTTACATCCCCAGAGACATCCAACAAACCACAAAGAACTGCTATTGCACTTACATTTTTCATACCCTGTCAATTCTGTTCTTAATTTTCAGTTAAATGTTCTTATCAAGAGGCAATTAGATTTTCCTTTTTTTATAACCCTTGTGTCTAGCATTATAGGATATAATGTGAACAGTATGCTGCTGATGCTATTATTAGTGATAGTTTTGTTATGTCATATGTACCATGTAGCTTACACAACATTAAAATAAACAGGTTCCTGTACCCACAGTGTTTATAATTTAAAGGAACAGGTTGCACCTGGAGGAATCACAATACAAAAGAACAGAATAGTGCCCTTAAGAGCTCAGACATGCTGTGGGTGGGATGAATACGCCACCTTCTCTGTGACTAGCCAGCTCTGCCGGACTCAAAGCAAACTGCCCTCAAAATTGTTAGACTGCCAAGAAGGTATTTGCATGGGCTGACCTAAAGCCCATAGTGTACAGACCTGCATTAGAGGGCTGACCTCCCCAGCCTGCCCTCCACACATCGCACAAATGGAAAGAAATGGTTTCCTTAAGAGGAATTCAAAGCAGGATGTGTCCTGAACCACTATTTGCAAAGGCATCTTTGTCTCTCTGGTGAGTTTAGGAAAAGTCAAGGAAACCTCCTAACTTGGGCACTCAGTGGTAAGGTATTAGGCAATGTGAATACTGCAGTGGTACAGGGACAGGGTGGCTCCACTGCTCCTTTGAGGGCTCAGTCCATTTTTTCCATTGCACTACCACAATCTTTACAGCCAGAGCTGCGGCCTCTCTGCCCCTTCACAGTTCCCAAAACCCAGCCAGCCATCTGCAGAGCAGCAGAGAATTCAGACACCAAGGGAGTAGCGGGGAGGAGTGGGGGGAAAGAAGGAGAAAAAAAGCAGCACGGAGAGGCAAGTTGTGATGTTGAAATGTTTAAATGTGGTTTAAGCATGGTTTGAATGTGGTTTGGTGTTGATATGTCTGCAGGAAGGAAAGGACAAAATAATTTCAGAAAGGTCTAACAGCAACAAGGTGATTGTGAGGGAATGTAATTAAAGAGATGTGAGACTGTGAGTGCTGATACAACACAGTGGAAAGGGGAAGGAAAACAGAGATGTGGGAACACACTGGCTAATGTAGGATCTTAGAAGCTGAAGCCAAGAATTTGACTACATAAAAAGTACGTCAGGAGACCAAAGATGTGCTCTCCCTCAGTTGACAAAAGCCAGACACAGTGGGGCTTGCTATGCAGCTTTGTGTCACTATTACGCATTGGTCGCGTTCTTTCTGTCTTCATCAAGTTTTATTAACTCATCATCACCACAGGCTGTCTTTTTGTCCTGTAAAGCTTTGTACTCTGAGCAAGAAGTCATTCTTTGCTCGTAGTTTCTTCCAAGCAGAAGAGCAATACCTTTGTGGCTGGAAGGACAGTCACGACAGCTGGATCACTGGAGTACACAGGAGAAACAGGGCAGATCCTTCCTGTGAGCTGCTTCCTTTGTGCAGGAAAACAGAGCAACAACTCCTTGCTAATCCTGTTACACCCCTAAGATGCATAAGTGTACATAGCCAAAAATTTCTTCATTGTTAAAAACTGCTGGGGTTTGGGACCCAGATAAAAAGACAGCTCATCTGAATCTTAATTTGGTTTAAAGGGAAAAGTCTGTTTCATCCTTAATTTTTGAATGAAGTTATGATCAGGATTTTTTCAACACTGAATGCTGGTTTCTGTGTCAGCTAATCTGAAATGTGTCACCAAATTGCAAGGTCTGTCCTTCACAACAGATTCTTCAGCCTTCCCAAGAGCTGTAACTGTCATCTTGGCTGAGTTTACATTCAGATGCACGTTAGGGATGGATTTCATCAAATTAATTAGGTGCCACTCTTCACACAAATATTTACAAATAATGTATTTGTTACCTGTGGTGGGGGAGACACACAGCTGACACTTATAGACATATTTCCAGGCTAGCTTTTTCTGGTGCTTTTGTTCCTTGCCTTCATTATTAAGCAATGTTATTCATTGCTTGCTAAGACCCTAATGAAGAAATCCCTCTTTCATACTTCAGAGGACTCTGTGCTTTGGTTTAACTTGCAGTAGATTAATCCTGTCTCTCGCACTGAGTTTAGTTGCCTGTGACTCCCCTGAAAAAAGCAGGTATTTTCTCTTTGTGAATAAATTTTGCTTCTCTGAGATATTTAACTTCGTGAAGTTGCTGTGCAAACTGCTGGAACTCAGAGAGGATGCTCTCCAGGTTTCTTTTCTAACCTGCTCTGTACCAAACACAGGCACCTTCACAGAAAGGCAAGGCAGAGTCTTCTGCTGGTTGTAGTTTCTCTCTTCTTGCCTTGCTGCCAACCCAAGGTTCTCAGCAGGCTGAGCAGAGCAGTGAAGGTGGCTTGTTTCCCCTGGCTCACGGAAGTATAGCACTAGTTCATCCACAGAAGATGTATAGCATGAGTGTGACGTCCCTGTTCCAGCAAGCCAGCCACAAAACATCTGTTCAACACATGACCACATCAACCGTTTTGCTCTGTCATGCTCAGAAGGGTCCCTCACACCAGCTGGGTGGGTGCGCAGCAGATAACAGCAGCTGCAAGCTGAGCGAGGAGTACCTGGATCTACCCCAGGCACAAAGCTGGACACACAGCCTGACACAGCACAGCACTCATGGTTAGTCCCTGAATGCTTTGCTCCCGTTAAAAATATCCATCCCTTTCTTAAAGCCCATTTATTTTAGGGAACATCTGTTATGCCAGTACAACTGGAGGGCACGTTGTGCTGGTGTAAACAAGCCTTGAGGGAAGTTTCATGCCGTGTTTCTACCATGCTCTCTTTGTTCTTTTCCCTTCTCATCTCAGTGACAGCTATATCCTGGGCAAAGCTTTCCATTCATGTGGAAAAGTGTTATATTTTTAGCCTGATTTCCTAATAACATAAGAATTGTGAGATCATGTCCTCCATGTGACCAAGAGTATGTGTGGAGGGAAAGGCCATTGTATCTGCATCTGATAGCCTCTCAGCCTTCCCAGCAATTTTTTACCCTATTTATCGATCTCAGCCAAACATTCCAGAAGACCGAAGGGCTCTGAAATGTCAAATGTCTGGTATGTTCTCCAAGAAAAAGGTGTAGTTAAAAGTAAAGCATTAACTATGGTAATAGCAGCGCATCAAATACTAGACATCAGAAAAACTGCAGGGTTTCTCTTCCCTCTCCCCTCCACCCACGAGAGACAAATGTATAGGAAACCAAATTTCTTCAGTCCTGCTGCTTGTCAAATTACTTTTTTCCGTAAGGCCCAGTGTAAACAAGGGTTATCTCACTGAATGCTCCTTCCAGTCTCACTTCAGTATATAGACAATATTGAAAGTCAAGAACTGACACTTGCAAGCTGTGTAATGACTGAAACATGGGGAAAAGCATGTCAGAATGGCATCATTTTATAAGCCTTCAGCTCTCAGTTGGCCAAAGCTTCAATACTATTAAGGCTCAAGGCACCCTTGCATGTATTTTGATTTTGCTTTATATACTGTTTACCTTGCTGTTTCCACAGCTGCTGATGTATGTGGTAGCAGAGGCACGAACAGAGAGAAGTTTCAGCTGTAGATGTCCATACATATCATGTCACCTGCCCACTCACAAGAAACCTGAACTCCACTGACAGTTACTTCTTGTCTTTGCTATTCAGAAAGCATTAGTAAGAAAGGGCGTCTATTGGACCAGACAGTCATCACTGACACACGCTAAATAGATAGTACAGCAAAGGACCAATAATGTTAATAACTAATAATAGGGCAATTCAGAAGTAAATTAGAATCCCCCATTTCATTCAGTCTGAAACCTTAACCGGACACTGCTTCTCCAGTCTGTTAAGAAGTTATGCTATACTAAATGCTTAAATTTCAGTAAACTAAGAGTGACCTGGAAGTTAAAATAAATATCCCACTGTCATAAAAGAAACAGCCTTGCTGCACACTGTAAATTCTGGGAAATTCCATTAATGCCTGTAGACAATATGCTTAGGTTTCACACTATGAAAAACCCAAAAACCAGAATGAAAGGCAATGGGCAATTTGATCCCTTTGTAAACTTCTGTAATTTTCTAACCCATGCTTGTGTTGCAAAACTAAATTGACGCTGAACGTAAAATTTAAAAGCATTGTAAAGACATTTCCTTTTTTTCAACATTTCCATTTTTCCTCCTTGTTCTTACTCTGAAGTTAACCTTAAGGTTGATCAAGTTGGAGACTTATTTGCTAATAGCTACTGGGAGTAGTGACAAAACATTGTCATGAATTTCCGTCTTGATCTATTATATTGCATTGAAAACACTGAGAAAGTGATAACTGAGTCATGCTAGGAGTCTTCAGACAGCCTATGGAGTTTGTGAAAGATTCTTAGTCAATACTGGGTTTATTACTAGGTACAACTTTGGAAGATAATAGTTGCACAACTTTTTACAGAGCAACAGCATCCCAGAAGAACAATTTAACTTTGTCTCAGTACCGTGCTTCTCAGATTTTACAGCTTTTGGATCAGAGCTTGGCCATACGGATCAGCACTGGTAGTGACCCGAACCACAGACAAAGCTGATGCATTTCTGTAAAAGATTGTGGCCCCAAAAAGGATGGAGCTCTTTGCTTGCCACTGCTGGGAGAAAGGGGAAAAGCTGGGTATTGAAATTATGTTTCCTTCCTGCCTGACAGTAACGTGGACTCTGAGAATTCAGAGAGGTAGGGGAACATGCATTTTATAGGGCATGAGTAGATCTGGTTTTGAAGCACCAGCTTCTGCTGGGAGGATAAGGAGCTGTTGAAAAGCCTCCTTTTCCTATACTGAGTAGACTTGCTAGGGAAAATACTGTAATACCATCTCACTTTCAGGTATCTGAATGTCCTTCCTGAAGCCTTTTCTGTTTTCTTCAGCTATGTACAGCTTTACTTTGTTCAATACAAATAGGGCAGTGTACAGTCCACCTCCTGTTAAGGTCCATGAAGTGACTTAAAAGAAGTGGGGTTGGCAAACAATCCTTTTCCTTACTGCATCCTTTGAAATGGTTGCTCAGCTTCCCATCTTTGACATTGTTTTCAAACATACCAGCATTTTTTAGTGAAAGGAGTAAACTGAAATGTCAAAGCCTTTAAATTTTCTTTCATCTTGGGTAGGCACAGCTGAAAGAGGCAACAGCTCTAAAAAGTTGTATAGACCTGTTACAGAGAAAGACTTTTTTATAAGGAAAGTTAGAGAAAGTGGAGTGAAAGGCAAAAAGTGAAGAGTAACAGTATTAAATTTGTAGATGAGATGAGGGCATGAAAGAAGGAATATTAGTTAAGGATAAAAGACCAAAAATGTGTGGAGGTTTTATTAGTGTGCAATCTCATTAGAATGAGTCACAGTTGAGCAATTTTGCCTTAGAGGATTTCTTTTGATTCATGGTAAGAAACTGGGAGGCTCTGGAACTGAAGAAAACCAAGAATTAGCGATGGAAAATACCAAAAGTTTAGAATTTCAGATTTAGTTGATTATGACAAATGTTCTGAATCTTGTAGCATTGCTCTGTTAGATGTGAGAATTCATATGAATATGTAGAGGTGGATGGTCTGTCCCAAGACCACTGAGGTCATTTGTCTAGTACTGGAGCAAGATGAGTTATACTTGGTTGATTTCTCAGAGATATTTGTCTAACCTGTTCTTAAAACTTTGCAAGGAAGGATGTTCCATGCTATCCCTAATCTGCCTCTGTATTTTATTACATGCTTTGATATGGATCACTGATAAGCTGTGGGTATTCTGTTAACCAGCTGTGCATCCACCTCGGATGAAAAACTGGTTCCTTATGTCTCATTTTCCAACTTTGTGGATCTCTAAAATCACCCTTGATGTCCCAAAGGTTGTCTCCCTGTTGTCACCGAGGTTAGATAAAGATAAAAAAGGCCTAATGATAACTATTAATGCTACTTTAATGGACTGGCACTATTTTACTTTCTTTTTTGAAGGATTGCTGACAGCAGGAAAACAAAAATGAAACAAAATGTAGATAGTACGTAAACCTCAAGGAAGGAAGATTCCATCTGAAATTTGGGCAAGCATGCAGAAATGGATTGGGAACACGTAGCCAAAGCTCCTTTCCTGCTCCTGGGGGAAGTCAAACAGCAAGGTACAGCAGGGATGGACTGTGTGTCAAAGGAATGTTGTGGGACACTGAGTGGCTGCCAGCCCAAAACATCTGCCTTCTCCAACCACCATTCCCACCAATACTTCAGATTCCCCAAAGATAAACATCCAAGATGCCCTTACAGGTGTCATTAACAATACAGTGGAGAGTTAACACTGTGCCAGCAAGCAGCACAACCACAGGGCCATGAGAAAATTATTTGTGAATTGCATGATCTACATGAGTGTGCTATACCCACCAACACCCAGGCCTGCGACATCCGTTTGTCATCTTTCCAGGAAAATGTTTCCAACACTTAAAAGTTTCCTGCATTTATTGGAGATTTTGGGTTTTGTGGCATTTATGTCCATTTACATAACTTCTGTAAATCTGTTGCTAATTGTTGTATTTGCTTCTTTATTCCATTTGCCTGATGCCCTTTGAGTGGTTTTAATAAAATCACATATTATGACTAACGTTTGCTGTCCCCCATCAGAGAGTCCTTTTATGTCTTGAATAAAGAAGGTCTGCCAATTACAGCCCAAGCCTTTATTCCTTACACACCCAAGTCTCCCATCCCACTCTGACATACCGGTATTCCTTCAGGATGGGGCAAGGTGATATTCACACTGTGCAGGCTGAGAAGTCATTGCTTCCACATGGTAGTAAAATTTCTCATTCAGCTGGGACAATAATGAAGCACTGAGACCCAGTCTTCAATATTTGCAAAGGAAATGCCCTCAAAACATACTTGTGCATTCTAAATAAATATCTATGTTTACACTGATGTAAGAAATGTATGAGAGAGGGAAAACTGTGAATGGCTTACTGCAGGGTTTTATAAAGAAACTATCCATCTGCAGAGATTACTGCATAACTTGGCTATGTCCAAAGATCTAATTCAAAAAAAATTGTACATAAGCATCTACAGTGCTAATCGTTACAAAAGCAATTCTACTGAACAGTGCTAGTTTGCTGGGACCAGAAATGGCTCTGTACTGAATAAGGCTGTTCCAGGAAAAGTTAATCCACAAGTAGCTACTCCTTGTCATTTCCTTCATTCTCCTCTTTCTGAAGCCAAATCTGCTTGGCACTGCAGCAGCTGGCTTCCAAGATAAAGCTGTAAGATCTCACACAGGCATGCTATGGTCTCTGCATATTCACAAATGTCAGCAGCTTTTGTGTAAGGCAGGGCTCCCTCCACACCAGCCGACAGCGACTTGACAATGCTGTGTACTTGCAAAGCCTCCCCTTACGCAAACCCAGACTAATCACAGAAAGGTCATGAAGAGAAATATGGAAGTTTGAAAAGCTGATGCCATCAAATCCCACAATATTAGTTCCTAGTACAACCCTGAGCAGTGAGGATATATTGATCCTAGCAACAAGCCTGGGATGCTGGTCCAGAATACAGTATTCTTATTCCAAGGAGTATCAGTGCAATATTTATATACTGATTCAAAGACAAATTGGTAATGTTAGTCAACAAATCATTCTAAAACGGCTGTTGCCAACAATTTATGTGCAATGTAATTCAACATACCCGTCTTCTGTGGCCAGTATCTATCACAACTAACATTTCTAAAATATCTCCATTCACATATGTATAAGGCATTTTTATATAGTTATAAAAGATTAAAACATTGAACAAAACTATAGATCTCATAGAATATTGGTGGTTGCCTTAAAGAGCAACACGCATTATAATGGGGAAACACACATTTTGATAAAGTGGAAAGAACAGGGATTTTCATTTTAGTCCCTCAATGAGGTTATTGTATCTGCTTGTCCTGGGATTCTTTTGAAAGACGATGGTCTAAAACCCTTGGATCCTAACATCTTTTAAAATTAATTTAAAAATAAACCTCTAGGCCTCACCTTTGCAGAAAAGAAATGTCTTTAAAAACATGAATAGAATGAGGTTAAAAATCAAAAGGGAAATAAAACACAAAGTGAATTTTTAAAAGAAAAAGATATTTCTGATAACTGCATATTTTTTTGGCCTGGATATTTATCTGAATACCTTGGAAAAACGAGATTTCTTTCAGAAGTAAGTTTGCATGCATGTGTGTGTCTTACTCTTCGTGCCCCGTTCCCAGTTTCATTATATGTTATAGTATGTTTTACTTTAAAGCAGTGCTTGGAGGCAATACTGTTCGCAAGCTGGTTAAAATCCTGTGCTATAGCTATTTCAATTTTAGTATGTAACATTGTATATTCAGGAAAGTATAACACTAAAAAGCAGCCCAAAGTCAGAAATTGGAAAAGCTAAAGAGCATCTTACTGCTCTCTTTTTTCATAACTTTGCTGCAAATTCCACGTTTGATTTCTCAAGTAAACGTATTTAAAGTCTGTCTAATATGAAACCAACTTTGTGTCAGGACAGACATGGGAGAGGCAGCCTGTAATATCAAACTGAGACACACTCACTCTTGCAATGTCCTGGGCTAGGTCCAGCATGTGAAGAGAAGATAGCGCCTCTGGCTATGCTGTAAAGGCCAGTATAGACATTAGCAATGTGGGTGTCTTGTGCAGAGGATGTAGGGCCACCAGTGAGGATGTGGCACCCGTGAGTGCTCTTCACATCTGTTATCCACTGGCTGCTCAAGGCTCCTTCATGAAACAGGAGAAAATAGGAAGAATAGAGCACTAGCCTCACAAGAAGAAGGAAGAAATGGGGAAGAGACAGGGCCAACAGGGAACACAAACAAGTTTTACAAGAGGTTTCGAGAGAGCAGAGATGAAGGTGTGGAGGGGCAGAAGGGAAGGACCAGCCTGCACCCAGGCAGCCTTGCATGAAGACAAGCTAGAGGAGGTTTGGAGGACACATGGGAGAACCCTGCAGGACCCAGCTATGAGGTGTGAATATGGGGCTCACTGGCACAAGGGGCAATCCCCTGAAACCAAGCAAGGTAGTGTAAAAAATGAAGCTCAGGTCACCTTCAGTAGAATTTAACTTCTTTTCAGAGAAAATGAATATAGAAAAGATCTTAGTACCTTTGGTGAGTTCAAAAAGAGGCCAAAAAAATGCATTAGTAATGAACTTCAGGATTCATTCACAGAGAAAAGACTTATCTTGCAGGGTAACTCATGTGTAACTAGGCAAATAGTTTTCTGAGGTACAGCGTGGTTGTTTAGGGGAGCTTGCAACAAAAACACGCGTGGAGATAAGTGGGACAAGCTCATGTAATTTTCTTCACTTGATGCCAATGTACAGGGAAATCACATAAAGAAGGCTGTGGCAATTGGTAAGAAACTGTAAGATAACAGAAAATTTCTAGCAGAAGGAAACCATTCATATTGATGAGAATTTCTATGCAAGTATATAGTGTGCCTCAGGAACTATGTATAAGAATTTTTTAAAAACAATAACAACTGAAATATTCACATAATAAGTGCAAGCACTGTGGACAACAAAATAGAAGACCTTTGGTAATAGCATGGGGTGTGGATATTATAACAGAAAACAGTGGGCTAGCAGTCATGGCTAGAATGCTGGTGTTGGAGAATACGCACTGTTCAGTGAGCATATGACCAAACTGGTAAAAGCAGTTGTTAGTGTTTTAAGTTAATGATGTGGTATTCTGCACAATAAATGGTGAAACAGAATCCTTTTGGGTCTAAATTGCACAAGGAAGGAGAGTGAACAAGATTGTACTGATGCAGTCCTGGGAATCAGCCAAGGGCCAGTACGGCGAAAGGGGGGACAGAGCTCTCATTAACACTACTAAAGGCAGAAATCTGACGGGGAACACTCATTTGGGAAGACCTTAATTTCCAGATAGAGGTTGGAAAGCAAGTACAACTTTCTGCCAGGTGCAGTAAAGAGATCTGGAGTCAATTTCAAGAGGCTCTAAAGAAATATAACAAAACCAAACACAACCCAAGCTTTAAATGACCCCAGCTGAGCTCACTCAGAAATTTGTGAAACTAAATTAGCCACTTGGGCACTCAAGAATGAGCAAGATTTCCTCACTCATGAGCCCTGACTTTTTTTTGGGGAAAAAAAGGATTTAAAGAAACAGACATTTCTAAATAGAAAAAGTGAAAAACCCTAAAGTCATAACCCAGCAAGCCCCAGTAATCCATGGTATAGAGTGCTATCATCTGCTTGAGAACAACTGTAGCAGTCATTGCCTCCAGGTGGATCCAGCTGTTGAGGTGAAGAACCAGAAGTCCCTTCCCTTTCTTGTAGCGTCACCAGCTCCCTTTGTACCCAGGCCACACAGTAATCACGTGGGTCTCTCACTACCAGCGCACACATAGCTTGGCAGAGCCCTCATGCTCATCCCTCCAAAAAAATCAACAGGCCTCTGAGCTTGGGTGAGAAGGCCAAGATTCTACTGCCTCCTCTGGGCTGCCACTCCTAGGAACTTCAGGCAGTCCACATTTGCCACTCTCTTTGGAAGAAGGCACTACTGTCATCCTGGTGCTCAACAGTGTAGAAAATGTGTTTCTAAGCAAAACCACGGAGTGGCAGGACCTTAGGAGGGACTCTGTGGAAATGGCATTCTATTGAAGTAGAAATACCAATGATCATTCAAGGGGGATAGGGAAGGGAGGAATAGCAGATTAGCGCAGAAACTATCAGTAAAGAAAGCAGTAAATGAGAGATACCAAAATCCAGGCTCAGTCAAGATTACAAAGGGTTCTAAAACTTCTCATAAAAAGCTTATCTTTATAAAGAGTGTAAGGAAAGAAATGTGTCAATACATGGTGAGAATGAGTAATGTTGAAGAGTTATCATGCTGTGAGACAAAATTAAGTGAATAATTTGCCACAGACTCCAGTAAGAGCAAGGATGTTGGCCACTGAGGTGACACTGGGATGAGTGGGAATGGGAAAGAAAGCAAAACTCAGACTTTAAAATAGTCCAGTTACAGTATCACACATTCTATACTCCAGAATGTATCAGAAACAGATGCATTAAATACTAGAGTAATAAATTATGATATGAGTTGCATTTTGTGAGCAGAGCATCTCCCTTTAAACTGAACATAAAAAAGTACATTGGTATTTCTACAGTTGAAACATGTCAGCCTATCCCAATACCCTTGTTTGATAGTTAAAGACAGAAGTGGTTTTAAATGTAGTCCAGGAGATACAAGCTTACCTCTAATATTCCCATGGGAGACATCTGTACAGGAACCCATCCATGTGAATTTTCCATAGGGTGCTGAACATCTCTTGCAGAAGAAGGATCCACAAATCTAAGTCAGTCAAAACCACCACACAAGCATGGTAGATGTATCTGGCAACTGAAAAAGCATTTGGATAGAGCAGTTAAGCATTTTTTAGGAATAGACAAGACACAAGGTTGTGTGTGTAAAGGCTATGGCAGTTCTGTCCCCGAAAGGGACACATCCATTCTTGGAGACTTTCAAGACTGAATAAAGACCTGAGCAGCCTGGTCTGAAATAATTATTGACACTTCTTTAAGCAGAGGCTAGACTAGACGTCCTTAGGTCTCTTCCAACCTGATTTATCCTACTATATGCCAAGAAGTCAATTCAACCATTGGTAGCAGATCATTTGTCTTCTTTGGAAACCCTCTGATACATACTAAATGGCAAGACTGACAGTAATGCTACATATGCCACAGTTTCAGGTTTTGTATATCATGCATCACTCATGTAAAACAATATAAAGTTTAAAATACTGAAAAGGTGGGAAAAATCAGAGATACAACAAACATGCCAGGCAGAGAGATTCAAACCACTGAATCAGAAAGGCAGTTTCTACCTATATATGCTTAAAATATTTTTAAGGCTTTTTTTGAAGTATTTACAACAAAGAAAAGTGTTACCTATTAGGAACCTCCCATCAGGACAATTATTTGCAAGATGACACTCAGATAAACCAGGACAGAATTCACCTCTTTCCTCTTCACTTATTAATCTAAATTTTTACTAATGTAAATGAGAGGAAAAACAGTGCCTTTCATAAATGGCTACCTTAAAATACATTAATGTTATACTTCAAAATGTTTCCTTCTTCTTTCAGGTAAATTCTTTAAGAGATGTTATTTACTAGGTCACATAAGAAAAATGAGGAGTTTTATCACAGATGCTGTGTGCAAAGTCATGCTGAAGCTACATCTTAGCAGTAATATAAACCAGCTAGATGAAACATAACAGTGCCCCTATTTTGTGGATTCCACCACTGGTTTGACTGACAGACGACCTGCTCACATGCCGAAGAAAGAGTTTATGATCCATTCGAAGTACAAAAGCATTCGAATTAGCATTCAATCAACTAAATTTCATAAGCAACACAGACATTCTGAAATGCAAGATGGGCATGTAATTTATAGTAAACCATCTCCATGATGATGGCTTGTTATGATGTCTTACCCCACATTTAACATTTAATCATGAAATTTTGTAGAAGTTTTGAATTTCCTGGTTATAGTATACTAAGAGAAACATGATGCACTGATAAACTTAAAACTCGAGGATTTATTTATATAGGCTGAAAACATTGTAGTAATTATAAGCATATGTCAAACATGCTGATCTTCACTCAGGAGAAAAAGAAAGTAAGTGGGAGAGCAAGAACAAAATTTTATAAGCAAACTGACGCAGAGAGAAGGGGAGAGGGGAAACTGAAAACTCTAAAGTTCCCTTTTATTTTTCCTTCCATTTCAAAGTCAAAATTAACTGGAATTTGGATTAAAGAAGGTTTGAGTAGGAAAAAGAAAAATACCCAATGGTCATACTCTGTCCCTTTCTGGTCTTTCAGAGGCATATCTGAAGAGAACCTGGGAGCTTTTTGGAGCTGACTCATTTCCAGTTTAAGATGGTTGGTCAGTGATATCACTGACTGGTTGTGATGCTCCGTGCCAATTACCCACCACAATGTCAGTGAAACAAGCTGATGTAACATCTAGATTTATCAAAGTAAAAGCTCTTAAATCACAATGCTTTATTAAAAAAAACCACAAACACAAAAGCACACAAAAAAAACCCCAAAACAAACACAACCAAAAAAAACCCCAAAACAAACAAAAAACTACACCCCCAAAAAAACCCAAAACATTAGGAGAAAACTTAGTCCCTGGAAGTCAGCAGGAGCTTTTGCCATGACCCTCAGTGGAGCTAGGCTTTTACTTTTCCCACAGTTTCTTTTTCCTTTGTTACAGTACCAGACCCTTCAGGTGTGCCACTGTTCTTTGTACTGTCACTCAGTGTTACAATGGGTGTGCAACAACATCTGCAGGACACTGTATTGCTACAACACAGAAGCTATGGCCTCTTTTTAAAGGAGATCACAAAGACTTATCAGACATCCTGCCATTCACTAAGGTTATATCTAATTCTTGCCTTTCACAACAAATATTCCATTATGGCAAAATATGAAGAAACTGATATGCTCAGTGGTATACTCAGTAACTTACCATATACTGCTAATGTATGTGGATGGAAGGAGGAATAATGCTACATTTTAAAATTAAACTATTAATTTACCATTGGGAGGGACATCAGCAACTTGTCAGCAAAAAGATGAAGGAAAGTCAGAGATGCAAAAACAAAACAAATATGAAATGAGAAGAACAAGAATTAAACCTAAGTTATTTCTGGAGGCCCATATTTCTTTCTAAAATATTTCCAAAGGCAAAGCTAGATTGTCCTCAGACTTCGATAGCTGATACATAGTTGTGATGGAGGGTGAGTCTTTCCATGGAGCTGACTAACATGCAGGAGTGCTATTGCTCCGTGCTGTGTATTGATTCATTCTGTCTTAATAAATTCTTCAATTTATGACCGTGACTGTCCTTACAAACAATGACTCCCGTATGGCCAAAAAGCTCAAATTCATGGGTCTTCTGTGCAGTATCTGGTCATCCCCAAAATGTTTTCAGGTGAGTATCAGATATCAATAGATAGTTATCTAGAAGACCTTTCCATATCTGTGAAAATGTTTCTTGATCTGTATCACACAGAAGCATGCACTTGAAGAAAATGCTTTGTGTTGTCTTTTGTGGTGCCCACCACACTCAACACATACTTGCTAAATTGAAAAGTAACTGTATGTAAGCACATTTCAGATTATGATCAGCCTTTAAATAGCTCTGTAACTCTTTATCTCAGATTTGGCACTTTTATTATTATAAAAGTCCTTTCTCATCAGAAATTAATTTTGAAAGAGACTCAGGAAGTCACAGACTTCTGAAAGTGATGTTTAAGTTGCTATGTGGTGAAGTTGCAAAGTTATAGTGATGTCACAGAGGCTATAAGTGTTCTAAAAAATGTTCACTCTAACCAGATATTTTCTCACACCAGAAAGTTTGATCCCTGCTAATTTATTTCCTAGTAGTGCAGAATCAGGCCCTATGCTCTTGTACATTTTTGAGGTTCCCTGAAAATTTTACCCTCAAACACTTCTTCTTTGCTGCCTATTTTTTTTTTTTTTTTTTTTTTTTGGCTTTCTGCTTACTCCCTGGAACATAATGGAAATTTTGGACCAGTAAGGGAGAGCAGAAATAGTGAGTTTAATGTTTGTTATATGCCAAAAGACGTTACCGAAGCACAGAACTAAATGATGCTCAGCTAGGACAATCTGAATATCCCCAAAATTTATTTAATGCAGCATAAAGGCCAAGAAAGTTAACTGTACTTGAGCAAGTTTTGGGGGCAATCTTGTTTCAAGTCCCTAAAAAAATTAACAAAGACTGGAATTTGTTCCTTTGTTTGAGGAAATCACGTGTGAGTTTCCTATATAGACGTTTCCTCCAGGCTTTAAAACTATGTACCTTGAGCACAACCAGTTTGTATGGAACCAGGTCCCTTTTTCACCCAAGCGTAGATATTTCTTAGGGACAGAGTCATTATCCCATACTGTCCCCTATATTTAAGCTCCTGAGTCATTTAAGTGTTATTTTTTAATAAATTGCACTAGATACGTAAGCATGATATAGACAAGGCCCTTCTGCTGAAATTCAGTTGATCAGGAACTGCCCAATTAATACAAAGAAAAGCCCTTCAGTAGGAGTGCCTTGTTTTCAGTAAATAAAATGTCAAGGTCATGATAGCGTCCAGTTTTTCTTTCCACTTTTTGACCTGATTCATGTTGACAACAACATGAGAATTGTCAGAAAATGGGAAATGTGGATGCTTGCCCAACTGTAATGAATAAATTTCTCTGTTGTCATTGCCAAAATTAACAACTTTCATAATTAGGAAAGCTATTGTATAATTTACTGTTGGGAGTATCTGGCATCCTATCTCTATTGAATCAGGGAGAAACAAGTTTCCCTCTCCAGCAGGCTTAGTGGTATAGGTGACTGCAAGAGCTTCAGGCATGACTACATGACTAGGAAAGTCTTGTGCCCTTATCAAAGCTCACATTTCAGTAGATCAAGCTCCACCTTACCACCAGTAAAGTTTTTAGTCACAATTATGCTGATGCAGAACTTCATTCCTCTGGTGCCGAGACACTTATCTTGTAATTTCAAACCTAATTTTATAATGCACATTTTTTTTTACTTTTTTCTTGTTCCAAGATAGTTTTGAAACTTTTTTCCCTACCCTTGTGTTTACCTACTCCACTGTATTCACAAGAAAGCAACTTCTATAAAACAGGATTCCTAGTCCTTCAGTTATGCCTAATAATCCTTTTCTTCATTGTTCCTTTTCAACTTCCTTGAACAAACTTCTCCAGAACTGAACACAGCACTTAAACTAATATTTCCACAGATGTTTTGTCAATGACTTTGATACTTCTCTAACTTTTTGCAAATTCCCAATGCACCAATGTACATTTGTCTTTTTAGTAACTGTTTTACATTGACAGCACGTAGTCCTCTTGTATTGGACTAATATTGCTAAGTCTTTCTTAACAACATTTCTCACTGCTAAGCTCCTAGTTGCTGCCAGATGTTATTATTACTGTTTAGGATACTCAGTTTCATCCCATCTCTGCAGGTCCTCAAGGTTCTCTTATTCTTTAATGTGATATCATGCTGTATTGGTAATGCCTCACATTTGGATAATTGGGATTCTTTTTTAGGATCAACCAAATCGAGAAATCAAACTGACACCTTCAAACAAGATAAATACCCAAACAAACAAAATAAACCACTAAACTGTTGTCAGTAGAACTGCATTTGTAACTCTTGCCAGTTTAATGGTTAACCTTTCACATGTACCTGTTGTTGTCCCGCTGCAAGCCAACTTCTTACCTTCCTTACAGCCTGCAAAGATGCTTAACCCCAAGGAGATATAGAAGAGGTACAGATGAAACTAATCTGGTTGACAATTCAATAAAGTATTAGGCTAGTTGAGCATATCAACCTTGGGTAAACTTAAATTGTGCTTTACACCTTTTCCTCTTTGTTTCCACCTCTTTCAGGTCCAAAGCCAAATCAAAATTGTGAATCTGCTCAGGCTGAGAAGCAGCGCATTGATGCAACTATTTTACTTTCAGAAACTAAAGAAATTTGTGCAAACAGTCCTGTACTGTACTTTGCCATGTGAGCGCAGTGGTCCATTCAGAACTTAAGGCTCTTTACACCTGCAGAGAGCACATAAATATCTAGGCACTTCACAGGAGAAAAGGGTGGCAGTTAGGCACATAAGTAAAAAACAGAGAGCCAAAAAGCTTTACTTCGCTGATGGATAACCCTGGAATTATGTAAGTAATTCAAGTTAAACAAAAGTTGGATTGCATGCCAGGAGAGTTTTTGAAGCTGCACCTGTAATTCAGGACACCCTGCTCCCAAGGGAGGGCTGCTGGCATTGCAATACAAAGGCTAATGGTGCCTTCTATCCATTCTCTGGTGGAATAAACCAGAAGTTCTCTTCTGTCCACTGTCCCTTCCCTCTATTTTTAACAGAAAAATGTCCTAGGCAGCCATCATTTGCCGTAATTTAAAATACATCTTACAAGGAGCTTTTGTTTGTTTGGAGGAGTAGGGTATGGCTGAGAGTATTCCTCCACTTACACGTTATGTTGCTAAGTGACATTTGGCAATGAATATTGCATGTTGCTCCTGTTTCTCTGAGCCAGCAGCATTTTGTTGCTATGTTCCAGATGTCAGTGTAGTGACATGTCATCCCTGCAAGGATCTGCATATGAACTGGAGGAGAATGAACGACTGGCAGTATCTTCAGCAGCTTTATTGGTGTCAAAACTGATACATTGTTAGTTATGAAACTCATTTTACTGGCAGCTTCCAAACAGAATTTCTCAAAGCCTTTAAGTATTTTTTTAGATGTTTTGAATAATAGGGCCAATATAAAATCTACTTTTAAAGACATATATTTTATGAAATAAACAAAAGGGAAACTTCACTGTCTTTTTTTTTTAAGCTTCCTCTTTTCTGTATAAAAAAACAGGTTAGAAATTCATAACAGACATGCATACACCACAACACAAAAAAAGGTATTGAAGACAGCTTATATTTCATAACCGTGCTCTGAAAATAAGTATGTGGGTAGATATTTTGGTCTCTCTGAGATTTTATATATGACATCTATCTCATACTATGATTTTGGCTCCTTATCAAGATGCAAAATATTCCATTTTCCTACCTCTTAAGCAGCTTGGGGCATGTATTATATCTTGTGCAATTAACATCTCTTTAAATATATTCAAAAACATGCCTAGAGCCCTGGGACTCAATGTGTATGCTGTCATTTTTAAAATGCACTTGTGCCAACATCACGACATAAACAGTAAATCAAATAGATGTATTTCTCTGACATCAATCTTTGTTTGCGCTACAGCTATGGATTTACCAGAGACTTTGAATAAAGACAAGCAAGCAGAAGGGTTACCCAAAAGCAGACCAAGTGATTGAGGTGTTACTTGAAGTCTTAACTGAGTCCTTAGTTCCTGTCCTCATACAAGAAGGGAACAGAATTTCATAAAGCACCATCCTACAATGGGTAGGTCACTTCATCCTCCTGGCTACGCACTGGTAATCCAGAATCTACTTGCTCTTCAAGCCTACATAAACACTGTCTTTTCACCCTTTCACAGAAGACGATGCAGCTTCCCTCAGGCTTCCTTACGCCATACTCCCAGTACATATATTCCAACATTTGCTGTGTCACCCACAGATGTATCGCAGGTGGCAAAACTTTTACTGAACTTTAGGTTGGATGCAAGAGTCAGATGAAGACAAGTCTCAGTGAAGTTTTCAGGATTTCAAAGTCTATAATGTATGCTTAGCTCGGAACCTGGAGAGCTGGCCTTGTGACGTTCATCTTACTGTTTGTGGTCATGAAGTTGAGTATATGAATATGTTACTTTTGCCAGACCAGGGCCCCTTAGCTGTAAAGTAGCCGAGAATACATAACTGGGTGGAAACACCTTCATGTGAAACGCATTGGCAAAATGCATTGGGGAGCTGCCTTTTTCTTGTATTGCCTCTAGATCTGTAACAGACGATAAACATATCCATAACTCTTTGATCAGTACAAAAATAGATGTGTTTATCTAAAATCTGTTACAGGGCAATATACGAGTATTTTAAATGTACTCAATGCAAAATCTTATCAGGCGGGAAAGCGGAATGAACCATTTGCTTCATGTTCTTTTTCTATAAAAAGACTTGTTTCTGGAGAGAAACTGCTTAAGAGAGCAAAAAGGTACATAAATTGACCAATTTAGCAGCACTGGTCAGATCAGGGATACAGTAACAAATTCCTGTTCTCCTGATTTAGTAAGAGATAAAATGTTCTGTTTTCCAAGAAACACAACAACATAATTAAGTGAAAAGAATACATATTAATGGTTTAATAAGAGAAAGGGAAGAAAAGGGATTTCTGAAACTGCAGCTGTGCTTGCAGACCAAAATACTTCTTTTTAAATAAATGTAAGGGATTGACATTGAGTGGCTCACTGTAAGGAGTACATCGTCATTTGTACAGGTGTGACAATGCAAAGGGTCAGGCTGTGTGAAGTGAGTTGTTGCTTGACCTACTATTAGTGACTGCCCAAAGCTTTCTTTTTGAACACCCACCAGTGAAAGGCACTGGTCAAGGTCTCCTTGTTCTTATGCACAGACACGTGTAGAGCCTTACATGAAAAGCCTGGTTTCTTCTCTCCAGTTACAGAGATTGTTAACTCCAGCTAAGGCCTTCATCTGTTTAGTCATGGCACCAACCAAAAGATGATTTAATTCTGAAAGCTGACCATTCCGAAGGAAGTCTGAGATAACCTCTTTCCCCATTACAGGCAACGCTGGTGCCTACATCACCCTGCAGGAGAACGAGCTTTGTTTCCTTTACTTTTTTTCTCTTTTAGAGGCAACTTTTGCCAAAACGTCTACTTTCCAACTCTGTAATTGCAAGCCACAGTACAAATAAAGAGCAGGTTCTGACCAATCTTTTTGAAAGATTTTGTTCTGCTGCATGGATTAGCTTTACACAGCAGTGAAGCAAACCATTACATACATGTAAATGCCTGTAGGCAATGAACAAAGTGGTAACAGTGGCCTATAATTGCATTGGGTTGCTGATTTCTCTCTGCATTGTAATTTTTACGAAGGAAATGTTTAGATCCAAATTCTGACTCTGCTGCAGTGACTCCTAGGACCGTGGAGCTAATGCAGTTCTAAGTATACTGCAGGAATTGGATGGGATAAGCAAACTATGGATGTCTTATGGTGAAACAGCATATCTTTTATATCTCGAGGCTTAGCTCTATTAAGGACTCAAAGAGGAAATTGTTGTCAAAAACTGTCTTGAAAATAATTTAAGGATAGACTGAAGTGACTTACACAAAACTTTTTTTTCAGGCTTTGTACCCATCTAGAAATTACACAAGTGGCCAAGTGACTTTTCAGCAGTGCTTAAGAACTGTGGTAAGCTAAACTCTGGCTAATGTGTTTCCTAGGTATGAGAGTTAATATATAGTGCTATATTTGAATTTTATTAGTGTTATTTAAATAACCACTGGAAGAAAGCACTTATAGCTTGTAACTACTATAAATATTGTTGCATTGTAAACAAATGCCCTGTTCCTAAATAGAGGTGTAAATCAAGAGAGGCCCATATGAGTCAATGCAATAATACTACCTCCACCAAACTTTAGATGATCGTTATTTTCAGAATTCAAGTTTTCCATCCCTTGAGAACCTTATTCCTACATCCTAAATCAAAATCACCAAACACATCCCAACAGTTTATTCTATAAATATACCCTTCGTTCCTTCAATACTGACAAAAAGAACATTGCTTCAAAGCTGAGCCAAAACCCAAACCAGTACATATTCCAAAAGTGAAGTGAGGGAAATAGATTCTTGTTCAGGAATTTGTCCAAGTAGAATTGAGTGCAGTACAGCTGCAACATAATAAAAAGCAATGCTGGAATCCATGGCTAGCCTTTCCTCTGTACTACAGACAATGCCAGAGCTCTTAACTCTTCAGAGACTCCTTGGGAGATGTAACAAAACGGCCAACCAGCCATTAAATCCTAGAATGCTATATATGTGGTTATGTAAATCCTATGTAAAGCAGTTCTATAAGAATTCCAGATGAGATCCATAGGCTGAATAAGTGGCAATAACGCAAATAAATTCAAGGATAAGAGGGATAGTCAAAGGCAAGGGAGATAGATAGTCAAAGAGAGATGTCAACGTCAATTTTTTTTCCGAGTTTACAATTCAGAAAGGTAACTGTTTGGCATATTTGATCCTAGTGCATGTCACCACACAGAATGAAATCAGATAGGCATTCTCACTGTGAGTCTTCATAATTTATTCCTAATTTGGTGAAAATTTCCTTGAATCATTTTAGTATGTAATGGTGGTTATGTTCCAAGGCATTTTGGAGGAGTAAAAGAGCAGAGGAAAGCAAAAGGATTTGAGGTGGAACAGCATGTTGGGTTGTTTGTTCTGTCCTTTGATTATGCCTATTTAGTTAAGGCATCGGATGCTTTGGTTTGCTTTTCTGTAGCATGCAATTATTGTGGGATAGCTATGTCAAATAAGTGAATGTTTTCCTTTGATCAAAAAAGCGATGAAATATGCAGCCATTCTGAAGTGTTCTGGGACTAAGCTCCCTAGCACAGCTGCTGATCAAACTCTCACAAGCCCCACAGATAATTCAGATCCCTGGTACAAGGTTGTTCTAATAAAAATCCATTGGTTGAATTGGTCTTAGAATTAGTTTCATCTGAGGGCATACCATCTTCGTAATTTCATTTAGAAGATATTTGCTGGCACCTGTCATAACCTTTAGCTGCAATTTCAAGGCCCTGTTTTTGACAGGGTTTGGGGGTTTCTATAAATATTTACCACGAAGGCACTTGAATGAAAGACTAAATGATAGAAACTATGTATTTAAGCAATATGTACTGAAGAAAGGGAAGTGAGAGATGTTTTTACTACAGGTATTTACTACTCAGGCATTCACCATAGATCTGTCATAGACAAGATAGTGTCAAAACACAGAACACTTTCAAGTCTAGTATATACATATACACAGTCTTTACATTTCAGTGGCTAGTATTCAGCAGTCTGTAATTGGAAATTAGTGAAACTTTCTGGAAATAGCTTTCAAAAATTGGTCATGGAAATGAAAGAATATGGAAAAAATCTGACTAGAGTTTATGACCATGATAAAGATGAGGCAATAGTGAACTTTGATTTGTTATTTGCTAAAGAATAGAAGTGTGATGGCAGGTCAAAGGGATACCAGGCTTCCTGGTAATTTGGATAGATTTCTTTTGGAACTGGTATTTGTTTCTTATCCTTGAAGTGAGTTTTGGTGCAGGACTCAAACCATCAGGGATGTAACCGTGATGTGACCTTACAGCTTTGTGCTTCAGAAATGTCCTTGACCATTTACCTCCTGCTAGTTAGACTGTAGGTTGCGTGCTCCATGGTAGCAGCTTGGAGCCAGTGCTACATGACTGCAGAGGTAATTCTTAGACTAATAATGGAAGAAATAATTGAGGATGAAAAAGATTTAAACACATGGTGCTCAACTTTAGAAGAAACTGAAGCAGCATCCCATGTCTTCTCATTGCAATGAATACCAATCACATATAAGGCTATTGTTGATACCGTTATTACTATTATTAATTTTATAACTATGGACCAAAGGGACCAGAGTCATATTGGGATTGATATAGTACAAATGAGTAACAAAGGCGGCCATTCTTGTTTAAGAGAATCTATACCTATAAACTGGGACACAGTTCAGAAACACATGGACAAACAGACTAAGGTGCCTGTCTGGTGCAACGAAGTCATGGATCTAGCAAAGGGCAAGGTTAGGCCCGAGTGCATTGTAATTGCAAGATCAAGAGTCTAGATATGAAGACCTCTACATAGAGAATCCTGGTTCACAAACTTCATTCTTTCCCAATCAGGACAGCACTTAGGCCTGAGCTTAAGGTTGATGCAACATAGAACATATTCTGAAGTGGCTGGTATGCCTGTGCACTGACTTGAATTGGGAAATTCTTCTAAGGGCAGGGTCTGCAGTTCCAGTCTGAAGACAGGACAGGGACAACAGTAACAAGGAATAAATATACCGAAGACGTACTGTTTCTTCTTTTGTCAAGTGGCTCTAATTGTTAAGTTTTACTTCTGATTTTCCTGTGGCCTTGAGCAATATCAAAGACTTGTTCATCGCGAACAGGTCAAGACTTCTGTCATACATGATTTTATGATAGATAGATGATGATAGAGACAAACTATGTGTATGACAGGCAAAGGAAAGAAAGGAAGAAAAAGCAGAACATTCTTTCTATTCAACCATGCTATACCAAACCCTATCTTGCTGTAGTACTTTAAAAGCTGGTTTAAATTAGCTATGACTATTTATACAGCTAAAGTCTACAAAATCGTTAACTTATTTAACACTTTCTGTAAAAGGTACTGCATCATTTCTCATTTCTTTTAAGAACACTTGAAACTGATTAAACATTTCCCTTGAGAAGCTACCTTATTTTATTTTGTATTTTAATTTATTTCACTGCATGATTAATTTGTAATCAAGACTTGTTTTGATTTTCAAAACCATATTTTAAAACCAAACACGAAGTAATAACTTGTGGATGGCTTGCAAAATAGTAAAAATGTGTTCCATTAAGAAAAAAGAAGTATTGTGCAAATTTCATGCGCCACAGAATTAACCACTCTTTGGTAATTCTTCTAAAAGTGAGTATGATCAAAGCATCCCAAAGGTCAAGTGTTTGGGGATAATGGTAAAGCTTTAGGGCCTAAAAAGTCAAGAGAATGTGAGTGACAGCATAAACGTGAATGGTCATCTTATCTTACATAATTGCCTCTTAAAAATTTTGACTGCAGATTTAAGGTAGTTATGCTCTCCAAATTTTTGAACTTTTGGCAAATTAGTCTCCTCCAAGAATGAATGTTTCTTTCTTTGTTTTTATTAAAATATATGTAAATCTCATTCAATTTAAAAATTATGCAACCAAATCTCATCACATTTCTCACGACCCTTGTCCTCACTGGGGCTGTGCACGGGCAGTGTCTAAAGCTAAAATCTTTTGAGTTAAAAATAATGTTTATTTCTTCTCATGTTAAAAAAGAAAAAAAAAAACACAACTACTTTTGACTCTGACTTTTGTACAGAACTGATTCTCACCAGAGATCTTGGCAAGTGCATCTCTTCCAAGAATACATGCTCAGCGCCATTTGTCCATTAGACTTGCTAGAATTGAGCAAATATCGTACCACGGAGTGAATGGTCCAACAGAACATTTCAAACTGCTCCAGAGAAATAATTGACCAGCTGAAAATGTAAGGTAACACTAGAACTGAGATCACTGAGTAATGTGATCTCATTCTGAATGTGGGTGTTTTATTTGTTTGCTTTTTGGGGGTGGGTTGGAATGTGTATAAGCCAAGATTTGATTACCAGGGATTAAGAGTGGGGAGAGGGAGTAGAGATAGATGGCCAAAGGAGTATGTTTAAATAGAGATGAGCACAGATCAGCCATTTTATACGACTCTCCTGTCGAGAAATCAGGAGGTTGGAAGTAGAGAGGGAGGATAGAAAAAGGTCAAGTCCCCCAGTACTATGTTTAAAACTTTCTCATTTTCTCCCATAGTATTTGGGAAGCAGAGTGAGGGAAAAGTCTTCACTGCCTTTATTTAGGTTCTCCCTGGCTTCAAAGATTGGCAAGTTCTTACTATATTTTTACAAAGCAGACTGCTTTTCAGGCAGGTTTTCTCAAGTTCTTGCTTTATGAGTTTTGGAGAAAGATTCTGGCCAGAGATGTTCAGAAGAAAAAGTGTTTGCAGTCTTTGGAGGTTGTTAATTCCTGGAAAAACTTCTGGCAAACTCCATCTCACCAAAATTTCACAGAAAATGTTTGTTAGAATTTGACCAGTTTAAATGAGTTTCTTGTGTTGGTGTCTTTACCTAGTGGAAGTTCGAATCGTGCTTGGTTTTACACACAAAGTTAAGAAATGCTGCCAACATATACAGCTCTCTTCTCTCCGAAATATTTTATTTATTTACTCTGGAGTCTGAAGACAGCTTGGAGACATGTCTCTTGCCAATGGTATTTGCAGTGGTATTCACAGAGCTGTCCTTTAATTTTTAGAGTCAGTTTGCACTTATTTCTTTGACTCATGTAGGGATTAATTTTTAGTAATAAGTCTTCTAACAGTGTCTGAGGTTGCCACCATTGTTCTGGTGGTCATTGAGCTGGCCATCAGCCTCCAACATTTGAAGGTTTACTAGACTGCTATGTAAAACCACCTTATACCTTGAAAGTAAAGAGGACCTGAATACTGTGAAATCTTTATATAAAAATATAGATCAAGGATCTACTGATTCACATGTCATGAGTGCTTATAAGGATGGAGGATGGGAAGAGGTATTTTGGAACAGCGAATCCTCATGACTGCTGCAGAAGCAAGCTGGACACACCATCTTTTCCAGGACTGTAACAGGTTCCATCATGAAACTAAATAGGGCTTAGACATGGGTTGTGAACTTTTGCTTCCTACTACTGACACCTGAAAGCTCTGATCTCTAAGCACCTTCTTGTAGATCTCAGCTGAAATACTGTCACGACTGGCATATACTCATCTTTCTTTGGGTTGAAATAGTTTAAAATATTTTCTTCCCATGAGCACTGACAGGTATTAGATCCCTCCCTCAGCCTCCATCTTACTCAGATAAACATACCAATCTAATTCTTCCCATAGAGTTGGCTCTCCAGTACTCTAATCAACCTAATAGCTCTTCTCTGTGTTTCTTACACTTTGAATGGGATTTTCAGAACTGAAGTATTTTCCAGCAGTGGTAGATTTAGTTTCTGCTCTTGAAAATTAAACCATTGGTGAATTATATCTTGCAACAATGAGCCCCACAGTTATTCATTTAGGATGTTAGGAAAGAGCCTTCCAGTTTGCCCCAGTCTGTGTGCAACATGTAACACAGTGCTCATGGATGTGGTGGCAAGGCAAATGAATCAAACAGAAACAAGAAATGGTATTCAAATCTGGCAATTTGGCATGATGTTTCTGTAGCTACACCCTCAAGTTCAGACCAGATCTCTATACTTTAAAAAAGAATATTTGTCTGCAAAAGGACGGTACAGATGTTTTTGTGTGCATTTGTGTGTGTACTTTAATATATGTCACATTCTAAAAGGCTTCTTTTAAGGTATAGCTTTATCACAAGTGAAACGAACTACATTAATTTCTGGTGGGAATTTGTGAAAATTAGTGGAATTGCAAAAAATTAATTATTCTCCAAATATTTAAGAATTTAAATAATAATTACTCTCAGCTTTAAACTTACATGAAATACATAACTATCATAGCAAACAGCTTCAAATAATTCATATTCAAAACAGCCTTGCCAATTTATAACAGCTGAGGATCTGTCCCTTTCCTGCTCAAACACATAATATTTTTTAAAACTTACAACCCACAAGACAACAGCCCCGTACCAGGAAAATGAACTATCCACTAAAATGGAAAATAAGAAAGAAAGAAGGAAAGAAAAACAAATCTGCTTTACAAGAAGAAAATGAGACATTCCTAAAGCATTTCAGGATGACCACACACCAAGTGAAAAAAGAAGACAGTTCAAAACGCCTGCCCCACACAAAGGATAACTCCACTTGGCAGAATACAAGACTATCTCCTTTTACTAAGAACTACGCACCAATCAGTCAACACCACCTTAAGTATTTTTCCACCTTTCACAGAGTACATCAAAAGTTCAACACATACCACCAGCCAAGTAGAATATCCAGTAAGCTATACACATCCACATATATCTATATATATACGTACAAACACATATAGCATCAAGTATTCCATTTTGAGAAAAATAAACCCCAGACATTGAGAGCAGCTATATGACACTGTTTATCCCGTCATTCATTAGATTTCTCACTTCTTAACAGTTTCTGATAGAAAGCTATGCAATATTTGTCTTTCCATCCTCATGTTGCCAGCCACATACGTATACATACACAAAAACCTTCAGGTAGCCTCAGAATCACCAAAATTAAATACTGTACAACAGCAACTGCTTTGTTTATTGTTTCTGTTTCTCATAGATGTTCCAGCTATAATCAGAATGTAACGAATACCAATGGACTTAAAAAGGTGAAAGCATCTGAGAAAATTTACACTCCTTTTCTAGGGTAAGCAATGGAATAAAAGAAAAAAAGGAGGAGAAAAGCCTGAGACTGTAGTATCATCACTTTAAGCTGTCTAGCAGTCCTTCCCAAAGGAAAGGGAGTTTTAGAGAGGGATTTGGAGAAAAGCAACGTGATAGCTTTACGGATATTTTACAGGAAGTTCCCTCTAAATCTGGCCATCAAAACCACAAGGAAGTGTCAGGAAAAAAGACTGGGGAAGAGACAGACTTTTTAGTAGGACTTGTAGCAATAGGACATGGGTTCATGGTTTTAAACTAAGAGGGTAGATTCAAACTGGATAAGGAACACATTTTCTATGGTAAGGGTAGTGAAACACTGGAACAGGTTGCTCACAGAGGTGGTAGATGCTCCATCCTGGGAAACATTCACTGTCAGGTTGGACAGGGCTCTGAGTGACCTGATCTAGTTGAAGATGTCCCTGCTCATTGCACTGTGGGGTGTTGGACTAGATGACATTTAAAGGTCCCTTCCAACCCAAACAATTCTGCAATTCTATGATAAGAGTTTCAGCTACCTGCATGGCTAGGAAGCACTATGTGTTGGAGATGCTACTTTTGTTAAATTTACACATTGCTTGGATGTGAGAATTTAGATGATAAGATTAGGGACTTCAACCATGTTGAAGTCCATGGTTATTGAGAAGCACACAGTGAGAAGGTCTGTGGTGGAAAAATCTGATTCAGCCAAACTAAGTTTGAATAATTAGTAAGTCATTCGCAAAAGTGTCAGACTAAAAGTTTGTTTAGGACAAAAGGAGACCAAAAAGAAATACATTGGTGGATCTATGAATCTTCAGCAAAGAGATGACAAAGGAATTTTTTGTTTTAGGTACAATTTCACAAAGTTAGAAGCCTTCAACTTCCTTAGCAAGAGCCGGAGGATACTCCAAAAGATGTGTTAAAGAAATGATTAGAGAAGCAGCCAAAGAAAGCCAGACCTGAGAGATCCCAGAGAGATTTCAAGGCAAGCAGAAGCAGAGAGGCCAAGAGAAGTTATGGTTATAGCAGTGAGTCTGAGATCTGGCAAAGCATATGCCATTAGATGTGAAAGAATGGTTTCATTTAAGGGCAGAGGAGGGAAGCCAGATTGGAAGAGCTCTAGGAAGAAAAAGTGTAAACAGCACATTCAGAAAGCTTAGAGATGAAAGAGTGACTGCAGATGGGTCAGTAGCTAGAGATGCAGAGTCAGAAGTGGTTCATTTATGATATGAGAAACTTAACATGAGATATAGCAAACAGAACAAACTAGAAACAGCAAAAACACAAACCAGAGGAGACCAAGAGGTTAAGGACAGGAATAAGGGAGGGGAGGAGAAAGGGCACACAAGACATGAAGAGCTAATAGAAAGGGTAAGAGGAGGCAAGCGGGAAAAAGTAATTGAAAACAATACCTGAAGAATGTCTGTGTCTTTGACCTGGGAGAAAAAGAAGGAACAGGGAAGGGCCCCAGGCTAACAGGAGGAGGAAGGTCATGTCACATGTTTAAAAAAAAAACAACGGAGAAGTCAAGAAAGAAGAGAGGCCGAGAAGAGATCTAAGCTAAGAACTCCTGTCAGGAGACAAGGGGGAGAGTTTAAGCGGTGACTTAGAGGTGAAGAGATTGATAGAACCACATTAGGGTACAATTAAACTTGAGGTAGTGTAGCCGTGCAGCTAGGCTGACAGCAGAACTGAAAAAGTAGAGAGCTGACAGGTAATGAGGTGAGTATCATAAGCTTTTTGAGATGCAGTCAAAATTATAGGGTTCATATTCATTAATTTCAAATTTCTCCTTCTAGAATTAGAAAGGCCTATATTAGAAGGGGCATCCTGCAGGATGGAATGGATGCTTCATGATAGTTACAGAACATAACTATAAAGCCTGTTAAAAAGCAATGCTATATGAGAATAAGCAGATTTATAGTAGTCATGAAATCACAGAAAAGTCTGAAATTAGCAGACACATTTTTATGACATGCATAGTTTAGTCACAGAGTTATTTTGTGTAAGCTTAGTCTGAATGAAGGCAATAGACACATTTCCAGTAAAATATTTCCAGTTGAATACAGTGATATTTCCCCACATGGAAGACCCAGCCCTCTCTTTCCATAGCACAGTGTTCCTTAGCAAGGTCTGAGAGTCCTACGGCGCACACGTGCAGCAGCTGCAACACTAATGCAAATCACAGAAGGCAGAGACTATGACCATAGAGCAAGATACAGACACCATTAGCCATGTTGGCTGCATTATGAACCAGATCAGGAAACCAATCCAGGCTAAAACTAACCCAGCAGAAGGTTTATTTTTAAACTGATTCATTTCCCAATCACCTTTGCTGACTAGCTGAACAAAGGTGTGCACTTACAGAAGAAAGGGGATGGATGAATGGTGGCAGAAGGGAAAGGAGGGGACAGTTGTCTTTTAGCATAAGCTTGGCATTTTTTTGTGTCTCCCCAGGGACTAAATTACCTTGCAGAGAGACAATGAATAACTAAGTTATTTTAGTCCAGTCTCAAATTAGTAAAATTACGTTGTATGTAAGTCTTCCAACTTCTCCAAGCTACACTGGACTCTCATGGTGTGACATCTTAGACTCATTCCCTGCACCAGAGGAGACAGCTTGTACCTGGCACAAGTGAAAGTGAACCCAAGCTTCTTAAAAAGCCAGCTTATACTCAAAGTCAGCCAATTATTTTTTTTTAAATTGTTCTTCCTTTCCTTAGCTTACTTACAGTGTTGTTCCTCATGTGTCCTCATATAATTCTTCTTTTTCCTCAATGTTTTGTCCACCCCTCCCAAACTTTATATTGCAGCTATGCCCCTTTCCTTTTAGTTTGTCTAAGTGCCAATACTGTTTCTCTCCACTGAAATAGTGACCTTATAACACAAAGACACCCGGGAGCAAGCACAGTTTTATCTGTCTTGCTGTACATAAGCTCCTCTATATCCCATCTCATCTATCATTTCTTCTTTCCTCCTCCTTTCCTCCCTGCTGAATTATCTCAATTTATAAGATATTGGTTAGCCCTTGTTTGTAGGGAAGGTAGGAATCAAAAATGATCATTTAACTCACGCCTTCCAACAGGCTTAGGGTCAAAAGTAGTCCTAACCCCCTGCCACTAAGAACAGGCAGTGGGGACTTAGCACACACAGTCTGCACCACAGGAGAACGTCAGCTGAAATGTGCTTTGTCAGCTGAAATGACACCTTTGGAGAAGCACTGAATCTGCTAATGCAGCAAATTCTGTGCAGCATGACCCACAGAAATACACTGTTTTGAATCTGAAATCATCCCAGAGCCAGGGTGCAATTTGAAGAGGCAGGGGAAAGAACAGTCACTCTGTAGTATCCCGGACTTAGTGGTCTGAATGGTTTGAACAAGGGTTCAAACTGGTTGTCACACTTCCTAGACGTATCTAGATTGAATGCCTTTTTTTTTTTTTTTCCTTCCCTTCTTCAATCAACACTGAATTGTTTACATGAACACTAATGGCTGCAGAGGAGACATTGTGAGAAAGACTTGTTCAGTAATTCATTGGACAGGGAACGTATTTACCCAGACCTCCTAGGTCCAAGATCTAACCACTTGTCTGGTGGGGCTTCTTGGATAGCACCTTTTCTCCAAATCATTTTCTCAGGAAACAAAAATGGGATGGTGTCATTTTTGCTCTGAGTTCAGACAAAATAATTTCTGGAACCTCTAAACTGTTCACAAAAATAGGGACTAATTGTGTTTTAGCAAGCCCTACCTGGAGCCTTCAGTTTAGAACCTTGTTTGGAAATGCTGTCCTGTGAAATTGTGCCTGTTTCACGAACAAGAAAAAGTCTGTCTACAGAGTTCACCTGCTGGCCAATGTCAATTATTGTCAATCTGGTTTTTTTCTGGCCTGTTTACTAAAGCTATAAAAATTAGACAATTTGTAGTAATTTGAAGTGAGTATCTTAACTTTCACATGAGAAATGGTTTAGATTCTTCATGCTTCTTACAGACCTCATTTCTCTTTTCAGCTTGCAGCTCCAAAATGCCCAATGACTTCTCTATGCTTTCACACATACATCAGCAAGAGGTATAACTGTAACTCAGACTGTTGAGAGCAGACATATAGGTCTAGAGGGCCCTTGTTTTTTCTTAAAAAAAAAAAAAAAAAAAAAAAAAAAAAAAAGACTACAGGGAAATGGCCTTCTAGTTCATGAAATTAACGAACAGGCAGAATAATTTGTGGAAAACAACTGTTTCACAGGACCACCACCTGCAGTATGGGCTGGATCCCACAACGTGGAAGAAATCCAGAACATCATTTCAGATTAATTTCTTGACATTTCAGCCTTGTCCTGCACCCCATCCACCAACGCAGAACATATTCAAGAGCAACAAAGATACTTCTGGCGACAAACTGCAGCCATGGGAAACTGGAATGCAAGTCATGCCATATCTACTGACAGCTCATAAAGTACTCCACAGCAGCGCAAAAGATGTATTTTCTATGCCTGAAGATCATGTAGCTTGGTCTGGGTTTTACTAAATAGTACTGAACTTTTGGCTGTTTATTCCCAACTTAGTGATGTAAGCTGGCCTCCCTGGAAGCCAGACTCCAACTGCAGCAACGACGCCGTACACATACACTGCATGGAAAGAGTTACCTAGTAATAAAAAACATATGAAGCTCTGAGATCAGTTCCCTGTTCTCCCTCCCCAGGTGTTTGTTCATGGTTGTGATTTGTGCACAAGCCTATAGAAAATGCTGCGTATACAAGCCAAGATATACAAAGACTTTTGGGCTCCCAACCCCTATCTAAGCGCCTAGCTTTGGGTTCCTAAAGAAAAATGGGGGACCTAAATACCTTTGTAGGTCTCGCCTGCAAGATCCAATTTGAATGCTGGGAGGGGAGGGGAGTGAGGTTTCCTGTTGCTGCTCTCTGGAGAACAAGCACCCTGAACTTTCAGCCCAAATGTTTACTGGAATCACTTGGTATTCAGCTAGCTCTGATTTTATTACACAGATGCATTCATTTGTTTCATGTATAATTAATATCTTAACATTCACAAAACTAACCATTGGTTCTGCACCCGCTGTATTTCAGAACTTCTCATATACCAAGATACTCTTTGATATATTCCACCCAACAACCTTACCACATAATTCCTTTTCTTAAACTTTCTTTTATGGCCTACATCTTTTCTTTTGTAGAACAAAACAAACACAGGCACAAGATCTTTAACTGGTGGTGGACTTTGGCCTTATTCCATTGACAACAGTGTAGTTACACTCTTATTTACCAGTTTAGGATTAAAACCATTTAACACACAATTACATGTTCTTTTCTGAGGTAAGTGGGTTGCTGCATCAGAAACTGATCTGAGAATTAAGACTATTTGCAATATCTTGGAAATCGTCCTGCAGTCCTTACTCAGACCTTCATTTCCATTGAAGCTTTATGAAACTATTTCCACATTTTTACTTTTGATATCAACAGACCCACTGATACTCACAGTTTTTCTCCCTTCACGTCACAAGCAACTTTTGCAAGAGTGCTATTCAATCCTTCAATATGTGTAGCATCATTCTTATTAAAAATTTCATATAGACCCAGTAGCCTTACAGGCTTCTATCAGAACTGCCCGACTATTTTATTAGTAAACAACGTACAAGTATTTTTTCAGCTTCACGTATACATAGTTTATTTCCTTACTTTGTTTATGGAAAGGTCACACAGGCAACAACCAGCACTTCCTAAAATCACTATATCACCTCATCTACTTTTTTCTCAATCACTGGGACAATTCTGTCAGCAAAGGAAACAGGATTGGCCTTCTGACATTTGTTTCTTATCAATCCATGCAAGGTGCTTTGATTTGGTTTTCCTCCCTCATCTTATATGGCTCCTGACAGAACCTGTACTTCAGATGTGGAACTCCTTGCTGCAGAATTGTGCACATACTAAAAGCCTACAGGCATCCAAGAGTAAATCAGACACCATGAGAGATAAATCTATTGATGGCTACTGAACACAAAGGAATACTTGAGCCACAGATTGCTCTATTTTTGTTCTCTTCCTGAGGTATCTATTGCTGGCCATTGCAAGGGAAAAGAAAGACCTCAACATGTCTTTGATCTAACTCAGAAAAGACTAGTCCTGTCATATGTACTGACTGTTTAATAGTATGTCCGGATATTTTCTAGGAGGCAAATTTAAGCCAAGCAGTCAGTAAGACGGAAAATGCCTTTGCCCTTTTCCAGTTTCTATTCCCCATAAATTCTCAGAATAATCCCAGGTCTTTCACAGATTGCTTTTGCCAGAGCTTTGAATACTTTGATATGGATTTTACTGGTCACTGCTGATTTGAACACACATAACTCGCATATCTTCCTTAGACTGATCTTTATTTTGGTCTCTTCTCTTACTCTTCCATTAAAGTTTTCTTTATCACCTTCTTTTACTTTACTCATTTTGCTTTTCTTGATACTTTTTATGTCCTCCTTTTTAAAACACTTATTACACCTTAGCTATTGCTCCTTTTATTCCTACAGGTTTTTTTACATTCATTTTTAATTTTTATTTTACAACCAATTCCTTTCCAACCCTCAGAGTTCTCTTGATGCATTCAATTTTGTCTCTTCATGTATGTCTTAGCTCAGTTTTGGAAATAATTTCCTATTTTATTTTTCTTTGGAATCATGGAACAATTTTTGCTGCCTGTTATATTAATTGGATTTTTTCTCATTGGTTTCAGAGAGCAGGAGAATTGTCCTTATACATGTATGTAGTGTGTTTGCGCGTGCCTACAGAACCTGAGCTCACTTTAGAGGAAATAAGAACAGACCTTTGTGTCCAGGGATCATGGCTGGCACACAGCCTTGGCTAACCCAGACTACCACAGCCACTGCCAGAACCATCTATCTGCCAACCTCTCAAAAGACTTTTGTTCACACGCTTCCTTACAGCAGCCTTAGATTCCAGCAGTGCTGTACCAGGTCCCAGCAGATAGCTAGACACTATGTTTATTTTAAAACCTTTCTTCTCTAGTCCACCACGTTGCAATACAAAACATACCTGACAGATACAAAAGTTAATCAGAAAGGTGAAAAGAAGTCACAAATGATTTTAAACTCATAACATAATAGTTTGAGTGTCAGCAGATGTCAACCATTATGTGGCTACATAAATATTTATAACACAATTGTTTGTAAGTACTTTGGAATATAACTGTATCCCTTTTTACTGGTTCAATGGCATTCTGTGAAAAGATTAATATTTGCAAAGGTTACATACAAGGTGCACACTTATCCATTTCATGTACTATACTCATAGGTATGTATAAGAGATGCAAGATACTTCAAAGATGAAGTGATTTAGATTCCAATCCTAACAATTAAGCGTGAGAGTACTGCCTCTAAGATGGCTGGCAGATCAAGGCCTTCATGAAAAAAAAAAAAAAATCATATTAATTCTTGAAGACAGCTAAAGAACTTAGAAAAAATCTAATGCAGAATTTTATCATTTTAAATTGCCCTATTTTACTGCCTATATTCCTTTCTATTGCAGTGTAATGAGATGCTCATGATAAGGAAAAAAATGCTAATGAAAGGATAGGTTTTCAATTATTATTTATTTGTTTTATGGTAGTGCTTTAGTTACCCCTCAGTTCAGTGGCCAGTATCTCATTGTCTTTGTCACTACACACGGAAGCACAAGGCGACCCCAGCCCCAGAAAATTCCCATCTTGGAAGCAGTGTTCCTCATGACTTCTTATACTGTAGTGCAATGAAATGCTTAGAATTATCAGTTATCTTAGAAAGATTATCATCTGGTCTGAGCTTCAGCAAGGGAAAGTCAGAGGAAAATACTTATTGAGTTTTGCCTCCTAGAACAGGAAGATCTGAACTTTGTTGTGACAGGATTATATTAGATTGACCTGCAACAACTGTCAAGAGTCAAAATTCCTGCAATTCTGATTTAAAAAGGACAGTAGTTTCCCACTAACGGTAGCAGCTTTGTGCCCCACTTGCTTCCATTGACCACAAAAAACTGAAGAAAGGATGAGAACCACTGTCCTCACTTCAAAAGCCTCTAAAAAAGCCAACCCAAGACTAGGCAGATCTTCCAGGCTGCCCTTCTCGCTGGCAGAGGCAAAGTGAATGCAAGCCCCCAGGCCGGGGGCTGAGCGGTGCTGAGCAGCCCGGGTGCTCCTGATGCCTGTCAGAACAAATCCAGCCTTTAGCCAAGATTTGCTATGCTATTTTCAAGGCAGGAACACAAGCCAAAGGTGTTTCTAATTAAAGCCTGCAATTTTTATATTTTGTTTCCAGAGTTTATTTTTAGCTAGATGATGGATCTTTTTATTATTAGAGAAGATAATTTTGATTAACCTTTTTTTTAAAAAAAATAATTCTGAGAACAAAGACAAAAGGAGGTTTCAGTGGAATTTTGTGTTCTGGATGAGCGTGGGAGACTGACAGGGCATACTGCTCTTCTCCACAAATAATTTTCAGTGTCACCAAATGCTGGCCAACATGCAGGGGAGGGAAGATAGACATTTACAGCAACTAGTGTGAGCTGTTCCAGGTTAAATATAAGGGTCTAGCCCTGGTATTTTAAAGCCAAAAAAAATTCTGTCACATACAGAAAAGTCCAAACACCCAATCAAGTACACAGGGATATTTTTACCTTGTGATCTATGAGAGCCTGTCAAAGATTTTGTTTGTTTTAGGCATAAAGTTGGTCTAACCTGTTGAAACCAATTGGATTTTTTCCATTGACTCCAGTGGGAGATGAGTCAGCATGCTATTCCCCAGGATAAGTTACTGTATTCTCTGGTTTCCCAAAGCATATTGTCAAATTCTTTATCTCATTAAAAGAAATTAACAAAATCTAAAATTCCTTGCTAGAGGCAACAGTGTCAATCAAAGGTAATTCATAGCTACTACTATTTGGGAGCTACCTCTATTACTTTTTCATTCCGCAGATCCCTTTCGTCCATTTTCATGTTGCTTGACAGTTCAGTTGTTTCCAAATCAGCTTGCTGGAAGACACATTGGTGATAGCTACACAAGCTCATGGTCCTCCTGCCTGGGTGCCCTGTGAGCCAATTCGATATTTCTAATGCCCACAGTGTTTTATTACTCATTGTTCTGCATGAAATATCTTTGCTTTCCGAGCTATTTATGAATCCCTAAATGCATCTGCAGGGGCTTTAATCACTTCTGTGTATTCTCAATGCTGCTGTTTCACTAACAGTGCCTGTTTCATGTCTTTATTCTTTTGTTACAATTATGAAATAAAGTCTCAGTCTCGGAAAGGATCAGTATGGGTACAAGTCCCTTCTGAATATGGAGTGTCACCGAGATAGTGTGGCTGTCTTCCTAGAACGGGAGTATAGAACAACCACGTAAGAAGTGGAAGACAGCGCTTTAGAGGATACACTGGTTTTATTAGTACATACATATATTTTTTCTCTCAGTTGTTTCAAACAGCCTCAAGCATGCAATTAAAAACTCAAGCATGCAATTAAATTATTAGACACTCAAATTTACTTTTGAAATTATGCTTATTGGTCTGTATAATTTCCATACCTAATTGTTTTAAATCAATTCATTAAACTTTTTGTTGTGCATGGCTTTAATTTTAATCTGTAGCACAGCCACATCAGAATCAATATCAAATATCTTCTGTCTGCATGTCTAGCTACAGAAGGAGAACATTCTTTTGATTATAGCATTGAGGTAAGAAGGGAAATGAACTCCAGAAGGTTTCAGTAATTGAAAGCATTACAACTGGAAGGTAGAACATTTAAATATTTCTGGTATAATACTTGAAAAGTACCCAAATGTGCTACCTAATCTTTCCATACACAGTCCCCCATAAAGATAAACTATTCAACCTTTTCCGAGGTTTCAGTCTCTCAGTGATGCTTATGATTTCCATAAATTTACCTTCCCCTCACCTCAGAGACAGTGGTAAGAATCAAAACATGAAGTCAGGTACTTGTGAGCGTGGATACAATACTGAGCAAAATCCCTTTCCAGTTTTACAGTGATGCCCCTGTACATTTATACTTATGAGCAAAGATTTTGTCATTAACTTAATGTTCAATTATTGCATTGTCTTATACTTCAACATATCCAAGACTATTATTCTACCTTTAAGCAAAAGCTGGCATATTGTCAAAGTTCTGATCATTGACTGCAGCACACATTTCATATTATCATATTCCTGATGCAGTTTCTTTCCCATTTTGAAAATTATTATCCAGACAACTGATTCCTCCTCCTTCAACTGTGTAACAACAAACAGTCACTGGCATATTTTTATGTTTATGTGGGTTGAGGCATTAGCAAGCACAGAGAAAAATATACCTTTTTCACTTAATCATCATCTTTATGTTTGAAAATGTTCTTACATTTTTGACTACATACAGCTTTTCACTTATGAAGATGTATTATTTCTCTGTGAGAGAACTTCAGAAAAGGAACTGGTTTAAGTTACTGTCATGAACTGATAACATGCACAGTTTTTTTGCTTTTAAAATAATCATCACATTTTTCTATACTTTTATATTTATTCAAAAAAGTCTTTATTTTTAGCAGCTATGGTAGAATTCCTATTACAATTTTATTGTGATTAACTTTTTTGTTTTGACTACAGTAAATCTTGTGACAATTATTGGGCTCTTCCCTGGTACTTAAAAATATTGTCTTGAGCAAATAAAATACAGAAATTCATATTAATGAGTAACCTTTTACTTATTCTAAACGATTTGTCTACTTACACACCATGTGTTTTGGAATTATACTGCAAGATATTTGCTCATACACACACACTGCTTATCCAATTCAAAAAAATGAAAACCAACCAAAAAACCCCAATCTTTCAACAGTTGAAGCCTGGCCATATTTTAGCTGCAGTTCCTTTAGAAAGACTGCAAATATTTTGCAAATGCTTTTCCTACTTACCTTCTGCATTTTAATGGTGCTTGAAATCTTTGACATGCAAATTGCTAAAGAGTCTTTGGAACCTTTGATTTTAAAGGTGCTGCATAATTGCAAATAGGTATTGCCTGAGTTCACTTACAAATGTGTTTGTTTTCAGACAAGACTTGGGGAAATGAAGACACCTTTAGCAAAGAGGCTTTAGATTCAGCCACTCATCAGATCTCCCCTTGAAAAGCAAGTGTTATCCTATTTGCATTAATCACTACCGGTCCCTGGTTACTTTCTTCGCTTTTACCAAATAAAAAGAAACATAGCCTTCAAGCGGTGATCTCCACGTTGGAGCTGATGGATTTCCACTCCATTTTTTTCAGACAGATCTTTCATTTCCTTCTGCTTCAAATCCTCACCCTGTAATGCCTAAAGCCCACTGAAAGCCCCTTTGCAGCACCTCCCAGGCAGCTGGGAAGCTCCCTTTTCTGTAACCCGCTGGCAGCTCAGAAAGCACCAGGATATCGCACAGCCCAATCCTGCATGCGACTGATCGAAACTCTGCAACAAACGTAGCAGCATTCATAGGCAGCAAGCATTTGCTGTTTACAGAGCATTTCTGTGTCCAGAAATGTAATTTCATGCTATTTACCTGAGTCACATGTATAAAATTAAGGATCTGGGCTAATAAACTTCTGGGTTTTTTAACAGGACAAATCAAAAATGAAGCCAAACGGATGATTTCCCATTTCAAGTTTGCAAGACAGTGACATCTTCAGACAATCGGAAAGAAGATGCTATTTTTTGAGGGAATGAGCTTTGTGTATAGGTTTTACTTAAAGGTTGGATTTCTTTTGGTTGGATTGTCCGGTGAAAACAAAGCTGAATTAAAAGTTTCATTATTTAGCGTCTCTGCAAATCACTGGTGTGTGAATTCAGCCTTTCTTTTGTTCTGGCAACTAGAGAATTAATAATGTGATATCCCTTAGAAATAAGGAATAGATGGTCTCCCTGTCTGGATGTACCAATATTTTGGCCCTTACACAGCCAACAACAGCCATGACAAAGAAAAAGATCAAGTAAGATATTGCACTCACCCTGCCCAGGGTGCATTCACCCCATCATTTCAGACATGGGTCTAAATCCACTAAATACCTCTGCAGCATAATTTTCTGGACTAAAATGCACCTACAAATCCATGATCTACAGACTCAGACTCACTCAGCTTTCTACAACAGAAGCTTTGTACCTACTCTCAGCTGTAGCTCTTTAATCATGCCTTTTTTCAAAAGTTAATTCAAAAGTAATAAAACACAAATTAAATAAAACTAAATTTTATACTATGCTGTTTGCCTGGCAAATCTTCTGAAAGAAATATTTGAAAGTTTACCAAATAGATCAAGTAATGATATTTTCCAGACTCTGGTTTTATCATCATGTAGTTTAAGCAATGACAAATGGCTTTTGGCCATTACTGGGCAGATAAGTACCAGTACCAGTCAAATGACTGGAAGACTGTGGTGGTGTTGATATTGCTGTTGTTGCTTTACTTCTAGTCTAAGTTGATCTGTGTATCTTGAGATGGTTTTCAGTTGTTGAAAAACTGCTCCATTTGTCTTCCTTCGACTGGTAAAAACAGATGGGTCCAATGCTTCTCCTAAACACCAAGGAATTGAAGACTGTATCTGAGGGCAAAATTAACCCCATGTGACTTTACAAATTACCTTGTATATGCCTTGACACTTCAGAATACATTTTATATTTTTTCATAAAAACATTCCAAAAATTGCATTAGACATTTCAAAGTTGCAGTTGTGTCAAAAAAAAAAAAAAAAAGAGGCTGGGACTTGGTGTGTGTCCTTTGTTCACACAATTTAAGATTTCCCTTTGAATTTTCCCAGGTCCCATATTAAAAAACAATCTGTGAAGATACTTAATATTTTTAACAGACATTACTGATATTTGACAGTCCTCCATAGAACATGTACATGCAGAATTTTGGTTTGGGTTTCTGGTTTTTTTTTTTCCAGAAATTTCAGTATTCATGCTACAGCTATTTGAGTTTATGAGATTGGGATGATAGTAATGGATAAGTTCTCATCCTGCTCCAAATGCCCTGAGTGTGAAACCAAACATACCTCTTTCTTGGGGTTCTCTTATATTAACTTAGATTACAGTTAACCATAATAGTGCATATTTTCTCTACAACTTCCCTGCATCTCATGTCTCTCCAATGGCTCCTTCTTTTTTCTACTTATTGTCCATTAGTAATACGCAAGTCGCTTTACTCTGGCATTGAAGTCAAGCATCAGTGAAAAGTTAATTTTCCCAAGACACACAAGTAATTTCAAGCAAGATCCCCTAAGCAAAGACTCTACAAATTAATACAGTTTTGAGGTTCTGTCTCCTTCTATAATACATTAGAAACAAAACACAAGCAAAAGACCCTTGTGTTTAAGGCAGCAGGTGTTACTTATACCTGGTCAAAGAGAAAGTGTTCTACTAGCTGACTGTTTAAATTCTGAAATGATGACACTATGTTAGATTTTTGTAGTGCTGAATTCAAATTTGGATTCTAGTCCTGCTTTGGTTTCATACCAGTCTAAGTGTATTCCAGAAATAGGGTTTCCTCACCCATTTTCTATGGCTATTAATGGTGAATATCAATATTAAAACAAGAAGAAATTATCCTTCCAGGAACTAACAAGGGTATGTTCAAGGAGTAATTTGCTGTGTTCTAGCATCTTCAGTTACTGGCAGGAGCAAGACTCTAGATCTATGTTTGCAATGAGCTATTATGATGTATGTCATAGTATTTCCAAGAATCTCATCCAATTGAAGGAGATTGTTTTGAAGGAGCTATTATCTGGTGCCTTTGGGAGCCAAACTAATTAACTGCCTTAGTATTCAAACTTCATTTTCAACAAACAGCTCATATTTATAGGAGAGAGATATTTTAACTAGTATTGCGATGCCACTCCCTGGAAACATTAACTCATCCTTACAGATTAAATCTTCTAAAATATAAAACCTATTGTAGCAGATGCTCAGCTGTAATGTTATTCTTTCTTGGGGTGGAAATTTCTTTATTTCTGTTCAGAAAAAAATAATTCCTGGGGAAAATAAAAGAAAATAAAAAAAAGAGAAAGAGAAAGGGAAAGGGAAAGGGAAAGAGAAATAGAAAGAGAAAAAGGAGAAGGAGAGAGGAGGAAAAGGAGAAAAAGGAGAAAAGGGAGAAAGAGAAATAAGCTTTACACCATTAACTAGAACACCGCCTTTGATCTCAAGTGTATGGGTATAATTCTGGTGGTTTGTTTTTTTTTTTTTAAATTATTCCAGGCACAAGTCAGCTCTGGCTCATAACACTCTTCAAAAATTATATTCTTGCTGAAATACGCTCTGTCAAATTGACTGTATTAGTTCTGTTCTTCATTTGCTGTCACTTAGGTGTCTAGGAAAACTGATTTATTATTGGACGCAGGTCCAAGTCATATACAACATGGGGCAAATGAGTGTTTGCATTTTGGAAAAGTAATAAAAGGGATAGGATTCAGTTTTGGATCCTAATATAGTTCATATTGTAACACAGATACAATCAGTTTGGATATTATATGTATCTATTTGAAAGTAGTGTTAAGTACTAGAATCTATGGAAACTCTTGATGCTAGCTAAATAATCACAGTGTGCTATTCAATTGCATTTTTAGAGCTTTTTATATATTCAAAGTATTATGAAAAGTTATTTTACTGGGACTCACTTCTGAAGCACTCAGGAACAGCTCAATGGAGTCAGGGTACCTGGAGTGAATCCTGTGGCGCCCATCCTGCCTTGGACCCCACTTGCACAGACGCCCCAACTGGGCTGCCAGTACCCGGCCCTGTACCCGGCTGCAAGATCAAAGCTTTGGTAGCTTGCTGCCGTTGGATTCATTCTTCATGAGCTTTGGTCTTCTAGTGCTCGAGATGAGTGCTGCCATCGTTATGAGTACAGAAAACCGAGCTGCAGGACAGCTGGATTATTTGCATAGGGCCACACAGCAAGTCAGTGATAGAGCAGCACAGGAGCTGGGCAGCTACTGGCCCACACAAGGCCACGAGCCCACCGTGCTGCTGTAGTGGTCGGGCCATGCGCCAGTACAAGCCGAGACATTCTAGGATAAACTGGCAAAACGCACTCTGCAAAGTTTTCCTCCGTTTATTTTATTATGTAGTGAGTGATACAGCAAGACACCCTATCTTAAAAGGGTAGAAAATAACCATACACCTTCACTGAGGCTTTTCACCATTGAATGCCAGCCTGAAGAAATGGAAGTTGAAACAAACTATTAGAAAAGTAACAAGATAATTTAACATTTTGAAAAATAGGTCCCTTTGTCATAAGAAATCATTATAAGAAACTTTTAAGTTCATTATTTTCATTTTAGGTCACATTTTTAAAGCATTTTTAATGCGCATAATATATTTACACAAACTGTTAAAATGCTCAACACAACATTTAACTGATAGGTTGGATAGCAAAGAAAGTGACATTTTTAAAAGTCCCACGTGGAGAAGGAAGAGACTGAAGGAATTTTGACGTGGCCATTAGCTTGTAGGATGAAAACAATTCATTGATATCTATTCCACGTGTTAGCCTCTGGCCCTCAGGGAGGCAAAAGGACTATTCAACTTTAAGAAAACAAGATATTTTTTTAAAAAAAAATGTACTTGAAAAATTTCCCCGGAAAATCTGCTTAATGCTGGCAATATTAAGTCATGGGCATAGCTCTGTGGCTTGGGACTCCTGGAGCACTGTGCAAAAGCTTGAAACTGGGCCTCTGGGTCCCTGGTGACAGAGTCAGTGTAATGTTACAGGAATGCTCATGGTTTTTGAACATACGGAAGACTGCAGCAGTTGATCCCTGCTCCTTTTCTCTCCCCATTCTTCTTTCCTTTGCAGAAATGTCATTTATTTAATTAGAATAAATGGTCTACACTAAGTATTTGAACCAAATCTGGGATGTAGCAATATTTGGATGTGCCCTCAACCACAAACTCAGCATGCCCGTGCCTCTACAATGTTGTCTTTGGACTCTTGAGAACCCAAGAACAACTGGGGCACTTGGGGCAGGACAACTGGATAAGAAGAAATCTGTGGGCCAAGGAGCTTGACTAAACATTGTGTTCCAAAAGGCAGCTCTGTACACAAAGAATAAGGGGAGCAATAGTTTGTTCAAGTGGCTCAACACAAAACAGATGGTAAGATTTCAACAGAGCAAAGGACTGATGGGTAGTTAAAGCAGGCAGGCACACTGAAGCAGGCACCCTCAGAAGACTGAGATCCCAAAACTGATATGCTTAATACTATGATATCCTAGGAGACTTAAACTTCTGACGTCAGCCCGAGTGTTACAGTATTTAAATGGACAAGTAGTGTTTCCTCAAAGGAATCTGACCTGTTTCTATACACACAGTTTTGGTGTTTCTAAAAATAGTTTCATGGGTCAGATGTTGCCTTTCTTTTTGTTTGTTTGGGTTTTTTATAATTTTCAAATAAATATAAAAGAAGCAGACAGTCAACCTAAAAGCGTTCAGTTCCTTCTGTGGTACTTCCCCACCTCCAGGCAGGCTTCCTGCCCTAGGAGGAACCTTTTCCTCTGAAGTTTAGACAATGAATATTTATCAACTTAGTGCCCTGTCCTTGTTTTCACATTCCTGGGAACCACCTCAAAATGTCCCTTAGGTATAGAGGAGGAAAAAGTGAACTAGGGAAACATAAAGAAAAAAAATCAGAGGTACAACTTTGGCTTCTGATGACAGGAGTGATGAGATTTTTCATTTTGTCAAATTTAGAACAAACTCTAAGATCCTCTATTTTGGAGACAGAATAGAACTCAATACTGTTGAGCCTAAATTTCCTTTTGTTTCTGGTAAAATGCAAGTTCTAGGCTGTAGCAGGTTTTTTCTGTTTTGTTTTGCTATAATTTTATTCCCCTGGTAATCCCAGAAGCAGGACAAGAATTAATTTCAAACAAGGATCTTTATTGTTTGCATAGCTCAGTATTCTGTTTAATTACAAAAACATGTCTGTTGTTTTTTTAATTGTCTTTGAGAAAATGATGGTTCAAATTAAGGGGAAAAATGTTTTGCAAAACTCAACAGTTCTGTGAAACCTTAAACTGTTTTTCTTTATGTTGTCTAAAGTTTTGAACAATGCTAAATGCTAGCAGGTTTTCTTAATATTTTTTAAAGGATCAAAGACTTAAATCAGCTATTGATTATGGTCAATTAAGCCCAGAGAAGAAACAGTGATTTACTTTCCTAATCACACTATCATGCTAATATAAATAACTTTTTGCATTCACTGTGGGTGAAATTGTTCTGAACATGTAGGTCAACAAATAGATAATTAGACACCAAAATTTCACTCAGAGCTCAGGCTTCCATATTACCATGAACATTGTGTAGATTCTCTCTCAAGAAGACAAACATCTGTTAAGCAGGGAAGGGAGGATTTGTCAGCTGTCTTTGAGAAATAAGAATGCAAAGTGGAAATAATCTGCAAATTTAGTTCACAGTCCTGAAAGTGAGGACATGTTCCAAATCACCAAACATTCAGCCAAAGCTTGGGTGTCACATGAAACTACATTTACTGGAAAAAGGACATCACAAGATGTACGTGATCTACATTGCCACTCTTCACAGATCACTGGAGAGTCTGCCACTGGGTATTAGTGAAAAAGCTGAGAAACTCCAGAATGATCTAGAACTGTAACAGAAATTATACAATTTAAAAATTCAGCAAAGAATATTTTATTTCCTACTGATCTTTTAAAACACTGTAGTCTTCCAATAATGAAAAATTACCAGCAATTTTGTTACCAGCATTTTAACAGAAGAGGCAATAAGGTTTTTCTCCAGTGCCTGTGCTAATTCCACCTCTCCCAGCTGTGGTGCATTGAAGACAAAGGGAGAGATACACAAGGGCTTAGACTGGCTTTTGCTTTTTGATGATCATACAAAAATGTTCTCTTAGGATTCAGGAAGAAACAAAACCATTTGGAAATACTGTTATGTGGGCACATAAGATCTCTGGTTTTTTACACGAACAGGAATGTCCAACAAAACTCAGCTACATACTCACCTAACCTACAGAACTCCATCAAAGTCATTAAAAATCAGAGGAGACAGAAAATTATGTAGCTCTGAGTACTGCCATTGGGAAATATCTGCCATTTGGTCCCATCACCTCATTCCATAATTTGATTTTCATATTGCCCAGCATGTGTATACATCCCAGAAATAAGTTCTCTCCAGCTGGTGTTCTCTTCCAGAATCCAAAGTTTAAAGCTGGACACAGCAGAAGTACTAAAAACTCCTGTAACCTATGGTGTGTATAATCCATCCTTCTGCTCATTTCTACTGTGGTTTTCAGAAAGTGACATTTAATCAAAGCAACAGAAACAAAGTGAAGCAAATCTTGAAGGATATACAACACAATGAATGCAATGCAGATTTTGATAACAGATGTGCAACTGACCGTATCCCAGCGGGTGATTCACTAAACATAAACCTTTTGTATTTGAAAATCAAGTATAATAGAGGTGAAACCTCAGCTCTGTTGAAAGGGAGAGGGAGTTTTCTCTGATTTCTATTGGCCTGGATTTTACCCTAGGCACATTTTCTCTTCTAAAAGCACAAACCACATAGAATTAATTGAATGGACAAATTATATTGAAGGGGGTTTGTTGTGTTTCCGTCTTTAGACATGCACCATATACTGTAGACCTGAGATGGTACCAAAGAGACACCAATTTGAATGACAGACTTGACTTCAAAGAGTCAGTGATATAAACCCAGATCTTCTATTTATATGTTTATGATATTCAGGAAACTGATCACTTAAATAACTTCACTGAATAGTGTCCTTGCACACATATATTTTATTTCAGAAATGAAATTAACCTACACCCTATAAGAGGATTTTATTATAAGGAATACTTAGGTACTTTATTTGAAAAATATCCTATAAATGGTTGAATAACTTATTTGATGAGATCAGCCAATTATTCTCACTGAAATATTTGTGAATTCTGTATTCTAGTTACTTTAACCAGAAAACTAAATGTGAAGCTGAGGCATCTTTAAATAGTTTACTTATAGTGTGTATCTAAAATTTGTTTGAGTGTTTAGCCAAGTAGCATGGAGGCATCATTTCTGCAGAGCCAGTATTAAGCCCTGGCTCAGCCAGGTGCTTAACTATATGCTTTCCTGCAAAAATGTGAGATAAGTCTGTCTGCAAGAATAGTATTGCTGTCAGCTGCAGCATCAGTTTGTGTGTCTTAAAATAGATGTTATCTCCAAACTTTTGCTGAATTCCAAGTTTTACGACTATTTAAAAGCCAGTGTTTGAATGATGAGGTCTCTGACACGAAGAACATCGCTTTGTTTCTTTTAACTTCTTAGAGTGATCTGTGAATTCCTCCATGAGCTTTCCTTCCCTTAGTGACCTGAGATGACCTGAATTAACTATGATGCACTATGTGGAAAACATTCTCTCCAATCCATCCTCCCCAATTTCTCACTTTTATTTTATTGGCCACCCATCCCTATTTTTTCTTTTTGTTGTTGTCCAAAATTTCCTATTTCCAGCATATGCTTTAAGATTAAAACCCTCTTATTTGGCAGACAGTATAAACACTGTACCTCAACAGATGTTTTTAGTGTCAGTGCAAGAAACGGCCACACGCTGATGCGGTTCTCCTTGGCACCATTTCTTGTCTGGAGAGACTGACACTGCATGAATATATTCATTTTGCTCCTGGGTTCTTTTTGTCTTTTTTTTTTTTTTTTAACTCCTTTCCCCTCTCATGCCACTGTGGCAAATTTGGTGTTTCTGTGACTTGTTTGCTCTTCACGTATGACTGTCTTATAAGTCGTCTAAGTCTTGTTCTTGAAGATGCCAACTGACCTGAATTTACCCTTGAGCACCTCTCCCTCCCCTTTGACTGCGTTACCAGGAATATGTTTTCAGGTTAACTTGTAGCCTTTACCAGCTGTTTTCATGTGTCTCAATATCACTATTTCTCTCCAAAATGTATTGCTATGCAGGCACATGTATCAAAAGAGTTAGGGCCTCAGTAAGTACTATCCACAAGTTCAACAATTTTTTCTATTTATTCAGCTGGTCATGTTCTTGTATGAAGGAGGTGGTTTTTTGTTTTTTGTGTTTTTTTTTTCAAGCTGTATTTGAACCAGGGGACAGGTTATGTAAGGGCATAATAAAAATATGGCTTTTGTGAAGGCACAGGCAAGATCCAAAAGAGACTTTCTTTCTAAATCTCCTTCCGTCTCCTAATCTGGATGGATTTTTCTGGCTTTCTGATGACAGGGGAGGTTCTTCTGTGCAAATTTGTGCCAGGTAACAGCTGAAAATGAGAACTGGAACAGTGGATAAGCGCAAAAAAGTTTGAAGCTAAAGGCTATGAAATTATAGTGCAATGGTGACCATAAAAATCTCTGCTGGCTAAGTGTTACCAAATGGTGCCATATGAGACACCACAACATTTCCCTAAGCTTGCGAAAGGCCATAATTGTGGTACTACAGACAATCTCATGTGGTAACTGCTTATAAAAATGGACTCTTTAATGGAAGTCTCTGTGCTATGTCTTTTCCTTTAATGCCCCTCTGCAAGAAAAGGGAAAACAGTTAAGTGAAGTAGATGCTGGAAGAAAAAAAAAATCAAGTTATGGGGCACTTGATTTTCAAAGAACAAACATACCTGCCACATCCACAGCCTCACCATGAGGATGCTCACCTGCCTGCTGAACAGCGCTCTTTCTGCAGTTCAGAAAAGGGATCAGAGAAGGCTATCTCAGCTGACTGCCTTAGGTAGCAACAGTGTTCTCTCCTTCTCTCCCAGCCTGTTGTCTTCCCAGCCACTCAGAGAAGGAATATACTCTTTTAGGCCACCTTCAATAAAATGGAAAACCTGAAGTGCCAGCCCACTCAGACTGTGAAGGATGGGGGCTGTAATCAATATTGTCCACTTTCTAGTCAATGCTTCTAACTGCTAAGCTACGACACAAAGCACAGATCTGTAGCACTGGGTTTTTTTTCAAAGAATGAGCCCTGCTCAGCAAGGCATGGATCCTTTCAAAGTCAGCATCCAGAAGGGGATGCAGTCCCGGTACTCCAGGGAGCAATGGGAGCAACTGCTTTCCCTTTTGCAAGCCATCTCCTGGAGGTGCTTATCTCTTCCCCAGACACTAGCTGGGAGCTCCCTGCTGGGCTTGGGCACCTGTTTTAGGCACAGATACTTTTATACTGAAGTTGTCCCTTTGGAGCTCATTGCAGCAGACAACCAGCAAATGATGCTGCCCAGAGGTGTATGGTGTCCCCCCGTCTTCTCTACAACAGCTTCAGGGGAAATGCTGCTCCTGTTTGGAAGGAGCAGTCCAGGGAGCAGCTCCAAGGGGCAGCCCCACTGCTCTTTTTACTTTTTACTTGCTACAAATCCTTGCTGGACTCCCTGGGCCTTCCTTCTCCCTCTGCTTTGTGCAAGCAGCTGAAGACATTACTTCAAATGTTAGGGTGATGGAGATCAGCCTGACCTTAGATAGCACTCAGTGGACTATCATATCTCTACTGCAGCCGACACAAAACACACAAGCTTTTAGTATCAGGGGTACATGTCTCATTCTTCCGGCTGCTTTTCTCGCAAACAAATATTTATTTTGGAGAAAGCAGGGGAAATCCAATTCTCTGCTTGTGGTTTCGATTCCTTTTGTCTGCAACATGTTCTGCTAGGGAAGTGATGCACAGCGGTTTCTTTTTCAAATTTGCTTCTGGCTCTGCGAGAAGGTGGGTGGCAGGGCAGTTGGAAGTCATCAAGCAGAAGCAATAATGTTTAGTAACCTTTTGTATAACTGCTCTCCAACCATTGCAATGGCTCCCTTTTTCTGTTCTTACTGGGGGACAGATCCTGGGAGGTCCTGAGTAACTTTGAATTTAGCTGAGAAATTCCAAGTCCTGTACTTAAACTCCTAAGTGTAGCACAGAAAAGCATCACAAAATCTTTCTTATCCATGCTGCAAAAAGAGACCCAGCCATACAACTGGGGTAAAATGAAGCAAGTCTCCTAAGGGCATTAGAAGAAGACAGCAACAGGGCAATTAACATGAGCAGGCTGCCACAATAACCTCCTCGTGCTGAGTCAAATGCCAATCTGCTGGGCACCAGTTGAGTAGATAGGATCTTTAGGGGATATTTATATCCAGGATGGAGCAGGTGCCAGATTTTTTGTCACTTATTGCCACCAATTAAGCAAGTGTCAGCATGAAAGACATGTTCAGAAAAAAAATTGCCTCTAGATCCCAGTAGTTGCAACTGGTTACTTGCTAATGACAAACAGTGATGACTGGTGATATTTATTCATTGGTAGACTTTCAAAGCAAGAAGTAGAGCTTAGCATCCCTGGTTAATGCTTTCCCAAAAGCAGTATGATGGCCCATTCAATGTGCTAATACTCAGTTCTATTAGCATTTTTCATGTGCAGATTTTGGAAAGGAAGAGAGATGAATTACCAGCAAATGAAGGTTCTTCATCTCTGTAGTGCACAAACACATTCAATGCCATGGAAGAAAGCAGGGAAAATATCTGCTTCCTGACTGTGTAATTTTCCCTTCTACAATATTTTCCCTTCCATTCCTTTCTCTAGAGGAAGAAATTATTCTCTGTCTTCTTTGATGTCCACTGCAAGGAGAAAAGTTAAGAAATCTATATGCGTATTTTGAAGAAACTTTCTTACTTTTAAATAAGCTGTTCTTCTATTTTACAGTGATTGCACACATGCATATTGACACAACGTGAGCACAGAGGAAGGCTGCGTATTTACCACAGAGAGGTAATGAAAGTTCTTCATGCCAATGAAGATTGTAAGAACACTGCCAAGTGCAGCACCATTCCCAGATGCTTCCGGGATGGCCCAGGGTCTCATGAAATTGAAAAGAGCTCCACATGAATGCTCAGCAGATGACAGGAAAGGTGAAATTTCTCAGCGTTACCACCCACTTAGCTGAAGAGCTGGTGGTGTTCACTCCAATCATGGATTCAGCCTTCACTGCAATTACAAAACAGGCCATGACAGCTTCTTATCTACATGAATAGTCCGCACACAGAGATGACAATGTCCTCAGATCGCTCAGCTGTTGACAGAAAGAGCCTCAGACAACACCTGGAATTTCTGATCCTGTCAGAAATCAAGAGAAACAAGAAATAAGGTAGGGACTTACTGCCATTCAGAGTGTGGAGAAAAGACATGAAGATTAGATAAAATTTAAGCTTCTGACTGAGATGGAATTCTGAGCCAAAAATAAGGACGCTCTCGAAAGAAACATCCCATGAAGAATGGATATGATACAGAGGAAAAGACTCTCTTACCTTCCAGGAGAAGGCAATATTCAGAAATAAACATTTCTTTGGTAGACAGGTCAGTAAGGAAGTTGCTGCAGGTTCACAGGAAGGATGCAAGTGTGGGTCTTTAGCACCATTTTCAAGTCTCATGGAGAAATATCCTTAACAAGTGGAAACAATATGATCAACCCTTTCAGAAATTTGAGGACCAGGATTCAGATATCTATCTGCAAGAAACAGAGGATACTGCTCATTTTGTAAGCAGATTCCTCCTTACCATGGCCCAACAGATCCAAAAAAAATATATTAACTCAATTAATCAGGTCTTAAAAGGCGCACTAGTCTTTTCAATTACATCCAGGGTTTGCCTTGTCCCTGGAGAATGATAACAACAAGCCAACACTGGTGTCTCGAAGAAGTATGAGTGCTCATCCTGAGACTCTCCGCACATTTCTAGGAATGAATACTAGGCAGTTGTCACTGAAGGCTAGGGACTCCTTTTCTTGTGCTCTAACTGAAGTCTATCAAAAGACCCAGCAGCAACTCAGCAGAGCATTGTCTCTACTGAAGAATGAGCTCTCTCCAGCTTCCAACAGACTTTCTGCCCACCCATCATTATTTGCATTTATTGCCTCTCATAAAATGCACATTTTATTCAAAGAAGAGGAACAAAGAAATTTCTGCTGGTACTGAAATCTTGGTTCGTATCTCAGGGCTAATGAGGGAAATGTGCTCCTAACACCTCAACTACAGACAGCTGGTGCTGGAGATAGATGCCAGAAGGATTGAAGACACTCACATTGTCAGTGTTGAAGGGCCTGGGTTGGTGTCATGTCCCAGCAATCATGACAAGCAAGAGATTCCCAGAGGAATGGTCATCAACAAGATGTTCAACAGAACTGCTTCCAACCACTTGGCACTACGGATGAAGATCCTGTTACAGTGGAGTTGCTACTACGACAAGGGTGACAGAGCTAGCCTCTGGATGTCAGGGATCCGCTGGAATAAAGCCATAGAAGTTGGCAAGTACTATTTTTTCTTGGAATTCTTTTCTGGGCAGATTTAATGGGCAACTGGAGTCTGGGGTTAATGGTCTAAAAAACAAGTGTAAGAAAGATTTCAGGGCACAGGAACATCCTCTAAAACACTTACAAATTTTGGTGCACGAGTTCTTAATTATTGGTCAAAGCAGGAACACTGGCAGAGAAATTTCTGAAAGTGAGGTTCTCCCCTCCTTCAAGCTCAAGGCTTGAAAGGTGGATATTTTAGAGTAGTATGGAATATGCCTTTCTCCTAAAAGATGAAGACATCTTGCCCACCAGTATGTGGAAGCCAGAAGGAAGTCAGTCACCTTCTTGGGAAGGTTCAAATAAAACATGGAGAACTGAGGTAAACATGCAGAAGCTATCCACAACTCCCCAAAGTCAATGAAGGCAAGAAGGCAATGAAGGAAAGAACTGTTCCGGATTTACCGAAGGAAGTCTAACCCAAGATAACACACTGTTGAGAGATGTCAAAAAGCAAAGAACTACAGCACAACTGTGTTGTTGAGAAGGGAAAAGAAGAGGCATGTCTTGTTGTACATACCTGCCTAAATCAGAGAGCTCACAACACTAAAGGTTTTGAATGAATAAAATACTTTTTCTCAAGTGGCAGGGTTTACATATATCCCCTGTGTGAAAGTATATGTTGATTATCATTTAAAGCCAGGAAATAGTCTTACCTGTCTATTCATATATAGACCATACTTTCTGAATATATTTCAAAATAAAAAGTCTTCACTGGTGGAACTTGCGAATTTTCTTTACAATGGTGTAACAAAAATTTAGATCTTGCCTTAATCCTTAAACTGACAAGACAAATTTTAGTATTTACCCTATGAAAAGAGCAAACAATGGCTTTGGAAATTGCAAGATTTTTAGTTTATATTATTGCAACTTGGAAACCTATTTTTTTAAAATGGTATTATGTTGGAGGTCATGATCTTCCAAATATTGAAGCACTTGTTTATAGTTTGGTGTTTAATAACTGAGTGCATTAAACACTTTCTGCTCTAAATTTACCAGTTCTTGGAGCTTCACCAAACTCTCTGCAGAGTGCTGCTCCAGGAAAACACTATCCCAGCTCTGATGACAGCTTAAATTGCTTTGTATTTTTAAAGCATTAATAATTTGCAATATTAGAAATAGACTGAAAAGAGGTGATTAATTACTATCATTAAGCAAAGCCTCAGACAGACGTTAATTACTGTTGTCAAGCTAATCCCAGATCTGTGTTTCATATTTACTTCTCTCCCTTATTTTCTGCTTTTATTTTAGATTTATGGGATATACCCAACAGAAGCATTTTTGGCGCATGCATTTGTCAAGCCATTCGCAGAGTGACTGATAAATGCCAACTCATATAGATGAAGTTATGCTACTGGACTGTGGTTACCATATTCAACTGTGCGCATACTAAAATTAGGCACATGTATTCCCATTTAGCCACTTGAGTCATTCACATCGCTAAAGAAAAGGCCACTTGTTTAGGTGCGTTTAGTTAAGTGACTAAATTGAGACCCCATGTGGCATGCATATTACAAAATAACAAGACCTTGTTCCTTAATAGCCTCCCACGAAAGCCAACGGGAGTTTAGCCATGGAATTCAAAGGGGACTGACTGCACCCAACTAGTGGATTGTGTAATAGCTTTTATTTTGATGTTAAGATTTTGGTACTTTTTCTCAGTAAAAAGATTGAAAACACAAGTTAATAAATCTTCTAATTAAACCACTTACCAATATTACAACATTAGCGTTGGGATAAAAACAAGCAAAAAGAAAGGCAATTATAAAATCAGAAAAGAAACAAAGACAAAAGAAGAAAAAGGACTGGTAGGTGGACTCTGTGTTTGGCTGTCAGTTTGGCTCCTTCACTCTCTCCAAGGAGTCCTTTGGGGGACAGGGCTAGGCGGCAGATTTCAAAGGTGTTGACAAGCCTGGCAGACCAGCGATTGCAATTCATCCCTCAGCAACAATGCCAGGCAGCTGTAAATGACTCTGCTTCATGATGGCTCCAGGATTAGGGATAGGTTTTTGCTTTAAGTCCAGTATAGACTCCCTGCTAAGAGGCTCAAGCTTGCTTAGACAGTGAATGCTTTCAGTCTACAAGCCACAAGTCCAGTTTCTTTTGCCAAGATAAAAGGGGCAGAAACCTTTTTAAAAATGGGAAAGCACTTCAGGAAGTAAATAAAAGGAGTGTGAAAGGGACCCCACTAAGCTACTTTTCTTTCAAGGGGATGTATGTTCTGAAATCCCTTCAATAGTTTGGAAGCCTTCCATCATTAATTTGGAGGCATGTTACAAATTTTGTTCTTGTGCACAGGATAGTACCATTCAATGTTGCACAATAATAATAATAAATTACTTAGATTTTTAACAAAGGGTGGGCACGTTTTCCAAAATGCCGCCTTTGCAGCTTGGACATGCCTCTTCCAATAAACCAAAACGGTCTATCCTTCAGCTACCTGAGCCGAGCATCAGGTTATGAGCAGAATCAGCAGTCAGACAGTATCTGTGGCAACATCATGGGCGCCAATAGACAGGACCTGCCCCTCCACCCCTGCAAGGGGCTGTAAGGCACTCACATAGCCATGCTACTCTCTAGATCACTTGTGAGGTAACCAGAAACACTGGACACTCATTCCTCATAAACTGACTTCCCAGGGTAACTAAACTTTTGTTTGCAGTGTGAGGAAACAAAAGGGACAAGAATGACTGAAAAACAGGCTACTTTTTTTATATCTTCATACATTTAAAATAAAAAAGGCAGCAGCGAGGGTGTTTACTCGCACTTTCAGCATTGCAAACCTGCAGAAGGAAAGATGAGGTTTTGGCTTAAAACCAAAACCTCTTAATTTACAATTGTGATTATTACACACTTCACCTTGAGCCACTGATATAAATGGAGTTTTGCCATTGGCTTCACTGAAACTAGCAACAAGCCTTCAGCTGGTAATTTTAAGCCTATTTTACAGCTGTAAGCCAATGCTGAAAGCATATAGTTTCTGATGCATTACAACTAAGAGCTGCCTAATGAACATCATCTTAGAAGATCACTTTCTTTTATGTATAATTTATTATGTCTTCATCAGTGAAACCAATCCAAAGCACAGATGCAGAGCAAATATATTGGGGTTGAAGTTAGAGCTACAGCAGAATACACAATGGTAAATGTGCAAAATACTTTATCTTTCTTCAGTAGTTCCAATGGAAGCTGGTAAAAAATTTAAAGAGTCTACTATAAGCAAATACTTCCATCTTTCAGCAGACTTCGCAAAGTTAAGGGAGCTGTGAAAATAAACTAGTTTCAACTCATTTTTAATAAAAAAAACCAAAAACAACCAAACAAAAAAACCCACCCCACCAACCCTAAAGCATCTTCCTTTCTAGGTTCGTCTTTGAATACAATAAAAATGACTGTTTATGTCAGTACCTGAGGGGAAAAAAAAAGTTGCCACTCTGGATAACATCAAGAGAATTAAAATTTGTGTACTGCTCTCTTTCACTGCCACTTTTCTGTCTTCCCAGCAGGTGCCAACAACACAAACCGCATCCAATGATTCTAAAACACAATGTGTTCTGAAACATGTGGCTGACTGACAAAAAGAAACCCTTTTTTATCTTCTTCTTTCTTTCACGGCCTAAATTATTAACTTGCAGTGTGCCACATATAATTCAGTTTAAGCATAAAATTATCTCTGGATATAGCATTTTCAAACTGTTGCCAAACCGGTCACTTAAAAGTTGTCATCTCACTGTTTAATCTTGAGTAGAGTTAAAAAGAAACAGGGTTTTCTGTATACATACAAATGGGGGGTGGGAGGAAAATAATAGTAACAGAGTTTTTCTTAGCCTTCCTACTTACACTTTTCGTGTTCGCCTAAGCAGCTTCTTGCCAACCTTAGAATTCATTAATATGGGAAATACTGAGCTCATTGGCTGCAACACCTCCATTGCAGAACTCAGACTATTACTATCCACCACATGTTCTGGCACAAACCCAGGTTTGTCCTCCTCCTCTTCAGTCGTCTTCTCCCCCAACCTCATTAAAACCCCAAAAAATTACCTATGGAAACAGATGCTTTAGAAAAAGTCATGTCAAGGACAGCCTTTAATGCCTGCTGCTTCACAGACAAAGCACAGCAAGGAAAGCACGGAACCTCATGGAGGCCACAGAGGCTCTCACTGGGTGCAGGGACGTTCCCACATGGAAGAGATTATAGAACTGGAGAATGAGGCCAAGCAATTTGTTAATCCTTCACATGATCATGTATTTTGCATATGTTGTGCAGCAACGTACCTTTCAGTTGGGACCAGTTATGTTATGCTGAAGTTCATCTTACGTAATGCTGATCAGTTAGACCACAGATGCTGAATTAAGTGGGCCTTCAGGAGTTGGCCTTCTTGCCCTTGAGTGATTACAGAACCAAGAGCAAAGCGTACCAGGGGTAAAATAAATCAAGAACCGAAGAACAACAGTTAAAACAGGGGTCTATATGGACTCTTTAACCCAAACGTCTCTTGTATTTCTCTGCCATCTGAGCAGATTTTTGATTACTGCAGCCTGTGTCCAGGTTTTCTTAGAGTTCTGCCAGAAACAAGAGCTGGGGCATGTTTATTTCTGAGGGAAGATCCAAGAGAGGGGATAAGTTCAGCCAGCTAGCAGGCGCTAGCATCCAAGAGAGTGAAAGAGGACATGGGAAGGGTTCATAAATCCATTGCTTTAGAAACAGAAATGAGCTTGTTGGTAATTGTTCCTACAGACATGCAGACTTGGAGTGGGGAGGGAGGTTGATGGGATGAATGTGCAGATGGGAAATGTTTGGGTTTGAATGTAGACAGAAATTCTGAACTTACACAGGTGAGTGTCCAGGACACAGTGAAGGAGAAGAAAGCTTCAAGCCATCGAGAAGTCTGGGGTGACTTGGCAAGGGAAAAACATTAATACTACTGGAACAGACTGATCAGGGGAGACCTTGGTACAAAGAGAGATGAGATTGCTGGCTCCATGATATCTGGTGGGATACAGGTTTGGCAGATTTGAGGATTTGGGGACCAGGGTTCAGGAAGCAGAGGATCTTTGTGCAGCAACCCCATTTGGCAGTAAGGACACAACCACAGCATGATGCTTTCACCACAGTAAGACACCGTCACTCCACTGATACCCAGTGTTACCCTCCTTCCTCCCCACCCCAACAAGTAGGTCTGCAAGCGCATTTTCTGGAGGTCCTTTTTTCACTGCTGGAAAAACTACAGCGCTAAATCTCCTAAGCAGAGCTTAAAACATCCAGAAACATGGAAAATCATTGAATATTTCCACAGGGCTGCACTGTGCCTGAGAAGGAATAGGAACCAGTAGAAGAAAAGTGGTCAGCATTGCAGTCATGCTCTTTACTTTCAGTGGAGCTGAAGCATTTGACATTCCTGATACTAAGTACAGCACAGTATAACAGAAAAATGGAAGACCTGCAACAGCATGAAACAATATTGAGATGTACCTTTTGACAGTAAGAATAGAAAGAAAAGTGCAATGAGAGAAAAGTTTGAGGGAAGTCTGAGGAATCACACTTTTCATTCAGGGGCTAACCAAATTCCCAATGCAAGACATGACCATGCCTGGGATAAAAATTTCAGAATAACATTACTGGGAGATTTACAGTTTATCCTAGATAAGTGTTAAACCAAGAAGCCCCAACATATCATAAATCCACAACTATTTGCTAATAGACACAATTCAGAGGTCTCTCACAATACAAACTGGAGGCTGCTGGTGTATGTCATAGGCATGCCTTTCATAAAAGCATTGGCTCATTTTTTTTTAAGTGACTGTGCTTTGGGACCTTGTTCATTTCTCTATATGCACACACATACTGTGTGTGCTGCACATAGCTGCTATAGCTAACACAACAGCAAAGTCTGGTTTTGGGTTTTTTTGAATAATTGTAACTTCAGGAACGGGAGCAGGTATAGCACAGCGCACAGCAAGGCTCCCACCACCCAGCAATGTTCAGGCAGGGACTGTTTTATCACTAACTACAATCCCTAAACATTTGAATGCCCACTAGAATGTCCGATCCCTATTCACCCATTTGAGCAGGTAACGGCAGGAGGAAAGTAGCACCTTAGCAAGAAGAGGGCTATTTGCTCTATGGAAGGGTTTGGGGCAGGTTTTCTGGGGGTGGGAGGGCACCTATGGAACATACTTGTGAGAGAGTACTGTCAGCTTCAGGCAACATGACTGCTGCAGGGGGAACTGAGGAGTTGCTGGCACTGGAAGGATGAAAGGCTGAGAGGCTGCTCAGTCTGTGGTGCAAAGGTACAGGGCCATAGGTTTCCATGTGGGACAGGACAGGTGTGTCGTGCCAGTCTGCGGGAGTTTGAGGACATATCTGTTTGGCTCACACCAAATTTCAGTTCCATTTCTGTAGCTGAACCATTTGACTTTCAGTATCAGCTCTGGCCAACCACAGCAACCTTTGATCCCTGGCTGCTAAACATGAGTGCTTGGTACAATCCGGAAAAATAACGGTGCACACTTGCTGTAAGCTTTGTGTTCTGCCAACACCACGTACACTGGTGTCATTTCAGCATGGTGGGTGGTGGGAACTCTGTGAAACTTTGGGAACTTAAAGATGTTTAAATTCAGAAAGAAATCTGTTTCTCTTCTTTTTGTTCTCTTCATTTGCAGCTAGATATAGATCTGTCTAGACAGAGTGAAGTTACATTAATAACTTCATTATTATTATTACGATAGCTAACAAAACATTCTAAGTGCTTTAAAAATAAGTCAGTTCTTACTAGTAGGAGGAAATTTCATGTCCCGAGATCTGGCTGAGCTGTCCTTCTCATCCTGACTAAGTATGGGAAGTCAGTGACTGTCCTCCCACTCCTCTTTGGATGTCTCCTAAGAAAGCCCTTTAGAGTCTGTGATTTACCCCTATCCCATTAGGTGCAGCAAGTACTATTTTCTTCCTCTTACAGCAGCTGGGCTTTTTTGTTACTATTCATTTTCAGGACAATTTTGCACTGTTTATTTTGTTTTGCTTCCATTGAAAAAGCAAATGCCTGTCAGATTCCAGAACAAATCTAACTTTTGTGGGGGATACTGGAAGCACAACACAGGAACCAGTTTTTATCAGCTAGAGCTAGCAAATCAGCATTTATGTCACCTACTTTTAGGAGCTTGTAAAAGATGCTCAGCTTGCACTCAAATGGCCTGGTCATGAGTATTACATAAAGTTTACATTTCAGTGGTGAGCAATTAGCTGTTATACATTCACTTCAAATGTCTTAAGTATTTAGATGGAACATATGATTTTTGAGAAACCTGTATCACTTTTGTCACAGCACAAAAATCAAAGAACAATAAATTTCCCTTTTTAATTGCTCAAACTAGTTTTAATCCAAACTAATTTATCCTTAAAGAGAACAGAAGAAAACTGAAAAGCAATCTGAAGCAAACTGATTTATGCTTAGATACAATGGCAAAAAAATCTGTTTCCATTCACTCTCCATCCTTTGCCTGGTTCAACCTCCTGAAGTTTATCTTGCAATGTAAAAAACCCAAATGTATCAACTTCTTAGAAGTTGAAGGTGTCAGAAAAGTCAGATGTATGAACAATTCATGTTTTATGGACTGGAATTTTCAGACAACCATTAGCCTTTTTTTTTTTTTTTAATGGAAAATGTAACATTTACTAATTTATACCAGCTAGAAAACTGCAATAACTTTTCATAGAACTGAAGAAGATCTGGCCAAAGAATACAGATTTGAGTAGTGGTATCATTTGATCCAAGTGAACTACATAGAATCATAGAAACATAAAATAATTGAATTATTGACTCGTTTGGGTTGGAAAAGACGTTTGAGTTCATCAAGTCCAACCGTTAACCCAGGACTGCCAAGTCCATCATTAAACTGTCGCTAAGCACCACATCTACATGGTTTTTAGAGACCTCCAGGGATGGTGATTCCTCCATCTCCCTGGGCAGCCTGTTCCAATGTTTCGCCACCCACTTTATTCACACAAGCTTATAGAAATCTCTTGTGTAAAGAATGCATCGTACAATCAGCACTAGCAGCATTACATGCTCATGCATTAAGTCAGAGTCAGAGATTTCAAAATGAGCTTGGTGTAGGTACTTCTGGTATTATGTTCTGTGAGATGGACAAAAAAAGACACCATGTCTTTGATTCACTGCTCTGGGTATTCTGCAAATATTCCAAACCCAAGTATCTGAGTTAGCTACCTAAATTAGCTACTTCTGATGCCTTCTGTAACTGGTTAAGAGAGACAGGTTCCTCCAGCAGAAGAAAGACTCAATGTATCTTGGTTAGATTTTTGGATAAACTTCCTCCAGGTGGAACCTCTCACTCTCCACTGTTCGGGGGAGTTTGCTACATACTCCCAGGCCTCTTTTGAAGCAAAGGAAGTCCTTAATAGGTTTTGAGCTGAAACAAATGATCTCATCCAAAATACTGCCATTCCAAGGAAATTGAGGATTTCTGTCTAATGCTGCCTCAGTTTCTGTCAGCCAGCTCTGCAGAGGCATGTCTCTAATCATACCAAGTCGGGAGGAAGTGTTAGAATATTTAGCACAAGCAGAAGGTGGTCATTAAGGCAACGACTGTAGAGATGCAGAAGATACTGACTGCGAAAGCAAACTACCCTGTCATGGATTCCTCACCTCTTCACATTCTTAGATTAAGACTGAACACCTTTCTGAAATATAAAATCTAATCTGATTTATTTGGCTTAGTCCATGAGTAACTGGTTTAAATAATGTACCTTCTATTGTATAAGAGCTTGGATTAAACGCTGTAAAGATAATTTCCCAAGATATGCTGATATTAAAAATAAATCTTTGAATTTCACCTAACCTTCAGTGGTTTACTATGGAGGTCAACAGAGCTTTGTGAGGTCTATTTGAACAATTAGTTAAATCCTGACTATGAAAGAGAGACAAAGTTAGCAGACAGAATGTGAATTTAGAAACATAGGCGGTTATGAAAAGTCATGTTCAGCAATGACACAACTACTTCAAGACAAAAAAAAACCCATGCTTTTGCAACTGTCCTGGATTCTTGCCCCAAGCTGTTTGTTTCAAAGAATCTGTATGGTTGCATAAAGTGCTTCTGAGCTGAGAAGCACCAAAACTAGGATCTGTTGAATTCTGAGCTATTGATGACACAAAGTTAACAAGCCAAATACACCTGCACAGTCAGAAATGTCATTTGCAAAGACCAAAATTTAAGACAGTCTTGGTCTGACAATTCTGTTATGCTTCTCCTGTTTACTTTCTAAAAACTCCCATGGCACTGAAGAATTGATACTGTGATGGAAATAAGGCTCAGGTCATCTACTTGTATGATACTAATAACTAACAATATTCTCTGCCCTAAGTAAAAGTACCTCCAATATTTAATGTACAGTTAAGGGAACGGGCATATTCATAACGGCACGGCTTTTTTCAAAAATAAAGATGTGTATATTTCCCGAATTCAAATTCAAAAAAAGAGAGAAATACAATTTATCAAAAATGCATTTTTCATTAATGTTTCAGCTAGTTCAATAATTTTATGGGGCTTTTTTTCAACAAAAGGAAGCTCCTTAATGTCCTCTAATTCATTGCAAATTATAACCAAAGCAGGCTAGACCCTTCCCCAGAAAAGGTTCTGTCCAGACACCTTTTATTGGAAGTGGAGTGTAGTCAGTGCAGGAGCAATAACATGCTGCCTTTTTCACTATATAGAGTAAATTACAAATTAACAACTTGGTTTTCAAAATTAAAGGTAAAAGCACAAGAAAGCCACTCTAAAGGACACCTGTCACTTTAGAAAACCTGTAATAAAAATGTAATTTTTTGTACCATAGCAACATGCAAGAAAACTACCAGGAGAGTAGGAGAGTGTTTTCAATCAAGGCATTCATTTCTGTCCAGAGCTGTTTTGCATTTAATTTTTTAGTTCACATTAGTCCTATCTGTTTGTCCAGGGCTAATTCAGACTGAGAAGTAGCTATATGTCACTCACTAAACAACAGTATAATTAAAAGTTCTACTGCTACAGCTGGTTTGAAACATTTGAGAGCTTGGGAATTGCAGGGAACTCATATTAAAAATAAAAAGGATGTAATCACAGCCTCCTGTACAGTTTAATGGGCAAGAGTAATTTCATGATTGCAGTTGGTTTGAGCGAAGCACATTGCTCTAATTATGTGTATCGTGTATACACGCAAAGACTAGAATCTATCTATATAATCACAGTGATTTAAAATATTCCTGACTTTCACAATTATAATTAATCTGGACAAACTATTTACAAATCATGAGATCATTTCATACCATGGCATAAGATAGAACTACCTTAAAGATGGACCCCTGCCACACATTTAACCTATCCATTTTTGTGTAGCATCTGGCCTCCTGGATATAAATAGGCAAGCACGCTCATGTCTGTAGCGGTTTCTTTTTTAAACACTGAACAACTAAAGCATGTTTCACTGTTCAGCATATCACTGCTGAGGATGCCTACACATGTTACTCTTTTCTGCGCCATACTATAATTTCTGGAAAAGTCATTCCAGACTGATGTCAGTTTAGGTATATGAAGGCTGCAGACTTGCTCTAATTGTAGTAGTAAAACAAACTGTGCTTGTGCTAATACTTTCCATATTGCATTTCAGGCCACAGTAATTTTTGCTTACTTTTGAGCATAATCGGTTCTGTTAGTTTTTGTATTATTAGAAGAACTGTACTTTTCCCATATAACTCTTACACCAAATTGTTTCAGATAAAGCTGAAACTAGAAGAATCAAATGCTAGCTATTTTGTAAATCACAGCAACAATTCAGGAAACAACCCAAGGCTGAACTTCACCAGCTTTCTATTTCTAAAGTAGAACTACTTTATATTAGCATGTTTAGACTACTAGATCTTTGAGTGATGCTTTTGACAGAACTTTTGCAGATTAGGACAAGTGTGGGTTTTTTAAAAGAGTTCCTCAATTAAGAATGTTTCCATTATGCAAATACACTTTTAAAATTTATTTGTCAAGAAAACTTCAAGTTTTCTGTTTCTCTTCAGCTCTCTTTTAATTAAAAGAACTCTGGGAATTGAAAAAAACGATTCTACAAAGTTCTGATTGCCTCCTGCAAAAGCAAAACCAATGGAAGGTAATCGTGGTCAGTGCCTGTATAAACAGACTGACCTGCCAAATCAAGAGAAATACTAAGAAATATTGAGAAATCAAAACCATAAAAGAGCTAGTGGAAAACCTGGTTTATATTTAGTGGAAACACTTTTATTTTAGCACTTTGAGTTAAACTTTGGAACTGAGAGAGTAAATGAAAGTATTTCTTTTATGCCAGTATACAGGGTATACAGCTGAAATTGTTTCTGCTGTCCAGAAGAGGGGACAGAGGGTTCCTAAAAGCAGCCAGCAGCATTCATTATGAAGCACTTTCAATCATAGAAGTTATCTGAATAATACACTAACAACATGAACTCTACATACCTTGGAATTTTGAGGTAGTTTGAATAAGGGTACAAACTGCATTGATTCAGGCCTGTCTTTATGATATATTTGATCAGAACTTCTGAATATTTCATTAAATTTCCATTCTGATGCCTTATTCCGTGATGCTTCAGATTGTACAACCTTATTTTCATCAGTTGGGAACGGCCTCATTTGCCCTCTAGTAATATCATCAAAATTTGTTTCATTATTCATACTGGAATTATATGATTGAATCACAGAATGTTTTGCACTCATTTTGCTTTCTATAACTTTGGAAATTAAAGTCCTAGATGTTGCCCTATTCTTCAGATTTTGTTCCATGTCACACTAACATTTGATATTTCAGTGATGAACATATTTCACAGCACAAGCAAAAACACATGACATTGAGTATTTTTCATCTGCTTTGTCTACATCAGTACAGGTAGCTGCTTAGCCAAATGCTTTATAAAAGTACTGTGTTTAATTTACAAAAAGCACTATTCAATGAAACAGCAGAATACCCTTTTGGCTTGCCTAACTGGATACATAACAGAGACATCTGGAAAAATTGTCTAATTTCACATTGTAAAATAATGCAGAAAAGTAAGAAGATCTTCCCCTGTTTTCCTTTACTGAGGGTTATATCATGTAGGCAACTATGACCCAGAAAAACATCATTCCACACACTGCTGATGTTATTATAATTATTTTTCTGATTATTACTTAAGAACTTAGTTCTTTTTTCACTTATCTGATATATCCCTTTTGTTATTCCGACATTTCCAGTGAATTCTCTCCTCCAAAACCAAGGAGAGCCTCTCAGGTCAATTTTCAGTTGTTCATTTTGTATTTATTTACAGGTATAGAAAACAGATCTGCTGTGGGTTTGTTTCCTCTCAAGCTCTTTGGGCTAATTCTTTTCCTATCATGGGGCCACTCTGTCTTTATTTAACTTGGTTATATTTAAATTTTGTCCTGTAACCTTTGCCATTATTTTTTCATTAATCAAAAAAAGATGATGTACTATTAATGTGGCTAAATTTTCCATTTAAACAATTCTAACTTGGTGTGCTTCAATACTTAATACATTTGAGATTGCCTAAGATTTTCCCCCCATCAAGACCAAAGAGAAACATATTGGTAAAACGAGCAACTTAAAGATGACAAGCTTACCGTCAGTATTCTGCTCAGCATTAAAACTGGCAACAGCTTAACACTTACTCCACTTTCATACTGATGGACAGTGGAAAATGCAGTATTTTTCTCTCTCAGCCTTTCCTAATTCACTCCATATGTAAGCAGAACTTACCTCATGCACCCAGATTTCTAGCATCCCCTTCCCATGTAGGGGCAGGGTCTCCATAGCAAATAAATTAATAAATAAAAATTACTTTGGTGGTTTGTGGGTTTTATAGACACTCTCAGTCACATATACTCAGAACCACTAAAAATCGCTAACTCCCCAGAGAACCAAGATTTAATTTAGATCACACGTTACGGGCCAGACTACAGAGTATCTTTACAATAACAAATTTTACTTATATTCATCAGCAGATGGTAAAACAGCACAGGGAGAAATGCTTGAAGAAAAGAGAGCAGTTTTTCACAGATATAATGGCCACATCAGATATAGACTGTCAATAAAAAGCAAATCAGATATGCATAGAATATTTAATTCTTGCATAAGTAAAGCTTGGGGTTTCAAATTACATTATAGGTGAGACATTTTTTCCTTATGTGTCTAATTCAAAATCAACAGTCAGGTTTATGCTATTCCTCCCTGGGTTTTTTGCTGAATGCCTATTTACTGTGCAAGACAGAAATCAGAAACTTAACACTAGTATGAGATTTGACATATGCAGCCAGAACCAGAATATTTTCTTTTTAGATATGTTACTTCACTGGCCATGGTTACATGTGGCTATGTGGAGAAATAAGAGAAGACAACAAATACCAAAGCAGAACATAACTCTCGTAACTATTTAGCTATTTTTTATACCCATCACTAGCCTTTGGAATAGTTGCAAGACTAATATAGTTTTTACTTTGGTTCATTTCTCTCTGTCTAAAAAAGTATTATCCCAGAGCGATATATGTTTTTCTCCCATTTTAAGAAGGCTGGTTCATACTGGGTTATCTTCCCCAGTTATACTAATGTGCCCTAGCTATTTCAAATCATAGTATATAATCTGGCTGTTCATATTGGGTTATCACTGGACTTTCATTTTATGCACAATCATCTCCTTTGAGGTAAAGAGGTAAAACTTACTCTCCTGCCACACATACATACTTTGCAAGACAGTTCCATGAAAAAACACCCCATTGTTATGTAGTGTAGATTTTCTTGATTTCTATCAGTGTAACACAGCTCTCTCCTGCTACCAGCAAGATCGCTGTAGTCTCTACTACTCCCTCCAAAATGGTAAAGGAATAATTCAGAAAGGACCATTATTTACGCAGCTTGGAGAGAGAAGTCTACAAGAACTGGTGCTACATGATCTGTTATTCAGATAAAGGACAATTTGCTCATTAAATCATATCAGATAACATGAAACATATCTAGGCTACAAAAGAGTTAATATGTATCATACAGAAACCTTAACCATCAATCACTTGCTGGAAAATTGTCTGTGACACTCTCTGGCACATATACTGCTACCAGTTTTCTATTTCATAGCACTTCATCCATTCATAGGATCCCATCAGACATAGAAGGTAGTCTGCTAAAGTGGTAGCAGAAGACTTACTGAAAGCAGGTGGTGTTGCTAAAGAAATTAGGTTTTATGTATTTTACTTGCTGAAATACAATACATAAACCCGTTTTTTTTTCCCCTGTGATCAACTATAACAGTAATATTTTTCACGACTCATCAACCAACCCTAACCATCTACTAAAAGACAATCCAGTTCTTTGAGTCAATGTTCCTTAGGACAATTTACTACAGATGTGGAAGGAAACCTCAGCCCAGCATGAAAGAAAAGACTTGTTTAACAATTATTTTAAGCATTCATGTGAAATCATAGAGCACATTTCTATCTGTAAACCATGCAAACTTCAAAACTTCATTTGCAAGATACGTGGATGTTTAAGTACACGTCCTGTTTCCGATCGATTCCTCATTCAAAATGTCAAGTGGTCAAAAACACACTTTCTAAAAGGTAGCAAATGAAGACTACTGTGGTCATTTTTGCAAATTAATGTGTGTGTTCACATGGCAGACCTCAGTGGAGAGCAAAGACTACTGCTTGCTATAAATTAAGATTTTAGTTGCACAGTTTACCTGTAGCAGCATGGAGTTCTGGGTAGGTTGATTAAAATAATTTTTGTAACCATCTTGTAGACATACTGTATCTAAAAGTGAGTTGTAAAAAAAAAAAATATGCAAAGCAGAAACCTGGTGTGATGTAATTCCTGAACTGGTGGATGTCAAAAATCCAATGTTGCATAAACCGGCAAACTTTTCTGCTCCCTGTCTGTCTTGCATCCTAAGGCTGTGAGCAAGGAGACTATTTCATTAAATACACTGGGGCTTCTAGGCAGAACAATAGTTTGGGGGTTTTTCTTCTCTTTTTTTCCCCCTCCCCCCCCATCACTAGTGACTTTTCCTGCCATCATTATATTCGTTAGGAATCACTGAGTTATGCTTTTAATTATTAAAATACATATTAAAAAAAGATGTTATCTACATTAGCATAACACTCAACATCTTTTTGCTGTAATACAAGTGGTTGTTTGGTTATATCTTTTATCTGGGGCCACTCCAAGGAATTACTGCTCATCCCAACAAATGGAGTTACCCTTGAAACTAGCAGGTGCCAGCATCAAAACAAGCAAAATGAGACATGTTCACCCTAATATACAATTACATGGTGAAACGCTGTGCCCTGGGGGCAGTTGACTTGGGTTCAGTAGAAAAGGAGACAAGTTTATGGAAGAGGAATCCACTGAGGTAAAGACACTGGGATACCACATCATTATCTCTGGTTCAGGAAGTCCCTGACCTGCAAATTCTTGACTAGGAGAATATTCTCAGGAAGTATCACTGCCTGCTTCCCTGCTCTCACATTCTTCTGTAGACAGAGGTTTTTATGAAGAGACATGATGTACTGCTAGCAACACAGCCACTCACTCCTAGCATAAACATTCAAGAATCCATGTAGGTCCCTGCTACTGGAGTTTAGCGTTTGCTTCAGTGAAAGCTCTAATGGATTCTTGACATAAAGCAACTTTTTGAGATTTATTGTGGACAGTTGCTGCTAAAAGAAGCTGTAAATTAGAAACTGAGTTTTCCAGGACAGGAGGTAGCTTTTTGTTATGTGTCTGTATGATGCCCACAAAGAGATCCTACAATGAGAACAGGTTTACAGGGACATGAAGTCCCAAACACTTCCAGTCACAGCCTCACTTAACAGGGCATTGTGACCTCTCTTTCTCTAACATTTCTGGGATTGTGGCAAAATTCCTAGTTCCTGTGCTTTTTGTAGTTTCTGTGATTATAACCCCAAGCAGGAATTACAAGGCCACGTTTGGGAATTAGTGTCCATGACTGCTACCATAATACAACAAATACAAAATCCCCAAAACAGTAGCTTGTTAGCAAACAGAAATAAACTTCATAGAGACTGAACCATAATTCTCTCCAGCTAAATGTCTGCATTTGTCATTGCAAAGAAACTGAAACAACAGACTAAACAAAGAGTAGAGTTAACCAGAGTTTTTAATTCTTTAAAAGAACAAGCAGTGTAACCATAGATACTTGCCAGCTTCTTTTGCCATTTCAATAGCACCAAAGACACAAGTGCTTGGAAGAGGAAGGTTGAATATGAACTCACCAAGCCGCAACAACAGCACTTCGACCTGTGGTGCAATAATATGAACAAATGGGTACAATAAAATTAGTTTATAAGGGCAAAAATAGCAACTTGCCATAACATTCAAGCTTTTTCTCCCTTTAAAAATTTCTAGTAAACAAAATATAAAGACGTTAAGAGTTATCCTTCCCCTATTTTCTTTTGTACATCTGTTATCTTCCTGTAGCCAATTTTCTCTGAAAAGTTGATGTTTTGTTGAAGCAAATCCAGTAGCTGTACAGCTGTGCTGCTGTGCAGAACAGCAACCCATTACTCATCATCCTGAGAACCATAATAATTGTCTCTCAATTTCAAGGCTCTCCATACTTTCTTCCCTCTTACAGCATTCCACAGTGCAAGGGGTAATTTTACAGTACATCAGTAACTCCTGCTGTGAATGCAAGGTAGCTCCTTCCACCTTTCATCAGGGAGAAGTTATCTTTCATTTGGCTTGCATTTTCTTCTGGGTAACAGCCTACATATAGACAGCCACTATGCCATAGCTGACATAATGCAAGTTGACATTCTAGCTTCTCATCCTTTCTCAACAGAAAAGGGGAGTGACCTATTATCAACAGAAAAATGGTGCAATTTTAGACTTCTTTTTAACCTTACATACAACCCAGAAAAACCAGGCAACCAGCTCTTTTTAAAGTAATTTTACCACTATTGATTGTCTATAGGCCACGCAAATTTCTTTTAGCATCATATGGTAGAGCGTTTATGTATGCCCAATATCCAAATCTGAATTTTAACCAGCTCATATGCAATTAAATGTAAACCAATACCACTTCCTAGCAGAACTTCACATCAGATACAAATTTGGACCCTGCAATTTGTATTTCTGCTCAATTTTTCCCTTTCCTGACCAGTTTTTTTATTTATATTTCACAGCTGTACTGGACCAAGCAATGGTCACTGGTGAAAAATTATGGGTCTATCAAGTGGATATTGAAAAAGCTTCACAACTTACACTGAATGCACTGCTACTCCTCTAGAGGGAGAAGTTCTTTGTAAGTATTAAGAAATGCAAATATGGACACTTTATTGCTAGTGCTCAAGGATTCTAGGAATGTAGTATCAACAGACCCTATTCATACCATCTGCTGGAGTGAAGACATGACTTTTTGTTGGAATGTCTTCTGCTTTCTTACATCTAAACAATCTCCGAGCATTGCAGACTTCCCTGACGTGAAATTTCAATATAAAGTTGAGTTAGAGCTCCTTGGGTTATCTCATACTTCTGTTTATTAAAAGAGGCCCAAAGATGGCTCTTAATGATTATACTTTTGTTTCATATATGAAACCAATGTACTTTTCTAAAGAAAATGAAGCTCTGGAGATGAGGTATGTTCCAGTTAGTCCTAAAGTAGAACCAAAGTGTTCAAAAATGCCTAAGAGTCCCCTGCCTTCAGGTATTGGCAAAACCTGTACAATACTTGTATAGCTTGCTCATCTTGAGTGTTTCTGTAGGAGGTGCTGTATAAACCAGCATTCTGTCAGGTCTTAAAGGCAGTAGGAAGGAGGTCTGGTTAATAACAAATAATGGCACGCAAAAAAAGGTCCATGAAATTCCAGCAGTAAATTTTTCCTTCATGGAACAGAATGTTCTGACTTCCAATCATCAGAAAGTTATCAGTTCTGAAAGGCAATAAGCACTGAAACATACTGGAGAAAATGCGCGGATCAGGGTGAAAATCATTTCCCAAAGGACACATCATCCTCATGCAACCTTTCTTTTATCTGCTTTCCCCTGGGCTCTTCCCTCATTTTTTCTTGCATGCTATTCATTTCCACAGCATTAAAATTACTTTCTGGTTTTCCCAGTTTTCCTTCATTCTCAAATACCATCTCTATAGAAGTATTATTTCAACTTCTGCATCACCACTTCCTCCTCTCAATCCAGCCTCATCAGCTCTTCAGCATTCTTCCTTTTTGCACCAATTTCTTCTATTTTATTTTGTATCTCTCTTCTTTTGCTTTCCATTTAGCCTCTCTTTTTACAATATCAAAGAAAACATGTTGGACCATTTTTCACAACTAAGAACAGATATTCCACTCTGCATCTACTGTGAGTACATCATGTTTTGTGTTGCTGCAGAGACCTTCCCAAGCACTCACACCACTGACGTACATTTGGGTAGATGAAACTTTTCCTGCTTGGCTAATCTTCATCCCCTCCTCACAATCATTTGCCAGATAACTCTGTGCTTACTTTTCCACTCCAAAGCACAGTCTTTGCCAGCAACTTCATCACCATTTACCTGTCTCTCTTGTTAGAAGGCACAGGTTTCCAGCACAGGCTTCTTCCCCTCGTATGATTGCATTAGCACTGTGCTTTTACTACATGTGACAAGACATGGCTGCATACTTTGCTTTTAAGCTAACAAGCTAGCAACCCATCAAAACTTTCATTAGGAGCCTGGCAAACCATTCTCAGTATTTTTCCACATACCACCATGTGTATCTCAACATCTGAGTGGAAAGCCAGTCTTCTCCTGTGGAAGTCTCACCAAGGAGCATTAGACATAGTATTTTAAAGGACTGCAAAGCAAGGTCTAGGAGGAGACATTAGCACAAATACCTAAATAGCTCCTGGGTTTTCTGCATTAAAAGGCACATATATAGCCACAGAAACTGTTCTACTTATCAATGCATTTATGGGTTAGAGAACAGAGAAAGGAAATCATTCAGACCTACTTCTATAGTTATTTTCACAAGTGGATGCTAATTGGGGGTGAGTTTGATGTAAATGACCAGGTTGATATGCCTCATACCTTAAATTGGAAGACCAAATTGGAAGCAAACCTTCCCAAGGGCCACCTAGCTTTGTTCAGACTGCCTTAACAAAATGAAGCAACCAAAGACCAATCAGTCTGGCACTGTGTGAAAACTGATGACAACTAATGCAATGTAGATGTGTTCACGAAAATAACTATGTATGCATTTAGGTATGCACAGTATTACACCAAATAAATAAATACACATGGATTTACTTACTTCAGGCCAAGATGATCTTATGTTGTTTTTAAAGAAAGGGGTAATGATAGGATTGCACCAGCAAAGAAGCTGTTACGAAACTGGTGGCAGAAAAGTTGGAAAAGTCCTAGTTTCCCTTCAAAACATTCACACTTTGTCTCCAGTATTTTGGGCTCAAAAGTCTGATTAAAGAAAAGTAGTTTTTAATTAAATCTGCCTCAAGTCTATGTCTCCCTTCAGTACAGACATCTAAATATGTGTATACGTACATATATAGGCATGCATACCTACATAAATGGCACAGCAGTAGAGAAAGTAAAAGCACAGGAGATAAAACCTCTAGATTCTTTCTGCCTCTTAACCACAGTAAGACGTTTCAAAGGCCATCCATCCATCTTAAGAATCTTTTAGTTCTCCATCTGTAAAGTAAGAACATGCGTCTATCTCAAATGTTAGAACCTGATGAGCATTGCATTAATAGGAGTGTTTACTAAAGCTGATCTCTACTAGGAAACACCCACCTATTTCCAGTGCAAAGGAAAACATCTAGCGATATTGTAAAGCTACAGCGAAATATGCTAAGTAGAGGAATATTATGAATGTTTATAGGATCTGGAGAGAGAGAGAGATCCAGGGATGCTTTACAAATAATTTATTTTCAGTCACTTTAAAACTGTTTCCATTCATATAGTCATCACAAGAAATGAAATATATTGTACAAACGATTAAGATAAAAAGTACTCCTCACTTAGGTATAGTCGTACTGTCAGGTTTGACGTTACTATAATACATCATTGCTCCAAAACCAGAAGACAAATAAGGCTGGTTCAGACTATGACTGTCTTCCTGAAGCAGTCAGTTGTAGAAAGACCTTCTTTAAGCATCTTTTACAGACTTTTTTTAGCCTGCAACATAAGTTGCTTGTACGTGCATCTCCTTTCAATGAATGTAATTTACTATTTGTGATGTCAAAAGAGTATTTTTACACTATTTGAAGTATTATTAATGGGAGAAAAGAAATTGTGTCTCTTTCATATATGTCTTACCTTACAAAAGTAGAAAGAGGGTATAGTTCCCAACATGTGATACTCCATGTTTCTGAAATTACAGTCCTTCGAGAGTTGTTTGGCATTAAATTAAAACCACTAACAAATTGCTAGTGGTAAAACATTGCATGAACATTGTTTCTTGCAAAATATTGGAAATAACTATTGTAGCATTACTCAACAGTTAAGCAACCTCTGTTTACTGTAAGTATTAGCTCCTTGAACAACGTGTCCTGCATACGTAAATTCATTCCCTTTGGATCCAAACTCCCAACTCCTAATACTTGGATCACAAAAGTGTGGATCCACAAACAGAAATATATGAAGAAGTCCTCTTGCTAACTGGTCTAATGTACACAGCTGGAAGAAACTGCTTACTTCAAATAAATAAGTTAATAAAACATGGCTAAACAGAACCATGTTTATTTTTCAAATATTTCCCTGCAAACAGTTCTAAAGGATACATTTTGTTTAGTGAAAAATATGATTTTGTTTTGGCCGTTGCATACATCTGACAATCAAATTGTGTAGTGACTTATCTTAGGGAAAGTAAGTAGAACGCTGTCCATCCTACATCCCAGAATCTCTTTATGGTCAATGCAACTTCTGCTTGAGCAAAAGAGGATTAACATGTTCCTATCTCTCTACGTCCATGATGGAAACAATATACTGTGAAAAGAACTGAAAAATTTGAAATATCTCCCCAATCATCAATGAGTTCAGCACTGTGACAGAATATAAACTCATTAAATTTCTTTCCCTTTCCTCTATATAGAACTAGATCCAGCAAACTAAACTTTGGCTCTTCTTGGAAGGCAGGATTAAACCTAGGATTGGTTCCATACTCTCTCCAGCACACTTCCGTAGTGAGGTACAGTATTGACTTGTAACCTTACAAGTCTTGACTTACAGCCTTGAGTTGTAACCTTAAGTCCAAATTCCGCGTTTTCCTATCTCAGGTTTTTTAGATTGTTCTCTTTGTCTTTTGTAAGGATGGGCTAGAGAAGTCCTCTGGATTGAAATCTTTCCAGTTCAAATCTGGCCTTACGACAGAGCTGATACTGGCTCTCCTCTGAACTTCAGGTTCATTTCTAATGGTCCTTTCCCATTTCATTCCAAACATGCATTGGGACAAATAAACAAGAAGTGGTGACTTTTTATACAGGTGTCTGCATTTTTTATATGTTTCCTTCTTTTAAACCATCGCTACATGAAGCTTATCAAATACAAAAGTAAAAATCTTAGAGGAGAGCTTGTTATTAGTTACTTCTAGTGTGGTTGACAACTAACATGCAGAAAATTAATTTCGTTCCTACGTTAATCCCAGAAGCTTAACAAAACTGGAATTTGGGAAGGAGCACAACTATCTTCACTGTAAACTGAGAGGAAAGAATGTCACAACACATTTAGCACATACTACGCCAGCAGTAGTAAAGCAGAGATGGGAGTTAGCACCTGCTTAAAAAGAGAAGCATACTAACACTGGGAGTTGGGGGGATTTCTCACTAAACTACAACATATAGAAAGTAGGTCACTTTTATTCTTTTGAGAATGAGAAAAAGAAACAAAATTCTGAATTATATATGAACCATTACATTTAACTTTCTTCGCCTCCAGCAGCTCCCAGGAGCCCTGCAGAGAGAAAAATCCAGATTTTATGACTCTGGCAATTATCTAAGTTAATACCATAGAGTTCTCCATAACCATTTTCATGATAGTTAAGGGTCTGTCAAGCTTTTTATTTTACTCCTCTTTACACTTCTTCCAATACCCCTTGCCCCTGATTTAGTGTTTGCCTGTAAAAATTTACTCCAGATATAACTTGGCACACAAACATCTTACAAACAGGCTTTAGCTAAAATAAATTTTGACTATATCTGCAATTTAACTTATTTAGCTCTCTTGCCAGGTGTTGCTGACAGGAAAAAGGGTCAAGTTCAAATATCTGAAGGGTCATCTTAGAATTAATAAACGGCTCAAGTGCTGCACCCAGAAACCTGGGAAAACTAAGTAACTTCCCTGTGTTACCTTAACAGCCAATTATTTTCCATTCTGAAACATGGAGTCTATGTACAAAAGAAGCAAAACTTTATATGGGGGAAAGGAGAACTGCAGCTTGATAATACACGACAGAAAACACGGCTATCTATAAACAGGAATAGCAAAGCTATCTGATAGTAGAGTTGAATTTAGGAGTTGCATTTTGTTGAGTATAAAGTAGTAGGCTAAATGTAAAAAACTGATTACAACACTTCCATGGAATAGAAGAAACACTGGAGGTCAGCACCCAAAACAGAGGCCTAGAAAAAGAACCAACCACTGCAATTTTCCTTGGGGACTAAGTGCAAATTCAGGGCAATGATCATTGTTCAGTGGCACTACACACAAAGGATGAGAAAGGACAAAAATACAGGCACACATATACCCAGCAGCAGGAAAGACCCAGAGACAACTAGAAAGCACGTAGGATGAACCTGATAAGGAAATTAAGCAAGAAAGAGGAGTTTAGGGTAGACCATTGTCTCAGGAGAGTATTAAAGCAACAAGCCTCTCATGTTTACTTCTTAATGGTATTCAGGGAAATGGGAGTTCATAAATATAGACAAAATTGCAACAAAGAATGATTACATTTCATCACCAATTTGCAAAAGCGTTCCCCCAAGATATCATCAGATCAGCCAGGGTTAAAAAGAGTGAAAAACCTTCAAAATATCCCAGCCGCCTTGCACCTGAGTCCCACCTCTCCCAGCACCAACATCTTTGTAACGGCATCTCCCCTTCACCTGCTGAGAACCACATTAGTGCCAGCATAGGGCTGGAGTCTAAAGGCAAATTCTAGCAAGTCTGTTCCCATGGGAAGTGCCTCCCTGATGTGGTGTTAAGACTCTGCTGTAAAATGAAGCCAGAGAGAAGTCAGGGGCACTGGTGTCACAGGCTTGACACCCTCTTCACCCGTGTCAGCCATCAGGGCTCAATCCCAATTTCTCCAGTCCTTGCAGCCTTGAAAAGTTAATTAGCTCCAAAGGCCTTAAACATAGTCTTCACCATCTGGGGGTACTGGCTTGCCACAAAGCTTTAGTTCTGTTACAGTTCTCTCAATCTAAAGCCATTTTACTTAAGAAATGTGGTATTTTCTTATGTTACTACTCAGCATGTGGCATATGGAAGATGACAGCAGAGGTTAATCTTGTGAGATCCAGAATAATAAAGAGAACACAGTTTACAAAGAGACAAAATATGGGTGAGAAACAAAGGAAATCATCAGCATGGAGTGATGCCAGCTACCAGGCATGGTGGATTTCCAGACAAAGTCCATGTGCAGGCATTAAAACTGAAAGCAAGAACTAAGCCTCCATGAAAATTTATAACGGAAGATGAGAAATATCATTTTTATAACATTGGGGAGGGTAGGTGTGCTGGGGGGCAGGGTAGATAATCAGGACACTCCTGTTGGAATAATGCCCCAAATGCTGGAACAGATCATCAAAATATTGAATAAGTCCAGAAAGAACAGTAGGCAATAAAGTGTTTTGTTTTGCCTTTACCTGAATAAATATTTGTACTGAATAGTGAGAAAAAAATGTTTATACTGCAAAGCTCACATTCTTGGTACCCACATGTAATCTCAGAAAGAATGAAAGCACGATCATTTTTACATTTTTAAGGCAATAGACCTAGCCTTAGAAACATACCACTCAATGGAAGAGCAGCTAAAGTGAGCAGTGAAAGGAATATAATGACAATGTATTGGGACCGCACAAGGGTTTAGACTCCAAACTAAGCAAGCAGTATGGAGAATGCAGGTAGCGTGTATTGTAGGTGCCATCTAACACATATGCTGCAGATAACAATTTGACAGAAAAATTAATGGCCAGCCTATAAACTGCAGTGACAGAAACAGAGGAAGCAGAACCAATGTACCACTGATACGCCAGGAAAAACACAAGCATCTATCCTTGCTGTTTCTGAGACCATTTGGAAAGACCTCCACTGAAGGGAAAGCAATCTGTAGCGTCAGTTAGCAGATGCAGAGATTCTTTATGTACATTTATTACAGAAAAAGGCAGACAGACATTCAGCTGCCATTTTTGCTGTTATGTTATTAAGTCAGCAATCAATCCAAATCAAGCTAGATGGCAGAGCCACCTGCACTTCAATTCCAACCACATCATGGATTTCCAAGACCAGGTGCTGATGAGGTGCAGTAAAACTGTTTCAAGAGCAGTAGGTTAAAGTAAGTGTTGATAAGAGGCCCATGAAACAAGTGATAATACCTCTTGGATTCAGTACGAATGACAAGATTGGGTTTTATACTTAAAAGGGACCATAATTCCATTGGATTCAGTAGCTGACACCAGGAAATAGATAAATACTTCACAACTGAGAACAGGCATGCCAGACATAATTCAGGAAAGGACAGCTCTTGCCAGAGATAAATTCCAGTTCTGAATGTGTATGATGCAGCATGAGGTGTGCAGAAATTACAGTGATCTTTATAACAGAAGGAGAGTTCATAACTTTGCTCAATCCCAGCTTCAACTGGGAACAGATTGGAGCAGACCTACTCAATTTTATTGATGCAACTCCACGGTCCAACTACACCACTCCAATTTCTGAGAGAAAGACCACCTGAAGGAGAGTCAGACAAGAAGTCTGATTTGGAAAATGAAAGTTTGTCACAGCTAGCAGACTGTGCTCAAAATGCTAGTTTGTTAAACCTTTTCATGCTGTAGTGTTTAAAATTGTGATTTTTCAAATCTTATGCAACTACTGCAATCAGAAAGACGACATTAAAAGAAAGGCATGGTCCTTATATTATGCGTGTCCACAAAAGATGGGACTATAAAGACAACAACACATATCACACAACTCACAATAAAGATAATGAATTTGCAGCTCTAAAATCTTAAACTTGTTCTGTCTTGTTCCTGATTCGTTTTAATCTTGTACCACCTCCTATTTATTAATATATTGTTTAAAAAAAACCAAACACACCTCTTTTTGATACAACCACTTTATTCTTGAAGGTACCTTCATGTTTTCAGTCACTACCTGTGTAAGACAGGAAGCAGAAGAAACACACTTTTTCTTCCCTAAAGGTACAAGAATATAGGAAATGATCAAGATACAAAGCTGTGCTCTGTTTTCCTCACCTAATTATCTGTGGCAGATGAGCACCACATGAAAACAATGCATAATTCACGTACATCTTAACTGCTGTTCAAATGTTACTTTAGTAGTACTCAACTGATTTATGACACCGGCCAAGCCCCACAATAGAATATGATATAAGTTGCGTATTACAAGCAGACCAGATCAGCCAGATCACAAGCTGTTAAAGAAACCCCTGTTTCACCCCAATAGCCTCAGAGGTGAGGCAGATTAGTAATACTTGCATATTATACAGAATATTTTCTTCTAAAGAATTTCAGCAGCTCCTCAGCACAGACTAAACCTTTCATCATCAAACGCGACATTATTATTTTGCCTCTCGATGCAACTCTAGCTAATATGCCAAAAGGAAGATAGAAGTTTTCTTTCCCTCAAGCCAGCAAACACATCACCCATGACAGCACAGCGTAAGGAGAGGTGCAACACTTCTGCCCAAGCACATTCCGCTGTCGTTTTACTTGTGAGTTCTTTAGTCAAAACAAGATGCCCTTGGAAGCGATACGCTGTATGGTTCTGGTGATAGGCTTCCATTACCTTCATGTATTGAAAAAACCCAACGTGTTTTAACGGTTTAAAATTAGTAATAACAACCCTGCCTTCTCCCAATCTGTTGAACATTGTATAAAGGTCACAACACTGCTGATGCCCACATTTTTTGTTGTCTGTTTTACACAGCTGAGTACAGATAGAGTGACTCATAACAGCCAAATTCTGAGATCAGGCTCTAAGCAACTATGACATCAGATGCTGCCAAAAGACATTTGATTCCTCTATTGTGAAATGCCAGGTTGGTTCTGGGAGATGGTGAGAAGCCAACTCTAGTTTAGCAAATTCTATAGTGAGCTATTGTTTGATACTAAATACAAGATCTCTCCTGCTGCTGCTGCAAATCACAGGGCATCCAAGGACACATCTAAAACTATTGCCACTTTCTACTGTGTTTGCAAAATACTGCAACAAAGCTTCGTGCATCCAGACTGTAGAAAGTGTCTGTGAGAGAATGGAAACCCAGATCTCGTTCTCAGGAGTAAGAATTAAGAAGCTGAATCTCCTATGTAAAAAGAGTTAGATATTTTTAAGAAGAGTTTTATGCTCTGCTCTCTTCCGCACCTTGGTTCCCCCAAACCAAGTAATCATCATGTCTCATTTCCTCCTGCAAACTTCTGACATTATAAAAGCCGAAAGACATTGTAATTTGAAGGTCTCATTATCATCAAAGAAATCCTAGTGCACAGGTATTTTTTATTTGCTAAAAAAAAGCACATTGCAGAAGATACAATTACTTTGTTCTTCGCTGGTGATCCCAGACAATAAAGCAAAAGAACTGACACATCAAAATCTAATTTCTCTGCGTAAAAAGGTGACCGTGAACATAGTTTGGAATTCACTGGAATGAGAAGCTACTGACATTCTTCTCTGCTTTTTACCTCAGTCTTGTGGCCCTTCCAGATTCAGACTGACCAAGCATGTCCAACCAGTGTTCACCCACGGATAAAGCCATCTTCCAGAGGCAGAGGTCTGGGTGGAGTTCAATTGGCCTTGGTATAACGAAGACAGGAGAACAGTGAGGCACTGAATAAATTCTCACACGTACCAAGGGGTACGCCTATGTCTTTCATGAAACGGGAAGAACAGAGTGAAGAGTCTTGTTAGGTATATCACTGGAGGTAGATTCCCAGGAATGGTCAGCAGTTTTGAATATGATACAGAAGCCCAGGACAGATTTTTCTGGTGCTGTCACATTTAATACCCTCCCCTTTTTTCTTCAGGTTCATTCTGATGAGAAAAATACTTGCAATCCAGTTGAACCTTCCAATAAACACAGAATGACTAGTCTATGTCCTGAGTAGCTACAAGTTTGTCTGCAGTCTGACATTTTGCAACTTTTTGCATTTATTCCTGAGCAATACGGTATTTCTATTATGTCTGCATGTAATTTAAAGGACCAAATCGTTCTTCCTGACTCCCTAATATTAATTTGAATTCCTAAACGGAACTATTGCTGATTTCAGCCAATAAAGGTCCTGTCCTAAAGTATGAGTAATGACACAGTGGCCAATTCACTATATTCACAGCAAAAGCAGTAAAAGATAACTGAGGGCAGCTTTAAGAAGCTGCTTAAAGCTGCATAGTCTGTGCTTAGTAGACATGGGGCTTGCTTGATTGGCAACTGGGCAATTTATATTGCAAGACAGCTCATGGTGCATAACATATTATGCTTTTAATTGGCTTATTTTCTCTCAGTTTTGACTTTGGGTAAGGGTTGTGCAAAAGGAAAAAAATACTCAATTTGATACCCATCTTGTCTGATTATAGTGCTATGGGAAGCCATCATGAACTCAATAAAGGGATGTGGAAAAGTTCTCAGAATGCAGAGTACCACATTAATCTTACTAGAGCAGTTGTCTTCTCTTTTTAATCATGTAGTAAGGTGACAAGGATAGCAACTGTTTTGCACTGAAAAAAGCAGCATTCAGAAAATTCCAATAGCATTTATGCTTGTTCAGATATGCCAAATATTTCATCTTTTTTTTACAAGACGAATTTATAAAGACCCTCCCATATTACATTTGATCAGATCAAGCATCCAATTCACCCAGCAGCCATTCCTGATGGCATTCATAAGTGGATTCCCAGGAAAAAGCATGAGAACACTGTAATATACAACAGTAATGGCCCAGAAAATTTTTGCAGCTCCAGGGATTTGTGGCTGAGGAATTCCTGAACCAGAAGCAGCACCTCTATCTTTAGTAGCTCTCAGTGGTTTCTTCTCTTCATGCAAGGCCTTTTTGCATCTGCGTGTTTTAACTGTCCACAACATCTTGTGACAAGGATCTTGACAGCCTAACAATTAAATGTGGGGGTTTTTTCCCCCCTATTTTGAAATTGCCACTTCCTGGTTTCACTGTATATATCCTAGTCCTTTCTATAATTCTTCACAGTAAAATTTTACCTTATGGATTCACTTCTGTGCCTGGGAAGATCATGGAACAAGTCCTCCTAGAAGCTATGCTAAGGCACATGGGGACAGGCAGGTGATTCAAGACAGCTAGCACGGATACACCAAGAGCAAGTCCTGCCTGACCAATCTAGTGGCCTCTATGATGAGGTGACTACCTCAGTGGACAAGGGAAGGGCTACGAATGTCATCTATCTGGACTTCTGGAAGGCCTTTGACACAGTTCTTCACAACATCCTTCTCCCTAAATTGGAGAGATAAAGATCTGATGGATGGACTGCTTGGGGGATAAGGAATTGGTTGGATGGTCACACCGACAGGATAGTGGTCAAAGGCTCATTGTCCAAATGGAATCAGTGACAAGTGGTGTCGCTCACGGGTCTGTTTAATATCTTCATCAATGACATGAACAGTGGGATCAAGTGCACCCTCAGCAGGTTTGCAGACACCAATCCAAGTGTTGTGGTTGATATTCCCAAGAGATGGGGTTCCATCCAGAGGGACCTGGACAAGACCAAGAAGTGGGCCAATGTTAGCGTCATGAGGTTCAACAAGACTAAGGTCCTGCATACCGATTGGGGTAACACCTGGCATCAATATAGGCTGGGGGATGAAGCGATTGTGAGCAGCCCTGTGGAAGACCTGAGGGTACTGATGGATGAAAAGCTGGACATGAGCTGGCAACGGGCACTCACAGTCCAGAAAGCCGACCATATCTTGGGCTGTATCAAAAGAAGCGTGAGCAGCAGGTTGAGGGAGGTGATTCTCTCCCTCTACTCTTCTCTTGTGAGACCCCACCTGCAGTACCGCATCCAGCTCTGGGGAACCCAACGTAAGAAGGACATGGACCTCTTGGAGCAGGTGCAGAGGAGGGCCATGAAGATGCTTAGAGGGCTGGAGCACCTCCCCTATGAAGACAGGCTGAGGGAGTTGGGGTTGTTCAGCCTGGAGAAGAGAAGGCTCTGAGAAGACCATATTGCAGCCTTTCAATACTTAGAGGGCTTATAGGAAATACGGGGACAGATCTTTTAGCAAGTCTTGTAGTGACAGGACAAGGGGTAGTGGTATAAACTAAAAGAGAGTAGATTTAGACTAGATATAAGGAAGATATTCTTTTACGATGAGGGTGGCAAAATACTGGCACAGGTTGCTCAGAGAGGTGGTAGGTGCCCCATCCCTGGAAGCATTCAAGATCAGGTCAGACAGGGCTCTGAACAACCTGATCTAGTTGAAGATGTCCCTGCTCATCACAGAGGGCTTGGACTAGATGACCTTTAAAGGTCCCTTCCAACCCGAAGTATTCTATGATTATATACAGAATAACTTAGTATTGCCAGCAAACTAAGACACCTCTAGATTTTTCCCTCATTTCCAGACCATTTATTAATACTTGGAGCATTGCTGACTTCAGGACAAATCCCATGGAAACTTCACTGGTAACCTCCTTCCTCTGTGAAAACTGACCGTTTATTGCTGCTTTCTGTGTTTTAATCTTATCCTCTGACTTCTTAGATTCTTTTAAAGTTTTTAGTAAGTTATAAACCAAGTAGGTTACATCAGCCATAATTTCTTTATCCACAAGCTTATTGGCTCCTCGGAATGCTACTAGATTTGTGAGGCATGACACCCCTTCACAAATCCATGTCAATCCTCTGTCAACATACAATATTAATTTCTGTGTCCACTGGTTCTTCAGAACAATCTTTTTACACAAAACAGTAACCTAGCTCACAAGTTTCTCTAGAATCCTTGGGTGTACTATCATGTACTGCTGATCATTATTATCAATTTCTTCTTTAACCAGTTCTACCAAAACCAGCACCATGGAATCTAAAAGCATCTTGGAAACAACGTGCTTCGAGTTCCCAAGTCCTTATGCAATCACAAGGGTACGATTATAGCCGGGTAACCAATAGCTATAGTGAAACCTAACACAAATTAATGGGATTTGGTGAAACAGGTGTTCTTATCATTGATGATCATGAAATACTCAACACGATAATGACTTCTTCAAGCCTTATTTTCTACACTCAAAAGGTAAATCAATTCTAACCTAACCTGAAATGTAATTGTAGTACTCCTACGTGAATATGTGAACATGAAACATTAGCTGTTGATACCATCCCTCTTCCTAAACTTTCAGCTCAAAACTTTTCCTTCCCCAAACATGAGATAAACCCAAACCATAACCCTACTTAATATATGGGCAGTAAACTAATTCTTGCAGCTAAAATATATTAAAGGCACTAGCTGTATCATCAGAAGCAGTGTTTCTAAATCTCCATCCTCCCCACACAGGTGAACAAACTCTATAAAAAAACACCTGAGTAACAGCATTTGCCCTCCATAAAACAACCTGCTGCTTCTCCCTGAAGCAATTCCAGACCTAGTGACAAGCTAGGCTCAACGAGCATTTTCTTCTTAACTTTACTCCTGTTTTTAACCAGAAACTGAAATCTAACCAAGTGACTATTTCATAAAGAAAAATCAATTGAGATTCATTAGCAAACAACATTCATTCTAATCTCCATTGGTCCTAAACAATCCATCAGTGAGCTTGGCTGATGAAGCCTCCCTCTTTAAAGTCATAATGAAACTCTAAAATTTATTAATTCAAAGTGAGCGATTTGTATAGTAAATCCGAATATAAGGCATTTGTTTCCAATTACGCAATCTGTCATTCTATCTCTGACAGTCTTGCAGAATGCAAGAATAAAAATGCTTTCTACCTTCTTTTCTGAAAACCCGATTCTAGCCCTAGCCCTAAAATTAACACATACTGTAGAGAGAGGATGGATCTGTACTGGAATACCTAATATGAAGCATATGCTCCTGCCCACGCCATACTACTCTCTCTGACATGTTTTTTCCCAGTTCCCCAGCCTTATCCCAGACCTTCCTTAAATAGAATACGTGTCCAGGAATACTGAAAATAAAATATTTGCTTATGACTACACCAGCTACCTTTTGAACCCTTATAAATCCAGCAATAAATTAGACTTGATACAGCCTTCCTTCCTGAAACCCTAACTCTATCTTTCACTAGTTCCTACAGAAAATTTATTCAACCCCAGTGATATCAGCATTCTTATTCCTGCCATTCAAGTGGATCTGACATTAAAACAGGTCTCAAGGTTCTTTTTTTCTTTCAAATTTTGAATCTAACTATAAGGTTACCTATACACAAAAGCCCTACAGGAAAAGTGAACGTTACATATTCCCTCTTCCATTCCTGATGGCCAGGCATGTATCTCACTATAAGATAAGCTTTTCAAATCTTATTTTCAAATTTTATTAAAAAATTAACATCTGATAATCAGTACTCCAGAATAAAGTTCAAGAACTGGTGAATTAAATCGTAGTGGCTATTCAAAGGACTCTTCCAAAAGGTTAAAGAGAAGTTAAAGAACAGCATTAAGGCACTGGGTCTGGCAAAGCTCTTAATATAAGCACATTGGCCAATGTGTATGACTAACCTTCAAACAATGAAATAGTGTTTAGCACTGAACAAGCCATAAATAAAGATAATGCTTGCCCCATGAAACTCACCATCTAAAAATGAGCATTGAAGAAGACAGGATGCTGTAGAAGGCTTAAAAAGGGACACTAGCAGTGTGATCTCATTGCAAGTCTGCCTGACCCACTTGATTAAATAGATGTTGAAAGTAAAGAGAGTATTTAACTGATATTGCTAAGTATTAAGATGCCCTACAAAGACATGGTTTAAATGAGATAGCAGGATATGGTATATCAAAATCAGATGTTAGTTTGCACTTGGAGCACTTGGTAGGCAATCCAAAGATGGGAATGAAAGATAGAGGGGGATGTGAGAACCTCCATGTATTATCTATGCCTTTATTCATTAGATGGAAAAAAGGTACATTATATTCAGCAACAGATTTGTGGTTCTGGCACATATACAGCCAGACTCAGCTATGTTGCCACATCATTCTGCATTATACATCCCACAGTGATGATGGAAACCGCCGACAAGGTGGCTGTAAAAGACTGGTCAGTCTTTTACTTTGACTGGATAATACCAACCAAGTATCTCTGCTGCTAGCATCTGCCATCCCAGAAATACCTGTTTTTAAAGGGGTTCTGAAACAGCACTAAAGACTGCACTACACATTATGTGTAGGCAAAACTGCAAGCAAAATTTTGGAAATTTCTTGTTGAAACTATGGCTACCAGGATGCCATTTAAATTACCCCAAGCTAACTCAGGTGGCAATTTAACTGTAAAAATGTGGATGAATTACAGAGAAATATGTATATAACTAATGTTATCTTTGCCTCAATCTTTCTCTGTAATATTAACATTTTTCCCCAAGATAAATGTGTATTTTATCACACAGAATAATTCATAATATTAGAAAAAAGTAAAGCCAAATTCAACTAGAAAGACAGAACTCCATCCAAACCACTTACACTGAAACACTAAGCATGCCCTTCAAGAATAGCTTCCATGGTCTTGTGAGGAGGGGAAGCAATTTATCACTGAATCCAGCTCTTAGGTATCTGAACATAATTTCACATTTCAGAAGTGAGCTCTGTGACTTTCTTTCACAGGTTAAAAATACTTGTTAAAGCCATCTATACTGTTGCTAAGAGAAATGACATGTTTGGCAAGGATATGTGAGTGATAGCTGGAGATTCTTGAAAATAAAGTAGATTTGGCTTACAGGTTGTTTTTTTAATTTACTTCAGAATCTTTAGTAATAGTTACCAATAAAATGCAAACCATTACATAACACGAATTCGGTATATACTCACCAAAGGATTTCTAGATCTTCTTCAGAATCTTCCTATGAAGCCACAGCAGCTGAGATAGAAATACACGATTGAGATCTAACTTTTAAAAACAGTTGCAGAAATGTAAAATAAATATCTTCCATTTCATATATGGATTTAAACACAGCTTCCCTCCTGCAATAGAGAACACCAAGCCAGATTCTCAGCTCTTCACAGCTCTCTACGCCAGTGTGCCTTGTGTGTTAGTCATTCAGATTGCTCTTAACATACACTGGAATAAGTGAGCTGGGATTTAGGTCTTATCAGGCTCATTTCGTGGGAGAACATGACTAGAAACCAATTCCACAGGTTATACATTTCTATGAAATCCTTAAGAAAATTAAAAGTCTGTTTTTTCTATGCTGTTTGGAAGAGAAACCTGATGTTACTGAAATACTCCATATGATGTTAAATGGTACTATAGCAATCTGCAGAAAATGACTTAAATGAAATTGTTACTTCAAAACTCTAAGATCTGAAACAGTGAAGTTCTAAACCGTTCCTTGACTCGAAGCACATGACTGTTTCCACCAGCTTCACGTGGGTTTCCTTGATGGTTTAAGGTGAAATGCAGAGTATGGCAGGAAAACAGGCTGGAGTTTTCAACAGCCTGAAAAGGCAGAGAACCTAAACTGGAGGGAAAATATCTCTCTGAAGATGAAGGGCAAGATTCTCAATTGATGTACATCTCTGCAACTTGGCATCAGTGAAGCTATGCTGATTTACACCAGCTGAAAAATCTGGAAGGGAACAATGCACTTTTTGTTTAATTTTTATGATGCTCATTGGACTAGGCCACGTTCATGCCCAGTGCTCTGAAGTTCAAAAGCAGTCCTGCAACTGGGTTCTTAGCACTAACATCTCAGATAGCCCTTTGCATTCTTTAAGTGTTACATTGAAAAGCCCTGATGTTCTGTAAACATTATTGTCAGAAGAAAACAGCTACAAAACTTTTGATAGAAAGAGTGGAGTATTGCTTAGGATTTTTACGCATTCAGACGCCAAACTTCTTTAAGAACCTGTGCATTACTTGTAGACATGACCTCAGCTAACCCAAAGAAAGCCACAGGCACGTCTCCTTTCCCTATTGGCAGCTACTTTAATTGGCAAGTTCACAATGAGCACTTTTGTTTGCATCCTAAACATGCAGAGCACGATTAAAATGTTTAATACTTTCATCCTGAAAGTGCAGCAATTAATATGTTGGGGTTTTTTTGTAGGCCAAATCATTACACATTTAAATAGCATCGTTCAAACACTTAAGGAACTTGTTTTACAAGGACTCAAAAGGTTCCCCATTTAAAATTATACAGATATAGCTTGGTTTAAAAATAGACATTTTGTTTGTTTTCCACTCAGTTGCTCTACTATTTGGTGTTCTTTCCTTGCACATGTAGTCTCCGAGTATTTTACTACCCCCTACTGCATGGAAAGAAAACTGTGCAACACTTTGCTGTGGACTATACGCTGCTAACACCTCTTGAGACCTCCCCATCAGCTGGAACACCAAGGGGATAGATTCAGAGTCGCTGAAGCTACAGGATCCTGGTTAGGTAGCCACGTGAAGTTCTTAGTGGCTATGGTGTGGATAACAGAGACCAAAGTTTTCTTGAGAGCTCTGAGATAGTAGACCATTACGGGAGTAGCATGGTTACTAGGTTTGTATAGTGCATATCATCACATATCCAAAGCAACTAAAAGTGCTTTGTGAAGCAATGAGTCAGATCCGGGTTGTACAGTAACCACACACAGGGATTTATGTTTTCAGGAACTATGTGTCCAAGAGCAGCATATTGTTATAGAGGTCTCTGGCACTAAATGTGTTGGGTAGCCACTGAATCAGACTGAACACCTCTAAAGCCACGTGAATAACATTTGGTGTACTACTGTGTACCAGCACAACCCACATAATATTTACTCTCTTGGGCTGCTATGTGATGTGAAGAAATTCCCCACTCTCAACTCAGCTGAACCTCACTGTCTCTCTTGGTAAAGGGCATAACACTAGATCGCCTATTGCACTTGCACAAGAAAATGCACACTCCACATACAATCTGTAGGTCAAATAAAGCACACACTCAAATCTTGCTCACCCACCATCAGAAGCCAGAGCTGATCACTCCTCTTCCATTTCCTTCACAAGCTGATTTGCCAGCAAATATCCTTGTTCTTCTGCCATCAGCTCCCCATGCTGGAATAAAAGGAATTTAAATTTGTGCTCAGTGGCATTTCCTCTCCCACTGCAGTTCACACTGGGTTAACCTGATGTTCACGCTGGGTAAACCTATTTCAAACTGGGCATTCCCTGATGGCAAGGCTGGTTGGTGCCTGGTTCACCACAGCCCTGCCCTACCTGCCTTGCTGTGTAGCAAGGTGGTCTGCTCCCTGGACTCCCCAGCTATTGTCCTAGCCATGCTGCCTGGGAGGTAAACCTGGCTCCTTCAGTGTTTCCAAACTGAGACTCTCAAGGAACAGGATCTGGGATTTTTTTATGCATGTCTTGTTGAAAGTATCACATACCTGTTTTCTTTCCTGATTTGGGATGCAAAATATAACAGTTAGAAATTGCAAAATTCTCTGTGAAAGAGGAAGTGTATTTCCCACACAACTATTTGTCATTGACTGCAAGGGTGGTTTGTACAGCTTGGCTGATAGCCTTAGGAATAATATTTTAGGAATATTTTTCCCATATTAAACTGTAGCACCTTTAAAAAACTGTTTTTTTAAAGGCAGTACAGATTGGACTGTGAACTACTGTTGGGCTGGAATAATGGTCATTTAATATATGTATTCCACAGCAGAGAACAAGTCCTAAATGGGAAGTCCCAGAGTTTCAATCCAATTCCTTGGTCCGCTGGGGAAATGCCCTGCTCCGAAACTTTTGCTGGCACCAGTCATTTCCCACTCCGTACCAATGCTGATGCATGGCTCAGCATTTTGCAGTGATGGACATAAAGTCTGCCAGGTCGTCAGCCCTGTTTTCAGTCTAACGTTGCCTGCACGTGAGGAAGCCAGTAGTTTGGCATCACCTGTTCTTCCCCTCCACCTTTGATAACAGGCTTAGGCAGAAACAGAAAGGAGCCCTTTACAATCAGTTGTTCCTTTAGGTGAGCATGGTCTTCAGTCCATAAATTGTTTCTACTGCTTTGGCACAGTGCTCCTGTCTGAGCAAGCCACCAGTCTATCACCCTCCCTTCAGAAAGAGCCATTTTGTAAAGGGTACACAGCTGGACTGGCATGTGATTTCAACCACTGCAACAAAATGAGCTCAGCAGGTAGAGGCAGACACCAGTCCAAATTCCCTTTCATTCCCTAAACCAGAACTGGTAACGCTCAGATCTTGAGTCTTCTGATGACATTCAGCACTCAGTGATGCTGCCAGTGGATGGTAAAGGTGCAACAGGCAGAGGGTATGTAACATATACTATGAAAGAGATGGATTAGCCAGAGAGTTTCACACAGCCAGCTCTTCCTAAATCTAGTCATATCCAGCACAATCTACTTCTGTAAATTTCTATTAACAATTTTTATAAGAAATAATGCATTTGCCTGTATTTTACTATGATGTCAAATACATTATTTGACATTATCTTTTTTTGTTCCAGACTGTTCAGCTAACTCTAATAATCAAATTGCTTTATTCTATCTTCACTTCATTTAATTCACTTCCCATTTCAGGAAAAAAAAAAATCAAGACTAAACATCTACCAAATGTTATTGCTCTGCAACTGAATGTGACGGATGGTCTGAGAAGCACATAAAAATTAAACAAAAAGTGCATTGTTCCCTTCCAGATTTTTCAGCTGGTGTAAATCAGCATAGCTTCACTGATGCCAAGTTGCAGAGATGTACATCAATTGAGAATCTTGCCCTTCATCTTCAGAGAGATATTTTCCCTCCAGTTTAGGTTCTCTGCCTTTTCAGGCTGTTGAAAACTCCAGCCTGTTTTCCTGCCATACTCCGCATTTCACTATAAATTACCACTATTTTGGTTAAGTTCATTACTGGTCCTAATGTGAGAAGAGGTTCTGTGGAGAAGGCACAGAACAGATGGGACTGGTCAGCCACTTTGTCCCAGACCCCATCTGGCTGAGATCCAGGCATTGTAATTTATCAGCGTTTCAGTTTCTGATTTGTAAAATATATCCTTAGCAAAGAGAAATATGGATAGGCTTTGTTCACACTTGCTTCTCAGTTGATTGGGTCCCATGATGCTATAAAACCTATAAAAACCTATCAAAATGAATTATTTTTAATTTGATTTAAAATGCAGCCTCAAAGGGACTACCATTTTCTATTCAACTTGATCCTCTAGCCCCTTTATTTCCTCTTCCTGAAATTCAGCAGAGCCCACCTACAGCAGGGACCTGGTATCCTCTTCCTACCACCAGGGAAACTGCAAGCATAAGAGGGAAGCAGCCTTTATGAGGTTAAAGCCCAGGACTGCCAGGCTCCTGAAGCCTCTTCTTCAGGCAGCCTCACACACAGGCAGAAAGGTACCTGCAGCCCAGACTCAGGAACATATGTCTGGATGACCCGTCCACTCCTTCATGCGAGACCACCAGTCCACTCCATGTGAGACAACACTCACTATCTCCAAAGAAGCCGGGAGGCAGCTAGCTTTTAATCACTCATTCATCTCCGAAAGGCTGCCTCTAGAATTTTTGTCCTCACTTGCTGTAGCACCATTGGTTGTTTGCCTGCCTTCATCCTTCCCTGCCTCCCTCCTCACGATCCTTTTCTGTCATTTCTCTCCCTCATCTTTAACCACAGCTCCTCCCAAACTGGGCTAATGAAAGCTTTGTTTTCACTATATAAGCCCCGTGTATAATCAGATACATTTAAAAAATAACAAAACTGTGGAACTGACAAGACATGTGTCTACCATCACCCCATATCCAAACACTGAGGTTTGAGCTTGGCTCAGGCATCTCTGAAAATGCCAAATGTGGATTTCCACAAACAGAGAAATGGATCCATAGCTGCTGTAAACAGAATAAAGGTGCATTGTTTAAAGTTGCCTAGCAAATGCACACAGTAAATCGTACATGCCTTGAGAAGAAAGTCGCAGACTTCAGCCGGACAAACACTTATGCACATGTTTAACATTAAGCAAGAGAGAGTCCCACCTTCAAACAGGACACTCACAAGCTTAAAATTAAGTAGCAGCCCAAGTACATAAAGATCAGAAGTCTCAGACTTGTAGGCTCTCTTTGTATTGAAAGCTAATCCACATTTAGAACTTAGATATCTCTGTAGTAGTTAAAATCAGGCACCTCCAGACAGACTTCTTTTTTTGCTTTGTTTTACAATTTTTTACAGCTCCCCTGTAACTGAATTCAACAGATTTGCTTAGGTCTACCAGCGCAAGTGAAAACAGAACTTAAGGGATCATCCAGTCTAAGCTAAGGAAAAACACGTATGTAAAATCCAGGATTTCTCACAGGCAGTTTTGAAAGGAAGGGTCAGATTTACAGAGCAAGCACTCAGCCCTGCTCTGGGGTGCCTGGCCACACACAGAACAAATGCCAAGTCACCTTTGATCCTGAGGATCTGACAGAGCTGGAAACAAAACACACTGGCAGCCCCCCAGGAAGCCTTCAGGTACCTTCACCCCACAGTGATGCAGCATCCAGTTTCGGCATTAGCAGAAGCACAGAAGTTGCATGCCCACCTGCAGAGGGGTCTGGCATATGCTGAGCCCTGGCTTGGTGCAGCTGCATTGCTCATGGCCAGTGAGTTGGCGAGCTTGCAGCTAGCCAGATCGTGACTTCATTGGAGCAGAAGACTGAACCGTAGACACGTCAGGATGAGAAAAGACAATACAAAAGAAATGAATGGTGGTGATGGTGGTGGTGTGAAAATTAATAAAGAAATAAGGAAGCAATGTAACAGAGAATAGAAGTTTAAAGTACCAGCCTTCTCCAGTTTCTTAATTAGCAGACTTCTCTTTGGGCTTAGGGTGTCACTGTTGGTTTTTTGTTTGGGTGCTGTTGTTTTTTTAATGTTGTTACATCTAATTTTGTTTCCAGAACAATCTCCTATATGGTAATAAAACACTTCTGCATTGTTCATTCCTGAAAATGCTAACTTGATTTTTACGGAAGGAAGGGGACCGCAAGAGGCACAACTCTTATTTCACAATAAGTAAAAATCTCCCGCTGGGTCTCTGTTCATGATAATATACTATGGGAAAAAAAAAAAAAAAGCACTACAAACATATTACTAGCAGTATAATAAATAGCATGTGCAAAATGTACAGTATAGTAAATACACTATGGGGACTACTTACAGAGTCTCTTCCACTCCATAACCATCATCAACCGTCTTCTGTGGTTTGGCACATCAAATATTTGCTATGTACTTTACCATTTTAAAAGCACTGCAAATCCTTGGCTGGACACCAAACAAATGCTGTACATTACTTTGTCAACTGTTGCCTTTTATATTCAACGTCTGACCTTAACTCCCCCTACAGCTCAATGTGTAGAAACGCCAATAAAATACATGCTTATTTCCAGTGGCTTTTATTATTAAATGGGTTTGTCACACTGACGAATCAAAGGATTTCCCTTTAAGGGGAATTCTCAGAGGAAATCTACAACGTTAGGAGACGAGACTTTGGAACTATATTTGACAATCACCTCTTTAAAAGAACTGTTTTGCAAGTTGTGTAAGCACATAAAGCTCTGTTATCTGAAGAATAATGCAGCCCTTTCTGCACTGCTGTGGAAGGGCAGACATACAAGTGATCCTTATGCATTCCTTAAATATATCACTGAGGAAACTCACACTATACACTAATTAGTAAATGCAATACTAATACATATACACACCCCCAACAGAGCTGTCTGCGCAGGTAAGGGGAGAGAGAAGAGAAATTGTAGGCAGGCAAGATGGGGACACTTATCTTTGCCAAAGGCTTGGCTGGGCCAGGTGGTCTCAGAAGCTGAATTCCAGAGCAACTCCCAACACTAAAGGTGGATCCGTCCATCTCCTAGCAGCCTAGGCAACCTGTAAGGACTTTCTTATTTCTGCCTGCCTCAGACTCACCAAAGGAATCAGCTCCACTATAAATTACAGAATACTATATCTTATCCAAGAATGAGTAGAGGAATAATGAAACAAATAAAAGGAGTCCAGATGAATGGAAATACAGAAGCAAAAGATTGAGATCTTGCTTGTACATGGACTTAGAAATGAGACTGCTAACAAGGTTGCAAATTGTGGTATCACGCAGATGCCAGCAGAAGGAACAGTGAGTGCCAGCTTACTGAGCACAACCTAGATGGCAGGAGCAATCCATCATGTGTAGTAACCAGATACTGAGACAATGTCAAGTGGCCCTGGCTCTGATCATGGTTCCACCCACGTGTCTGATTTCTTATCAGCACATCTGACATTTTCTGAAAGCTCTAAAAGACTTCCTCTGCTGGCCTGGCCTGGACTCAAGCTGGAATGTGCAACAAGAAGATTCCTTCATGGTACAAGCAAATCCCAAACTTTTCAGTCCATACTTCTTTTTAAGTAAATTTTCTGTAAACAATAAGAATGAATTTGCAGAAACTGAAGGAGGTGGTACAGAGAGGCGTGTTTGAAATGAAAAAATACAGTCCAGGTTATATTCTGAAAAATAGTATCAGGAAATCAAAACACACACAGCATACATAAGGATGACAAAAAAAACTATTATTATTGCTATTACATGCCAGTCGTAATGTCCCTAAAAAAAACTTGTCAGTTCTTATGGATTTGGGTTCCTATGGAAACCACTTTTATTAAGTACTGTTTTTAAAAAAAAAATGTTGTTTAGCATATTGCGGTTCCTCCTAGGTCACTGAGTTTTTCTCTGAGATACATTAACATCTAGTAATAATCGCTTCCGTAGTTCAGCACAAACATTTAGGATTCTGCACTCTTTTATGAGAGAGGGCACGTCTACGCATTACATTAGCAAAGCCTTTACCTCACTGTCCTAAAATGGTTTTCATGTAGAATAGAGGCTCTAGGGCATCTCGATGGCTCTATTTGTACTCAATTTCAGTTTTTCATCAGAAAGTGCATCCATAGCTAGTGCATGTCTAGAGCATTTAAATTATCCCTACCCTATGTGATATAACCTCTTTCCTAAAGGTCAGTTGAAACGTAAAGTCTCTCCTTCCCTTCACCTCAGTCTGTATTTAGACCTGCACAGACAACTGTCTATTTGTTGAAATAACACCTTGTAGAAATGTGGCCAACTGTTTACAGATTGATACATATGCACCAAAGACTGACCCCAAGTCTTGGTTTCAGTTATTTAATTCAAGGAAAGTAGCCACTCTATCACTCTTCTGTTAGCAGATTGATTACAAATGGACTCTTGCCAATGCTAAACTGATCCAGTTTGAGGATGGATGTTAAGTCCAGACATTTCTTTCAGGAGACTGTTTTCTTCTGTGCCAGCAGCTAAGCTTTCATCTCCAAAAAATATGTGAATGTCCAGAGTTCAGTGTTGCAAGGATAAGTTATGAATTCAGAACCAAATACTACCTGACACTGCAATGCGTGACTGAAACAAAAAACCCCACCAAAATTCAAGTAACAGCTTTTGAGAAGTAGAACTTGAAAGTCACCTCCAACCGTGTTAGCACTGAACCCTAGTGACGGTCCACGTCTAATGGACATTGTCTCTTATTTCACGTACAATTAAATATGTCTTCAGCACGTTACAGTGACTTCCACAGTCTTTTGAGAAGGACTTCTCGTTTCACACTTCAATATGTCAATAACTACCCAGCATTACTGTCGCAGGAAGGGAGCCCTCAACCACTTCCTAGCTTCTCTGCAGTCCTTCTGCAGGCAATTTTCCAGAAAGGCTTTTGACTCTCCTAAAGTCTACTGTCTTAGTTAAGCAACAGCAAATATAACCAACAGCACGAGACTGCAAAAAGTAAAAGGAAACTTTGAAGACCACTAGATTTTGAGGTCCAAAAAGACATATGATTCTATAATACAGGCCACAGAGTTCCATCCAGGTACTTTTGCACTGAGCCATATAATTTCTGTTTGAATAAAATATATCTTCCATAAAGGCATTTAGTCTTATTCAGAAATGTCGAGAGTGAATTCACTTCTCTCCTGGGTAGTTTGTTCCAGTGGTTTACGCCAACAACATTTCCAGAGCTTACAGAATGAAGAGATGTTTTCTGCATTTATATAATTCCAACCCTCATCTATGTGGACTTAAATTCATTAAAGTCAACAGACCTCAGTCATCGCTGATTTAAGCCAAAAACTTTAAGTTCTATTGACTGGCTTTATTTTTAATACCACAATTTTTTTCAAGACAAAAGCCCCCCCCAATACTTGTTTGACAGGGAAGAGGAAGATGCGCACCAATTTCTCACACTGCACTGACTCTATTAGATAAGGACTGAAGAGGTTTGGGTGTATAGGCAACATGGTAAATGCGGGTCTTCAAGAAATCACCCCAAAAGACATGGCCATATCTCACTGGCAAACAAACTCACGATGAGTTGAGTACAGCTTGCAAAGAAGGTCAACCATTTGTTAAATAACTGGATGATCTAGGTGTGGAGGTTAGCATGGAACAGGGTGGATGATTGTTCTCAGTGAAAGATCACCCTTTTCCTGTTTTGAAAAACCTCTTCTCACCAACCCACTTATTCAGGTGAACTGATTTTGCATTGTCTTTTTCAATATTTTCTTGCAACCACCGTCTCCATTCATTACATTGTAAAATATGGATGTCACAGTCTCTTCAGATGTTTGCAATAAATCCGTTACAATAAATGGATGGCGGGGTGTGTTCATCATAACTGCATTCAGCAGTATGCATTAGGAACAACTCGGCATCTCCCATCACAAGAACTGCTACAGTGGCAGTCAACTTCTGCTTGTCTTTCACATCTGGCCTGAAAACAAACAGAACTGGCATTGCTTCCCAGTGTAACAACCCTTCTCTCCCACCAGCCAAAAGCTTCAGTGCAGCTGAGAAGGGGAAGAGTTAAAGACTGGATGGTACTTGCAGGATATAAGAACAGGAGCACAGGGAAGCAAAGGCTCATGAGCAAGAACAGGTGGAACGAAGAGGACTGTGAGGAAAAGTAATCTAAAAACCAAAGTAACCAATAACAACATCTTTATCTGAGTTTGTCAGATCAGCCTGTCAAGTACCCTATTGTATTCCTATGAGATTACGCATATAGATATAGATTTATATATAAAACAGGAAAACAACCCTTTGGGGTCTTTCTGGAGGATGGTAAACACTACTAGAAGGTATAGTATGTCTGGGTTAATGGAGAAAATTAGTAGTAGAGACCAATATTGCAAATAGGCTCCACCCTGTCTACTATGGAAGTAATATTATTAAGCATTTCTTCTGGCACCTCATAAAACTGTTCTGCTGGGAATCGGCTTGAGAAGAGCAACTTTTAACACATTAGCTGCCATTCTACTGAGTACTTCTCATCGAAAATTCACAGAATCGCTTGCACAAGCTAAATTACACTTTCCCATTCTTCTCAAGGGAAAACCTTGAACACTTTCATATTAGGACTGGCCTTTGTCTACACTTCGGTATGAAGTGGAATAAGAGGAATACCCTGATGTTGAATGTAAAATCCGTGCTCGGAACTCTAGAAATTTCCTTGCCATTTTGCCGTTAGACACTAGGTGGCAGCAAGAAATTCATTTCAAACATTCGCTCTCTAACTCCGCGTTACCTGCTACTAACTGTGAAGTATGTGGGCTTGGTTATTCCAACTGTTTGATAGTAGTGTCTACAAACACTTCTACCCTCACACTGTTCTCCTATCACCCATGACCCTAAACTCTGTTGTTAGCTCTGTTCATAAAGACCAAGTACCTACTGCATTACATACACAGCCATGCAAAAAATACATCTAAGGTAAATGCAGATGTCTAAGGTGTGCCAAGCACAGCCCTTCTAGTGATCATGTATCAATAGAAAACGCATTCATTAAGTCTTACTTTATTACGTAGCCCTTTCTTCCTATTCGCTTTGGGTTTTTTCTAGCAACTTTCTTCTTTCCTAATGTGATATTTTTCCTTTCTGATAGTTCTAGTTTTAGGATCTACAGTCTTTAGTAGTGTAAAAAATGTCTTTTTTTTTTTTTTTATTTCCCCCCACCGATGATGTTCTATAATTCATATGGCCCAAGGTACAAACCAGAGAGCCGTTCAAGGAAGATTTTGCAAGTTCCTGAGTACCTTTTGTCAGGATTTTTCTGCCCTTTAAATTCAAGTAAAAAGTGGGTTTTGTTATTACAGAGAAAATTTACCTAATTTTAACCTATTGATCAGTGAACAGTGGAAAAATTCAGATCTTTAGTCTATATCTCCAAAGTTAATTAGTATCTGTGGAACATTCATGATTTCTGCTGATATGAGAAACTGCTCCAAGGATTTCTAAGACCAAAGCAGTGCTCTAAAAATTAAAGGTTATGAACCAAGCTTTTACACCTACAAACGGCAACAGACTCTATGGATCAAAGGAGAACACATATAATGCACATGGGCCATAGTGCCTTATACGAATTCAAAGGATAAAACAAGCTGAAGAGCACCCAGAGCATACCCTCAGAGCTGGCACGCCTCTGGAGCAACACTCCCCAAGCTGCAAGTGAGCCAGAGCTGCAACAACATCACTCCACCTAATCTGAAGTAACGTGACTAAAGCACACTGAGTAAAAAATAAATCTAAGAAACTGTAACAAAGATACCCATATATACATCTATTTTTACCTATCCACCTCCTATATGGATTAAACTTCCTGAAAGAGAACACAGATTTTAACTATACAGCCCTTAAAGTGATGTATGTGTGTATACTTTATTGCATATTTCCATTGTCCTTTTTAAAATAATTTTCTTCAAACAGTTAGCAATGTATTTTTTCAAGTGTATTGCTAAAACAAGACTATTCAGGTCTGTTTGAAAATGCTCATTTAATGCTTTAACATCTCAGAACAAATATGCTGCTTCACAGTGGCCAGACGTTGCACTTGACATTACAAGGACACACAGCTATTACAACGTCTTGTTTGGGACGCATGCAATACACAAGTATACAGAAAATCTGGCTTTCTATCTAAAGCTTGTTAGTGTTTTTCCCCTCAGAAATACATATTTGTCTTCCAAAAAAAACATCTCACAAGATTAATGAATATTCTCTTTGTTAAAAACTTTCATATTCTCTGTTCAAGAGGAACAACTTCCAGCTCGTAATTAATCTGCGCTATGGTTCAAGGACAGAATTATTTACTTACAATCTTGGAATGCCAGAGATTGAAAACACATTTTCATCAGGTTACTAACAATAATGAGAGGGGTGGTGAGGTCTGAAGAACTCAGGTGAAATTCTTAAAATAGCCACAAAAAATGTGTTTGTCTCCTTTTCTCTTATTAAAGTTGAAGTTTTCACTGAGCTTCAGTAAGTCCATCTCACCCCAAAATAAACCTACAATGACCCCTCAAATTACCTTTTTTTGGTTTGTTTGTTGGAAGCAGTCGCAATGTTCTCGTTAATACTAAGAAAAGTGCAGCATCACATTATGTGTTTAGATGGACATCTATTCTTTTCCTCAGGAATATTATTTCCAGCATAACATTTTAGAGATCCTGCACTTACTCTTTTCTATTCACTAAGTTCTGAAGAGATTCTCATTTAACCTGCTTCTGAATAGCTGAAGAATGAATTGCACTTTTAACTTTTCCAGATAATATTTAAGCTCGGAATTGCTATTATTTTTTTTATCTGTTGCATACAGCATTCACTTCAGAAAGCAAACACCACAGGGACAAAAATCCCGCTCCGCAATCTAATTACAGGAAACAAATTCCTGAGGCCAAGAATTCACACTCCTATTGTCTTCGTGGCAGGACAGGCAGATGTTGTCATGACCTAAAACCTTTGCACCTTCTTCTGGTAAACTACAGGCAAAAGATGGAAGTACAGATGTCATTTTTATTTGTCATCATGGGAGACAAATCCTAGCAGTTCCAGTAAATTGCTGTCCAATTCGGGGGAGACCAGGAGTTTTTATTAACCTACTTAAGCTGCAGACCATGGAAGGAGAAGCACAGACCTGCTACAAGGGTGCCTCACCCAGGATATCTCTAAGACTGTCAGTTTTCCACTGATGCAGCACAAAACAGTGGGACTGAGGGGGAGAACCAGGGCCAAGAGGTTCAGCCAGCATCACATCTACTCAGAGAGCAGAAAGCTGTGTCAGACCTTTCCAAATTCCCAACCAGTTCTGCACTTGGTACAGAGCCTTCCCCCACCAAAGTGAGCAGATCTGAATTGGAACAGGATGAAGCTATAAATTACGTGATTTGTAAACTCAGCCAAATAATGTAAACTTGATAGTCTCTTTCCCTTCACACATATTTTTAAACCAATTCACCTTGAATATGTTCAGATATTGTTTATATGTGCTTTTCATGAACACTCAAGCAATCATATGGTGCAAATACTATAAATAAGTGGGCTTCTGAACTGATGCACAAGTATTCATAGGAACCATATTTTGAAAATACATGATGAACAACAGTGCCAGGCACTCAAAAGTTTATCCAATTTGGTAGCAGAAACTGTGTTTGCGGTGTACCAGAAATTAACCTACTAGAGTTAAGCTCCAGTTTCAAATTTATCTGACTCAATATTCCCAGGGAAATTATCAATTATCAATCAATTTTAGAGTAATTTTCCGATTATAAAAATTGGTTTAATCTGAAAAATGAGTAATTCAAAGTAACAACTTTGTCCTTATACTGAAGTGAGAATCTACATTTATCAAGTAATTTATTCATTGCAAAATTACACATTCTGTTCTTCCGATACATATCACACAAAGAGACTCAATTACTAGAATTATGGCTTGAGAAGAAACCTTGTCTGATCTCAGCTTCCAGTTTCAGCGAAATCACTTAGTCAAACATAGGACTTCAACATACAGGCTATCATTAGGATAATGCCACATATCAAAGAAAACAGATGTAGTCTGCATAAACCACTTAACCTAACAATACATCTTAAAATAAAAAGAATTCAGGCAGCTTAAAAAAAACAAGTGAAATGACACCATTGAAATAATAGGCTGTTCTGGACAGAAAAGGCTATTACAAATTTTTGAAGGACATAGTTATTAGAGAGTATAAATACTGTAGGCACAACATTTTTGATAACTGATATGAAATGTTGCAAGAAAATAGAAGTCTATAATTTGGATTGCAGTCTGAGACCGAGTTACTTTAAAAACTATGACACAAAGAATCTTGTAGTATTAACTGTGAATTCCTTTGCCCTATTCAAGTACATGTAGTGAATCAGATTCATCAGTACAGATGACTTGCAACAGGGCTGAAATAACACTATTTTTCTGAAAAACAGCACTTTCAACCAACTCAAAAAATAGTGAATATGGAAACAAGCATTATTTTTCAAACTATAAGACATCATAAAAGATTTAAATATTTTAAACAGCAGTGAGCCCTTACTTATTTGGTGCCTGATACAACTCACATATGTTGTTAAATTAATTTTGCCTAGACCTTTTTATATTCAAGGGGTACGAATATTGTTCAAAATCAAATAAAGATTGAGCTGCAGGCACAAAAGTAAAACATAAAGACCAAACAGGTATTAATTTCAGAAAATGCAAGTATTTCCTAACAGGAGACTTGACAATGAGATAATAATTGAAGAAACTATTATGGCCATGGCTATTATGGCCATGGAATGATTCACAAACATTTCATGTTTTCCTTCAGTCTCCAGCTCTTAAGAGTCCTGTGGTTACTAAAGGATAGGAAATTTCATTTCAGACAAAATAACTAGATCTCTAGCTTTCACAACTACGAAACAAGCTTCACAACATGAAAAGAATGTAAGAATTAGAAACCAGAATGAAGTAAAATTAAATAATAATATATTGCTAGGAGAAACATCCTCATATTGATATCGAGACAAACTTGATTCATGACTTTAATGTCTGCTACACAGGTTGCTTTCAACTGACTAAGCAACTTCCATTTCATATAGTATTGTGTCATATAATCATAGAATGCTTTGGGTTGGAAGGGACCCTAAAGATCAGCCAGTTCCCTGCGCACAGGCAGGAACACCTCCACTAGACCAGGTTGCTCAAAGCACCATCCATCTTGGCCTTGAACACTGCCAGGGATGGGGCATCCACAGCTTCTCTGGGCAACCTGTGCCCGTGCCTCACCACCCTCACAGTGAAGAGCTTGTTCCTTATATCCAATCTAAATCTACCCTCTTTCAGTTTAAAGCCATTCCCCCTTGTCCTATCACTACATGCCCTTGGAAAGAGTCCCTCTCCAGCTTTCTTCAGGCCCCCTTTAGGTACTGGAAGGCTGCTGTGAGGTCTGCCTGGAGCTTTCTCATCTCCAGGCTGAACAACCCAAACTCCCTCAGCCTATCTTCATAAGGGAGGTGCTCCAGCCCTCCGATCACATTCACGGCTCCTCTGCATCTGCTCCAAAGGTCCATGTCCTTATTATGCTGGGGTGCCCAGAGCTGGATGCAGTACTCCAGGTGGGGTCTCACGAGAGGAGAGAGGGAGAATCACCTCCCTCGACCTGCTGGCCACACTTCTTTTGATACAGCCCAGGATGCAGTTGGCTTTCTGGGCTGCAAGTGCACATTACTGGGCCATGTTGAACTTCCTGTCAACCAAAACTCCCAAGTCCTCCTCCTCAGTGCTGCTCTCAATCCATTCTGCACCCAGTCTGTATTTGTGCTTGGTATTGCCTCAACCCATGTGAAGAGCCTTGCACTTGGCCTTGTTGAACTTCACAAGGTTCACACAGGCCCACCTCTCAAGCCTGTCAAGGTCCATCTGGACGGCATCCCTTCCCTCCAGTGTGTCAACTGCACCACACAGCTTAATGTCATCTGCAAGCTTGCTGAGGGTGCACTCAATCCCACTGTCCATGTTGCTGACAAAGATGTTAAACAGCGGTGGTCCCAGTACAGACCCCTGAGGAACACCATTATCCTTAATATAGCAGTATTTCTTGAAAGCCAGTGTTTAACAAAAGTTAGAGCACATACTAGACAGCTTTATTTTACATATAGTTTTAAATTATGTAAATATAATTGTAAAATAAAGACTTTATTTTCACTACAGTACAAAGGTTCTTCTCATTAATTCTTATTTGAGGAAAGCATGATATAGAACAAAATTACACAACACAGAGCACTGTCTAATGTCCAAGTGCATCTGCACTGAGTTATTAATGCAAGCACTGTGGAATTATTACTCGATGTATCAGAAAAGCGTCATTAAAATTAGGAGCTGAAAAAAAAAATCTATGTATTATGGCATCTGTGCATGATTGTATCTATATTAACAGCCCTATCCTTTAATTGAAACCCTCACACAGTAATGCCTTACTCTACAAAAGTACCAGAAAAATTACTGGATGTATCTACAAAACTGGAAAATACTCTAGCACTATTGAAGTCAATGTCTGTTTATCCAGAAGCTTAAGTGGAGCCAGGGAAAGTAACATTTATGAAAATTAGCAATAGATAGATCCCTTCATATTAAACATTTAAATATCACACTTTTTGCGTTCAGTTCACTAAAACGTGTAACTTTGCTGTTGCTAGGAAAGAAACAAAGTATCAGCTCCATCTTATCTGAGGTGACTAAATTAAATAAATAAGTCGATAGGCAAATAAATAAATTGATAAATAAATGCTGAAATATTTCAAGCCATGTCATATCAAGGCAAATCCAGAGACTATTCTGATAAATATGCAAATCCAAACATCCCAATCTATAATGGCCATTTTAAAAATACGTAGTTCAAGTGCTAGGCTTGAGGGAACAGAAAGTAAGCAAAGAAAAAACATGAGATGAAAGAAATGCAATTAAAAAAAAATTGTAAACCAGCCAAAATTATATAGTCCTAATTGAATGAGCACAGGAAAGATATTATAACAGACAGGCATGTACTATTAGAAGCAACATACTTCATTTGTACAAAGTGTTCCCTTAGCTTGTCAGCGTGTAAAGAACAAACACCAACCAGGAGTTTTATTCACCAGATAAGGAATTCTCTTATAGTTGAACTGGATTACCCACCAAATGAAGAATTTGATCCAAGAAGGTGAAGATACTTGGAAACCAGATGAGTAAAATGAGAACAACAATGTTAAAATACTTTAATTATACTCAAGGAAAAAAAATCATAATAATAAACAAGGGAAAAGGTAGAGAAATAAACACTAAAATGGCTGATATTCTCTCAAAACCGATTTCCTCACTAAGGAAACAATTCGAACATTAGCTAGATATTTTTGCTATAAGATAGGTATACAACTGTGTAGAAAAAAGCGACTGCCAACAGCTTACTTTCAAACTAGAACATGCCTGAGATGGCCTCAGCACAGTCGCAGTCATTAATAACTCGGTGGAACGGGAAACAGTCCTAAAACCTGGGCAAAGCACAGAAAGAGACTGCAAGCAATTTGAAACAGAAGATTCAAAGTAAGTGTGATAAATTAGGGGCGGGGGGGTGGGGGGAGCAGACAGGGAATAAAATACTCTAGATGAAACTTTGTAAAGTGCAAAGTTCTGCAATTAGAAGAGAAACTCAAATATACAGTATGAAAAAGGGAAGCCTGGAAAAGAAAGGACTGGGTAATTTGGATCACAGACTGAATATGAGTCAACTGCAGACCAAGGTTTCAAAACAGAATAATATGATTCTGTGTTTATTAAAAAGAACGCTCTACATAAAACATGGAAGGAAATTATCCCACTCTACTAATGACTGGTAAAGCCTCTGCTACATCTATTTTTGTCTCTCAATTTTAAGAAAGATGTTGTAAACTGGAAAGTGTCCTGAGGAGAACAAAGAACAAGGGGAAATTTATAAAATGTGACCTATCAGAAAAAAAAACAGAAGACTGAAGACAGAATGATAAATATCAGCCAATGCTGACTTTAAAAATTATAAGTCATCACTTACCCTGTTTCCACCAAAGGATGGCAAGAAGTAATCAGATTCATGTGTGTCAGACGACTTAGATGTTAAGAAAAGCCTTTCTAGCTGTTAGAATAAAGCTTACACAGGGAGACAGACCCCTTTAAGGTGGGTGCAAGAAGGCTGGTAAGCGAAGTAACCACAGCATTACTGTGTTACAAAGCAAAAATTTTCAGCTGAAAATGAATTAAGTAAAATAAATTTAATGGAGAGACAAGGACAGAGATTCTGGCTGTCTAGCAAATAGCCTCTTTCACTCACAGTTTCAGTCTGCAATGTTAAATACTGATGGCCAATTCCTTTGCCACTTAAAACAGGTACAGCTGCAATGGCTTAACATTTTTCTGGGTCTGTATCATCAGGTGGCATCAGACCTTGTCCTTTGTTTATGAAATGAAAAGTGAGAAATGTTTTAAAAAGATACACCTGTGGACAACATCAGATGATAGCCTTGTACCAGTGGCTGACTCTCTTCCCTCTTAACAGAGTTAAGATTCACAAAAGGCTGTGCTTCTACATCAGAGAAGTACCCTACTAGGTTTTTAACTATCTTTTACTCTCTGCTACAACTGTGGGTACATCTAGCAATCTTCCTCCTGTCCTTCCATTACACACACCATCCAGGTTTATGGTGGTCTGTAGCAAGCAAATACATCAGACAGGAAGATAACAGTATCAGCAAAAGATGTGCTAACACTTACTGAATGAGGCATAAGGCTATTAAATCTGTAACGCTGCAGCTGCATGAGAAATATTTATTTGCCTCCATTTTGGTATTCTGGCCAAGCAGATCTCTTTGGATTAGTAAATAGTCTCATTAAAATGAGCTGGTTTTCTTAGCAGCTGATTTTAAAGTTTCATCTTGTGAGGAAATTTTCTTGTTGTTTTGCAGATAAAAATCAAATATATTTCGAAAAGACTGTCTACATCCATGGGGGCAGAATAATATTTTGACAGAAGAAATGCCAATGTTTCTCTGCTTCGTTCTCGGCCAAAGTCACTCACCAAGGTATGGGAGGTGCTGGGGGAAGGTCAGGCCTTTGGATTTACGTGCATTTTGGCTGTTTCTTCTTGGCTTGAGAAGGTTATTTAGGAACTATTAACTTCAATGAACACAGATATTATCTATGATTCTCTTTGGGTAACTGGTTTGCTTAGTGCTCTGACTAATGTGGAAATTCTATTTTTTTTTAAGGAGATAATGGTCGACAGTCTGACCAGCGCTGATCTCTTCTCTGGGCAGAAGTGTGTTGCAATTCAGAAGTAAAGCCATTATCAGTCTATGTACAACAAGTAGTATCATCGTGAGGTGATTCACCTTCTACACAAGAGCTATAGATAAGATTGATTTTCATGTTACTGCTCCACTCTTCAGACTGCAGAGCATGGTATTGGTCAGCTGCTCCTCAGCCTCCAACCTGAGGTGCCCCAGGGTGGCACCTGGCTCGTTCTTCTGACACATTACAGGATCTGAGTGCCCAAACTACAGGACTATAAAAGCCTTACTCAAAAACTCAGCTGCCTGGCATGCAGTCCCACCCTGCCCCAACACAAAACCTCCATCTGTCCCCATTTGACCCAGTACATTAGAAAGGATGAGAGGGTTTTTTTCAGATGCCTCACCAGATGCTGCCAGATGTTGTCAGATGCCTTGCCAGAGTTTACCCTGCAGCTGTTGGGCTGTCACAGCTCCTTCTCTAACCTATTCCCGTGGTGCAGCTACATCCCACCCCTCTCTTGGAGCAGCTTCTCCAGTTCCAGCCAAAGCAGAAGCTTTGAGTAACAGACAGCAAAACTTCGGGCATCGAAGTGCAACACAGGCACAACAGCAACAGACAAAACAGACTGACAATTTCTTAAAGCATTCCACCTAAAAGCAGGAAATGACTATAAAAAAGCACTGAAGCACTGCATCAGCAAAAGGTTCAGAGATAAAATAAACACTGTAAACATAATACAGCCTTTCATAGTAGGAGAAAGACCGAGGGAGGAGGAACAGTACAGCCTTTGCTGTTTTGACTGGCATCACTGCTTGTCTCGCTCTGACAGGTTGCCAGGTTAAGGTTTTGTTTTGAATCAGTCATTTCCCTTTGAACAGTGGCAACTGTTACCATTGTTACCCTGTTACACTGAATATAAAACAAAATTTCCACCAGCAGCTTTCCTGCCATATGTTTATTCTAGGAGGCAGCAGGCATCTAGGATTTGGTAGCAATCACAGTGAGGAAATATTTGCAGGACCTGTCTCAACAAAATAATTACCTCGATCACAGTTATATCATACAGAAGAAGACACTGAATTCACAACTGTTGTTCATGTGATCTAACCTAAGAGATCTAACAATGTCAGGATTTTATTTTCTCTTTAATTGAAAGGTTATTATTTCAAGAATCATCCCTCCAAAGTGTAAAGCATACACTTTAAGTATTAGTCCTGAAACTCCATTGAGCATGTTTTAACTGTAAAATTATTTAACAAATTTTCTTGAAATACTTTCTGATTTTTCTCCACAATAAATCTAGCCACATCCTGGTGAAAGCAGTTATACATAGAAAAGTGATATGAGGGTCTTTAAACAAGGTTTCATAAGGTTTTCATATTAGCACAGCTTTAATTATAAAGACGTTTCTTAATGTCTCCAAAACTATCATGATTTCCAATTACTTACGGAAAACCTTTTATAAGACTCCTATTTACTTACACTGTAGTTTTTCTTCCTAATCTTTTAGACATGAAGAACTAGCTACATTAAAATCAATGAAATCTCTCTATAAGAATACCTTTACAGTTAAATCAGATTATCACTACAGTGCTTAGTAGTTCAATAAAACAGTTCAATAATGAGTCACCTCTCTTTGCCTAAATTCCTAGAATTAATGCCAAATCACCAGTGAACAGATTTACTTAAATATTTGGTAAGATAGCTAGAAGTTACTAGAAGTAGTTGAGAATACACTACCCATATGGTCTCCTGGACTTAAAAAAGCTGAAGTCTGATGTAATGTTACAGGCATCAGATGATAGTTTATTAATAACAGCTTGTATTTTTGAAAGAACCTAGAAGAGTTAGATTCCAAATCCAAATGCCCTTTAAAGGGAAATTGTTGCTAAATCCCATAGGTTCTTTTGAAATCCCAGACTTCATTAAAAAGTAGGAGAGGAGAAAGATACATCATTCTGACCTTAAAAGGAATCTACTGTCAATAATGCCAGCTGCTTGATATTGAATGAATGTTGGGGTTTTTTATGAATGAGAATAAGTGGTCTTCTTCAATCCTAGAATTTAGCTAACATTCAAATTCACTTTCTTGTAGGAAAATGAACTACTTATATCTAAGTATGGTAGCTTGTTTATTTATTATTCTGCAGGTAGTTATATCTAACTACTTTTGACTTGTTAAGCTGCACTTCACTTTTTGGACATTAACAGTTTATGTGTGTGAAATTTATGTCATGCTAAGACAATTTTTACAAATTTAATAGACCAGAATGTGAAGAAAGTAGAGCTTTTAGAAGGTAAGACAAACAAGGCAAGGGTAGGGGTGTTGAGCCTTTCATGAAATATAAATGTAGGGTATCATTACAAAAATAAATATACAAGAAAAAAAAAAAAAAACAAACAAAAAACAAAGAAACCAACAGTGTAATTAGCCAAAATTCATTGTTATGGCAATGGATCTGCCCCAGTAGGGTTTACCTGCCCTTGGTTTAACAAGTAATTGGTCATTTCTCAGTGTCAAGTGATTTCTCTGGGCATGCAAGTTGTTTCCTTCAGTGTTTCAGCTGGAGGAACAAGCTATTAAGAAAAATGACTAGGAAAACAGATTAAAAAATAGAGGAATATGTTGCATCAGAAGGGGGCCCATCTCCACTTTTCATGGAAAACAATACAAGACAGGAACTCTTTTTTTCCCTATTTACCTCCCTTCGCCTCTATGTATTTGTTTTCAAGCTTCCTGAGTATCACAAAAAGCACCACAGAAAAAAAAAATAAGAGGAGGTAAGAGGAAGAACATGTAATAGATGTTAAGATATGCACAGAAAAACACACAAGTGAAAAACACACAAATTATATTCAAGGGGTTTGAGTTGTTTTCTTTTATTGGCTTGGGCTAAAGACTAACAAGCTTTTCATTACATCACATTATGTGTAATTAAAGCATCTTAAATTTGCAGATACTGAACAACTGATGTGGTGAAGCAAGTTGTTGGAAAATATGTATAAAGATGTTTGGACTGAAGTATTTGTATCTTTTCACTAAATAATATTCAGTTTAATAAAATCTGACAGCTTCCTTACTAAAACTATGAAGTGATGTAGGACATCCTGCCTCAAGAACCCCTCAAATGTAAAATAAACAGTACGTAAAGAGGACACACTTCACCCTCTCAACCAAATGTTCCCATCTTTTGGCTGAAACAAAGAAGCTCTATAAAGTTAGCTACATGTCTCAATAATCAAGGGAAGGAATTGGAAAATAAGGCTGCCAGTTGAAACTGCAGGAGTTCTTTTGGCCAATGTAGTGTCAACACAGTGTTACTTTGGCCAACCAAGTGGCTATTGGAACAAAAAAAAAAAAAAAAAAAACCAAAAAAAAAAACCAACATAGACTTGTCAAAAGTACCCATGAATAGAGATAGGGCCAAATTTTCCAAAGGCAGAAACTCTTTTCAAGCAGACAAAAGAATCAGGATGAATTACACACCTGTATTTGCCAAAATGCCACATATAACTGTCTGAGGGCAAGTGGATGGGATGAAAAACAAAAAACAAACCAGGGGAAAATGTCCACTCCCCACGTTTTCCACAGAAAGAAGTACAAGTGGAATATTCTCCAGTATTCTGGAGGCTGAAATTTTCAAATATACAAGTGAAAATCTGTGCAAATGTCATCCATGATATGAATTCTCAGCTTGGATCCGCACTGGCAATTTCACATAGGGAAATCTAATCTCTGTGTTCAGTGGTAATAGTTGCGCTTGCAAATGTGAGCACAAGTTTTTGTAAGAACAAAACAATCATTAAAGACAGAGGGTCAAAAGTGACCATAGAGTGCCAGAATCCTCTGTTGCAGAATTCTTCTAAAAGTTGATGACCCAGTGCTGACATTGGGAGAGAAGTAACATCTATTGAAGCCAGCAACCCCTCTTGCAACTACTTAACTGGAGGGCTGCCATCCAAATATTCCAGATAGTTGGGATGGTAGAAGTCTCCAGAGACTTGACTGGATTTAGGGAGTGCAAATAAACATGACTTTAACCTTTTATTTCATACTTATTCCCACTTTGATGGACCCCCTATACCTTCTCAAGCCCCTTAAATGAAATAGAAAATTGTTGACTAAGTCAGAAGACATCTGGCAGACTTAACAGAATGCACTGATGGTGTTCAGTGAGATCTGCTCCACAGAGAAGCATTACCTAGCTCTGTTCAGAATAAGCCAGCTGTTCAGCCAGTCAGCCAGGAGTCAGAGGTGTCTGAAGAAATCAGAAATACAACAAATACATACTGCCCTCGGATGAATCAAAACTGGCCTTTGCTGGCAAAAAGCCAGGCATCCGAAGAAAAAGGATCACCAGCTGAAGATTATATGTGTCTCTAGATGCATTTCCATATGGACATTTCTTTGGATCAGGATGATGGGAAGGAGAAGATTCATCAGTCTCTCTACATTCACAAGCAGCTTTCTGAGAAGTGGCAGCCAAAATGGCTTTGTGGCTTGCATGAGATTTGCATTGAATAACTCTGCTGCCAAATCAAGATTCTTGAATTTGTACACTCTCTACAGAGGCTATTTCTTGAACTGGAGGGAATCAGTTGTTTACATCCTTTTATGGTAAATGATAATATTCCTACAAATATTTTAACCTCCTGCCATAGGAAAAAAAAAAACCAAACCAAAAAAAAACCCACATCATTTTTATGATTCAGACTTGACAAATACTCTACATAAAATAATACAATAAATTAAATATACAAGGCAGAACTGTGTGAAAATGGCCACTTAAAATGGCCTCTACCTGACTACCTGAGGGACTGATTTCGTAGGATTCAAACTGGCATAAGCATTCAGAAGAGTTTTAAACTAAGAGGCCCAAGGAAGAAGACTGGAAAAGAGTCATGTTCAACTCTCCGAGCCTGATTTTATTACATAGGCAAAAGAAAAGCAGTTTAAAGGTTCAGTAAAAAGAAAAAAAAAAAATCAGCACAAGCAGTAGAGAGAGAAGTATAAGCACAGGATATAGGAGTAGTCATGGAGACAGTTCGGTTACCGAAAGGATTATACATGATTAAGTTGAAGTGGGTGAGGTAACAGAGAGGCAACTTAGCTGTTTGGAAACCAGTGAAAGGTGGCAAGGTTACAAACCAGAGGAAGTGGAACCAACAGAGCAGGACACGAAATCAGATAGCAGAGCCTAACACGACATGGTGGAGTATCAGTCACAATTGGAACATGGATATTGAAATACATGATACTATTCTAAAAGCTAGGATTAAAATCAGGAGTAGAATACTGCCATAGTTTAATAAAGACCTCTTCTGCAAGTAAAAATTTGCAATAACATGGATAAAACTGAAGCTTTTAAGGTCAAAATCAATTTGAATGAAGAACTGTAAAATAAACTAGGGTCAGAAGTTTGTCATTCCCTTACATGGGTCAAATTTGAACCTGGATGAGGACATCATTAAAATGTTGTTGGAGAGAAAATGGCTATCAGAAACTGTATCATTGTGTGGACACATCAATTTCCCAGACATAGACTGGAAAAAAACATGCTACCGAATATGGTAGGACCTATTTATTCCTGAATGTGATAGCCAACATATTTCTTCACCAAGTGTACTGTGACTAATAAGTACCATTTCAAGAAAGGTTCTGGTCAGCTGGAAATGACAAACCAAGCAAAAGACCTGGGCATAGAACTTAATCACAAGATTGTTATGAGTCATCAGTATGATGATAAAGTGGAGTGTGATACAAGCCCACAGGAAAAGCAAAATATTTCCCATAGAAATAGGGACATATTAATATCATTATACAAGGTCACAACTGCAGATAGCGCTCTGTGTTATGTTTTGTACAAAAATGAACTCCTATGAGAACAGGTAGAAAGAAAGGCTAGTTATCCTTGCAGAGAACTGAGTCTCCTTTGGCTGGAGAGACAAAGATGGGAGTATGGACAAAATGTGGTTGCTCTCCATTAATTATGCCAGCATGAGATAAGAACTGGAGGACTAACTAGAGGATCACGTCAGGAGGGGAACAAAGTGGCCTGAATTAATTTAGGAAAGAAAAAAGAACAAATTTCTGTACAATCAGCTGCGTAAAGTCTTAAAACAGCTTCCTGAAAGAAGTGCAGGAGCAAAAGTTAATTCTTTGGTTAATGATGAAAGATAGTAAGGTTAGGAATGGGTTTATGTGCTGCAGTTCATCCTCAGTGGAGACTGAAGACAATGATCCAGTAAAACCTTCCCTTGTTCAATGTCCACATATAATTATTAAACATATCTGAGATGCAGTTTTTCATCAATAGGTACCAAACTATTCATACAGGACAATTAATATATGTGTAAATTAGCATATACTTAATGCTTAGTTCTCTATATGCTGTACAAAGCTGTACTGATTTATATCAGGGTAAGACATAGTTTAATATGTTGGCTTTGTTTGATTTTTTGGACTATATTTAATAACACCCACAAGACCTACACTACAGAAAATCTGGGAATATGAACCAAATCTATGTAACACCAAACAGTATTGCACTGGCTTTTCAAAATGCATATTACATTTTTTTCAGTCCATTCTTTCTTTCTTCCTCCCATTCTCTGTTTAAAACATGAACATTAAATAAAACAAAAGGGTCACGTCTAGAAAGCAGAGGTGAAAATAGGTGTTTGCTTTGACATACATAGTTTAGGCTGTGTTTAAAAGGTAACAGAAAAACTATATATCATGTGCGTATTTCTCCTCTCTCTCACAGCCAAGCCAAATACTGTATGCAACTCTGTGTGGGGGTGAAGTTTTCTTTTAGATTTTATTGTCAAAAATGTTACAAAGTTTAAAAACACTAAAGACATCTCTGTGTTATCTGTGGTGGACCTGTGGAATGTACTACTGCTAGCTGTCACTCAGTCAGTGGACTTTTAAAACGAATGAATCATTTTATGGCCACTGAATTATGACCACCTAATTTCTGCAGGTATGCAAGATAGAACAATGAATTCAGCAAGAAAATTGTATTTTTCAGGAAATAAGGTAACTGGGTTTGAGTATGGGGTCAGAACGGAATTTCTTCTCAATTTCAGCTATTCATTTTGGTGGATGGGCTTGGGGAGACTTCAGCTTTCCCTGACTGTAGGGCTAGTGGCTGTTGTTGCACCAGGACAAGAGAGGAGATGTAGACTGAGGCTCCAGTGGAATGTAGCTCTTTTCTCTTCAATATGGAATAGGCATCTTCCTTTGTACTCCAGATATGAGGACTAAAATCAGCAAAGAAAATGATGTAAAGCTGACATAATCATAAGAAATCTCGGCCTTGAGCTCATAGAGAAATAGGAAAGATATAATCTAAAATTCAGGTAGCTATTTATACAATATTCTCATCAATAATCTACAAAATTATATAAGCTAATGAAATTTCATGACTAGGATCAGAACCTCAGTGCTTGCCTCTATGACCTTCTGACCTCAATTAAATTCAAAATTGTCATCTTGATAAAAACTCCCTCTCCAATCTACACAAAAAAATAGTTTGAATATTCTAGATAATGAGAGGACTTACAAAGCTTGTGTAACTCATTTGGAAATGAGTCCTCCCCAGGGCTCAGCGCTGGGGCCAGTCCTGTTTGATTCTTTATCGACGATGCGGCCGAGGGGATCGAGTGCAGCCTCAGTCGGTTTGCAGAGGCCACCGGGCTGGGCAGGAGCGCTGCCCCGCTGGGGGGCAGGCGGCTCTGCAGGGGGATGGGGGCAGGCTGGATCCATGGGCCAAGGCCAGTTGTAGGAGGTTCCACCCGGCTCCGTGCGGGTCCTGCACGGTCACACCAGCCCCAGGCAGCGCTGCGGGCTGGGGCAGAGGCTGGGAAGCTGCCCGGTGGAAAGGGGCCTCAGGGTGCTGGGTGATGGCTGGACATGAGCCAGCACCGTGCCCAGGTGGCCAAGGCGGCCAACAGCATCCTGGCTTGTGTCAGACACAGTGTGGCCAGCAGGGCCGGGGCAGTGACCATCCCCCTGCACTCGGCACCGGTGAGGCCGCACCTGGAATCCTGTGTCCAGTCTTGGGTCCCTCGCTATAAGAGGTATGTAGAGGTGCTGGAGCATGTCCAGAGGAGGGCAACGAAGCTGGTGAAGGGTCTAGAGAACAAGTCCTGTGAGGAGCAGGTGAGGGAACCGGGGTTTAGCCTGGAAAAAAGGAGGCTCATGGGGGGGTTCTTAACACTCTCTTCTCCCAGATAACTAGCAACAGAACAAGAGGAAATAGCCTCAAGTTACACCAGAGGAGGTTTAGATTGAATATTAGGAAAATTTTTTTCACTGAAAGGTTTTTGAAGCATTGGAAAAGGCTGCCCAGGTAGGTGGTGGAATCACTGTCCCTAGAGGTGTTCAAAAAATGCATAGATGCGGTGCTTCACAACATGGTTTAGTGGTGGACTTGGCAGTCCTGAGTTAATGGTTGGACTTGATGATCTCTAATGTCTTTTCCAAACTAAATGATTCTGTGATTCTATGAAAGAGTTAATATGGAACTTGCACATTACATGTGTATTTCTGCATTTATACTAAGTATGCACATGTGAGATACACAGGTGGATAGGAATGAAGGAGGAAGGAAAAAAGATTCATAAATTGATTACACTTTCCACTTCCAGGTATCTACCCTTTTAAGGTCCACTCCTGAGATCTTAAGTATCTGTACAAACCACACACGGAGCTACAACTATCACACTTAACTTCAGACTGCACTTTGAAGTACTTAAAATCACAAAGACGACAACTAGAGGGCACATAGAACTTTCCCAGAAAAATCAAGCTCTGGGCATTCAGACTGCTTCTCTATGGACTCATGGAAAAATGCAAGAAGTTTAGAAGATAAGTCACAGGAAATGTAGTCAACAGCATTCTTCCCTATTACACCAGAACATGAATACATCAGGCTCCCACCGCCAAGGACATTTTTGATCTATCCGTCTGTGTTGGGCTCATCAGGAAACATTTTGTACTGTTTTCATCTGGCAGGGCATCTAAGGCAATGCGGAGGACTGCATAAAATCAGATCCATCAAAATCAAAATACATAACCTATCTCACTAGACACTAAGCTTCTTTTCATGATTACAGCAAGTCTGCTGTGATACAAGTCCTAATATTTTGAGACATGATTGTATTGTAACAAGTAACGTAAAGCATTTTCAAACTGGAATCATGGGTAGATTGCTTGCAGTACAGCTGTCCATCTGGAAATTTCAGATTTTGTTTATCTGTTTTCATGGGAATTTTGACACGTCAAATATATGGGGTTGCAGAAAGTTACAATGCATTTTGACTACGCACTAGCTAGGTAAACACTTGTCAAATGAGGAATACTGAAATCAAAACAAGCTTTTGTGCGTTTCACTCCGTAAGTTACAGTCTTTCTGGCTACTGGATCAAATTTTACTTACTGCTCCAATACTGTTCAATAAGAAAGGCAGCACTCACAGGATTGCCAGTCCTATAGCATGAAGAGTTGCATTTTGAATGGCGTTATATGTGTATAACAATAATAATCTTTCTGCCCTATCCAAAAATAGAAGGAGCAGCTGTTGAGGCCCCTTCACTGGTAGTCATCACACTGGGGATGAGAGTAGACCAGGCTCACTGTGAAATAATTCAAGCAAAGTGTTTGGAAAGAGATGTGTTTTGGTTGTATACTGGAAAATTTAGTAGAATTGAACTTGTCCTAGCTGTAGGTATGGGCTAAGAAGAAAGCATTTAGGCATCTATAGACACCAGGTTTGGCTTAGGAGTCAAGGCTCAAGCTGAGAAGAGAGTGAGTTCTCATGAAATATCCACCCAAACAATTAGAAATCCCTTGTGACCAGCTGTTCCTACCATCTTAGATTTACAGAAGACACACTAAAGAACCAAAGAGGAATTTAAAAGCAACAAAAAGCCAGAACAGTAGGAGAAGGTTTGGATCCCAACCTGCCTAAACTTGGAAAGGCTTCACACATCTACTTTTCAGCTTGAGCCCATCTGCAATTTTAAGTGTGCTTGTCAATTTAAATTAAACCTTTACAAGTAAAACCAAAAATTTATTTTACCACTAACTCTTGAAGTGTTATCTTAGCAGCTGGGCAAAACATTTGCACTGAAATTCAGACCCATTCAAATGGGTCCTGCATTCCAGGCTACAGAGGTTTATGAACCAGCCCATTCAAATGAAATCCACAACGCAGTTGTCTATAAACACAAGCTCCAAAATCTCTCTCCTCAGGCAGCCTTTCTTACTCAATACATGCTTCAAATTCCTCTTCTTCTGCCTCCTCTAATCCTCTCAAGCACTTCACACTTCCCAGAGTCAACTAATGTAAATGGGGACCTGAACTGTAGTGGAGACAGGACACGGTAACACAGTGTTGGTCTGGTTTCCTTCCAAGCCGAGAAAACCAAGCCCAAAGGTTCATTCATTTACCCTGTGGAAACTTAAGATTTTCAAGATTAAAACAAGCCTAACCAGCAGCCTACACCAACCATAGATCAGAAAGGGCCTTCACATGTACTTATCCTTATTTATTTTTCAGGTGCACAAAATGTATGCACCACAATTCTCTGAAAACTTTGCAAAACATACCACACCACAATAAGAAGCTATCAGAAAATGACCAGGACAGTTAAAGGAATCACCTGTAAATCAACCTAAAAAAGCACTCTGTAGTTTATTGAGTGGAAAAATGTAGCTGGGATGATAGCAGAGGGACATAAAAGCCTTGAAAATATTTAAATGTTTTGTCTGAATATTTTTTCCACAAAATTGTTTGGTCTTTTTTTCAAAAGAATTATTTTCTCTTAATATATACCTAAATTTAATAACTCAATGTTAAAGAGAGGATTTAGAAAAATTAAATGAAATTAAGTATTTTGGGCATTAAATGTTTAATTTAAGCAGAAAAAATATTTTATTTGCATTACATTTAGATTTTTCACTGTAGTGGGATAAAAAAAAAATCACTGTCAAACATATATATTTTTTTTTTTCATTTTGTAGTTCAGCAAATAAAGTGAAACATTAGATATTCATAAAGACATAATGGCAAAGTTTTCACTGGACAGAAGAGGCTGGAGCTTTCTACCAAGCACAAATAAAGTCTTATTTGTTTATTTAAATTCACACGAAAATTCAGTAAGTGACTAAACTCAAGTAGATACATAAGAGAAAAGAACTGAGACTTACTTCTAACTTATTACGTTTTAAGAAATGTCACTCTCCGTATATGTGACAGTCACACATACATTCCCGTTCACATGCATCATGTATTATATTGCACATGCATATCGGGTTGCCTAAATGTCCTACAACCTATGCATCTACTTACAACCCTACCTGAACCCTATCTGGTTCTATCAGGATCAGGTCACAGAGAAATGAAAGTCTTAATAAAGTTATGAATTTGATGTTGTCTCACTACTGAAAAACCGGCTAGAAATTATGCCTTGCGTTCTACCCCATACAAATGTCTGTCAAAAAGGCTACAAGTAGCCACTAGAAGAGATACTTCCTATGCATTAAACTTCACCTTCAAGCACACCATGCAATCTGCCCTAGTGATAAATGCGTATCAGCTACTATGTGATGAGGCTGAAATACTAAAGCTATAGAACACAAAACATGAAGACGACATTTGTTTTCTTCAAGATATTCAACAGCTGTGTTTATTTGGAGATTTTTTTTTAACAGATAGAAAGACATGTTGCCTTTTATGTAACAAGAGTAAGAACGCTTTTATATTCACTTTCTGAAGCCATTAGTTTCTGTCTTAGTCACTGTCAAGAGAGTGCTTGGTCTTTTATTTCTGCTACAGTGTTGCTATATTGTGGCTGAGTTTCTGCTACAATGCTGCTATATTTCTGCTACAGTGTCGCTATATTGTGGTATATTTCTGCTACATTGTTGTTCTATTGTAGCTATATTCCTGCTACAATGTTGCTATATTTCTGCTACAATGTTGCTATATTGTTGGTATAGTTCTGCTACAATGTTGCTATATTGTTGGTATATTTCTGCTTCAGTGTTGCTATATTGTGGCTGTATTTCTGCTACAGTGTTGCTAATAGAAATACAAGACTGCTGAAAGGCCTTATCTGTGACAGTAATTGGCAAACCCAGATTTCTGCATTAAACCTATAGGAACATTTCTAAGTGTTTTGGCACCCAGATATCGCAGCATTTGAAATGCCACCTGCAACACAGGAGTACAGCATTTCTCATGGCTTTTTCTAAGGCCAGAGTTATCTTACTGCACATGAAGCGCTGCCCTTCCAAGATGCTCAAGTGGTTCCACACAGCTCTGGCAAGTCCAGCCTGCCATGGATGCATCCTAACAAATCCTCTGAGGATTTCCCCTATGCAGATATTAGCAGCAAGTCACATAGCTCCTTTTGTGACTAATGCTCCATCTGACATGATGGCTAAGGGATGGCATTCCTCTTGCACTGCAAGAGTTTATTGGTGCTCAGCCAAGCATAAATTAGACATTTTTCATGTTGTTTTATATTATATTGCCACCCACCAGCACTAGCTTTCAGCCTTCTCTTAGTCTGTGGGCTTCTTCATTTTTTTTATTTGTTCACTGTAGCCTGATGGCAGGCAAAATTTACTAAACCATAACAGAATAATCTCTTTCCTGTCTAGTGAGAGAAACTTTACAGTTCTGGAAACTCTTAAGGTCTTCTTCATAAAGCTGATGAGCTTCTCAGCATTCTACAGACATATTTGTAAAATTACCTAGTCAAGAGTGATCCTAGCCAAAACCAAGATTTATTAAAACCAGAGAACACGGAATTCAAAGAAACAGTTTCCTGAATAGCAGTGGACTTAACACTTCAGTGAACCAGGATTTCTATGATGGCACACAGTAGTGGTGGGGTCAGGCACATAACTTCAGGTAGTTCCCAAAATAAGGGAAACTAATACATATATCACACTGTTCATATGTTTCATCCTCACCTGAATACACACTCAAGTATATATATATAGCTAGTAAGATACCACAGTCCCAAAATTCTTGCTTTTTATTCCAAATACTTTTAATGATAGATAAACAAAATAAAACCCAGTGTCAGATTCCAGAAGAGCATAGCCCGTAGGATAGACTCATGTTACAACATCCACACAATGCAGATAGATAAATTATTTTGTGTTCTGCCTTTAAACTTAATAAGTCATTAATAATAACAAAAAATAAAATAAAATAGTGATTTACATTGCTGCAGACATCACCGGAGCAACTGAAGCAGGTTGGGAAAAAAGTGACAAGTTTTCATCATGTGAGAGTTTCTGTTTCTCTCCAGTTCTACCATTTCTCCTAGCAAAAGGCATTACCTCTCCATACAAAATTTTGCCCTACCTTCGTTTACGCAAATACCTCAGAGACATCAAAAATTCAAAATATCTGTTATATATATGCTTGTTAGCTTCTCCTATGATTAGTCCCATGTATAGATAAAAGACAAGGAGAATGCAAAGATTAAATTGTCACTAACCTTGCTAAACATGCCAAAGACTGCATGCAATGGAAATGTCCGGACAGAGATCCTGGCTTTATAGCACAGTAAGATTTTCAAGACCATGTCTTGTAGGGTCACAGTTGCTGAGCCAAGCCAGCTCTGTGTCATCTCCCTGATATTTCCTGAACTGAATGACGTCTGCCCACAGCAGGAAAGAGAAGGTCAACGTCCACTACTGGCAGATGTGCTGGAGAAAGGCTGGATTTTGAAGATAGACATGCCATGTTCAGTCTCCAATGGGAAGTTAAAGAATAAGCTGTTTCTGGCCTCAACATTTCTTAGGCTGTGGGAAAGAGGAACAAAATCTATACAATAGTATACATTTTCATGGTAAATGAGAAAAAGTTATGCAGCTTAAAATGCTGTTCTCATGTATTCCTCAGGTAATCATTGCCTCCATATGTTTAAATATACGTATTGATTGAATTCTAGATCATTGGCTGTACATGCTTTCATCAAAATGACTCAACCATAACTATTTTCACTGGAGTTAGGCACAGGCTGCATAGTTTCCAATCCAGTCTTATTCTTTGTCATCTTTCTTATTCTTAGCTCTGAAATTAAGGCCTTATGTTTTAATAAGTGAAGAAGATACAAGATACACTACTTCCACAATCCAATAAATTTATATGGTTTTTTTAGGTATAGTCACACTGGGCTGAGTCTTTATTTACACAATGGTTAAGGTTTCTACTTATTAAAAGAGATCAAATATATACTGAACTCCACTTTATCCATTGCAGAAATCAACTTCAGAGTTTTGTTATGAAGCTGTAAAACACAGCACCAAGTAGAATCACAGATTCCAAAACTCTGTCAGAGAACCCCTTGGGCACTTCAAGAAAGATTAAATCTACAGATTATTCAGGACAAAATAACTTGGCTTGCTTTTTGGCACCAGAAAAAAAAATACCACCATTTCTAAGACCTCAGTTTCAGTTTGCTCCTGATTTCCCAAACATCTCAAATTCTCACTGCTGGAATTCCTCATGGCTGAATTCCTTCCAGTTTTTGTTGAAAAGCCTTCTTTATAGAAATATCATGAAATTATCTGATGGCAAAATGGAGTATTTTCTAAACCCACATCTTAACTATCTAATCCCTGCATTTAAGCCTTCATCTTCATTTCAGTCATAACTGAAGGCTCCAACACTGATTTAGGGAAGTCAGAGGATTCAATCCCTTGATTTAAAATAAGAATAGCAGCAATATTGCACTCTAACCTTCTGCACAGCAGTTTCAGGCTCTGTAAAAGTATCCCCACAATATACTGTGACAAGAATGGGGAAAAAAAGCACCCAAGCATCCCCTCCACCTGTCTAAGAAGGGCAATACAGACGAGCAAAAATATGCCCAGGCAGCCTCTATAGGAACCAAAGGACACGGGAAGGCAGAAATCTAGGTGGAATATCCCCATCTGTACCCTCAACTTCACAACCTCTCTCACTCACACAGAAGTAAGATTCATGATCAGGATAATCCTTTTATGCTGACCTGCTGAAACATCCCATAAAATATGCTATCCGGCAGCTATAGTCCAAACCATGTTTTTGAACAGAACTGCCCCATACAACTGAACATTTGTAATTCACCGTGGCACCAAGACTGCATAATCTCAAGCACATAACACCAATTTATTGTGCACTGCAATTTCCAAGCAATATAAATTTATACTTCAACTAGAAACACATGGTCTCTGTTACCTGTTCATGCCACTCCCTCATGCCCACATTAACTTTCCTTTTTTCTCATTAGTTTTCAGTTGGCAGTTTTCTCATCTGACACCTTTTGCACCAACATGAACACTCAAGCAATCACAAGGGAGGGATATGAAAAGGGCAGCTGACCCCCTTTTGGCAGTAGTACAGGTCATTTAGGCAACCACAGCCTCTGTCCCTCAGTGACTGGTATCAACGGCAATAAGCCAGAATGGTATTTGCAATGATGCAGTGGCAGAAACAATAATCTGTGTTTGCATTTATGTGAAACTGTGAGCCTAATATATTGGCACTGACTGGTGCTGCAGCAGGTGAAAACTCAAAGACTGTAATTTTATTTTAATTTTTTTTACTTTGAAATGTCAGATACAACAGCTGTACTTTCAGGTACTTTTGTACTCTTGCTTGTCAGAAATGTGGAGAGAAAAAAAAAAGCAGTGCTAGAAAGAAAATGGGTATTTTTCTTTCTGGATAGTATTGCCTTCCTTTCAGAAAAGCCAACTATTGAACATTTTTGAAATTTGGTAGGAGAAAACCAAACATTTTTGGCCAAAGCCACACAAAAATAGTTTGGGGTTTTCCCACAAAAAGCCCTGCAAGTTTCTAAGAAATATAGATACTATCTGGAAGTACATTCAAAAAAATCTTTTTCCCATTCAAATAAAGATTCAGGCTGAAAGGTCATTTGGGGTAATCTTATTTCATCAATTATGCTATTTAATCTAATTTCATCAGAAGGAAGTCTCTCATCAACTACTGTACCTAAAACAACCACAACCCAACTCTCAGGCTGGCATGGGAAAAAAACCCAGCCATTTTTATTTGTATCTGCTGTAGTGGGAATCGCTGAAAAACAAATCAACCCAGCACCACTGGTAAGTGGTATTGCACAGAAAGCCAACTGCTGATTATAAATTCTGAACAACAATAAAATGTTCAGTCCCATCTCAGATGAAGCTAAAACCAGGTAGAGGTACCAAAGATAAAGAGGACAAATTTCAACTAAGTATTGAAGCACCTTACACTGACCAAGAGGATTTAAAAGCCTGAAAGCATTTGACCTCAGTTTGAAGAACTTTGCAAAATTTTACTGTTGACTTGTCGGTAGTATTTGACGAAACAAGAATAAAATGCATAATCACTTATTACCTATGTGTGAGAATATATCTATACAGCTGAATACATAAATAAGGTATATTCTATAATCCAAGAAAAACAATAGCATATTTGACTAAAAAAGGATATTTTTCACTGAATTGTTCTCCATATCTCTAACAGGTTTTAAATTCACACAGACTTGTAAGACACATATTCAGAGAAATATGGAGAAGGAGAAACATGTGGGGAGGGGCAGGAATCAGAAAAAAACAGACTTTACATACACTCTTAAATAAGTGTACACGCAGATAACAAAAAAATAACTAAAATTTCAGGAACAGAGCACTTGGAATCTACTATTACACTTCCCAATACCACAGATATAGGCAAAGTCAGAGCATGTGAATTAGTTTACTTAAGTCTAAGATTCCTGATATTTTTCCAACGAACATTTCAGACTCATTTCAAAAAACACACTTGAGACAGATTTTCTTCTAGTGTTTGCCTAAATGGCACTCTTGCCTCTGCATAAGAATGCTTCACTGTTTTCAGATCCATTCCAATACTTTTCCCAGTGTTTCACTTTGAACTGAAGAAAATGAGAATTCTGAAGGCGCACCCTTTTAAAAAAACTGAGTCACATCAGGTCACAATGATTTGGCTTAGATGGCTACATAAAACAGTGCAGTTGGCACAGATCTGCCATAAACAGCTTGGTAGTGATTTTGAATGAAAATGTGTATGCTTGGAAGCCTGCTGAAAGATGAACATGGAGACGTAGATTTCCAGTTCTCAATCCTATTCTTCATGCTGGCAAAGCACCTGCATGTTGTTACAGGCAAATGCCAAACTCTTTGTTTGGAGGCAAGAGTTTACTCCCTCCCTCATTTATACCCACTTGCATGGCACTCTCATGCAGGCTTTCTTCTCTGTTTATTCTCAGTTTAGTGCTGTGACAGCCTCTCTTGTTCCATCCCAACAGTAAATCCTATTTTCAAAGCGCCTTACTTCTCAAGAACCACACTGTAAGATTCACTGTATCCTCATCAGAAACCACTTTTAAGGATTAGCTAGCAAACCTGGGGTTCAGAAATTTCTGCCAGTACCAGGATTATACCCCAACTCCTCTAAGCAATGCTGAGAGCCTTCCAGCTCCCACCTTGTCACAGCTGGGCCCTGAAGAGGACAGAACTGAAATTATTGATGTGGCTCTGTGCAAGCAATTCATGCAGAAGGCAAGAGGGATGAGGCACTGTTTTTCCCCAGTTTTACCCTGGGATAAATTCACTGACTTGAATGGAGTGACCCTGGAGTAGAATTAATATAATACAGTGATAAATCAGGCCTATTGATTCACTGACAATGCCCCTGTAGGACCTTCTTGAGCAGCCAGCCTACTGAACATTGCTTGCAGCATTGTCTTCCCAAGCACTGTGCCATGCCATTTCCACAGACAAATTGCTTCCTGACACAGCAGAGACTGATCTCCATGCTTCCTGCTTAGTTAATGCATTCTAACCACATTGTTTTGCACTGGTTGCCCTCTAATTTGTGTGCAAAAGGATTTTTGAGTCAAACACACAGCCCTCAGCTGTGGCAAATACATGTGGAGTCTTGAATCCTGAAGCATCCAAAGATCACATGAGTTACAGATGCAAAATGTATTTCCCAAACTAGTTTTATGATTTGATTATTTGAGAAGCCAGGAGAGAAAAGATGGATCAGACAACTGGAGCCAAGAATGCTTTCTAAGGAGGCAATGATAGCCAGACTCCTGGCCTTGAAGCCCAAGGTAGCAAAGGGTGCCCTGAGGAAATACTTATACATCTCTTGGCCTCTTTTGAACTCCACAAAAATTTTCTGCCTTTTGTTTTCAGACAGATATTAAACCCAAGAGGCGGCTTTAGACAGTGAAAAATTATGTCTGGTCATAATTGCTTGGTAATTAGCAGCTCTCAGCGGCAGCAAGCCAAATAATAAACTTTTCTTCCAAGTATATCTAGTCATTGTTTTGATGACACCTTTCCAAATCAAGCCTTCTCATTTCTGGCCAATGTCAAAAATGCCACAGGGGTGGGACAATGTGAAATGAAAATCAGACTCCTCTTTGGAAACCAGATAGGAGAAAAAATACCTTAAGAAAGTGCAAGAACCAGCACTGTTCCAGTCTTCTTTTAACAATTCCAAGAGACCTTTGCTGGTGGAAACATTCTGGTCTTCTCCTGGAGTTCCAAAATGTCAGTAGATTATTTGGTGTCCCAGGCAAAGCTATAATGAGAGAAATCAAAATTTATATTCAACAGACTTATTTCATGCCTGCCCTGAGAAGTCCTGCCAATATTTAGAGAAGGAAGGCAACCTGAGAAGGAAGATGAAACACAGACCTCCACTTCTGCAAACTGCTCCACCACTGTGAGAAGATGACAGAGAATCTGGGAGTGTACATCTCACCGCAGTCTCCCAACTAGTCAATAGATACAGGCACCGCTATGAACAGAGTCCATCTGACATTTTACACATATGCTTTAGGATAAGTAAAGCCGGTACCTACAGTTCATTGACTATTTTAACTGCATATCCACAGTCCAGATGTCCCTCCATCCTCTAGGAAACTCCATCAAGAGGATGGGGAATACGATTAAGGAATAGGAGTATGTACCTATTTTTTAAGCAATTCCAGACTCGATGGAGCCACTCTTCTAGAGCCCTCTACAAGCTGAATGGGGTGTTTTGGAGGTTCCCCTCATCTTCCAGTATACACTTCCATTCGTTTGTAAAACAAAGCAACTTCTACAAACCAGGAAGGCCAGGGGAAAAAGAAAGCACAGATTAACTACAGATCACATGTATTTACTTTAAGACTTCGGTGCTAGTCATGGTCTCTATGCAAATAAAACAAACTAGCACATTGACAAATTAACTAAACTTGAAGGGATAACAAGAGTTGAAACTATTGCAAGTACACAATGTGCACAGAAATGCCAAACTCAAGTTCTCTGAATTGTAAATGAGACCTGAGGGTCAGGTTCTGTCCCAGGAAACACATCAGAAAACTCACCCAAATAAGTGAAGTTACACTGCAATAATCCAGTGCAGGACTGTGTGGGCTGTCTCTTCCCTGGAGAGTTTTTCCCACCCTTTGGGCTCTGAGTATTCGACTTCAGCATTAAAAGCGCTGCCTTCTTGTAAACTCAGTCATTTGAAACCTTCTCCTTCCTCTACTGTTTGCTTTCTTGATGGAAAAACTAAACTTCATCCATGAGAACACAGCATCCTGGACAGCCTGACCTGCACTCCTTGAACTCCCTGACTTCTTCATGCAGAGACAGGTGTCTAAAACACCAATGGATGCTCTGCTTTAAATAACTACTGTCCTGCTGAGATAGCTCAAAAAGGATACTCCTCACATTTTAGTCTGTACCTTTAGGTCCACGGTTTAAGCTCAGTCCTGCTCTAATTGCAGATACAGTAGGGAGGAGTAAAGTAGAATCTCCCTAAATCTAAAGAACACTCTATTTGCTCAGCCTAAAGGCACAACACCTCCCTTTAGGCATACTTCCCTGTGATTGCCACAACTCCCAATGCCTTAGGGAGGCTTTCTTGGATGGTCCCTAGTCCAGGATAACCAGCATGCACTTCACATACTCCTCTGCTTGCACTCAGCCTGCTGCTACAGCTGGACCATTCTGACTTTACATACCTTCTGCAAATCACCAGCATGAACTTCACATACTCCTCTGCTTGCACTCAGCCTGCTGCTACAGCTGGACCATTCTGACTTTACATACCTTCTGCATATCACCAGCATGACGGAGAGGGATTGCTCTATCTACTTCCCATTTCCATCTGATATGAACTTGGTGCAAACTACAAGTACTTTCATAAGTTTTAAGTTGGCAGAGAACTTACCAGGTGATCTTCCAGCAAGGCTTCTTTTACTCTTGAGCTTCACAATAGGTGACAAATTTTAATTCTTTAACACTTTTCATGTAACTTATCTTTACTAGCTAAATCAATGCTGGTGATATTGCATAGATGTGCAAGGGAACTGCACCTACTTATACACGACCCTGGAAGCCTTTTTAATGGGATACCATGGAGTATACTTTGGCAGGCCACTGAAAACAAGTTTATTTTACTTGCAAGATCACATAGTCAGCTCAGCAGTGCTGAAATGTGGCAATGAATTCCTCTCATCGCGTAGAGATGATGATCAGCAATACTACCAATAGATAGGAAAAACTAACCAAGTCATCCTAGTCAGTGGATCTTACTTGCATTTAAGACTGACACATACATAGCAATTTGCCTCTGTTCTACAGCAGCTGCAAACTATTAACTATGACAATGAAGTTGATTTTTAAACCAACAAATATGATGGCTATTATGAAAGTTTTACCACTGTCACATGGTGTGCAGTCTTTAAATTCATCCCTTGCTGTGTGGCTGAACTTTTATTGATTTTTTTTTTTAATTAAAAGGAGGTCGTGTGAGGACAGAAAACCTCTTTGTCAATCAGACTGTGCAGTGCACAAAACTCTTCCAGAACTCTCACATAAAAGCCAAGACCAGCATACTGTACTTAAAGCACAGTGCTGCAGAGATACTACAACTGTATTTCACAGATAAAAAGATACTCCCCCTCATTCCCCATTGCTTCTTTCCACCTCCAAAATGTCATCGTGTTTGCTGAGTGCCCAGAAAATCTAGCACTGTGCCAACTGAGGGAATTTTCAATATAAGAAACCTTCAAAATTATACTCATGGCCCAAAGCACACACCTTTGCTGTAACACACTGATAGAAGCAAATCATATGAAAACCAGCTGTCAATCCAAGAGCTATGCAGAGAGGGAAAAAAAGGATTTTAGTTTCTTCTGACAGCATGGGGATGTATTTAAGGAATACTTCCAGTGGGATATCAGAAAAAATGTATCCCATCATGCACAATTGAATCATGGCCAGATTATTCTGTAAAAATCAAGACGCAACTTTAGCTAATGTTAATGCTTTCCCCTATAGGCCCAGTGACACAGGACAAAAAAATTTTGAATGCTAGAAGGCCTTATAACTATTCATCTGAAGACCTGATTCCTCCTGGTTTCTATTTCCACTCATCTTCTTTCTCACCTCATCATATGAGCTACCCTTCTCCTTCAAAAGAACTGTGCAGAAACCCACAAGAGGGCACGATCAGGCAGAGAAGGGGGTGAGCCTCACTGTTTTACATAACAAAATCATATGCATCAAAACACACACACAACTTCCCAAATGTCTGAGGTTAGTTATCCTTCATGTCCTAACAAGTTACACCCACCTTTCCCAGAGGAACTAACTCACTCCATAACAAGTACCAGACTTCTGTTAAAACAGCAAATAAAGTAGGACCACCTACCACCCAATCCTGCAAACACTTACTGGTAGACAATCCTGCATGCCTACTGCCATGCACAACCTCGGAGTTCCAGCTGGTCTGCCCATGTTACTAAGTGCCATATCTCCAGCAAACGTTCCCAGAGTTATGCTCTATTGCTAGGTCAAAATCAGCCCAATTCTGCAACCCCTGTTTACAGTCAGCCTCCGGCACTGACTTATGATGGAATAACTCATAAGAATGAAACACAAGTTTGGATTTCAGGATAAGGCCCCTAGTCAACATGTGGGAGTATTTATGGTTCTGAGACCTACGTTAAAAATTAACTTGAAAACAGACAGTGTTTCCCTATGAGTGGCCTGTTTTCCCATGTTCCAGTTTGCTCTTTCAAAAAGACTGGTAGGCTAAGATATCGGTCACTATGTGAAAATGACAACATTCAATTAAAACAATAGCAATTTTCAAGTGACGCTTTTTTTTTTTCAATAGTTGTATGACATTCCTAGACATTCTATTAATTAGCAGGCCCCGGGCAACATATTTGGTAAAACAGAACAATCTGGCCTTTGATTTTTATCCAGGCCTTACCCAAGATCACACAGAGGTAGCCAGGCTGCTGATAGATCCCCCACACAGAGCACACACCCCCAGCAAGCAGCTGTGCTAAGAACTGCATGTAAACCACTTTGAAGAATTCTCAATCCACAGAGAAAGAGAGAATGATTTATTAATTAATAAAAAACTGCTTGTGTTGGACTAGGCAAGCAGGATCTGTTAAATGAACTTCACTAATCAGTCTCAGATTTGTTTCTGTGTCTTTTTTTCCAGTTACCTGTTTCAACTTCACTTTAAAAGCCATCCTGCTTGAAAAACATATCCTGAATGTTTCCTATATTTCAGGACTAGGAATTCAAACAAGCCCATTACTTTCAAAGTAAGGAGGCTATTAATACCCTGATGTGCATCTGAAATAGCAGCATCTCATGTTCTACACCTACATGATGGTTATCTAGGAAACTGGCATCCTTGTTACATCTTTTCTGGGCAGCTATAGTTACAATCCATCAGTACGCTGGATGAAAAACACTGTCTCAACAGAAGATGTTGTAAGATGCCAGCTGAAACACTCAAGCTTTTGATACTCCCACCTGCATTAATAATTTCTGGTTGCATTGGATAAAGATCTGTGAGTTCCTTCACGTTTAGGAATTTATTAAGGTAACCAAAACTTTGGAATCTTTCTTACTTGTTGTATTATTCATTTCATCTGTAGACGATAATGGTCCTCTTACGTTAAGGATAATTAAGGCCTTAGATGGGCTTTCAAAGACATTTCCACATTTTTCAGTGATGTAGCTGTAACTAAAACAAAAACCCAAAGGGAAAAGGGGAGGAGTATTCAATCTTGAAAGCAGCCAGACTGGAGGAGATAGATTTTGAAGGTTTTATTGGTGGCCCTTAGAAAAAGGGAGCTATGACCTAAGCTTGAAGGGTAGTAAGGACTATGTGGGTTTGTGTGGGAGGGGGATAAATCTAATTTGTAAATGGTAAGTTATTAGCACTGACATTTGAGAATAGACACTGCATTGTGTTGATGATGAGAGCAACCTTAGTCTTCTTGTTAATGGCAATGATTCATTCTTTCCCACTCCACTATTGTTCCCATTTACCTGGCAAAGAGAATTACTTCTGTGCTCGCACTAGCTGATTTCTGGAGAGATTGTTCAGATGAGCAAAAGCACAGGAGAAGAAATACACCAAACTGGCAGAGTTTTGGGAACAGCACTAGTGGATCTCTGAAGGGGTGTGTTAATACCAAGTTGCCTTTCCCCCCTCCTCTACTCCCCCTTGCACCCAAGAAACCCCTGGCTCTCTTCTGCCTGACTCAGAGCTTTCAGCCTCCCCTCCTTTCAATTCCAAATTATTCCCTTAAACTCATGCTTTCAAAAATAATTAAGATATCCTGAGATAGGTGAAGGATTTGGAAGCTTTAAATTACCTCAAATCTATGTGTAACCATACATTTAGTAACACAGAACAACCAACCTTGGATTTTCCACTACAGCCTTCTCAACTGCACAAAAGCAGCTATACCCACAACTGGCCTCCTGTGTCACATGGGACCACCCAGAAGACACACAAGGGGTCTCAGCCAATTACCCTCATGGAAGTCCGTATATTAAGTTTTTAAAAAATTGTCTTAAAGCCATGGAATATCAGGACAATGCCCAGGAGTAAATCAAGACTCAAGCCTCCACACAGAGCTGTCTCTCCAACAGCCTGTTTTATAATGTGTCTGGCTACTGCATTCAGATTCTCTGTTTGTCACTTGGTGAAGTGCAAACCCAACACTTCTCAGGCTGCCTCCCCTCCTCCCCAGCAGACTGTGACACTGGTAGATGGGTCTGATCCCTGATTCCTTGCAAATGTGAAGTGGCAGAGCTGCATTGACGTCAGTGACGATACTTCTCTTTCTTGCAATTACCAGTCTGGCCCTCCCACTTTTACAAATGCCCCTGAGGGGATGACATGAAACACAAAGCTTGGAAAAGTACAGAACTGGGACTTGGGAACAGCCCATGGCACAGATTAGGGGACAGTAGTCATAAAGAGTTTGAATCCAGATGTGAAATTCCCCAAGGCCAGAACTATTCAAACCCTATCTCGTATGTGAAGCAAACAAGCTAAATTAACTACTGGGTCAACCTTGCCCATAAGACAGAGCTTTCTGTGAGCAACTCCACCCGAAGATCTTTGGGAGCTATTTACTTTGGGGCATGCAAACAGCTATATGTCTGCCAAAAGGTTAAAGCACATTCCATCCTTCACGCAGCCAGGCAGGGCCGCTGCAGCAGGCATGGCAGGCAAGCTGACCGACACACTGGGGCTTGCTCTGTGCAAATAGTTCTCGTGCCCAGTGAGCACAGAAACCACAGCTGCAACTCTGCCAGTGGAGCAGAAGGTATCACATCCAGGGACAGTAGAGGGCATTCAACTGACCTCAGACAAACAGAGCTTAAGTGGAATGTGATATCCTCAATTCCATCTTGGGTTTCAAGTGACAAAGTGAAGAGATCCATGAAATGCATACTGAGTCCCCACGCTGTTAGATGCCTACTGCATTGAGCTACATCATTCTCCAAGCTGCCACAGAAAGCCATAAAGGTAGCTTGGGCCTTGACCACACAGAATTCCCACAGATTTCAATGGGAATTTCAGTGTTCCAGTCTGGACTCCAAGAATGCAGTGCTGGACCCAGAGCTCTGACGGCTGGAGCCGTATTCAATATCAGTGTCTGGCAACACCCATTTGTAAAACAGTGACTCATTCACAGGCACAACTTTAGAAGGACAGACAGGATGACTTTAATCATACATTTCCATTTCGTTAACAAAGCTCAGTAAAACCAGATGAGGATCCTGGATGATATAGTTGGTATTAATCTAATGACTGCAGTGATCCACTGCCACAGTTAGCAAGAGTTTTATATCCTACAGAATGCATTGTACTAATTTGCTTCAAGAACATGGCAACTAATGGACTCCTGAGGCTAAGGACAAAATAATAGTTTAAATGCCCATGAATTTTATTTAGAAACACCTTTTTTTTTCTGAAAATCAGAGGCATGGAGAGGAATTACAGAAGGTAGTTTGAAAAAGAACATCTTCAAAACTACCTAAGTGACCTAGGAGTCTAGCACACCAGATAAATAAGCTGTCATTAGCACTTTCCATTCATTGTAAACAAGGGAGCAAGTGCTTTGTGCAATGGACTGTATAGGGGGTGACGTTTAATTCAGGAAGATATTACTGCAAGGTGCTCATTTGTCATGGCTGCACAGCCCTTCCCACTGACCAGTTGCGTTTCCATTCAAACATACAGCTTTAAGTCTTTCCTTTTAACATTAGCATACATCAAGCCTCAGACCTGACAGAAAGCATCTGAAAGCAGATTGTTAAAGCTTGAGTTTGGCACTCAATTTTACTTGATGTTTTTTTAAAAAGAATGGGCAGCCTTTTGGGCACCCTTTTTCCAGATCACCATGTCTGGCTAACACTTCTAACGTATTCAGGGTGCGCTTCCATGGCAGATTCACAAACAGATGCAATTCCCTCTGCAAGTGCTCCAAGATGCCCAGATAGAGTCTACCTCTAATCCTAAAGTCATGTAATTGCAGCCCTGTAATGCTGATCCCAAGCTAATATATTCTGCTTCCCAGCAGGACTTACTAGTTCAGGCTCAGCCACATGCTAATGATGGCTACACAGCTTCCCATTCAGAGCCAGCTTTCACCCAGCCAGCTTGGAGCGTGGACAGAGCAAGTTCGTATCTGCCTGCCAAACCCTGAGTAGACATACCTTCAGTGACTCAAGCAGTAAGAAGTAGAACTGCAGGATAAATCTTGTGTAATATTCTCACAGTCCAGTAAAGGCTGGCCTTGCTCACTCATTTGAAGAGCCTGTCAGAGCCTGGTAGTTTGCTTTCTGGATTGGTATTATTATTCCTTATTTTGTGTATCAAAATTCTTCCTCATTGACGCTTTCCCAACTTCACACTGAGTTCTGCTCCACCTAAGAAGGCTGAGCACTGTCCTACTCAGGCACACGTTCCTTCAGGATTTGCCTCCTATGAAAATATGAAACCAATATATGCTCTGCCGAACTCCTTTCACTAATTTCCCAGATTCTGTAAGGTCCCGAGGGAAAAACCAGCACCTCACAAAGTATTACTGAATGGATGAGACTTTTGAGTGGATGAGAGATTTAAATTCAGCCTGAAAGCCCTCTGGTTAAGGTCATGGCAATCAGCCAACACATGAGATTTCGTACAGCTGCATTAGTCTCAGACATGAGATAAACATCAGATGCTTTGATAGAATTCAGCTTTCTACAATGCACACAAGTCCTATTGTGAGAACTAAAAGCTGGTTTGTTTCTGAATCTTGTCCACTTTCAGCCTCCTGTGCAGTTCCACCATGTCTCTTTCTTACTTTTCTAGATCTTGGGCTACTTTCCACCCATCGTTTTTATAGTAAAACATCTCAGAGGAAGTTTGTCTGCCGTCTCCACCCAGTGGATCACTAGGTTAATGCACTAAATTAAGTGGAAACTACCCAGTTGAGTATCTGCAGCACTTCTCATCTCAGCTGGCATCAGGAGTTAAGCGTAAAACAGAGAAAATTCATATAAGCTAAGAGTTCCCCCTACCCTTCCAAACAGGTTTTCTGGTTTCTTCTCTGTTTTCTCCTCCGCTGTCCACACACAACCAGGACAAATTCCCTCCTGTTATAGTAAGAGCTTCATCATGGTTACATTCTATAATCTAAACCAAAAGAAACTATTTGACATTTAAATCGCAGTTCATCTGATTTTGTTGTTGGATGACCCCAATAGGCCATTCATTTACCAAATAATCTTAGTAATCAGACATTGGTATTTCAGTAGTATATTTGTTCAGGTTCATTATTGTCCACAGTAGTATCTGTAGTTCATTTATTATTCATATTTTTACATCATAGGGATAGTTTCTCCTGGGTTATACATTTCTAGCTGGGCAACACCAACCTGTCAATGCCAGCTTCTCCTTTGCACAGGAACTCTTCCATCATGACTGCAGCCTGCACACATATTCCAACTTTTGCATAACCTTGTCCACTAAGTCTCTAACATTCACTTAAATTTGAGTTTATAATTTCCAGTTTGCTTTAGACAGAGCCTGCAGCAGCTCATACAATTCAGTAAAATCTTTCTAGCCTTTGGGACCCACAGTGGTGTTAAGACATTGTGATTTCCATGCCTGCCTTAATGTGTTTTCTTCTGCATCTCTTGATCTCAGTCAATTTCTAATAATACTTTCCTATCAACCTGGGCAGCAAGGCAGTATCAGCTCTTGCTGCAGCAGCATAAAAATATCACTCATTCAGTCCCACATGAAGACGATATACTAAGGGCTGGGGAAATCCAGGTGTGCAAACTCTTCAAATACATTTTATATGTATTTATTCTTCATACTCTTTGAGGAAGCAATCTAGGGTTCCTAATCAAAAAAAGTGTAAGAATTGTAAAAACAAAACAACCAAAGCTGTTAATACTCTACAAATATGTGCTTACTGGTCAGGGAAAATAGCCATACTGCCCTTCTTTATTTACTGTCCTATTTAGATCTTTCCTTTCTCCTGCCTCAGTCAATACTGAAAGACCTGTGATGATCAAAGTCTGTGACACTCTCATTTGTGGTCCAAGTGCAATATACACTGCTCTCCTGCATGTGAGCACATCTTCCTCTGTTGCACAGTCTGAGAAACCATCTAGCCTATGACTACTTTGCCAAAGGAACTTTCTCTTTGCTCAGCTCCTGGCTTAATAACCAAATAACTACGTCACTCAGCATCTGTGATCACAGTTTGTTGTATGTAGCACATTGTTTATGTGCAGCACTATAAGGTGTGTAACACACACTGCCTCTCACTTATTTTCATAAGCTGAAACTAATTAATGTCATTTCATATGCCAGGGATAAGAGGACAGCTGGAAACCATCAAGGGGAAATGAGAGCAGTACATGAGCTGTTTCTTCAGTCAGCTGTTTCACTGCCCAAGGCGCACTCACGCACACTCACAGCTTCCTCTCGCATGTCCAGTCCTACTCAAGTTCTACCACTGCCACTCAGAAGTCAATACAATTATCCCAGCTTTACAGTGGTATAACAGAGAACAGGCTTGGCCGCAAATTTCCTACTGGCATTCAAAACATTCCTGTTTTATCAAAACCTGATACTTAAAATCTTCTGGGGATATATACAATCAGGATAAAACAGCAATTAATACAACTTAATTGCCTTAGACTATGCTCAGAAATCTCTTCTAACTCACAAATAAAAGTCCACACACTCAAGCCACAAGTCTATAGCTTACATACTCTGTCAACAGATATATCTCTGTCCTATCTCCTGGAGGCCAAACACAGGCTTTGCCCTAACCATGAGGAACAGAAGCAGAGAACTGAGGTTCACTGTGAATGCCATCTTACTGGTCTTCATTTTCTGTGACGGTACTCAGGCCTGGGAACAGTTTTCCAGAATGCTTCTGCTGACCTCAGTTTCTGGGATAGTTCTCCCTCGCTTAACCCTGAACCTTTCACATACACATGAAGATAAACACCCAAAGTTCTACATGCTAAGACTTATGCAAACACATTTTGTGCCAGAGGGCATAGGCCAATAACCTGCAAAGATCCACACCCACACAGAATTGCACAATGGACCACACATATTTTGGAGTATGGCATTTGCCTATCACTAAGAATTATCAAGCACCAGTCATTTCCAGAAACAGTTTGCTGGTCTCAACGGCTCAGTTACACTGCATTTATTTTTGCTTTAAGCAATACCTTCTATGCCAGTCATTCATACCAATTTGGGAGCTCACCCAGATCCTTCCCTCACCCTTTTCCAGGTCCTCAAGCTCAATAACATTTAATTCACCAAGTGGAATTCCTCTGGCTCTTCTCTGCAATCCTAATTTCAACTTTATCCTGATGAGCTGCCAGAGGCATAGAGAGCCTACTCCACAGGGATCCCAAATTCCAGAGTCCACTGCAGACCAACACTACATGACAGAAAATCTTTCAAAAGAAAGAAAAGACTCCATAAAACACCATCAGAGCTCCAATGCTTCAAAATGTGAATTCATACGTCAGTTGTAACATGTTCAAGCCTGGACAATCGGCACATGCATAGACCTCTTCTGAGTCAGTGCTCTGCAAAGGTTGAGCTCTAGGTACCTCGCTGGAGCCTTGGCTCTCAGCTTTGATCCACTGGACAGCAAGTGGATTGAGCTCAGGAAGACCAGCACTCCAGGCAAGAGCAACAGAAGAACTTTCCTCCCAGTTTCACCACTCGTGCAGTAAGCAATGCACCATTTAACTGATACCCTGGGTGATTTTTCCAGAACAGATACAAAGAATTGAAGTGAATTTGCAAGATTTGCTCCTGAACTCATTCAGAACGTTAAATTACAAGATATTTTGTATATTTTCAACTGCCATTGGAAAGGCCCAACTAACAATCCAATTAATCTCAAAACAATAACAGCCCTTAATCTAACATATATCAGCAAATTCCTGTTTCTCCCTTTTCTAACAAAAATAACAACACTGTAGTTGCCAGTGCATTAATAAGATCCTATTTCTGCTCCAGAGACTGAATCGAACCTTTGTTCTTCACAGCAAAGGATTAAGAAGGTTGCTATTTTGGTAATGAGATGTGGAGAGGTACTTACTTTGCAGCTGAGATCCAGGCTGGATGCCTGAGAAAGGAATAAACTCTGTTACCTCAGATGAACTTTATTCTTATAATCAGTATATCAAACTCTCTTAGTGTGATGCATATCATTAACAATAAAAAGAGACTATTCATGAATAATTACAGTTTGATAGCATGTTTAAGGTAATTTACAAAATATGCCTTCTGTTGTAGATAAAGTAATGAATGTAGATTTTAAGATAGCAACACACACACACACAAGACATTAGAAAAAGAAAAATCACTTACTTTCTAGGTAGCTTATTGGTCAGCTACTTTTTCTTTTTTCACGCTAAGTCTAATTTTTTTCCAGATATCTCACTCTTTTAACAGCATATCATGAAGAAAAACTGTCATGAAGTGGCACAAGAAGAAAAAAAAAAAGTCAGAAAAACAGCAAATGGTCAGGGAAAAATAGAAGAGCACTCTGAAAAGAAGATCAAATCATAGGACACAGATCCAAGTGCTGAGGCACCAGCTCTGTGCCCAAGATGATTGAGAAAATTGTTTGTGAGGCTGGAAAAGGAAGCAGTGACCTGTGAAAATGAAACCAACTTCATGAAAACATTAGTCATATAAAAAATATGTTGTTTATAGTTATCATAACAACATTTTTATTAAACAAACATGTTTGGTATATAAAGTTGTTGCAAGTAAAACATTTCCAAAGGACTAGGGTAGGTAAGGTAGTGTGGTTAGAAGCTGGCACCAATTTATAATTACATAGGGATCAACTTTTTGCACTTAGAAATGGAAATGTTTTGGACTCACATCAGAGGAGGTCCAAATTTCTAAATGAAAAGTATTATTGCAACAAAATCTAGGAGCATCTTCAGATATAGCAAATACAAACAGAAGTGAAGGCAAACAGACCCTCAACATTTCATTTGCATCCTGCTTATTTGCTGTTGACATGACAAACTACTTTGAAAATATGACAAAAATTAAACTATATACTAACTCTAGTGTACTTTAAACATATTTTTTATAGACCCACCATGTTGCAAGCCACCCTAGAACCAGGCAGAATATCAGAAAGAAATCAGACCATTGGTCATTGTTGATATCCTCTTGGAATGCTGTTTCACATCTGATAAAACTCTTATCTCTCCTTCTTAAGTGAACGGTAAGAATACAACAATAAAAATGCACAGGAGTTCAGATAGCTCTGGCAGCATAGGTGCCAGATTTCCTAGGGAAACAAATCTTAGGCAGTCAAGCTTTGCCTGCATGAGTGGTCACATGCATATTACCCCTTCAATAATTTTTTGGACACAATCACCATTTTCAACCATATCTGATAAAAGCAGACACCTCAAACATAGTTAAATTCCTAACACAGTGCTGCTAAAAGCAGACACCTCAAAAACAATTAAATTCTTAACACAATGTGGGGAAAGAGTTGGATGGGTGAACAGGATCGGCCTTAATAGTGCTCCCAATAAATGAAAGGCTTCAATGTGAACACAACCTACTAGGATTCAGTGTCCATTAGTATTGAACCATAAGGAATTTCCTAGCCACCAGAAAAGCTCCAACTGGAGATTGTGCCTTGTTAAAAAAATAGATAATCCAGTGCCATAGGAAAGGAGACTTCATTTTGAGCTCAGGAAATCAGTTTTTCAAAAAGAACAATGGTAGGAAAGAATTTATGGTTGCAAGTTTGTGTTTACAGGTAACACTTTAATGAAACATTGAAGGACTTGGGCTCAATGCGGATGTGACAGAGCAATATTTTTTAGCCTGTAATATGCAGGAGGTCAGGATGTACAAATAAACAGTCCTCACTCTTTGAGTCTACAGAACATGTTGATTTCCTTTTAAATCCTCCAGCAGGTTAGCTAAACAAAATATCTATTTACAGCAGAGAAAAAGGATTAAATTCTTCAAGGACTGCCATCTGAGTATCAGTGTGAAGTTATGATAGGAGGATCAACCCACTGAAGCCTTCCACATTTATTCTCTCCAGAAACACAAATATTGAGAATAATTGCAGGTTATAAAATAACTCCCTCTTTGAGTACTTTAAGAATTTTCAGCATGGTTTCATTTTCATATCGTACTAGAAATGCCTTGTAATTCAAGTGATAGCTTTCACTAAAAAGTCTTCAAGGCCCTGACCCTGGAGCTTGACCCACACCAGTGCCACTCTGACAGGTCTCAAAGACAAATATGCTTGCAGAAAAAAGGATCCCATCCATGCAAGACTCAAATTTAATCTGTAAGTTTTGCATATGCACCCCTAACACTTAGGTATTCGGCCACCTAATGGAAATTCTTTGGACTGATCCCTAGGAGGAAAAGACATTGTGGTTGAACAAGAAATTCTGGATGTGGTAGTTTCATTAAAAAAAAAAAAAGATAAAGCATATTTGAAAATTAAATGCAGAAATTTTGGCTGCCATTTTATTGTGGGGAACTCAAATGGAAAAAAAGTGTCTTACATGCCTTAGCTGAGTTCTCTCTGACAGCCAACTATGCCTGGCCCATGCAGCCTGTAGACAATGAATGGGCTGAATGGACAACTCCAGAAGGATGGAGATATTCAGCTGCGTGACAGCTTTATCTGGCTTCACTTTATAAAAGTACAATCTGAGTTCTGCTGGATGGATAAATGGATGGATAGATGGATTCACAGATACACAGAGACACACATTTTTCTTTTACAATACACAAGTCTTTACAATCACCTGAAATACTCTCTCAACTCTGCATAGTATAGCTACAGAATCCGGCATTTCTATGAGAATAGCCTTCTATGTTTCAATTATGTATTATCTCAAACTTGAAGACTTCATAGAAGTGTAAAAATATTAAGCCTCTGCATTTAAATGAAACAGTTTAGTCAACAGGCATCTCCCTGCAGCATAGTTAGGCAGATCCTTCAAGCCTCTTTTTCCCCAGTATGCAGGACCATGCCATATCGAGTCAAAAGTTAGAGAATATGCCTGGTGTGTCATTCCAGATATCAGGGAAAGGCCCGGGGTTCCAGACACCAGCTGGAGGTTATACTACTTCAAGGGCAACGAAAGGGCAAGTTGGACATTTGCAACTTTCCATAGAAGCTGCAGAGGCAATGCACTAGTGCTCGTCTTCACAGAGGGAGAGACAGGGACAGACCAAGGCACTGGGTACTCTGTGCACTTGCAGTAGTTTGGGAGACTGGCAGGAGGCAACCTAGGTCTTTCTTTCCTTGAACAGTCACAGAAAAATCAACAGGTGCTAAGAGTGCCCAGACATGCTGAAAATGAAGCCATGGTTGTCTCGACTTGGGCAACCAGACTTAGAAACAAATTTTGAAAACAGAGTCTGCAGGGAAATAAGGGTTAGAGCAAAGCTGTCCTAGCTCCCAGGCCTCACACAGAGGCAGCTCTTTGACTGTAGGACTCCTTTTTCCCTCACTTCCCCTAGCCCTTTGCAGTGAGGTGGGGCCAGAGGGGAGGCATTTTCAGCCTTCAGAGGACCTTTATACTGTATTAAAGTATGGTTTCTTTAATGTTTCCTTTTTCAAAAGTAGTAATATAAACTAACTGAGTGAGCTCTTAGGAGAGCTTTTGGCAAGGGTATGGGACAATCCTGTGCCAAACCTCATCTTTGGCATGAAGAAATAAACAGACTGTGGTTCTGCATAAAGACAAAACTTTTGGAAAGCCTTTAGAATATTTCTCATAATGAATCAGTGGGGGGGTAGTTTTCTTGAAATTCAGAATAGTCTCCAGAATACAAATCCAACCTTTAAATGTTTTGGTCTCTTCAATTATAAACTGAGTTCCTTCATTAAAAAAAAAAATAAAAAATAAAAATAAAAATTGAAACAATTAAATGATGAATGATGGATATGCTCTGATTTTGAACAATCCTCATTAAGTCTATTTCCATACCATTTCATCTGTCTATAGCAATTAAAATATTTTGTCAGATAGGAGTGAAATTACTCTCATCACTCTATATTACAGAAAGGGAAACTGAGATTGAAAATCATGTGCCTTGTCTGCCTAAAGCCACAAAGGATCCACTGCCAGATTAGTTTGCTCTAGACTCTGGCTGTTGAGCCCTGTGCTTCTTGATGATGTTCTTGTTCAAGATATCTAAACAAGAATATTGTCAAAGATATGGGAAAGAAAGACTCAATCTTTGATTTTATTTCTGGGTGCTCCCAGTAGTTGTCCATAGTAAACTGAATGGCAATCCAGATAACACAGATGATTTAGAAGAAAAGCAATTACAAAGTTTTGGAAATATTTCAATAAAAGGCTCCTGACAACGAGATTTCTCATTAACATCACACTTCAGAATAAAACACAAGTCAACTAAAAGCCAAGAAGCCTGAGACCTTTATATCATTTTGGTTTAGTACCTGAAACACAACTGCTGTGTTATAGAGTAGATCAACCTCCCATATTTAGCAAATGAGGTTTATCACACATAGATCTGAAACACACTTAGATGAAGATTAAATATCCAAAAGGCTACTATGCTTTGCCAATACACACAGACTCATGTTGGACTGCCCAATGTATTATGAGTGTTATTAAAAGAAACTAAATACTTTAAGAACATTTTAATAGTGTTCCTTTTTGATTTTGGGTGGAAAGGGAGGTTGTTCTCTTCCTTTTCAGGATTATTTCTTCTAAGTACATTTCTAAATCCTGCTTAGTTTTGTTTAACTCCAGCCTTGTGAACCATTTACGTGTTTCTTTCTCTCTCAAGCCTCTTTAAACACTTTTATATCTCTCCTTCCAACAAGGATTTTGCTTTATTGTTCCTCTTTGTTCTCTCAGAAATCAAGTCTCCTTGCCCACAGTCTGGAGAACTTCTCCCATACACATCCAAGTCCACCGCTGCAGGCAGCGCAAAGGTTTCAGAATTAATAACCTATGAAAAATGAACGAGGCAATTCCCAGCTCACAAAACTTTAAAGTTCTCTGCTTACTCCAGCAGATATCTCTGTAGTGGATTAATTCATTCCAAATCTTCAGCTTTTCTCTGCAATAATGACAATAACAAAAAAAAAATGTTTAAATGTAGATGTCAAAATTCTGATGTCACCACAGGACTGTTCAAGCTGGAGCCAGGACCCTGCCTCAATCTAGACCTTGACACCAGTCTGTCACTTTGAGAAAAAGAACATACCTCAACCACACAGCCCTCCGGTACAGCTACATAGTTCACATTTTTTCAAGCACATCACTGCAAGAAGCAGCGGTTAAGACCAAAGCTTCAAGAATTTCACTAAAGAATGTACCATTATCTGGTTATGTAAAGCCCTTTGGTTAAAGAATACATAAACTTCAAATACCACTGGGGCTTGTGGGTTGAATTTTTGGGGGTTTTGAGTTTAGGAATTTAAGTCACATCTTACTGTGAGAAAAGAGAAAGCAAAAACAACTGAGAAATGGTACTAGTCCATTAAAAACTCAGAGCCATATGCTGTCAGGCCACAATAATAAACAAGAGGTTTGTGTAGGACAGAAAGACAGGCTGTGATCTCCTTTCCACTAATTATCACGAAGCTACTTTGCTGCATTTTTATACTTTCCTACCTTCACACAGTACACTTTGTCCTGGTGTAGCTCCCCCTTATTATCTAGGCCCCCGTTTAATAACTGATCAGTCCAAGTTCTGGTGTACATCCAAGTGCTTCCCGTAACAGAGTTAAGTACTTTGTGTGCAAGAAGGTGAGAGGCTTTTCTTTAAAATTTCCTCCATATTTTCATCACAATTCACTGCAGTGTCTGTAGGTCTGAGGCTACTATACAGAATAGGGCAAGATAGGGTTCTTTAAGTTTAAGATGCATATGGCAACGTTTTAGGCATTCAGAGGCATTACTGAAGTGGTATTTCCTGTAAGTAGCACTATAAAAAAGTAGTTATTTAAAAGGGATTAACAAAACAACGGAGTGGAAGCAGCTGACTTACTGGGAGGTGTAACATGAAGATGGCACGAAGCCAACAGTGAGACAGCTGCGTAGCACATTAAGAAGCGGGATGTTGAGCATCAAGCTGGATTTATACAATAACACCAGAGAAGAGGTTCAGTTGTGGCAACCTTCTCCTGCATGGGTGAGAAAGCCCAAGGCAGTATTTTCAGCTGAGTAAGCACTAGCTGACAGAGAGGAATTCCAAGGCCTGATCCAAATTAATGAAGAGACTTTACTGACCAGGCCCCACATTACATGATGAAGAGCCCAAGCCCTACAGTGAGTTCTGACCCCAGCAGAGTCAAGTAAACTCTACTCCTATCAATAGAAGTGCTGCTGGTGTTCAACAGAAATGCAAATGTGAAAGGGACGTTCCTTTCACAAATGCCTGTCAGGGAAAGCGTCGTGGCCTGTCATGCACATGCACTGAAATACACAGGCAAATACAGACATCCACTGGGTAAATTTCTTTAAGGTAATGTGCATACACATTAGCTCTGAGGGGTACAAACTGCGTTCACTCCACTGACCTCATTCTCAAGCTATATTTAAGTTAGCCCACCATAGCAACTAGGTTTTTTACTTGCTAAATACACAATGTGGATAAATTCTGGCTTTTTCTAAATTGCTGCAGAAGGTAAATTCACAGTTTTCAGGATGAAAAAATGGGTTTTTTATGTAAACATTTTCTTAGCAGGTGATTAAAACCACATTTTAAATATCTTTGTCTTCTATTTAACAACCAAAAAAAAATATAAGCAGATGTTTTTTGGATGAGCTTCATTGTTTATTATTTTCCTAAGATGTCCAAAACATGAAACTCATTTAACCCCTAGAGGAGTGACACAGAAATGACATGATGTGCATCATACATCAAACAATGGTCACTCCTGCTGCTCTTTAGACATCTGGGGCTTAATTTGCAATTATTTGCATTTATAGAGCAAAGCTATACAATAGACAAGGGAACACATCTCCTAAGTTGATGCAGAATTAGTTTTCAAAGGGTGACATGCACCATAAATCCTATTGCGTGATTACCGTAAACATGTAAACAAAAGAATGAGGAACAGCGTTGTCTGCTAATGGATGTTCAGTTATGAATTTCAATTGTTACAACATGTGATTAATTTACATGTTCAAATTAAGTCTTCATTTTTGCATGTTTAATTATGAGGTATTTAAAAGCATGGATGGGTCTGTTTGATCATAAGCAGCATCCAGGAAAAAGCTTGGCACTTGCAATTTGCTTGTCCTGGTTTAAAATGCCCTCATTACATCATGGAATGAAGAAGTTAGAAAAAGGAATGTCTCTGTTCCCAGCTAACAATGTACACAAGTCAAGAGCTCTCCTCTTTCTAACATTTCCCATAAGGATGTGCATCAGCGGTATCTTTTTAACACGCAAATGACAGAGGGAATCTTGGAAAACAACTATGTGTCTTTGGAGAGTCCAGTAGTACAGACACTGTGGATGCCATCATTTAATCCCTTTTTAGAGCTCCTCCACTTCCAAAAACTTCATCAGCCCTACATTTTAGTGGGATTTCCATTCCATGCCTCTGTGCCATGGATGAACAGCTCCAGGGACTACACTACAATTTTCCTAGTAAAACGCAGGGGTCCAACTGCAAAGGAGAGCTTAGGGCTGTGCAAATAACTTTTTTCAGTTCAGCTGCCAAGCCAAACAGTTGAAAAAGAATGTTGGTTCAAACTGAACCGAATTCACAATTTTTCCAGGTTTCCACACCAAAACCACTACCATCCCCACCCAGCCCACTGTACTTGGTTTAACATGAAATGTTCCATAGGTCTCAAGAAGAAACATTTTTTGAAAATGCAAACATTTGGCAAATGCTAACTGAAAAGGCAAGGAAATGCAAGACAAAATTTACCAAAATGTTGCAAAAGGATTGTTCTCTTACTTTTTATATACAATTCACGCTGCTACACTGACCAAGTTCCTTTCCCACTGTGTTGACTATACTGGGATTTGTCCCAGCTTCCAAAGTGAGTACCATTAACGTCAGGTTGGAGAGCCATCCTTACTCCACTGCTCACTGACTCTCAACTGTTACTGAAGTAGTTTGTACAAAGTGGCTTATTGGACAGGTTCCAGACAGAACACACTGCAGTACACCTCATTGCTGCTAATTGCTCATGTCCTGTCCTAAGAGACAGGACAGCAAGATCTAAATCTCCAGAGCAGAGGACAGAATTAAACCACAGCATCCACCGTTGCAGATGAATGACTTCAACCACAAGAGAGGAGGTAGAAGAGAAACCTACCCCTGGTGAGGTCTTCCTCCTTCCCATCACCACCAGCATTTTTCCCAGATTAAATTTTCTGGTAGATAAGGATCAATTTACCCCAGATGATTTGCTCAACGCCATAAGTGACCTTTGAGAACACAAATTTTTCTCTTATTGTCCCAGAAGATGTACACTAACCCTGGAGACAGAACAGTTCTTCAAACACAAATGTCCTGTTGTCTAGGAAAGCAAAAAGTATGGTAAATGTAATACCAAGTTCTTCTAGACACAAATTACTACATGCTATGAATACAGTCAATCACACATATACTTGTGGCAGTATACGTACTTGAAAATGCCTATACACCTGAAGCTTCAAGGCACCGCAGCTCAGAAGATCAGCTGCCTGATTTACAAAAAATTCCTGGAGAAAATCACACCATTCCCATTCATTTCTAGAGTCTATGCCCTTTTCTGCATCTTGACAATATTTGCACAAGGAAACTGCTGGACAAGCCAAAATTTAGTTTCCAGTGTCTGAATTCATGCAGGTTTGTGAATGAATGGCCCTTCTCTTTGGTAAGCATTATACATCAATAGAGATGCCATAATCATAGAATCACAGAATCAGAATCATTTAGGTTGGAAAAGACCTTTGAGATCATCACATTCAACCGTTAACCCAGGACTGCCGAGTCCACCACTAAACCATGTCCCTAAGCAGCACATCTACACATTTTCTGAACACTGACAGTAAGAGCAATGGGAAAACATATAGTAAACATATTTATCAGAAGCAATGTTTTCTAATATGAGATAGAAACAGTATTTAACATCTTCAGGTAATACTAGTCACTCACATTTGCTGAATAACTAACAGCCATATATTTTGGCAACATTTTCTTTGAATGTGACAAATAGCTAGTAGGTGACAGCCTACTTTCAGCATCACAGGTTAGAAGTACAACAAATAGAAATTTTACAAAGTAGAAAAGTTTTCTTCACAAAATACCTTTTAAAAAATGGGGAACTGGATTAGAAAAATAAATTGCATTTTTACTCAAGTAGTGGAGGTGAGAAAGAAAAACATGGAAAAAAGTGAAAGTAGTGTTATTTTTTGTTTAAAATTACTAATACATGGAAACATTGCTTTTCAAACTGCATGGGATTAAAATTATTTTTAAAATGTTACTGAAGACACATTTATTTCATTTGTTCTCTTTTTTTGTGCAGCCTTAACTGATAAACTCCTGCAATTATCATTATAGTTGAAGCCTGCATCTATTGCCCTGGGGCAAGTAGCTATTTGCAGAAGTTTATTAGGTTTATTACTAAACAGTAACTAAATGAAAAAAACCCAGGGCTTTGAAAGACCTGGCATGCACATAACATTTATGACTGAGTAAATTCCACTAATACTTCTATAAGCAATTGTTGTTGTTTTCTGCCATGTTTTTGTGACTTCTAATGTGCTTTTCACTTCACTTTAGGCATTCGAGATTTGCTGGTTAGCTTCTTGGCTGAGGGCGAATTTTAATTTCCAAACTTTGCACGTGCAGCTGGTATTCTCACCACTGCTTTACCTACCACAGGAACCCAGCTACGGCTAAGGGAATAGTTCACAGCACCCAATACAAGACCAGGAGTGAGCAGAACTTCAGCCATTGCCCAGGAGTCACAAACAGCTTCACTCATTGAGCTACATTCAGAATATACCGGATGAAGACAGACAAGCTACTAGGGTAACCAGCAACAACAATTATGCTAGTTACACTACCACACTGATGCAGCCGTAGTATTTCTTGTTTCGTGCTACGTTCGATGTGCAGTGCCATCTGAAGAGATTGCCTCTCACTGAACTGCGACACACTGACCTCCCCCCAAACACCCGAGAAGATCATGAGAATGCCTTAACACACAGCTGGATCACTCTCAGGCAGAGTAATATATTCAGCAAGGATTGCAAGATCCTTAGCTTGCACAGCATTATCGTGGGAGGGCTTTAGTCGGAGCTTTTAAATATTAGCTAAGGAAAAGGGTTGTTTACATAATTTCAGCACAACTCTTCATTCATTCCATTTGGATTTTTAACAGTTTCATTGCTCTTGTTCAATTAGGGGATCATCAGAAATTTGCAGTATTTTAGACATTTGCAAACATTTCACATACTTTTGTGTCAGAACTGTGGTGGGTCACCTGACGTGCAGCTGTGCTAACATATTTAGGGTTTGGATACAAGCTCTTGCACTCTGGAGTATTATTTTTCTACTTGTTTACATTTGAGAATTACTGGATTTTGTTGGGGTTTTTAACCACAAGGTCAAAATTTATGGGAAAAAATTAAGCAATAAATAGGTACAGTGTCTTACCTTCATTTTTCATGGCCTGCCTGCCAGCAGAAGGATTAGAGAGATAAAGCTGGTTTTCTTCTGTGAAACTGCAACTAGCCCAGTCACAAGCTCACAAACACTCCTTTCCGTGTCAACCATACTTCTGACCACACAAGTGTGGTTTACAGATTATGAGAGTTACAAAAACACATGGCAAAGAGCTCTCGGCAGCTTCTCTTATGTATCAGCAGGAAGAGCTTCCAAGGGACCTCTCCATCTCTGCAGTGCTGAAAAACTTCCAGGGAAAATCTTCCAGGATACTGACGGTCTTGTTAACTCAGGGAAAACTGCACTCTCAGCCAGCCATTTCATTATGGGAAAGTACCAGTTCACAGAAAAATTATTCATAAACACAAAGCTTTACCTGTGAAACACAGAGCTTTACCTGCATAACTTCTGACAGCAAAAACCAGTCTGTACCAGCAGATCACAGACACATTTCATCACTTAAACACACAGACAGATGAATAGACCCCATAATATTTTCTAAAGGTGCATGACAGCAGCCATAAATACACTAAATATAAAGTACCTTATTTGAGGCTATTTCATTCTTCCTTAACTCTGAAGCTTTTTAAGAATGCCAACAGCCTCAATGGTGTGATCCGAGGCATGCCTGATACTGATACTGGATGCTGGTAACATGATTTTTTTTATAGCTAAATTCCCAATTAGGCATATAAAAAAAAGTTATTACACTGTCTTTGAGGGAAATATCTGAAATTATACATGACAACACTTCAAAAATGGAAAAATTACAATGGAATTTGTTCATAAGGATTGTTTAAAGTAATCTTAATAAAAACAAGATGAATCAGGCTGTTGGCTGCAGATGGTTTAACGGACAGTTCTTCAAAACTAGCACTGGAAAGTTCAAAGAAACAATGGCATTTCCTATGGTTGGAGAACTAGGAAGAGTATGTTACCTGCAAGCTCACAGCAAGAGTGCTTCACCACAGACTCAGTGAAGGAGTATATTCCACCTGTCCTTTAGCTGCTGCTGCTACAGGTGTCTCACAGGTGTTAGTTTATACCTGCCCATCCCAACCTCAGGCACATTTCAGCATATGAAAAATCGCGTTCAAATGCCATCCTCAATCCAATTTCAGAGATATAAAAATAAGATTTTGGAATGCCAAAACCATTCGGATCACTACCCAAAGCCTTTTCTGAGCTTAAGGGGAGTGACACAAGTCATTGTTCTTAAGATTGTCTTAACTGACAATAAGAAAACACTTCTATTATAGAATAAGTGACTCGCATTGTTAAATCTGTTGCTGAACACTCAGAAGTAAATTAGAGGTCAACACAGTATTAGGATGAAATTCTGACTTCACCTACTCACAGATATTTCAGCCACCTTGTTTCCACTTGAGAAACCACGGCAAGGTAATTATTGAATGCTCACTGACTTACTTTAAGAAAAGAAAAAAGCACCAAAATTTTAAAAATGCAATCATTTGTTAAAGACTATCAAGTACAGGAGAAGCTGTGAGATAACAGAATCATAGAATCGTTTAGGTTGGAAAAGGCCTTTAAGATCATTAAGTCCAACTGTTAATCTAGCACTGATAAGTCCACCACTAAACTATCTCCCTAAGCACTGGTCTGCTTGAGCAACTCGGTGATGTCTTTCTTTTGGCCTTAAGGTATTGATCGGGCATAAAATCCCCATTGCCAGAGAGAGCCATAGTTCTGCAAGAGCTGATAAAAACTTGGACATTCTGTTCTGTGGGGAGGAAATTCCCACATTTCGAAATAAGTCTTCATTCTAAGCAGGAGTCAAAACACAGCATCTCAAAGTTTCCTGCAAGAAGGAAATTTCAACAGATTCAGTTTTGGAAAAATAAGTTCATTTCATTGTTTAGTTGGTTGTTTCTTTCCCAAATGAAAATGGACAACAAACTGCTCCAGGGGAATCCTGAGATTGCCCCAAGACCTAGAAGTGCTTAAGGAACACCTCTTGGGAGTAGGCTGTACCAAGGGCAGATTTCGACATCCTCAGAAGTAGAACCGTTTCTGCTAGAAACCCATCTGAGTTCACACAGAGTCATCTCTTATGCACTACACATTACCAATATTGGTTGGGTTTTGCTGATGTGTATGAAAAAGAATCTGCATTTGGGCTCTATTTTTTTGCCCAATAAACAGCCTTGCTTGTGAGATTGTTTCCCATCTCCTAGACAGGACTGTGCCTGCACAAAGAACTGGATATTAAGCAGATATGATCAATAGAAATGCTTTTCTTCTGAGCCAATGCAGAGGTCAGTCTAGTCATCCCTTCAGCCTCAGTGATAACAGAGGCTGAAAAATCACATTCAAATGCCATCCTCAATCCAATTTCAGAGAATATAAAAATAAGATTTTGGAATGCCAAAACCTTTCAGATCACTACCTGAAGCCTTTTGAAAAAAAACAACAACCCAGCACTCTATGTTCACATGAACCTAGACTGAACTGGTTCCCTGACAAATACAAAGTCTCCACCAGGATCAAAGCTGTGCCATCAGATACCATCTTGGCACAGAAAGTGTTCATGAGCTCATGTACTTTTTTTCTACCTACTCTGTCTCCTTCTACTCTTGGTCAAAGCTCTATTGACATGACAATGTTTTTTGTAAGAAAAGATGCTTATCCAATCCAAGCTATAATACCTTAAGACCATTTAATACAACAACATTAAAAAAAAAAATTAAGACCATTTAATAAAACAACGTGTAGTGTTAAACACACTCCACTTCTCACCTCAACCCAAGAGGATGGCAAGCAAGGCAACAAAAAACCTAAATCCCTTCAATGTGTATTTTCTGATCCTCTACCTAGTAGCATATCCTTATCATTACTACAACCACCACAAATCAGGTTGTGATGGTCCTGTACTGACAGAATTCCCACTACAGACTCAGTTATCCAGTTACACTGAGTTTTCTTCTGCTTCATTGACCGATAAAGGTCCAGATGCCTCTTCTGATTCTGGACAGACAAGAAAACACCACCTTCCCCTAATACAAGGATCATCATTAACAACTGGGAAAGAGCCAGGAGCTGCCACAGGAACTGAAGCAGGAGAAAGAAACCAAAACATACAGGAAGCAAGGACCAGAGAAGCGTAAGCAGGAAGTGCATGATGAACTTGGATTAATTGTAGCATTATCCAGGACGACCACCTTCCATTCAGAAAGAGCAAAACACTTGTCACAGTAACAACTGATGGAAGACACATTAAGTATTTGCTTCCCTAGTAGTTCTATCCTGAATTTGCCATTGAGCATGGACAGGGAAACAATGGACAACAGGACCACAGATGGGAAGCAATGGTGGAAAGAGCTGCAAACAGAAGGGATGTGTCCAAAAGGAAGCTTTTCTGTTCAGAAACAGGTCATTCTCAGGAAGTATTTGAAAACCTTGCAGCACACTGAAATTATTTAAGCCATTTCATAAATGTCTAATGGTCTGTACAAAACAGTGGACTTCCTGGGGCTGTAACAGGTCACATAATATCAGTCCCATCCACTTTGAATGAGGCAAGTTACAGAAAAAAGCATTGGATGATGCAAATGCCAGAAACGCTCCCTCTGGATGCCAAGTGCCAAAACAAGTGACGGAGTAAACATCCAAACTCATCCTTTTCTATCCTATATTAAATCTATATTCAACATTCTTTTCTATACTACCCACTAGCCAACTGGAAGTCAACTCAGTATCAATATAGGTGAAAAGGTTTGGAACAACCATCTATCTAAAGACTACAGCCATGGCTTGCATCGTCAGTGTACAATTTGCTTTGCTTTCAGGAATACAGCCTACTGGAATCAATCACCAGAAACAAATCAGTCTGGGTTTTGCAAGTCTTTATCTTGACTACAGGTTAAAAGTGTTTACAGTGTAGCCAAGTCTGCCAATCAATATTTTCCTCTGTGATTCACCTTCACAGAATGGCATAATTCTCACCTAGATTCACCACCTCCTGGAAAGCAAGGATTCCTTTTCCACCTGGAAGGCGCAGCTATTAGTGTAGCATCCGCGATGGGGGAATAAAGGCAAGCCAGAAACCATAAAGCACTATCTCATATTAACAGTCTACACTGGTTCAAAGGCCAAGTACTATGTATTTTCATTGCATTAAATGAATCAAAAATTCACAAGTCACAACAGCTGTGGAGGAAATCGGCCAGCACAGCGGTAAATACACAACTGGTATTGCATACTGCCTCAACGTTATCAGCTATACTGCAGCTCCCTGCCTTCCTACCTATAGGCTGTGCCTCTAGGAGGCACCATCGAACTGCAGTCCAGGGCACCTAAGGCATGTAGAAAAGCAGCCACAGCCATAAATCCTCTTTTCACATGTTGTTGCTCATCTGCTCTCTATGAGGAGATGATTTATTTCTGTGGTAGGGAGCTACTCAAAGGAAAGCCTCAAAACATCCTAACAAGGCTAAGTGCGACATATGTGTTATGTCAGCCACTACCCATTAGAAGACCTATTTCCTAGAACTGACATAGATGCAACTATTTTCTGTAAAACAGTCAAAGTGTTGATACCTTCTCTGATATTATGGATATCACTGTAAACGAGGAAATGCAACTTCCACAGATCTTTTTGTTTAGTCTAATTTTTCAGAACATTCGTCCTGAAACATGTCATGTCATGAGACATTGTTGTGAATGTGATACACAAATTATGTGATATACATCCTCCATCTCAGTACTCTGTGCCAAGCTTTTCTTCACAGTCTCGATTCTTCATGACATTCAGCCAATACAGCCATAAAAAGGATCCCCATGGATAGTAATTCTCTCTCCACAGTGAATTAGCAGTGCTTATTCTCTGCAAACAGGCACTCTGGTCAGGGGCAGAATGAGACCTCTTCCCCTCAGATAGTATGGGTGGTAAAGCTCCATCTTTGTTCAGTTGGAGTGATCTGGTGCAGAAGTGGTGAGTCAAGCTCACTGTGCTTGCCCATGGAGTATTTCATTGTGTTCTTTTTGTTTGTGGTTCATGCACATAATCTAAAAGGTCATTCTACACTGAAAGCAGTTGTTTTGCCTGTTCTAATGGAAAAACAATTCCCCATCTCACAACCCATAACAATAAAAATAAGAACAACAAAACCCCACCCACATGGAAGAATCAGCCAGCAAGAACATCCCATTGCACAACATCTTCCCGTTTCATAGATGCCAACCCTTCCCAATTCTCCCTAGATATCTGTTCAAGAAGCTGGGCTATAAAGCATGCCCTGAAGGTGAATAGCTCCGAGAGTTCTTGGTCCTTTGCTTGATCCAAGCAATTACTGTGACTCATCGTTCTTATTTCATGAGTGATTTCAGTTTAAGGTCAATATGGCAATGAGATTGTCATGCTTGGACAGCAAATGATTCATAGAAAACAAGTTAACAGGTGTCCACATACTAATCCCAGTTACCACTGGACTTACATGTTTACTGCATGTTATGGTGCAGACAAAATTGAACTGTGAGTTAATAAATTTGTCTTTAAAATTCCTTTTCAGTGTTGTTCTGTTGGAACTCTACTTTTATTGCAACTGGTGGCATCAATAAAACGTCATGGTTTTTTTCTTTTTTTTTTGTAAAAAGGTCAAATACACATACAACATACGATTTAACAGAAAAATAGAAATCTCTCAATTGAAAAACACAGCTGTTTCTTGGTAGCTTTTAACAGACATTTGGTTTTGACAGTTTTCTTGTGATTTTCCTTCTGCTTTGCTTTGGTTTTTAATCAAAAGTTAGTCCACAATTTTTCAAAAGAGAAAAGACATCATTATCTGAAGATGAGATGGGAAGTAAAACAGTCCAGTTTTTTATCAGCTTAGGAGCAAAATTTCAATATGTTTTCACTTCTTCCCCCAAAATCTTCCATTTATGACACTAACAGAGCTGACATACAGCACTAGCAGTAAAGCTTAAATCTCTTTGGTGAAACACTTTGGGTCTTTGTCAAAACACTCAAAGTCAGCACTACCTCCCTGTGAGGGAGCTCACAGGAGAGAGAGGCCAGGGTGAAGTCCAAACACAGCATGGAGATTACTCTGTACCAGAGGTCTGAATTACTGCTTGTTCACACAGAATTCTGCAGCCCCTTCATGGCATGTCTCTCTCCTTTTCCTCCATGAGGGAATGCTTTGCCATGACACAAATCAAGCTCCTGAACTCTTCAGTGCAAATCAAAAATTAAGACAGTTTAAGACATATAATTTGGGTTATGATTTGCAATATTCATTAAGAGAACAGCCAATTCTGGCAAAGAAAAAAATGCCCTAAGCTACAATAATGAATACAAGGTTTGTTACAGCAACAAGACTGATGGTCTCATCCATAATGATCTAACAGTGGCTGCCTTTATATGGTACCTTGTTTTGATTTTCGTATCAATAATTCTATTATGTGCCTCAAAACATCTGGATGGATGGCTGACTTGATGCATGTTAAAATTATCCTGTCTGTGGGTATGCATTGGAATAGAAGCTGTTGCAACATCACATAACAGATGTCAGGAGCAGTAATGATTCTTCAAAATTTTGTGCTACTCCAGGGCCACGGAGCACTCACTGTGGTCCCTTCTGCCCTTGGAAGTTACAACTTGCATACGTGAACTGAGCCTCCCAATGCCAAATGAATGCACTAACACAAAACCTTGTCTTTGTGCTTTACTCCAACTGCTTCCCAAAGGCAGAGTCAACACCTGAGTGAGTGCTTCCTGCATGGTGTCACCTTGTCACCTAATACAAAGCAGAGAAAGAATTTCTGCTGCACGTTATCCTGGCAATTCCTAGCTAGTATGGCCATGCTGGGTTTTAACTTTCAAATAAATTGAACTTTTCTTTTGGCTGTAAGGGTATGCATGGCTGCCCGTTCACAGGAATGTAGCATTTACTACTTCATGCAGGGCCTCAAGCACATATCAGCCAGATGATCCACTACCGTAGATCTGGGTAGCTTTTTCACCTCTTGGTACTAAATGTATTCAAACAGCTTGGGCAACTACTGGATATCTCTCCAATTTGATCTGAAATTATGACAAACTTTCTTCATATGCAGAGCTACAGAACCTCTCTGTGAGTTAATATACAAGGTAACTTTAAAGCAATCATTATGAAGAGAGTCTGTCCTTCCTTCTCCCTTTCCCTTACTTCCTAGACTCCAACCTATACTCTCAGAAGAGCTTATTTTGTTCGGTGTTTCAGTATTTAACATGTGTTTTATTTGCTAGTTCTAGGACCAAAGCACAGGTTTATGTAGCACCAACTTTTAGGTATTTCCTGACCTAAGGACAAAACGTAAATTTTCAAAACAGGGGCCACAACTAAATTGTTATTTGCTCAACTCTTGCAAGAACTGTTTCTTCTTAAAATTGTCAGATTTGCCAGAACAACAATTCTAATTCTCTTCACATTTCACAAGTGAACAAGGAAGAAGGATAATGATCTCTACCTACTTTACAAGACGTCTTTTAAGATATTTTCGAAAGTGTCTTCTATATTTACAGCTGAAGTACTCTGAATATGCAGCCACATGCTCTATGTTCTGGTGTCTCCATTAAGACAAATACAGGTAATTGCACAGCACAGCATACTGTACACAGTCCTTTGTGTTTGCCCCAGGTTGTTATCAAGAAGACTTGTGGATGTTTGGCATTCTGCAGCATCTGAGTTACCTTGCACAAGTCACTACCTCAGAGCAGGTAATGGCTGATATTCCAACAGGGCTCTGCATGGATGGGCTGCTTCACAGGGCAGGGGCAGCACGCTCCAGGCTCACGGAGGCAGCTTAGAGTGGGTTGAGCAAAGGCTGGGTTTAAATTGAAGCCATGAAGACCTGCAGCACTGAGCTGATATATTGGGAGAAGAGATTGCTTGACTGGAATTTACCTCATTTATCTCTACAGCAAGAGCAGAAGCCAAGGAGGAAAGTACAAGTCTCAGGATCAGCATAAGATCCCTATTCTGGCGCCAATGGCACCAAGTACTTGGGCACAATGAAAAGAGACATATTAGCTCTAAAGGGAAGCATTTTAATTCTTGCAGGACTCCTCTGGATACATCACCAGCTGGTGGATCAACAATCAGGTATCTTTTAATATAAATTCATTGCTAGTTCCAAACTTAACTCTTTTGCCTAAGTTCTGATTTCCAGAGTAATTTTACAACATGAGCCTTGAAGGGTTGGTATATTCTTAAAGGACAGTTTGTAGGTCACAGATTAAGAAATTATTTTATAGCTATCTCAGTCAAGATTCTTTCCACTTTTTTTTGGTTTTAAGACACACAGCTTTTTGCAAATTCAAAGGCTTCTGCCATAGTTTTTCTGATCCAAACCTCTACTACTCCTCCAGTATATTTTCCACTGCCCTATCCTCCACTTCCCCCTGTACCCCAAGGCCAAATTATACAAATTAATGTCTTGGGTTTTATGAAATGGACACTGTTGAGAAATGTCAACCCAAAGTCACATTAAGTTTTTCTTGCTTCAAGTTCCCTTGGAAACTTGAAACACAGACTAAGTTTTTCAAAAGCTTCACCAAGATACAAAAGATATTCCAAATAAACTCTTATGTTTAATAAGGCAAAACCAAAAAAAAATATGATTTTGTACAGAGGATTGTGGAAGTCATGACTTTAAAATGATCATTTAATTTTTTTCATTATCTTTAATTCTGGAAGGGTCTGGTTGACCATGTAGAGGCAATAAAACTTGTAATTTAAACTCCTTAATATGTGAAAATTTTCATTTGCCATGGATGAAGTCTTGGGAGCCTAATTCACTAGACCTTTCATGTTCAAAAAGAAAGGTCCTGAGCCCACAAAGATTAAATGCAAAGAAAAGCCTAAGCCAGCACCCTCCTGTGAAACTACAGAAGACCAAAGGACCTATCCCCTTGTCAATATTTGCAGGGCTATGTGTACCCACCTGACTTTGTTGTGCAAATCACCGATATAAATTCACAAACCCTAGACACATGCATTAAAATAAGAGTTTACACACACCCCTATATATACATCAAGGGGGGGGGGGGGAGGGGGGGGAGTGGCGGGGGGGCGGGGAGAAATCAGGCTAAATGAGCTACCAGGGATTTGGGTGTGCAGTTAGAAAGCAACTTAATGTCATAGACAAGTTATAACTGACCCTTGGCTTGTTCAGAGGCACAATGCTACTGAATCAAGTACTTGGGCTGCCTACTGTATCTCTTTTATTACCATGTTTTTAAATGTGGTTTTCTTTAAAAGGTAATCTAACTTCCTGGAAGGACTTTCCATTCCAGCCCTTATTCAGTGAGTAGCCCAACCAAAATCAGCTTGATCTATGTTTGCAAAACTTTGAGCAAGACTTAATTTCAGTATTGAAATTAAGAAATAGCTACACAGAGAACCTGATTCTGCTCACCTCCTGCATGCAAACAGCTTAGGAACAATGAAACCACTAATACAGCAAAGGCAAGTTCTCACCTGAGCAGCATTAGTAGGAAATCACAGGAAAAAAAAGTTTAGAAAATCTATTCCTAATGCCCAAGTTATAAGACTATTGTATAATGATACAGTCTAATTCAACTGCAGATTACTGGTTGTAATCAGCAGTCTGTTACATAAGTCAGGAAAGAATGCCAAAAAGTTATCTCTGATCTTAAATATAGCTGAATTTTGTTGGAGTATTACGGGCAGTTGTTTTTCTCTTAATCTGTTAGCAATAGGAAATACATTTCAGTCTACCTGTATCTCTCTTGAGAGATTTGTGTCAATTCCTACCTGCCTACTTCATCAAAACTGCTTCTTTCTTCCACTCTTCAGACCACAGAGGTAAATAGCACAGAGTAGTAGCTGGCTACCGGCATGATACCTTCCAGGATTCAGGACTGCCACAAGACTACAGTGGCAGACTTGATATTGAAGTAAATTTTAACAGTTAAGTTGCATGTATCATTCTTGATGATCTTTATTACTTTAACATTGCATTCTGGAGTTAATCAGTTAATATTCTGTTTGCTCACTGTCAGCTAAGGATGGTTGATTAACAGCACTGCTGTTATGGTAAAGAGAAAAAAAATTACCATTCTTCCAGGATGAAAGTCATGAGGTTTTGGGTTGGGGAATTTCATGTTGGGTTTTTTTTTAATTTTTTGAGACAAAAAAATGTTGACCTATCATATTAACACAGTAAGTCAATAATAAGTAATAACAATTCTTTTCCTCATTAGTTCTTCACTGTGATGTTTTCCGAGATGCTCCACTTCACTGGATTAGGGCAATTTTGTTGTTTTTCCAATTCCAAAGCAGAACAATAATGACAGTAGCATCCAGAAAAGTTTCTTATAATTGCCTAAATTGTATAACACCTTACCAGGATGTCAGGAAAACACCCAAAGAATTTCACATTATAAAACTGGGCATATCATCTGATATAGCAATTTTGAGCACATTTTCAGACTAGCCGAGTTTACAAGCTTTCCCAACTCTAGTTTAGCCAAAAGGCTTTCATGGACCATCTGGTTCTAATGATACAAAACTACAGTATTTGTGTCCTTTTCACTACGCTACATTAAATTACAGCTTAAAACATCAGTAAAGCAAAATCCATTCTTATTATATTATGTTTTTTAAATTATTTGTTAAGTATTTGGCTATGTAGATGTGTTTATTTTCGTAAAACTGTACAGCTTATACTATACGATACAGTCAGCAGAATCCTTAGTTCAATTACTCTTGTATGCTTCTGGTCCACAGCCCACTGAGGCAAAGGGAAGTGTTTCCATTGACATCAATGGGCTCTAAATGAGGCTCCTACTGTGAGTGACACCACATCCTTACTCATCCTAAAACATGTATGAGGTTTCAATACTTCTCCCAAGAGAAAAGGTTCAAATTATGCTTACAGTAGCTCTTCCTAAATTAAAAAATAAAAGGGCCCAAGTGTGCATTCCATGCACGCTTGGTAACCCAACTGAAATTCAGTGAAATCAAAATATTAAGGATGTGATAAGATGTTTTATAGTGGAAAAGCATAGTCTTTGTACACTATATAGTTAGCTATAAATATGCTCTTTGGGTGCAACTTTCACAAGTGCTTGCAAGACTTTACTTTCCAGCAGTTGTTGAAAAGAAATGGCATTTTGAAAAACCCATCCCAAATGTAGCTTATCACTTCTGAACTCAGCCATAAGAGGTTACAGTTCTCTGCATTTCACCAGAAGTCTTAGAAGCTTGCTCTGCAGGTGGAAACACAGACCAAGATTTCAGAAGATGTGTAGGAGAAAAGTTCATTTTTAATAATAAAAGTGCCTAGCTTCTGTAGGTCCAAAGACACCAAACCAATCCAGAGGTCTGAGCAACCATGAAGGTCAACCAGCCACTGCCTCATGAAGCTGACACCTTCCATGCATCAGCTAAGGTCAACCAACAGCAAATATGGTTTCTTACTTATGAAACCTACTGTAGCAAGTGACCATGTGTTTTTCTTTAGTTCCTATCACTATAACCCTGATTGCAAAGTTTTATCCCCCTTGTAGCAAACCCAGTCATAAATATTGAACCTGTTTCACTGAGGTTAACTGAGATACAGGTATTATCCAAAGGGGACATCACAGCCTGTTCTGTTCTATACACTTCCCTGAATCCAAATATGCTGGTAGGGTAAACTTCATTTTGTTTCTCCTTTCTTTCTGCTTTTTTCTTCTCTCTCCATGGTAGCTTCCATGTTATTATTACAAAATAGTTAGAACATAATTCCTACCCTGAATTCCTTACAAAGCCCCCCAAACAGGGTTTTTCTGCAGTAAGAAAGCACTAAGAAAGGACTACTTGAATTGGCCCATACGGAGTTACATGCTAACTGTTGTTATTGTTCTCAGAGAGTGCATTTAAGGTTTTGGGAACAAACAATACAACGAACAGCTGAACAATTTTAATCATGGCCCAGTTCCTAGTTACAATTATTTTTAAGCTGTCTCACCATTAGCTAGACACTGAATTTTTTTTCGCAATAAAAAAATATATTATGTAAAACTTAAAGAAATACTGATTTTAAATTACAGTAAAAGTAAAAACCCACCAAAATCTCAAATGTAATATGCTATGACTTCTGCTCTTAGCACAGCACTTGTGTGTTACACAAAATTTTTAAAATGTTCCATTCTCTGTATACTTCATGTACAAGCCAGTTCTCTAGGAAAATATGCTTTCTTAGATAAGTTAAAAGAGTAGCCTCTGAACTCTGTGACTAGACAGAGAATATCAGATTTTGACCACAGACATGTCTGAGCAAAACTACAATGCATGCTCATATGAAAGGCATATTTCATGCATTCTGTATTTCAAAATGCTACAGCAGGGACACATCAAATCAGAGTAAGATGACAGCTCACGCAAGCAAATGAGAACAGGAGAATAAGATGGCACAAGGATGTGAAGATATTTGGAGAGACTACTGACCAAGAATATCCTTTTAAGATCCCTTCTCCATTCATTCAAGGCCTGATTCAATTACTTCTGCTGTAGTCAACAGGAAGACTTGTGGTCTTCAGTGTCTGTTATTGTGGCTCATTACTTGTGTTACAGTAGCACACTGAAGATTCAATTAAGCTCAAGCACTGTAATACCAGGTGCTATACAAACATCCACAGTGTCATAATCCCTTCTTACCAGAGACTGCATCAAGCAAGACCATGAGTCATATAGGGTAAAATAAATATGGCAAAACAAAACATGGGAAATAATCCAAAGAGAGCCTGAGGGATTCAAGCTGATTTACAAAAACAGTCGGTGGCAAAGCAAGGAAGACTTTAGTTGCCTGACTGTCACCGGTGCCCTATCTATTAAATCGTTCTGCCTGCTGATGGACTTTGGGTCAAACCTGCACTGCACACTACAAATGATAATTGAGTGAATAAAGTAAAAAACCTACCTACAAAATACAATGAACAGCTGTCACTGTGTTTCTACCTCATGCAGATTACCTGCACTGCAGTAAAACTATTTTGTGAAGGCCAGAATCCCTAGTATTCCACTTGCAACTCTTGTTTTTAATAAGAGTTCTGCAGGAATTTCATAAACAGAAACACAGAATCACTCCAGAGGTTACCCATTTCCCCTCCTCCCGCACTATGGCAGGCTCAGTTATAACTGTGTCATTCCTAACAGATGTTTGTCTCATCTGTTGACGGATGCTGCAAGCTATCGTTAGGCAATCTCTTCCAGCACTTCACCTCCCTTGCCATTAGAACTGTTTTTCTTACTTCTAATCAGAACCTTTCTTGCTACAGCTTATGCTATTAGTCCTTTTCCTACCATGTCTTCCCTTCGGTCTTCCCTTCTTTAGACTAATCAACCCAAACAAATCCAAATCTCTCCTTTTAAATCATCTTGTTGACTAACATTCAGCTTGACATCCACTCTAACCTTAGGGCTTCTCAAGGTTTAACCCCAGCCGGCAACTAAGCACCACGCAGCTACTTGCTCACTCCCCCACCCCTCCCTCCACCAGTGGGATTGGAAAAGAGACTAAGAAAAAGGTAAAACTTGAGACTTGAGATAAGAACAATTTAATAATTGAAATAAAATAATAATTACAACAACAGTTGTAATGAAAAGGAGAGACAGAGAGAGGAATAAAACCCAAAAGTAAAAAACAAACAAGTGATGCACAACACAACTGCTCACCGCCCGCTGACCGATGCCCAGCCAGTCCCCGAGCAGCGATCGGCAGGCCCCGGCCAGCTCCCCCAGTTTAGATACCAAGCATGACATCCGACGGTATGGAACATCCCTTTGGCTAGTTTGGGTCAGCTGTCCTGGCGGTGTCCCCCCCAGCTACTTGTGCACCTGCTCACTGGCAGAGCATGGGAAACTTGAACAGTCCTTGGTTTAGAGTAAGCACTACTTAACAACAGCTAAACATCAGTGTGTTATCAACTTTATTCTCATACTAAATCCAAAACACACTTTGTACCAGCTACTGAGAAGAAAATGAACTCTATCCCAGCCGAAACCAGGGCAGTGCTTTTTCTACAGTATTCTTACTTGGGTTGTCCATCCTGTATTTACACAGTTGATTATTCCTGTCTAAGTGTAGTATCTTGCACTTGCCTTTCAAACAGTTCTTGAACTTTATTTCTAAATGTAATGTTGAATTCTATTTTTTTTCTTTAGTGTATATAGAGTTAGTGTCAACTGCAAATTTTATAAGCCTCATCAATAGCATCATGAAAGGCACTATCAAAAATATTGAATACTGGGAAGCCTCAACAGATACTCATTCAAAACATCAAAGAACTACTGAAAAGTGCTATTTAGATACAGTTAGTAAGCCCATTTTGCACTCATTCTATGGTAGTTTAACTGAGAATGTTTGCCTTGATTTCTTACTAGAATGTCATAAAAATCAATACACTAAAATTGGGATAGACTTCCTAATTCTTCTGCAACCAGAGCCTGCTGCTCTATTGTAGATTGACCTGACACAGTTTGACAACTGACACAATTTGTTTCTGGCTGTTATTCGTATGTTGGGTGTTATTCAACTCTATCTTCTATATGTTTAAAATTAGGTTGTTTGTCATTTGTTCCAGAATTTTTGGGAGAACTGTATTTATATTGTTGACCAGTCTTTTTTTTCTAACTGTTCTTTTTCCTCCTTTCTAAAGGTAGTCATTACCTTTTTCCCTTTCATCACTTATCTTCAGTGAATTATCAAATACTAATTGATAACAGTCTGAGACTGTTTGGGTTTTTTTTAAATATTTATAAAGGTGCTACCTAAATTCCAGACAATCTGAAATAATTAACTTAGCTAAATACCATGCAGTCAAAATCTCTACTTTAATAAAGTAGACAGGGAAGCATGAAGGCTCATCTTGCAATTTCCTGAGTGCTTTCAGTGTTTTACTTCACACTGTTAATTGCCCCATCAGTAAAACCTTTTCCAATTTTTTGAACAATCGGGGCAATTGACTGGTTGTTTTTAGCAATATGTGTTGTTGCCTAGGAACAAAATGAGATTCATATACATATTTGGTCTTATGGCTACGAGGATCGAATGCCCTGTTTGGATTCTCTGGCAACTAAAAAGGGATGAGCTCACATCTTCACTTTCCAAACAGTATAGTACTATGCAGAAATAGCTGCTGAACTCTGGAAGCAGTGTAGATGCATCAGTGAAATGCTGCATCTAAACTAGTTAAACCTATTATTCTGCAGAGCTAGTTATCCCAGACACCAAACAGTGTTATAAACATCAGTGCTTTCAGATAGGGAATAAAGTTCTTCAAAGATAGTTCAGGCTTTTTCTACATGGTGCCACATCACTGATTTCAGCCAGAGTCAGATCAGATTAAAAATGGCAATTCCTTCCATCTACTGCCTTTACCCACCAAGATAAGATAATGCAAACCAAGGTTCATCTATGAAACATGAAAATGTTTCTAAGACATTTGTATAGCCTTGACACCAGATTAATACTAAACTCCATAACTGTGCAATTATAAGAGTCAAAAAATTCCTCCCTATCTTGTTAACACAACTCATACGTTGAAACTGGAAAAAGAATCAGTAGAAATAGTCACAGTCATCCTGATCCTTATCTTGTATTCATTTAGTTCCTTTTTCACCCTACATTCAGTGTGGAGGGAGTAATTTCACAGGTCACTTCTTACTGACTTCACATTTCCAAGAATTTTAAGGAACAAAAATAGAGTTTGTTGTGAAAACATAAATTACTGTCATACTGCATAGTAAGAATACTGAATGGGAATATTTGGGTGGAATTGCCTCTTTTGCTTTATTCTTTTTTAACTGTTTATAAACACATGTCGAATGACTCTAAGCTCTATGAATCTTCTGGCCAATAACCATAACCTTTCAATGCAAGGCCCAAGCTACTTCTCTGTAAGTACAGTTGTTTTCAAAATAAGAGACTGTGGAATAAACTCTGGGCAGGAGGACAATCTGTAAACAATTCAGAGAATTCTTTATACAAAGATTGGTTGGAATATCAAATAAATTGCCAAAAGTTATGCAGCCAGCAGTTAGTTACTTGTGTACATTACTTCAAGAAAAAGTTGGATTTTGCTTTGGAAAATAAGGAAGTACTACAGTGCAGCAGCCACTCACTCTTTTTTTTTTTTTTCTTTTTTTTCAGTTGGGGTTATGGTTAGGCTGTTTCACATTGTTGAGAAATATACTACAATTAGCAAACTTTCATTTTCTGTAATCTGCAATAAAGTTTCCCATGATTATAAAAGACTGACCACTGGGTTCCCTTTGCAAGATTACATTTATATCTTTACTTGCTGAAGTAAACATGTCTTTTTTTTTTTGGCTTAAGGATGCCTAGCAGCACTTTAAAAAGAAATTTAAGACTGGAAAAACAGATGAGGAAGACAAGATAAGACATCTTAATGAGTACACAGATAACTAGATAATTCAACAAATACCTGAAGAAAAGGAAAAATTGAAACAAACATCTTAACTGTTACATGTTTCTGTCATGTCCAACCCTTTTGTGGTCATCAGGACTCATTACACAGCAGGAAAAACAATCAGATACAGGAGAAACAGTTCAGGGAAAAGGAAAACAACATGAAAAGCCAAATGCAAATTAATTTTTCACCAAAAATTTGTCTCATAATAAAACTGATTAAAAATTGTTTTTGTTGGAGTAAAAGTTACTGCTACAGTTTGCCAGAAAACTAAAACACTGAGATGATCACCATGACAGAACACAGGAAAGAAGCAAAATAAAAAGAGGTTTCATGAAACTTCAAACTTTTCATTGGAAAAGGAAAAAATAAGAAGGCTCAGAGATTGCTGGTATCAGTCAAGTCCCTTCATTCACCCATGCTGTCATCCTGTGCCTGGTGCCACAAACAGAAGTAGTAGCAATGACAGACACTGCTGTTGCAACAAGAAAGATAAAAGGAAAGTGGATGAAAAATAAAAATATCACCCAGTTCCTTTCCTTACCAATATATGCTTGTTTCCTGCAGCACATCTCCTAATACTCTGTCCAGTGTATTTTTCAAGTTCTCCAAAGATCAGGTTCTACTGTCTCTTCAAAGATGCTTTTGTGACTGAGGAACAAGTAGAAATGATACAGCTATGAGCTAACAGGTAAAGTAACGGGGCTGATTAACATGGGCAACATCAATAACTGCTACTGCCCGCCCAATCAGGAAGAAGTAGATGAGGTCTTCTTCACACAACTTGGTCTTGGTCCTCATTGGGAACTTTAACCACTCCAATATCTGCTGAAGGAAACATACAGCAGGGCACAAGCAATCCAGGAGGTTGCTGAAGTGCACTGATGATAAATTCCTGACTTGGGTGTCTGAGGAGCCAATGAGGGTAAGTACTCAGCAGGACCTCACACCTGCAAACAGGAAGAACTGGTCAGAGACCTGAAGGTTAGGGGAAGCCTTGACTGGCATGTGACAGTGGAATTCAGAATCCTGAGGGGAGGGAATAAAGTTAAAAGCAGGATCACAACACTAGACTTCAGGAGGGCAGACTGGCCTGTTCAGGAACCTACTCGGAAGAATCCTACGGGATACAGTCCTGGAGCAAAGAGGGGTCCAGGACAGAGGTTTAATTTTCAAAGATCACCTCATCTACACTAAAGAACTGTCCATCCCCATGTGCAGGAACTCAAGCAAAGGTGTCAGGAGGCCTGAAGGGATGAACAAGGTGCTCCTGACAAAACTGAAACACAACAAGAAAGTAAACAAGAGGTGAAAGCAGGGATAGGTGGACCCAGGAAGTACACAGAGACATTGTCTAAGCACGCAGAGATGGGGTTAGGAAAGCCAAAGTCTACCAGCAGCTGGATCTGGTGACAGATGGAAACTTCTACAAGTACATCAGCAGCAAAAGGAAGACTAGCGAAAATGTGGCCTAGCTGCTGAACGGGATAGGGTACATGGAAAAGGCCAATATACCCATCTCAATATAAGAAAGAAATTTTTCACAGTGAGAACAATCAGTCACCGGAACAACCTCCTAAGGGACATGACAGAGTCCCCATCACTGGTGATTTTCAAGACACAACTAAACAGAGTGCTAGAGATAATGTCCTCTAGGCTCCTTTGCCACAAAGCATTGGACTATATGTTCTTTCAGGATGACTTCCAACATGGGCTGTTCTAAGATTATAAGATTCTGTGATACTATGATTTTATACTTAATAGTAAAAAGCATTTTATACTTAATGCTTTCTTCATCTCAGCCTTTACTAGGAACGATATTTTCCTTCAGGAATCCCAGGCCCCAGATGCTAGTGGGAAAGTCTGGACCAAGGAACAGTTACCCTAATAGTTACCTGCATGAACCAGCAATGTGCCCTTGTTGCAAAAAACAACAGCCTGCTGGGCTACATTAGGAAGAGTGTTACCAGCAGGTCAAGGTAGGTGATATTTCCTCTCTGCTCAGCACTGATGAGACACATCTGGAGTTCTGGGCTCCCCAGGACAAGGAGGACACAGACATAATGGAGCAAGTTCAGCAAAGTGCCACAAAGATGATTAAGGGATGAGCTGGGACTCTTTAGTCCACATAGCAGAAGGCTCAGGGAATCTTACCCATGTGTATAAATACCTGCTGGGAGGTTGTAAAGAGCAGCCACACTCTTCTTGGTGTGCAGAGAAAGCACAAGTGACAACAGGCACAAACAAATACATAATAAGCTATTTAAATATAAGAAAAAAGCTTCTTACTGTGATAAGGCTAGACCACTGGAACACGTTGTCTAGAGAGGATTAGGAGTCTCCATCTTTGCAGATATTCAAAATTCAAACAACCTGCTGTACTTGACCCTGCTTTGAGCACGGAGCTTGGAGCACATGATGTCCAGAGGTCCCTTTTAACCTCAATCATCCTGCGATTCTGTGCTCCAGGTAAAGTTCTCATGAAATTTAAAACATCTTGCCTCTTTCAAAAATGTTTTGGTTTTCCTCAAAATCCAGTAAGAAGGAAGATGAAGATGAAGGAAGCACAACCCTTGCTACTAAACCCACACCAACTAGTAAATAACCCAAAATCAGAACAAAGTCTGTCATGTAGCTGTAGTGCTATATCATCAGATGATGTTCCACATGTTGGAGGTAAAATCTGTGAGGTTTAAATTAAGACTCAGAGCAGATTTACTAGAAAGCCTTTCTTTTCTTGATCCAAGCATTTATCATCATTTTAGATGAACAGCTGAAGTTCATCTTTTGTAATGATAAATTATGGCTGGATGAAACTTGTCTGGGCTTGCCCTTCATTTCATTCTTAGTTGCATTCCCTTGGTCTTTGAGGAACACGCAGTCAAATTAGGAAGTGCTCTTACAAAACGGTTTGCAAGAAAGCAGGGCTATTTCTGTAAACAATAGGAAAGTCCAGTTGTTGAATATCTATGTATTCATGAGAGAGGAAAAGAAAACAGGGCTATTTGACAAAAAAACATCCAAAAACATACCAAAGGGTCTTCACAGTGATGGAGATGCCACAAGTGACAGTTGTGATCTACCCTGGTGTAAGGTAATAAATTATACATTGAAGTCCCAGGGAGTAAAAGATTCACAGTTACTCACTCAGGATGTTACTAGAAACAAAGTCTTGGAAGAAAGTAAAGATCAAATACTAAACTGCAGACAAAGGTCATGGAGAAAGACAGCATTTCTCAAAGAGAAAGTCTGAGATAATATCTGTAAGCAATGCTAGTGACAAGGCAGAAAGGGAGGAGACTTGTGTCTGTACGTATTTATTATTGCCAAATAGGCTGAAAAAAACCCAACATCACTGCTATGGTATTTTCTTCACTAGATCTAAAGAACAGCAGCAGTGGAATCTGCTGTTCGTGTTAAAGTGTCAGGAGGGGAAAGAACAAAGACATGGAAACATCTGCTTTTAGAAGCCACTTCAAAAATAATTATGCAATAGCCTGTGAAAAACATCTGTTAAAAATGCTGCTGTCCACCCATCACATAGAAAGAAGTCACTTAAGGAAAATATAAGAAAGACTGGGAGACGATCAAGGCTGACTTTCTCTTGGAACACCGATTACCCCAAATCTAAACTGAAACCCAAGGGCAAGATTAGGAGGAGAAATATATGACAGAAGCAAGCGGGATTGATACACCACTGCCAAACAGATGGTACAACCTGCAGTTACATAATCAATACAAATTGAACCAGAAACTATGCTTAGTGTCTGCACTCTTTCTGCATACAAACAAATCGCTTCCCGGGAATTTTCAGCCCTCCCATTCACAGAATCTAAGGCCTTGCAATTAGTCACGGAGTTCTCTGTTCTACACCAGCAAGGCTATTTCAGCACAGAGTCTCCCTGCCCATCACACCTGAGTTTTCTATAAATCTCATCATAGCACATCTCATTATACATGATTTGTTTCACATCCAAACCTTTCAGGTGGACTAGTGAGTCCAACAGAGTGCTGTGTTAACACAATGCTTCCTGAGTCGTAAAGAATGCTCTCTCCTTATCACTTTGATGTGCTGTGCACACTTAATAACTCATTCAGTACTGATTTACAAGTCCTGATGTAGGTGATTTAATCTAAAACATTTCAACCAGCGATTGAGATAGTCAGTGTGCACATGCTGTTCCCACGGTCCTGCTGATGACCAGACCCTGGCTGAACCGTGATGTTTAGCCCTGTTCTACCCAGTGCCTACACCTTTAGCCAAAGTAAAGTAAGACTTCATGTTTTAGTTCTTAAGAAGGCTTACATGAGCAAAACCACAACACCTGACACTTTAAAACTTCTGCATTGAACACTCAGTATAGCTGACTTCATCTGCAGATCAGATGGCATACTACTGATGAGATTCCACATAGCATGTGACAGAAACAGGCTGGATAGGAGACCCCTGCCTCTCCTGTATCCTCAAGTTCATGATCAAATTCAGTTGCATAAGAATTTCTGCCCTTCCTACCAAAAGAAATTACCCTTGGGCCTCAGAACAGACCACTAAAATTCATTGCCATGTGTTGCTGCATTTGCTTCAGAAGTGGGTATTTGTCAGTAGGAAGCAAAGGAATTGCTATAAATCCAATATGGCTTGTAATATGCTTTGAGATCCTTGGTGGTAAGGGACAAGTTGGAGTAATGTAAGAAGATATAATTTCCATATCAATAAAACAATGACTCCAAAATATAGTCACCTTGCTGCTTAAGCTGTCAGAACAAAATGCAATAAAGGGAAGAGGGAATGATGATTTAAACATGTCCCAAATAGCTGTAAACGAGATTTTAAATTCATTGAAATTCCCAGGAGTTGTATTCTCAAAACAATTACTTATAAGAAGCATCATTTCAATGTTTCCTCTCCTTATTTTTATAAATAAAGAATTTTTTTATGCAATTTTTTAGCCTCTGCTAGTCTTAGTTCTTTCCTGAACTATCAACACAGTGATTACTGCAGATGGTTTAATGAATGTTTCCTTTAATCTGTATATTTTTGTAAAGGAACATTAAATGAACCCAAAAACTTAACCCCAGCCTTCAGGGTTTGGTAAAAGCCACACGTGTTTTGCTACCTAAAAGTATTTACAGATGAGGAGTAACACTTACTATGACAGATCTAGGTGTTTGTAAAGGAGTAGGAGGGCAGGTGGGAGAGATGTATGAGTATGTGCCACTGTCAAGTGTTTCCTTGAAATCCACAGACTCCCAGCAGTGTTCCAGAACAAGATCAGCGAGCCAAATCTTTAACCTTCTCTTCCATATAGAGGATCTCTATTTTAATGCCCATGGAGCATGTTTTGGAGATCTGGGAAGGGAATTATGAAAATACAGCTACACAGCAAGAGCTTTGTCATATTCCTCAGGTTAAACGAACAGAGGAAGAGCTCTGCCTATCATTGCACTTCAGATTCATAGGCAAGGAGAGAAGATATTGAACTATATTGCTCCCTGAATATTTTGTTCAATTAAAGCCTGCAAAATTTGGCTCAAGTAAACAGTCTTCAAATTCCTGTCTCCTGCAGCTGGAATGCAGTGAAGCCACCAGAATGAAGACCAAGCTAAATATTTTAACTGAGCAAGATACATTCTGGTTTTGTGCTCCAAACTACATGGAAGTCTACATTATGAAATGGGATTACAGGATTAGGGCAGCTTTGCCTTTGGCATCTGGGAAGTGTGGCAATTGGCTTCAGTATAGAATTTCCCCAGCTAACATAGGTCACATGGGTCAGACCAATTTCCATGTCCATGCAGGACCAGCATACACATGTAAATGCCATATGGTTGCTGCCTGACTGCAAATGACCTAGTAATAGTTCATTACAATGCTGCCACTAAGTTCTAGTGCCAGTTAATTTAACAGTGTAATTTAATCAAAACCTTAGGTACCATGTAATCTGTATTAAAAACAGAAATTTCCCTCTCTGCTGTTTCCAAGTGCCTGGGATGGGGCTGAAGGAATAACTATACTTATAATGCCTTTCATTTTTTGAAGGGAAGACAAACTAGAAAAGGACATTCAAGGGTCCTGAAATATAGGCAGGTTCATCTACACAGGGAAGCTAATTTGGATTAAAGTAGAGTATGAATTTAAATTTAAATCTTCCTGATTAGCCCCTGATGAGATAGCAACTTCTAGCATCACTTGTCTTGCACAGTCTTACCTGAGAATCTGTGCAGGAAATTAATTTGGGACAATCTATCAGGAGGAGCGACTGGAATAATTTCCTATGAGAAAATCCCTGGGACTGATTGTTCAAATGCTGCTAAATTGTATACTCAAGTCCTCTTCTATACCTGACTGGGCTGTCACACTAGTTGCTCAGTTCCACTGGACCCTGCTCCCCAAGGTTTACTAGTGAAAGAGCAAAAGCATGATGGAGGTTACCCTGAGCAGAAGGTCACACTAACATTTTCATCCAGCAGTACTGTCTTTACAGTCCAGAGCTGAACTTCTTGTACATGAGTTAACACAATTCCTAGAAGATACTCAAGTAAAAGAATTAACCACTTTCTCATGTATCAATGAGATGCAATCAGCATATCAGTGAGAAAAGCTGTGTGATACCTAACATACTGAGCAGGGATTGCTCTTGTCCAGCAAATGACTTTGGCCCATGCTATAAACCAGAGCAAGATATTAAAATCCTGGAAAATCTTCGCCTCTCTGGAAGAAACAGAAGATTTAATCTGGTCTTCATACATTTGGGGGAGGAAAATACAATCCCTTCCTCTTTTCAAATGTATAAAGCTGTTCAGAGAGGGCAATAAACCATTTGTGTTACGTTACATGCTGAAAGCAACACCTCATAGATGATTAGATGTACATAAAGCAAATGAAATCAGACAGCTCTGATGTCTGTCAGCCTTCAATTAACATTATTCCCATTTCCACTCAGAATTTTTTTAGGATTTTCCACCTTGTTCAAGTATGCTCCAAACCATCCACTTTACAGCAGAAGGAAATCGCTTGTCAGTTAAAGAACAATGACTTTGTCACCAACTTCTCTCATTACATTTTTGCTACTAGCCACCATATAGACTAATTTAGATTTTTTTTACTACAAATCCAGCTACAATAAACAAAAATATGTAGTTCCTTGTGTGGGGCACTAAATATATGAAGATAAATTTTCCATAACACTTAGAATTTTGTGGAAGCTATTACAGGGAAAAATAAAACCGTGCACATGAATGGAGTCTCACCAAGGCACTTTTGTTCCCCAAGCAGACAGGTAAAATTTAAAATAACAGCATTCAGAATTCAAAGACAAAACTTAAATCTCAGTGCAAATTTTAAAAACATTTCTGCTACTGTTTCATAGTTTTGTGCACCATTTTTAAGCATCTTTCCACTGGTAGTGCATAAGAGCAGCACTTCTCTGCATATTGTAAGTAACCTGATTAGTGAATTTTATTTGTACGTCATGAACTGAGTCTTGCAAATGGGAAGGTAAAAACACCAATAATTCACTGTTTTCTTCCCTCAAAATTCTCTTTCTATCCCTTTTTCTTTTTCATTAAGGCTGAAATAGAGGTTGCAACAACAAAAGCACAAGCCTCAGCAATTTGAAATAAAGTAGTAACTGTATTCAGTTGTACCAGTACCAAGTTCTTGTCCACTGTGGACTATACATGTTATCTAGCATCACAGGTCTGTGAGAGCAAAATTACGATGAGCTAGTTGTATCAGATCTTCTACATTTCATTAGCTATAGCAGTTTATTTCATAATCACAGAATGGTTTGGGTTGGAAGGGACCTTAAAGATGATCTAGTTCCAACCCCCTGCCATGGGCAGGGACACCTTCTACTAGATCATATTGCTCAAAGCCCTGTCCAACCTGCCCATGAACACTTCCAGGGATGGGGCATCCACAACTTCTCTGGCGAATCTGTTTCGGTGTCTCATCACCCCCACAGTAAAGAATTTCCTCCTAACATCTAAATCTACCTTCCTTCAGTTTAAAGCCATTCACCCTTGTCCTATCATTACATGCCCTTGGAAAATGGTCCTATGTCATTGCCGTACCTGAACACTGCTACCATCTGTGCTACAGATCTCTTTTAGAAAGCAAACCGCTCCTGATTTAAAGGTGGAAAACACACCACAAGTGAAGGCAAATTGCTCCTTCACTACTAATTACCATTGAAGGTAGCACTCTAGGCTGTTTCTCTAGTGGACAGAGGAAATAACACCTTTGATAAACACAGCTAAATTCACAAAGTTTAGAAATTCTAAGACTGCTCTGCATATTTTAGTTCAACCCCTTCTAACTACACTGTGAAAATAATGATTATGGATTTGGACCCAGTGTTTCATTAGTGGTCTCTCTGGTGCCACATCCAAAGGTAATATAATCTTATTCTATTTGATAAATGCTGCAACAAGCCTTTTACTGCCAGTCAGATTCTACTGTCTGTGCTGTTTCTCCTTCCTCAGAGGTCAGACCACACTCCTCATCCTCCACCCAACCACCTCTCCCACAATCCTCAGGGCTATTTAACTACTTAGCAGGAACGAGCTACGGCTGCACATCATCCATGTCAATCAACCCACTGCCGTCAAGGCAAGGGCACAGCTGCATATTATCAATGCTAATCAACCCACTGCCTTCATTCCTCTACAGATAAACACCTTCACATTTACCCAAGCAAGGGGTTGCTCATGTTCAATTAGTTAGATACTTTTTATTCTGAATATTATTTAAGAATATTTAATACAGAATTCTACATTCTAAGCATAGCAACATTTGTTGTATTTAGATAGATGACGCTTAGTTTACTTATATTGACCTATATTGTTCAGAGGGGTGCATTTATCAAGTCTTAGGGTTGTGCATATAGGTAGGCTATCTCCATTATCACCAGTTTCTCATACTAATGGCAGCACAACATGACCAGATACACATTCCACAGACCTGCACAATGGTTCAGCCAGCATTTTAAAGACAGAATCCAGAGGAAAATACAAGACCACTGCAATTATAAATGATATTTCTGTCTCTGCCCTTTTTTATTGCATCTATATTTTCTACCAGCTGTCACATTATATTTTATACCAAAACCTTGATAAAGAAACTGAATACCAGGCTGCACTACAAAGCACTCTCCTCAGAGAAGAATCCCATAATTCCCTTTTATAACCTATCAGCTAAGCAGTGTTTAATTCATACAATATGGTGTACTCTGATTTTGCATAGTGCTATTCTTTTTAAAATCAGAATGCCATGTGGAACGGAGTCAAGTGCCTCGCAGAGGCCCAAGTACATCATGACAACCATCAGTTCAATCTGGGATGTTCTTCATCCACCCCCTCAATGGACATCCATTCTGTGCAGCTGGATACTCTGGGAAACTGAACCACATTGCAACTTTCTCTCTCAGCAAGCAGCAGCACACTGTGAAGAAGAGAGGAGCTCTGGACTTTCACTTCCACACCCTGCCCTCCAAGCCGAGGGACCAACCACAACACATTTCTTTGCTGTACAGCAGCTCTTCTCACTTCTTCATGGCCACAGACAGTTATAACCGATCAGATTATTGAGGATACGGCTGGGCTGCAGTGGACCCTGGCAGAAGTTGCAGTGGGTGAAGTTCATGCTGTTTGCTGTCATGGACATTTTTAGATCACTGTGTGTGATGGACACTGTACAATAGGAGCAGCAGTCTGCCTGATGATATTACACTTTTAGAATACGTTGAAGAAAGTTTCCATTACTTTACTACATACAAGCACTGTTGTTACCTTTCTAGTATTACTCATCAAATCTTAGCACTACCAGTGCCATCTCAGTATTATTGTGCCTCCTTCCTGATGGCTTTTTTTTTATTTTGTTCTAAAACCTCCGTAACTTCATGGATTGTATAAATAATGTTTACAAAATATTATTTCCAACATTATTATTTCCAACATACATAAAAAATGCATATAGGCTTGAAACTCCAAGTGTTACCTTTTAAGCGTTGTGGTATCTGTCCACTTTCCTGTCTACTGTCTGTGAGAGAAAGGCAGGCACCAGAGCAGACATCTTTATGAAGGATTTATTTCCCAGACATACTTGTGACAGCTTCTCTCCTAAACAACTGAAAATAGTTCAGTTTCTATAAAATACCAGCATTCACAACAGTGAAAATACAATAAGCTGCGGCTGCCTGTAATACTGCAGAGCAGACTCAGTGGGCACTTCATCACTTAAGACATGTTAGCAAAGTTCTAAAATTTAGTTAAATTTAGTTGAAAGGTTCTAAAACTTACTTAGTCTGCTGGCAGTCTGTAACGTCCCAAATTATTCTAGCAAAACCTGATACACTACAGAACTACTTGATCTATCTCTGCAAAATTAGGCATGCTGAGCACTACAGATTGCATTTAATCCCTCTTTTTTGAAGATCAGGAGATGGAAACACCACATATGTAAATGTGTGGGCATAGTAACTATTTGATACCACCACACCTCCAAGAATGGATTGGAAGCAGAGAGGACCATTTCACTCCATTTCAGAAGACCAAAAGATGTGGCCAGAGAGAAGGAATTCACTGCCTTCTCTCTCTTTTTTTTTTTTTTTGTTTTTTAAACCAGTTGAATACTGCAAGGTAAATATAATCCTTAATTTAAGTGTATTGATAGGAGATTCCCCAAGCCTTGGTCAGGGAGTCAATTTGTTCCTTCATCTAGCTGGTAGAGTGAAATATTTCATCAAAACTACATTTCTCTTCAACCACCTCACATCTACAGCAGAAAGAAGCCATAAAAAAAGAGGCCTCTTTGCAGAGACTTAGAAGTTAAGCAAGAATAACAGAAAATGGAAATGGATGTAAGAGGTAATGGATTTGTAAGTTTTTTGCTGATGTAAAAATCGGCAAATTTGGTGGATCCTCCATTGAGACAGACAGTTCCAGTCTGATATTATTTAAGTTACATTAATAAAGAGTAATTCAACCACTTCCAATAAAAACACCCGTATATAATCAACAGGATCAAGACAAATTCAGGGATGGGCAGCATGTTAAAAAATTTCTTACAACTGCTTTTAACTGGTTAAATTATTCAACTCTGGTATGGATAGACAATGTGTTTGTTGTTATTGTTACAAAGATACAGTACATATCTCTAATCGATAATAAATGAAGTTGGAAATCCTACTGTATTACAACAACAAGTATGAGGTCTCCATTTTGAATGAAAATGAAGATTGTTTTGTGAGTTCCATACTACCAGTACACAGGTGACAAGCAACTAGATTTAAATTCCAAAAAGAAGTGTAGGTAGCAGGTGTAGCAACTAGATTTAAATTCCAAACAGGAGTGTAGGTAGCAGGACAATTAGTTCATGACTACCATGCTACCTTAGAAAGGAAAAAGGTAGCTCAGTGTTCACCTCCTCAAAGACAAAAGCACTGTGGAGCACATGCATTAGCAGAACGTTGGGTTCTCAGCAACCTAAGCAGCCTCAGCAATGCAGAGTCTCTGTGCCTTTGCACAGGGCATTTGAATCACTCCCTTGGATTTAGGTACCTAGGATTCTGCCTAAGTTTTTCTTTAGGCATCTAAGTGCTTTTTTGGATCTCACGCTAAAGTCTTACTTATCATAGAACCTTTTCCAAAACTTCCATTAATTTCTTTAGCAATTACCAGAAGACCATGAGATTATTTCACTAATCAACAAAATAAATAAAGTATTAAATTGCTTTTCTGGTTTTAAACAAACCAAAAGAAAACACATCTACAAAGTAAACCTAAAACATTGGGTTATGTGATTAAACCACTTTATAATAAAATGTATACGTAGTGACTTCTGAGACCCTACTGATGGAGATCACAAAATCTATTGCTTAATTGTTATCAACGAATGTATAAATACACATCATCAACCAGTTACTGTGCACACATCTTCCTTGTCCACACCAAGAAACAGAAACACTGCACAAAACTCCAAATCTTTGCTATATCCCCCACACTACTGGGAGGTTACTCAGCATCTGCATGAAAACACACTCTCTCTGCAAGTGAACACCAGATTAAATACTGTATGACCTAGAAACAGCAGGGCATCTAATCCAGGCAAGTATAATGACTTTGTTGTGTCTTCTTGGGGAAGACAAATACTTTTTGCTCTTTTCAGAACTCTAGGATGGAGATAACCAGTATCGTTTCACAGGGCTAGGGTAATGGTCTTAAAATGATCTAGAAGTAGTAAGAACTGCATGCTAATGTTAAGTAAACCTGCATGTTGGAATGAGAAGGAATCCATATCCATATGGCTTAATCAGGTCATTCTCCCCTTCTCTTTTCTATGTAAAATTAAGAGAACTCAAAAAGAAATTGCAACTCATCACCCTTACAGTGATTTTATTCCTCCTGACAGACTTTTAGTATTCAGGCTGAAAGATGTGGGTTCTACTTTCATTCTCTTTTGATTTATATAATGATCCTGTTTGTTCGTGCTGAGTCTAGATTCTTCATGAGCTCAGTATACTGTCAACAACAGCAGGACTTTCAGTTGGGCTTTGCGGATGCTGATGTTGAATTGCAATTGAATTTATACAGCTCTGAAGTTTCTCTGAACCACAACCTTCAGATTCATGACCAAACTTAGGATGGAGTTAGACCCGTGTTCTGTCCCAGAGCCAGTCTTCTTCAACACTGTTTAATTTGCTTGAGGTTCCAAGGACAATATCCTGCAGGAAGGATGGAGATTTCACTCCTCTCAACAGCAGAAAAAATGCACTCCTGGGAGTGTCACGCCCCTTGGAGTTGAAAAAGGATAGCTATATAGAGAATAGCAGCGCATGTGTCTGACCTTTCCAAGAAAGCAACAGACATATCCGAGCACGTCAAATCTCCAACCACAAAATCACATTTCAATATTAGTATTTTGCATCAGTATTCTAACTAAAATAATGCATAAAAGGTAAACTTGGAACAGAAAAACTTAAGGTCACATACAAGATCTATAAAAAGTGTCCTCTTAGAGGAAAATACGCATTAACTCTTTACCTGTCATGGCTCAGACTCACTTTTCAAGATAAAGTTCGGTAAATGCAGAAAACATCTAAAAAATTACCACAAATCAGGGAAGTGCATGAAGCAGCTCTTGAAAACATACAATATTCAGGTACAGACCTCAGGAACTATGGCCATAACTAACTGCTAACATATATAAATTGTTGCTTGCACTAACTATAACAGAAGATTTTCAAAGACCTCTTTGCTCTTAGAACACCTACAGTCCCATCAGGAGACTCAACCAGCATTATAAATAAAATTACCATTGCAATTTAACCTAGTAATAACATCATGGCAAAGCACACTGTGATGATACTAATGGCTGTGGCTACATTTGCTGAAGAACCCAAAATACACTTCAAGAGTAGATGCAATATCAGCAAATGGAGTTCTATGCTCTTCCAGATTATGGCACCAGAATACAAAAAAAGCTCTTGTTTTGCTTTTTTGCTAAAGAATATTTCAGGCACAGGTTAAACCTATGCCCATCTTTCTGTAAGTTGGGGGCCACCTCCCACAGTATTCAATAGCACCAAGAGCTGGACCTTCAAAACGAAAAGAAAGGTTTGCTTCTTACATTATGAAATGCTTCAATTATCATAGGACCTTCATGTCCACGTGAAACCAAAGGTTTTATCTCCATTCCATATCCAGCTCTGGCATATCTCTAACATGCTGTGTTTACTCTCAGCTTCTAAAATGTATTACTTTTTAAGATGAGGGGTGTGGGGGAAGCAGATAAACAGGGCAGACCAGGTTATATTAAGATCACAAAACCACGCCATGTTTTCAGCAACTGGCTGATCTCCTGTGAAACAGGATTTCAGACTTTCTCTGGATTCCTTAATAAACAAATTCCTGGGAGCTTTCTGTGTATGATGATAGCCAACTTTCCTTTTTTTTTCAATGATTCTTCAGAAAGGGCACAAACTGATTCCTTGGAGAGATAGTGCTTTTTATCTACAGGGACTTTGTAAACAAATTGATCCAGATGTTTTGCTTTAGAACTCTCCAGACACAGTAAATTATTCCTTACTACATCAACACTTCATTTCCTCTATTTGCAACTAACATCTCAAAATAGACCACTTTTCAAAAGACAAATAATTGAAATGTTGTATTAGCATTAACAAGATCAGTTAAACACTTTCTTCAATAAAATCCCTCTTCTGTATATGGATGCATTTGGTGCCATATAACAGTTTCCAGAAAGGATCAAGAGCAAATATATTAAGAATGTATTTGGAATCTTTCCCTAAGCCATTGAAAATTTATCAAAGAAGTCTTAAGAATTTTATTTTTGCTTTCCTTTGTTCCATGATTTGCTGCAGTTATCTTCAAAAAAAACCCTAGACATGGGATGGTAATGGATTCCACAGCCTGAATTAAAAACTCAGACCACAACTAGTCTATCCCATTAGGATGAAACTAAAGTGGGACAAAGTAAGGGACGGAATAGGTCTACGAACTAGGTAAAAGGATATTTAACAATATTTGACAATATAAGCACATACATATTAAAAAATTAATGAAGAAGAAAGAAACCTGCTACCTGTGTTTCTTAGTGGCATGCCCAATATGTTATTCTTCAGAAATGCATATAGAGGCTGTTTTAATTTATGTTTTTTAAAAACCAGTAGTAAAAAGTGTTAATTGTCTTTAAAGATATAAGGGACGTCCTGAAATAAGAACAAGACAAAATATATTATCTGTAAAAAAAACACTGCCAAATATATCCCAGATCAATACACTGTACCAAAATACATTTTAGCTGATTTTCCTAACTTTCTTTAGATGTTTTTCTTCCATTTTACAATGATATGACCAGTTTCTCCACAGCATTGAGGTAATCTTTCCTAATTGCAGGCTTCCTGAAGGTCAGATGCTGACAAATATAGCAACCAGCTTTCCATTCTACGCTTCCTGAATTAGAATATTTGCTTTAAAATGAAATCATTGGTAGCCTCCCAGTTACTATAAGGACAGTGGGATCAACCGAGTGCACAGCAACAGATTACGAAGCAGGTGGCCTGAGGCTAAACCTAAACAGTTTCCTCACATAGCTTTGTAAAGTGGGGTGCAGATAACTCCTAATGAGTGGTAAGGTCTGTCTGGTCACTTCGTTGTATACAAGGTCTAGACAGGTCAAGGTCTAAGGATCAGAGCTTTTAATTACATTCTATTAACTACTCGTTAGTTGTAAAAGATGTCACCAGAAGACCCATCAGAGTTATAGTGTCTAATTATTAAACAGTAGTGCCCTTATAAGACCCTCGGGAATTGAAAAATTATAAGATACTGAAAGAGAAAAAAAGACAGCCAAAAAAGAGGTGAATCTGAGGACACAGCTGAAAATTGAGGTCATTGTTCTATATCACATTCCCCATGTAAAAGAGGAATTTGAAACTCATCATCTATTGAATCAGTCGGTATTTGGCAGCATCAAATCTAATGTTGAGTTAAACTACTTAGGAGACAGATTTGGAGAGCCTTTCATTGCAAAATGAGCAAATAATGAAATATACTTATTTCATAACCTGTATTTGTTACAAACACAACTCACTGAGCTGTTGCTCATTCCCTAAAAGCTAATAAAAAGGATAAATTAATATGACTAAAGCCAGCATTTTTCTACTTCCTTTAAATAAAAGCCTCATATGAAAGCTCTTGTGGTTTGGTGATACTGTGCTGTTGCTGACTGGCAGAGCAGGTTTTGGTGATACAATCCCCTGAAGACTGTTGTTATGCTGTTTTTCTCCCAGTATGAGTACTGGGAGAACACACCAAGTCAGACAGCTAAAAGGAGAGAGCACCTGGTAGGCATGAATTTTGCAATGACATGTTTTAAACCAGGAACAACCCAAAAAAAGAGGTAACAGGCTCAAACTTGAGCTGATGAAGAGGGCGCTCAACTGGGTCATAAGAAAAGGTAATGCTTATGTCTCGGGACTCAGAATGCTAGTATGCAGTGCTAAAGACTGATCTTGCCCAGCTGGGAGGACGATCTCAGGAGCCAGCAAGATGGTTCCCAGGGTCAGGAGACAAATTCCTGAGGTTCCCTTTAAAGGCAGCACAGCAGTGCTGGAATAACTCCAAAGTACTCTGACATTTCCCTTCTTTTCTTTCTTTCTCTTTGAGCACCCCAAAAATGGCACCGTTCAGACCTCCTGGACCTATGAAACATTTTGGAAAATGAAAGACTCCAGGTTTTATCATGAACTTTTGGTGCTTCTCAGCCTCCTGACAGCCCTTGAATTACCTGGACTGCAGCCTTCCTTGCAATATCTTGGCTCTGCTGTTCCCAGTCTGCCTGGAACCAATTAATGCATTAGCACAAAAAATGAAAAAGGAATTAATCATCCTTTTCTGAACCTCAAAAGATTAAATTTTTGGACAGGCCTTTACAGAGAGGGGTAAGATATGAACTGAGTTACCCCTTCCTAGCTGACAGAAAGTCTTGCTATTTATTTTCCTTCTTATCAGCTGGCACCCACAGTAAGTTGTGGGGCTGCACATATCAGCCTTGCTTCCCCTACCCCGTCCTCTGTAGAACCCTGGTAGAAACTGAAACAGGGCACCATCTTCTACCCACACTCTCCTCTTTTCCCTCCCAGGATGCAAACTGTACAGTACAAGGTAGCAAGAACTCCCACTTTGTCATCTCATGTTTGGATGGACCTTTTTTGCCCCAAACCTCAACATACCAATGCCAACACGAACCCACAACCTTTTTTAACCTCACTCATAAACTGATTACCTTCCTTCTGCCACCCAGGTGAACCTCTGAACCTCACAAACCAGTTCAGTTCCCTATAATCCTATCTATCCAGAAAAATACCTTTCTGTCCAATTCCTTTCCCCTGCCACAGTTAACCCACTCACTCCCAGATGCAATGTAGGGCTTCATCCTCCCTGGGACTCACAACCACTCCTCCTGCCTTCCACCAACCCCCCCCCCACAGGCTCAGGGCATCCCTAAGTACATATTAAGGCTGAAAGAGTCCTTAAACTCAAAGGAATGAGGATACCCTCATTCCTGACAAGCCTCTGCCTCCTCGTCCCTTCTGTTTCTGGACCTTGATAAGCAGAAACCAAGGCTGCAGGGAAAGCTTGTAAGAGCAGCTCACATCAGCAGTGCACCAAACGCTGCCTCTGCTCTACAGAATCAATCCATAGATGCTCCTCAGGGCTGGCATCACTTGACAAACTCACTCCATGCCCATGGCAAGCAGACAGCCAACAGGCATGGCAGGATGGGGTTCCGTCACACCTGGTGCCAGGAAGAAGGAACTCAGCCACTCTGCAGGTCTCCATGCCCTGCAGTTCCAGAACTACCAGATGGCCTTGATCCTGACTATACCTTCTTCTCATTTTTCTCCCCTTTACCAGATTTTCATTTCTGTCCCAAAACACTCCTGTATTTCTTTTTTTACCCTTAAAAACACAAGGCCTGGCTTTTCAAAATGCCAATTAAGCAAGAGGAGAGGGGAAATGACACATCAGGAGTAAAATGGAGCGCTCAATCCTCTGGCTCGTTAATTAGGATTTATGTACTGGAAAAATCCAATTCCTGGCACCGGTGAGTTAATAAAGAAATGAAAAAATGTCTGGAAAATTGGAAAAACTGGTATAATTGTCTAAGAAAACTAGCCCATCTGGTCATTTCCCCACACATTGTTATTAGCACCACAATTATTTCAGCAGGAGGCAAGCTGGGAAGAAGTAATACAGGACCAATGAAGAAAAGCAGTAGCAGGATAACCTACCATTCAGACACTGACTCCTGAGAGAAAGCAGACACGCCACTAAACAGGCAAGTCTACTTTAACATGTACTTCTTTAAACTGTGATTTATAGTGTTTAAACTGGAGATAATTATTTCCACTAGGGGTATCACAACTGCAAAATTACCCAGTTCCTTCTGTGCAGTCATTTACATTGGTACATAAATTGCTAATATTCCGATATTTGCATGCTTTTTCTAGTGGTAGGAAGGGAAATATGAGGTGCAAGGCAAGAGAAAACAGATCTCCAGACAGTAATTCATACAGCATGCATGATGTGTATATGAAAAGGATTCACTTGCATGTTCCTGAGACTCAAATGCTCACCATAAAGATTTCCCAGAGCATACCAGTGAATCTGGTAAACTACTTGTTCTTCTTTCATGATTGTTTTCTATGAGGAAGGCAAGAAAAAATATGTCCCAGGAAGAATGCCAGTAACAGTTGCATTTTGTTAATTTGCCTTTGAGTTTTTTGCTTTTATATTTTTGCATGGTGGTATTTCATGATATGAACATTTTGACAGTTTAATGGGGTTCTCTTGTTTCTTCTGCAGTGTAATCCTTCAGGAATCTTTTACAGAATGAGCCTCTTGCTAACATATCGATTACTAATATCTTTCACTTCTTTAAAATATGCATAAAAATTATCAGCCATGCTTCACAAGGAAAGTATGTTAATTTGCATTGTAGCTAAATTGGACAAGATCCAGTAAGAGATTTAGATACTTCAGTGTTAGGCAGCATAACACCTATCTTTCAGTACTTCAGATCCCACAGGAAAATTCAGAAAAGGAATGGAGTTCCAGGCTTTCTATTCAATTCACAGGATAAATTAAGTGCCTCAGAATTTAATCCAAAGCAGCCAACACACCATGCAAGCACCTGGTCGCAACATATTCAGGAGGCAACCACCTAGAACTGGCCACAGGCAAATGTTAAAAAGAGTACGCCCTAAATCCTGCTCGTTCAGGGAGGCAGTTTGATTTACAGGGTATCTGGAGCCCAGAAGCCTCTGCTCATGTTACATATCTGTCTTTGCAAAAAAATAAGCACGGTTCTCATTTTTTCTATTAAAAACAGGTTGGGAAAGCAGATGGATTCCTGTCTTCATATAATCACCCAGTAGTTGCCCAGTCAGTAAAGGATCTCATTTCTTTCCTTAGTTCAAGGGAGCTCGAAGTCAGATCTCCAAAGTTTCCTACTTACAAGTATGCTCAATGCCTCGAGCTTTGAGCTGTCTTTTTTTTTTTTTTTTTTTTTTTTTTCCAATGTCAAGAAGCTCTGGGCCCAAAACAGACATCAAAACCTGAGGCACAACAAGATCAGCAGGTAGCTTACTTGGAAGTAAGGAGGCATCCCTTTCTCCCCTTCTACCAGGACTTTTACTGTACTGTATCAAACAGCAGTTTCATGCAAAATGCACAATATGCCCCAGGAACAGAGAGAAGAAACACAAATCTCTTTGTGTAATCTGTGTCCAAGGAGCCCTCTTTCCTCATATGCACACTCTTCCTCTGACACAGTGAATAGTCAACTACTGCCTACACAGCAGAAAAAGCTTCACGGAGTAAGACGAAGAATGCTCTGCCACACAAACCAAGACTAGTTTTACAGCCTAGAGGTTAGGTATAACTCAGTCAGTGGAAGATGTAGGATTTCATCCCATTAGATAAAGGGGACCAAACATTTACCACTCTTCCTGCTCAAGTATCTCGGCCAGCAGGCTGGATGGAACCCCTTGCCGTGGCTTTTAGGAATAGAACAGCAGCTGCCACTCCCTTGTTTTGTGAAATGATTGAATCTCTCAGCACGTGAACATCCCTAATAGATTAAGTCCATCCTGACACAAACCTAACAGCTTTGCCCTTTTTCACACTAATGTATCATCTACCTCTTTAAATTAAACAACTTCTTACATGTCTTCTGACATCACCCAAACACCAACTACTTTATGTCAAAATATTCTGCTTCAACACATTTGGCTTTATCTCTTAAAATTAGCAAAGCATCCTTGCCTATCCCAAATAAGTGGCCCACAAAACCCAACCATATTCTTCTCAACCATGTCAAAATTTCAAAGTTTAGCAAAGAGACATGGGGCAAAGGGAGAAAGGAAGGAACTTGGACTAACAGATTTGCTGTGCTTCAACTTGGAATGCAAAAAGAGCATCTCAGCAAGTCCATACAAAACATATTTGTCTGCCATTTACAGTTACAAGATATTATGTTCTCATGCACGTGCAGAACTGATCTACTTTTTTATTTTCTACACTGGTACGTGAAGACATAAACATAGGAATGCTCTATTTTTAGATCCCTTTCAGGTCAGTATGTGATTTAGATATTGAGCTGTTTTGCTTTGTCCATATTAAGGTGCATGTACAAAAGACAACACTCAGGCTTCTGGGGGGTGTGCAGACAAAAGAGTCAGTGACTGTTGGTCCCTGGAGGGTGGTGAGTCAAAGTCAAATAGCAGAAGCCCCCTGTTACCATTGCTTCTTTCTACCCACCTTGTCTCTAAATAAATGACTGCTCACAGTGGCAGAGATGACCAAATTGTCCACGAAGCAGCTCCTCAGTTGTAATTATCTACAGTCCGGCATGGTCAGGCACCTGGAAATTTCTGACCACTTGCTTTGCTAATAACCTTTGGCTCCTCAGCAGAAGCTACCTATGCAGTTTAGCCATTCCTGCCAGATGGACAGCCAGTTCCATGAGAAAAGTAGAGTACAGGGGCCAGCTGGAGGTGTCTATCATTTCAATCTCAGTTTAATCTATCTGTGCTCACAAATCGATGCTCATGAAATGTAGGAACCTCCAGTTTCAGCTAGGGGCAGAGGGGGGGAAAGAGTTCCGCATCTCTTTTGACTTGGATAATTTTTATCTAAATCCTACTTTAGGAACTTCAGCCCTGTTTTATAGTATATAGCTCATCTTAATTACAATGGATTTGATTTTTTTAATCTTAATAAAGAACATGAAACCATATACAGCATTTACCTTAATGTCTGCAGCGCTTATTAACTTTTAGTCTCAGACATAATACAGTGAGTTTTGGAGTCCCAAGGCATTAATTACATGGTAGTTATGCTGCAATTATTTTGAAATTAGGACCTTTGAGGCACATTTATACTAAATACCCATACCATTAGAGATTATCTATTCAGTTGAATCATGACATTTTATGAGGGATCTTTTTTGTTGTTTGGCCTCCACTGGTGACTGCTGCCCCATTTGGCATTTACAGATTCTCCCCAGCTCATACAGAAAAAATAGCATGAATAGACAGTAATGCCCTTTGCCCTGCATTAACCCTTCTACTATCCCCACTCTCACCCATAACTAATTGTCGGCCAAGATTTCCAAAACTGATCACCGATAACCTCTTCCTCAGAGGTGCAATTGAAAATAGCTTTTCTTATGTTTCACCACTTTCATTGCCTGTGAAAAGGACATGCTTTACAGGGACAAGATACTGGTATCTAGAATTTTTTTATTTGTATTGCTAATATCAAAACAGATTACCTAATGGACACAATTTTAAATTATCAGATTTTCTTTTCCTCATTAATATAATTTGTTTGCTCTGTGTACTTCAGGTGCCAAAAAAGGTTAATAGGGCTGCATCACCCTCATACATAAACAGAATCAAATACCACTTCTCCAAGACACAGGGAGAGTAACTTGTGTAGAATTTTACATCCTTGTATCTCAATGCACTTTGACAAAAAGTAGTGTACATGTTCTTATCCATACTGTACCTAATAAGGAACTGAAGTAGAAAAGGGCCACAGAGCATGTTACGTATAGATATGGAAGCACAAAGAGCAGCTCCTTTCTAAATATTAGCCCTCCTTGTATGTTTTTCTTTCCCCTTACTTTTCTCCCTTTGCATTAGTAAGTCTGCTGTCAATGACTCTCATGATTAACCACACGAATTACAAAAGTAAGAGTGAAAACTAAACAACTGGGGAAAAGAAACCGCAAAGTGAAATTATTCTAAAGTCTTTGGGTGGGTTTTGGGTTTTTTTTGTTTAAAATTATTCTTTATTTTCAGCAACTAACACAGGCTTTGATTAAGATTTACTTTGTTAAAGAAGGAGCATATTCACTCCTGCTGTTCTGTTGAGAAAGAAATCAATACCTATCCTCTGAGATATCCAGGAAAACACAGGAAAAACCATAACAGAACAGACTTGGCATTTCTTAAATTTCTAAGTAAAAATCAAACAGGCAAAAAATCACTTAACATTCTTTATAGAACATAAAGCAGCAAAAAAAGACTTATGCCAAAGCTTTAAAATAATTCTTTCAAATCTTCCTAAAAAGAAGGGGAGGGTCAGGGTGCGTGGTGGTGGTGGTGGTGCAGGAGGCAGGAAGCATCATTACACTGGAATCCACGGAAAGAGAGTTGTTGTGCTTTGGAGGGTTTGGGGGTTGAACTATTTTTTTAAGAGCTAAAAGAAATCTCAAGGCTTACACTTGCCTTGGAGCCTCATTGCCAATTTTTGTGGTTTTACAACCACAGTTTCTTATTGCTTGTTTTTTTTCTCTGCCCCCATCCCTTTTTTTTTTTTTTAGAGAGGGAGGAGTTGTTTGTTTGTTTTTCTACAGTATTTCTCTCTTTCCCTGTTTGTTTTTCTACAGTATTTCTCTCTTTCCCATTGTCATGTACGATACCCACACACTAAACAAGGGAAACTAACACCAAAAGGAATGCAGAGGAACTGCCTATTCAAACCAAATGACATGTTTCCTTCTCCATCACCAAAGTCTAAAGGCTCTACTATGCAGGACTGCTGAAGTGAGAGGGAGATTTCACCCCTCTTCCCAACCTGATAACCAAGTTCTGCAGGACCTTAACTCCTCCATCAGTTTGTTTTCTAGCCCATAGGCTAGGACAGCCCAGCATGAAGGAGTTAAAGCCAGCAGTGCAAGTCAGCCTTTGGGCAGGGCATGCTCTGCCCAATACAATTGAACATTAGCATTTTTCCAGTGCAGCTATGCCTGGGACAAGCAGGCCTCAAGCGTTTAGCCCTGTCTATCTCATGAAGTCCACAAAAAGCAGACAAGACAAACACAAGAGCCTTCTCAGGAGGAGTCCAGCACCTTGTGGTGATACGGACTATGAAATAAGGGAGATGGTCTATAACCCTGAGGATATTTTGTGGGTTGCCACACTGAAGCCAGAGGCACAGAAAGGCTAGCCTCTTGTACATGCCAAGTGACAGACCCTTCTTGGGCACCCATGCCAACACATGGTCTTGACTGTAGTCTTGCCTGCAGAGATTCTTCTATAATAGGTAGATGGAATGACTACACACCTGTCCAGCCATACTTTCTACCACATCTGGTCTTGTTTTCCCAATATTACTGCTGCTGCATTATTGCCAAGAAGGAATTCTACCCAAAATGCACAAGACAAACAGGCTGAGGGCAAAAAATAGAGTATTGATTCCTTCCTCCTTTCATTTCACTTTCAGTCAGGCTAGTATTACAGGTACATGATGTCTATTATGGAGGAGAATATGTAAAATATCATTGTCATATCAGAAGTATTTTGTCCACTATTGGCTGGTACTAAGTAAAACAAAGACATTTCTGCATGCACAAGTCTTCTCTGGATCCAGCTTGAAAGGCTTTACTATGAGGGAGTCAAGGGAAAGCCAGGTTCTAACAGTGACACTGTGAGCTCTTTCATCTCCTGTCCTGGGTATTTTCAATATTTATGAGTTTTATTCTTAAAAACCTTTGTGAAGAAAGAGAAAAGTTTTGGGTTTTTCTGATTGCTGCAGGCCCCTGCTAATTAGTCATACTGAGGCTGATGTTATGATGGGGGAAAGAGCACATCCTTTGCTGATTTTTATGCTTATGATTTTGTAACCTTGTTTGAAGTTTTAAATAAATAACAGCTTCTTAACAGTAGCTTGAAATAAACAGTGAGTTTGTCTCTGACCTGTGTACAGTATTTCTTGGGTTTGATGGTGGGGTTTGGCAATGGAAGGGAGGGGAGAGCAAGATGTTTCTTCCCCCTTGCCATTTTTCTTCTTGGACACTGCTAGAAAATCTAGTCTTGTACGCCCAATATCCCCAAGGCTGCAGGAAGTAGTCCCTTCTATTTCCTGATCATCTCAGTGGACCCAAAGCAGGTAACAGGAGAGACAGACAGAAAATAAGTTTTAGACATATATGTGCTTCAGTGATGAGACCTACCTGGACACATTGCCTGCAATCTCTTTGGACTAAGGACCTCCAGGACATCCATCCTTCCCAAAGGCCAGTATAGGGACAATGTGATTCCATACCACACTGTGGGGATTGCCTGTGATTCAGATTTGCGTAACACAGTCTGCACTGTTCTCGCAAGAAACATACCACAAGGGAAAATCTGAGTTGTTGCTGGTTTCTAGTGACTAATTTTTGACAACACTAATAAAGCATTTTACAGTTCGCTGCGGGTTCTCTCTTAAGTATTTGACTCTTTACAGTTTGAAGTAAATCCTAACACTTTCCACCACAGAAGGCATTCAGGCTAATTCAACTCATGTTCACTACATCACAAACTGGTAACCAGCAGGGGTGTTAGTTTCCCTCTGTATTGTAAGGACTGCTCATGCTTTACATAGCTAACTCAAGGTGGGAATCTCAGAAGAGCAGCTTACAAAGAATCAGTTGTTTTAAGACTTGTTGTTTAATTCTTAAGCCCATGAAAAAAATTATTGCTGTAATAAAAAAATCAGTGAAAATAAATAAAAGGAGCTTTAAATTAAAAGCTAAAGTTTGACAAGTCTGTTACAAACACGGAAAGATGCAAAGGCTTTGCAAGTCCTAAGGAAAGGGTGTTCTTCTTTTATATTTCACAGTATTTTACACATTTCTTGAATACAAGCAATCTGTTTTACTCTCAAACATTGTACTCTTTGTTCCACAGTCTGGAAAAACAAATTCCCCTTTTAGCCATTTCTTTTCCTGACCACAGGAAAATACAGACAGTCAATTTAAGATTCATGTTCCTGAAGAGGTATACATGTTGTTATGATCTCAAGTATGCTAATGCTTGAGAGCTTGACTAGGCATTTCATATCTGCACGTGGGAACAGTGACATGCTTATAAGTTTTCCCCCCAAAAATGAGGATTCACTGAAAGTGAAAGGGGATGACTTGCAGCAGTTTACCCAAAAGTTAAAGTTCATCATCACAGCATTGAAAAGCTATAAATAGACATTTCAGAAGGAAAAACCAAGAACCATACTTTCCCCTTTTCCCATTTTCTGTAATATCTAACCATCTGTATTCAAGCCCCTGTTTTTCTCCCTCTCTTCAGAAAACAAGTCTCTCAACTTATCAGCCTTTCTAGCTAGTTTTCTGTCTTTTGTTTCTTCATCTCAACATCCTTTGGCCATCCTTTCTGTTCTCAGTATCTCACCTCCACATTTCTTGTGGAACTGCCTTTGCATTTCAGGCTCCTGAGTTTTCTAACACTAGAGAGCTTTCATGCCCAGGTGAGCATTTGTCTGGGTGGTGCAAAACCACTAAACCTGGGCATGGAAGCATCTATTATTTATAAAAACACAAAGTTCATCTGCAGGTAACATTCCTATTATAAACTCCTGAACTTAAAATCTGCAGTTTAAGGAATAAAAAAACATGGACTGAGATTGTCATCTCATATCTTTAAGACTAGGACATTTTTCTAGGTTCACTGAATTGTAGCCTGACCTTGCAGATTACCTTTGTTCTTTTTATGGCACACAGTGTTCATCAGATGAATACTAGTGCTCCCCAGTCATGTGAAGGATTATCTAATCCTAATTGTACTGGTTTTTCTATATTTTCAATATCTAGCTACATTTTTTGCAGGATTTCTTCAGCAGCTCCTGCTGCAGCTGCGAGTAGCCCCACTACATCTCTTTCCCAGATGTTCTATAATTTCAGATAGATGTGTCTTACAGAACCCACAACTCAATTGTTAGAGAATCTGTCCCTGTGCTTCTATAGTCCTTTTATACTTTTTTTTTAATGTAGGAGCTAAAACCTTAGTGCTGAAGATGGCCCACATTATGTGAGTGTTCAGTGGCATACTTACCTATTGCCCCTCCAACAGAAGCTAAGGTAGCAGGTGATTACTGCAGTTTGCCCTAGGCTGATGGCTTCTGCAGGACACATGCTCAGAATCAGTGAGGACTGGCACTCTGAAATTTTCTAACATGCTCTGGCTTATCTAACCTTACTTCACGCTTAGGAACACTATTTAGGCATGAATACGTCAATGTGTCAGGCACTGTGGCAATGTAAGCAAAACACGTAACACTCTGCCCCAATGAAATTACATTATGGGCATAAAAAGGGAGAGAAACAAATACCAAAGGCAACAATAGAACACCTGGTAGTTCCACCTGTAGTGATCTACCACTAGTAACCTAGTTTTTGCCAAGGTTTCTTTTAGCTATGACCAAAAAAAAACCCAGAGTTTTTAAGGTCTAGGGTAAGACCACAGATTTCTTTAATGGCTGGTTACAGGAAATTCTTTTCAAGCATTAGTAGTAGTAGAAAGGAAAGCAAAAAGGTAATTGCCTGAAATAAAAAACAAGAAATGAAGGTCACTATCAGTAGCCAACTAGAAGCCCTTCTTGGAGATAGCATCTGAACAGTGAAACAGAGGCTGAAGATAAGAAAGGCCACAAACCCAAAGAAAAGTAGTTCCCATTTGGTAGGACAGAGCTGAATGAATGTGGATGGATGACAATGGCTTATCTTAAAGAAATTATATTAAAAAAAAAAAAAAAGACATCAAGATGTGAAAGTGATGACTTAGAGAATGTGTCTGTTGAATATGACTTTCCAGGTCAAAAGCCTGAACAGTAGGCAAGATGGTGATCAAGCAAGGAAGATATTGAGCAAGATTTGGGTGAGAAGTTAAGAAGCTCAAGTTTGGTCATAGTGGACTTGTGCTGGTGGCTAATACCACCCAGGAATTGTTAGACATGGACTAACATGTTTGTTATCAGCTCACTTAACCAAACCCACAGATGGGTGTCCTGATCTTGGGGCCCCAATGGGATGCACTCCCAAGTGCTGAGGGAGCTGACAGATATTATTGCTGAGATAGTCTCCATCATCTTTGAAAGGTCATGGAGGACAGGAGAGGTGTTTGAGGGCTGGAGGAAAACCAATGTCACTCCAGTCTTCAAAAATGGCAACCAGGAGGACCCAGGCAACTACAGGCTGGTCAGCCTCACCTCCATCCCTGGAAAGATGGTGGAACATCCTGGAGGTCACCTCAAAGCATGTGGAGGACAAGAAGGTCATCAAGAACAGTCAACATGGATCCACCAAGGAGAAATTATGTCTGACTAACCTGATAGCCTTTTATGATGGAATGACTAACTGGGTAGATGAGGGGACATATTTTCTACCTTGACTTCAGCAAGGCTTTTGACGCTGTCTCCCACAACATATGTAAGCTCAGGTAGTGTGGGTTAGATGAGCAGACGATGAGGTGGATTGAGAACTGGCTGAATGGCAGAGGTCAGAGGGTTGTGATCAATGGTGCAGAGCCTGCCTGGAGGCCTGTAGCTAGTGGTGTTCCCCAGGTGTCAGTACTGGGTCCAGTCCTGTTAAACTTACTTGTCAACAACCTGGATGAAGGGACTGAGGGTAACCTCAACAAGTTTGCTGATGATACAAAACTGGGAGGAGTGGCTGATTCACCAGAAGGCTGCGCTGCCATTCAGCAAGACCTGGACAGGCTGGACGTTGGGTGGGGAGAAACCTCATGAAGTTCAATAAAGGCAGCTAGTGAGGAATAACCCCACGCACCAGTACAGGCTGGGGTTGACCTGCTGGAAGGCAGCTCTGTGGAGGAGGACCTGGGAGTGCTGGTGGACAGCAAGTTGCCCATGAGCCAGTAGTGAGCCCTCGTGGCCAAGGCCAGTGGGATCCTGGGGTGCATTAGGAAAAGTGTGGCCAGCAGATGAACGGAGGTGAACCTCCCCCTCCACTCTGCCCTGGTGAGGCCACGGACCTGGAGTGCTGTGTCCAGTGCTGGGCTCCCCAGTCCAAGAGAGACAGAGAACTACTGGAGGGGGTCCAGTGAAGGCTATGCAGATGTTGAGGGGACTGGAGCACCTCCCTGATGAGGAAAGGCTGAGAGAGCTGGGCCTGTGTAGCCTGGAGAAGAGGAGACTGAGAGGGGACCTCATCAATGCATATAAATATCTTAATGGAAAGTCTCAAGAGGATGAGGCCAGGCTCTTTTCAGTAGTGCTTAGTGACAGGAAAAGGGCCAACGGGCACAAACTGAAACACAGGCAGTTCCTTCTCAGTATAAGAACTTCTTTACCTTGAGGATGACAAAGCACTGGAACAGGCTTCCCAGAAAGCCTGTAGAGTCTCCTTCTCTGTAGTCATTGAAAACCCACCCGGATGCGACTCTGCGCGACCTGCTCTAGCAGAGGGGTTGGACTAGATGATCTCCAGAGTTCCCTTCCAACCCTGATCATTCTGTGATTCTGGTAGAGGAAAATAGTATGTTGACTGTCTGGGAAAAAATTGGAAGTTAAATTCAAAAGTTTATAAGACTCTTTTGCCTCTGTTGCAAAGTATATAACTTATATTATTCTTACCATTGCTAGTTTCATTTCATGACAACAGTAAGAGGAAATCAAAAAGATGAAGTCTGCTGAAAAGAATAGTCAGTGGACTCAGTAAGGGGGATTTTGCAAATGAGAAGCATGGCATAAATTGACAGAGCTCCACTGATGCTAAGGGAAACCTGCCAAGCTATGTCCAAGCATCAACTTCTTTCTATGTTTCCAAATAAATGAAGTGTTTTTGACCCAAAGGTTAACTCTGATCTTTGCAGTATTCGTAAAAATGATTGATATGCTGGCTTTCTTTATATCTAGATATATATGGCAAGTCACAGAAAATTATTACAGATAATAAGTAGACAGACGGATAATATCTGGAGAAACCTGACAGCTCCAGAAGCTTTCAATGGCTTCTGCTCTTTTTCACTCTTCAAAATACCTGCCAGGATGTATAGTAGAGAGCGGAAGCTACTACAGAAATGGCAAAGATGGTGAATCATCTGGTAAAAGTTTGGGCTTTTTTTCTTCTTTAACATGTACAGCTTCAGAAATCAAAAAGTGTTCCATATAAACAGAAGAGAAGCTATTACAGTATAATAGTTTCTGGTGTTGGTATCTCTCCAAAAAGCTGTAAAACTAGTTTTTCTTGCAACGTTGGCATTTTGCCACTATTACCTTGTGAATGACCAATGGAATGATGGGGAACAAAAAAACCAAGAGATTCTTTTTTTACCCGTTGCATATTGAACAGAGAATGTTTCCCTTCAGCTTACTTCAATTTACTTAAATAATAGGGTTCTCCTACACATATAACGCAACTGAACAGCAAGTTAACTGGAGATTGTAAGTTTCATTCACCTCTCAGTTAATGGCCTAGTCTAGAGCATATCACGCAGCGTTTGAGTGGTTTGGAAGAAACACAGCTGAACTATATGTTACCAGCCAAACATGAGAAGTCATCAAAAGCACCTACTGAACAGTAAGTATTATGACAGAGTGACAGGGTGCTTTGCAAGAACTTATGAACAATGTGAATCCGATACTCCACAGTCCTGCAAGTTCTGCAGTTGTCTACATCTGTGCAAAAAGATTTCAAAATATACAGATAAGATCAATTTGCACTGATGCCAATTACTATACAGAATGTAAAGCAGCAAAAAACCAAGCCTTCTGTCTCCCAGTCACCCAATGTAGATGACCAGTGATGTTTACTCATAGACTGCTCTCTCTAAAACTTTAATATATTTGTAAGAGAACTATATGAAAAACACATTCCCTGATGGCATTATGCTTTAAAAGGCTCAAAAACAAATAAATTAATTTAGTATGTTATGAAAGAATTAAACAATACCAACATATTTTTACTGTTCCCATGAGGATTACTTTTTTCTTATGGGCCTGCTCTTTGCTTCTTGCGAAAATTCAAGACGGCCCCAGAGACTGGCATAATAAACCTGCTAGTCATTTATGTGAATGACAATTGCCATTTCTGGGCTTACATCTGGCAGAGGCCACCTTCCTAAAAAGGAGAATACAGAGTGACATTTCTTCTGACACAGAGTCCTCTGGGAATTAACTACAAACACATTTCCACCTTGTTTTAATACCACTTTAACAATCAGAAGCAAAGCTTTAATCTTTTTAAAAATATATTTCCTTAATAAAATTAAAATTCTTTGGGGATTTTTCTGGCATTTAAAATAATACCAGACACAAAAAAAAGAAGTATTTAGATCATCCTACAAGATTTTAAAGGGTTTTGTTCCACAGAATCACAGGAGATAATGAAATGTGACTGTATTAGTTCTAGACCAATGTGGTGACATGTCACTTAGTTAAAAGAACTGGCATATTTAGGGATAAATTCTTAAATTCTTAATCAGAAATTTTAAGATACACCAGATAATATGATGCATCTTCTTATTTGTGTCCTCAGGAATGCCTGTCTGTTTCTACAGTCCAGAAAGGAAGTTTACAATGAGTTGTTCTTGTTCCCTATGTGAGCCCCCCATCCCAAAGTCCAGGGGGCCACAGTGCTACTGAAGAAAAGACCTGTTTGTACATAATGCTCTGAGAAAGCAGATCGCAGGACAAATTGAAGCAATTCTTACAAATTCTGAAGCCATCAGAGTCAACAACAAAACCATCATTGACTTTTAGCAGGGCCAGGTTTTGTCTCTAAAGTCTCTTCGCTCCATAGGAACTTTGCTAGCTCATCAGAGGTGCCTTCTGTGAGACGGCCAGCTTGACTACCATGATCATAATAGCCAACACAGTAGGAAGTTCACTTACAAATAAGTGGAATTCTAACATTTTTAGTTGTATGCACTATTTGAAACAGGGGTAATTAGATTTAAAACAGGCAGAAATTAGTTGGGGTTGGATAGAAGACTTGATAAGGTGCTGAAGAGGCTGTGAGTCAGCGAGGGAAGTATGTTACAACATGATTCCCCCTCCCTTATCTACTCAGCATGTATACATCAACTAAGTGTCACAGTTGTATTCCATAAGTACATAGTGAAATGTGAATTATCTCAGGGAAATGCTGGTTGCAAACACATTTGTACTTTGTTCTCTAATTCACTTAAATTTGCCTGTTGTGCTGTTGAGAAGATAGCCTTGACATGATAGTTAAACTTTTACTCTGTGTGATTCTGGTAAATAAAGGGCCTGATAAAATATTTATTTTTTTTTTAACTGGAGACAATGCCAGAGCTATATTTGTAATATACTTTATTACAAACTAATCACAGAACTGTACTGAGACTATGAATACTACATTTTCTTTCTTTGATTAAAGACAACAGTTGCCTTTGTAGCCAAATACAAATCACAATGGTAGGAGGAAGATAGGAAAGGGAAGCTTACTGGAAAAGTATATTACTATGACTTGATACGTATGTCCTGTAGCTGTTATGAACAGCACTAGTAACATTTTAATGTGATTAATGTGTTTTTAAAGGGCTTTCAGACTTCCACTGCACTGAATATACAATAATGACCAGGACTAAGTGCATGAATTCGAAGAATATCATCACACAAAACCTGGATTTCTACAATTTGTATTTGAAACATCACTGCAAGATAATGTCAGTAATACCAGTATTTCCTATGCAATAGAAAGATGTATATGACGCAGTTAGAAGCAAAACAAAAGCAAATATTTATATTTGTGATTATATAAAACACTAAAATAAGAGTACTTACATTTAAACCAAAAATTAGGTAATTTGAACTACACAGGCACTGAAGGACTTCTCTTTGCAAAAGTAACTCCTACCTTCATAAAAAAAAAATATGTTAAAACCAGCTTATTTCTACACATTAGCAGCTGGGTTCACTTGAGCTTGTAGGTTTTACTTTTCAGATTTTGTCTTTTGAGATTGCACAGATTTAAAACTTCAGGTATTATTTACAGCACCACAGAACTCATGGAAAAAATCAGTCATCCATATATATATTTTCAAATATGAAAGGACATAGAAATGCAGAATATTTACACCAGATGGACACAGGGAAAGAAATTTAATCTATTACATACATGAGAGTAGCAACCCCACTCCCAAACATCTCTTCGCTACAGGAACCGTAACAGAAGAACAGAGAAAGTGCTCTGGCAAGAAATTGGTTGTGTTTCAAAAATATGAACATTTTTTTACTGGACATAACATAAGTAATGTATGCGACGTTCCTGAACACATACTTCTCAGGCACTGCAGGTTATTTCTTGCCCAGAGAAAAGAGGAATCATAATCAATGCAAGAGTATGGTAATCCATACATTAGTAAGATCTGAGCACAAACAACTGACAAACACAGAACCAAGGTGTGTTACAAAGCCAATATTCTGCATTTGAAAAAAAAAACCGTGCAAGACATGGACATTGCCCTTTAAAAATAAACTTAAGAAAACTTTTTTAAACTATGTGATACATCAAAGCTCCAACAATTTCTTAGAAACAGACCTTCTGAGTATTTTATACCAGGAAACACTAGCAGCTATAAATCTGTCTAAACATATGTGTGCCTACTTGGATAGTTTCTCTGATGTTGCAAAAGATGGTATAAAGAATGGCACAAATGTCTGTGAAATAAGATTCAATAAATTTTAATAAGAATAAGGGTTTATATCTGAAATTTTTGAAAATCAGGATAGCTTTGGCAGTTCAGAACCATGAAATAAGTTACCATCAGAACATTTAATGGAGTTCTACTGATTCATATCTTACTAGTTTTTAAAAGTTTTGAAATACTTTAGCTATTAAAAAATTGCTCACTACATTAAACAGAAACACTATAAAGTCAGTAAGTGAATACTAGTTGATACCAGAATTGATATCACTTCCCAAAGAGTTTTGCACCAGTCTAATCAGCCAGCTTTTAAGTACAAATAAAATTATAAATAATTAAAAAAAATTTAAAAGGGTAATACAGTGTTGAACCTAGTGACCTGAGTAGATGAATCCCCATTAAGAGAAAGGTTGTCACCAGATTTGACAAGATGGTGGTTACTAAGCACAGAATTAAATGTTCAGGCATTCACTGGAAGACTGTTCTTTTCAACAGTGGCTACATTTTTGTTATTAATTCAACAATTCAACCACAGAAAAAGTAAACAATTTAAAGTATTCCTTTGAAAAAAAAGCCATCAGAGAAGAGAGATGTACTAATTATTGCAGATTTCTGCCTCATCCATAAATGTGGCTGCATGATTGAATCCAGCCCAGCATAAGGAAAAATAAAAGAGTACAAACGAAAGACATGCAGGAGATCTGGGCTTGGCTTCATGCCCACTGTCATCACAGTCAAACTCCATTTCCAAGATCCACCACAACACTTTCCTCTTAAGCTTCCTCTGGGTCACTATGACCTTTGTTAAATGCTACAACAAGTGATAATACTGAAGACGAGGAGTATATTTGTTGCAGTTTAAACTGAAAGGAATCAGGGGATCTGAACCAGATTGCAGTTAAATGTAATATATTGCTCAGCTCCAATCCTCTTTGTTCCAGATGCATGATTTGTTACTAGTTTTAACAGAATGCAAGCTGTATTTTGTAAAGACTAAAAACAACACATTACAGCATGCAGAAGCACCATCTATCAATTTTCTAAAAGGCAATTGCACCTGCCTGCAAACTTGTCCTTATTTGACTGAGCCCTCTGGGTAGCACAATGGTTTAATGCAAGAGCCCTTCATATTTCAAGGGTGTGGTTCAGCTCTGGCTTCTCAGAAATGAGTCTAAATTTAGCAGGTAGTGAAAGTTTATCCAGTAAAGAAAAAAAAAAAAAAAGAAGAAGAAAGAAAGAAAATCCCTCTTCACATATCTGTATACATCAGTATAATTCACAGATCGTGCTCTGCCACTTCCCCAAGACTGACCTACATCACTCTTGTTCTTTCAGTCTTGCAGTTCTCTCAGGCAAAGTGGGCAGCACACCCAGTGCTTTGCACCAATGCCATCCTTTCCACACTTTCAGAAATATTGACTCCTAAATTGTTAAGAAGGAACACAGGAGTTTAGCCCTGTAGCTATAGCCCTGAGTACTGGCCCTGACCACTGCAAAAGTAAACAATCATTTAAAGCTAGTCTGTTAAAATGTTCCAGTTTATCTTCAAACAAAAATGTAAAGCAAAACTTTGTTTTTATTTGCTCTTCCCAAAAGACAAAGATAAAGGACGCAGTAAAAATACTGGGACTGCAAAAGGAAACAAGGTACTGCCATTCACAACATCACATCAGGAAAAGGAAGACAGATTACTTTAGTGCAAAAACTGGTTTCAATTGTGATTACTGTGGACACTGTTACAATTTTCATTCTTATCTGGTCTCAGCTCCTGAAATTTTTTGATGATTTAACACAGTCCTCACCCAAGCAAAATTTCTGGGAGCTTCAGTGACATTTTTGGAAGAGCAAAATTAAATAAAACAAGGAAGAGCTGCATAGGCATATGACTATACTCTGGCAGCTGGGTTACATTCAGAGCAGTTTGCTGAAATGAATGGGGCTATTTATGCAGCAAGGAACTGTTCAGAAACCTGTGCTGGCATTATTACTCTGCATCCCCAGTAAACTTCAAACATACACATACTGACTCCAAACACAGCAGGAACTACCCACAACACCATCGCAGCTCAGTTCCTACCCATCACAACTGTCCTCCCATTCTGTGCAGTGCTCACAGCAGGATGGGACCTTCCACTTTGTGTCCCAGCATGTTGCCACTTTGCAGGGAGAAGTGCTGCATGCAAAAAACTCACAGGAACTCAGCAGGAGTCACTGCCACATGCAGAGTCAAGAGACTGGCTAACAGCGGGGCTCACAGAGCACTCTTGCAACAGCCTACCTGTCCCTTCCTACAGATGCAGAGGAGCAGACTGGTTCATGAGGAAATCTCGAGCCAGGTTTTCAGTTCCTATTTTTCTTCAGGCTGTGTCATTTTCCAAATGTTTTGCTGTGGAAAGAAACACACAGCTGATCACATATTAGGTCAAGCATTGTGCAGGAAGACTATTGTAGAACTACTTATTGGGGAGCCCTGCTGACAGCCTCCAAAGAGAGCTGCCAGACGAAATTACATGGGATCGCTTACATCCTACATGGGGCATATGCTTGAACAGGAACTAAAGACATTAAGAGAGAATGTGGAAGTCTGTCTTGATCACCAGAGGTCAGCTGACTGATGCCGTCATGTATTTGTACGAGGCAAGGTCACCCAACTCTCACCAAACAAAAACCTCAGCGGGAACACACAGGCAGGAACCCCTACGTTGAAGAACAAGACACCATGTCCCATTAAGATCCCACAGGGGCTGAACTTGCTACATTATATAATGGTGAATTTGGCTTCTACCTCTCTGCATGGTAGGGATTCTCAGCTCCTAAGGAGTTCACAACTTGGAGGAGCTGTGAGATGTTGCCTCTGGCCATGGGTGTGGCTTTAGTACTGCCATAATTTCCTGGCTCTTCTGTTTCTGTTGTCCATGTCAAGCGTTTTGAAGTGGCACTGTTACTTATTTCTAAGTGCAGTTGCCACTGATGCTGAACAGTGATCCATTGTTCCTATTGTTCCTTCCGCACTCAGTGGTTCATAAAAACAATGCTTAAGATGCAACTTCAGCACAGGGAGTCCCAAAACTGCTGACTGTCAGAAGCTGGGAAAGTATACCAGCAGGAAGGATCACTCTGTACTTGCCCTGCTTCTTACACTTCTCCATAAGCATCTTCTGAGGACTGCTGTGAGGAGCAAGGTGCTAGGACCTTTGGTACAAGCGTGTATTGCTCCCCTTATGCTCTTCCTCTGACACTTCCCTGATCAACACGAATAGTTAAAGTTCAATTACTTTGACTGACAATGCCAATGTCCTTTCTACTGCTGTTTAAAAACTGCTCTCAAAGTGTAACACTTTGGTTTTCCATGTCAATGTACTTTCCAGACTGTACTGCATTGACTGAAGTAACCACACCACGGGAGTGAAGCAATCTTTGCTGAACAACAAAGAAAAGCCTGAAATAAATATTGGAACATATTGATATACTCTGGTTTGGACATAACTACCTCGGGGAAAAAAAAGAGAGAGAGAAAAAGAAAATCTGCATTCTGTCACCTGGTCCTCATGAGGATTTACAATTTCAACAATAACAAGGGGAATGTTTGAAGAAGGGAGAATTAGGGAAGATGAAGAGATTTAAATTTCACCAGCATTTTCCATCTTTTGATAAAATGTTAAATGGATGTTTATTTAAGCAAACTTTTTTCCATTTTGAAATGCTGATTTCACCAGCTGTTTCATTTTTCCCCAAAGAAAAATGACATAAATGTTTAAAAAGCCGTAAGAAAGTGGCATTGTTTTCTACCAACAGAATGCTCCATTTCATTAAAAAATTCTGAATCAAAGTTTTTAAAAAAAAATCAGAAACTGTATATTTAGAAAGCAAGTAAACATGCTTTTTTTCTATACCTTTTACTCATAAAAAGTAAGAGTGTGATACACTATGTAGAATAGACTAACATGATCACAACTGAACAGCAACTTTGAATTTTAAACATATGGCAGAAGAGCATGTATATAGATTTGAAACTCAGATAAAGTGTACTAAAATGGCTTGCTAATTTTGAAGGGAGAGATGAGATGGGAGAAATTAATGCCCATAGGACACAAACCTGCACACCAGATAATGTGAGGGCTCTGGGAAAAAGGCTGCATGTTTTCCAAAGGAAACTTGTCTTTAAACTATTTAATAAAACAATTGTTCAACAGATGCTTGCATTTCTCTTGAGTAAAGAGTTACTTCCAAAGGAAACCAAGTTCAATAGGATTCCAGATATCCGTGGATTTACATATTTTGGACAGACAGAGGTATGTGTTTCCCAAAGAATGGGTAACTTAACTATACAGAACAACTCATGGAATCTGCTGTATCATTTGTTATCACAATAAATTATGATATTGGAATATACAGTATGTTCAAATGCTTTGTCACAGTAATTTCAATAATGTTACAGTAAACTACAAATGCCACACCAAACTGAAAAAGAAAGCTACCTATATTATTCATAAACTAGAAAAGAATGTTCATTAAAAAAATATGTGAAATTAATGGCAAACTAAATCTTAAAACTTACATAAAGAAGGAATTCATAAATAGCCCACATCCATTTAAGATTTTTTTTTAACCAATAAACTTCACAAAAAAGATACTTGCAAACAGATATTGCATTCAAGATTATAGTACTGAAGTTGTGTCTATATCTTTAAACACTTGGAGAGGTTAGTTTCTGGCCAACAACTCAAATCATACGTCATACCACAGTTTTGGATAAACAATGAGCAAAACAGACTAGAAGAGCTATCATGAAAGGGCTAAACAGAGAGAAATGATAATGATGAAATGTTGATTTGCCCCTGTGTGGCAGATTAAGGAACCTGTACAGAGCGGATGTCACATATTTTTTAGCAATGCATGTACCCAAATTTGCTTTTGGCAAACATTGCTTAACTGCTGCTGTTTTTCATGAAGTCAATGAAGACTGAGTTAGATAATGAGCTGGCATGCACTTTTGAAATGTTTACTGTGTTCCTTAAAGTAAGGGGAACATGCTGGTTCTTAAACTAATTTGGTTTTTGTTGTTGGCTTCCCCCATCTCTCCTCTACTACTCTGTTCTCCCTGTCTTTGGAATAAACAGAAAATGATTTAATCTTTTGATACTTTTTTTTTTTTAATTATACAACTGAAGAATCGGTAGTTTCCAAATGGCAAACAACTGAGCCATGTCAAGAGCCATGTTAATCTCATGTGTTCAGTCCGTTGTTAACAATGAAGGAAGGGGGATGGGGAGGACAAAATAAATTCTGTCTATTCTGGCCTAAATGCAGGACGTGAACAAGGAGAGACTCCACAAACAATGTAGTCTTTTTCTTCTGGTGGGGGAGGTGAAGGGGAAGATGATGGTAGCAGCACTTTTGTGGAAGGAGAAGCTGCACCCATCTTGCCAGTCAATACAGCATTCAGAAAGTTTACATGGTGGGAGGAATTTCCCACCCATTGTTAACTAGGAACTTGATTTGAAAATGCAGTTTTTAATTAAAATTGGCACTTCCAAGCTTCATGCTGGCATCCACCATCTTGCTAAACACTGAGCTCATTTGTGGTTCCAGCAGTTTGCAAACGCACTCTCAGAGGTGACAAACCAATTCCCATCCTGCCACCCTTACTCAGTCCTTAGTCCCCATCCTGCCATGAACAAATGGGAAATTTACTCCAGTAATACAAAGCAAGGACTGTAGGATGTGGCCTCATTTGGCTAGAATCCACAAATCCCAGTCTTTATTACTTTTAAGGCATTATTAACGGAACAGAATTCTTCAGAAATGTTCAGAGGAAAACAGGGTCAGTTATTTTCGAGGCTTCTACATGCTTCGCTTCACTCAGATATCCACAATCATCATTATAGCTAAAGATCCCACTGCTTAGCTTAGATTTCACTCCCTTCCAATCTATACTCTCAGGAAACAGTATTCAAAAATAGAAAGTCTAAAATATTACCAACAACAACCAAAATCTATGGATAGATAAGATGCAGAATTTTTCTGTTTCATGTGAAAGGCCAGAACAGCTTGTTTGTTTTGTTGATTTAATGAATATATTAGTGTTTGCAATGCATTCTGACTTGAGGGATCTCAAATGAAAAGCCTAGTTACAGCTCTGCTGAAGAAACCAGTATCTTCACTGAGTAAGAGATCACATCTCATTATTTAGGATCTTTTTCCAAATAGCCCTTTGGGGAAAAAAAAAGAAAAATTATCTTTTTTTTTCTAGCTTTGCATATTCTCAGATCTTGAAGGACAAGCTGGGAAGGTGATTTTTCTGGGGTTTTTTAATTTTATTTGGATAGATGTCTTTATAATGTCTAACATTGTTAGTTTCACTACAAAGGATTTCACTTCATCTTACAGTAGAAGCAAAATATGATGCAAATTGAATAAAGGAATTCACAAGACTACCCAGTTCACATGAATACTAGCTAGCAAAGCAAGCTGTTGTTGGCTTTTGAAAAATCTGTCAACAATTAAGCTCATCAAAAGGAAATTCATAAGCCGATTTAGCAGAAATGTCTCACAAAGCCTGAACACTGTAAGGTACCTTCATGTAGTCAGCTCAGTTAAGGTTCTATTCATGAACTAAAGTAATTACTAAAGATTCATATATTTGTACTAAAAGCTTGCTGAACGTACAAATCCAAATATAGAAAGAACCTCAAGATTTCTAAATTACTGCAATTTGGAGCCATTTGCAGAATGATCTTCCAACAGGAATAAATCCATGTTCCAGGCCTTCTCACATTATTCTGAAAAATGCCATCTTTCAAAAACTAGTACAAAAAAATGAAAGATATCTAACACCTACTCTCAGTGTCTATTTACCAACTTACATCTTATGTGCTTCTGAAAAAAAGAAAAAAACCAAAAAAAACCCCAGACCTTTGTTACTGCATTTAGAACATTCTGTAGTCTTTATTTAAGTCAGAGGACAAGGTCTCAAGAGGGTTCTACAGAGCATAAGAGTTACTCAGTCCTGACACCAAAGCAGGTAAGTCAACAAAAGAATGTATCTGCACTGCAGACTCTGTCCATCTCCCAAAATCCAGTGCACACAGAGTACTGTGAAAGAAGTGACAGTCTCATGATTTGTCCAAATTGTCCTTAGCAATCTAAAGAAGTTTCTCCAGGAAATTACAGGCTTTATTATGGAAATTCTCCCTTCACTGCCTGTTAATTTGATTAGCAGACTCCAGTTTATTCAGAATTTTGCACGTATACACCACTTGACCAGATCTGACTCATCACACATGCCCTGTGATGAAGATTTCATTCTGGCTTCTTCCAGTAATGAATGTGCATTGATTTTGTAAGATCCTGTTCATGACCTTAAAGCTAGTTCATAGGGTCAGACCTTTCATTTTTCTTTGTTCAGCTATTACTTTCTACTGCTGCTCTTTCCTTATTCAACCTCCAGTGTTGCAGGAATAGGACTTGGCTGATACTTCTTTGCAAAATTCTTTGCCTTCTGATCTCAGGAATTTGGAAACTCTGTGCTTCAGAGTGTCTGATTAAGTCTGGAGTAGGATTCTGTCCTTAATCTAGCATTCAGCAAATGTTTCAGCTTTGGTATGAGACACCTTATAAGAACAGCACCAAATAGATTTATATTGTATTAGAAGAAATCTATTGAGAAACAACTGCTACGCTCTCTTTCCACATTTCTAGATGACACTTGCTCAGTGGCTACTGGGAAACTACTATGAGTTTCCTTTTACATGTGAGCACAGTGCAGATACTGCCAGAAAAATTCAATGTAGAAAAGACTGTACTAGAAGTTTTAAAATACAGTAGTGATTGGACCATTACTCCCCAAATAAATAGTCCTACACTTAACTCTAGAGTATTTTGGGCTGACTTTAAAAAACAATCCAAGTATTAAGGTAAAAGTCATGTAGGTGTGAAACAAACAATTTCCTCCCCATCCTGTAGAGATACTACACATTAGCTGTACAGCTATGATTAATCATAATGCTGCTCATCATTCCAAATCAGACTGAGTGATTTTTATAGGCATCTGTTTTCTTTCACATTTACCACATACATAGATGTAGTGTCACTATTACAGAGATTTGACTCATCCAAAAACATCACAAGTCAACCACTAAATCAGTGAGGAATATGCAGCCCATTACAAGCCATAGATAATACAAGATCCATATGGCCTTGGGGCAAATTACTGAATTTGCCAGGCCATCAAGCTCCCTGCGTACTGCCTTGCTGGAGATGAGGTGGTGCTCAGCAAGCAAGCCTTCTGATCAGCAGGCAGCCACAAAACTCATGGAAGCTGGTGGACATAACTATCTTCTACTCAGCCTAAGTGAGGCAGCAAGAAAATACTCCTTTTGTTTAGCAATAAATATAACAATAGAAGCTACAGGCTAAATCACAAATTGGCATGACAAGACTGGAGGAGGAGCTGGGCTGTGCAGCCTGAGGGATCTTCCCCAGAGTCAAATGCAGAAATGGGAGTTGGACTTTGCTTGTTACAACAACTACTCCTTGTCAGAAGCAAAAAACATGCAGGAGCACAAGAAGGCAGTCCAGAGATGGGTCCACAGAGGCTAGTGAAGACAGCAATATGGCCCACAAAGAAAATGAGAAAGCTTTTTGGGCAAAGTGCTGGCTGCTGGAGGACTTGGAACTGAATGGAGAAACACTTAAGGGTGTTCAGAGAAATTATGACTAATGGAATATGATTTTCATTAAGTAGGACTGTCTCAAGGACATATCTGACGGTTATCACAATCTCTTCCCTGCAGCAGTAACCTGTGAGGCCCATGCACTGGGTAGCTACTAGGACTAAGGGGGAATAATCTGGGGGGTGAGACCCCAGAGGGCTTCCTTGCAAAGTTGGTAGTGTCAGCAGGGCAGAGATGCGTCCCTGCCACACTTTCCTCTAAATGACCTCTTAGCATGTTAGGTAAGGTGTTCTCCAAGAATTAGAGTTAATTAGACTGTACCTGCTGTGGCTGAGAACACAGACTGGAGAGGCTATTTCAAACCCATGCAGGAGAGGGGAGAGCACACTCACCACCAGCCAGGAACAGAAGGCAGCCTCAGCCATCTTCACGGTAGGTAGGATGACACAGCAGTACAAGTGTCCAAAAACGTGAATACGGACACCAAACCACTCAGGATTTGCCTGTGAGAGAATAAAACTGTGCCAAGACTGAGGAGCAGGGGCCACTGATCAGACCTGGCAACCAAACTGCCGCCGATCCCAGCCGCGAACAGGGACACTATGGCTACCTTGGCAGCCATGACAGGGCCGTGCTGTATCAGAGGCAGCGGCATGGCCAGTGGAGCCGCTGCTCCAGCCTCCACAATGCCAGTGGTTCTCTTCTGCCATGAAAGAGGGCCTGGGCTGCAAGAACGGGCCACCAAAGACACAGGGAATTCATACCTGACCATTCCTGCCACCCTTCCTCCATATCATACTCCTTGACCCCAAAATGTCCTCACAACCAGGAGGACTCAGCATCAAGTATCTGCTCTAATTGGGACAGCTTATTATGTTCAAATCTGAATTTGAAGAAGTGGGAATTCCACCCTTGAAGTACTTTCCTGAGAACATGGTTATTACCCATTCTGAAGCAGCCTGCCAGCACATATCAGCACGGGGTACCTGTGTACATCCCACTTTGGGGCATCATATTCCCCACTCTCTCCATGGGTCAGTTACTTCACGCTTCATGCTAGATGCAGTTGACTCTCACTGACTTCACTGGGTATAGATCAGATATCTGATGGAAATTCATAATGGAGTATGATTGACTAAAGGCTGGAGGAGTTATTCAAGTAATTTTATGAGAGAATGCCCATGTGCTGATTGCTGCATACCAAAATGCAAACAACAAACCAACTCCTAGCTCCAAACCCCTATTTTATCTCTGAATTTAGGTATCTTAACCCAAGTGACAGAAAGCGAATATGAATTTGTTCTCTTTAGCTTTTCCTACCGACTTTTCTCTGAATTTCTCTATTATGCATGCTATGTGATGGTATGTCTCCCTGCCCCCAGTCAGAGTAGAGAGCTGGATACCTAATTTTAAGTTGTTACCTTTGTGATGCTTTAGTGCTGTAAGTTTCTTTCCAAACAAGTTAGGTTAATGTACTTATATTAGTACAACAGCATTGATTTTTTTCAAAATACCTATTTGACATTTAAGCTGTGTGCAATTGTTTGCAGCCTACTGACATAGCAGAGAGATCCGATTTGCAGAAAATTGTCTCCTCCTGCAAATTTTCTAAGAAATATCTCATATTGAGGATATTAAAAAAAAAAAAAAACCTCTAAACATTTTCTAAAAGCTTGGTACTTATGAAGGAAAGGCAAAACAGATTGGAGCAACTAAAGAACACAGAGAAGGCAAGCAATTTGTGCTAAGGCAGTTAGGAAATCACAAGCCTAGAAAGAGCATGCAGAAAACTAGCTGTGCTCTGCCAGTGCTACTGAACAATACCCCACTGCACAGCTTTTTAAATAGTTTCTAACATTTAGTCCTTTTTCAACATGTAATTGTGCTGTGGATATTAATTTCTTCAGATCAGAGTACATTTATTCTTCTAAATATTTGGTCCATCTCTATTGTAAGCTCTTCTTAAGACAGCTACAAAATATTGCTAATATTTTTGAGTTAATAGTGTGTTTAGAAGGTCATGTCAGGTTATTGCTGGGAGGATTAAAAGATTTTCTTTCCTCCAGAGCCCTTTGTTATAAGAAACCAAGGAAATTTAAAACAGGATTTATTCCTTCGAACCAGGACAAACCAACAGAGTACCGTGGCAAGAGCATGAAGCAAGAGCACTTTGGGCCAGGAAATTTACAAAGAAAGCTTTCTTCAAACTCAAAAGTTAAGCTGCAATTTTAAAACTCTGAACGGTTCTACATTAAGGGCAGCAAAAGACAACTGGTTTCACAGTCATTCACACTTACAAGTCCTCTTTCAAAGGACTTTGGTACAATACCTGGTAAGCTAGTGGCTGTCACTAACACAGGTGGATGTTTCTGGCACATATAAGCTTCATTTGGTACTTGTCAAGCCAAGCCCTGCTGGCTGCTCCCACTGTCACCAGCAAGAAGAAAGGACAGTGATGAGCATCAGCAATGACTGCAAGGTGGTTCAGTGGAGAAACAGGAAAGACAGGCAGGAAGGAAGAAGAGAAAAAGGAAAATCCAGGAAAGTTTGGTCTCAGATGTCAAAACAAATCTATTGCCAGATGTAATGATTTTTCCCAACAGATGTTACTTAGAAACAAACAAGACACTCAAGCCTTAGGATCATGCCTGTAGGAAGTTCTAAGTCTGGTCTGCATCTTTATATATGTGCTGTCATTATATTAGACAAATGCTAATATACAGTAATGATGAGATCAGGGTGAATGGTAGGTCAACTGAAGTGAACGTGCCCTCTGACTTAACCAGTTTAAAATTGAAATGCATCAGCCTTATGAAGTGATTGTTGATGTCCCAAAATTCATTGCTCAGAATGTAATTTATTTGGAATACATCAAAACCCATTAAATCCTACCCCTACCAAGGCATTAGGTATCGTGGTGTTTTCTGTCCTTAATCTTTCAGACTGATCTCTCAAATACACACAGCTTAGACTTCGCTTTCTACACGCACCTTATCCTGAAAAAAATTCTACTTAGATTTTTTTTTTAATCTCTATCATTAAAGCGATCTTAGCATGGCATTCACTTCTAAACATTGCATCAAACTGGCTTTTTGAGCAACTGAAAGCAAGAGCATTGGTCACATGCTCACATTCTGCTGGAACTGGGCCTATATATATTCTGACCATTTCCAAATGAATGTGTCATGCCGTAATGGATATCCTGACAAAGAACTGATGCAACAGCACTGACAGAAATATTTATATGTATATTTTAAAAGACTTCACCAACAGGTGGCTTTCATCTACTACACAGTATTTCTAGCTTAGCTACTGCAGCATTGCGAACAGATATTTTTAAGCATCATCAATATGATTACTCTAGAATTTACTCATCATAAATCAGCATACTGCAATGTCCTTTCTGGTGGGCAGTTAACATATCCTGCTTCCACAGTTCATCTATATAATAGTTCACGTGAGGATGAATGAGCTCACTTCTATTTGAGATGACAGCTTGATGCAGCATTTCAAGGCTTAGCCTAACTTGCCCTTACTTGAGGTCAGGCAGCAACCAGTCCCAGAAAACATGTTTGTTAAATGTGACTGAAAACAGTTTAGCACTTGCATTAAAGTATAATTAAACATGAAGAGTGTGCCTTGATGTTGTTTAAATGAATGACACATTCCATGCCCAGAGGAGTTTTCAGCCCAGTTTTGCGACAGACAAAACATAATAATTGATCCAAGAAGAAATTAATGAAAAGAGTGCCAAGAGGTTAAATAAGCTATCATTCTGACTGAACAGTATTTTATGGTGTTACTCGTATAGTATACCTCAACGAAGAAGGTGGAGCTCAGTCTGATCCAGCACGCCTCCACTGAAACAGCTGGCACGAAATATCAGATGGGCTTGTGAGCAGCTTCCTCTGGAGAGCTGTTACATAAGCACAGGAACTGTAAACAAGAAAAAAAGAGAAAGAAATGGAAAATTAACTAGATAAAAACTTCAAGGGAAAAAAAATTATATGCATCTACCTTTGTAATTCTAACCTAAACTAAAAAGGAAACCTGAGTTTCCCCTCAGCTATGTAAACTCTCTAATTTAAAAGAGCTTTTCACAGCAGATTTTTTTCCCCAGTTTGGATCAGCTAGATGTTTCCTGGAAACATGGAGCAATTGGTAATGTTGACATCTCTACCTAGAAGTTTCTCTTCCCTCTCTAAATCACAATGCTAAGAACCCTAAGCCAAATGACTCCAGATACACGCCACAAAAAGAACAAAAAAAAAAAAAAAAAAAGAGACACTGGGGAGTAGGTGAGCGCTTAGAGAACTCCAACTTTTATTTGGGTGCTTAAGAGGAACTGTCTCCTTTTCTATATGAGCTGGAGGCAGCTGAAAGACAGGACAGGAAAGGACAGGCTAGGATGCCCAGCTAGGAGACCAGAGCGCACTTCATGTTGTGTGGTACTTAAAACATGGAGGGGGAAAAGGGATATGGGGGGCAGGGCCCGCATCCTTGTTCAGCGGCCATCTCCTAATGCCTCATTGTGTGGGTCCAAAACAAGGCAGGCGGCAGAGGCTCAGCAGATGCAAACACCCAGGACAGATGCTACTACACCCTTCTCCTGCACCAGAGCGGGGAGCCTGCCCTCCTCCACCTCCACTGAGACACACCAGAAAGGCAAACCAAAGCCCAGTGCTCAGAAACACTACGCCCTTCTGAGCCTTGCAAGCTGGGAAAGCCTGGATAGGGAAGGAACTGCGCCTGGATATAGAAGGGCCTAAATCCAGATTTTGACCCAATGAATCTCCAGATCAGCTTCTGCCCAGCTCAGTTCCGTTTCCTACAGGAGATACTCATCTCATCTCACTTTGGGGGTCTGGGATATGATGTCTGCAGCTGAGGCAGCCCCCTTGGCTCCTGAAGACAGCGGAGAGAAATGGGCCATTTCAGGGCACACTTCATCTGGCCTATTCAAGACATACGTTTCCAGAGATGCTCTATACCACAGAAGTGTGTCCATTTCCCCAGATATCATTATGAATGGAGTCTAAAAACCTGGTTCAGAAGCAGGACCATATTTAGCTAACTGAATCCCAGCTTCTGATGGCTTCATTTCCAAGCAACATTCCCAAGGTGCCCACTTCCAGGTATGCTCAGAACAGGCTCCTCCAGTCTTAATAGCACTTCCCAATTCAGCATCTGTCAAATGAGGCTCTTCATTACGCATGGAGTTCAGACATTAAATTCAGAAGACTGTACTAGAAGGGCTAGAGTCAGCACTACAAAATACAACTCTTGTGCATCTAAGCTAGATTCTAAAGGGCACCTGACCACAGCAGCTCTGCCTTGTACCTGGCCCGTGCCGTGTGAGGGAAGACTAGTTTGAATGGCCAAGAAGAGATGGCTCAGCCCCAGACAGCTGATGAGGTTACTGTGCCCGAGTGTCCCCCTCGCCCTCCCTGTGGTGATATTTGAGCTGTTCATAAACCAGCTGCTGAACCACTGGCGTTATTTAGCACTTTAAGGGTGGGGTAAACAGCTAGAGGTGATAACCACATGAGCTGTCGCAAGCTGGCAGCAACACATAAATCAATCAGAGGCCCCAGGCACACTGAAATGGGATACACAGACAGCAGCAAACTAAGCAGGAAGCTGCTTAAGCTAGCCAGTGGAAACACAAAGACAAGTGCAGTATAAGATCACACACACACACACTTACAGACTCTGCAACCCAAGTGTCAGGGCATTCATAAATCTCAGCCTCAGTTTCCTGTTCTTACTCTGCTGAGAGATTTTTAACCTACATCTTCCAGCAGAATGTCAGCCACCAAGCTGCCACAGCGGGCTGCCAGTGTCCTGCCCGCTCCCCATATACACACACCTTTTTAAAAAAAAATATTTCACTTTCTAGATGTCTATTAGTCTCAACAGAGAGAGATCTACCTCTCTTTCCTCTGTAGTAAATGTCCTAAAATAGACTTTCTAGAAACTATTCTTTTTCTTACCCTCTGAATACTGCATAAGGAAAACACAGCAGGAGGGCATCAAGTACAAAAGCCTCAACCCTGGCTACTGTTACAGCACTCTCCTGGGTAAAAGATTTTTTTCATCCACCAAAACAGGTGGAAGATCTAAATCAAAATCTCCTGTCTGAAACGTAAGAACCTTAATGAACGGTTGATTCAACACCACAAAACAGGCCTTTTTATCATTAAATTGTATATATTCTCTACATATACTTTTTGCTGTAACCTCAAGTGGAACAGGAAAGAAAGGGGATGAGAACACCTTTCAGTTTTAAGCTGTGGGCTACAGACCCAGGGATTGATGTAGTCAGGACTCAGGCAGGTGGCACAAACTCAAGAATAGACCGATGGCTCCTATGGGAATTTCACTAGCAAAAACTAGCCCAGAAAGAACTGACACAGGAGGGAAGAAGGTATGTGGGAAGGCAGAGGAATGCCAGTGACACCTAGAGACATCCTTAAGTGCTAAAGAGGCATTTAAATGTAATTCCTCCCATTAACCTAGCCCACTAGCTCGGTGGTTCAATTGCCTGCTACGAATTGTGCTATGCTGCCAGAAAGCTGCATATCTGTGGGAACAGGTGTAGAATTTCAGCCATCACCTTCTCTGCACCGAGCACTTATTTTCTTGGGATGAAAGGAGCAGCTGCAATGGGCAGAAAAGTAAAAATATCATGCCTGTTTATACATTCTTTTCATAGAGTTTGGAGAGCACTTCCCCTCTCATGCTCAGCGCTGGCAGATAATGCGACTTCCCTCTAGAACCACATGCACTGTGTATACGGGTTGAGTCCAACATTAACCTACAGAGCCATTCTAAGTAAAAACACATTAAAGTGTACTTAAAAATAGAGTTGTAATCATGTACTGTACTCAGTGTGCTTAAATAGCGCACGTAACATAGTTTAGCGTAATAACCACTCGCTACTCAGGTTTCTAACACAAAGGAAGATATAGAATGGAATTACATTTCGGCCTGGAACTAATTCTGGAGTACAGCCAGTCCCATGCAATCCATAAAAATTCCTGTGTCAAAATGATGTGTCCTGTTGTCTTGATGCCTTCATCAAGATTTCTGAGTTTCTCATTTCTCTGATATCCTCCGCGTTAACAAACTTACACTGAACATACTTAATCTAACTGCACCACCACCACAGCTCTGTTCAGGAATCCACTCCTTTGCAACTTTTATATCAGCATATGCAGTAGCAAATGCTTTCTCTGTATAGCTAGTTCTCTTCTGTATAAATTGCAGAATCATTTGAAAAGGTAGTGAAAATGCAAATATTGCAAAAATTTCCCTTTCACCTACAACCACCTTAACAAGTCACATTCTCTACCTATAAGCCACTGATGAACTCAATACAATAAAGTAATACCTAGCTTTCTTGTAAATAATCCTAAATTACAGAGTTTGCAATAATCATATATGCCTTCAGAAATTAAATTAGCACCCCCTTGTTATATACTTAAGCTTCTGGGTGTCCATTCAGGTTTCCCATCTGAACTGAAATGAGATAATCAATTTTTTTGTTTTTCCATTTCCTTCAGTTATTTGCGTGGGAGAATCAGAATGACAGTATGCCAGAGTGTATAGAATAAAGGTAGGACACACAAGTGACCTGCACTTTCATAAAGTCTCTCCTAATCTTCTGAAAAGCCACTGAAAGAATGAAAAAACTAATCCACATTATAACATAGTAAACCTTCTTAAGATTATTAAGTAACCTCTGCACGCCTGGTGGGGTACAGGTTCCTCCTTCCTTCAGCTGTAAGCTCCAGCCAGCAGATGGTAGATGCTCTCGATCAGAAAAGCAGCAAAGTGCACCTGACAAGGGAGGAGTCTTGCCAGAGGATGCGTGCAATGACATATCTGCTTTCCCCTGGCTGGTGCACCAGCCAGTGGAGGATTTGATCCAGCAAGATAGGAATGCATGGTTAGAGACCTCCAGTTGTTAGAGACTGAATACATATGAGGCCTAAGATTTTTGAAGCCAAATTCCTATTAAAAACAATAGAAATTTGGGTGTACAAATCCCTTAGTCTCTGTCCAGCCAAAGCAATTCCTCTCCCCCCCGCCTCTAGCTGCTACCCATTGGTTAGCACTGCTGGTACAATTTTTTAGAAGGATTTCTTGCACAAAGAGAGACACTTATTAAAAACAGAAAAGAATGTGTTATGCCTCTGCAGCCAGAATCATAGTTTAAAAATCTGTGGGCCGGATTTTCCTGAATGCTCAAAATGATACAAAACAGTTATAAACCCATATGAGCCACCTAAGCTCAAGTATAATATGGCTGGTTTTCATCTCCAGTGATTCAAAGGAGGTATGTTTACTACTGCAACTGGCACAGCACACTTCCTGAACAGACAAATAAAATAAATAAATAATATTTTCATTAATATATTTTCCTCTTTAAACACTTTTACCCATTATTTATTGGTTCAGAGGCTATGATTCACTTTAGGATAACTTAATATAAAACCAAAGTATTTTCATCTTATTTTACAATTATCCTCTTTTGTTATAAATAGCCATCGAGCTGATGACTCAAGAGCAATACTCTTGAGATCCCTCTTCCGCCTTTCCATTTCACTTTATAGCTGGATTGACTAAAATACAAGGAGTATAGTTACCTTTTTTGAACTAACAAGGTGCAATTCTTGTCTCTGTCCAAGGTGAATTTCACCCCAGGAGGACCAGCAGCTTAGTGCATATTTGTGACCAGATCCTGAACTATTTGTACAAGCAGTTCTATTAGTTTCTATTTAAGTAATGTGACTTCAGTTAGATATTTGTGCATTTGCCAGGAGTTAAAGGGGGTGGAAATAAAGCAGCCATTTAAAAACTTTTTTAAAGTGGTTGGAGGACAAGTCAGCTAATGAGTATGTTTATTGCTCTTAAATAATTTGGAAAGCAAAGAGGGCCCATTTCAGTGTTGGAAAACCTGTGACTGAATAGACCAGACTACAGGTAAATTGCTGTGTTTTGGGTTTTTGGTTGTTTTTTGGGTTTTTTTGTCTGCTCCATTGATGACTATCATGGCAAGATTATTTCTTTTCTGTTACAATTCTTTCCAAGATGAACAAAGACATTCATTGTCAACCCAGTGTCATAGGGTGTTAGCTGCCTGCCTGCCAGAAGCACAAATCCATGATATTACAGACATACTGCCAAGCTTCAGCTAGTGATCCAGTCATTGCCCAATGCTGTTCGTAAGCTCTAATAAAACTGTCAGGTGTGACTCAGACCAGACTGACCAGAAGGGACTACTGGCTCTAGGGAAGGGCTGGGGGAAGCAGGGACACAGGTAGTATTCCGGCCAGCATTCCTAACGGAGGTGAAAAATAAAACACGTCAGACCGTTCTGTTTAGATCCACGTTTATGGCCCACAGGTTAAGTGAGAAACAGAAGATAGGATCTCAAATTTAGTAAGATTGTGACACATGTTGTACAGCACGCTCCTAAAGCTTTCATCAGTAAACCAGCAGAAGAAAGTTCTGCAAAAGACATTACTATATGACTCTTGGATGAAAACTGTGTTGTTATTGCTTTGTTTTGAAAAGATTGACTAAAGCCCAGTTAGAAGTAGAACAATGGAATATTAAGTCACACTTCAAATTTGCAGGTCATCCAGCTGTGAAGAGTAGAAAAACCTTCACAGGACAGGTTCAAAGAGTTGTCAATTAATCATTGCCTGTGAAATTGGTGAGATGAAATAAAAAGACAAGTTCTGCACCTCAGCAGGAAAATCAAATGCACAATTACAAAGCAGAGAAAAGCAAGTTAGCTACAGAACTGCAGAAAGATCTTAGATACTGAGTTAGCAGTATAATTCTCTTGCAAATATGGCATTTTATGAGAGGTAATCAGTCCACACCTTTTGGCAATAGTGATGCCTCAGATCAAAAATACAGTTCCATTTTTAACAATATGTTTCAAGATTTATGTAGACAATCTGAAGAGTCCAGAGAAGAGCAACAAAACAAACAAAAAGAACCCCACACCAGGTTGGAATATATGATCTAGGAAGAAAAGCTGAAAGATTTGGGTTTGTTTAGTCTAGAAAAGAGACTGAGGGAAGACATAAGTTTTCAAATATGCAAGATGATGTTCTAAATATGACAGTGATCAACTGTTCTTCATGCCCAGCAAGGTTAGAAGAATAGTTACGCTTACCATGTGGCAAAAGAAGATTTGTTAGCTATTAGGACGAAATAACTAACAAAAACATCCATACACTGGAACAGCTCACTGAGGCTGGTCATGGAATCCTCATCACTGGAGCCCATTATGGAAAGATTAGACAAATCACTGCCAAAAATAGTCTTTGGCTCAGCCACTAAACAGAAAGATGGACTGGTCGCCCAAGCTCCCTCCCATTCCTACACTTCTATGATTTACTAGGGAATATGCAGTTTCTTGCACAAGCCACTCTTTTTAGGGGTTTAACAAGTCACACTGACTAACATATTGCATACAAAACCCTCTATCCTGATGCCAAGTATTTCAAACTATTTAAAACTTTACCACTGTAAAAACTGTTATGTTCTAGCAGGAAAATCCAGGAAGTAGTACTCTGCAATATTATCGTACTAAGGGAAAAGCCAAGTCATTTCAAAAGACCTTTCAAAACCTCATGTGTGACCACAGGACAAGGTCAGAAAAGGCCAATGACATTTCTCTGTCAGAAGGTAAGAAAACCTCAACACAATTGGGATTGTCACAGTCTGACAAAAGCCAATACACAGCAGGGGCTGAAGGCTACATGGAAATGGATTCAACACACTGTTATAGCAGAAACTCTCCAGTGTCCAACACATCCTGAGTCTAAAAACTAACATCTAATAAGCTAATATGTCTCAGAAGCTTTCATCCTGAAGCTATCTGGGGATGCTTATAATACTGAATGCTGAATACTCAGAGGATCACATTAGAAAAGTGAATACTTATTGTTTGGATCAAACTATAATCAGTTCTTTGCACGAGCACACAGAAAGCACTTGTGGACTCTCAGCCCCATCAAAAAGCCCATTACAGACCCACAGACAAAGGCGTTGCTTCATACCATGCGTGGCACATCTACTACAGAGAACCCAACTCCTGTCTCAGACCTTATGCCATCAAGCAAAAACAAGAAAAAAGAAAGGAAGACTACTCCAAAAGAGTTGACAAGAATGAGAAGATAACATTAAAGCAAGCAGTACTACTGGCTATGGCAGGAAATACCCTTGGAAGAAGTAAGTGTGGTGACTCCACTCCACTCAGCTGTTGAAAGCATTAAGCCTAGAAAAGGCCTGCATAGACACAACAGCATACTGTTAAATTCTAGGACAAAAATTAAGTAAAGCTAAAATCTTTAACACTTGAGAGACATTATCATCTCCACAAAAGAGCCACTGGAATAGCTATGCTGATCTGATGAAGCCTAATTCAGAAAAGTGCTTAAGCTCCTAAGTCTCACAAACTTCAATGGTATCCAGGCAATCGGCAAATAGTCTTGGTCAGAAAGATTCTCCTGAGTTATTTTCCCTCAGAAGCATATTATGAAAGCATCTGAAGACAGCCTGGAAGAATGTGAGCTACCTGTAAGGTAGCTCTTAAAATTCATAAAAACAATAGCCAAGGCACAAGCAGAAGCTCAGTTTTCTTGCTGCAATTTTAATGCAAGTTTCTGCAAAACATCTTTCGTTTTAGGACATTTCTACATACAGATTCTGTTTTTCAGAGATCCCATTCCTGCATTCCTTGCAAACCCAAAACACCCGCTGACATCATTAGGCAATGCATTGGCATCAGAAACACGGGACTAAGCCAACAGAGGTTGCGGGTAGCCAAAACTGCACTGGAGACAGTTTGTCCCGGTTCGGTCAAACAGCTGGGTCACAAATTGTGAACCTCCTAGGGTCCTAGCAGACCCCACTCCCCATTACTGCTGGCAGCTCTCTGAGAAGCTGATCCACCCATGCTCAGTGCAGATGGCCGTGCTTTTTCCCTCCTCAACCCTCACAAGCTAGGACCCAGCAATCCCTTCTCCTACGCTTAGGGAAGAGCTATTCCCACTCCCTGGCCCAGCCCCACTCCCATGCTCCCTGGCCCCACTCCCGGAACCAATTCATATGCAATGGGCTACACGTCCTGCTGGTGGAGAAGGGCTAGGAGGGACTGTCTTGAAAAGATTTAAAATCTTATTAATGAATACAATACGAACTTCAAAGTCCTACTGGGGAGCAGTATTTGTGTAATGGCAAGAAAGAAAAACAAATGTATCTTGAATCCTGACACTACTAAAGGCAGCAGAGGGAAACACCCAGGGAGCCAGGATTTCAATCAACAATTGATTTGAGTACCCATTCTTGTAGTGGATGGAAGGAATCTGCTTGAGAGAAACATAGGAAAGGAAACTACAGATGGAAGGAAAACAGAGATCACAAAGGCAAAGGGCAAGGGCTGAAAAAAAGCCAGAGTGAATTATAACAAAAGCAGCTAAAACTTGAAGCCATGTTAGTTAAAAAGGGGAAAAAGCTTTGTTAGTATTAGCTAAATAGGCCTCCTGTGAAGAGTCAATGAGCCACTAATTTTCTGTTATTTGTACTTTGCTTGAAGAACCTTTCTCATCCTTTTACAACCTACCATATAACCCAATGTATATAAAGTGCAGGGAAGCTGCAGATTCAGGACTAACTCTGCTTTCAATCTGGCAAAAGAATTTTGACCATTAGCTTTCAGGGAGGGAGCAAATCCAGCCCTTGAAGCAAGAAGTCTCTTCTTCACATAATCAGGGTCTGTTGCCCCCATGCAGCTGACAAAATCTTGGGAAGGTTAGCCACACCTCTGGTTCTGAACATGTTATGTACATATATCTACACATCTGACAAATCCCGATTCTTGGATTTAACGAGTCTCATCTGGCTATTTACCAGCGAAGGTTGCAGGGGTGTAACCCCTTGGACGAACCCTGGGGAAGATGAGGAATCACAAACGCAAAACTCTGTTCAGAAAACCCCTTTCACGTGGGGGGCCCACTGTAAAGCAAAATTCCTTTTCTATATTAAAGCTGGTAGTTCAAGATCAGATTGTAGAGTTGGTTTCTCTGGGCACAGTACAGCACCAGGCTTTCAACTAGAGCACAATCCTATCAAGTGAAGCAGAAACATAGAACCATGATTAATATTTTCTTTACTTTTCAGGTAATAATATTATACAGGAAGGCAATATCAGTATGACTAATATATTTAAATTAGTCTATTATAGGTCTGAGTTTTCTTTCTGCAAAACTGCAACTGAAAGCCAGGGACCAACTCTTGGTAATACTTTTTGTTTTCCCAGACAGCATTTAACTAGCACAAACCCTTCCTCAGACTTCCCGTCAGTCTCCTCAGATACTGGACGATGTTCAGAGATCGAACCCTCTGGACTACAGACATCATCTGCTGGGAGAAATCCCATGTTGTACTTTTCCTCCTATTTGACTGCTATGCAATTCAGCATCTTCTGCTACTCATTCTCTCCTCTCTGTCCTTAAGGACATTCATTTCCCTGCTTCTGTAGAGCCAGTGTACAGATACTCCAAAGAAAGAGGCCAAGGGCTCTAAACACTCTCCAATTTTCTCCATTGTACTGTTTGGCACATAAGAAAAACAACTTTTGACACTGAGTGTTTTTCAGTATGATGGGGAGAAAAGATCTGAAACTACATTTCCCATCAGGCATCACAACTTGATTTTGATGGTTCTGAAGACAGTATCATTAGTTAGCCAGTAAATTACTCTACTCAGGTTATAATAACCATTATTACAAGTGCATCAAAAATAATCACCTGAAAACTAACTAAACATAAAATCTTTACACACAAAAAAAAAAAGAAACCAAAATCAGCAAAAGTATTATCATACGTCAGCAGCCTTTTTCTGCACAGTTTTCTATGAATATATTTGATGCTTGATTTCCCATTTCAAGAACATTTTTTTTTCTTCATTGCTATATTCACTTGCAACTGAGGAATGTGAAATAGTTCCTCAAACCTCCTTGAAGTCTACAATGAATTGTGTAGCCAGACCAGATTGTTTCAAGCTTAGCTTTTAACCTTACACTTGGCTTTGGAAAAAAAAAAATAATAAAAAAAAAAACCACCTAAAAAAAACACAAACCAAAACAAACCAAAACACCAAACAGTGTTTTCTTCAATCTTTTGTTTAATTTCACAGAATTTCCAGGAACATGTAAGCCACATATCAAAACTTTGTAATTTAAAGTCCCATTTTGGGATCTGGAAGAATCTGCAGTTAATATTCATTGCAATTACAATACTTTATCATGCAGTGGAATCTGTGTTCAGTGGCATAAGAATATGGGTTTAGTTTAAGAGAACTTTTACATAGATTAAGGCAAAATGTTCATGAAGTATTTGACATTCAGAGGAAAATGGTTTTTGAATGAAGCAATAAATATAAAATTTCACCACCTCCTTTGACAGCGTATCAAATTCACCTTTGGCATCCATGACCAAGTCTGTAGCAATTCCATTGATGCCAATGGAATGAAGCTGCTGTAGAAACACTTGGGGCAGTCCTATGCCTTTTGAAATCAGTAGCAAAATTCGGACTGACTTTAGATCCCATACGTGTAGCTCACAGGCACAAAACTGCTCTTGGTTGGCCTACTAACCTTCGTGACTTCACACATGCTACGTTTCCCATTTGAAGTTTCTGAGGTAAACCCTCTGTGCTGTTGAAGGTTCCTGGCCTAAGGTATCATTTTCTTTGTTTACTGTCTGGCTGCATAGATGTCTGGCACAGATTTCAAAGTACAGTAGCTCAAAAATGTGCTCGGTGCATATGTGCATAGACTCTGTAGTGGATTGCATCACACATCCTGCATCCGAAACTAAAATCACGTAGCTAGTGTTCTCTGTATTATTCATGGTTTGCATAAAGCAGGTAATAAAATGCAGCCGTATCAGTAGCATGGCTTAGTAGTTTAACATCATCAACTAAAGTGGATTTACTCTAGAATGGCATCAAGTAAATGAGTTCAGGATATTTTTCTTTATGCGTGCAAGAAAGAAACACAAAATACTCTGAGAGATCAGCATTGTTCACCTAATCCAGTTTCCATCTGTGCCAACATTCACAGCACATACAAGAAATTCTATACTGTTTGGTTACTGAATTACATTTCCTCCAGTTTTGCAGGACACGACACAGACAAACGTTCCAAACAAATTCAAAAGCACATTAAGAAGTACCAACTTAGTCTCAACAAAACAAGTGTCTTAGAGCAGTAAGAAAACTGTTCTATAAGGTTCCAGGCAGGTCGTTTACTGTATTGGCTGGACTGGATTACACTGAACTTGCTGAAGTCAAGCAATTAAGCAATATTTAGTTTACGTAACCTAGTGATACAGAATCACACTTAAACTGCCCCAGTGAACCAAGACAGCAATGGGAAAACGCAGTGAGTTAGATTGCAGCCCGCCTTTTATATATCCTTCTCTGTCCAGCTTCAGGGGAACATTATAATTACTCCTGTCACCACAGTTTTTTTCAGGTTTTATTGCAGATTTTGTACTCCAGGCTACCATTACTTTACTAGCAGCCCTTCTAAAAGGGGTGATGCAGCCACAGCACAGCGGCAGTACTGGAGTCACAGTGAATCCAGAGTTGTGATAAACCCTCGGGACTGGTGTCCCTTCTCAGGCCTTGAATTTCTCACAGGTCATGGATGTTGGCCATTTAGATACAGTGAGAGGCAAGTTCTGGCTTGTTTGTTCCAGGCTAAACATGACAAACAGAGAAACTTCAAAGTCTTGGGAGGAACAAGCATTTCCTCCTTTACTCTGGACAGGAAGCACTGCTCTAACAAGAAAAATCTGAAAACAAGGCTAAAATCTGGCTTTTATCCACTCCCAGTGGAATCAAAAACATTATACAGTTTAAATAGCTGAATAAATTTCTTCCAATCAATTAATATCAACAACCTTGATCTTAAAGTATTACCTCATCATAGGTTATTATTACTGTAATTCAAGGACAGGCAAAAATCTGGTGTAACTTTCCATAATCTCTACTGCACATCTGAGGTTTAACAGAAACACAGTATGTGTTTGTGAGCGAACAAGCATGGATTTCTGCAGGTAGGAGGGTTATTAGTGTTCAGTTTCCTATGTTTTTTGATCAGCTGATCCTAGAGAGTATTTCTAAAGCTTGCAGTCCAATTCTGGCTCCAAAACATAGCCAGCTTGCCTTTGCTGTTTGGCAAGAAACAGCAAAATTGTGTTAACAGTTTTTTTCAAGAATACATGTTAGTAACTGCCAAATGACAGTTGTAATGACCCCGATGTGCTTCTCCCCTTAGGGCATTTTTGTTTAGAACCCAGTTGCCACCCAAGCAGCAAAAAAAACACTCTTTGCCATGAACTCTCCCATCACCCTGAGCTTTCTCCACCACCACCAGCACTATACCTTGTGAGAGTAAAGTAAGAAGCCACCTCCTGCCTAACAAAGAGCTGTTCCCACCTGGGCTATAGGCACCAGAGCATGCATTAAAGGCTCGAAGCTCAGCCTGCTGAAATCCAAGGAGTCTTTCCATTGACTTCAACAGGCTTTTGGTCAGGTCCTGAGAGTCTATTAATATGCAGTCACTCATTTTTCCCTTGTTTATGTGAAGAACCATTTCTCTGAAATCCAGGCAGAAAGACTCTAATATTTTCAGTATTGTATCAGGGCAATGGTTTAATCATAAATTAAATTAAGACGTGCCACTGTCTGCAGCCAAAAGACAGAGGCTAACTCTGACATACCACCTGTGCACTGCCTCTCTGGCTCAGCATTGACCTTGGTTGACAGGAACATGTGCCTGAAAATTGCACCCAAGAGGAAACTCATCACAAAATGAACAAGCACAGTAGAATGATAAACACCCACACTGCACAAGAAAGCTGCCAAACCCTCACAGCAGCCAGGACTCTTAACTGCATCTGGAAGGAAATATGCATGTACCAAAAGAATGGATGTGTGTATACACGCACATGTACATATGCTTTTATACACAGTTTCTTGCTCCACTTTGTGCCTGGAGTGCCATGTTTCATTTTATAATAAAATGTCTGCATAAAAATATCTTTCTGCTCACTTATGATAGAGACAAGTAAGATTATTAGTTTCCCCAGAGGGTTATGATGTCTTGCAGTGATTTAATCCTACTGATCCATTCATATACATTTTTCCCCTTAACAAGATAACTGATGTGTTTAGCTCTGAGTAGCTAGGATTTCCTTCTAATAATTTATGATTACATGCTCCCACAAGATCATCAAAGCTGTGAGAAGGCCATAAAAACCACATTTGGTAAGAAACTAATCTAACTGTGTTTCCTCTTAACTAATGGAAGAAACAATGAGTTTTAGATGTTACACGGATGACTTTCTTACACATGTGGTCTTACACAATATTCCTGCTGTGGAAGTCTACGATTGGCAGACATCTTCAAACACAAACTGAAAGCCAAAACAGTCTTTACGTGCTCAAATCTGTTCACAGGCACAGGTACTTGCACGAGGAGAACACAATGCATTCATGCAGAAATCACTTAAACCATGAAAGATCAGATGCATTCAGTGTTAACACTCCCAGAGAAACCCTTTCTGCAAAAAACGTTTGAAATAGAAGAAAGCAAGAATTGCTTTCAGTCTTTGTTGGCATACTAGGTTGTTTCTCCATCATCTTTCATCTAAAATATTTGCCATCTCCTGCCATCTGCAGACATCCATAAACCAAGATCTGTGAAGTGCAAGTCATGGGGGCAACAAAAGGAGTTGAAGGTGCTCGGTTCCACAGCATGGAAAGTGTACTTGTAGAAACACAAGCAAGACTGCAAGATTTTTTTTCTGTGTTTGCATGTCAGTTAGAGGAGGTCTGTATCGCTCATATATGAAGGAGACAAGGAAAGGAGTTGCATCTCTGGTGAAATGTATGGAGGATATTCAGCATTAAGGATAGGTGCACTTGCAATTTGCCTGTAAAAATGTCTGATAAAACTGCTTCAATTTTGAAGGCCAAATCTGACACCTCTTAGGTAGCTTTCACACTGCAAGTGCCAGCTCTGCTTAAGATGTGTGAAACCCTTGGTGTGGCTAGAAAAAGCTGTGGATCAGATCAAGCTGCAGATCCTGCAGGGTGCTGAGCCACTACAGCTCCCTCATAATCACTGGTGGGGTGCATTCTTCCTGCTTTTACCCACATGTGTGCATTACAGCATTTAGTCATGTAAATAAGGGAAGAAACAGTGGTGAGGATGCATGGTTTTGTTTTTGTTTCAAAGACTGTGCCTGCAGACTTGCCAAAGCCAGATGCTGTAACTCTGCATAGTGTTACTCTGCAAGATGGGCCAGAATCTTCCAGACTCTGGGTGTGGTGGGTGCGAGGCCGCTTCATTAGCTGTTTGAAGCTGCGTGGGTAGTTTCCATTGTGGTCTAGCAGCCATGCAGGACACACCCAAACAAGCTGGGTAAACTGCATACAGGAATTAGCCCACACTAAATTCCATGCTTCCACAGCTGGATTGCTACCCATACCCCAGCAAGCTAGCTGAAAGCGAAGTAGGTACATCTCCAGCGCAAGGAGACAGATGAAATATTCAATGGGAGCCCCTGCTTTCTGCTTCCTACAGCACAGAACAGTACCCTGATGCTGGAGAACAAGGTGTGAAATAAAGGCGACTTTAGTGAGAATCAGGAGGCAGATCTGCTCAGTGGAGAGTCCCAAAGTAGGAAAACACCAAGCTTCCATGGTTTCAACCACTAAGCTGGAAGTCTGGAAACCCTGACCTTAAAAGAAGCGACTTCCCACTGAGAGTACAGAAAACATGGAAATCCCAGTAATTTCCAGGCTTTCCAGACTTTCCATTCACCTACCAGTAAATGCCAGCTGAGAGCTTGGAAGACCTGCAACAGTCTTCCAGGCAGCCCAGAGAGCAGGGCTTCCAGAGCACCACCAATCCCATATAGCCCCACAACTGCCCTACAGAGCTGATAGTCAGTCACCTGTCAAATACCATTTTCACTGAGAAGCTGCAGGAACAAGGAAGCACATTTATTTCAGAAATTAGATGCTTGTTGTTTCCAGAATGAAATTATCTCAAAATTTCTGGTTGGCAGAAAAAGTTATTTTTATTTCCCAGATCAATTTGGACCAAAACGCCATACCCCCAAAAAAGTAAGGAAAACAAGACTTCCCATGAACCAGATATTCTGTTCTTCGGCCAATTTAAATCAGGAAAAAAGCAGAAGGCAGAAAAGGAGGCAGGAATATGTTAATCAGTGTAAGTCTTTGTGAGACCTTTATATGGCCAGACCTGTTTCTATGTAACCAGGGATGGTGATACTAGAAGGAACAACCACAATTTCTTATCTAAACCTTTATAAGCTCAGATCAAATTACCAAGGCTTAACAAGTTACACATCCACTGAACCAAGCAGTCTTTGTACACCCTCAGCCCTTAAGCAGCGCAAGACAACGTGGTTTAACATAATCATTTTTGTTACAGGATAAACCAAGTTTCATTGCCTTAAATATGCCACAGCCTAATTGTATACATACTTACCCCATTTCACCTAACTCAAGATATTCTGTGATTCTCTAGAAGGGACCTGACACATAGTGCCTCATTGAAAGAGGCAATAATTGACTTGCAGTACTATTGCTTTGCTGCTCTACTGCAACACCATTAGAGTGTATCAATTACAAGTCTTATACAACAAGCAGGAGCAGCAGCTGTTACTCTACCAGTTACTAATTAACTGAACTAATTAACTAATAATTAATTACCTTCTAGTGCTACTTACCCAACTGTTTCAGACCAAGCTTATGCCTGAACCTTTTGAGAAATCTCTTCCAACCACAAAATGGGCCACAGATCACTATCTGAGCACATCACTCCTTTTAACGTAAGGATGTGCTGCTGTGCCCAGTTTACAGATTCAGAAGGGAGTCATATTAACTAGTCCAAAAGTCATGCAGGAAATCTGTGGTTTAACAAAGTCTCAAATACAACAGACCCCTATACCCCTTTTACACACCTGAAGGTCCTCAATGATCTGTCCCTTGAGACTACAGGCTGTCTCAGTTTCCCAAGTCAGCTGTCAGGAGTATTAGCTTATAATCATTGAGAATAATGAGATTGCTCCTATTGCTGTCAACTGGAGCTTTGCAATTAATTTTAACAGGAACAGGCTCATTAGCTTCAGATTAAAGATGCCACAGTGCTGCTCTCATATTGCAAACAGAGCAGTAGGTTTGTTAGTAGTTAGAGGGACTGTGCATGTAATAGAAGCATACATATCTACAATATGTATGTTGTTGAAACAACGACAGGTTTTATTTCTGTAGCCACAGAACAACCTACAGAACCATGAAGCATCCTGCATCTAACTTCTGCCTTGTTTACCTTCTCAAGGTCTCCATTAACTTATCTCTTAGTCCATAACATTGCCAGTCTGATGTAGTTTTCAAACTGCCACCGTTTAAAAGGAAAAATTAGCCTACATCTATGGAAATTTTTCTATTCTTTTACCCTAAAATAGAGACTGGAGGAAAAGCTGTTCCAACACTAAGGTAAATATACATGAGCACTAGCTGACGCTCCTACAGGACTGTCAAACTGAAGGATCAAATATCCCATGATTTGCCATGATTAAGGACATACCCGCTTCCCAGCATGTGCTTAAGTTTTGCCAAGTCGTGAGACAGCAAACTTTAAATCTGTAACATGACTGATAGAAGTGTTATTTTTTAAAGGTTTAAAATGTTTTAGCACTAAATATTAAGTCGCTCAGAGATTGGAATATGTATGGGATCAATTTTGCACCACATTTCATCAGTCTTTTATACTGTGAAAACCAGTGGCATTACTCTGGCTTAAAACCAGTGCAATGGAATGGAGACTCATGCCTGTGGTCACTAACATGACCTAGCTGTATATACAAAAGGATATGGGAAAAAAAAATATTAAGAAAGGGTGTCAAAGCTCAAACATGTCCTAAAATGACTTTCCAGTGTAACACTATGTAAAGTCAATATTGTGCTTTGATAAACACTTTGGTAGCATTAGCTGGACATGGTCTACGAGTCCCACTTTTGATTCATCATTGGGACTACAGAATTTAAGTCCAAGTCAACAACAGAAAGTTGCACCACCTTGCCACCAAACTGTGGTGGTGCCAGCAGTAGGCCAAACTGTTTGCGTGGCATAAAGAGGTCACATGCCATCCAACGTTACAGATGGAAGTGGATTCCAGCAAAAACTCTGACATGACCCTAGCTGTTAGGCTGCGCTGTCTCCATTTCAATTCTCTCTCAGACAGTTTCTTGCTGAATCCAAGACTGTCTTTTGAGTTTTGCCCTTGGTTTATGTTCTTATAATAATTACACACAGTAAATGTCAGAGAAGATTCATGAAGGCCATGAGGAGATAGGCCAAGCAGTACAGAAGAAATTTCTGTGCTAGACAAAGCTATCAGACACAACTCATGAAGGATTGTAGTCTGGAGAAAAATGGCTTGGCAAGTAAAAATGAAGGCCATAAAGTCACAGCCTTCACTGAGAAAATTCATTTAAATCAACCAAACATGAGAAGGTCTATACTGCTGTTTGCTCCTTTGGGTTTGTTTTTCTCAGTTTAGAATCAGATCTTCCTTTGAGCTCTTTCTGCCAAACTCTTGACAAGTTTCATTTTGAAAACTGACAACGAGGAAGCTTTTAACTGTTTTTATATTAATCTACTTCAAACTCATTTTTATCTAGCTACAGGCAGGGCTTAATCAACTACAGGTTCTTTCTCTAAAGCAGGCCTCAGCTCAACTTAACCACAGTTTACACTGTGGCCTACATTACTGAATTCCAATGGCATTTAACTTTTCAAGGTCTTTCTTTAGAGTGGTAACACTGAGCTTTACATGATACACAGACAAGGGCTTAGGAAATGCCAGCTGGTTACTCCTGAAAGGATTCACTGATAGACTCCACCACCACTAATGGAAAACTGAAGGATGCACTTAGCCAGAACGATGTCAGATGTTAGGCTTTCTCACTACCCATCACACACACACACACACTAACACTTTCATGCTTACTGGGAAGCTCCTGGAAGAGCCCAATTTTGCATTCCCTGCAACCTCCCAAATTCCCCTGGATTTCACTGACAATTTTGAGTTGCACAAGCATAATTCCCTCTCCAACTAGTAACGTCTGCCAGAGCCACAAAAGGCATGACTCTCCTACAACTGTTAGCCAGAAGATTTAGCCTTTTTGAGCTCAAATTGTCAAGCTATCCTCTAGCTCTGGTAGTTCCAGGTTCAATTCCTGGTAATGATTAGGACAACGGTTACTTCACGGAGAACACAGAATCCATCTCCAAGTACTTCAAAAATCCTCAATATGGAAGGAAACCTTTAGTTTTATTTTAGTAGGCATAAATATACCGCCATACTATCTCAGGATATGACTGGGAAAAGCATTGAAAACTGATTTGTAATAGGAGATGCAGATTAATAATAAATGGTTACATAACACAAAATGGCACATAGTATTAGGAATCATTAACTGCAATAAAAAACAGATGTCACTCTGTCTGTAACAACCCTGCAAAATTCGACTTGCCTGTTACCTCTGGGATATTTTTTTACATATACACTTACATGTTAAAATTTGCAATTTCCATGGCAAAGACGAGACAAGGAGCTTTTATGTCTCAGCTTATGAGGTTTGATAATAATTTTCTAAAGTTGCCTAGGATAGAACACAAGAACTGCAAGCAGCTGACTCAAAGAATCACATAATATTATCTGTGTATGTATTTACAGCTTGTGTTTAGGAGGAAAAACACATTCAGTGAGAGAATGACATCTTTTCAAGGATTTAAACAAAAACACAAAAAAATCAGAGTGGAATTAGGGCTTACAAGCAGGAAGATATACAGCAATAATTGCATAAGAGCCTCCCTGCAAGGCTTTCTCTCCGCCACCTTTAAAAGGCATGCCGAAAAAAATACAACAGGTCACTCCTAAACATGATTTGGTTAGTAGGAAGCAAATGCCGGTAGAAAAACAGGCAATGGCTATTTCCCTGTATCACAACAGGAATAATTATTACCTTTTCTCTAAATTTAGCAGCTTTCTTGTATACCCTTTCTACAAAAATCTTGACTATACTTCCAAGTTATAATATTAACCAAATAAATCTGATTTTCTGTATTGACTTGAGGAAGCTCACTATATGAGCACATACTCTTTTCTACACTGTAGCCTAACACAGAAACTGTTTAAAATCTCAACTCTGAAAAAACTTCAGAAAGAGCTTGATTTGAATTTTCCCTGCAGTCAGTGGGACGTGCTTATCTATATTTATATGTTTGGCAGCTCCGGACCCAAAAGAGCTACAGCAGGTTCCTCTCTCCCTGTGCACATTGAGGTCTTTTCAAATCCCACCAACCATTTAGGGAACTCCAGCTCTCAGCTAAATAAAATGCTTAACATAATCTGAAGTGCACAGCCTAGCCAACTCCTGCCCTGTGAACGTATTTTCTGCCAAAGGGCATCAAAAGTCTTCGACGCATTGTAAAGTAGTAGAGAACTTCCTACCCTTTGGAAAAAATGAAGGCCAGTCCATGTGTTCACTTGGACTCACACTATCAATTGCTTGTTCCTACCTCCACAAAACCCAATCAAACTTGTATTAAGGGCCTCATACCATGTTGTAGGTCCACGCAAACCCCTCCACTCCTGTAGAACAAACCTCAGCATGTCAACTGGTGACAATCCTTGTTGTCGGGAGCAGTAAAAATCTACATATTTACTTTTTTAATCAAGCTGAAATTTATAATCTAAAGCAATAGGATGACTTGGCTTCTGTCTGCCTAGAGAAGAAAGTGCAAGCTGTTGCAGAAAAAATAACATTTACTGATGATATACAAATTTTAAGAGAGACAAGTGTGAACAAACAAAAGCTGTTTCATCAAATTCCATAATAGAGATATGCAAAGGAAATGCCAATATACATTACATTAACAAGATGCAGTTACTGGCAGGTACTTAACCCTTCCAAAATCAGTGATGCTGGAAACCATGAGGCTGGATTTCCTCATTTGCTTGCACAGTACATTCTGTTTGGTCTATCATGGGAAAATCCCCTTTTGCTCAACTCCATAGTTTATTTTGGTGCAAAATTCCCCTCAAACAGAGTGATGTGACCACCTGACCTAAGCCGTAGTGTAGTAACACACATACATACTACTCTTTCTCCTACGGCACCTTTTGCAATGTATGCTGTCCACACGCCAAAAGCTCTTTCACTGATAGATTGTTTATTGGGAAATTAGATAAACTGGCCAACTATGCGTACCAATTAAAGGTAAAACACTGATAAAAGCTGGCTAGAGGAACAGACAGGCAGGGATTTTTAATGAGAGAGAGCAAGCTTGATGTAGGGAAGAGCAGGAAAAAAGATAAAAATGCTTTTTGTAAATTAGACCAATTCAACTGGTGTATGCATACATCAGGTATTTACATGTCACCATGATAACCATAGGATCCACCAAGGAACAGTATTCCTGTAGGAGCAGAGGCCCGAACAGTCCAACAGTTTTGCATAGGGCCCTGCTGAGAAGACTGGCCAGGAAAGGTCTTAGCCGAGACACACCCCCCTCCCCACACACAAAACCTGCAGGCTGTAACGCTCTCCCTGGCAGAGCCGAGACACTTGCAAAGTGAGATGACAGCTGGGCATGGTTTTGTGGAGCCTAGCAAGGCCCACACAGGGCACTTGTGTGCCTACATCCCTTTGCAGACCTATCTGCTAGAATCTTACTCAAGTTTACACAGGCCATCTGTGTAACAGCCCAAGTGACAACGCTGGTGCACCACCGCCCACCACACCAGTCGCTGAACAACAACGCCGTCTCGCTCTTTTCGACCGCCTTCTGCCACAGCTCTCTCCACTATAAGCCACTGATTTGGAAACAAAAATCCGTGCAGGGCCATTTCTCATGGAAAGCAGAATTAAACATCCTGGGCACCAAGCTGAAAGGGAGTGGGGGTCTGAGAGGCAGATGCCCCAGCAGGAACAAACTGGGTAGAAAGCCGCTGCCTCAAGTGCATTTTGAAAAGCTTACATATTGCACGATTCCTTAGCTACTCCACACTGCGCTTCTGTACACTGCACTATATAATCTCCCAGTGCAGTAGGTGGGCTGGCTATTTTTAAAGTGCTTTGGATGAGTTTAGGCTGATTATCATGCCTCTTTGATTTTCCTCCTTTTTGCCAAAGAGACTGAGTTTTGCCTCAGAAATAAATACATCTGGCAAAAGAAAACAAAGTCAGGCTTTATATAAAATTTACAGTGAACATAAAATTAAGTCTAAGTACAAGACAAATCATTTTGATAAGTGGTTAATAAGTTAATAAAGATACTATTCATCAACCCACTGGAGCTGAACATTATAGTGATTTATAATTCTCTGGAATGTTTTTTACTGGTGTATTTATAACTGCTTACACCACATGGTCCTCACATGGCTAACAAGCTCTGCAGGAGCTGTTTGTTATTTAGGAAAAACACATTAATGAAATCTTCACATAAAGTGACGAGACAATATATTGTAAGATACTACATTTTATAATCCATACATGAAAAAAAGTAGTTACCAGACCATTCTTTAAGTAACTGTTAACATATTAAGCCAGCAGCAGTGGTTCATGAATATTAAATAAACAAGAAAGTAAAGGCTTGCAATAGAAAACTCTTCTATTGCTGTCAAAAGTGGAACCTAGTGAGCTACAAGGCACTAAGAAATGCATGCTGCTGAATCCATTCTCAGGTTAAAGAGTTTGAAGCTCAGCCTCGGAAAGGGTTTGGATAATAAAGCATCTCATTAATTGTTCCTGGCAAAGGTAAGAGAAGGATGTGCTACGCACTCTCTGTGTGCTTTGTCGTGTAGTTGGTAACAGTGCTGCTCTCTGCTAGGCCCAAGTGGCTACAGGAGGACCTCACCACTCCCTAAGGCAGGCACTCAGCATTCAGGTGGCACTCACAGCGGCTGCAAGAGAAGGGTTATGAACTCTTGCACTTCCACAACTCAATTTCAAACAGACTTTCAGTGCCAAGAGTCTTGCACAAAAGCTTGGTTACAGATTAGGAAAATGAATAGGAAAATAATGCAGTTGCTCCCGTGTCAAAATTTAACTGAACTCTACATATATCCCCAAGGTCCTACAATTCACATCCAAACACAGACTTAGACACATAGGAATAAGGCAATTTTAAGACAGAGAGAATTTCTAGAAGAGCATTGTTTGAGCTTTATTGACTCTATTGACTTTGTTGTGATTTAGAAAGACAAACTAAATGGCCAACTTATCCTGGAAAGCATCAGACGCTTTTTCACAAGTGACTGTGATCTGGTTAGCAGGACACAAGAGTGGACTCTGCACAGCTATACTGCATGCACCCTCTGGGTCTGAACTCGGGGCTTGACCCAACAGACTTACTGCTCCTGTGTACAGATTCAGATATTTACTGTCCTCCTTGCGTCTCCCTCTCTTCTTTTCAGACCAAACACTAGCTGTATGAACAGTTTTCCCCAGTTTCATCTAGACAGCTTGACTTTGAACTGGAACAGAGCAGGGGAGACCTCCTTGCGCAGCATCCCCCAAGCTTTACTCATACAGCAACTTCTGTCACCACCTCTTTGCACTAAATAGAGACCCCTGAACAAACTCACCTTCGTACACTAGCTCACCCCAGGAGCCCGGGGAGGCTGCAGAATCATCAGTAAGAAAACCCATAGCCCACGGTCTGACAAACTGTGTGGACCAGTAAGTTACGACACAAGCCCAACTGAAGTTTGAACAAAGTGCAGCTACAGACAACCCCTCTGTTCTGTTCCTGGATCAGATAATGAGTTGTTTGTGATTCTGGACACTTTGTTTGTTTTGCATCTCTTTCTGAGACCCTCTTCGTCTGACCTGTGTGTACTCCCACAAGGTGTACCTGGACATATTTCTCACAATGAGTGCTACATCAGTGATTTAGTGCATTAGAGAGCTGCTTTTTAACTTCAGATTTACCCTTGTACTTGGAGTCCTCCGGCATGTACTTCAATGCACCACTGGTACATAGTAAGCAGTTTTCCTCATGGTGGATCCAAGGGTGATGTTGCAGGGTACCATCTAAAGCACCTCACTTGCAATGTGAGTGGTCCAGCACTGCTTCTCCTCTACACACACACGGCGCATCCCTAAGACCTGCAGCCGCTGATAAAGGTGCAATGCTGACCCACAGTTCCAGAACCACAAGGGATCATGCCCAGCCAAACCCCTCTTTGCATCACAAATACAGTCTATATGTTTATACAGTGCTTGGAGCATTCTGATATAATTCTGTATCATTTTGCAGAGTTGCAAAGTCCTCCAGGACTGCAGAAAATCTCTGGAGAAATGGAAAAGAGCAGAATGGGAGGTAGAAAAATAGAAAAATTACTGGCGGTCGTCTGTGAACTTCATGAACCTATTACAGAAACCCCAGATGCAAAATGCAATATAGAGCTAAATTCCAGCACCCATTACTCACCCTGCTTTTGCAACATGAGTAAGTCATGCACGGAATAAGATACTGCCCTGCATGAGACATCCAGTATAACCTGGACCACACTGCATGAGGGATTTTCTGTCCCAAAAGCACAGAAAAAATAAGTGGAAAAAAAAGTAGAAAAAGATGACAAAATGTGTAAGTTTAGGTCAACAAATTATCCAAAAGACAACGTATGAGTTGCAGTTACACATATATACCCTGAACTCTGATTTCAGAGTAGATACACGTACCATGTTCTTGTCAGGCACTTGCCTACGGGTAGATGATTTTGCTGGGCATTAAATACCCTCTGAGGGGGAGGAGGGAGGTCAGATATTTTTTATCATCCTTAAACTTAATCAAATTTCTTTCCAACTTTGTTCTAGCTCCAGCTTAGTTTCATCCAAGATTCCCTCTAAATGTACCCGACCCAACATGTGGGCTAGGCAGGCTTTAGGAAAAGGAAAGAAACAAATTAAGAGATTGCCTCTTGCTTTTTCGTTCTCTCTCTACTTCTTCAATCTTTCACTGTTGCACATAGATTGAAAGTTGCTTTCCCGCAGAGAAATGCAGGGCATGTTAAATAAGGGGCCATTTAATCAAACCACAATCTCTGAACACTGCTTTCTGCATGGTCAATGGTCCAGTCTCTTCCTGTCCCATGCCACCACCAGTCACTCTGTTGCAAAGCCTCACATTTCCTATCTTCCTTCTCTGCTCTCCAAACACCCTCTCCTTCCCCTTTTCCTCTTTCACTTGCTTCTTTTGCTCCTCCTATACGCACAATGACATACCACTGTGCTATCATACTCCAACTCTCGAAATTTTGTATCAAAATTAAAAAGCCAAGTAACCATGACTGATGATAGAGGAGGTAGGACTTCAAGCACCATGCACTAAGGAAGCAAAAATGTCTATACTGGGCTAATGCAACCTCTTCTGTGCTGACAACAAGCGAGCACTTACGAAAAAAAAAAAAGTGAAAACATCAGGTTAGGGATTGCTCCAAACAATGTAAGTCCTTACAATTTTTGTCTTTTAGTGGTCTGGGGATTTCCAGTGTGGCAGCAGGCATCCAGACTACTATACTCTGTATCTATACATTCATTTCCTCAATTAATTTTTCAGCACCCTCTCATTCTTGTATTTGTGAGAAAGTGATTTGTCACAGCACTAGCAAAACTAGCCAGCTGCAACAAGGCTTTTACCATCCCATACCAGGGTAACTTCAATAAGTAGTTGTCACACCTTGCCCCAACACAGCCACCAATGCCCCACAAGGTTTCTACAGTTCATCTACTGTCCATGCTGACTCTTCATACTCTTCAGGCTAGTCAACCCTGCTTCTTAGAGCTATTTAACTACTTAGCAGGAACCAGCCACAGCTGCACCTTATCCACATCAGCCAACCCACCGCCACTGAAGCCAGCCCACAGCTGTATGTTATCAATGCTAATTAACCCAACTTCATTCCTCTACAGTGATTAATTGCTGTTTGAATCTTTTTACAGAACTAATACGCAGTGCTTCCACTAGCATCCTGTATGACTGCTGCCATGCTACATCCAGTCCATATAGCCATAAAGCTTTGTTTCACATCCAATCAGTAATCGCAGGCTGGTATTATCCTCCACAATCAAAACAAAACAACTATTGTTATATCACATCTGTTTTCTAGCTTCCAGCAAGTGTTTAAGAGCAGCTCTGGAACCATACACGTTTCACAAAATACCTTTTCCAATTCATCACACTGTAGTGCCAGTGGTCATATAGCGCAAATTAACTCGTAGGTTTTTGGATGTAAGCCTGACAGCAAATGCCAGCCCCTGATTTTCCACAGCCCAGAGTACACACATTCACAAACGGTTGTAACACTTACAATAACACTTTGTTAAATGCCAAATCTAAAAAGAGGGTTCATGTTGCCTTAAGAAGATAGATGAACAAGGTAGTCGCTGTAGTAGTGTTAGCCTACTTTTCAAGAGTTACTGGACAACATGATATATTCATAAGCAGAACACAGCTCATACGCAACTCAGGAAACATGATTTTCAAGATTCAACAAATTTGAATAAAACCCCTTAGGGTCCTTTCAGGTTTTGTTGACAATTTTTCAAGAATTTGTGTAGCTTCTGCAGCTGCATATCATAGGATTTCCAGAACGGGTTGACTCAGACACACCCAAGTATTCTTGTACAGTTCTGTTATTTGCAAGGTGCTCCACGAAAAGGGACAGTTATGATTTGGCTATACTCATTACTTTGTTTTAATTGTCTTCACATACTTTCACAGATCTTGGTCTTGATACTGCTGGGCTTCCTAGCAACATGAAGAAACTTAAGACTTGATCCTTCAAAGAATTCACAACCCCAACCCAAAGAGTCCCACTGATCTAGTGAATTTTGAATCAGGTTAAACACACAGAACACTATCAAGTGCAACAGTAAAACCCAAAACTGAACTAGAGGGATAATATGGTCTGTCTCTATTCTTGTGACTTTCTACCTTCATAGAGGGTGAAATTCTGACCTCAAGTAACATCACTGACTAACCTATGGAAGATTTCACCGATAACGTTTCACTAATACATAGGCCTTACAAGTTAATTCACTTATGCTGTTATTTCTAATTTGAGAGCAAGCTGCCTAGAAACTTGTCAGAATGTTTACTCCTTAAAAATAATTCTCAAAAGAAGGAAGCGAGGGCTGCAGAATACTGAATGTATGAACTCAAAGGCTTAAGCGGTCAGTTTCAATTTTTCATATATCTGATGCAATTTTCTTAATGGTTGCAGCATAATTCTAAATTACTAACAGGGCATTTGTCTCTTTCATTTCTTTTCTTTCCTTCTTTTTCTTTTAAATATGCAGCTGCAAATTAATGCAAACTCATTCAGTGATACCCAGGAGAAAACTTCTATTTTGTAAAGTGAACACTGTGCTTTCGGGACTTCTCTGAAAACTTTTAACAATGTTCTGCCCTTGGGCCTTTCCATCCTCCAATCCCTAGCTTGAAAGCTCGCATTCTCACTAGCCATCCCTTTTTAAATATACTTCTGTAAAACTGCATTGAAGTGAAAAATGTCCACGAGGACCTCTGCTTTATTATTTTAAATAGCAAAGGTAGCTCTCCTGCCTTGATCGTGGCATCTTATACATTTATTTTTTTTTTTGCCAAAAATAGCAATAAAACAGACCAATTCCCAGCTTCCTATGTTACAGCCAACAAACTGATTACATTATTGCTAGATAACATCACTTCTTTGGAATTAGGCTGCTAGCTGAGGTCTTATTATAGTAGTGAGTTCACACTGCCACAGTTAGCAATGTCAGCATTTCTATTATAATAGCCTCTTCCTACTACTACTCTTTTTTTCTCAAAGGACTGAAATCTGGACTTAAAAATTAACTTAAGGTTGAAGCACTGACAACATAATCCCCATCCATAAGTCCACAGTTTATCATTTTAGCACATTTATGACAAGTAGCTTTGAAGCGTTCCCAAGCACGGGCCCAGTCATGCCTTCTTCCTACATCCAAAACCGGAGCGTGTACCCAGAGAACGGAGCGCTCATTCCCACTCCCTTCGCAGCTGGCGTTTCTTGATAAAGCAGCTTTTAACAATCTCTTACTTTAGGGAGTAAACTCTTAATATTAAATCTCTTAAGTCTGGGGAGCCACTGCTTTCAAAAGGGCGCATCCAGCCGACAGGGTGGACTGGAAGATGAGTGTCGCCACAGCCTCACGTCTAAAATCCCTGTCACACCCTGGACACCACGCACGAAATGTGGCTCTCCAAGTGCTGCTGGCGCAGAGCTGCATGGCGCGGAGGGTCGGAAAAGGCCCCACCTGGGCCCGCCGAGCCCGGCTGCACGCTCGCCAGGGAGGCAACTGCCACTTGGCCTTGCTGGGACATGCCACCGGGCCCCCACGGCAGCCACATGCGGCAGGACCCCCGCAGATGCGCCGTTGCGGCACACCGGTGCTCCCGGCGCTCTGCCGGCGGGGCCCTTTCCCTGTGCTTGCCCGCCTTTCCCGGTGCTTGCCCGCCTTTCCCGCCCCCTCCCCGCCGCTCCGCTGGCTCCCGGCCGCCCTCGCCTCGCCCGAGCGAACGCCGGCGGCACGCCGCGGGGCGGGCTCCCGGGGACCACGGCGGGAGGAGGGCCCCGGCCCGCGGGTGTCGCCCTGGGTGCCTGGCGCCCGCGGCAGGGACACAAGGGACGCCCCCCCCCCCGCACCCGACGGTCACTTACGTTGGGGGCGGGTGCCGCCGGGAGCGCTGGCGGCCGCGGGGCCGGACCCCGGCCCGCCTCCGACGGGGGTGCCGGCCCGGCAAGGGGGGGGGCGGGGGGGGGCGGCCTCCCGTTCGGTGTCGGAAGGGTGAATATTTGCCGGTAAACCGGGCGTTTATTCCACTTGGCAGAAGCAGAGGGGCCGGGGCAAAGGGGGGGGGGGCTCCGTGCCCGGGGAAGGGGGCGAGGAACGGCCGCGACGTGCCCGCTCTCCGCTTGCCCGGCGGATCCGCTGCCCGGCGGCTGCCGCGGGCCGCCGTGAGTTACCCCCGGCCGCGGCAGCGGCAGCCTCGCCGCGGCGTTGGCAGCTAGACGAGCCGCGGCGCGGAGCTGCCGCTGTCCTCGGATGAACCCGGCGGGGCTGCCAGCGCCAGCCGAGTGCGCGCAAGGCGAGAGCCGGGGCTCTGCCGGCGCGGCGGCGTGCGACACCCCCTCGGCGGGGCTGGCGGAGACGGGGCGGGGGGCGGGAGGGGGGGGGCGAGCCCCTCGGCGGCCAGGCCGGAAAGGTAAGCGTGGGACAGGAAAGCTGCGGCGGGGGCACGGTCACAAAAAGGGCACGGGGCGGGGGGGGAGAGGCGCTGCCCCCCGAGGAGGCGGCGGCGGCGGCGGCCCGGGGCGCGGGGAAGGGTCGGCGCGGCCGGGCCCTCCGCCCCGAGGAGGCGGGAGGGTGGGCGAGCGCCCCTCCGCGCCGGGCAGGGCGGAGGAGGCTGCCGACAGCGGGGGTGCTCATCGGAGCGAATGGCAACCACCACCCCCCTCGGCCCTGCCTTGTTGAAAAAATAAAGCAACAGCAGCCTCTGCCCCGCGGGGCAGGGATCCGGCTCCTCCGGGGCGAAAGGTGTGCCGCTGCACCACCGCCTTATCTCCCCGCTCCCGGCCGCGGAAACCGGGGCAGCAGCTGGCAGCTGCCGGCGATGTCTCGAAAGCCGCGGGCAAGGTCACGGCCGCCCCCGCTCCTCGCAGTGCCCAGCGCCGCCGCCGCGCTGCCACCGGCGTGTCCCCGCGGCGGCGTAACCCGGGGAGGGCTCGTCGCCAGCGGCTTCCTGCGCTCCCACCTGTCACGCTTAGTTTTTCTCTGTGCCTTTGCTCTCCGCCCTCCCCATCCCCGCCAGCTGGAGCGGGCGGGTCCCTAAAGACGGGGCAGGTCGCCCCACGCGAAAGCATGGAATGTTCGAACCCCGGGAAGACCCCATGTGCCCTCCGCCCCCGCCCCGGCGGCCCCGGAGCCGCGCTCCTCCCGGGGCGCCCGGCGAGCCCTGCCCGGCGGCCGGCCTGCGGCGGGGCGGGGGCCGCGCTCCCCCCGGGGCGCCGCGCGGGGGGCGAGATGCCGCCGGGGAAGCGCTCGGCATCGGGGGGAGGCGACCCGGGAAAGGGCTTTTAAGGAAACTCTCCCTCGCAGGGGGGGAGGGGGGGGAACGGGGGAGCGAGGGTGGACGGAGCCCCGCTTTGCCCCGGGAGGGAGAGCCCTGCGAGCACACGCGGAGCAGGTCGTCGCGGTGCAGCAGGTGCCTCCAGACCCCTTCGCTTATTGCCTGCTCCGTGCCCTGAGAACGGCGCCCGGGAGAGCCCAGGGACACCACCTTAATAGCCGTAATAATTAAAAACAACAACAAAAACCCCCTTCTGCCTGGCCTTAATGATCCTTTACACACATTCCCCGCCCGCTCCCTCCCCCGTCCCCCCAGTGAAGGGCACTGATTATTCGCACTCCTCGGCTCGCCGAAAGCGCAGCCTGATGAAAGGACTTTATCCTCGAGTGACTCCATCGCTCGCTCCTCCTCCTCTCCCCAGCCCGCCGGCCGCCTCGCTTCGCTCTCAGCCCTAATTGGGCTCTTGCTAATATGATTAAAGCCCAGTTAAATGTTTCTTGATAAATCTTGTCAAGAGAGGATCCCGTCCCCCCCCGTCTCTCCCGTCCCCCCCTCCTCGCTGTTGGTTGTCAGAAGCCCGGTTACAGACAGGACATGCCCGGCTCCTGCTGTTCATGCTCTGGTGGGAAGCTGGCATTTCACAATTGTTCCTTTAACAGGGTTGTTTTGGAGCCGGTCCTGGGGATTGTTCCTCTTCAGGCCGGGCTTGCTGATAAGAACCGCCCGTGGCTTTTATGTAACACGTTAGGAGTTGGTCCTGCTCCCAAAATCGCACTGTTTCTTTAGCCTTTTATTTCATCCCCCCGCCCTCCCCCCGCCCCGCTCCAGCCGCTGAGCTCTTAGTAGCCGGTTCCCGGAAAGGCTCTCGCTGGACGCGAGCCGGCCAGGCACGACGGCCCGCGGCAAAGCCGCGCAGGTCCCGGCGGAGCTGCGCGGGGGCGCAAGGTGCGCCCCAGGGCGGCCCGCCCGCGCACAGCGCTGCGACGCGGTGTCCCGGCCCCCGCCGCCCCCCTTTCCCGGGAAAAGCCCCTCTTCCTCGGCTCCGCTCCCCGCTCCGGGAGCGCTCGGGGGAGGCTCTCCCGCTGCTGCCGCCGCTGTGCCCGGCGCCCCGCAGGTGCTGTGGCAGCGCTTCTCGCAGCGAGCGCGCTCCCTGACCTTAACCTGCAGCTGTTTTGTGGTTTCAGTGTCACCGGGCTCGGGGGCCAACCCCCACCCCGGCCCCGTTACCACTCGGGGCTCGGGGGCTGACCCCCAGCCCGGCCCCGTTATCACTCGGGGCATCTGGCTGCACTGTGGGCATTAGGAACCGGCGGGCGGGGTTGGAGGGCGGGGGTGGCTCCGCGGGCGCCGGGCCCCCTGCGGGCGGCCGGGACTGGGGGCGCTGCGCCCGGGCGGGCGGGGAGCTGGGCTCGCCCCGCTGTTTCAGGGGTGCTCGTTGGCGAAGCTGTTGGCTCGCTCCTTTTTCGGTTTTCAGTTTTCTTTGGGGGTACCGAGCTTCGGCCCGTGCTTTTCGAGGGCGTCTGGTGGTTGTTGCTTCAGCCTTACTGGGCTGGGGGGTGTCGTTGTTTGGGGGGGTGGGGGGAGCTCTTTCCGCCCCCGTCGAGCCAAGTGTAGCCGCGGACTGGAAGCTCTTCGGTCCGGGGCTGGAGGCGGCATTTCCCGATGGCCCACCGGGCCCCGGGCTCCAGCCCCTGCCCCTCCGCCGCAGCCCGTGGCCCGCGCGGGGGCAGAGCGCTGCTACCGCACCGCGCTCCCACGGGGGACACGCACCGGCCCCACCCGCGGGCAGAGGGGGCGCAGGCCGCCGAGAAGCACGGACCCACAGCCCCGCTCTCCCACCCCGGGCAGGGCGAGGTGCCCCCGAATCCCCCCTGCTCGCCACCGTCGCAGCCCGTAGGCTGCTCCTCCCCGTGCCCGGGGCTCGGCCGGGAGCAGGCGGCAGCGCTGCCCACCCGCCCTGGGGGCCGCGGTGCGGAACGGGGCGGCCTGCGGGAGGCGGCAGGGGAAAAAGGTCAGATCCAAACAAACGAAAAACCACCCGCAGCCCGGGGGAGCGCCGCTCCAGCGGAGGCGCCCGCCCCCTGCGCAGGGGGAAGCCCGAGCCAGGGGGCAGAAGGCGGCTCTGCCTCCCCGGCCAGCCCCGCTGCGGCCCGGCCGCTCCGCGCTGCCCCCGCCGGCGGGGCTCGGGGGCGCGGTGCTGCGCCCGGCGGGGCGGGCAGGGACCTGCGTCCCGCCGCGGGCCCGGGGGGTCCCCGGTGGTTCGCCCCTGCGGAGCGTCGGCTCCCTGGGGCGAGGTCTCAGCCGCGGTTTGAGGGTGGCTCCCTCTCCCCTCCCCTTTCCTCCCTCCCTCCCCTGTGTGCCGTGCCCCCCCCCCGGGCGGGGTGTGCGTCTGGGTTTGCGCGAGACCACAAGAGCCGCGGCCCTTTCGCCCTGGGGCTGTTGATTTACCCGAGGAGAGTCCCAAATAAGAAGCTGTTTGTGCTCTAGCTGGAACACTGGAGGCTTTCTAAGAATGGTGCTTTTCTTACTTGGTGGGGTTTTTTTTTAATTTTATTTTATTTTTATTGGTACATCAAACCAGCCTACAGCGTTGCTGGCATCTTTCCACCAGGTGTCTGGAGCTCAGAGGAAAATTCAAATGAATCTTAAAATTATGAGACAGTTTCCCTCCCCTCCTCCCAAATAAAATAATTATAAGAGAAAGAATTGGTTCAAACTGTCCAGGAAGGGATTAAACTAGAAACAGAAAAGCTGCTTCACCCCACCAGAGTGGTAAGGACCCAGAAAGGCCTTCCACAGGCAGGAGGGAATGAAAGCCGCTGGAAGATGGAATTGGACTGGTTTGTGAACCAGCTTCTGAGATGTGGTGGTTACCACCCACAGCAAGGGACTTGACCCCATGATCCCAAACATCCCTTCTAATCCTCTTCCTATAAAATAATAATGTGCCTTTCTGTACACTGAAGGCACCTCCAAGTACATTGCACACAAAGTATTCTGCTTCACAGCACTGTTGTAGGTATGGGTCCATATTCCCATTCTGCAGCAGAGTTAACTGGTTTGCTCCAGGGGTCACACCTGGAGCTGGGGACACTCGCTGGGTTGTGGCACCCAGAGCTCACATCACCACCAGGAACTGCTCTGCTCGCTGAGAGCCCAAATGAGACCGATGCTGTCAGAAACGGTGAGAAAGCTACCTGCAAATACAAGGGGGCTGCTTTGCAGGATCCAGGAAATACCAATTCTGGATGTTGTTTTAAAACTAAGTATACAGCATAAGGAAACATACCTGGAACTGGCAGGTTTAGGGCTTAGACTCTGAGTGTTTGATTATTATAATTATTTAACTAAGCTCCATTTAGTCTTGATAAGTAGCTCCTGTTACTTTTAAAGGAATCTTGCTGAATTTACTGAAAGATTTCCTGCTCACCTGACTTACAAAAGCAATTGTTTTCTTTCTGAATAAATGGGGAGGACTGGCTGATCCTCATGCTTTCGATGTAGACAGAAAAACCTGGACTCCAACCTACTTGCTTTTCTTATGCAAATCTTCTCACAGGATTAGAAGGGAAAGTAAACAGCAGTCCAGCCTTAAGATCTTTTTCTTTTTACAGGCAGCCTGTTGTATAAATCTGAAACAGAAACTGTTTTCATTTGAAGATCAAATAGAAGTTATCTAGTGAAGCTGACAAACAGGGGCAGAATTATCTGTTTGCATTTTTGGGAAATGGATAGCTCTGGTTTTGTTTCAAAGCAAGTAACTTTTAAATAATATTTAACGAAATAATTGACCTTGATGTTTAAACTACAACTTCCTTCACGTCATTAAGCCCACTGTTTTTTAAAAAAAACATTTAGTATCTGAACTCTGGCGTTCATTCTGCTAATCTCATAATAACATTTGTTTCTTGTGGAATTTTGTTTGATGAACTCATCGGTGAAAGAGGAGAGAAGGAGTTCAGAACAACACGAGGTTTACAGCTCATTTACATTTTTTCTCCCTGAAAAATAGCAAAAAAAAAACATAGTAAAAAAAAAATCCATATGCACAGTGACTATTCAGGAATAGTTTTTCAAATGGAAGGAACAAGAAGAAGCTTTACAGCTCTACTGGAACCCTTGGGACAAACTGTGTTCTTTCAACATATATTCTGATTTCTAAAACATATTGCAATCCTTGACTACAAAAAATGATTTTGTGGCATTTGTCCTCATGATAATTAGGGTCTGAGTCTGCTTTTGAAATGTGAGAGAAATGGAACTAACTCCGTAAAGTGTGTCTATCACACAAAGCTTTTAGGACAGCCTGACTTACTATATCCTGCTCTTTGTTCTACTGACAGATTTCCAAATGCAGAAAGCAGCACATATCTGGGGGCTGCTATTATCTAAGCTAAATATGTACATTTTGGATCAGTTCTATTTTATTTGAATACTCACAACTTCTGCTTGCGGATCTTAAGCCTGAAAGGATTGCAGAGATGTGCATTTTATTAGCTATCCATCAGTCTTTGTACATGGACAAAGGTGCATAAACATACACATGTACTAGTCTTTCTGCTCTGCAAGAGTCCAGAAAATTAAATGCAAAATTATTTCAAAGAAAAACAAACAAGCAACCAAACAATATACACATTACTATACAAGAAAGCAGGCAAACAAACAAGGTGGGGGGAAATAAAAGCAATAAATGAACATGCAGGGTTTAGCTTAATTTTTATTTGGCTGTAAATCAAAAATATCATGCCAGCAGTGGATTTTTTTTTTTTTTTTGTAAGTTATGTGATCATTCATTTACAAAACACTGGTATCTACCTAAACACTGCTGTGTACGCTGCACGGCGTGTACTCATACAGAAATGAAAGCTCTTCCTTTATCCCTGCTGGCACATACTCTTTCTCTCCAATGAATTCCTACTTCCAGTATTTGCATGTATAAGGAATTGTTGCTTTACTCCCACCAAAGGACACGTAGCTAACATTTCCACTGATTAACAATGTTTGAATTCCCTCCCCAGTACACAAACAGTCAGCTCAATAATGATTGCAGGCCCAGGATCTAGAGAGCGTGGCAGTGTTACACAACTGGAGATGTGACGTTATCTGGCAATCTGAGCAGGGTCACGTTGATCATGGGACAATACAAACTCCATGTCAGCCATCGTGTTGATGCAGGTTGTCTCAGCTTCACACAAATGTCAGGCAGTGCAGGCGAGCACAAATTAAGTGCCAGAGTCAACTCCTGTCTCAGCATTATCCTCTGTCTTTTCCTCCCCTATGGCAGAATTGGCACCTCAGAGCATCCTGGTGCAGTCCCTCAAGGTCCCATCCAGCTCTTCAGCCCCACACAGGAGGTACCAGCTGACTGACTGGCTAATCAGCTGTGTCTGACACAGGGGCAGCACCGGCACCAGGAGAGATGATGTGTGTCTACAAGAGGCATAGCTACCAGGCAGTTTCTGTTACCCCCTTACTACAATGCCATGCTGTGCCTCAACACTAGCAAGTGAAGTGAGGAGGCACCCCCTTCCCTGTGGAGCGATTGTGCAGTTCCTCTGTCCACACTGGCTGCCTCTGTGCCTGCCAAGCTATATTTTTACCACTTAATATTTATGCTTATGCAACTACTGCTCTTCAGTTTTACATGGAACCTTGACACGGCCCCTGGGGATGGCCTTTCTTGACCTGAGATGCTATAGATGTTCCAACAGAGTAGCAGTTGTTGTTCACCTGTAGTTACTTGCAGAAGCTGCTGGCCCTACATTTTTATTGTTTTTTTTTTTAAATTATGAGTGTCCTGGTTTCAGCTGGGATGGAGCTAACCAGGAAAACGCAGTACAGTAACTCTTGCTGGTGAATTGGGTGCTGTCCGTGCTAGAAGTCACATCAGACCTATGACCTGTGTGTTTTATGATATGCAGCTGACACCCAGACGATGTGTCTTCCCCCAACAGCTGAACAAAGCTGCAACATACTGGCAGTGACAGGAGATGGCATTTCAGTCATACCGGGTGGACATGCTTGTCCCATCTTCTGTTACTCTGATGGTGGTTTCTGAGGAACCCACCTGGCATATTGCCTCAGCCCAGGGACTAAACCACATCTCCTCGGCACAGATTTTAAACAGGGAGCTGTGCAAAACCAGGCTTCTCTGTGAGACTGAATACACAGCTCCTCCCTGCTCCCCTGAGGATGATTTACCTTGAGATTGTGCTGGACCCTGGGAAATTCTTTTACCTCAGTACTCATGTCAACTGTCCTCTCACCAGTTTAGGGAGCCAGAACCAGTGACTTTGTCCTAAATTTCATTAGTTTCTGGTTGCCTTGCTTTAGAATCTTCTGTCCTAAAACCCTCTTCCTATCAGGTGTGGGTATTCTTTGTATCATCTGCTGAACTGGTATGGAGCATTTCTGCACACCGCAAAACAGCCACTGAATATTTCCACCTGTACATCTGTGCCAAATTCAGTGGTTCTTACAGAGATCATGTCAGTCAACTTGTAAAGCTCTTCGGGGTCTGTAGGTAACATGCTATGCAAATGCATCTGTCTACTGCTGCTTCCCTGAGCTTAAACAATGTATGTCTGGATACATTTCCTTACCCTTTTCTCCAAATATACCTCTGGCTCTGTCAGAGCGCCCTGGGGAAGCTGAAACCATGATGAAGGCTCTAGCGGTGTGAATACATACAGGATTAAGGCTGCTAGCCGGTGTGGCATGTCACTTCTGCCTGTGACTTACTAAAGCAGAAGAGTCTTGTGGCTGACATGTCCTCCACTTCACTGGGTTACATGACACATGCCAGAAAATGTGTCAACCCACTCCCCATCTCCTCAGCGTTATTAGCTGAGGGAAAGAAACACAGCCACAGAACATGCACACAACTTTGACAGGTTCTGCCTAATCCACCCACATAATGACATTTCTTATGCTAAGTGCCAGAGCGGTGTAGGGAGGCCACTGCCTGTACCAGCTGCTGGCAAGTCAAAGTTAGTTTCATGGTTATGTTTAAGAGATAGCCTGACGTTACGTTAAGAAGTCTTTGTCTCCTGTGGTGCAGCGCTCAGAGAATGACATCAAAAGCCTTCCTAATTCACCCCCTGGGTCATTTGATTATAGGCATGGCACAGAGCCGTGCTGCCCCAGGAGACTATGAGTCACAACGACATCCATGACTATCCTCTTATTCCACAGAAGGAAGTAATGTGCTTTGAGCATAAAACAACCAGGAGCAGATTACATCCTTCCTCGTGTCAGCTTAGCCCTGCTGGCTCCAGGGCAGGCACTGTAGAGGCAAGAGCAGCCTCTGGTTTCCCAGCCTTGCTCCTCCCCACCCCTACCTCAGGGAAGCTGTTCCTCCCCGTGCTGGGACATGGCGCGTGGGCAAACCGCACGAGAGGGTTTTGCTCAGCCAGGCAAGGAAGAGGACGTTCTGGCTCTCTTCTCCAATGTGGTACAGAGTTATGTCACATGGTGAAACATCCATCCCTCCTCCAATGGGCCAGGCGTATCTGGTCATGAGGATGCTGTGTGTTCTCCATCCCTTGGCATTTGTCCTTGCAATTACTCTATCTGTTTCTGATTTATTTATTTTCAGGCAGTCTTCTGCACCCTTGCTCCCTCACTTGGGCACATGGGGCAAACCACAGACTTGCCCTTAAACTACACAGAGAAATAAAATCAGAAACAGACTAACCACAAGAATCAATAGCAAGGGGCAGAAAACACATGATTGGATACTGCAGTTCCCTTCAGAGATCCATCTGCCTCAAAATGTGATGTAACTAGGCTCACGTACCACATCTGCAAAGGGAGTAATAGACCCCTCTTCGTAACCTGACTCGCAGGGTAAAACTGTGCTAGCTCAGGGAAGCCAAGGCATGTTTAAAAATCATTTCTAAGGAAGAAAAAGAAGTCCAGTTTGTGTCCACAGAACTAAGGCAATTGCTTTCAAGTCTGACGTGACTCCTGTTAGTGTTATTGTTGCTTCCTAGAATTTAGGCTTGAATTTGGCAGAAGCCAAGGAGCAAAGGCATACACAGAACCACTTGTGAGAATCAGTGTGTCTGTGTGCATGGGCCAATTCTTTCCTGAATAAACACCAGTGCCTGGACTTCTGGGTAATGTGGCAATGTTAAGATGGCAGTCAGACTTGTGCAGGCTCATACCCATGAGGCAAGAATTTTTAAGGGTGCAATTTACCTTTTTTCCTACAAATAAACACAACCAGATAATGAACCACACTTTCCAGTGCCATTAAAATAAATACATTATATTCTGTAACTGTTCCTCGTTTGTCTCCCAAAAGTAGCATCATTGCCTGGGAGGGAGTATCAAGACATTAATCAAAATTAGATGAGCAGTACAAGAAATGAAGGCCAAGCAGATGAATATAAATAGCTTCCTGCATATCCAGAATACAGGAGCTGTCTGAAAACATTGTGATTAGAGTCAATACACTCGATCCAGCCACACAGACAGTGTGCAGAGCTGTCATTCCTATACTGAACATCTTATTTAATATCCTGTGATTCTGCAGCCCTTCATCAGGTGAATGTTGTAAAGTCATTGTTCATGGGGTAGATCAGACAACGGAGAAACCCTCCAGACAGGAATCTCTACTTGTTTCTGGCTAGGAAGAATAAATCTTTCCTTCTTTTGGAATCCACAGGAATACAGATGCAAAATCAGGACATGGATCAATGAGAGAAGATAAGGTATTGCTCCTGCAAGCAGAATATCCTGTCTTCGAGATGGGTGAGTACTTCCAAACTTTCCAAATGTTTCATTGCACTCCAGATAGGTCATATATCTGCCCCCTTTCCTTCCCAGATACTTTCTAGCATTTTAAGCTATAATAGAAGCAAGAAGAAAGCAGAAGTTAGTCTCGAAAAAAGAGATGAGACAAATAAAGGGGGGGGGGGGTTGTGTGCGGTGTGGAAACAGCCCTGAGGATGCCCTAAATTCCATAGTCAGCCTCTGGGACACTGCCACAGAATTTTGCATATCTCCATAAAGACGTGGCTGATGCTGGTTGATCATTAGCAGAACTTGGTGCAGCTGTATAAACAGTGGATTTCTACACCTACAGGCCTTCATTCATTTCCTCCAGTGAGGTTTTTAATTTGACTGGCAGCTAGCCTATCTGGGCAGCTGATAAGAGAAGAAAAAAAATCACACTCCAGTCTTTACATCTCCACTGTCTTTCCTCTGGTTCCCATCATAGAAGTGTACAAAGAATTAAAGAGCTTTCAATACATTTGTAGCCAAATATTTACCCTAAGTGAGGTAGATTATATTTGCTTACTGTATCCATTGCCATGCTGGCATGTGTTCAACACTGTCTAACTCCTTGGAGTACTATTGAATACTTTGGAAAAAACCCTTTGTTTATAATAAACTGTTTGCCAACGAGTGCACATTTGGTGTTATCCAAGGTATAGCAGTTCCTGAGCTTACATGCCGGGTGTTTGGGATAGTACTTTGTCTAGCTTCACAAACACAGCATCGGGGATGGTCCTGGAACATGGCCCACTTACCTTAGTCTTTTGCAGGATTATTAAAAGTATTTTGAAATTCTCTCAGGCATTTCACTGCAAAAAAATTGTAATTAAACAATGTTCAGACGAAATACATTCTTTCAGGAAACACAGCTTGGTCTTAATCAGCTTGCTTTTTTGAGACCATACTTATTTTGACAACATTTTTAATAGAGACAAATTAATATTTACATTCAATAATATATAAAGTATCGTTTTCTGTAAAGTGAAAGTGTTTAAGTGGTTCCTTGCTTCATTTAATTTTGTTTTGAACTTTATAGCATTCATATATTTAACATTTTTCCTACCAAATTGAATATTTTAATGTCATTATAACTTTTGGGCTTTCTGGTGTGAGAATGATTTGACACTTATGGAACACTTCCATCATGCCAAATATGTTTTCTCTGAGTTTTAAGTCCATGAAAACTTCAGCACCTTCACTTTTTCCCTAAGTGTTGGAATTTCCCATAGAATGGAAATTCTGTTTCCTGACCAGCTCTGCTAAAATTTCTTGCTCTATCAAAAAGAAAAGGGGGAGGGTGTCACAAATACACAACCATAAACTTGTCAGGATACATTTCTTATTGTTGGCTCATATGTTGCCCTCTTTTGGTAGCTTTTGTACTGTACTACACATAAAAATTTTAACAACTGCTGTAGCAACTCAGCATCCAAAGGGGACTGAGTGCTGAATGTTAGGACTAAGTAACTGTATGAGGAGAGCAATAAGTTGCGAGTTAGGCACTCGAACTAGCTTATAGAGACATCCTGCTGGGAGAGGAAAAGCACTAGGGAATGAATGAAGCATTCCACTGTAAAACTGGACTATAAAGGGCAATGAGAAAGAAGAAAAAGGAGAAGGATCTGTAGATATTCACTCATGTGAATAATTTAACCCCATATCCTGGCTTCCATCCTGTGATGACAAACATGACTTTCAAGTATTTGTTCAATCAAGATTTGTAAAGGGAAGCTCTACCCCAGTCATCATTGCCTTGGTCTTTCCCTATTGCTTTTTTTATGATCTACGCAGGGGGTTTATTAAATTCTTATGGGTATTGACTAGTCAAGCCCAGGAGAGTGCCTGCTGACTTCCCAAGACTAAATCCCTGCCAAAGTCAACACTTTTATTTTCACTATTAAATTTCTGAAAGATAAAATTAAATATTACATGTTCTTTTACACAGTCATTTGCTAATACTAATTATAAAATCATGCAATACTTATTGCATTATAAGTCTAGAATTATTAGGTGAAACACTGAAGTGCTTATTTCTAGTTATTTTCTACTGTTTCTGAGCAAAATTCAAAATAAAATCTGAATCTGTGGCAATGATTAAAAGAGTCTAAGGGGCTGGGTATTCACCTTCTCTTGACTTTCAAAAAGAATCGAGTACTAACTCCCCCAAATGTCAGCCTCAGAGAATAAACTGCTCTCTACTTCAGATAATTCTGTTATAAGCACAATAAATGGTTATATAGAAGAGAGAGTCCCACCATATTTGTGATCCCAGTTCAGCATTTCACAGCCCTAGCCTTTAAAGATTGATTTTCCTTGGTTTGAAAATCAGCGATAGGAATTCAGCCTCACAGGAACTCTTACGAACAGTCACAGAGATGATTTCAGAGCTCAGAAGGGAACCGTTCATCCCACCTTGAGTTGTGGAGCTTTTGTGGTGACTCCTTATGATCAGGAGTTCTTGGGACAGGGAAGAACTCCCAGCCTTCCAATGTAAAGACATAAAGCTGTGCTTTATAAGCATTTTCCAGTGCTTTATTCAAACCTATCCTAAGACCCTCAGCAACATGAACCTCCCTTGAAAGACCATCTGACAGCCTTCCAATTTTCACCTTAACAAAAATTACACTGAAAAGGCCTGATTCTGCTGCCTTCCTGCCTTTCAGTTATATAATGTTGTCTGGTTTAAGCCTTTGCAGGCCTTTGTTCTGTGCATAAGAATGCAGCAGCCCAGCCTTCTGGAAATAACTGCCTGCCTGCTGATTTCGATGCAGCCAATATGCACCTTTCAATGGCCAAGGGCTCACAGACTTTTGTCATGTTTCCTCACAGGTCTCACCAAGTCCCTTCTGCTCCAGCTTAACAAAGTGCTTAAACATACGCACTGCTTAATTTGATATGTAGTTCCTTTGTTAAAGCCACCTAGCAAGGCTATAAAGGGAGTTGCAAATCAGCAGTGCAGCTCATGCACTTTAAGTTAAGTTTATGTTTAATGAGATGCTGGGTTTGAGCCTCAGTCTTTCCCCCAAAGTGATTTTTCCAGCCTTTGAATCGTTGTGGGATTTCTTCCAACTCCTTCCAGTCAGTCAGTGGCTGGCAATATGGAGCACAGAGCTGAATGTAATAGCATAGAGCTTTACATGTGAACTGTTGCCTCCCTGCTTCGTAACACGTCTGTATGTGCATAGCCTTTATCGCTATGCAAACTCATATCTCACTCCCGTCTGATCTGCTGTCCCCTATACGTTGAAACTCTATCAGCAATATTGATGGCCAGGCCATATACATTCCACCATATCTTTTTTTCTTTTTTGTTGTTGTTGTTGTTGTGAGTTGTTTGGGAGATTTTGTACCCAGCTTTCTAATATCTGCTGGTCATTTGATATAATTTATCTGCTGTCTCCTGTTTGCATTCCTTCTGGGTTTAGTATCATCAACACGTTTACTAGTGTGCTGTTTATCTCTACTTTGAAATCACCATAGACATATTAAATAGAACAATGTCTGTCAAAAGTCCCTGCCGTGACCCACAAGACATTTCTACGAGCTACGATAACATAGCAATTGATCATTGCCCTTTGTTTACATTCTTCCTCCCATTTCAGCATACACAGCAGTATTCCCCACCAAAACAATTAAAGATCTTTCTCTCGACATGAACACTTGAAACTGTAACAAATGACATATTCAGTGCTCCCCGTATCCACTCGCTTACACTCCCACCCAGTCCGTTTCTCTGGCCGTTCACTTGCTGCGCACACTGCCTGGCTTGCTGAGTGCCGACTTTGAACAAGCTGACTGTAGCCTACAACCTTGGTCCCCAAATCTATAACATAAAGAATGTATAATGTTGCATATTAAATGAAAGGTACATTTATTATGCTTTATCCTTTCCAAGACCTTACCACTTGCTGCTCCCGATACTGTTTGCCTCAGTGTTTCCTTGGGTTTAGTGGATGACTTAGCTGTATGAAATAAGAAGAATTTGGCCTAAAATGTTTAAGCCATTTTACTTTATTTATGATTTTGAGGCCAGAAAGGACCATTACCTCATCCTGTCTAACCTCTTCTGTGTCACAGGCTATAGCATTGCCCCGTTCCCCATACACTGAGTATACTGAGCCCAATAATTTCTGTTTGGCTGACACATATTTTCCAGAAAGGGATCAAGTTTTGATATGCACGCTATCGCTTTCTTGGGCAGTTTGTTTCAGCAGTTCATCACACTTACTGCTACAAATACAAACCTCATTGCTTGCTTAAATTTCCTTGGCTTACATTTCCACCCACTGATTCTTGCAATACGTTCATCTGATGCAAGACACATTTTTTCTTGTTGTGAAGGTAATTATACACTGTAATCCAGTCATCTCATTTTGATAAGGGAAATGAAGCATATTCTTCAATCTACAAGCAATTCTTATGCCTTTTCTCCTACCCTTTTTCAGATTTCTAGCACCCACACCACTGCCATATAGCCAGCATTACACTCCGCTTGTATGTCTGCTCAAAGTTGACATTAATCCTCTTTCACACCATCAGACCAAGTCCTGCATCCAGTTGCTTCCCCACAATGATACCAAAGTCTTTTCAAGCACCACCCTTGGGATATGGATTTCTAGTGCATCAATACAGCCACTGTTAGCGCATGACATAAAATTTGTCTTGTTTGCAGAGGCCCCGCTCACTGAATTTGGTCTGTGCCGTCTTCATAATTTATTTATCATTCCACCAACTTTAATTTCCTCCCTGATTTACTAAGCATTTTTTCACTAGGGATCTACTTGCCTCTCAGCCATTAAGGACAATTCTGTTGCCTTCCAGGTGTAACACCCATTTCTGCAAAGTGACTGCAGAGCTTCCATTTGGGGCTGACAGCTATTTTTTGACATCTATCAGCTACAGCAATCACTCAGCAGCTATTGTACAGCAGAAGTGTATTTGAACACTGAAAAAATAGACTTAGACCCTAAATCCTGCAAAGTGTTAAAGAGCCTAATCTCCACTGGTGCCTAAACTTTGAGAAGCATGCAGACTTATGTGACTGGGTTTAGGTCTGCAGTTATGAAACCTCATGCTTTGTATATTTTTCTGTTGATATTAGTTTCTCTTCTCTGTGAAAGACAAAACTTAGGCATCACGGCTGCTGGATGGACCACACATTTTCTTTTCTAGTCACCCACACAGAGCTTTCTTTTCGTTTCTCTGCCATCTCCACAGGTAACTATTATTTTTAAAAATAATTGGCAATGTCGGTGTACATCTGTCAGATAATTCCTGTAATATCATTGGGTGTGGATTATACAGCTTTAGTGACTTTCATCCATATATTCAAATATCCTAAGTATTCCCTCATCTGTTTCTATCAATAGGATTTATTTATTTGTGTCACAGTGTTTCTTTCTTGCTAATTGCTTCAAGTTATTTTATGTAATTAAAGACAGATGGTAAAGCAAAGTTCAGTATCTCATCCATTAGTTAATCGGTGGCTTATGCAGCTCTATAAATGTAGCAGGGATGTTATGATTTTGGGTTTTTATGTGCTGTGCTTTAAATTAAATACTGGGACCGATTCCTAGTTACGCTGAAGCCAATGACAAAAACTGCCATTGACCAGGATCTCGCAGTGGGAGACCGTGGATGAGGAAAGCAGCGAGCCAGCTCAGTGTGGTGTTTACGCTTTACAGAGGCACACAGCTCGCCCGCTCTTAGACCCAGGTCTTCCCATGGATCTTTGCATCAACAGCTTCCACGGCGTGTCGGTGGGAAATGAGCGGCCAGGTCAGAGTGTTAATGAAGAGGTTTGTTCTCCTGACTTTGTGGAAACTCATCCCTGGTCTCAGCATTCTTTGGGTTTATTCTATTTTGGGGGAATTATTTTTCTTTCCATATGCAAGGGAGCAAAACATCTGTTTTCATTGAGGACATCTTGTTCTTCAGATTAGAGAAAATCACCAAGAAAGGGAGAACAAATAGAAGTCTCCAGAGGAGAAAGAGGCCCACCATGTGCTCCCCCTGGGTAGCCATCTTGAACTGATTCAGAGCGTTGCCTGCAGCCAGCAGCCTGCGAGCAGCACCACCCGCCCTGGTTCCCGCGCAGCCCCTGCACCACTCGCTTCATACCCAACCCACTCGTGGGGTTATTTTATGCCAGCTATTTTTTTCCTCCTGATCTATCTGTAAGATGCTCTCCTCACTCTGAAATCCAGCAGCAGGCTGTAGCAGACTGTATTATTTTGATGCCCTTATCTTTCCTCTTTCATAAAGAAAAGATTAACCGCATTCCAGCTGGTTTGCCTGCCTTCCCCCTTTGCTCACAGGCGGAGCGATGCGCCGTCCGCACGGCCATGCAGCTATCAGCAGCAGCAATGGGTTTCTGACCAACTTGCTTCTCATCTGCTTGCTCCCATCTTTCAGTCCAACAAGCAATTTGGCTTTATCTGTTTTGACTCAGTACTAGCCTGCTTCTATTGTTTCTCACATTCTTGCATTTCCACCAGAGTGTGTGACTGACAGAAATGCAATTCCTTAATTAGACTACAAGGGGTGTGCTGGGAATCGCAAGTCAGCCTAAGGATTTATGTGCTACACCAAATTATCGTAACTGACACAACACTTCCAGCAAGGAAGTTTGGAAATACCAGAATCTCCCCCAACCCCTCTCCACCACCACCAGCCCCCATTCCTTGAGAAGGCCAGATTAGGGAGAATAAGGATTTTTCATCACTACTGTGAGTCATGCTCAGGCTGAGTACATGGCTGGTGAGGTCAGCGACAAGGGTTACTGGGCTTGGACTACAGAAAAAATGGATTCTGCTAAAGGGCAGCACAGTTAGAGCAAAGAAAGAAGAAGAGGAATGTAGAGGTCACCAAGACTCCTAAACCACAGGCAGAAGGGAAGCAGAGTCAGACTCATGATTCTTGGAAGAAGGAGCAGAGACAGGTGGCATGGGACACTGCTTTTTTATTCACCTAACCTTTTGGCCCTTAACATAAGCTTTTATTTTTTTCCCATGAATGTTCACAAAAACAACAAATTCACCTATTTCACTCAGCCTGGGATGGGAGTTTTAAAAGCATCACCACTTCTCATTCTCGGGAACAGCAGTAAGGTATATTTGACAAGAAATGTCTGCCAAGTAGGTATATGTATAATAGGTCATATATAATCCCGATTTAAGACACAGATATTCAACTTCAAACACGTGCTTAAGTCCCAACAAAGACAATGCAATTCAAGCAAACTGTAATTCAGCATGTGCTTGCTTGACTGCTTGAATTGGGTCACAACTGATGAAGGATTGCCCACACCAGCAGTCCAGCAGTGGATTGTAGGATAGTATTTAGATTGCCGAGTCTACTACTGCAGGTGCATTTTACCTTTTTTTTTTTTTCTTTTTTCTTTTGTGTGTGTGTGTTCCTGTAAAACAAGTTTCATCCTTCAGGAAACCAGCTGTATTTGTCACCTATTGTAAAAAATGACAGTTGACAATTGCAAACTGCTTTAGCCACACAGAAGAAAAAAATCTTCCCATGTTGATGTTGAAACACAACTTTCAGTTTTAAAGATTGATTGTTGTTTTTTTTTTAATTCTTAAATGCTAAAGCAGTGAGCAGACACTTCACAGTCTATTGCACTGGGCTCTTTTTCTGGAGGTTGGCTCCTGCCAACAGCAGGTTCAGAACTGCTAGTTCTAATTAAAAACTTTATTTTAAAGATACATTTCACAGTTTATTCACGGCACCCTGGGAAATTTAAATTGCTGGATTGAGCAAACGGTTACAGTTTCTTTTCCATTGATTTCCAAGTAATGGCTTTAACTAATTATTTCAGCAATTCGTAATTGATCTACTATGGCTGTTGAAATCAATTTCTTCATTTAGGCAAGTGACCTAGAGTGGACTCCCTGAGTTGTGTCGATTTCTTTGACCAGGGTTTAACTGCATTTTATTTTCCTTCGTAATTTTGTATTGCATCAGTCTAAAAATGGCCAAAGATTATTCTCGCCTCAAGAATTTCAGTGACAAATCCTTTTAGTAGTCCCAGTTTTAACGGACAGACAATTGCCATCATAAACTCTGTATAAGTAGCATTGTGAAATCTGTGATTTATAAGCATATTCCATAGCAAAAAATATTTTGATAACCCATGCTTCTCACTGCTGTGGCCAGCTTCCTGCCTCAGAAAGAAAACACAAGTGAAACAGTGTTCTGCCTTCTAGATTTAGTGGGAAAATAGCGCCTTCAACAGCAGTCTTTCCTGAACACCAGCTCTAGAAATGCCACACATATGGGTGGCTAAATTTTACTTCGGGTTATTTCTCTGCCACCTGAGGCACACACTAAATGGAGTCTCAAAGGAGCAAAATGTAGGCTAGCCTTTGGACTCATCATGTGTTTACAATTATTAACCAAATGCGAAGTATGTATTATATTACTACAACTAGCTTTGCTGTCTTGTATCCTTTATAAGCTTTTCAGATTAAAAAAATAGATTGGGTGTTCTTTTAAGTGATCTTTATTTTATTATTTGGTTATTCAAGGTTAAAGAAATAGATAGTTTTACTTGTCCTCAGTATGCTGATCACTAGTGATTGTAGGGCATGTTACGAGCAGTAAGTCCTCTGAATAACTTGTATACTGACAGTACCACATCAGAAAAAATCATTACAATTCATTAGAGCGCTGTTTGCATTCTCACAATGATATAAATACACCTCAGTCACTCAGTGAAGTCAGATGTTTGCATTCACCAATGGGTTTTAAAGCATGGCATAGGCTAGAGATCGCTAAAGAGTTTCAGACTACAGACACCATCTTTACAAATTTCATCTTTGAGACTCACCCCTGCTTTCTGATCACACAGGCTACGTCCTGGTTTTGGTGGCTGAATAACTGTCCTGAGGCAAGAACAACTGTTAACATCTAAAAGTGCTAGCTGGAAACTATTTAATGCATTTTTAGCTACTTGTAACACCATTAATCTGTTGGAGAAAAAGATCCCATCTGACTAGCCAGCTCCTCCACAGATCTCCAGGAGACACTCCGCAGGTCCTCGGTGGTCTATACACCACCGTTTGAAATCCACTACAATATAGAAATGACCTCATGCTTAAAGCAGCTGAAAGTTCTTCACACCTGTATTTTTTTTACAGTAAGAGAAGGATCTGGCTTCAATTGCAAGATAAAAACATATAATTTTGACTAAAAGACATTTAACTAAACCACCAATATATTCTCTTAATTCAAAGCAGGAATATCTTCAATCCAAAAAATGTATTATATCATCAACTACTTGTTTTTAAGTGGTTCCAAATCATCACAAAGATTGTGTAAGAGCAGCTGATTCCCAATATAGATATCCTTTTCTTGGGCACACAAGTCGTGCCAGGACTCTGGCTGAAATTTTACAAGAAGCAACTCAGATTGTACTTTAAATAATAGTTATTAGTCATAAGGATTGGCTACCTTTCTTTTCTTTGAAAAGAGTCTATAAATGTACCATTATTTATTCATTTCTGAAACCATCACATTGTCCTCCAAAAGGGTTGAGTTAAATTTACAAAATTTAGGAGCATATGTTGAGGGCCACACATTTAGGATGCCCCTACTCCTGAACTCAAGTTTAAGAGTATGTGTCCCATCAGTTGTAAATTCTATGAAAAATGTGTTCAGCCAGCAGTAAGCACTTGAGTCTTTTCTGCAAATTCCTGAAGGTGGGATTTCCTCCCCATTTATTTAGAACAACTGCTATCTTGAAAAGAAATAATTGATAATTACTTTTAGTCTTGCATTGGGGTACGAGTTCCAAGGTCCAGTCATTAACTAGGTCTCCAAGTTAATAAGTGTTGTATGGATGGAGAGAAAGAAAATTTTCCCTAACCCAAAGGGTTTGTAATGTAAACTCCTAATTTAAAATTCATTAATTTTACACATCACCTTACATAACAATCACAATGCCATAAAAGAGTGAACACATGCTTGTAATTAAAGCCATGGCAGTCTCATCCCATTGTATGAAAAATAGCTCTATCATAATGGTCCTGAGTTCATGCCAGAATAGCAGCTAAACATGGGAGAAAGATGATCTAACACTTACAGAATATGAAAATAGAAATAAAACATTCTGGTTCCAGCCTATTTTCTCTAGACTCACTGGGTGATCTTGTGCGTGCTACTTAAGCTTTCAGTCCCTCAATTTACCCATCTGCAGAACAGTAATAACAGTATTTATCTGAGTCAGAAAAGTTTTGTAAAAATAAATCCATAAATCATTAAGTCTCTTACGTAGTCTCAACAAGCTTTCTATGCAGCACCCACCATAGATACTCTCGAAAAGCACGCATGGACTACTACTGATTTTAGCCCCATAATACCTCTAAAAAGTAGAATTCAGGGAATATGTGGCAGGGGCAAAAACATCCATCAAGGTCAAATCATTTCTATTTCCGCACTATTTGTATTTCATCTCTAATATGCGATAAGGATAAAGTTAATCAAGCGCATTTTGTAATTTCTGGCTTTATAACAGTTTAGCAAATATACATTCAGAAAGTCAGACCAAGATCTTTTACGTCAAACTTGTGGAGCAACTCCTTTGATTCTTAATCTGTATATTGTTTTCAAAAGAGACATCAAATTCTTTGTAAATGAACAAGGTCACAGTAATATCTTACAAGGAAAGAAATACCGGTAAATGCTACTATGCATGACTTTTCGTCTCAAGAAAATGCAGGAATAATGCTCAGTAGTCACAGCATCACTGTGCGCTTGTACCTAGCAGGAAACACTGATACCAGATCATCAAGGTCAGTAGTCCCATTCATAGACAAAACCATTCATGATATGAGAATGAATGAAGTGTCTTGCAAGTTAGCAGTCTTTGATTCTCTGAGCAAGTTTCACAGTTCAGGACAGAGACAGTCTATCGGTGGCATACTTTCAGCATGTAGTCATCTGTAAAGTCACGTCCCAATGGAGATAATGAGGTCCCATTCATTATTTGCCAGAGAAGTGCAGCAGTTTAAGCCTGACTCTCTTCTGCTGGAAAATTAAATGTTTGAAATTTGGACCTGATCCTCCCTTCACTGAAGTCAATGATAAGACACCACCTGACTGCAAGGGAGCAGCAGCAGACTTTTTGTGATGCAGAGATCACATTAAATTCACTTATCCCTCTCTCTCAGAGTGGAAAGCAGGTCATGGGTCTGATGTTTGCTGCAATAATGAGGAAGCTTTAGAAACTAAATGGGATGTAGCTGATTATTTTAGCACAAATTGAACTGAAGTACTAATGACTTACTGAGCATTATTCTTATCTGTTGCACAACCAGCACATGATGATGTCCAGAAATAGTGTAACATCATACTTCAGTAAAAGGCTCAAGGGCTGATACTCTGATCACTTGCACCGACATAAATCAGGAGGCAACTTCGCTAAAGTAATTGAATTACATAAGACTAAAATTAGTGAGGGGAGAATTAGGCCTAAAAAGGACCTCTCCAAGCAGTGAAAGGGAAGAAGCTGTCACCTGTCCCCGACCCCGTCCATCTGAGATGAAGGCAGCCCCAACCAGCTGTGCTTGCAGAGAACCCAGCTCTGCCGGGTAATGCAGCAGCCCTTCTGTCACATACCCTGCGGCAGCTTTGCTCAGGGTGAAAAAAGCTTGGGGGGTTGGGATCGGAGACAACCCAAGTATATGGGACCACCCCAAAGGAGCCACAGGGAAGATCAGGTCCTTGAATTTTACTGTGACGCTAACCAACCTTGGTCAATCCCAGGCCAAGGTACAGGGCTGCTTTTAGCCAGTTTGCCTGGCCAGGGAGCTGACACACAGGTTGTGGTGAATAACCTGGAGAGATGGTCTCGTCATGTTTAACCCCAGATGGCAACTAAGCACCACACAGCCATTCACTCCCTCCCCTCCCTGCCCCCCGCAGCAGGATGGGGAGGAGAATTGGGCAAAAAGGTAAAACTTGAGGGCTGAGATAAGAAAAATTTCATAATTGAAATAAAATACAGTGATGGTGATAATAATAACAACATCAATAACAATTGTAATGAAAGGGAGAGAGGAATAAAACCCGAAAGAAAAAAACAAGTGATGCAGCACACACAGCACAATTGCTCACCGCCCGCTGACCGATGCCCAGCCAGTCCCCGAGCAGCTCCCCCAGTTTAGATACCAAGCATGACATCCGACGGTATGGAACATCCCTTTGGCTAGTTTGGGTCATCTGTCCTGGCGGTGTCCCCCCCAGCTACTTGTGCACCTGCTCACTGGCAGAGCATGGGAAACTTGAACAGTCCTTGGTTTAGAGTAAGCACTACTTAACAACAGCTAAACATCAGTGTGTTATCAACTTTATTCTCATACTAAATCCAAAGCACACATTGTACCAGCTACTGAGAAGAAAATGAACTCTATCCCAGCCGAAACCAGGGCAGATCTCTTTTTGACACTTTTCCTGTCTCCCTGGCAAACACAGCTGCCCTCAGCAGAGGTGCATTGGCTGCTTCTGGCATTGGCTACTAATTCCCTGTATTCAGTGCAGGGTATTCAGACAAGTTTTTCTTCAGTGTGTTATCACATGTTATTCATATATGTTATTTGACCTTTGGTGAGAATGCAAATCTCTCAGTCCAGTATCAGCTCTGCTCCTTCTTAGGCATGTCACATTCCCCACTACAACAGGATGAAATGCTCAGCCTGTGCACTGCCCTGCCATATCACCCTTACTGCCACCAAGATCCTGACCCAACTGCAGGGCACTGCCACGAGTCACCCGCTGACTCAGCACCACCCGGGACAGCCCTCGGAATGGCATCCCGTTGCGAGTGTAAGGTCCCCTCCAGGGTATCATCTGACAGTAAGTCAGGGAGCATTGCTCTAACACCAGAAACTGGAAACTGAGCCAGACTCTGAGGCCAACAGAACTATGTCCTACCCTATTCAATGAGTACTTCGAGCTTCTGAGCTCAGAGGGACTAACAGTATCATCATACAGCCCTTTTATATCTTTTTACACAAACGGAGTATCTTGTTCTATTGAGACAGCCACAGTATTTCAAAAACACTAGCATGTTCAGCAAAAGACCCTTAACTCATTCTTCCTTTTATACATAGCAAACACTGGTACTTCTCTAGCTGTGGGCAACCTCTTTTATGTACAAAAAGCTAAAAATAAAGTGAATGTTTTCTGCGCAAAAATGTAGTGCTCATTATAACAAACAACTCTGGCTTGTAAAGTTGAGGGGTCTTTTACATTGCAAATAAACTGTTTGCCAGTATTACATCTTTAAGCAGTATTTTAGCAGTTCTATAACTATCTGCAAATCAACATCTTACATGGCTCAGAACAATTAACTAAATCGAAGATTTAAACTAAATCAATGCTCAACAGAACTGCAGCCTTATTTCTGAATGTCAAAGCACACTACAGTAAGTTTTGTTAGAAAGCAAAGAAAATGCTGTTTTTCACCTAGAACATGTTTGCGCATATAAAAGCAAAACATTATTCACAGATAAAGTTGCAGATGAAATACAGGATTACAAATACTGTAAATCTCATATAGTACTTTAGATTAAGAACAATAAACTTTTCATTTTTCTATATTACCTTACACCTGAGAAGCTTAAATGCATTAACATATTTAAGTCTGGTAACATCACTGTGATATATGTCTCCATTTACAGATGGGTAAACTGAGACTGAAAGTGGTTCTTTGTGCCAATTTGTGCCTTACCCAATCAATCAAAGAACAAAACAGCACAGAACTTCTGATGTCCTGGCTTCCACTTCACTGGTCAAACTTTTACCAGATCACGTCTCATGCCAAGAGGACCTCATGCTAACAACCTCATTGTATTTGAGAGTGGGACCCAGAGCTTGCAACTCCATTATTGCAGTAACACTTCATTGCTTGTATTCCTGCCTATTAGTTTAGCATATACAATTGCTTTTACAGCCAAATAAAATAAGTTCAGGAATTCACATGTTTTTATTTTAATTATTAATCATATTATTTTCCAAGCACCTCAATTAAAATACCATTGAAAGTCTTTCTCTCATTTGTCAAAAGTCCCAGTAAATTTATTCCCCTTTAATGTGGTGCTGGATTATTTACTGTTCATTTTCTACATGGAACAAGCCCTGACTAGTAACTAGATGGCAGACATGACATGTCCAAATCCCAGAAACCTGCTTGTTTGAATTCATTGGTCTGTTGAGGGTTTGGCTTTTTTCCTGATCTTGCACATGTTAGCTCCATCTTTCTGCGAATGCATCAGCCAGCCTGCCTGAGCTAGTCACAGGCGGGATTAGTAAAATTAGGCATCCACAGATGTTAGGCTACCAAAAATGAATACCAATGCTGTGGAAGTATTTCAGGGGCTTTCATTCTGTGAGACACTGTGGGATTTGCCAAGGTGGAGAGCCTTTTCTCCCCACCCCAGTGCAGAAGCTGCCTTTTAAGACCCTTCTTTTTTCTAAGAGCAGCTGGGGCAGCTCCTGAGCCAGGACTGGGGCTGGAGCTCATCTGGAAGGTGGCAGGATATCAGCAGAGCCCAGGTGTTGGGATACTCCTGCACGATAACTTATCTGCATGAAAAGCAATTGCAGGGTTTATAGGAGTTAGCAGCAGCAGGGCTAATGAGGACAGAGCAGCCTGATCCGTGGAAGTGCTGAGCAACCACAACTCCCACTTACTTCAGCACTTTTGCAGATCAGACCCTCAGGGTTATTTGCTTTTTGGAATAAGCCAGTTGTGGTCTGTATCAGCCCGTCCTCTTGGCCGTAATGGCCCAAGACATTTCTTGCTGGCTTTGACCAGCTGTGATCAGCACAGCTCCTGATCACAGACCATGTCACACAGTTATTTTTAGCATATCAAATACGCAGTGAGACTAAGGGCCTGCTTTTTGCAAAGTGATAGAAATGCGTTTCCTCTTGCTCAAAAGCATTTCTCTCTCCAGGCTCGGTAGACTGTTGGTTTTGACAAACTACGACTCCCCATCTTGCCAGTGGGCAGGCTGTGCTTGGGAGACAAGAATCAGTTAGATTATAAAAGCTTTAGAGGATTTGTTTATTTTATCACTTCATTTATCTTTTCAGTATTATTGTTCTGTCAAGTAAGCAGGAGATGAAGGGCTACATCACAATTACACTTTGCTTTGACTCACACAAACCAAGAAAGATGGGTCAATGGTGGCTGTCATGCGCTGCACCCATTCCCACTGCTGTCCCTTGGAAGGAGCCTTTGTTCATTTTTCCTCATTTCTGGCTGGCTACTCACCAGGAAATGCCAATGAAGTGGGAATCTTCTTCGAGGTGTCTTCTGCATCACTAGGAAAGAAAAGTAACTAAGCAACACAACACAGGTTTTTTTTTCATCTGACTTACAAAATGCTAAGGTTTTGGGGTGGTTTTTTCCCCCACAGACTTTCCTACTGCGCTACATCACTGCCACCGATTTATCTGTTTCACAGTGTGAAAAGCTCATCCTATGCTAGCCAGGTTCACTGAGAGATCATGTACTGTACCATGCATACACTTTCTCAAAAAGTTTACTTGCAGGGTTTTCTTAAGGAGATAAACCAACCTGGCTGCGAGACCTGTAACTTGACTGATATTCAAAAAAAACGGAGTTTTCTAAAAAAATTTTCCCGTGACTCATTAAGATGAGTTTAAACTTTTTTACAAAAAACAAGACACAGAAGAATCTACCCAACCAAATCCAATTGCACTGCAACTTGGCTACCCACCTGGGTACAAATTCTTTGTCTGATTTAGAATATAGACATAGGCATGGGACTGCCACATGAATACCTTAGATGCCAGCTGTTCTGCAGAGCTTCTCTGCCTCTCTCCAGCCTTCTTTCCCTATTTTCTGCCAATCTATACTCTCTCCCCACTGTCATCTCCTCACCTGGTCTAGCTCTAAAAATGTAGCTCCTTAAAATATCACGACTCGCTCTATGGACCTGTATAGTGGCAAGGAAGACCTGGCTATCAGAGGACTATTCGTCACACACATTGAACTTAGCTCAGAGCCTCATTAGTTCCTCATGTGGAGCTTCAAGGGTATTTGTTTGGGACGGGCTGTGAACCTATCTCAACCAGAGGTAACTCCCATCTGGGAGATGGGGGAGGTGGTGCCAGTAACATTACTGGGTTCAGAAATACAACACAGCTTGTCATAACAAGTTGCTCTGGCAACATCTGTTAACAGCCCACAGAACTATGTAGCACTTAAGCCAGATATAGCCATAATGTAGTTTTTTGCACTGAGCTGTGGCTATTTGTACCTTTCCCAGACAGCAACATATATTATTTGCTCCTGACCTCAGAAAACCCCACCATTTTTTCAGGGAAAATTTGCATTTCTCTGCCATTAGGCTATAATGCCATGCTAGGTACATGTCTCAGGAACAGCCTTTCTTGGATACCTCGAGCTCAGAATTACATCAAATTCCTTCAGACACTCCTGTCGATGCTCAGCCAGCAGCAGAGTCTGGTCCAGGCATCATTATTTCTCAATCAATTAAGCTAATTTCTTACAGGAACTCCTCCCAGTTTCACCACCACTCCAAATCCTTAACAACATAGCATCCAGTTTCATGTACTCTATCTGCCATCGGGGAAGCTGGTCTGACACCACCAGGCAAGATTATAAAAAAGCAGTTTCGGCTTCTGAGGACATCACTATGACCATTTTGGTGTCTCACAGTCACTGATGGATTTGCACAGACCAACCTTGTCTCCTACAAGGCATGAGGTCATATCCACATGACTAGTCTAGCACAGATATGGTCTTAAAGAGGGGTAGATGACAGGGAAGGACAGAAGGACTCCTGTTTTCTTGTGCACCACCAGCATCCTGTCACACGTCAGAATCCTTTTCTGCTTTTAACATATTGCATGTGTAATGCATGAACATGTGCAATGCGTGAAAGAGTTGAGTGCAAAGACAATTTCCAGAATGAAAATTACTTAAGAATATTTCTTCTGGCATAAGGGAGCCCTTCTGGGTGTCTGTAGAGACAAAAGTCAAAAGAGGTTAATGCATGCCACAGCTGTGCCATACCCTTCCTCTGGCTCTAGTAAGCCTGGTGGGTTTTTCCAGTGAAACAGCAAGGGATTTTCCTATCAGAAGGCAGCTGGTATCAGCAGATCTCCCAGCTTATCTAGATGTCGCATCTCTTCCAATTTAAATGCTACATCAATGGTTATTAAGTCTGCATTGCAAAGAACTAAAACTAAGGAAAACATTCTGGAGGGTGCTCTGGATTCTATTAAAGGATTGAATTTCTCACTATATTACACTTTTTCCATATGGCTGAAACCTGGAGCTGCATAATACTCTGAATATGCTCGTATACTGCTAGTGGGATAATCCCAGATGGTGACAAATGACCCCGTTCCAACAGCAATGTATGGATCTTTACGACACCAACGCTCAGCCATACTTTTGGGATAGTCCCTTCAAACAATGAATGACTGGCAGATAACATAATGTTTAACTTCTGCCTTCACATTTGTACACGCTTTATGGCTAATGCTGCAGAGCTACTCGTTTGTTAAGTACTCAGCCTTGTAACAACGTACAGATGACATGAGATATTCCCTTAGCCACCACTGAAGGATCTCCTTTAGTTTGTGAAGGTCAACTGTGGTGCAGAGTGTGTCACTATCTTTGTGTAGGGATATGCTCTGGCATGCTAGAAGTGAGCTGATAACGTCTTACCCCTGCTTGGGCCCTTCAGCTGCCTCTTGGGGAAGCGTGAAAGGCTGCCAAGCTCAAGATGTGCTGCATCCTGCAATTTGGCTTTCCCGAGAAGAACAACCCCTCCCCCCAAACTCACCCACGCAGTTCTTTACCCCAAGAAGAGGTCATCACACAAAAAGTAGATAGGAGGGAAAGAGACTGCACACTTGACTATAACTGCAAAAGAGAGAAGTCTGGAGTCCTCCTGAGATGTTGTGTAAAGAGAAAGCAATCTGGGCTGTCTCCATTTTTACAGAAAGACCTCCGTGCTTTTGTGGACTTCATGGCCTGCCAGATGGAGACGGCTCCAAGTAACACTAAGCTCTTATTGCCGCAGAAAACCAGGAGAACTATAACCCCAAGTACTGCAGGTGTAGGAGGGAATACTTGCTCAGATGATGATTCATGTCAGCATCTGAATAAATAAGGTCAGCCAGCCAGAGATTATTCCAGTGAAGGGGAGTTGATTTGTTTGGAGGGTAGAAAGGAGGGGCTGTTTGTTTGTTTTGTATCATTATGCTGAAACCCTACCCTGCTCTGAGGTTTTTTCTCAAGAATTAGTCCTCATTTATTTTAATTAAGATCTCAGTTCAGCAAAACATATAACTGGGTGTAGCCTACCTGAACTGGAATAGCTGTACCAAGAGCAGAAATCCTAAGGTTAGCATACGCTATGTAGTCAGTATTATGTAGCCTTTATAAACATATCTGCAACAGTTTTAAGGAAGACATCTCCACTACAGACCATTAAAAGCAAAAACTACTTGCCTCCAAGGGGTGAGAAAGGATTAATTAGTTAGTGCTCGTGCAGCACTGTGAAGATACAAATTGTGGGACTGTGTTATTAGTAAGCAGAAGATGCCAACAGGAAGCAGCATTGTTAAAGGCACGAGGACTAACAATGGTTTTGTTCTCACATTTGTAAATGATTCTTCTGCTATTGAAAGGTGTTGGCCTTTCAGCCTAGGAGACTGAAATCCTCTCTTTTCACCCAAAAGAGCCTTCATGGGCTGTGCATACTTTCTCACACTCCCTCACCAGTATTCTTCACTATTAGCTTATGGATGCTAGACAGTAGTCCATTCTCCATAGCCCTTTTATTGCTTGGCCTCTGCTTCAGCTGCCAAGAAGGGTGCCATTTAGACTCAATTGTTACGGTAGCTTTTACGATCTAGACATGGTGTCTAGGATCGGAGACTTCCTAGCAATTTTGCATATGCTGCCACATTGCCATCAGAAGAGAAGGGCTCCCGGCTGCCAAAAATGTGGGCAGAATTCAAAGCAGTGACCTACAGATGAAAGGCGCCCCATCCCAAAATGGGCCAGCAGAGCCATCCAGCCCCCAAATGCCAGCTCTTCACTGAATGGAACTGTATTGTGACGCAGTGCTCAGGAGGGGGTGGAAAAAAAGCCACTTTAAAATATCTGTGGACAACGGCTGTCTAGAGCTAGGACTGCAGACAGTCAGACCTTGCTTACATAATATTTCTATCATGCACCATCCTCCCATGCAACTCCCCACCCCATGCCAAGGTGCTGGAGGGAGGTCTTGTTCTTATTTATGCAGCATGAATACAAAATCACAGAGGGTGACAGAAACTTTCCACAGAAAGGTATGGTGCCTTTGACAGGCTGGGGGAAATAGAAGAGCAAGAACAGTTTGTGAGTTAGGGGGAAGAGAAGGATTAAATAAATTGGGGTAACCATATCCAAGGATTTCCTCAAAAAACAGGTTGACTGCAGCCTTTTAAACCCAAGACTTTCAGAGCAAAATATGCCACATCAGAGCAAAGCATCTTTAATTCTGTTTGCTGTATTGCTCACTTCAACAAGCAAAATCCTTTTTTACCCTGTTGCCTTCAACTCCTGCCACACATACGACCCCTGCCCTCCCTCCTTGCCTAACGCAAGCTAGCCAAGGAAGGTGATTTTGTCACCTGGAGTTAATTTATGCCGGTCTTTGCTGTGCCATGCCACTGTGCCGGGGTGGGACCTTTTCAGATGTCAGGATGATAGGAGAAAGAACAATGAAACAGTAGAGTATGTGTGGCGGGTGGCCGAGTCATCCTATCACCATGTATTTGTGTAGTTTCTTTTAGTGCCATCCAATCTTTCCTTCTGTCCCTAAATGGCCTGTGTTGAAAATGTCCCTGCTTACAGTTGCTCAACTGGAATGAGGACAAATTGTTTGCAGTGGCCCCCTTCCAAATGCTTGTGCTGTAACTTTTGTCTTGACTAGTCTCTGGAGATATCTCTAGAGTGAGTTTCCTGTGAGTCGCTTGCACTACCCCAAAGTCATGCCGACTTTTCTTTCTCCACTCTTTCAACTTTGTAGAAGGAATCTTCTTTAAAACACCCCCATCATAGAAAAAGCCAGAGCAGGCAGAGCCTTAATGCGGTTAGGTCACAAGTTCCCCAGTGAATTGAAAGTGAGGGGGTTGGGACTCGAGGGTGCCCGAGGTTACAAAGTGGTGCTAGCAAGCAAGGAGACCCACAAGCAGGAAAAGCACGGCCACACCAAGCAGCTTTGAGTTATTAAGTACTGGTGTTGTTAGGACTGTGTTGCCCTCCGCACTAATACATCAGCCACTTCTGTAAGTAGAAGTGCCTGGCCTCTTGGCCCTCCAGACTGCTTTGATTCAGCACCGAAGGGGTGGTGAAGGTACTCTTCCCCCTCACATTCACATGTGAATTAGTCCAGGATGAGACAACAAGGGAAAAGAAAAAAAAAAAAAAAAAAGAAGAAATAAAAAAAGAAAGAGTTAGCAGAGCCTGAAGAACTAAGCCAAGAAAGGAAGGGTTTATAGTTCCAAAAAACCATTGGATGAAGTTTTGCACGTAGACTCATTAATAGACATTACAGAAGAAAATGTTCATTCCCCTCCTGCTTAGATGCATGACCTATTAGATATATACATATCAATAATATTTGCCAAGGATAACTAAATTCAAAGACCATTGTTTGCTTGGTTTTAATGGATGTTAAATATAAATTATTCATCAAAAGTACAATCTGCTTTTATAAAAGAAACACACTTAATGCTATGAATGCTATGAAATGGTCTCTTTTGACTCCACAAGAGCAGAAAAGCAGGCCCGAGTAAAACATCCCCCCTTTCTCTTTCCATGCTTTGCAGAAGATGGTCTGAGCATCCTCGGAGTAAGAGACAGTGAAGCCTGGAGATGAGACAGCTGTGGTTCCTCATGGAGCTCCCAGGTGTACAAGGGCCATGATGGGGAGCAAGATGGGCAAATATCAGCCCTTCCTACTCTCTGGCTGGAAGTATCGATCCAGCACACAGACATGCTGCAGGTCCCCCTCTACCCAGGGGTGACTTTTCCCAGCTCAGCCTTCCCAGGGGAGCTCTGCTATGCAGCCTGCCTCAAAGCATCCCAGCACCTTTTGCTTTATGTCAAGGGAAACAAGAGGGGAGGGGGGGAAAAAAAAAAAAAAAAAAAAAAAAAAAAAGCAATGGAGCTTAGTGAAGGCATCTCATTGTTATAGTCATGGGGCTGTTTAGTTTGCATGTGGCGTTGCACATCACTGCAATGGCATCTTCTGCTCTGTGACTGTTTTCTAGTCTCTTGATTCAGCAGAGGTCACCTCCACAGCAGACGTACCCCTGTATCTTTGAGATAATCTTACTGGCTAGAAGCGGGCAGACCACGGCCGGAGAGGGCATTCCAGACACTAGGGGTTGCTCAGTTTTCAGGCTTAGCAAATACAAGGATTTTGTATGACTCTGTCCTTATTCTGGGGATTTAAAATCTTTGCCACCAGCACTTTTTGTTTTTGTTTTTGGTGTTTGTTTTTTTTGTTTAACTCAAGCAAAGTCATACTGTGCCTCTGCCTTCCAGTTAGTCAGCCGAATGATTGCTTGCACTGCATTTGGGATCTTACAAAATACTAAGACTACTTTGTTTTTCATTAGCACTACAGGGAGGGAGGGGAACAGGCTGGGCTCATGGTTTATAATTGCATATGTAATTACCACTTTAAGACCACTATAGTAATACAAATTAGCTCTGCCCTTTATATCACCTCTGTAGTGTCTCTCGGAGAACACGTAAGCAGTAAGCAAAAATTGTTCATCAGGCAACCAGATTCTAATCTGATGTGCCAAAACCAGTGATGTACCTCTAAAAATGATCTGCTCTGCTTGGAAATACAGTGACCAATATCTGGAGCCATCCCTTGACATTCACCATGCAGATGAAAACAGAACCTGCCCAGGCCAACCTTCGGACTGTGTCCAGCTGGTAATCATCGTGTACCAAAACAACTTGTTGTAGAGTTACTCCAAGTTTGCTTTGTTTTCAGCATCTCAAAGAATCCATGGAAAGAGGTCTGCTGACACCAGGAAGGCAGAGTTTGCACTCTGCATGATCAGTTTCTTCCGTATAAGTAGTAGAGAAGATGAGGAGCATATTGTCAATAAAACACAGAGGTTATTTACAATTCAACTTCTAAAAGCTGCCATAAAGTAGTGAATAGCAATGAGTAAGTCCAAAGCCATTCTACTCTGTTTTGGCTACTACTTTATTCTCCCGGAACTCATTTTCAAAAGGACAAAGCAGAGACACCCAGAGGAGAGGAAGTCTGATTCTAAGAAACTGTAAAAAGAAATGCATGGACACAGATGATGGGATAATTTTATGTCTAACATGTTTTCTGATCCTTTGAAGAGCAGCTTTAAACTGTTACTCTCCTCCTTGATTTTAGTGGATGCTAAAGCAGACTCCCTAGTTTACAGAATAGGGGGGTGGGCATGAATCCTGGAAAAGTAGATCCATAGCAAAATCTTGGTCACTGAGGCCAGAAGGACCCCTTGCCCACCCTTCTGCCTGTGGCAGGATTGATTTAATTATTCTATAACTGTTCCTGTAGATGGGTGTCTGGCCTTGAATAACTCCAACGACAGTGATTGTCCAACGGCTCTTGGCAGCTTGTCCAACTGCTGAACAGTTCTTCTACAGTTTTGCCTAATATTTAACCTAAAACTTCCCTTCTGCTTCAGCCAATTATTATTTGTCCCATCCTTGTCGACTAATGAGAATAACTGATCCTTGTCCTCTTTATAACATTCCTTTATGTCTCCCGTTATTATGTTCCCCACACTCTTCTTTTGCCTTTAGGCTAAAGGTGCCAAGTTATCTTAACCTTTCCTCTTAGATCTGAATGCCAAACTTCTTACCATCTTTCTTCCACTCCTCTAAATTCTTCAATTTGTCCACGTTTTTTCATACAGAATTGAATGCGGTTACTCCAGTTATGCTTTAACCAGTGCCAAGCAGAGCGCAATAATTACTTCAGTAACCTTACTGACCCCATCTAATAACAAAGGCAAAATGCAGCATGTAATTAAAATCAAAAAAATAACTATTTTAAAAGCTAATTGCCTTAACAATCAGAACGTTCTACAGCTCAGAGAACACACACTAAAGAATTTAAAGGTTATTGTTCATTCAAAACATCTTTTCAATTATATTCCATATATTGTATTCTGGACTATGTGCAGTTTTACTCCTATTAGGAACGGTCTGTACTGCATCTCTCACACTCCCTCCCCCTCTTTTTATTTCCTGCAGATTTAACTCCTAAAGGCTCTATGAGGCCCTATCTACACCAGGGATATTCGCTAAGGATTTCCCACTGTTGTGAGCACTCCTCCAGTTCCACCAGTATGGCAAAGCAGAGAACTCCCACTCATGCTTTTAATCCTTTAGGCTATTACTAAGTCTTCTAGCCTCACTAATATAAGTAGAGTGGAGCCAACAGTGAGGCATTTTTAGGAAGTTTCCTTTACAGGGACAAAGTTTTCATCTCCTTTGCCAAGTCCATAGTGCCCTACCTTGAATCCCCTTCTCTCTGTTGGCTGGCCGGTCTTTTTAAAGCTCCTCTGTCCTCTTCATATTCATCGCTGTACATGCCCACCACAGTTTGTAACTACACATACTCCTGCCTTTCAATTGCTGTCTCTTCAGGAACGAAAATCCTCGTCACAACCCAGCACAAATGATTCAACATTACTATCAGCCTGCTGACAACAGCCATTCTTGGAAAATGGTTACATGAATTTCTGGAATTCCCAAAAATAAAAAAATTTGGCTCCATTAACAGGAATGGAAGACTCAGACTGCAAACCCACTTGACTAAGCAGAGGCATTTAATTAAATTGTTTTTCTATTATGCTGATAAGCAGAACTATGACTGTTGTCAGTAGATGCAATAGTTTCTATTCTTGTTGCCCCACAACACCTTAATTAAACTACAATTGTCCTGTTGGAAAACATGTCTGTGAACACCTCCAGGGAGAAAACACAGGAGAATATTCCTAGCAATATAAAAACCAGGAGTGCAATATTACATGGTAGATCTGACAAAAAGGAACTGGATTAAGATTGCGGTAGGGAAGATTCAGGTTTGACATAAGGAAAACCTAACTGTGAATTGTTGATATATATCATGTGGGAAAGGAGTGGAGTTTCCCATGCTGGATTATCTTCTAGTACAATGCAAATGAACAGCTGATAGGAATGATAAACATAATTGGTCCTATCTTGATCCACACCAGTGACTGAGGATCTGCTGAGGACTCTTTCACCTCTGTTTTTGTATGATTGTACTTTGCTTTAAATTTCTAAAGAATGAAGTAAACTCCTGCCCTCATTTACATGCATCTGAGCCTCTCGTATTCTATAAAGGTTGCATATTTACAAATGAGATCAGAATTTGGCTTCCTATAATAGCACATTGTAATGTGCCAGCAATTGCTCCATAACAATAGAAGAGCAAGGTATCTTGTTATATATAGGTCTTGTCCCTTAACCAGTACATACAAGGCAAAATAATTACTGGTTTTTATAGTGAGACCTCATCCAAGTATGTGTAAGACCTTCTCATACAGCTGAGTAAAGTAACATCTATACACAACCTCCACCTAGAGAAGAGGTAGCTCTGGAGGACTGGATGAAATCAAACAAAAATACCACCTGCAAATTTACAGTGTGCAGCCAGGCATTGGTTGGAGTCCAGGCAAACACAAACTTACAAGACCTAGTATGTTTGCATGGTTCTTTGGTAAGTAGGTACTTTCTTCTTTCTTTATTTATTACTGTGCTCTGGACAGAGATTAAATTTAATAGCTCTAGCGTTTGTTTTGGTTTTGGTTTTTTTCACTTACCTTGAAATAAGATTTGCACACATTTTTCTAACTAGATTAAAAAGCTGCCAAGTGGCTCTTTAAACAGTTCTCAATGCTTGCAGAAGAGTTGTTCATGGCCTCTTACATAAGAGTACTTCCCTGGAGCCACATCAGGAACTGATCCCCTGCCCCACACAAATAGAGCTTTACCCTCTTTGTCCAGAAGCAGAAAGGTACTTCTGCTCAAAACATGCTGGGACATGCAATTGTCCTTATTGTATTCCACTAGCAAATTCTGAACTAAGACTCAATTTAAAGCCTATTTAGGTTAGTTAAAGGCTTGCCATTGACTCAGTGAGTTTTGGGACAGGGTCTTAAAATATAGGTCTTAAGGACAGGAAAGCCTCTATATACATGATAGTTCTTAGGGAAATCACTGAGGTCAGCAGAGGCTGATTGACTTCAGCAGATCACTGAGGTCAGCAGATGCTCAGTGGGACAAGAATTTTGTGCTGATCCAAAGCTATCAGAGAAATAAGTAAGAAGGTGAGAAGACTGAAGAGAGAGAGTCCTCCCCACATGTCATTCACCTGCAGGCTGTTGGAGCTGCAGCAATTGGAAAAGCCAACCAGACATCCCTACTCAGCCACACTGTGTTTTTTAAGTGACTAAAGAGGTCAGCACTCCCACATCGTGTAGAAATGGTTGCATGATGTGGTTTCTATTTTTAAAATAACTTTAAGATTCCATCCCCTAATTCACACAAAAGCTAACAAAATATGGTGGTTTTTTAATGATGTAAAAATCAATATTATAAAAAAATTAAGTAAATATTTCCCTTGGCAAGAAAATATAAAATCTCATTCTCGTAACATGCAAGTTTTATATTTACACAGCGTAAAGTGTCTGTCCCACATTACCATAATGTGTTATTAGCATGAAACATTTTTAGCTGTGATGTCTTAAACAGAGCTTGAGTTACTGTCTGCAGTGTCCTTAAGCTATATGTCATAGTCTTCACAAGACTGAAACAAAACAGAGCAGCAAGCAGTAACCACATTAAGTTTAATGCTTATAAACACAGAAGGTTTAACACTTGGCAAGCCAAAATTCCCCTATGACCTCAAGAGAGAGAGATCGTGACCTGAGAATTAAGCACTGTGATAAGCAGTCAAGCTGTCTCCCTGAAGAAAAGACAAAAATAGCAAAAGACAAGCTGAGCCATTGGGTCGGCATATGTCAGGTGCATCCAGGCCCAATTCAGAGTCAATCTGTAGCCATGTGGGGCCAAGCCTGACCTAGCCCAGCCTTTTGAGGCAGGGCTTCCTAAGAAGAGGGATTTTCAGAGGTGCTCAACACCCGTTGTCCCCACTGATCCCCAGGGAATAGGAACATCTAAGCTGTCATGCAACCAAAAAAACACAAGAGGAAATTTCATTTTGTCTCCATCCAGAAACAGAAAGCCTCTGGTATTAGGAGGAGGAAGATGAAAAAGTAAAATTACTTTCCCTTGTGTGTTCCTAGCCACAAAGATGCCCTCTTGCCCTCCCTGTCTCGCTCTAAGGTGTCTTCCCCAAAGCAGGTGCCAGTCCTGAGAAGACTGATAAAGAGGAAAGAGGGAAGATGGAAGATAAGAATGTGAAACAAAGGTTTTGAAACAAATGATAGGTAGGTTTTTGTTTAAAGAAAGGTCTGCAAGGCAGAGAAGTTGGTTTGGGAAAGGTGAAGGTCAGCAGAGCAACAGCTTCAAACATCAGAGATGAAGAGAAGGCATGCAGGGAGAAGAGGGGAGTGTTAAACACTGCTGGGGGAGCTTAAAAGGGATGCTCTGCATTCTCAAAACACTAATTTTGCCATAGTAGATCTGCTTGTGCCAAATTCCCACACAGAAAAATCTCAAGGACATTAGACTGAGCTGGGTATCATGGGTTTTCTTCTCTTCTTCACCACAAGTTACATTTAGCTTGTAAATACATGAGTTTTCTATTCTCAAGTATTTATTGTATTCCTTACTAGTTTTAAAAGTTGAACAATATGAAGCTTATCCATGAAATTACTAGACAATTCCTGCTGGATTAAAATTGGACATTTCTCCATTTATCGGTAAATTGCCAAATGCTGTTGCAAGAAACACACAACTGTAATGAACTTTTATTTGGGGTCCCAAGGTGCTCATTGCAGAGAGATGTATATAAACATATATACTGCGCAAGACCTGCTCAAAAATCAGAATTTCCACTCTGGAGGGAATCCTGTTATTTCAACCTTCATTTCCATCCTAAAACAGGCCAAGACATCAAAATATCAATGAAATAAATTGGTGGAACTCAAAGATTTAGGTTTGGAAATGTCTATAGACAAAATGATGCTTCCAATTGAAAATATAATTGTCCCAGGCTGAAAAGTCCTGGAATATGATCCTCTTCTCACATGGACAGAAATCAAGAATAATTCTACTAGAAATCCATGAAGTTACACTGGTGGAAGCCTTCACACGGGTAATAAAAATACGCAGAATTACAAGCATTTTATAAAGCCAAGTGCTTTGGAAAGCTTTATGCTTTTAAGCTTCAGGGCATAAAGCAACCTAAGAATTAGGAGGAAAACTTCACGGCTCATCCCCACTGCTATGATGGTGGAGGCCAGGCAGTCGCACAGCCTCAGCGAGGCCGTGGGGAGCATGGCTGACAGCTGCCCAGGCTAAATGCAGGAACATCTATATTCTCTCTTGTTTAGCAACTGGGATTACGGCCCACATTGCATATGGGCCAGTGCATACCGCTTGGGAATGGCAGGGTCCAAGCTGTCTGCTGGGCTTTCCAGGTGGCCGATAGACCCAGGGAGGAGGCAGCAGCCGGCTCTGCAGTGGGAAATATTGGCTGTCAGAAGCAGCCAGGCAGGCTCTGGCAACACGCTCCTGAGGAAAGCGGAGACAAAGTGTCTGCCCAGCGTGCTGAACACAGAAGTCTTGAACCCATGAGCAAAGACACTCTCTCTGGATGCTTGACTCCTCTCCAGGGTTCAGGAAGGATTTAGATATATTCATTGGGCGGGACACAAGGTGTCACTGAAGAAACATGCCATTCTGTTATCAACTGCTCCTTTTACTGAAGACAACTGAGAACAACCCCTCCTGTTTGTTTTTCTGTCTGTTTTTTTAAACAAGATTCTTTCAAAAGGCCATAGCCTTCAGGCCACAGGCTAATCTTTAACCACCCGCTTAATTTTTCCAAGCAAGCTGGCACCAACCATTGTTGGAAGCGGTCACTTTGTGGAAAAAAAAACATGCCCATTTCCCCACAAAGCTGGTTCTGCAGAGGACCCAGGGACAGCTCAAGCTCTAGATGAGGCAGACGGCTCTGCATCACCAAAGAGCCAACACCAGCAAAATTGCCAGCTGACTTCTGATGAAAAAATAGACATTGAGGCCAAGTGCTCCTGCCATCTCTTCTAAGGGTAGGGGCGTGTAAGGACATCTCTGCCCTGGTTTCCACCATCCACTCTGAAGATGGTCCCTGTGTTTGGAGCAGCAGAATTACAGTGATGCAAAGCCGTGGTCTGGTCACCATCAGGCTTCAAATCCACCATGTGATAAACACTTTGAACCCTATAAAGTTCAGAGCTGGGCATCCAAATTAAATATGTTAATTTGTCCCAGATCTAGTCAGTTTAACCTCTGAACATGACTACAGCTGGTATTTGTAGAAGCTGGTTACAGAGAGAAACAAGAGCTTTTGGAGTGCCTTATCTGCAGGCACTTATTTAGGGTCCAGCACTGGAATTAACTCACAGATCTTATTTTTTTAAACAGCTGAGATCAACATCCAACTGTTTAATATGCTAATGCTCTAAGGATTAGATCACAAAGTAAAATACTTATGGAAATTAATGCTCCAACTTTAAATTTGAGAATTTTTTTAGGGGGATTTAAAAAATAGAAAACCAATAGCAAAAGAACAAAAATTGCTTTTTCCAGAGAAACTAAGATCCCAGTCCAAGAAAGAATGCAGAATACACTGAACCAAGAGTTTTCTAGATAACTTCAGAACAAAGCTGAGGAAAACAGGTTGCTTTGCCCCCAGCTAAATATAAATATAAATGCAAATCACTTCAAAGCCATATTCAGTCACCACCTGAGTGAGAGAATGCAAAGGAGAGCTCAGTCAAAAAGTTTCCCATGGGACGACCTGCATTGTTCATTCCTGACTCATTCTCTGCCACCATCCCAACAGTCAACCTCCCAAACCTTCCTCCTGCAGTCTTCCCTAGCCTCCACTGTGATCTCTGTAAAGTCAAGCACAATGGAATTGCAACAAAACCAAACTTCAGGTCATTGAACTCACCCCAAAAATATGGCCAGCTTTTTCCACACAGTTCTACCAAAACTTTCTAAGTCTTAGTCTACGGCCTCAGCCATCAGATCATTTTTCCTGCCCAGAGTAGGCAAGAGCATCCAGTTCAGGAATTGAGAAAGCTGGAAAATCTGGAATGAATGAAATAACTTGTGATCAGGAAAAAGAAAAAGAAATCCACCTTCAGAAATCAGCTGGATGGAGCCAAAATTCAAGGCAATTATATTTTTGGGCAGGGGGGTGTGGTAGGGGAGGAAAGCCTGATCTAATCTCTCACCCAAAACCCAACCGCAGTGTCTGGACCCAACAGGGTCAGGTTATTTTCCCATAGTACCAACACCACAACTAGAAATAGGAAGAACCGCAACTGTCAAAAGAAAACACTAATTTTCATTAAGTTTCCAATACAGCTTTCTGATCAAAGTGACAGCTACACTTCAGTAAAGTCTTTTGATCTTTCTGATGCTCAGCTGAATGGAAATCATCACATCTTCAGAGCCATGCACACTGAGAACATAAATTCTGACTGCTCGTTGCTGGAGAGATTACTTGCTATTTTTATTCTGGTTATTTTCTACTTTAAGGAAAAAGCTGAATTCTCTCTGTCAAAACCAACAGAAAGCTTGTTTAAAGGTATGGCAAGATACACATTCATTTAATGGAATACATACAATAGCCTTTACAATAACTTGATGAGTTCCAGAAGCGGACTCAATACTATATAGCAAAGTCAATCATACTGGTAGATAAGTTATGCCAAAAGCGCAGAACGGTTTCAGAGGTAGATTTCAAGAAATAAAACACTTGACCAAAAAAATAAGGGGAAGGAAAAATAAGGTGTGCATGGAGCAAATGGAGATAGTGTTAGGGAATGAATGCAACACAAACCAGCAAATGGTTTAGTAAAAAACAAAATTAGTCTTGCAGGTTTGCACGCTGAAGCCTCTAAGCCAGCAGTTCTGAGCTGTGATGTACAAACCACCACTGGCCAACAAATCTCTGGTGGCTGCCCGCTGTCAGCCGGATGAGCATTGTCTTTCTTGTCCCAGATGTTACACCACACTGAAGATGTAGTTAACGCATGTCAGACAAAACCGAGCCACTGCTATCATTGCCACCGAGGCATTTACAGAACTGCACATGGGAAATGAACCAGATCAAAGGTCTAAGAGTAAAAATTTACTCCATCCTTCTATCTATATGGAGATACAGAGTAGCCCATGTTAAAAACAAGAAAGTTTCTTTTGTCTGTTCAAAAATTTGCACCAGCAAGCTTGAGCGGTCAACTGTAGACCAAACCACAGCCGATATATCAGTCAACACAGCATTTTAAGAGTTCACAAAGGAAAAATGTAATTTTGACTCCTGGCTTAGAGAAATTCCTGGCAAAGGAAGAAACTATGCTTGACCCCCAAATAACCAAACACCCATCCACTGCATATGGAAATTATTCTGCCACCATTTTACTGCTCCAGCAGAGGTGGTGCGTGGCCCTTTCGAAGCCTTGGCTCTTTTTGAAGGCTATTATTTTAAACATTTTAGTACTGGGAACTGCACGGAGCTGGCAATTATGGAATTAGAGTGCAGTGTGGAGAATGTCACTTTGAAATCATTTAGCTCAGTTAATTTCCTTTTCAAGCGCAATAGAAAGCAGATGGAGCAGGGAGGGCCAACATGCCACAGAACTCCCCAGGCCTTGGCCAGCACTCTCCTCCCCAGGACATACAGAGGGGTCACCAAATCCCCATAGAGTTATTATCCTTTAGGAGAATCACATGCTAGAATTCAGCCAGGGTCCTGGTCTTTGGAGCAAGTCGCCTCACTCCTAGGTTTGTGTTACACATTGAATGTTAGACCTAAATTGCTAACAAGGTCAGCAGGGACACAAAGCTCACACCAGAAGAGCAGTGCAGGGAAGCCAGAGAGAGGCCAGCAGAGCACAGCAGGAAGATTAAGTGCTTTGGGAAAGGGGAGCCTTGATAGAGAGAAAGAGGCCTCCAAAGGGTTGTCCAATATGAAGGAAAGGCTGTTACAAAAAGAAAGCTTTCCCGTATGCAGCAAGAGTTGGACAAGAAATTGTGAGCTTGACTTGCAGTAAAGATACATTGAGGTCAAGAGGAAAAAAATAAATGAAGTGCAAGGCAAGCGAAGCATCACAACCTCAGTTTGTAGTGGATGCCACATCGCTGGAGGTGTCGAGGAAGAGTTACAGGAATTTCTCTCAGGGACCATCTAGCTAAGTGTGATCTTGCCTCAGAGCAACGGGATGACTTCCAGGGATGCTCTCCAGCACAACATCTCTTGGATAATTTAATAGAGCCTGTTATGGTTTGTGCTTCGTGTTTCTTATATAGAGAAAGAGGGATTCCCCAAAGGAAACTAATGTACAATAAGAGAAACAGATCCAAATGCTGGAGTTGCAGTAGGGTCTAACAGAAACGCTGGGACTGAGGAAGTCCAAATCCATTCCCTGTTAACGTAACAGGAGAGTTATACTCTCATTGTCTCCCTCTGCATTGTCACAAATACCTGGGACAAGTAAATCAGAAAGCTCATGTCTCACTCGCACCAAACAGCAACTGGAGCGACCCCCAGCCCCACACCTATCCATGGGCTGCTGAACCTACCCACGCACAGCTCCACATCATGCTCAAGCCTTGTTTGCTCCAAAGGACTAGCAAGCACATTAGAAGTGGGCCATGCTCTAAGCTTTCTGGTAGCTGTCATCCAACATGCAGGCAGCAGCATGATCAGCACTGCCCCCACTTGTTTCACTGAAGTGAACAAGTTCCTTGAGTTCATCCCTACAGCCCTTGCTGCTATTTCACACTTATCAATAGATCCACCTTCTTAAAAAAAAAAGTCCATTTTCCCAAGGCATTGTGTCAGATGGACAGACTTGTTCCTTAAGGACCTCCAAGGCATAGACAAGACTGATGCCAAAGGGAAGCTCTCTCACGTTGATGGCACCAACACGGGACACAGCATCATCTGCTCTCCATGCCAGTCTCTCCATGCTCAAAGATGTTGGCTCTAGAGACCATTTTTCCCCTGGAAGACTAGTTTGTGCTGTGCACCTAGGATTACCCTTAATAGAGGCAACACTTTCATATACACCAGACCAGCTTCAAGGCTCCCTGCATCAGCAGTTCCCCTTCTAGAAACCCATAGTAAAAGAGAAAACTTTTGCAATCATTTTATTGTTCCCAGCTCTCACCAGCTGATGGCAACCAGTTCAAGGCTGGCTATTACCAGCATGGGCACGATTATGACAGAGGTCTGTGAGATGAGGCAGCTTGTCTGCTCAAGCAACATCTGCACTGAAAATACCAGGAGGCTAGTACAGGTACTTGCCCAACGTGCACCAGGCAAACTAATGAAACTCTTTAATATCCTCCACAAATACCTCAACCAAAGAGACAGACGGCCACTTTTCACTTTTCCGAGCCCTACGCAGAAGGCTCAGAGTAGAACCACCAGCTATACCAGACAACTGCAAAAGGGCAGCTATCTAAAACTCTGCTCTGTGCCATGGGAGCTGGGTTTCCCTTCCTACCTCACTCACTGGCAACTAAATGCTTTCTGGTACCTGGGCAAATTCTACTTACCATCTCCTACAGTGATGACACCATATCAAGACAAGCATGGGTATGACTGCCTGGGAGCTCTCAGCAGAGCATGTGTTCAGCTAGCTGACCTCAGCATGAGAAACCTGGTGAGACAGGCTGGACAGGTCATAGCTGCCTCTTGCATAACCTGTGCCAGGTGACCAGTAAGCCACCCATAAGCCAGGTCACCAATAATTCCATGCTGTCGGTGTGTGTCTTTCCCCCCTTTCCCCACGTATCCCTCACAGACAGTGTCCCTTTCCAGCACCACTGCCAATCCCACAGGATGCACAGAGATTTCTTTCTGCTTCCCTTCCAGTCACCAGGAGCTTCAGCCCCTCTCCACATCAGGGAGATAGCCCCAAGGTTACCAAGTATATTTGTATGTCTCCAGAAGGCTATTGCTCCCCCACTTTCTACTTTTCTACCTCCTCATCTGCTTCTTTGAAGCATGTCTCCATATCTTTTGCCTCTTTTTTAACCATCATTGTAAAGAGAACCGCCCACCCACCACCCTGCAGAGAGTTTCAACTTACATACAACAGGCCCTGGATATCCCATTAACATGGTGCTGTTGCACACCACCTATACTATCAAAATCATAGAATTACTTAGGTTGGACAAGACTTGAAGATCATAAAATTCAACCATTAACCCAGCATTGCCAAGACCACCACTGAATCATGTCCCTAAGCACCACATCTACACCTTTAAATACATCTGTCCTTTAAATACCTGCAAGGATAGTGATGTCACCTCTTCTCTGGGCAGCCTGTGCTGTTGTAGTCAAACTCAGTCAGCCTCACACAGGGCACCAATTGTTGCAGCACAAACAAACTAACAGGCTGCAACAAGGCTTTTAACGTCAGTCAGGTTCTACTGTCCATGCTGTTTCTCCCTCCTCCAGAGGTGAGAACACCCCGCCTCCTCCTCCACACAGCTACAGCTGCACATCATCCATGTCAATCAACCCACTGCCTTCGAGGCAAAGCCACAGCTGCATATTATGAATGCTAATCAACAACCCACTGCCTTCATTCCTCTACACTGTGCCAGTGCTTGACCACTCTTTCGGTGAAGACATTGTCCCTAACATCCAATCTAAAGCTCCCCTGGAGCAACCTAAGGCCATTTCATCTTGTCCTGTTGCTGGTTATGTGGTAGAAGAGACTGACCCCCACCTCGCTACAACCTCCTTCCAGGTAGTTGTAGAGAGCAATAAGGTCCCTCCTGAGCCTCCTTTTCTCCAGGTGAAACAAGCCCAGGTCCCTCAGCTGCTCCTCACAAGACTTGTGCTCCAGACCTGTCGTGGTTTAACCCAGCTGCCAACTGAGCACCGCGCAGCCACTCACCCGCTGACTCCCCCCGGGTCCTACCAGCGGATGGCGAGGGCAGCTGGGGAAAAAAGTAAAACCCGTGGGTTAAGATAAGGACAAATTAATAATTGAAATAGAATATAATAACAATTGGAATGAAAAAGGGCGGAGAGAGAGGAATAAAACCCAAAAGGAAAAAAAAACACAAGTGATGCACAATGCAACTGCTCACGCCCTGCTGACCGATGCCCAGCAGGTCCCCGAGCAGCGACCAGAGGGCACCGGACACTCCCCAGTTTAGACACTGAGCATGACGTCCCGTGGTATGGAATATCCCTTTGGCTAGTTCGGGTCAGCTGCCCTGGCTGTGTCCCCCCTCTGTTTCCCATGCCCCTCCAGCCCTCTCGCTGGCAGGGCCTAAGGAACCACAAAGTCCTTGACTCAGTATAAACATGACTTAGCAACAACTAAAAACATCAGTGTGTTATCAACATTGTTCTCATACTAAATCCAAAACACAGCCTTGTACCAGCTACTAAGAAAAAATCTACGCTGTCCCAACCGAAACCTGGACAAAACCCTTCACCAGCCCCGTTGCCCTTCCCTGGACACGCTCCAGCCCCCCCGTGTCTTTCCTGCGGCGAGGGGCCAAACTGGACACAGGATTCCAGGTGCGGCCTCACCGGTGCCGAGTGCAGGGGGACGGTCACTGCCCCGGCCCTGCTGGCCACACTGTGTCTGACACAAGCCAGGATGCTGTTGGCCGCCTTGGCCACCTGGGCACGGTGCTGGCTCATGTCCAGCCATCACCCAGCACCCTGAGGCCCCTTTCCACCGGGCAGCTTCCCAGCCTCTGCCCCAGCCCGCAGCGCTGCCTGGGGCTGGTGTGACCGTGCAGGACCAGGCACTTAGCATATACAAATACAGTATTTGGCATACAAAAGCCTAAGTGGTAGTAAGCATGAAAAACATAAAGGCAGACTTACGCCCCATCTCCTTCGCAGCTGTGTCCTGAGGAGGGCTGCAGGGTCCCCTGGCAGGGCTGGTGCCTCAGCAGCTGCTCCCCTGCAGTTAAGGCAGGAGCTGGAGAAGGGCCTCACTGCCTGGAGCGCTGAGGACACTGGTGTCAACATGGCGGGGTGTTGCCATGGTGTCAATGAGAGCTGTCAGTCCTTCTCCTAGGAATTTGCTTTCTGCTCCCAGAGCAGCACAGTCTTTCTCACTCGGGAGTAGAAGGTGTCTGCCCAGTTGCCTATAGGCTCAGGCCAGCATCCTCACCAGCCTTAGGTGTTTTTCCTACACCAGGCAAATTCCCTGGTGACAAGGCCTTGTACTTTTGGGCATACACCTCTGCATTTCAGGTCTGTCATGGGGGAAGGCCTGAGCGTGGCCCGGCAGATACCCTCTTGCAGAGGGAAGGTGCAGCCCTGCTGCTCTGGGAACCCAGCAGTGCTGCCTGCAGCCCTGACATCCCAGAGCTGCCCCATGCGATGCCAGCATACACAGCTCTCCAGAAACCCTGGCCATGGAGTAAGGAGGCTGCCAGGCTGTGCCTGGATGGGGCGGGCAGGCTGGCAGAGGGGAAGGCATCCTCCAGTGGGCTGGGGCTGCGAGGCTGTGAGCCGAGAGACCAGGCTGCTGGACAGCAAGAGGGCATGGGAGTAGATGTGTTGGGATAGCACCATCTCAGCCAAATAAACTCCACCTCTGCCTGTCGTGCTAGCTGGTTCCCAGCAATTCTGCCACTCCAAGGGCTGAAGCTCATGTGGGGACATGTACCCTCCCAAACATCACTTTGAGCAGCCACTGGGGATAGTCTGTGTGGGGTGCAAGGAGTCAAACTTGGCATTTCCTTTTTCATTGTGCTTCTGGAGAGGTTCGGGGAGCAAACCCTCCTCTTGGGTTTTGTTTTTAAGGGAATCGGTTCATTCAAAAGAGAGTCTAAAAGCAATCTGGTAAAAGGAAATAGAGCATAAGTCGTCAGTGTAGATTCGTCCTCCCTCCACTGCCCCATCTATAAAATTAAGTCAACATGATCTTCTTGATGAGGAGGAGTGGTTTAAAGGGTTAAAAAGAGGCAGGAAGGTGTTTGAACTCTAAGAGAAAGATTTTAAAACTTTTTTCAAACTTATGAATATGTATTAAGAGGCACAGACAATAATTACATGGCTATTACACCGAGTTATTTAAACATGAGCAGAGTACTTGGCAAATTAACATATAGAACAATACTGCTCTGGTAGTTCAAATGATAATGGGATCCAATAGGAGTTCCCTATCCCTAACTCTTCTGAATCTAAGCAAGGATGATTTAAAAATTGTAAATGTGCAGCAGGTGGCTTCTAATGCAATAAAAAGCATTTCTGCACTCTGAAAAACACGCCTTGAGGATGAGACAACATATAAAAAAATCCTTTAGCTGTGCCCCTTCTCAGCACAGTTTGGGTGATCTGAGGCTGCCCCAGCGGCAGCTGTTTCTTGTGCATCCACCTAAACTAGGAATATACATTTGTCGTATCTTGCATCATTTCCATCTGTGTTCTGCTCCTGTGCCTTTCTTGGCTGCTTCCTCTCATCTGGTCCTGCACCCCACTGCATTTGTGCACACAGAGCAAGTTCCTGGAGCGATGAACTTGCAGAGAACAGGCAATGCTGCCAGGATGCACTAGGAGAAGCGTCTCTGTTCTGGGCAGCTCCTGGGCTTGATCTCAGCAGGCTGCAACAGCGTTTGAGGCAGGCATGCAGGGAGAATAAAGAGAAATGGGCAAGTGAAAAGTAAGAAAGAAGTAAGCAAAAAGGGTCAGCCAGCAGAGACACAGCTGAGCTGAGTCTCCTGAAAATTCCTCAGAAACTTAGAAAAAAGTAAGATTGACAATGCCAAAGGAGCACGTGGGCTCACAGGGACATGCACGTGTGTGTGAAGGGCATGCATAAACATGTGTACCTGTGGGGAGGCTCTGGACACATGATTACACTTGTGTGAACAGCAGTAACCTCCCAGTTCCATTTTAATGCCATGTCAAAAGTAGTGCAGGTGATGAAATACGTGGGTCTGTGTCAGGGAGCTGGCATAACAGAATGAACCTGCACAGGCTCAGTGCAACTCTCCACATTTAAAGAAGGTATTAGGTAGACATCGAGGCAAGTTTAGAAATGCAAGAGACAGAAGCACTAAACTGTTTTCAGCAAAATCGACCCTCGTGTAAAATGCCCGCATCCTGGCCTAAACACTTTGTTATAAGTGATCGAATTCCTAACAGCTGTGGCAAGATGCCTTCACTTGCAAGTGTTACTGGTGGGTAAGCAAAATTATCTTGCTATTGTTGCTACTTATGGCAGCACCCATAACATACTAGCTGCTTTCCAAACAGATCATTCTCCAAAGAGCCTGCTACTACTTTTATGTGCATGTGGATGTAAAATTATTTTCTTTTATAGTACAAGTTACTCACTGTAGTCTTCAAAGATCAAAAAGTGCCACGGTGGGTAAAACTGGAGTTAAACAATCCAAGAACTGTAACTGCATAAGAGATACAAGAGCAACCCGCTTACTGTAAGCACAATTTATCCTCTGGACAATAAGATTTTTAATGTTGAAAAGCATGTTTGACTTTACATTCGTTCTTGAATTCATAAGAAAACACTGAGGTACTCTATGTTTGCACTAAGAATTTTATTTTCTTTTATTACTGTCACAGTTTTTGTGGACAATAAAATCATCAAATACTTCTGGGAATAAAAAGTAATAAGTGAAAGCTTAGAGAATTAGAGAATGATATTTCAGGAATTTTGCCTTAGATAACCAGGTCTTCTATTTTTGTTGGTGCACCTAGAGTATGCATGAGAAAAAACAGTGGTGTTCTTTCAAATAAAAAGAAACATCTTTCTCATTAGGACTGTGTTTATCACGCTTTCAAATGTTCTACAAACCAATGCCCCTATTTGTCATTGTAATTCAATATAATAAAAGCTGTCAAAACTGCTCACTTTGCTTGTGAGAGACAAATTTGCTGAAGTTTTGCAGCATGAGCCAAATAACACAGCACCAGATTCTCCAGCTTTTATTTCACTCTGCTCTAGGCAGTATTCCTACTGGTTTCTGTGCAATTTTTGCCTGAGTAAGGGCTGAAAGTTTCAGTTTAGAACATGAGACTTTTTTAGAAATAAACTGTCACAGAAATCCCGTCTACAAAGTACTTTGGGTGACTGGAATGGTACTGCTTGCGAATTTTATCTCTGAAATGCCAAGCTTATTTCCTACAGATTATTGCAAAATACAGACTAACTACATCCTTGATGAAATTCCCTCGAGGTCCATGAGGTCACCCTCAGGATTAAACACTGCCTGACCTTTTGCATACAGAGCTCAGAAGCACTGTATTTTGATGCCTACTGCGCCTTTGGAGATGTTAGCTTGTTCCACTAAAAACAAAGTTACAGATCTCGTCCCTCATGGGAAGAGCTTTGATGAAGCAACTCTCTGTTATTACCTTGTCCAGAGACTCTCCAGGACCACACTGTGTCCTTCTGGCAATTGACAAAATAGATAAAGCTCAGGGGCAGCCTTGAGTAAGGGCCACATTTTCGATTATTTAAAAAAGATGTTTTGATGCATTAAATAAAGGAAACACGTTGGGAGCTTTGTGTTGGGAATAGGTAAAGTGGCAGGTCATGTGAAAAGCAGCTGGGACAGTGGTTAGGGCAAAGGATTAGAGTCAGCTCCTCTTTTTAGTCTTCTCCACACTACTGACTTGTCCAGAGAGTTGGAGGAGTCTTTTATGTTAAAGTCTACCAACCAGAGTCCTTCATCTAACTCTTCTGCAACTGCCTTTCCACATCTGTGAAAACTGTAGCAGTTTATCATGTCAAAAAACTTTTACACGTTTAGATAAAAGCTACTAACTATTAGCTGTAGTGGCCAGTCAATGCATTTTTTACCTCTTTTTGAACATGTGCCCAAAAATTGTTTGATGAGGATGTGTACTACATCTGTAAATAAACACGTATCTGTGTAGACACAGGGACCTGATAAGGCCAGAGAACATGAAAAACAAGACAAAATCTACCGACAACTGTAGCTCCTCTGACTGCAGCCTTTATGGCAGCTGTGTGGACAGACTCCTCCCTGAGTTTTTACTCAGGCAATTATTCCTAACTTGGCATCCAGAAGTCAGCCCTGGCTTCCAACCTGAAAAAAAAAAAAAAAAAAAAAAGAAGCAGAGAGTTAGGCTAACACACACTAGCCTCCATCAAGCATTCAGGGTATTGTGCATGTGATAAAGGGCTGGATAAAACAGTGGCAAAAGTCTGCTATCTTCCAAGGCTCAGGAAAATAAACCGCAAAGGCAATCCAACAAAGTCCTCTTTGTTCCTGAATAGAACCAACAAAATGAAAGGAATCTGGTGGAAGAGAGAAGGCAAGAAAAGAGGTCTGCTGCAGGGAGCACGTACAGACAGAATTGCGCTTTGCCGGCTCCTCTGACAGAGCAAGTGCATGATTATCACATGAGCCTCACAAAGACTGGAATTAAAGGGGCTGACTCGGCTGTCATATCGCTTAAGCTGCGCTGAGGTCAAAGGAGTTCGGACTAACCGAGGTCAGCCACACATGGCCTGGGAAGTAGGGGTCTCTTTTTGTAAGCAACAGCTTCTCAGGTTGATAAAAATAGATACCTGGAGCCCGTGATGGCTTATAAAGCTGTCCCTTTACACCGGATTCCCACGAAGTGCAGTATGTAATCAATAGCACTCTGAAAAGAACAGAGCCACAATGGAGGCACTCAGGTGGTCTCTAGAAACAAGCGTAAAGGGCAAAACGCACAAGAGAAGTCACCATCTGTGCTACCCTCTAAAAGACCAAGGGAAAAAATCATGTCTGAAATATTAGCACACATTTATGGTAAAATCAAATTGCAAAGAGGTGTCAATGACATGACTGTAGAGAAGCCTGCTACTTGCAGGTCACCACATACCTTCTGTATATTATTTCATGAATCACGTCCCCAACAGAGACTTCTCCTTGCAGATTCCTATGATACCAGGGCTACTGAAGAATGCCCCTGTACTAAAAATAGTACCTATTCTCTCCCATGCCCTCTGTCCTCTTTCAGCTTCTACTTCACATGATTCAGCTCCAAGAGAGGGGCACTGACCTCATCTCACCAGGAATATCAAACATCTCCACTGCTTTGATGAACGTTATGGTGAGAGTGGAAAAAAGGAGAAATGTACACATCAGCTGTGTAGTCATGTGTTGGATGTGTCTGGATACATCCTGAGACTCGTGTTTTTGAAATCCAAACCGACATTCATCTTCTTACATATGCAAACACAGAAAAGCACCTTTTGATTTTTGTTTGGGGGTTTTTTTGTCGTTTTTTTTCTGGGGACTCCAATAGCATTTGCACTGGGTCCATAGAAAAATCCATTAATTTTGTCATAGACATAGAACTATATCATATTTACCATCATCATCACTTCTGTATATAACCAAGCTCAGAATGCTAGTGGGCTTATTGTTCCACAGCATGGAATAAGTAATTGTTTCTGGCCAACAAACTCATACCTTTGTATCCTGGTTTATGAATCAGGATTTTCCATCTGAACATTATTTGTGGCAACAATGCCAAGTTTTTAAAATACCTTCTACAAATAAAGTCTGTGTCCCCTTTATTCCTCAGGTCGTAAGGGGCTTCCTGGTAGACAAATTAGATCTATTGTGACACAGACAGAGTGAACAGAACCAGGTTTTCAAGCATCAGCCTGTCACACCTCTTTGTGGACAGGGGACTCACTAAAACAAATCCTGAGAGCAAGCCAAAGAGGGAAAACTGCAGGACCCCCAGGGGATCTTCACCGATGATAGTGCAGGTTGAATCTGAGAAAACAAGTCCTTGAAGTAAGATCAGTTCTCCTTTATGACCTGTTAATCACTATGTGTTTACCTGTCCTTGAGAAAAGAGCCCCTACTGTGCCTTATCAAACCCAGAGGGATTCCCACTGTCCTCAGGGAGGTCTGGGTCAGAAGTTAAACTGAAAACTCCACATGCTCTGTGCTTCATCATTTTAGACTTTAGACTGGAATTGATGTTCGGTGTCCAGTGCTGTAATAGCAGAGAACCACCGGTTTTTATTCATTTATGTTCTTTTAAACTGTTTCTACTGCATTTTTTCTGCTCTGTTGCAGAGCTTGAGACAGTGCTGGCACTGTGCCCCTTCGGTCAGAATCACCTTACAGGAGGACTTGCTAATGCCTGTTGTTAGTGTGTGTGTGCACGTGTTTAGGCCAGGGGAAGGACAACTGTCTCTCCACTGATGCTGCCTTACGGGGTCTTACAGGAAACATCACAGAGTGAACTGCCAAAGCCAGTAGCTTCTGTGCTAGTGAAGGGAATGGGTAAATCCTCAGATCATGGAATCTGGGCTTTCTGACACAGCTGGCATCCCGGTGGAGAGGAAGACGAGGAGCAGGCACTCCAACCACATACAGCCTGGGCAAAGTGAGGGGTTTGTTCTTAGGGACCTGGAAGGGTTCACTCCTGAACTCCAGGTCACTGAGAAGGCTGTGATCTATCAGACAGTAGGACTATCTGTTGAATGTTCTGCACTGAAAATGTTCCGGGTTTCTCTATAAGGAAGTTTATTCTTATATCTCCAAACTGATGGGGAGTAATGCGGATTCCTCTTTCTGTCTGTTGTCACCAGCTCCTCAACTCGGCACATCTCGCTGGTAACTTACCCACCTATTGCGACAAAGCAGCCTTGGTCTTTCACACCATGTTAAAGAAAATAATTAACAGAGTACTTAAACCAGGCTTGGCTTAACTGCAGATTTCAATTGAGTTCAGTAGTAAAAGGAAACCCTAGTAGTTCTACTTCCCCACAGCTAGCCTTGCTCAATGCCTAGTGTTAAGATAAATTATGTTCTTCAGTGTGTAGGATGAAATACAAGTTGCTATCACAGCAGGATGAGTTTGTCAAACACTGCTTACATTATGCAGCAAACCTTTGTTCCCATAGAAGGAAAGATTTTGAAAGCAGATAACTGAGCTGATCTTGGAGATATATTACTTGAGGCCAGGGTTCATGATCTATGTAGCCTCACTCAGTGCAAAGTATATTGCTTTCTCTAACAGCCCTTAACAGGGACTTCAAAAAAACTGTTTTTTTCTTCTGAATAATATATAATCAAATTCATTTCTACAACTTCATTTTCAGTCATCTGTGTTCATTGTTCTCTTATTCCAAGTATTCTTTGGCATGGTTTAAGAACTACTGAAATATTTAATAGCTATTTAAAAGTAACAGCTATAACTACTTAAACCAGACATAAAGAGAAGACAACTAAACGGGTCATTACCTTTACAAGAAAAGTGTTTATGGAGAAGGATTTAAGAGAAACAAGATTACGGATCCAACTTCTCCGCTAGTCTCTGTGTTGTAAAGGAGAAAGCAGAGTGGGTTTGCAAAGTTTTGTAAAGGAGAAAGCAGAGTGGGTTTGCAAAGTTAAGTATGCGATAAGACTACTCTGAATCTAATAAAATGTTGAAAGTACTGTTAGAGAGAATTTGCAAATTGCTTAGCCCTTGGAAAAGCCAAGCCATTTCTGTGGCTGCTTAGGTAAGGATTCTTGGCTCTAACATCCCAAGTATGATCAACATTTTGATTGTGATGCTTGATTACTAAATGATACTAGTTGTGAACCAGAAAGAATGTATTTTCAATTCAGCTGGAGAAAGAAGGGGGAAAGGTATAAGACAGAGTGTCTCTGTTCCCTTGAGATCTATCCAAGATCTTAAGAAATCAATGGAGATCTTTCTATTGAGTTCACTGTGCTCTGGATCACATCCTTACAGAGCTCGCTTTGTTGTCAAGTCCATTCTTTCTTCCCCTCTCTCTTGCTCAATTTGCTTTCTGCTGTTAGGATCTTTTTCCCAAATATTAATAAATCTGTATAATCTTTGGCCTCTAGCTGAGTCTTTCTTCTATGGCACACTGTTGCACTGTATGCATGACTGCATGGTTGAGGGTTGCTCTGGAAATTACTCATAAAAATGAACTGCCTGGTAATACCACAATTGTCAATATGTGTAGGTTGCAGCATTCCCCCTGTGGGCCATTGTAGCAGATCATAAAACCTCATTTCCAGGAAAGTTTCAAAACTTTTATTTTCTAAGGAACATTAATTATCAGAGTCCAGATGACCTGTCCCATTTCTCCATCCACTTCCTCTCTTTTTTTCCTCATCACGTGGTAGTTTGAAGGCAACTGGCAACAGATCACATGTCTGGCTCCTGGTTTTATGCCCTAGTTTCATATCAACGTCAGCTGAAGTGTTTAAAAACAGCAAGACTCAAAAGCCTAATGCCCAAACCAATGTTTGTATGTGACCATTTCCCCATTGTTAAACTTTTGTAACAACAGCTAATTTACAAGTTTGACACTTATGCAGACATATGCTTTGGCATTCTACAGGCTTCCTGAGACTCATGCCCTCCAGCGCTGCTTGTTGACCTCTCCTTCAAACACATTGGCTTTGAGGGATCATCACAATGGCCAAACCACTCTGGACCTACATGGTTGTGAAAACTCCAGTCATGCCCCCATCAGAGTTTACAGTGATGCATTTTTTCACTGACAAATTATATTCTGTTGACACCATAACTTTTTGCAGGTACTTACCAGTTCTTATGAAGCTCTTACCTGGGATAGATTCTCATGCCTAGGATGAGACTTGAAATACATCAAAGAGCAAGAAAACTGTCACCCCTCCCAGATAATCATCCTATCATCAAGGCACTGACTGGTGGCACAGAAGTCCAGATTTCAAGTTTCTGTTCTGCAAGATGTCTGAACGTCAGAATCCTGCATCCCAGGCAAGCTTTCAGGCTACCAAACTATCAGTTATTCTGAAGAACAGCCTCCTCCGTCTCTCCTGTTGGACCTGTTTCTCTTTGTATAAATAATTAAACATTAATTGGAGCAAGGACTTGAACTCAGACTGCCCATTGGACTATTGCATTGGTCTTTCTCCAGGCCAGTGAATAGGTAACTACTTGTACAAACTTGGTAAGTTGCAGAGCAACAGAGGTAGCTGAGGGGGGGGTCCCAAAAACTCAAGAAAAAAAACCCGAAGACTTACAGTAAAGTTATTTAGTAGACTATAAAAACCTGTTTTTCAGTCCTTGACCTAAATAAGGCAGAACAATGACTACTAGCTGTTCCAGGGGAGGCTTTGTCAAATCATCTGCAAAGGTCATGCTTCCATCAAATGTTGAAAAGAGAGAATATTTAAAAGTCGTACTTTTTTTTCTGAAGTGAAAAAAAAAAAGTCCTGTACCTAAACAATTCTTCAAGTTTCTGAAACCTCTGCCCCAGACATGATAAAGGACCTCACTGTTCCCGTTCTGAGTGGAGTGATTTGTTCCTCTGATGCTCTTCACAGCTTTGCGGGCATTTTTCAAATGAAGGCTTAAGTCTATTACTTACATACTATCTTCATATGACAAACAGGACATTTAGTCATATTTAGTCATACAGAAAGATAAATGAAGGCAATCGAAAAATTCAGTGATTAGTGTAAGGTTACCATAAAAGACTATATAAAAGGTAAGACAAGAACTGAGGAGGTTGAGTCCTAATCCTCTTACCTACCCACTATATAATGGTCTGTAATAACTTTAATGTTTATGTTCGGTGGTCAAAAACATTTATTTTCAAACAGCTCTTTGATAAGGAACTTTGATTAAGCTCTTTGATTTGGAACTAAAATCTGTGTTTTAGACAGATTCACCTCTCTACAAGCATTTGATATCAGCATGTTGGTAATCCTGTAGACCATACAAGGTTCTGCTTTTTCTTTAACGTCATATAATACTTCATTTTCATAAGCACTTACATAAATTCAGTTAAGAGTTAACCAACTAAAATATACAAATATGTGGGAGGTTTTATGAAGAACTACAACTTCAAAAGGAGTTGGTTTAGGAGCCATGACCTTATTTTTTGCAATAACTTATGCATCATGAACTTACGTAATTGGCAGCAGATAACATATCACACTCTCAGTCTTATGTCCTTGGTTTGACAACAGTGTCAATTGAAGTATTTGCTAACTGCAGAACTAATGGAGCCTCATAGCTGAAAATGTTTTCATTCCAAAGCTGATGTTTGTATCAAAACATTTTCCCTTTATTGTTCTTTTTTAACATTACTAAAATCAGTATCAGAAATTGATAGGGGTATACAGATAATTTTGGACATCAAGAAAAATCTTTCTGAATACTATTTATCCTAGCGAAATGGAAATATCTGAGAAAGGAATATATATATATATATATTTCTAATTAAAATTCATCATAAAGCAAAAAAAGCACACACATGAAATGTTCTTGGTGCTCTAAATTTTTGTTATCTTTTGAGCAGGAGTCAGTGCTAAGATAAATTATTGGGAGATGAGTGACCTGGATTTTAAAACACATTAGTAGGGTAGGTTTGAGGCTACTTCATTTTCCCAGAGACTGGATTAAACAGCAGCCAAGAGGCAAGGCTAGACTGGTCCTCTGTGTTGAAACTGGACACCTGTACCATCCACTGAAAAGGTCAGTCCTCTTGGGACACCGTGATCTTCATAAGCTACAGCAGAAAATGCATAAAGCAATAAATCATACAGAAAGAAGTGTTTTAAAAAGAACCTTACTGACTTAAGGTCTTAACATCCATTTAAATTCAAGGGCAAAGAAGCCCAAATTTACTGAGGCTCTTTTTGAGTAATCTGAAGCTTAGAAGTGAGACTTGTTTGGGTTTTGGTTCAGTACTGTGTATTTTGTGGGCAGCATTTCTATTTCAATAAATTTAATAATTCACAATGATGTACAATATAAAGGAAGAGAATGGCTGCAGTTTTATTAATTTGAAGTTTTTTGCTTGACCAAATTACAAGTTAATAGCAGGAAACAATCATTTGCCATCATTTTAGTAAAGCATTTGCTATTATGTCACGCTGAACCTGATTTTAAACTGACCTGAAGAGAATCAGTTACATGTTTTGAAATCTGGACAACAGGAGATTACCGCGGGCAATGTAGATTGCTTCGTAGACACCATTTTTCATTCAACTTTATTGAAAACTTTCAGTGTCTGGGAGAGTAAATTGCCACCAATGTAGTTGTAGCTAAACTAGGAGAAGTTCTAAACAGCAGCCAAGGAAGATAAAAAAAAACCATATTAAACAGCAGGAGGAAGGACAGAAAATTAAAACTGGAAAAATTGAAACTGATATGCATAAGTATAAGGGACATACATTATCAAAATCATAGAATTATTTAGGTTGGACAAGATCTTTAAGATTACCAAGTCCAACCATTAACCCAGCATTGCCAATTCCACCACTGAACCATGTCCCCAAGCACCACATCTACGTGTCCTTTAAATACCTCCAGGGATGGTGATGCCACCTCTTCTCTGGGCAGCCTGTGCCAGTGCTTGACCACTCTTTTGGTGAAGACATTGTCCCTAACATCCAATCTAAAGCTCCCCTGGAGCAACCTAAGGCCATTTCATCTTGTCCTGTCGCTGGTTACGTGGTAGAAGAGACTGACCCCCACCTCGCTACAACCTCCTTCCAGGTAGTTGTAGAGAGCAATAAGGTCCCTCCTGAGCCTCCTTTTCTCCAGGTGAAACAAGCCCAGGTCCCTCAGCTGCTCCTCACAAGACTTGTGCTCCAGACCTGTCGTGGTTTAACCCAGCTGCCAACTGAGCACCGCGCAGCCACTCACCCGCTGACTCCCCCCGGGTCCTACCAGCGGATGGCGAGGGCAGCTGGGGAAAAAAGTAAAACCCGTGGGTTAAGATAAGGACAAATTAATAATTGAAATAGAATATAATAACAATTGGAATGAAAAAGGGCGGAGAGAGAGGAATAAAACCCAAAAGGAAAAAAAAACACAAGTGATGCACAATGCAACTGCTCACGCCCTGCTGACCGATGCCCAGCAGGTCCCCGAGCAGCGACCAGAGGGCACCGGACACTCCCCAGTTTAGACACTGAGCATGACGTCCCGTGGTATGGAATATCCCTTTGGCTAGTTCGGGTCAGCTGCCCTGGCTGTGTCCCCCCTCTGTTTCCCATGCCCCTCCAGCCCTCTCGCTGGCAGGGCCTAAGGAACCAAAAAGTCCTTGACTCAGTATAAACATGACTTAGCAACAACTAAAAACATCAGTGTGTTATCAACATTGTTCTCATACTAAATCCAAAACACAGCCTTGTACCAGCTACTAAGAAAAAATCTACGCTGTCCCAACCGAAACCAGGACAAAACCCTTCACCAGCCCCGTTGCCCTTCCCTGGACACGCTCCAGCCCCCCCGTGTCTTTCCTGCGGCGAGGGGCCAAACTGGACACAGGATTCCAGGTGCGGCCTCACCGGTGCCGAGTGCAGGGGGACGGTCACTGCCCCGGCCCTGCTGGCCACACTGTGTCTGACACAAGCCAGGATGCTGTTGGCCGCCTTGGCCACCTGGGCACGGTGCTGGCTCATGTCCAGCCATCACCCAGCACCCTGAGGCCCCTTTCCACCGGGCAGCTTCCCAGCCTCTGCCCCAGCCCGCAGCGCTGCCTGGGGCTGGTGTGACCGTGCAGGACCCGCACGGAGCCGGGTGGAACCTCCTACAACTGGCCTTGGCCCATGGATCCAGCCTGTCCCCATCCCCCTGCAGAGCCGCCTGCCCCCCAGCGGGGCAGCGCTCCTGCCCAGCCCGGTGGCCTCTGCAAACCGACTGAGGCTGCACTCGATCCCCTCGGCCGCACCGTCGATAAAGAATCAAACAGGACTGGCCCCAGTGCTGAGCCCTGGGGAACACCACGTGTGACCGGCCGCCAGCGGGATGTAACTCCGTGCACCACCGCGCTCTGGGCTGGGCCAGCCAGCCAGCTTTTCACCCAGCCAGCCTGCGCCCAGCCAAGCCCTCAGCAGCCACTTTCTCCAGCAGAACGCTGTGGGAAACGGCGTCAAAGGCTTTACCAAGGTCTGCGTAGACCAACATCCACAGCCTTTCCCTCATCCACTAAGCGCGTCACCTTGTCATAGAAGGAGATCAGGTTAGACATGCAGGACCTGTCTTTTCATCAACCCATGCTTGCTGGGCCTTATCACCTGGCTGTCCTGTATGTGCTGCATGATGGCACTCAGGATGATCTGCTCCACAACCTTCCCTGGCATTCCCTGGCATTCCACATTCATCAGCTGGAAGAAATACAAGGAGGTCCAGTACTGAAAGAAATCACTAGTATAGCATGAGGCACTGCACCGTCACAGAGCAAGAAAACAAAGCCCTTTGGAGTAGTCTATGCAAATGTCCTTACTCCAGAAGAGATATGGTGGTGCACTTTGGAATCATACAGGAAATCTGGCTTGAAGAGATGTCATAAACTGACTGAATCCATTCCTGTTTCTCTGTGCAGGAACAACTATATTGATCTTATTCCCAAATTCTGTTTTGTTTAGCCTTTTCTTAAAAACCTCTCATCATAGATTTTATTCAACTTCCATAGCGCTTTGCTGCCCTTATCATTACATTTTCCTGAAGTCTGACTCAAATCTCTCTTACTACTAAATAATATTGCATTCAGCTCTGGACAATACATTCCCAAAAAGATCTGGATTGTACCTACATTATCATTTTAGTTCACCCCTACTCATCATGCTCTGTTTCACACCATAAAGCAGTCTCAGATTCACAAGGCTTTCAGAAAAAAATAATCCAAAAGTGTGTTCCAGGAGTGCATCTAATCATCTCCAACCAGTACACACATGCAGTTTGAGGGACCAGCCCAGAACTATTCTAAAACCTTAAAGCATGCATGATTCTGGATCTTAAGCCCTCAGCACCACCCATTTTACTCTACAGGTCCTGTTTTGCATTCACCTCACACTCTTACTAGGCCACACTACTTACTAAAGTAGATATAGCTGCTGGCAAACGTTCATTGAAGAACAGCAAAAGTTGTGATGGGATGGAGGAACTGATGTGTTAGGGAAGAGCAGGTCAGATACATGAAGAAGGCAAAAGGAGTTTTATAGCCATCATTTGCCCTGGTCCCTGTGACATAGACTAATTATGGTCACACAGATGTGTAGCCCTTTCCCTTGGGCTGACCAGCACCCCAGGTTGGTCAGCTTGAGGGCACAAAGGTGAATTGCAATAGCCAACAACTACACAGCCTTTAAGAATGTCAGATTTTAATTTGGTACCTCAGAACACAACCAAGGATAAGATGTAATTAAGATAAGAAAAAAATATATAGTTAATTTCAGAAGACAATGCACTGTCATGACATCTTTTAAACAATGGAACAGTTTCCCAGACTCTTCGCAGCAATGGATCCTATTTGTTTGGTGCTTTTATAGCCAAATTGGCAAATGCTAGAAAACAGCCTGCAGGATCTAATCTTGCTTTGGCAAGGGATTAGGCTGGATGATCATTTCCATCTAAGCTTCCTCTCAATTCAGGCTGAAGCTTTGGAAGCAGAATCTCTTTCTTACTTTGTATTTGCCATATGAAACCACATATGAGATGGAGCTCTAAGGTATAACTCTTGACCACAGCTAATGCCAGTTAGAGCTCTTGGGGTTTGATGTAAATACCCTTAGAGATGACCAATATGCCTCCGCTGATTTGGGAACCCTCAGAACAAGCCTTTGATACTCACAAAAATGGATGCATGTGTGCGAATGTGTGAGAAGTCAGAGCCACTCTTCCCTTTAAGTTACCCAAGTTGGCAAGAAGCCAGCCAGCATTAGCACAAACATTGGGCAGCACTGTGAACAGATTACTTTGCCCAAGCTAGTACTTCCCACTAAGTCACGGCATGCTGACACTGTGATACAGCTTCTGGATTCAAGCTGACTTGTACCTTGTCAGTCTGCTGTGTGCTCAGAGGAAGTTTTCTCCTGCTCTCATAGAAATGTCTTTAATTGATCTCTAAGTTAATAAGCCAAAAAAAAAAAACATCCCGGAATAACAGAACTTCTCCTTTTTGACTCATTCCATGTGCCTCATCTCTTTAGTGCCTGTCATCAGACTGTCAGTACACTAAGGCATGATTCACCTTTATTTAATGTCTAATACAGAATAAAGCACCTTGACCCAACAGATGCAACAGAGACCCAGAGAATGGCACTGCACTCATGGTCAGCAGTTAAGAGTTTTGCTGGTTCTTTGGGGCCAGCTTGTCCTGTTAAAATTTCTGTAATGTTGAACCTTCTCTAAAAACTTGTTTCTTAAAAACATCCCAGGCTAGCCACCCATAAATGGAATCCTCTAAGCCTTACAAGTCATTTTGAAAAATCACAGCCACATTCTTGAATGGAGAGGCTACATTTTTATTTCAGCAATACGGATGTAAATTAAAATCCCTCCTTCTCCCTTTCTCAAAATTAAAGAACTATGGTCTTTATAGGGCTGTATGTTGTACCCCTTCAACATATATGCATACACACTAAGATCAAGACCACCAACAGCAAATGCAGAATTATATATTGCCGTGTAAAAGATAAATACACACAGAACAAGAAGAAAAAAAATGGAAAACTAGCTTTAAAATTAAGATTACAGAGCAGAAATAACAGGAGAACCACTTAAACATATTGCTGCCCCAAGCGGGTGCAAATTTCAATGGAAAATAACTACCAAATGTTTCCAAAGCCAACCACAGAAATCAAATAAGATTCGACTTAAACTCAAATTATTCTGAAGATTTTGTTATTATAAAGGCACACATGCATATAGTATTCATGGTTATTTCTCAAAATTAGACTCTTCTGGGCTCAAATTTGTGTAACACCAAAAAAGGGGTTTAAAAAGAGAAATCCCTCTATTCTGTGAAACAGTTTCTGGGAACTTTCCTGGAAATCCCAGCAAGACAAGCCAAAGAAAATTATCTATGGGGAATTGCGATTGTTGCAGCAAATATGTGCTTATACTCAGATTCATTTAATTAAGCCCTTTGAGTGAATAATGGGATACAAAACAAGGGACACACTGAAGAAGAGTAATCAATCCCTAACAAGATCTCTCCAGTTATTAACTGTACATTATACAAATATAAATCCAGATCAGCAAAAAGCCCTACTGCACTTACATATTATGATTTTTCAATAGAAGCTTTAAAGTAGCATTTGTCAATGGTGTTAATTTTAAATTATATGACTAGTGACAACATTGTACACTACCCAAGATTTTAGCATGCTGGGAAAATTTCATTTCTCTTTTGAAGTTATATTTCAAAAAAACCAATCATTTCTGAAGGCTATTAATGGGGACAGAGTAAGAGTTGAAAAACACACAGTGAAGAAGTTACAATAAAAGAATAGATGTATAACAGACATTAAATATCTAGATTACAAAGCCTGGGTGGCTATTCATTTCTGTTTCACTTTAAATGAATAGTAATGTGTGAAAATTGCACTAGGAAAATAGAAACTCTTCTCTCATAAGCAACACTGCTGTTTTCAAACAACAACTGCACTGTTAACACATTCATTTGTATTGTACTGTATTAGTAAGAGTCAAAATTTGTTATGAACTTGTGGTTATTGAGTGAAGTTCATTGATAGCCTCAGTGAATTCCTTTTGGACAAGCACATAAGACACTCAGCAACTATGGATCTGTGGCAATTAATGGAATTGTCTTTGAGTAGGTCTGCAGTTACATCTGGGCAAAGACTGGTCTCCAGTGGTCCACAAGTAGATGTACATCTACCCATGCTTATTATAGTATGGTTTGAAGGAATGCCACTTTGGAGAAATTATATTAACTCATGGGAAGAATGTGTAACAGGAAGAAGTGCAGGACTCAGAGATGGAGGCTGAGATGCTGCTAAAGTTAGAAATGATGTTGATAACCTTTTAAAGAAGTGTGGCAACAGAGATGAAAAGAGAACCACATGCTTTACATTAGTTTCTGCAGTGTCTAATACACCATTCCTAACACCACAGGTATGCCAGCTTGGACCAGGACATCCAACAGTCTTTTAAAAGGTATGTTTCTCAGTATCGCCTTGAAAATTTGCCTTAGTCAGACCTTGAGTGACTCAGATTACTCACAGTTTCCCACAATATTTTGATGTTCAAGTTATGTATGATACCAGGTTGGATGAGATCAAATAGGCCAGCTGAACAAATTTAATGCATTTCATTTTTCCCACTTAAAAAAAAACAAACAAAAACCAACCCAAAAAACAAAACAGCAAAAAAAAAAAAAATCCCAAATATATTTTAAAGAGAAGAGTTACATTTTGGGCGCCTGCACATGCATTTATAGTACTATCCAGTTACAACTATGGCAATTCTAGGGCAGTTTTACACAGCTCAATTAGAGCAGAAGAGGAAGTAAAAATTTGTACCCCACACTTCAAATGCACACAGGGAGAGAAATGCTGCATACAAGCAGCTCTGTCTTACACAGAAGGGAGTGACTTCACCTCCAACATACAACATAGCTGAACTGGCAGAAAGGTGCTAGTAACCTCTTTAGTACTGTCATCCTCATGTACTTCAGGACACAAATGCACAGACTGAACTTCAACATTTACATTGTTCAGCCCTCAAATGGCAAAAATCCATCCAGAATTAAAATATAGTACATCAAAATAACATACAGTAAGTAATGAATTTTGCAGTCTTTACTTAGCAAAACAAATTCTTCACATCACCTTTCCCAGAAAGTGAAGACTGCAATATAATATATGGTGCTAAATTAAACCTTCCACAAACATTACTGACATGTACAGATGTACACTGCTTCAAGTGCTTACTCATCATATGTAATTCAAGCAAACAGCATGTTACTGGGGGCCAAGGGCAAGTATTACAAGAGGATTTTTCAGCTATTCAGAGCTGTGAATCAAAGGTGATGTATTGTTAAATTGAATATCTATACAAAAGGGCTGTGGTTGTGGAATTTGATGGCAATGAGCACTGCACAAATATAAATGTCACCTTATTTACCATCTCTTGTTATTTTTGGAACATTCATTGCAAGGAGATGTACTTAAGCAACATTAATTCTATACTAGAAAGCTCTCTGCAAGAGAAAAAGTTGATTCCAGAACTTTTCAGAAATAATATTTTCAGTTTCCATAGTTCCCACAGCTGGGAAAGAAGCACCTATTCAACTACAGACTATAACAGTATTCATCATATCAGGTCATTTTGGGACACTTCCATGCAGGTGTTTAACAGATTACAGCTTGCTTTCCTAATGGAAAAAATAATGCCTCAAACACCAAATAAAGTAAATAATTTTTACACATAGAATGGAGGATAATATTTAATAGAGTCCTTCTCTGACTGATTATAGCTTGGAAAGAGAAAAAGTTACAAACACCTTCAAAAGTGATTCATTAAATGCTGGTGGCTGCATTGCTGCCTTCTATTGCCACACGCACAAATGTGATCATCCTCTATCAAAGACCAAATGGCCAAAGTGATGGCAGTACCCACTAGTTAAGCAACATCTGTCCCAGTTCCCCAGACGAAACACTGCTCACCGCAAACAGGACTGCTCATTACAGGACCTGTTCCTGTTTCCTTAGTGTACACACATGCTCTTCCAGCTTGGTTACCCCCCAAGATGGGGTCATACCCATGCAGCCCGCTAGGCCTGAGCTTGGGTGGTTCGTTACGAGAGGTGACTCACAGATCTAGGATCCTCCCCTTCTTGCTTCTTAATTGTCACCATGACAATGTCAACACTTAAGTCACCAGTACTGAACATATGCAAGATGTGGCCCAGTTTGTATCTCTTGCAGTTGTTAGCTACGCTGCTTTCAGATGCACTATTGTGTTTGGTTTGTGTTTCTTAGGTTTTCTTCACAGCCATGAAGCCGGAGAGAGGGGATGGGACTAAGACAGCCCTTGTGGCATAGAAAAAATAAGATAGCAACATAATGCCCGGTTCTTCAGATAACAGAACAAAACTGCTTGAAAGGCCAGCTCCAAGGCCACTGTTGAAATGGACTGATGTCATGCCAAGCAAGTGCGTGTTGCAATATCTCTCCGGCAACTCCCTCAAGAAAGAGGATGGTGCTTTGTCGCAGTAGCTGCGGTCATTTGTATACAGAAAACACAGTTACAGCAGAGTTAAACAGCTGGGAATATTCCTAATAACAGAAACATATAAACCTTTAATACTGAAACACCTTTAATATTATGATACACTCTTAGTGTGAATTTTGTCTAAGAGCAACTATTTCATATGCATGGTAATATTTTTAAGCAAAGCCTTCTGAATCCTTTTAAAAGATGTTTACAGTCATTAAAGAAATATCGCATTTTAAAGGTACATTTCTAATTACATACTGGCAGAACCTAAGCTGGAAACATTACCAGCACTATTTTGATAGCAAAAGCTGTGACAGTTTACACCAGCTAAGGTTACCTGCTGTCTGCTGATTATCGTGATCAAACATCATCACAAGAATATGGTCAGCAGAGACGATGTAGAAAACCGGGGTGAAAAAATCGGGAATGAGTTTATGAAATCTGTGAGTGTACAGAACAGGACTGGGCTATTTCACTGCAAGACCTGAATGACTTCAAGGACTGAAGCAGTACAAACAGGATGAAATCCAGAACTGCCTAGCTCAGTTTTATGAAGCTGGCAGCAAAAAATGTCACTATAAACTGGGCACTTGCCAGCTGCACGTGGAGGAGAAAAATCTAGATGGTTCAGTCAAATTCAGGGTTAGCATGAGCTCCTAAAGAGAGGCAGCCATGGTAAACAAGTACAATTCAAAACCACACAGGGTATTTCCAGCAGTGAGGGTTGTGCCGGTCATACGTCACTGGAGTACTGTGTGAAATTTAGGTCATCCCTTTCAAGGGCAGACACAGCTGTGCTCCATATGGGGGAGATCCACAGCCACAGCCCTGTCACACGGCCCCCGAGCATGTGCCTGGGCTCCCATGTTTGTGTCTGGGAAATCCCATGCCATGCACTGCGTGAGCAGGAAATCCAGCCTGTGGGAAACGTGAACGACACAGATGGCCAGCGAGTGCACCATCCACCCCATGCCCTCCAGTTGCACTGGGCTCACCAATGTGGGTTGACTACGGTGTGTTGGCTGATACAACAGAAAGGCTCCAGAACTGCTGTATATAAACTTTTCATTTGCCCTTTGGGTTTTAGGTAGGTCCCAGCTGTATTGCACAGCTCTGATCAGATAACACAGCACATGTAGGGTACACCCAGCGTGTCCCTGATATGCCATGCTCATTGCCCAGGTGTTCAGCTGTCAAGCTGCATCTGTGTTTGTCCTTGACTTCCAGACATCAACCAGACTGATGAGAATGATTGTGCTGAACCAGCGACCGTATGCTGTGCCAGGCAATGCTAATGCAAGGAAAAGGAGGAGAGGGTAGAGCCATCTCTTGTTCTCCAATTAATCTCTTCCTATACGATGCAGGAAAATGGACTTGACATGAAACAGGTGTCGAAGACTGCTTCTAGGAGGATCAGAGAAATGGAAAATCCATCTCACGAGAAGAGACTGTGAGCACATCTGAACAAACAGGTGCAGACCAATGTGAGCCTCAGTCGGCCTCGTACTGGCCCAGAATCCATATAGCCTGAATTAGCACGGTGCTAATGAAGTCTCCAGCAGAACTCGCCAGCTCAGGCTTAGCATTACACTGCCACAGCCCTATAGGCACCAGGAGAGGGCCAATTCGCATCCCAGCTCACTCAGATCATTAGTCGAGAGAGCCTGAATCTGCCTGTCCCCACCAGCGCTGACGTGCCCCACAAGAGTTCGGCTTATTAGCTCCAGTGGAGTGGTGCCTAAGGGGACAGCACTGCCCTTGATGATCTTAAAGGTTCTTTCCAACCTAAATGATCCTCTGATTCTTTAACACATAAAGGGGAGGCAGGAAAACTGTCTCAGCAAAGACATAATGTTGGCACACGAGCAAACCATAGATACATCTAGGCTGGAAATACGAATGATTCTAGCCATTACGGCAGCGAGATCCTGGAAGAGCTCTTGCAAGTAATGGAAGCAAAAACGTATCTACTTTTAAGGTGATGCTTGATGTCTCTGAACAGATCTCTGTAATGCAGAGGTGTCTGAAATACTCCTAGATGCCCTATAAGACCCCATCCTGAAAATCTCCGTTAGCTGTGAACTGCAAACCAAAATCCAATGGAAATCAGAAATTTAATTAAAAGCAGCACTCTGAGCCGGCTGCTGGCAGGCATTACGCTGGTAAAAAGTGACAGCTGCTTCATTGGCAGCGCAACATCGATGACTGTAAAAGAGGCCAAGGAACAGGCACAGGCCACCAATGCCTCGGGACCACCCCACTTTGAAGAAGGTATTTGTAAGAAAGGTTTCAGAGCCTTTTGTCTATGCTTTCATCAGCTAACTCCTACTTTAATTTATATTTTGCTGCTGTCTTCCTTTTTTTTTTTTTTTTTTTTTTTTTGGCTCAGTGGGAGCATAATGCCAATTAAAATTAGTTAAGAAAGAAAATGTCAGTTTTTCCAAATACAACATAATTGTTCTTAAAAAAATGTTCCCTCGGTACCTAGTAAATCCAGGGTTTCTTTGCAATAAATAAATATGCATTTCAGAACTCCTTCCCCTTTCTACTAGTGGGCTTAGATCGCTTTGATCCATTTTATTCATGTATGTTTTCCCCACTTTATAGAAGTATGTAATTCCCATATAAAAAGGGGGTTATTAATACTTTTTTCTAAAAAAGCACCATTTTCTTGTTTCAAGAAATTCAGACTTGGTTTCAGGTAAGAACTGGTAGCAAGGGATTAGTACTCTTACAAAAACAATTTTATTAAAATGTCAGAAAAAAATGTATAGTTGGATCCTAGGAAGCGGGTTTGCACCTATGTTAATATTCAGAGATAACTGTGGCCCTTAATTTAAGTTTCACGCAGGGTGGTGGACCTCTCCAGCTATCCACAACGATTCACACACTGAGAAAAGTGAACTGGAACCCAAAATTTAGTATCTATTTTTAAAGCAATAATTTAATCTTTGGTTGTTTTTTTTCTGCCAGAGCTTCAGGTGGAAACGATGGCCCCTATGAAATGATGAGCTGTATCACATAGCTATGCTTGTCACAGTTTTTCCCTGTGAAGAGACTGTATTGCTTAGTCTAAGAATAACTTTAAAATTCACAGAAAGTAAGAACTGTTGAGCAGCTAAAAATAAAAAGTCATAGGAGGACGCGCTGTTAGGCATAAACATTGAGACCCTTCAAATGAACTTGAGCTGTTGAGCTAACCTAAACATTTTGGCCCAGATCCTGATCCCAGTGAATTAAAAATTATTTGTGGCAAGAACTAATGTTTCTCCTTTTATTTCTGCTTCCCTGTTAATGACTATCAGATATAACATTGCAAGACTATTCTGTAAACAAAGTGCAAAACTAATCATTTTCAGAGGAGAGTTTTATTCACAGTAGGCTGTGTAGGAAAGGAATCAAGCCTAAGTAAGTAAGCAATGAAGGTAAATAATACACAGAGAAAGTAAAAAGATCATCAGAAAACGCCAGTTAAAAAAATACTGGATATATGATGAAAGCAAAACACACCGTTTACGAGGAAAATTCAACAATTGAGTAAAACGCTGAGTAATTTCATCTGAGCATTAAATTATTTGCAGTTTCCTGCATAAAAGGAAAAAATAGAACAGAAATTCAGGCTCTTGTTATGCCAAAGATCTTTTCTTCATCCAAAAGCAGAGAAGTTAGCAGGTTTACACAATTTTATGTCAATTACAATATTCCATATAAACAATGCATACTTGTCCAAACTAACTGACTTCCACTTCCAATTCTTTCTGGGCAAAGTTTGAGAAAGAAATACTGCATTGCAATATAAAATAAGCAAATTGCATCCATGCAGTTCAGATACATCAAAATCTTTCTATCTGGCTGCAGAGGCCTGTTATTAAGATGTGTCAAACCTGTCCAGAAATTTATTTCTACTATTGATAAACAAGCCATGCATTAAATTAGGAGATTAAGTTGTGCATTCCTTCCAGTTCTTATGTATGTTTGTCATTAATCCAAAACAACATTGCCAAACCCTGACCACAGAAATAGTAAAAATAAATACCAAAGGTCTGGGAAGAGAAATCCTGAGGTCACAAAGAGAAGGTAACTTCAAGGGAGTATCCTGGAAATTAAGACTTATAAATCATCATGGGCTGAAAGAGACAAATTTCAGCAATTGCATAATGCCATTTTACATGGCTAAAAATAATGAGTCGTGAGGCAAATGCCAGGAGAAAAAAAATCACTGGAAAACTTCATAAACATTTATATTCAAAGAAAAGACTTGAAGCAAGTGAGTTATTTGATGAGAGCCTAAGTGCACAGTGATGCACTTCTAGCTTCCTCTTTGGCATGCCGCTTGCTTTTTGAACGGGTCTGTCATGCATAAAGCGATCATTTACACAAAACCAGACCACGTTATGGATGTAATATACATTTTTGTGATGTTGGGGTTAAAAGGTCAGTAGATTAATCATCCCTGTTCTATATTCTAAAGTGGGTTGATACTCCTGCCTTTCTGGGTAAACTCCTCCATTCTTGATAAAATATTTGTTTCTCCACTCTACAGCTTATTCAAAACGGTTAAACCACTGCGGGGTAAAACCATTGTATTGTAGGAAATGAGGGTCACCCTGAAAAAGATTATCCTAGACATGATCCCTAAAGATTTTTCTTGAATAAATGTTTTTTTTAAATGCTATTTTTCCTGCCTTCCCATCCGAGTCTGTCACAGATTGACAATTCAAACATGTGTATCAGCTCAAGCCGGGCACACGCAATTGCCTGAAAACCTGAGAATTATTAAATGAAATTATTTTTAAATTCTTTATATTTTACTGCACTTGCTAGGGAAAGTGAGAAGATGGAAACCACACTCTGGGCCTTCAGCCCTCCTCCTGTCTGTTATCATGCCTCACGGCTTGGGCAACATCCTGATCACAAGGAAGTTGCTGGTAGTTCTGCCACTGCTTGCTCATGGCTTTCGCCACACAGACCTCAGGGCGCTGAGAAGGAGCCTGCAGCAAAGACTGGCAGTCTGCTGTGACACGTCCCCATGGCAAGGCTGCTCAAAGGAGCAGTGTTCCCTTTACCTCAACAAAGCCTGGACCCCGTCTGTCACCTCAAAAGTATCACCTTAATATTTTGAGAAAACACCCTTGCCGTGCTGCCATTTAAAAGATGAAAAACTGACCTTAGTTATCAGCCTGCTGTTCTTATCTCTCTAAACGGTGTTAATGTATTGAAATTTGATGTCATATGCTGAAACTTTGTTATAAAACTCTGCACATGGTGAATTTTGTTACCACATTCTTAGAGGAGATTTAGATTCAAGCAAATTGCATCTACCCATCCTCCTGTGCATCACACCTGAAACTGGTATGAAAAAAGACAATAGAAAAAGTATTTTTTCTTTCTGCCAAGGACTTCATCTGTATTCAGTGCGTATAAAGTTGCCACTTCAGTATAACTCTATGGGGTTCCACTTCTGGACTAGACTGTTGTCTTTGCTGCAGAACAAACTATTCAGATGACTATAATTATACCGTACTACCAGGGGGTCCAGCCTGAGCTCTTGAGCCAAGGCAGCTTTTGAGCAGTTTGCTCGATGGGTAGCAAAGATATGTTTGGCACGGGGGGGTTCTGGATAATCTGATTTCCTACTGCTGGAGGAAGCATGTTAGCAGCTGCTGCTGAAGATGACATTGCTGGCTCCCCCCAGAAGCCGGCTGTGCACCCCATTGGGCTACACTGCCCAGCAGGACCTTGTGACAGCCACTGTCATCTCCTGTACATCTCCTATGCTCTTCCACTACACAAAAGGGTAAGACTACGTACATTTTCCTTGCAGTGAAGCTTGTTCAGGAAATTTCTGCTCTTGACACATTCTCACTATGCAGTTCCACCTGGGGGCAGTTCGATAACATTGCTAAGGCAGTCTGAGGGGATGGTGCTGTTACCTACCCCTGCCTTGGCCACATGCTGTGGCCATTTCTCTTGTGCATTCTCTGCATCACATGTGATCACCTCTTTTTTTGCCATGAGCCAGTTTGGGGAACTAACCTGTCAGGAAATAATTCATTTTTCTAAAGCCGAGCTTTTCTGCCTCCTTAGTCCCCGAACCAGGTCACTGCAGGACACGGTGCAAGCAGAAGTGAGGAAGGATTAATGGGGTGGGAAGTTGCACTGTTTGGCATTCATCAAGTCGAACCATAAGCTGTGCTATTACACACTATTTTAGTGGTCCTACAGTAAACCCTGTCAGCAAAATCATCTGAGTTTAGAACCAGAGTTCTTTAATTGAGAACCTTTTGGTTATCTGGTTTCTACCACAGACTGACAGGCTGCTAGCACAACAGGGGCACTAGCGAGCAGCAGTGTGGAGGCAGGTGCAGAAACCCACTAACGCGTCAGGGGAACTGTACACTTGGTCACGCTGCAAAGCATTGGTAGGTGGCTCACAGACTCAAGAAAACGTTGTTTTCTGCTTACTCAGGCTGAGACCTGAGTGTGCAGTAACAGACCTGTTGTGGCATCAGTCCTCCCTCCAAATTAAACAATTCCTTCCTAGTTCAACCCTGAGTCAGCAAGAAGTGTGGGAGGGGGGAAATGTCAAAAAGCCTCAGTGCAGGGAACCTTTTTTTCATATACAGCGTACTTATCATGTATTCAAAGGTAAGAACGCCCGGGTGGCTATCAGAGTCAAAGTCCGTGGCTCTGCTAGTGATTTTGTAGACCAATCTGCGGCATGGCACTTTTTTTCTTTCAGTTCTCAAACCTACTCAAAACATTAGCTAGGTGCTTGACTTTGCATGTTTTTTTTCTGATTCATATATATATTTTAAAAAAGAAACAAACCACAAACAGGAGGGAGGAAAAGAAAAACAGGTATCACCTAAAAGTGGTGAAAGATTAAGAGGGATGTAGGTCCAGAGACAGCCAGACCCATGCACAGACTCCAGCTTACAGTAACTTTTTTCCAGAGGTGTCACTAAGAGCAAACAACTGCAAATGGAGTTTATCCACCTCCAGTTTCAGCAATACAACATTTACCCACTTCTAACAGATACCAGACAGGTGAGTAATTTACCACTGCACTACTGCACTTCTCTGTAGTCACTGGGTAGCCACTCACACGGGGAGAAATTGTCCAGCTCTTATTTCAGGGACAGATCCAAACTTCAGCTAAGTCTTTTTTGTTTCCCTGACATAAAGCTCTGTTCTAACACATCAATGGCACGTAGCTTAGATGACACGAGAGGTGGAACTATTCCAAAACACATTTAGTTTCCTGTCAGAAAGTATTGCATGCCTTTGCGCAGAAAATTATAAAATAGAATACAAATATGTAAATATACCATTTCAACACATCCTCTACATCAAAGCAGACCTGATGGCTTGAATTTCAGCTTTTTGAGGTTTTGTTTTTGTAAGTTGCTGAATTTATTTTCTAGCTCCTGCTTATGAAAAGAACTTTAAAAGTTACAAATTACATTTATCAAATGAAGAAAAACTACAAATATAAAGTTCTCAAAAAAAGGAAATAACATGAATCCTGTATGTGCACACATGTGGGGACACATACACAGACAAACATATATATTTAAGTTAAGTTAGTGACTGCTGAGCTACAGACCACATGCAGAAGAGTAAAAAGCACCCATAACCAGATGCGCCACTGAAAATCGCATAGTTTAGGATATATTCTATGAAAACCTCAGTGCACAGGAAGACATAAGGTCCCACGCTGTTAGTAGCAGCAATATGGATTCCTAGAAAGACCAACTACCTCCACAGATCTAAAAATAATCCAAGATCTGGCTGGGAGGTATGGCCCCTGTGAAGTAGAGAGAGGGTTTACCGGAGTGAAAACACACGGCTTTGAAAACGGTCCAGCATAACGCAGAAGTGAGAACAGCAGTGACATGTCACTTCAAACCTCCTGAGAACCAAAGGGCTGCAGAAGGAATTCCACCCTTTCCCACGGAGTTTTGTCTAAATACACAAGCCCTGTACGTCAACTGAACGCATCGGTGCGTGGCTTGTAGAGCTGTGTAGAGCCACCGTTTCGCTAGGAAACAGCACGTCTCAGGTTCTACTTGAATTTTCCTGTGGCAGGGAAGTGTAGCAGTGGGCCACTGGAGCAAAATGCTTTGGTTCTTTGCTCTGTCCACAGCTGAACAGGACACCCCAACTCACAAGTTTCCTTCAAACTATAAAAATAAAGCAAAAGGAATGGAGAAAAAGTAATTTCCAAAGTCCCTATCCATCTACAAATACGCTTTATAAGACCAAATACTTTTTTTACCTCTGAATATCTCTCGCTGATCTAGTAGAGCAAAGTTTGTTGATATTCAGGGTTGCAAACCCATCTGTTTACTCAGGCTTTTGTCTGTCAGCATAGTTTGAAGAGGTCGCTTTGAGAGATCAATTTTTTTTCCTGGGGGTTTCTTCAGAGCTACCACAATTTGTTATTGCGTCTGTTTAGAGGCTTTAATTTGTGGTTTTCAAGATTGCATAACTGCACAGAGAGGTGGTGAGAGGCCCACATGAAGAGTTCAAAATAAGTTTGACAATATAGTAAATATCTACTCAGTAATTTTCCCTGGACTGAGCACCATGGAATGCCAAAAAAGTTATTAATCAGGCTAGTGTATGAATGTGGCTTTATGAGGACTGGAGCATATATTTCCATTCAGATGCTAAAATGCTTAAATCCCTTCACTTGCTGTTGATACCAACTAAAGATGATGCACAGGGTGGGGGCTGCAAACCAGGTGCCTGATTAGATTGCTCTAAAGCAGCCTATTCGGAACCAGATAAAGGAAAAAAAAAATAGGATATTTTAATGTTGCCTTTTATTCAGAGTTCTCGTAGTAAGTTACATAAAAATGAAGCCGCCTAGACTCCCATGAGGAGGCTCAGCATTAATTTTTCCATTTTGCAGATGTTAGACGGGAAGGACGGAGATGCACAGAGTCACATTTGGAGAAGTGTGGGCAGCACCCAGGGAGAGTCGCAGGTCCGCAGGGTCCCTGGGAATCTGCAGCCAGAGCCCTGGTGTTGGCCAGGGGCAGGAACGGGGCACTCAGGGGCCATATGCACATCGAACGCATGGGTCGCACGTCCCCAGCGCCAGCGTGGCAGGTACCTGGGCGAGTGGCAGCTGTAGCAGCGGCTCAGGGATGCACAAGTTGCATTTGCATAGCAGAGGGCAGCGCTCAGGATTTTGGACACTATCCCTTCCTGAGGCAGCTGGTGAGGAAGCAAGGTGCGGCCCCGCATCGGTGGGGTGGCAAGGCTGGGAGCGTAGCTGGCGTGTTGTGCCCAGGGCTGCGTCCACAGGCCGAATCTGATTTAAGCTCCGTAGCCCAGGGCCAGGTCCCCATCCAGGTCAGCGAGAGGGAACGTCGAGGCCATAAACGCCTCCTGCCCGGGGGAAGGCCAAAGACGGCTGGCCTGAGCTGTGCCCTGTGCTGCCAGCACGGTGCTACCGACACAAACGGCGCCCTGCCAGGTCCCAGCACGTGTCCCCGATGGGACAGCTCGGCCACCTGCCTGCGGGCCCTGCCGGGCCAACCCCCGGGAGGGGGGCGCAGGTATACCCCCGGCACCGGCACACGGCCGCTCCTGCCGCCCCCCGCGCTGGCGCTGCCGTGACGGAGGGCCCGCCGCGCGCGCCGCGGGGCACCTCCCTGCGGAACTGGCCACCGGCCGGGCCGAGCGGCCCCGGCGCGGGACGTGGTGACCCTCCCCTGGGGCGCAGGGCCCGGCCCGGCCCGGACGGCGTCGAGCGCGCCCGCAGGCCGCCTCCGCCGCACGGCCCGGCCCCGCCTTCACGCCCCGGCGCGGCCCCCCGCCGCGGCCCCGGGGCTCCCCGCGGTGACCCTCGCTCCCTCGGGGAGGCCGGCGACCCCCGCGGCCCGGGGCCGCCCGCCGGCGGGGTGCCGCCTCTTCCGGCTCGGGGGCCGGGCAAAGGCGGCGGGGCGCGGACCCCGCTGGGCCGGGGGGGGCGGCAGGGCCCCGCGGCTCCCCGCCGCCGCCGCGGCTTCTCGGGCAACAGCTACCCCTAGCGGCCGGAGCGCCGCCCCGCGCCCCTCCTCCGCCGCGGGGCAGCGCCCGCCGGCCCGCGCCCACCTGGCACCCCCCCGGGGCCGGGGCCCGCCGGGGCCCGCCGGGGCCCGGGTCCGCCCGCGGCGAGGCGAAGGGCGCCCGCAGGCCGGTCAGCGAGCCGCCTGCCGCCCCGCCGCCGCGGCGGGGAGGATGCGGGCGCGGCACGTCCGCGGGTTCGAGCCCCGGGCGCCCCCGCGGCGCCGAGGCGTGTGGCGGGGCGGAGGCCGTGCCCAGGGGCGCCGGAGCTGGCGGGGCGGGGAGGGGACGGAGGCGCGGGGAGGGACGCGGCACGAGCGGCCCGTCCCTGTCACCTGCAGGCACCGCCGCTGGGACGGCCCCGGCCCCCGCTCCCGCCGCGGCCCCGCGCTCGCACAGCCCGTGCGGGGCCGGGCCAGGCCGGGCCGCGCCTGTTGCATTGTCCTTGGCGGGGCTGTTTGTGAGCGCCTGCCGCTATCTGCGGCCGGGGACCCCGGCGGTGCCCTGTCTCGGACTCTCTGCCTGCGCCTGATAGCGGCGGCTCCCTGCTTGGTTGCACGTCCCTCGCAGCTCCCGCCGGGGCTCTCTCCCCTTTTGTCTGTGTATTTTTAGGTCATTAGAGTGGAGGGGTAGGTAATCCCCAGGCTCAAGTTCCAGAGGGGCGGGTTCTGGCCGGAGGTGGAGTCACTTTTCATTTAAATCCCTGACTATAAAATGGGCTTAAAGAGAAGCGGGATCTCAGCTGTGCTGCACAGACCCCGGCAAGCAGGGTGCGTGGGGGACCCCCGGCAGCCAGCGCCCTGCAGCACAAGCCGCTGCGATGCTCCACTCCCTTGGCGTTCACACCTTGCAGCTGCTCACCCAGGCGGCCGCCTGCATCCTCCTCTTCCCCCGCTTCCTGCTCACCGCCGTGATGCTCTGGCTCCTGGATTTTCTGTGCATTAGGAAGAAGATGCTGACGATGCCCACGGCGGAGGAGGCGGCCAGCGCCAGCGAGGGGCCGCCCCCCGACGACCCCCCGGTCTGCGTGTCCGACTCCAACCGCATGTTCACGCTGGAATCGCTGAAAGCCGTGTGGCACGGGCAGAAGCTGGACTTCTTCAAGTCGGCGCACGTGGGCTCCTTAGCCCCCAACCCCGAGGTGATCCAGCTGGACGGGCAGAAGAAGCTCCGCATCCTGGACTTCGCCCGCGGCAAGAGACCCCTCATCCTCAACTTCGGCAGCTGCACCTGACCCCCGTTCATGGCCCGCCTGAGGTCCTTCCAGCGCCTGGCCGCGCACTTCGTGGACATTGCTGACTTCCTGCTGGTGTACATCGAAGAAGCACACCCCTCCGACGGCTGGGTCAGCTCGGACGCAGCCTACAACATCCCCAAGCACCAGTGCCTCCAGGACAGGCTGCGGGCAGCTCAGCTGATGCGGGAAGGGGCGCCCGATTGCCCCCTGGCCGTGGACACCATGGACAATGCTTCCAGCGCCGCCTACGGTGCCTACTTCGAGAGGCTCTACATCATCCAGGAGGAGAAGGTGATGTACCAGGGAGGCAGAGGACCAGAGGGCTACAAGATCTCGGAGCTGAGGAGCTGGCTAGACCAGTACAAAACCCGGCTCCAGAGCCCCAGCACGGTGGTCATCCAAGTGTAAAAAGGACCTGGCAAGAAGTGCAGGGGTGGAGAGGCGAGGGGAGGGCGGGAGGGGAGGTGGGGAGGGAGAAGGCGCTGCGAGGCGGATGGCAGGAGCTGTCTTTCCCCGGGGACACTCGAAGGAGGCTGCTGTGCGAGCTTTCGAGCAAGATGTGCCATAGTCCTTTCTCTATTCAAATCATGTTGATTTGCCAGCCACGCTCTGTCAATACTGTATTTCCATGTGCGTTTTGTAAATAACTTTTTTTTTTTTTTGGAGAAGCGTTTACTATTTTTTAAGGAGGCTCTCTTCCTACGGGATCTGTTCCCAGCTGCGTGTGTGCGCGGGTGTGTGTCTGAAAAGTTGTGTACAAGTGCTCCGTGCTGCCTAGCAAGTGCTAAGTGGGATTTCTAGTATTTCTTTGTGATGACCGATTTTGAAATGGGTTTCTCTAATGCCAGGAAATCGCGTCTGATGTTGTCAAGTACTAGAACTGCCAATAGCCAGAGCTGTACGGAATGTCCTATTTATGTGGGGGGGGTTTTGTAAGACGTTTGTTCACCTTTTTTTTTTTTAAATGAATTTTTTTAAATAATAAAGGTTGAGTAAATACACGTCTAACCTTGACTGCCTCCCTCTACTTTCAGACAGCAGTTCCCTTTTGCCTGCCTCGCCATACCCTCCCGGCAGCCGAGGAGGGGAAGGGGAAGCGGCAGAGGATGCGCTGCTGGGGCCTCGGGGGCGGCGAGCAGCTGCCGCGCCCGGCGACGGGCTCTCGCTCGGCTGCGGCAGTTGAGGGAGAAGGGAGGAGGGGGGGCACTGGGCACCCCCAGGGGGAAATGCAAACCTCCGGGGCTCCCGGGGGAGGCAGCACCTCGGTGGTCCTAGCCACCGCCGGGAGGGCTGTGCGCTCCCTCTCTGACCGCGGCCAGCCGCCCCCAGGGCTGAGCCGTGGGAGGGCGAAGGTGCAGGGCTGGCCGGCGCCGTGCAGTCAAAGCAAATCCCGGCCAAAAGAGCAGGCGGGGGAAAGCCGGGAGAGCCGTCCCCCCCGGGGACGCCCCGTCGCGGGCGGTGCCGGAGCCGAAGCCGGAGCCCGGCCAGGGGCAGCGCGACCCGCACCTGCGGCGAGGCCGGGCCGGCCCCGCGGTGCCACGGCGGTGCGGGGCTCGGGCGGGAGGGCAGCGCCCAGCCCGGCGGTGCGAGCCGCGTTCTCCCTGCCCGGGGCCGGCAGCCGCGGTTCAAAGGGTGCGGGGTGCCGGCGCTGGCTCCCCCGGAGCCCGGCAGGTGAAGCCGAGCGCGCAGAGCATCCCCTAAACCCCGCAGGAGCTGTGCAAAGCCGCCCAGAAACAGCGGGTCTTTAAGCACCTCCCGCTGTGCCTCTGAACGCCTCCTTGGCCTTGACAGCAGCGGGACAGGGCGCCCGGGCTGTCCAGCCCCGGGCTGTGTTTTGGGGAGGGTGTTACCGCCCGAAGGTAAGGCGGGCGGGGGACGCCGCTCTCCGCAGCTGGAGGACAGAGTCGCGCTCGCAGTGCTAAGCTACACCGGCGGAAAGCTGTTTGTAAGGGCGTTCAGCCCCTCTCTCGTCCATGACAATGTTCCTCTGCCCCCACAACGTCCCTCCCCCTCAACATTCACGGTGTAGATCGGCCCGTGTAACCGCTCCCGCCAGGCGAGCGGCACCGGGTGGTCCCTCACAGCTGAACCAGCGGCTCCTACCCCAGCCTTCGGTCCCCTCCGCCCCCCGCAGTCCTTGCCCGCGGCGGGAGCGCAGCGCCCCTGGAAATCGGATCACTTTGGCTGAGGTGTCAAAAAGACCCAGCTCAGATGCCCGCTGGGCCGCTCAGCCTGCTCTGCTGGTCCCCAAAACGCTCAGCACGTCAAAACGCCCCGCCGATGATGCTGGGGCGGCGGGCTGAGCGTCGCTTCCCCCGACGAAGCCCCGGAGCGGAGGGGGAGCCCCGCGGCTGCCCTTAGCGGGGCGGGCTGCGGCCGGACATCACCCCGCTCCGCCCGGCGGGCAGCGCCTCCCGGGCACGGTGGAGGTGTCCCTGCCCGAGCCGCCTCCAGCCACCACCCGTGCCTGTCCCTGTCGCCTGGCGCATCAGCCTCGGCTCCCTCCCCCGACCCCAGCGGGACGAAGGAGCGCGCTTCCCCGCTCCCAAGCATCCGCAAACCGGGCTGCCCCTCGCTAAGGACGGCGGCGCCCCGCTCCCTTCGGACGCTGTTGCCGGCACAGCCCGGGAGGGGACAGGCGGCGGGGCGGGCGCCCACGCCGGGCCGGGGAAGGTGCCGCTGCGGGGACAGCCCGCCGCCCCCCGCAGCCCTGACCCTGTCCCCGCAGGGCCCCTCAGGCCCCACCGCGTCCTGCCCTGAGGACCAACGGCGGAGGAGCCCTCGCACACCCGCGCAGCGGGTCCGCTCCCAGTCGGCTACAGGGGCAGCCTCTGTCACCACGATTACCATTTTTTTTTCCTCCCCACAGCTTAGTTTTCCTTACTTTACAATAAAGCCCTTCTTTCCTCTCTCACCTCCTTATCTATTTTTCCGATCCGCTTTTGGCATGCTTTAGTTGTAATCCCAAGTTACGGGCAACCCCCGGGCCCGTCCCCACCCCCCGGGACATTTTCCGGTCATATGGACAGAAATGATCACTGTCCTCACTTGGGTTTTAATAGTTGCAGAAACAGCCTCGTCTTTACTTTCTGCCACTTTGATTTTCGTCAAAGGCTATCTAAGGTCAGGATTTTAAAATTTTTTTCCTCTCCATTAAGTCCGCTTTCTAAAACTACATTCCTCCTTGAAACGGAACGTGGGGCTCTTACTTATCACTTTCTCTTTAATCAGCAGCAGAAGAAAAATTTGCTGTTGAATGCCCGGAATCCCTGAAAGAGATCACACTTTTCCTTTGCACAAATCAAAAGTTATCTGCTCCTCTTGCATCCTCCGCTTCACATGAAGCACAAGCCTCCATCCCACCGAGCTTTGTTTAGCACCGACGAGAACCGCACGGTTTACACCTGAACAGCCCAGGGCATCAGGCAGGAGCCTCTCCGGCTGATACAGAATATTGAGAAATTTATCTTCCAAACGCATTTCTACTGCCTTTCCACAAACAGAAGTCAGAGAGCAGCAAAGAGATTTATCAGAGGGAGATCTGAGTGGTGATTACATGTTCTGTCAATATTTAATTGAATTATGTCCTCGGCATAATTACATACAGTCCTCTGGCCGGGAGGGGAAAAGAAAGAAGGAAGTTGTGGTGTGGTCGGAGGGGGATCTCAGGACGTGGTTCCAGTCATTAAAAATGTGATGTAACCTTGCAATCTGGTGTATTCTGAGGCACAAACAGGGAAACCCAAACAAAACCGACTACTACAATATTATTTGCTTTACAGCAGGAAGACAGCAAAAGCACCTGCTTTCATTAGTTTTCACTACTACTTTCTCTGGGGATTTAAAGGTGTTTTATGATGAACAGAGCAGAGGTCTTACTGATCTGATCTATAAGGTATATGTTGTAGGTTTTGTACTGTTCACCACATACTAACTTGACTGAATTTGATGGTCCTGCTGTTTGAAATAAAAATTAAAGTCAGTCCAGAAAAGCCTCATATCCAATACAGATCTAGAAATTACACATTCAAAGAATCCTACAAGCCAATTCTTACTCTGTCACTAATTTTTCTGTACTTCTTCCAGTCATAAGGGAGATTATCACATCATTATTAATTTATTATTTACTAAGAGCTGTTAGAGTGCTCTTTTGGTACACAAATGCAAGAAAACAAAGGGCTTGATTCAGTTCTCACACAAGTTTTGCACTGGTGTAACTTCAATGACACGGGTGTAGTCACTTCAGAACCACCTGGGTGTAATTATGATCAAAATCTGGGCTATTGCACTTCCTTTGCTTTTCTAATGGCTCAAAACCTCTTTTTCTACTGCATACTGCAGAAGACAGACAGCTGTTTGAATACAGAGCTCAAAAAATAATTTTCAAGTTCCTCCTCACTGACAGTGCCAGTGCCCTAAATCCTGCAGAACATGGTCACATCAAGCACTTTTCCTCACCATTCTGCACCCTCCTTACAGTGTGCAAGTTGTAAACCCCAACATCGATAGGTGTTCCCTTCTGCTTGTTAAGGCACATACCCTCAGTGTCTTGGTAGATCAGGTAGCTTTTCACTTTAAATGCCTTTAAGCATCCAGCTGCCAAAAGGAATTTGACACCTGCTTCCTTCTTTGGAAATGTCTCTTTTCAGACAAATTCTTGATGATGCCTCTTGAAAAGGGGTTCATTTATGACCTCCGCTTAATTGACTACTCCAAGTATTTCTCATCTTCTTGGCCTTCCACCTGCTTCTTCAGAGATTTTAAGTGGTTTACAGTGGTAAAAGCACTAACAATCAACAGCCAAGAACATTTTAACTAGAACAGTAAGTAGTATTCAGTATTTCCTGTGTGAAAATACATTACAGGACAAGGTTAAAATCCTTCAGCTGATAAGTTTTGTGTAAGAATTCTTCTCAGGGCATAATGCTTATGCTCACAAAAGTACGGATCCCTCAGTCTGGTCCATGGAGTTCCTGTGCCCATCAAACTCTGAAAATCTGATGTTTCCCCTCTCTTTCTCAAGTTAATAGCTCCTTCCTGACTTTGCTCATGGAAACATTTGCTTCCATTTCCTTTCAAGTAATAAATGTCCTCCGTCATGAAAGGACCTTTAGGACATGGCCAGATGGGGTAAGGTAGTTCAGCCTCTTACACATCGCTTCCCAAGTGCCCAGAATTATCCCAACACAGAGGCTATCCCTGAACGTCTGATGAAGACAACATCTAAGATCTGCAATTCTTACCAGAGACATTTAAAGATTAATTGGTACACAGCCCCTGGTGTTATCAAATTTTGTAACCAGAATACGTAAGCTAACTAGCAAATACTGTAGGGACATATGGTTTTGTTTAACAGTCTGCACATATCCTTGAAGAAACAGAATGCACACCTTACTTCAGCTCGGGTTGTCCACACAAAGAACTATCAGGGATGATTAGCTGAAGTAAGTGCTGCTTAGGACAAGGCGACTTTGAAGAACATTACATCCTGGAAAGCTGGCAACACAAGAGTCTTGCAATCAAGACAGATCTGATACTTGTTGGACAGACAGCCAAAGATGTGTCCTTAAGCATTAACTACTTCATTATAATACTAAAAATCACACCCCTTACACCAGAAACCTCAGCCCACAGAGACCCTTCCCCAATGAGCATGATGCGAGTTAACCAGTAAGATTGTCTAACCGTTATGTAGATGACCATCCAATCAGTCTTAGAGGGTTGGAAGTTAACAAATTAATCTTCATGCAATCATGTATAAAATTGATTGTGGAAACTACCAAGGTGTGCTAGTTCACCTGGCACCCAAACTGGCGCTGCTTTGTATTAAAAGCAGTATCTCATGCTCTTAGACTTGTTCTTTGATTTTGCACACAGTGTAACAAATTCACTTCTGAGATGACAGCTTTGGTGACCCAGATGGGACTGTGCTGAAAGCACGCTGCCCAGGTTGACTTGATTCAGCCAGAGGAGGAGACGACCGAGTGGACTCCAGCATGTACTGAACTGATTCTTCAGGGATTCCATCCATTCCTCTCCCCTGCTCAGTTGTAAGCAAGCAACGTAACAGTGCAAAAAAGAACGAAGATCTTGTATAAGCTAAGGGGGGGGGGTGTTTTCTTTTGACAGAGGAACCGTTGAACACCACATTAATTGTATTTTTGTTAATTTATTGTGATTGTGTCTTTGTTAGTTTGGGTAATTTTGTGAGAAATATCTTGGTGTAAGTCGATGAGTTAAAAAAAAAAAATCACATCGTGAGAAAGCTTGAGCTTAATATATGATACCTTTGTTACGACAAATTTTCCTAGGAAATATGGGTTACACATTCCTCTATCAAGATTCACCCTTACTCTCCTTTGGGATGCAACCTAAAACACTGGAATAAGTTTGGTGGGGATCCTTTGACAGAAGATAAATTGAAATATATTGTAATCAATGGTGGCCAATGTACAAATCGGATGATGTTGAAAACTAGTCAGAAAATGGAACTTTGAATTATAATACTATATTGTAGCTAATGTTGTTCTGTGGATGACAGGACAAATGCAATGAAGTTCCATATGTAGATTTGTTTTTCTAAAGGATGATCATGGTATTAGGAATAAATGTAAATTGTTGGGCAAGGGAGACATTTTGATACTGGCAGAAAGCTTGTAGAAAAAACAGCAGGAAAAATGTTGTCCAGCACGTGAAATCGGGCAGGGTCATATTAAGGAGGGGGGAATGACGAAGATTTGCAAGCTTTAGTGGCACAGCAAAATATACGAAGAGTAATAGTAATGAGTTAAAGGGAGGAGTGGAAAGAACTCAAGAGTCAGATACTTTCAGTCCTACTTCAGGAAGAACAAGTTTGCAGCAGGCCATCATTCAGGCTCCACTTTGGCAGGCAGTGGGTCCTGAAGGAATTCCCGTCTTTGTACGTGTTCCATTCACTACCTCAGATTTCCTTAATTGGAAGGAGTCAGTGGGATCATATAGATAATCCAGATAAAACATATAGGCTGGGACAAACTATAACAATCAATCATAACCCTACATGGGGAGACATTCAGACACTTAAATACCTTCTTTACGCCAGAGGAAAAGAGATTGGTTTTTGGAAAAACTAAAGAGGAGAACAAAAGACAAAATTCTTGGGATAATCCTGCTAGGTTTATGCCAAAAGCAGAAGCAGATTGGGATCCAAATTTACCTCTTGGAAGAGCAATGATAAGATGTAGAGGAATGAAGGCAGTGGGTTAATTAGCATTGTTAATATAGGGTTTGTCTCTCTGTCCACTTCTGATTGTTCTAGCAAATCTATGATCAACCTCCATGATTTTAACAAGGCTATAGCAATTTTGTCCCCCCTCAAGGCAGCCTCAAGAACTATCCTTCCAACACTTTGCCATGTCTGAATGCTGAAAACCTTTTTCACTGTGACTGGAAAATCATACTTTTTACACCACACTAGCAGAATTCTTATTGCCATTTTATCATATTTTACACCTCTTTTTTCAAACATATCCATAAGCATTGCAAATATAGTATTTGTCTCCCTGTCCACTTTTGATTGTTCTAGTAAGTCTAAGACTAATCTCCATGTTGTTAGTGATATTGCAATTTTATCCCCCCTCAAGGCAGCCTCAAAAAGAAATTCTCCAGTGTTTTGCCATGTCTGAATGCTGGAGACAATTTTTTGGCGTAACTAGCACATCATTTACTTTGCACCACCCTAGCAAACTTCTTATTGCCTTCTTGTTATACTTGATGCTTCTTTTTTCAAATATATCTATAAGCATCATTAACATAGAATTTTCTTCTTCTGCACTCATATAAATTAGTCTCCATCTATGTCAGGCACCAAAAGTTGCAATTCAAGTTAAGATGGACAACAAATATTGCAATACACCCATATCAATTAGTCATCACCAGATCACCTCTCTCGGTGTCTGTTAGGGGTCGCAGGTTCTCCTGCTTGCCTCAGCTACGTTGGGCACCAGTTGTTGTAGGAAGAGCCCAACTCAGTTCACCTCACACGGGGGTACCAATTGTTGCAGCACAAACAAATTATCAGGCTGCAACAAAGCTCTTATCATCAGCCAGATTCTACTGTCCATGCTGTTTCACCTTTCTCCAGAAGTCAGACCACCTCTCCCACAATCCTCAGGGCTATTTTACTGCTTAGCAGGAACGAGCTACAGCTGCACATCATCCACGTCAATCAACCCACTGCCTTCGAGGCAAAGCCACAGCTGCATATTATCAATGCTAATCAACCCACTGCCTTCATTCCTCTACAATAAAACAATATCAACAACTTATTTTGTATGGGATACAATGTGGAGTTCCAAAGCAAAGAAATGTCTCTAAGTTATACAATGTAAAACAAGAGGCAAATGAAAATCCTTCTGCATTTTATGAAAGATTATGTGAAACTGCACAAAAACATACTAATTTAGACCCAGAAGTAGAAGAAAATAAAACTACGTTTAATATGCTATTTATCAGACAGTCAGCCCCACATATCCAGAAAAAAAACTACAGAAAGTGTATGGAGCAGGAGGAATGTCCATTTCTTAGTTAACAGAAATTGCCTATGAAGCTTACAACGATAGAGAGGAAGCGGGGAAAAAGCGGAAATACAACAGGAGAAACAGAAAGACAGAAAGGTTCAAAACGTGTTTATTGCAGGAAAAGAGGACACTGGAGAAATGAATGTCCAAAATTAGGGCAGAGGACGGTCAAACACCTCAGAGGCAGGTGCCTGAGGTTGATTTGTTGACGATGGGAACTTATGACTCAGAGTAAAGAGGATCAGGGGATAGAATAGATATCTCCCCAGCAGTTCCACTGGTTCCAATTCACCTGGGGAATGAGACTATAAACTTTTTGGTAGATACAGGAGCAACATATTCCTTAGTAACAAGCTGCAAAGGACCAGTAAGTAAATATCATATATCAGTGACTGGGGCCATGGGAAAGCAAGAGGTAAAACCTTTCTTACTTCCTATGAAGTGTAAAATCAGAAATAGAATTTTAACACATGAAATTTCATGTATGCCAGAATGTCCCATGTCAATCCTAGGTTGAGACTTATTAAGTAAACTGGGAGCTCAAATAACCTTTGTCAAAAATAAGATTTAAATTCACATTCCACAAGACAATGCTTGGAAAGCACAGTTATGTTTACTACAGGATGCTGATGGCAAGATGAATGAAGACATACCTGAAGAAATTCTGGATGCAGTGGTTCCCAAGGTATGGGCCACCCAACAACCTGGAAGAGCTAAGAATGTAACTCCAGTTAAGGTAGAGCTGAAGCCTCATGTGAAACCAGTAAGAAAAAAAAATACCATAAAACTGGAAACAGGAATGGGCCTTGAACCATTGATAAATAATTTCTTATGATAAGGACTGTTATGCAAATGTAGTTCCAAATATAATACCCCTATCCTCCAGTGAAGAAGCTTCATTTACAGGAACACAAATTGGTTCAAGATTCACAAGCAATCAGCCAAATTGTTTGGATGTACACCCAGTGGTTCCTAATTCATATATGTTGTTGCCTAATGCCTCTGAAAAGGATGTTTATTTTACAGTTTTGCATTTGAAATGTTTTCTTAAGAACAAATGGGTCAATATGTATACCAACTCTAAGTACATATTTGGTGTACTCCACGCTCATGGACCTATCTGGAAAGAAAGAGGACTTTTATCATCACAGGAAACTCCAATTAAATATGGTAAGGAAATTCTGAAATTATTAACAGCGATTAATGAACCAAAGGAGGTGGCAGTAATGCATTGTCAAGATCATCAATCTGGTCAGAGAAATATTGCTCAAGGAAACCAAAGGGCAGATGAAGCAACCAAACAAGTATCATTTAAGGTGATCTGGGCACTAATTCCTGCTTCTGAATTAACAATGCCTGCACCCCAGTATTCAGCAAAGCAAGATAAGTTGGCCAAACTACTGCAGTGCAAATAGAATAATGATGGTTGGTGGATTACACCTAGTAGACAATGTATAGTAAATACTCTGATTATGAGAGAATTATTACAATGAACTCATGAAGACATTCATATGGGAGCAGATGCATTGGTTCTGAACATCAAAAGATATGCCATAGGACCATGGATGCAACAATTTGCTGTAGGACTTGTCAAACAATGTTCAATTTGTCTTAAAAATAATCCAAAAATTGAGAAAATACCTCCACCTGGAGAGGTAAAAAGGGGTTCTATTCCCAGGGAACACTGGCTAATAGATTTTTCTGAATTACCCAAGGCTTATGGGTATAGGTATCTTTTGGTAATGGTAGATACCTTTTCAGGTTGGCCTGAAGCTTTCCTGGGTCACACCAACAAATCTAAGGAGGTAGTGAGAATACTTTTGAAAGAAGTAACTCCTAGATTTGGAGTTTCAGAGGGAATATTGTCAAATAGAGGCCCTCATTTTGTAACTGAAACACTTCATTGGGTCCCTGTATTTCTTAAAATAAAATGGGAACTCCATACTCCATGGAGATCACAGTCTAGTGGAAAAGTAGAAAGAATGAATCAGACATTAGAAAGACAACTTGATAAATTAGGTCAAGAAACCCAAGAAAAATGGGTAGACCTACTCCCCATAGCTCTAATGCATATTTGCATAACACTCAGGAAGGGGTAAGCCCCTTTGAGATACTATATGGAAGATATTATGCTATAAACCTTACAGGAAAAAGTGAACAGATTCATATTAGTGGAAAACAAATGATTCAGGAATATCTTCTGTCTTTGTCTAGAACACTTTCTTCCCTATGTTCACCAGAGAGCACCTATCCCCTTAGATGCTCCAGTTCATCCATTTCAGCCTGGAGACCAAGTGTACATCTGGACATGGAGGAAAGAACCCTTGAAGGAGAACTGAAAAGGACCTTACATGGTATTATGGGTAATGAACACTGCAGTTAAGGTTTCAGGGATTGATTCATGGCTACATTACACTCAAGTGAAAAGAAGTACAGACATTAATTTGCCTGTTGAAGAAAATAACTCTTTTAAATTAAAACTGAGAAAGGTTTCATGAATTGCACATGGTCTGAATTTGAATCATACATAGAGATCATTTTTATCCCAGGAGCGGTGATGTTTTATTTAATTTTGATAATAGCAAACACTTTTAAAATAAGATTTTTTGTGTAAAAATGGGTGGTATAATAATTGGTCTTTTCCTAATACATGGCATAATATGTTCAAATCAGGAACTTAGAATCACAAACCACATCTAAAACTAATCCAGAGAACAGCTCAAATTGCTAATAGATCAAATTTTGGATTTATACACAATTCCCTGAACATTCACAACAAAGATTGTCTCTGCTAGCAGTACTATTGCCTGGAAATGCAAGTTGGACTCCTGTATTCCCAAATAATAGTGCATCTATCTTCCCAAAGACAGATGAAAGACAAATTTGGGATGTAGAAATTAGTAACCTAAATCTAACAAAATATGGGAGATGCATTCAAAGATGTATTAATTCCAGACCCAATCCTTTTGGACGTGATCTAATCTGTAAATATGCAGTCAAAATTGGAAATTATCCATATTGCACTATTATAGTAAAAGTAGGAGATGCAGTTTGCGACAGGAGGCATATCGGATGGAAAGCCCACTATGGGAAAGGATGGTATTGAGTATGTGGAAATCAAGATAGAAAGATCTTACCTTCAAATAGGGCTGTTCCCTGCATTCCGGGAGCTTTTAATTCCTACCATTACTATAATAAATCAACTGCAATCTAATGGATGGATTCACTCATATATGCCGAGACAAAAATGAACAAACCTCTTAACTGAGAGACCTACGGCATTCCGTTCACTTGTAAGGTGGTTTATTCCCTGGTTAGGGGTTAGTGAACTAGAAAAAACAATAGTGAATATCTCAGCCATAGTAAAAACTGTTGGGAATGAAACTTACAATGCTATACAAGCTATGCAAGAAGAAATTTCTGATTTGGCTAAAATTATGCTACATAATGGAATGGCATTGGATATGACGTCAGCCTCACAAGGAGGGTTGTATACAGTTTGTAACTCTAGCTGTTGGGTGTACATAGATCAAAGCAGTTGTGTTGCCACTGATTTAAAAGAAGTCTAGAACCAAACAAAAATTTTACATGAAATACAGAAGGATGACACCACATACAGATTTCAGGAAATTTGGCTGTGGTTAACTTCCTGGTTTCTTGATTTGAAATTATGGATAACAAAAAGTATTAGTCTATGCCGTTTGGGATTAATAGCATTTGTTTGCATTAATGTTCTAATGCAGTGCAGTGTAAAGGATGCTCATTATTAGCTAGTAAAATGTGAGGAAAAGTAGACTAATCTAGTATTAATATTTAAGTAAGTCTCAAAGGGGGTGATTTGTTATCAAATTTTGTAACCAGAATGTATAAGCTAACTAGCAAATACTGTAGGGACATATGGTTTTGTTTAACAGTCTGCACATATCCTTGAAGAAACAGAATGCACACCTTACTTCAGCTCGGGTTGTCCACACAAAGAACTATCAGGGATGATTAGCTGAAGTAAGTGCTGCTTAGGACAAGGCGACTTTGAAGAACATTACATCCTGGAAAGCTGGCAACACAAGAGTCTTGCAATCAAGACAGATCTGATACTTGTTGGACAGACAGCCAAAGATGTGTCCTTAAGCATTAACTACTTCATTATAATACTAAAAATCACACCCCTTACACCAGAAACCTCAGCCCACAGAGACCCTTCCCCAATGAGCATGATGCGAGTTAACCAGTAAGATTGTCTAACCGTTATGTAGATGACCATCCAATCAGTCTTAGAGGGTTGGAAGTTAACAAATTAATCTTCATGCAATCATGTATAAAATTGATTGTGGAAACTACCAAGGTGTGCTAGTTCACCTGGCACCCAAACTGGCGCTGCTTTGTATTAAAAGCAGTATCTTGTATTCTCACTTTTGAGACAACACTGGCAGAAGGGGATTTCATTACCCATTATAAAGTAATGGGCACTGTAATAAATTAGAAACAGGTTTAAATTTTACTGAAACTCCTAGCAATGAGGGCAAGGACCATGGCAAAGCTTTCTATCTCTTCTGTCCGTCTTCTCCCTCTCACCTCCTTAGGCTTATAAATCAACAAGTGTTTGAGCGGTCTGCATTTAACCAGACTCTCACATTCATTCCAAGGCACCCTGGGTGAGATTTTTAGGGTTGTATTTCTATTTCCTCGATGGGTCTTGCTTTTCTTGCCTGAAGAGTCAGTCGTGATGTACAGTCCTTGCAGCAGCCAAAATTCAGTATACTTATTTAATCACTCTTGGTTATCAGGTGCAAATCCTCAAATTATGTGCCACATTGTGGAATTTAAACAAGGTCTCACAGCACAGAACTTCACTTCAAGTATCATAAACTTGAAAAAATTTGGGCTGAAACATCTTCCGGAGCTTTCTTAGAGCTCATGTAACTTCATAAACATAATTATGCCAAAGGTAAAGTTAGTACCAAAGACCTGATAATGGAAATAATTTCTAAAAATAAAAACCATTACATAACCTAAGGATAAATTTTAAAACATATGTTCACAAGAAATTATATTTTATTAAGTCATAAATACAGTTTAAAGGTATATGTTATGACCTTTTGAAGTTGTTATAAGGAAAGTGACCCTTATAAAAACTATGGGACTGGGATGAAGAAATTCTGGAAGTTGTACAATTCAATGCAAAAATAAATAATATTTTTAGTTATTTCATCACTTACCATTTGTGATGAAGTACAACCAGGAAAGAATAGGACGCAAGGCTGCTGTTAACCGGATTTGCAGCACATGGACATAGAGAACATACTGTGCTATTAACACACAGACACATGCATACAATTGCAAACAGATCAGAATTAGTCCAAAGTGTTTTTGGAACATTGGAAAGGGAGAGGCAGGGAGTATAGAATGAATTATTTATTTCAAAAAGTGACAATTATACAAAAATTTAAGCAAATTACCAAGTTAATTTCTATTTCTTCTCACTCTTAAGAGGAACACAACCATTGCCTGTATGTCAGTGAATAATGAACAGTTCTGAGGAAATGGAAAATATTAGATGGAACTCAGTTGTCTTGTTTTCTCCATTTTCTTTTTTTTCTTTTTTCTTTTAACTGTATATTGCCTTCTCTAGAATGCATACCACTGAAATTATTACGCTGAGCTCTAGTTTTTTTGATGCTCATAAATATCTATAGTTTTTTTAGTTAGTGTTTAGCTGACTGATGTATCTCTGATACTAAATAATTCACCACAACATCAAACTAAGTCAATAGGTCCATCTACCTGATCAGAGCACCAAAGGTGTAGAAAGAAAAAAACAAAAAAAGAATCTGTAATACATGCGATCATTCCCCAGAACTAACCTGCAAGACCTCCTCTATTGCCATGAGATGTCTTCACTTGATTCAGTCGGCTGAAATAATTTCCAGAAATTACCTACTGGGAGGAACAGAATGGAAGGGGGAAAAAAAAGCAGACTGAGGAAGAAATGCCATTGATCTTGCTTTTCATTTTTTTACTGACTGAACTTTAAAGATTTCAGCTGCATTCTTAGGAACACAAAAGGGAGGTGTGGAGAAACTCAGTAGTGATTTACTATAAAACTGAAATATCAACCTAAATGATTCTATGATTCCATGAATCCATGAGATTGGTATGTACTATAGAAATACATCCATGTTTCCTACAGTTGGTTAGGAAGCTAAACAGAGGAGATGCACATTAGCACTTCCTGCAGAAACTGCTGGAAGCTAGAAAGATCTGTCTTTTACCACATATTCTGTGTTACTGTGGTCCCGTTCTGGAACCCTTTGCTTGGTTAATACAAGTAATCCTTAGAAAAGTGACTTGAAAAAAAGGGAAATCAGACTTTATCTTTCCAGGTATTATATGTGCCCATTGACTCACAATTAATTTCCAGATACGTCAAGCTTCTCTTGCTCAATGCAGTATGACTGTGTGGTTCATGGGCCAGAGGATGGGGAATAAGCCATCAAGCATATAGGGTCTCCAAGAGAGACTGCAGCACTGCATTACAAATACATGAGATAAGCCCCAAACTGCGGGATGATGAAAAGTGGGAGTCCGTTGTCTATTTCCCATGCACTGCACTGACAGTTGACAGATATACCCAGTTAAACATTGTCTGTGAAACCTGGTATTATTTTTAGTCTCAGGTGAGCAATCAGGGCATTCATTGTCATTCCCCTATCATTTGTTTTTAGGTGATGGATTTGTCATCATTGTAAAATGGAATTTGGCTTCTTTTGGAAAAGAAATCAACACTTAGGCCATACTTATGAGCAAGTCAAAAGACACCCAAGGGTATGATTGCTTTGTATGCTGTTCTTTTTAATAAGGCCAAGGAAAAGCATCACTGGATGGGATTATAATCATCTGCTGCTTTAATGCAGACAATCGAAGAAGGCTCCTTACTGATGGTTGTAAATTCATCATTAAGGATACCACTCAGAGTCATTTGGCATGACATTTTTTATGCACAGAACAGAAAAGTGCCGTATTAGCTCCTGAGTGATTGGATGAGTTGTACATCCATTAATGGGCATATCAGAAAATGTTTCCAAGCTTCAACTTATCTCCTACACAAACCGAGAAGATGCAGATTGTCTTGTTGTTGTTTACTCAAATTTTTTGGTGCATTTTTTCACTCTGTCCAAGATCCTGTTTTATTTGAGAACCTGCTATCATCATGCATTGTAGATTCTACTGCTGACTCTGGGATCATAACAATCTGGCTGCATTCACGTATTATGAAAACTACAGGATGATAAGCAATATGAGAGCAAATTAGTTGCACTAATCCTGTAACGGATAAACATTTCTCAATTCACTGCTTTGGGAAACAACAGAATTGGTAGATCATAAGCCCAGGAAAGCTGGACAAATTTTTTGTCAAAGGTTTTATCCACCCAAGTGTCAGTTCAGCCTGGCTAAAATCCATGTGCCATCCACCTGAAAACTGCAAAATTATTCCAACAAGAATTCATTAAAACATAAAAACATTAAAAGCAAAACCTAAAAAAATCTATATTCATATTTTCATAATAGACCACCTTTTTAATTTGTTTCATTTCTAAATATAACTAGATTTGATTTTCCAGAAAAAATACATAAAACAAAAAATGAAAAGTTTCATTTTCCCTTTTGGCCAACTCAAAAATCTATGTTTTCCTGTTATACAAGTGAAATGAAATATACATCATTCAAATTCCCTGCTCTGTAGTCCTTCTTCCTGTTCACGAATCATTCATGAACTGGTTATGACCTGTTAATCTATTCTTTATCCACACACTTCATCGATCAAATTACATGAACAAATTTCAGCCAAGAACATATCAACTAATTGTTCACTTAGGGTATTTATGTAACTGTGATATATGACCATCACCCGTATGAATGGTGTCATATTTGGTCCCCTGCTGGATATATGATTTACTTTTTTTTTCAGAGAGGAATTGCCAAATATAAAGTCATGACATATCTCAGATGTGAATTTTCAGATGAATACTCATTAAATGTTTAAAAGATATACAAATCTAGACAGCAGTATTATCCACCTTTAAGCCATCAACGTATTTTCAGTGCTTTGAACCAATGTTTTATTTAATCATATGCACAAACTATAGAAATAGTTTATAGGAGGCACTAGATAACAAGAATGCTCTTAAAAAGTAATAATTAAAAAAAGCCTATATTTCTGTATTTAGGCTTCCAGTATAAACAATATATTTTTCCCCTGTAACTAATCATGAAAATTCAGTCACACCTCGGCTGCCAGATAGTTAGGACACTCACCTAAAGGAGAAGGTTCTGGTACAAGCCCAACCCATGCTCATGGATCTGAACCTGAAATTTCCATATCCCTGCCAATGTCACAGCCTGTGAAATACACAAACCACTTCCTTGGAACTTTAGGGGAACAGGTATGGATCAGCACTTGTGGGGAATGGTGAGAGAAAGACTGCTCACTCTTCTAGCAAAGGTACTTATTTAGTACATAAAACAGGTAGGTTACAGTATCAAGCAAAATATTGCGTCCATGCCATGTGAGGCTACTATTTAATTCCAGGTAGTTAATTCTCCTTTTAGTTTTTGACCAGAAAGACTTTTCTGACTTGAGAAACCTTCTTAGCCAATATATTCCCTTATAAAATTGCTCAATTTACCAGAAATTTACTCCTCCACCCCAAAAAAAGTTTGACTTGAAAGTTTCAGGCCAGGTCTAGGATGCAACTTTTGGAGTCACATATAACTGCCTTCACTGTCTGATTGGTTGACCTGTTTACAGATCTTCCCCTGCTGTGCATATGACCAAGCATTTTGTAGGCAGGCATGCTGGCCAATAAAATCTCAAAAAGCAATGAAACATTCCCATCAGTGCAAGCAACAGTTCTCAGTATAAATAATTGTCTTGTCATCTCTCCCCAGGCTCATTCTCTTTCCTTTCTTTCTCGCTCGCCTGCATTTCCTCAGAGATGTTCTTTCTCTGTCAACATAGCCTCGTGTTACTTCTCTGCAGCTCTGCTGCCCTCCATTCTAAAATCTGGCATTACAGTGAAACTTCCAAGAATTCCATTCTCTGAAGCATTATGAGTCACACTGTAGTCTTCAGCAATATTTTTAAAACACCAATGTTTTTTTAATCACTCTTGAGACCCACAGAAGAAAGTAAGGATATTATCTTGCTAACTTACAGTCGTGGTTGTTTTTTCTATTGCCACCCACACTCTCTCATCTTTCTCCAGATACTCTGCTCCAGTCTTTCAATAACGCAGGCATATGGTATTCAAGTATGCCAGAGTCTGACTTCAAGTTTTAGTCATTTTTCTTCCTGTAAAAAGGATGGAGGGACATTAAGCTTATGACCGTTTGAGAGCTTTCTTTATGTAAGAGTTTTATTAGGGTTTATACTTTAATAAATGAAGTATATACTATACCATAAAACTAACAGATACATCAGGTCTGAGCTGTAATTCATCGTATCTGCATACTAGCAATGCCATGTGTCTGGCATGTCGGAGGCAGCACAGAATTCACTGGTGCAAACAGTGAACATAGGAAGGAGAGAATTCCTGCCTGCTCCTTGCAGTCACTTCCAAAAAAGTCTTTTAACAGAGGAGCTGGTTATCTTTAGTAGCTGTAGCTCTAAATACTGTCCCTGATAATAAAAATATAAATCTTTATTCTACTATTTGAAAAGCTTTCCATTTTAACAAGAAAAAAAGAAACATTAGTAAGCTATGGTAAAGTTATCACTTCATTTTCATTGTATGTTTCAATGCTTTCTCCTTTTTCTTGTGCATAACGGATGAGGCAGCTTGTATTACAAAAGAATTATTTGCAGCTTAGGACAGAAGTTCCACAAATTGCTGTTATCTGCTCTGCAGATGCTCATGTGACACTCCGAATAAATATACCTGAAGGTAAGCACATAACACTGGACAACAGGCGTTCAGTAAAGAAGATTCCTTAAGACCACAGTTATCTGAGCTTCTGTAGAGATCAGCTTCTTGCATGAAGCATTCAAGGATGACTGGCTGCCCCATGATAGTTTTTAAAAAAAGCTGCCAGGAAATAAGAGGATGAGGAGACCTAGATTTCAAATTACCAGCTGATCATATGAGGAAAGTACATTCTTGGGTCTCAAAAGCTACTGAAAAATGGTCAGTGAGCTTGTCTGTGCAAGAGATGGTTGAGAGAACTGTGAAAATAAACACATCATTGAGAAATGGAGGTAGGATGAGTGAGATTTGCTTAAGAAAAGGCGAGAAGAGTGTTAAGTGAAATAGAAAAGAATCTATATTAAATAGTATTAATGCAGTAAGCCAGGAAGCTATGAGTGATCAGGACTCCTGAAGAATCAAAGTTAGGTGAGGGATTTTATACACACACATGCACATGTTTATTTGTCTACATAAAATAAACCACAATCATACTGAAACTGCGTATTTTACATCCAGCTCATACAGGGCTTTTCTGTCACATGGCCTCATACCCAGGAATGTGGAAAAGCGATAAACTTGCCTTCACAAAAGTAGGATTTTGTTCCTACTTTATGTATCTTTAAGAAATCTTGGCCATTTTTTTAACTTGATTGTACCAGTCCTAAGCTTTTGAAGGATGCTGTAACTACCAGGCCAAGCTGTTTAAAAATTGCTTTACTCACTGTGTGTTTTTTAAGGTTAAAAAGAAAAATACCATTTTCTAGGAAACAGGGGCAAAATATTCACACAGTTGCCTAATGTTAAGATTTTCAATCCATATTTAGTCTCCCTAGTGTCAGTAAAATTGTTATACCTCAGTGACAGATATCCACAAATCTCACTGAATGGCTATGAGATACAACCCGGCTAAAGATCAAACTATCTATAAACGCATTACCATTATAGATGCAGGAGCCTACTTAAATACAGACATCCAGTTTTGAACATTTGTCATAAGACTATAGCAGTGATGGGCTAAGATCTTTGGTAACTGCTGATGTCATTGATCAGCTGCAGAGATTTCAATTTTTCACTGAAGCTATCATTACCAAAAAAGCACCTCTTTAAGCCCCTTCTGTTTCAGTCTTTTGCACTACTTCTAAGAAAAAGAATATCATCATCTCCTCCGAACCTCCATCACTGTGATTTCATGCCTCGGACAGAACAGGATGCAACGCACACTACAAACAACCTCTGGTCTGGGCAGCACACGTCAGGCTTAGCAAAGAGAACGTCATCAGTCAAAGATCAATAGCTAAAATTTCCAGATTACTCTGAATCATTCTCCTGAGTGGCCTTTGTACTACCTCTTACTGGCTTTTCAGGAATAATTAGAAACAGGTGGCAGTTGCACTATTTCTGTAAGTTTAAAGCAAGCTGAAAATCAGAATTGAGTTGCTACATTTTCAACAGCAGAAAATGTCAACAGCACAGGCAATTTTCATCTGAATTCACACACGCTTTTTGCAGTGCTTCACAGAAAGAAAATCCAATTGACACAACAGCGAAATCCAGCATGTACAAAGTATGAAGCTCTGAAAATTAAGACTACTGTAAAATTTAGAAACACAGGATCCTGATGTGAATGTGTGTCTCTGAAACAGACTCTTCTATTACAGATCTTAGATTTGTATATGCCAGACATAGCTGAATGAAAGCCAAAGCCTAGATTAATCCACTTCCTATAAAAGTTGCCTAAATATGTATCTGAAAATGAAAACACAAAAAAATATTTATCAGAGAGCTCATAAAGAAAATAATACTTAATCAGTCACAAGTCAGTAACCAGTTAGCACACGTTCAGGAACTGACTCACCTTGAAGGATTTTTTGTTTTGTTTTTCTCTTGCACGAAATATACTTTCAGAATTCATTTTTTCTTTATAACCATTCTTTAATGTCCACAATGTTAACTATTTACTTACAAAAATAAGTGTTATTTTGTTCACTCTTACCTTCTTTTTCTATAAAGTGTCCCCTCAACATCATTTATGAAAAAAAGCAAAGTAATATGTCGGGTATTTAAAGGGTAAGCATCCAAATAATTTAGAAGATAAAGACTACATATTTTAAGAAACCTATCCTAGCACAGCAATAAGATGGGAGTTACAGCTGTGGCACAGATTTTAACTGAGGAAGAATCAATGCAGATTTGCAGATGGAAGTCACGCCTCAAAAAATGTATTAGCCTTGTCTAAAGGTGGGTAAAGATGACCTGGTAACTGCAGTGTTGCAAATCTATACTTGGATACTTGGGTGCATACGACTTGGATTTCCATAAAGCTTTGGGAAAATTGACAGGTCTTTAAAAGAGTGAAGCTACCATGGCACAAGAGGAACAGTCCTCTTGTGCATTATTAGCTTTTTCCAAGTTTGGAAAGACTAACAGCCAGTTGTCAGAAGGGAGGAAGGTTACTTGCAAGGCATTACAAGGTCTCTGCTGGAATCTGTGATGTTCACCATACTTGTGAGTAATCTCAAATACAGAGTAAATAGAAACTTTATACATCCTGCTGATGATATGGAATTACTCAGGACAGTCAAAACTAAAGCTGTTTGAGGAAAGGTATAGAAGCATCTCACAGTACCAAATGAGTAGCTGGTAAGGTGACAGATGAAATTAAATGCCACTTCTAAGTTTGGAAAAAAGATGTGTACACATTTTTGCACATAATGGCTGCCTGATGCAACTCTGGGCAACAAAGTCTACAGAGAGTTTAATGATTTAATGAAACAATTTCTTTTAATTAATTCACACCAGTGATTCAGAGTATTCCTGATAGTGCCTTTTAATTTCATTAAAAGTTGGTGGCATTTAGACTACCACAGTATTTTTTATAATTCCATTTGGGGATTGGTCTTCTCTGTCTTTACAAGTGTTTAATAAACACAAAATATTTCTCCTAACACTCTATGAGGTCAATACACTATATAACTCTCCTCTCACAAGGGATGGAAACCGAGGTATTTCAGTTAAATGATTTGCACAAAGTGCTAAAAATGTGTTGAGCAACTCTCTGCTAGAAAACTGTCATTTCCATTGAATCTTTTCCTAAAAGAAATGAAATTTAATTTAAGCTTTTCTTGACAAAGTGGAAAACTTTGTCAAGTAGATATATTTCAACCAGACGTTTCTGGAAAAGAAAGGTTCCAATTTTCACATTACAATTTTAGCCAAACACTACAATCAAATGACCCAAAGATGTATTAATTTGAATCTTTTTTCCTGAAGATGTTCAACAATTTCTCTTTTTGTTCCCACTTGGGATGATTTTCTTTTACAAAGCCTCTATTTTTTTGAGAAAGAGAAATGAAAGAGTTCATTCCCATACTAGATCTGTTTATCCATTACGTGCCATGAGTTGACAACACCACAAGAACTACCTCTGAGGAATTTTTATATCTTCTGCATAGAAACATCTGTCTAGTAGCATCTCTTCATAGATTAAACTTTCTGGGTACAGAGTAGGTCCCTGATGATTAACATTCCCTGAACCATCCTGTGAGAGGTTTGTATGCATGCAGGGAATACCAAAACAAAATGGAAGTGTCCTGCCCCAGACTGAAACTGCCCCTAGGCTTAAACTAAAGATTATTCTGGAAGATAAGGAAAAATACTGCAAAAAATTACCTAATTGTAATAGAGGAGTTGATATAAATTTTAAAGTCTGTGATAGCAACAGCACTGAACTATGATCTGAAATGATAGGCTTCACCTGCTTAGTCAATCTGTAATACTACATAAAGCCCAACTAAGGCTCTATGCGTATTAATACATTGCATTAGGTAACTGCTTGTGCCTTTTTAGATTTCTTCAGCTGCTGGTCTTTACCCTTGCAGACTTTCTGTTAAGTATGAAAACAAAATGTGTTAAAATAACCCCATGCACCAATAAATGCTGGGAGACGACCAACTGGAAAGCAGTTCTGCAGAAAAGAACCTGGAATCCTGGTGGACACCAAGCTGAACATAAGCCAGTGATATGCCCTTGCTTTGAAGAAGCCCAAAGTCATCCTGAGCTACATTAGGAGGAATGTTGTGAGTAGGTTGAGGAATGTGATCCTTCCCCTCTACTCAGCACTGGTAAAGCCACACCTGGAGCACTGTGTCCAGTTCCAGGCTCCCCAGTACAAGCGAGATGCACAACTATTGGTAAAAGTCCAGCAAAGGGCCACTGAAATGACTGACTAAAGTGCTTCACATGAGGAAAAGCTGAGAGAGCTCGGACTGTGTAGCCTGGAGAAGGGGTATGTCCTTAGTGTATATAAATACCTGAAGGGATGGTGTACAGAAGATGGAGCTAGACTCTTTTCAGTGGTGCCCAGTGACAGGACAAAACCCATGGGGGTTTCCATCTGAACATCAGGAAACACTTCTCAGTGTGAGAGTACCAGAGCACTGGTACAGGTTGCCCAGGGAGCTTGTGGAGTGTCCATCTGTGGAGATATTTAAAAGCCCTCTGGACTTGGTCCTGGGCAACCAGCTCCAGCGGCCCTGCTTGAGCAGGGGGGTTGGACCTCCAGAGGTCCCCTCCAACCCCAAGCATTCTGTGATGTGCGATTCTGTGAAATATTACTCAAATTGATACAAGATTAAGGAGAGAGAATGAAAGAATAGAGGAATAATAATAATAATAATAATAAAGAAAATAGTCTTTAACAAGAAAACTAAGGAAAAGATGCCTGAGCAACTAGAGCAGCAGAATCTTTCTGGTACATTTATTTATAACAAGTACTTAATAAAACAGCTAGGAAAAAATATAAACCAGAAGGAGGGCATATGCATCCCCAGATCACAAAGGAATTAGCTAGTTAATTTATGAGCCACAGACAATTAAATTGGTATGCCAGAAGGAGCAGGTACTGAGAAATGGAAAGGGAAATATGGATTAACACTTTTCCTATGAAAGTCCAGGGAATTCTAGCACTTACTTTCCAGTATCTCTTTCTTCTCCTTCCAGAAAAATAATTGAATAAATGCTATTATAAAAAAATGTATGAACACAGAGGGGGGCCAATAGCATAACTGCTAGGATGGAAGGTACCTCTGGAGTTCAACTACTCCAGCTTCTGCCTCAAAGTAGGGTCAGCGGTGAGATTTGACCAACTTACTCATATGCAGTTTGGTCTTGAAAACCTTCAAGGACTGCACAACTTCTCTGAGCAATCTGTTCCAGTGTTTGACCGCCTTCACTATAAAAAAAAGCTCTTCCTTACACCCAGTCTGAACTTGTCTTGTTTCAGCTTCTGCCTGTTATCTCTTGTTCTCCCACCACACAACATGGTGAATAGCCTGGTTCCATTCTCTTGGTGACCTCCTACTACAAAGGTGCCCAAAAGCCATTATCTTCTTCACATTGAACAAGCCTCAGCTTCTCCTACTACAGCAAATCCTTCATCGCCCAATCATCTTGGTGGCCCTCTGCTAAACACACTCCAGTTTTAAATTTAGATGACGAATCCTCACTTCAGAGATACTCATACTCTAGTGGTGAATAGCCCTTACAGGTACCAACTTGGTTGAATAGTTGGAATCCTTCATCTTAGAGAACTGGTATATAAAAGACACAATTTGAAAAGATCTCCCTATTCAGGAATGACTATAAAGCTTTTCTTAACTTTTATTGAGACCAAAGTCCCACTTAAACAATTAAATTTAAAAATCTACTTGCATTTCTTAAGAGGGATAGACTCAAGCACATGTTAAAGTGCTTTTCTGAATCTAACCTGTAACTGGACTTTATGCCTGATTACAGTGCCTTTCAAAACTTTACCCACAAATTATTCATATTTTCCTAAACACTGACAAAACCTTATGAACTGCAAAGTAATTAAAAGACAAAAGGTAATGGAAGAACATATATCAAGTCTGGAAAGAGGTGGTAGCAGACACAACAGAGTTCATTCAGTATTACTTAAGATTTCCATAAGCTATCCATGGTGATAGATAAACAGCACTTATATTTGTAAATTATACTGTACCATTATGAATGCTAGTGAAAAGAGTGAAATACAATGCAAAGGAGTTTGAAAATATCATGTCATGGAAGCCAATACTGCTTGCCTTGCTTATACATAATTCCCATTAAAACAGTAAGGTGTGCAGAATTTGGCTCCTGGATATAGGAAATAAAGGAACAAATCCAAAGCCTGCTGAAGTCAATAGGAGACATTCTTCTGACCTCAATGGGCTTTGGATATCACCCAAAATGAGATTCATTCTGGAAAAACGCAAGCTGAAGGAAATAATCATTCAAAAAGTATCTGGGAGAGAGATGTTTGGAAAACCTGGAAATCAAAGAATACCTAGGAGACTTTGTGTAACAGATGATACATGACAAGAGCTTATGAATGCTGTTACAAGATTGCAGCTTTTCTAAAAGCTTATTAGTCTAGAAATTAAAACAGAAAGTAGAAAGAGAAGAAAACAACCCATTCCATCCAGTTAGGGAGCAGAAGTCACAGGGATATCATATCACAGTGCAGGCAGGTTGTTTGTATGGAATTTACAATGTGACAAGCATCAAGTAAAAACACAACACTAAAGGTAATCATTCTGTTTGAGAAAACACTAATTTCTCAGCTCTTCTCCCAGATACAAGTCTGCTAGTATCCGCCAAGATGAAATGCACAAATGGTTTGCATATAGAAACTTATGGTCAGATTTCAATACGAGGCAAGTGTTACATTTGTGATTTGGTCCCCTTCTCATTTTAGTGGTGAAGGTCAGCAGGGCCTTTTAAGATTCCATCTTTCCCTCTCTACAGGAATATCTTGTGCTAAACCAAGGATTTCCTTCTTCCTCTTTAGTGGAAGGATGCTCACTTTCGCTCTCCTATATACCTTGCTGCTGTCAGATGGAGAAAATTTCTAAGAATATACATATACCTCAGTAAAATGAAGGTCTGATCTTATTCTCAAGATCAAATGGAGTCAGCATGCATGCTATAAATTCTCAAGCTACCTATCCTCAGCAGTTATTTCCCTACAACCTTATTGCGGAGAGCTGGATAAGGACATCCGTAAGCACGTGCTATGTATCAGGAGAACAACATAAACAAATGATAAAGGTAGTTTCCCCCCATCTAGGCTTCTGCCCACAAACTGTCTCCATTTATGCAGTGAAAGAAGCCAAGAATGGTTTGCATAAAGAATAGACTGATTGTACTGAAAAGCTATGGCAGCCTAATCCACCTACTGCAGTTCAGAACGACTTGGTCCTTCTCTGTTTTCACTCCTGTTGCTGCTGAGGAGAGGAAAACTTTATTTCTCACCAAAAAAAAAAAAACCCAAAACACCCAACCCCCTAAAACCCCAAACTCCAACACCAGCCAGGTGGCTCAACAAATAAGATTCAGCAGGCTTTGCAATTTCCTGTTTCATTGGTCCAGACCACCTCTATATATTTTTTGCTTGTAAGACATAGATAAGAAAAGGGAGAAGACAAGCAGACATCCCTGAATAAATGTCTTGGAATATATAATTGTAATATGATTACAATAAAAATAATAAAGCTCTACTTCATTGTAGAATGTCTTTAGGTTTGTACACAGTAGATTATGTGCTATTTAGTACCTTTATTTCTGTTAAAATCTTACTATTCTTAGACTTTAAAACAAGAATAATTATTTTTTTTGGAATTCTACAGCTGACCCTTCACAGAAAATGTTGGAAAACATTTTATTTCAAAACATTCATGCTTATGCTTCATATATTTTTTGGACCACTTCACATTAAAAGTTCATTGGCTTTTGCTAGAAAATCATGCCCCAACATGACTGTAATTCTTTCAGTGGGCTCAATCCTGTGAAATCCTGAGCACTAACTTCTACTGACAAATTCTTAGGTTTTCTCTGGATCTGATCTTTTGTGACATCACAAAAATGTCAGTGGAATGAAGTCACAAATAAAGGATTAATTCACATGGGTAGGAAGAAAAAGGAGCACATGGATTTTAAAACATGAAGATTGTAAAGAAATTCCTCAACAATACAAATGGGAAAAGAGAAATTATGGATAACATGACACACGAGAACATTTCTCAGTAGTCTGCTTTGCAAAATCTTTTTATAAAACTTCAGGAGGTTTTCTTAGAAAGTAGACCCCTATGCATATACTCTAAATTCTCCTTGATTTTATAACACTGATATTGGAAAAATCACATCTCTTGCCTGAGAGCTCTAGTTTCAATTAACGATGTTGAGCATTTTTTTTCAGATACACAGAGAGTGACAGGATTATAGACCACCGAATTGTTGGTATTTTAAGAATCTGACAGGCTCAGCACCATGTGCCATTCTAGCCTCTCTGTGTATCCTTTGTGGTTAAAACTCTTAAGCACTTTAAATTCTTTTGGTCGGTATTTTTTTCCTTTTAGGGCAGACAACTAGAAGCACATTCCAAGTAACCATTTATGGTGTACAGAAAATTATAAGATACTAAAATCACCTCTTTGAAGGTGTTTCCAGGCTTTGGATAGTAAAACAAATATTTATAAAAAAACCCAAAGTTGTTGTTTTAAATCTAGAATATAATTATCTATGTTCCAATTCAAATGAAAGACAGTAACAGCACAAAGACACAGCAAAATAATATATGTCAAAGCCTAGAGCCTTTACTTGGACAAATTCCCCGTCAAGCTTTGGTGGCATCTTTGCCTGATGAAATATGGCTGAGCCAGACCTGAAATAAGCAAAAATTTAACAAACCACACTAGTTGAATCAGCTATGAAGCAACAAATTAAATATTAAATTTTTTTTGTCTGAAAAATAATGACAATTTTGTGAATTATCAATACAAAAGTAGAGGTCCACTAAAGCAGGAGTCCTCAGACTCATTTATCCAGATACAATAGAGGACCAAAAAGATGTTTGAAGAAGCAGATGACTTTCCAGAATGTTTGATACAGATTGGAAGAAATATGCGAACAAATTTTTCAAATCATCAAGCTCTGGCAAACAAAACTGACTGTAGCTTTGCATAACTCCATTTACAAATGGCTCAGTCCTCTCACGTTTCTTCTTTTCCAGTGAATAAGACAAAACTGTGGACTGGTCCTGTGCAGGAGCAATATCTTGGTGCTGGGGAAGAAGTCAGTATTCCTGTGCTGCAACAAGGGAATGGGCCAGCAAGCAGGTTCCTTGGAGACCAACATCTCATTAAGAACTGGTGGACATGTAGCCCAGCAAACTGTCCCACTCCACAGTCCACTGCAGTAGGAAGCAGGGGACGAGAGTTGCTGTCAGCCACCTGCAGCTGGTATATCAGGTCATGGAGTAGGAGAAAGATTCTGGCACTGTGCTAGAAAAGTATGTAAGACATGTCCCTATCTGTGGGGGTGCATCGATGCAGGAGCCAAATCTATGAGTCTCACACTCAGTGCACAAAAACTTAACAGCTCAGATGGATGGGTAAATTCTGTATCAGTGTTGCATGGGATGAAAGCTTTGCAGTTCTGCAGAGGAATCTGGTTCTGCTCTGTACCATCTGTGCACCAATTGTGTGGATTGTTTGTTGAGCTTTGTTTGTTTGTTATTTTTCATTCGGGAAAGACATAGAAGTCAGTAAAAAGAATGCACTTCAGGTCAGTTTAACTCCTGAGCTATTCTTCTTTGCCCTCGGCACTGTTGATTATAGGTTCACATTTCTTACAAGAGTTAAAAAGAAGATTCATACCTAAATACTATGTTCTGCAATTTATTTAGTTTCAAAGATGACAATTTAATTTCAAAGTTTGTTCACATTACTGAGGGAAGTGGAGAAAATCTGAAAATACAAAACCCATAAGATTCAAGGTCTGATGTTAGATCCTTGCAGCTGACAGTGTGTTTTTATGTGCATGTAAGACACACACAATCTGTTTGAAACCTAATGACCATGTGATGGTAAATACCTGGCAGATCCAGACCTTGAAGTAGATGCTCCCATTAGGTTTATGCTAATACTGCTAAGACCATGTGTTTGTTTGCACGTATTCTTACAATATGCGTACAAATTAGACTGAACAGTTCTTAGCAGCAAGTAAAAGCAACAAAAAGTTTATACATACATTAAACATTTCTATAAATATGTGCATTCTATGCACATCTAATAAACACATTTCAGTCTATGCACATCTAATAAACACATTTCAGACAATTTAAAATCTTCATGTCCACAGGCCCTCTAAAAATGCTGTGGCACACACAGGGAGAAATCTGAGGCCACTAAAAATTAGGTGAGCCTTGCTTAATCAGGGCTCTTCAGACTACAGAAACCCAGAGAGGCACCCAAGAGAACCCTCGAGAAAAACTAAGACTATAATGACATCAAGGTGGAAAAAAGGCATTGCTCCTATCTGCTTCTTCAGAAGCTTCCCTTGACTTACAGGGAACACAGCACCTTATGCTCTCAGTCAACAAAAAGCAGCAGTGGAAGAGATCGACTAAGAATTGCATAAACATTGGTAAATGTCTTACAGGAATGTTTTTTAAAATCTTGATGTTCTTTTTTGGCTTCTGGGGTTTTGGCAGGAACTCCAGTCTCTAGGCCCATTTCTGTGTACACACTTTAATGATGGGCTTGATTAAGAGACAGTAATTCCCTGGAGGTTTAGCTATCTTATTGACACGTAAATGAGTACAATGCCAAAATCAAATGGTTATGTCCCAAACCAATGGGAAATCACAGATGCAAAGCCATGATGGATTCTTCATTTTTCAGGCGTCATGTATTTCTACTGTTTTCCACTGTATATAAGCTTTATAATCTCACCAACACCCAACCTGGCCTTGCAAGAGCCTACCTTCTGCCAAACAACAAGCAGTAGCAAAAATGTCAGCCTACATCTGCCCATGAGGGAATTACATAGGGGTCCAGTTATATTCGTCCCAGTAACTCTGCCTGCCAAGTGAGCCAGTGTCCCTCAAATGAGGATTTAAAGAAGAACACAGATGCTGGCTCTGGGATAAGCTAAGACAGACTGCTAAGGAAAATACTAGACAATGAACTGCATTACAGGCTAGTTCAGGAGTCAACCCCAAAGGAAAATAAGGCAATGATTTTATAAAAATGAACTTGCTGTTCTCCAAACTTCTCTTACACGGACTCCAAATTTCCAGTCAGGTCAATATAATTTGCAGGCACATAAGACATATATATATCTCAGGACAGAACTTTATATTTAAGGCTCACCTTATCTTGATGAAGTACAACCATTTCTGGGATGACACTTGGAACTGTTTAATAGTGATAGGGCATAAAATGAAGCTAGCCAGCAAAGCCGAATGTGGGCAAAGCAGCCTGCTTAGCACTTATAAAAAGTACTTGGGAATCATTACTGATCACAAATTCTGTATCTCTTTAAGATTTCTTAAAGACACCAAAAAATATATTCAGGCATAGAACCAAAGCATCCTCTATACTAAACCAACGGCACTGAATTGAGACTAATTGACCATTTTCGCCTTCCTCTCCCTGGCAGGCTCAAGGAGAAGAACCTTCTCCTACGGCTCTGCATTCCCAAGACAATTCAGTCTCCTGAAGCCTTTTCTCTTGCAGGAGAAAGTGGAGATGCTCCACAGCCTGCAGCGCTACCATATATTCTTTCACTGGAATAAGAAATGTTTCCAGATCAACAACTTAAGAAGCCAATGGAGCATCTGTGTGCCAACATTAAAGTCTCTTTTCATCTGTGAGAATTCCACGCTTTCTAAAAGCCTTGCCTTCTCATAGGAAGATGGCCAAAATCTCACAAAGATAAGAGTTTATAGCAGAAATCTAAAAGTTTTGATCACTACTTACTTTATTTCTGCTTTTGAATATATCTCACTCTACATGTGTACGTTATTCTGTATGTTTTAATTTATACTTTATTATTTTCTTTGGTTTGACTTCCATTTGATTTTCAGTTCATTATGAAATTGTGAATATTTTATTTTTCATCCTTTTTTAATGTTGTGGTTGTTCTCATTAGTATTTAGTGACTTTCCCCTTCACTTGTTCTTTTGTGTTTCCTTAAGGCAACAAGCCACTCCTGTGGTGCTGCATGGGGATGGGAGAAGTTGCCAGCAATTCAGGTTTGTAAAATGCAGCTCTAGGTGGTATTTCGACATTCTACATACAGTGGTACATTTTGTCCAAAGAGGTAATTGTGAGGTCTTAATTTGCCTCAATCACTTATATATATTATACGCATAGATATTTCTCACATAACAAGATAATATAGCAAGTACTTATGCATATTATACAAGTGAATATGAGTACATACATAAAATTTTCCAATATTCCAAGTAGCACAACAAATTCTTAAACAGCTTGGTACTTGCAAACACTATTACATGAAAAGAACAAAATGTAGTTGTCAGTCAATTAAAACCATTCATATACAAGGAACGTATTTTTGGTTTATTGATTTTTTTTACTTAATTCTTAAAAGATTTTTAGGCTATGATATCTAGTATTTCTCACGTAATAATAACATTTTCATTAAATCTATATGAAATCTGATCATTCATTTGCTGCATTAGAAACCTAACAGTGTAATAATCTTAAAGAACCACAGTGACATGAACTAGATACAGAAAGCCCTCACAGTCCATTATTATGACAAACTAGAAAACCCCAAACCCAAATACTGAAACTGAGAAATATAAATTTTGTTGGTTTTAGAGTAAGTGTGATGCAAACCCCACTGACACCTTTTGGAAAACAAATGAGCTTCACAACTTACACAGAAGGTCATCAAACTGAGAATCTAGTACAGCAGAGAAAAAAGCTGAAAAACAATATAAATTGTGTAACAGTTACTGATGGTTCAATGAATCTTTGAATATTGTGTTCAACTCATCTTCAAAAGATGTTTAGCTGAAAGAGAAAAGTGTCAAACTCAGGTAATGAAAATGTGGTTAAAGGCACAATATGACCCTATTATAAGAAGAGACTGAAATGACTAAGTGTTAATAAGACCCAGGCAACAGATAATCAAATTTTGGCAGTAAGTGCCAAGAACGGTTATGTCTGCAGTGTTGTTTCACAGCAAAGAAACACAAAGGAAGCCTCGTGTTTCTGATCACTACTGCAAATGTAACAAAGAAAGAAAATCTAGCGGAAAAGGACCTTGGGATATTGGTCGATATCAGCTCAATGTGCCCAGGTGGCCAAAAAAGGTAAGTGGCATCCTGGCTTGTATCAGAAACAGTGTGGCCAGCAGGACAAGGTAATGGATCATCCCCCTACAGTTGGCACTGGTGAGGCCGCACCTGGAATCCCAACTTCAGTTTTGGGCCCCTCGCTACAAGAAAGACACTGAGGGGCTGGAGCATGTCCAGGGAAGGGCAACAAAGCTGGTGAAGGGTCTGGAGCACAGGTCTTACAAGAAGGAGCTGAGGGAACTGGGCTTGTTTAGCCTGGAGAACAGGAGGCTGAGAGAGGACTTTATCACTCTCTACAGCTGCCTGAAAGGAGGTTGTAGTGAGATGGGTGTCATTCTCCTCTCCCAAATAACAACCAATAGGACAATATGAAATGGCCTCAAGTTGCTCCAAGTCAGGCTTAGATTGGATATTAGGAAAAATTTCTTCATCAAAAGAGTTATCAAGCTCTGGCACAGGCTGCTGAGGGAAGTGGTTGAGTCACCAACCTGGAGGTATTTAAAAGACGTGTAGATGTGGTGCTTTAGGACATGGTTTAGTGGTGGGCTTGGCAGTGCTGGTTTAATGGTTGGACTTGATCCTAAAGGCCTTTTCCAAACTAAACGATTCTATGATTCTATGAAAATGGAGGGGCTCAGTCATAGCCTTCAACAGCCTGACAAAGTAAACAAGAAGGCGTTTGATTTTCAGCCAATAAAGACAAAGTGAAAAATGAAAGTGGGAAAGCTCTGGGTAGAGCTTTTTTTGGGTAGAGGAAGACAGACAGATGTGCATGATATTGCATAATATCTTATTGCTTTAGAACAATAAATATGATTGGAGAAAAGTGAAGTATTTTTGAAAAAACTAAAAAATTAGAAAGTATTAGTCCTTCAGACGTGCTGAAGATGTTTAGACAAGGTACAGAGAATTTTGGAACAATGGAAATTCAATTGGAAAAGTACACTTTACATTATCAATGCCGTTTCCTCTGGAACCTGAACTCAACTATGGGATTAACTTTCCAAATCCATTACTGGACTACCTAGGATAGACTCTCCAAGAAGAGGCTACCAGAGACCCCCGATGGTTGAGAAAGTCAGCAAGACAGAGATATGAAATATTTCTGGAATTAAGCCCTTGCACTTGCTGTGCCAAGAACAGGATTTAAAACAGCAAAATAATAAATTCTGCGTGTGTTTTATCACATTTCACAAGATCTTAATTCATTTTTGCCACAGATGTTTGGGAAAAGTCATTGCACTTTCCACTATGGCCATCACACAGCTTCCTCAAATCAGTTTCAAAGTTAGCCCTCACACTGCTTCTGCATATGCATCAATGATCTGTGTTTCCTCCAACTCTGGAAGTGGATATGGCAGTCACATCGCTACATACAAATTATACTTGTCCTGAAATCGGAAGTTAAGGCAACCAGCAGCGGTTTGATGCTGGAAAGACAGCTTTTCTAAAATAATCGCCATTTAAGGGCCATTCAGAGGCAGAAGTCAACAGTCCCTAGCCCAACAAGACTGCACCAAACTGTACAATAGGAGAGACACACAGACCTTTCACATTCAGCCTACTGCTATCTGTCTGTTTGTCCTTCTCATTCTAGATTTCCTGCCTGCTTTTTTCCCCTTAAGCAGGTATTTAATGATGTCTTTGATATCCATTACTAGTAGAAAGGTGGCAATATGATTGTTTATTGTTAAAAGCTAGCAGCAATCATTTTCCATTGTTTCAGAAAAACTATGGGCTGTAGGTAATTGTGTTATTAAATTATTGATACACTGTTTGACACCATGACAGATCATTGACTGCAAATACTCCCAGACTTTTTGTCTCCCAGGCAAGGATGAAACTTAACACGTTACTTCATGTCCAAATTGAAAGGTAGAAAACTAAAAGATGCAGACTGAATGGAGCACTACTGCAAGGCTCTCTTACGTTCTCCACAGTGTTCAGTATCATATCAATTAAAACATGCTTATCAAGATATTTTCTGTATCTTTTCACTAAGTGGATGTAACCGTATGCTCTATGAGATGACCTAAGAAAGCAGGACCTCCTAAATAATAAGGAAAGCCAAACTGAAGGAGTTATGGAAAGAAATCACTTAAATAAGCAATATTCACCACTTAAGAATCTAGAGAAAGGACTAGAAATGGTGACCATCTGAAGTCCTACAACTATACAGGAAAAAGCAGTTCAAAATAATTTTAGAAAGATTTTACAGTGACATGTATTTATCTTTCACATACTGATCATAGTGACAAACAAGCGTAAGACAAGAAACAAAGCCAATTTTAAGAAAAAAAATATAATCATTTTGCTATTCAAGCCATGGATCTGGTAACAGATGGAAATTGAACATCTTCAAGACTGTTCTTACCATAATGACTACTTGGAGAATTTACTAACTACAATTATAGCCACAATTAGCACTTTTTAAGGACATACATGCATAAAGCACTGAGACAGATCTAACACCAAAAAAAACACCAACAACAACAACAACAAAAAACAAAGAAAGGTTTTCTGGTGCTTACCAGTTGGCTTATCAGACTTCACAACTGGAATCTGATTTGTCTTTTTCACCACTTCCCCAGATTACCCCAGGGTCCTGGCTTCCAGAACATGGATTTGTCTTTGTGATTTTTAGCGACACCTGCAGTTCTCTAAGAAAAATGCAGTGAGAAGGTTTTTTTCCCATGGTGCAACGCCAGTATAATGCCCTCTATCTCATCTATCCGCCACTAATGAGACACTGGGCATAACTAAAAGGCACAAAATGAGATTTTTCCAGTGGCTGTTGGATCAGCCCACTGGGGGCCATTCCCAGGTAGCATACCTGGGACTTAGACCAACTCAGAGCGCTCTTTTACTATCAGAGAACAGAACTTTCTTCCCTTTACCTTATGGCAGCCCCCCAATACATCCCAGTTGCAGCTCAGGGTCTACCTCTTCATCGGCACAGGTGATACCTCCTAAGTACAGGCTTTTTTCTAGCCTGCAATACCAGAGACAGAATACTAGCACTATTTAGCTACTCACTTACCAATACACTGTGCAAATCATGATGTCACTTGTTATAGCTCTTTCTCATAGAATTTCATACTATGTCATTAGTAGACATATATTTTAGCGATTGTTAAACATCATCTGGAGAAGAGTTATTGATCCACAAAGTAGAGACTGAATGCCTCTTAAAAAGAACTTCTGACATCAACAGGTTGTAATGGCGTTGCTACCTATAATAAACAATTATTGTTTATTTAAAGAGCTTCTCAGAAACTGTGAGAAGGCTCATTGCTATTTATCCCAATGCATGGAAGTTAGCCTGCAGCTGGAATGGAAATAGGGACTAACATTTCCAATGAACAAAACCTCCAACTTTTAGCCAAATTTTAATTGAAGCTACATAGCAAATAAAACCTTTTGGGTTTTATTATTTTCTAGGGAAAACCAAACTCTGAAAACAAAACAGTATCAATGAATTTTGGATTATTTTTATACCACAAGTCTAAATGCCCTGGTTTCAGAAATGATATATAAAAAAGTATTTAGAAAGCCTTGAGCAAATAAAGAAAAGCCAAATTTTTTTTCTGAAAATACTGAGGTGAATATTGATGTATTTTTCCAATGTGAAGATATTTACCTGTTAGCAATCTGATATTCCCAACTCCATCTTCTCATGAGCATAGACTAATTCTTAAAATTAATCATTATGATTTTCATTCCACAGTTTTAAACTGAGTACCAGTATGTTCTGAAGGCTTTATCGCCTCTTAGAATTTCACATTCCCAATTAATCATTAAACAATCACTTTTCATTATGTACACTGTTTCCCCCTTGGAGTGATGTTTATTTTTAATAGACAATGGTCCGATAAATATTCTGGAATAGATAAACTGTTTATCACTACAACTCATAGACTTGTCTAGTAATGAAGAAATACTGCTATTCTGTAATTCAGTAAAAGGAAAAGATAAGGCACCCAAACATGCAATTATTGTCCTTTTTGTTTACAAGACACACATACTAAAATTTATTCAGCAAAGCGGTCTGGAATCAATAATTCTTCTGAGGATTAGACTTCTAGGGAAGTGTTGTACAGAAGCCTCTTCCGTAATTCATACTGACACCTTACTAAATCCTAGCTAAATACTCTGGATCAAGACCATAGTTGCAGCATTCAATAAACAAGGATTGTCTGGAAACAACACCCTTACAATATTTAGATTCCCAGAAAATAAAAAACCTAGTGAGTTTAAAGTTTGCATAAAGCTTGAGACCATGGTGAAATCAAAATGCAAGTCAGTGGATATGCAGCAAAGTTGTGGAGGCTTAGATGGGAACTTACATGCATGTCTTAGCACTGCCTAGGGCAGAGACATTATACAGAGATCCCATTACGTTTAAAAGACAAGATCATGTGCCTTGAAGAAGGGTTTTCTGAGGGTTAATGGTAGTGTCATCATACAGAATACTGCCATTAGGCACTACCATCTATCTCTTTCAGTAATAAATTAACTCTGATAAAAGACCATCTTTTCATTCCGAAATACTGGTTGACTTCCTCTCTCGAGTACTTGTACTGCTAGATGTGTCCAAGCCAGAATGCCTAGCTCACCACCTGTTTCAACAATCTCCTTCCATAGGCAGATACTCCACCAGAAAACTGAATACGGAATGTAGAAAATAGAGGGATCCCATATCTATTGCATGGTCCCTGACTGGGATTAAACATAAATCAGGGACCTAAAACACATTATCAAGGCTTACAATCTTCAAAGACTGTGGAGGCACAGACCATCTAATATTAGTAATTAGTAAAACACTGTTCCCTTTGCAACAGAAGACTCATGGCAAACAGAACTGGTCTAAGAATTCTTAAGACACTGCAGCAGAATTTAATTCTGGAAATAAAAATTAAGGAATGATTAGAACGCAAATTTTCAATGAGTATCGCATGTCTTAAAGGCAGTGCTCTGTAGCTATGAAAACCACCACTGTTGAACAGGTAATGCAATAGAATGGGAACTTACATCTGCCACATGAACAGTCTGGAGTGATGTGATGTGTGAGAACCCACCTGGCCTCCATTAAAAAGAGAAAAGTATAAAAGTAAAAAGTATAAAAAGTATAAAAGAGAAAAGAGTAAAACAAGAACACAGAGAAACAACCTGTCGAGCTGTTTGAATCTATGTCTAGAAAACCAAACCAAATAGTTCAGCAACTAGCACTGCAATGATGTTGAGAAATAAGCAAGCCCACTTAGACTGATGAGAAAGGGGGTTGATCCCTGTTAGCCAGTTCAAGAAGCAGACACCTTTGGAGTAAAACACATACATACCACTGCGTACTGACATTGATAGTTTAGACTCTCTGGCATGAGCTCTTCTTTTAATGATCAGACAAAAACGTATTTTCTCACCATTCCTTCTAGCAGAATAGTTTAGATCCCTGAGTAGCAAACAAATGACACTCCTCCTGCCAGGGATAGCTGAAGAGATTTTAAACATCAAGGAGGAGATTTCAGGAAGTTGGACCATGCAGGCAGGACAATGTCAATAGTGCTGATGGTAGCCAGTGTAGCCTTAACAGTCTAAAGGATGCAAGAAGCAAAGCCACCAGGTCAGAAACAGTCAGGAAGCAGTAGTGAATGAGCCAACATGGATACAGTCCTACTGTGCTCTGTGGATGTTGCCAAAGCTGATACAGCTCCCCAGCAGATTGATGCTGTAGGATAGAAGCACTGTGTGAACATCCAGCATTCTCTCCATAGACTTTACAGAGTAAATCACTAGGACATGCAACATCCCTGGTGCTACGACGAACACATCACCCATACGATTAGCCTATGTACCTACCCGAATGGCCCAAGAAATTTTGGCTCTGGTGGCACGCTCAGGGGAAAATGAAAAAGCAAAAGCCTTCTTCATTAATCTGAGAAGAAACCTTTGGAGTCTAGCTGCTTTTTGCACAGTGTTTGCATTTTGAACAACCAGCAAATAGAATGCCCCTGAGAAACTTGGCCCTAATTGAGAAAATCAAGGTATCCTGCATATAGGCTTGACCATGGGACATAACCTTCACATGTTCTGCACAACTGAAATGAGGCTTTGGACTAAATCCTCAATGCAGGAGAAGTAAAAGGCAACATATTAACTGCAAAACATCTGCAAAGCATTCCCTTTCAATAAAAGAAATTCCTTATATGCCATATGCTGTGTAGCAAGGAAAGGAGCAACAGCGCATCTCCACTAATATTGCAAAGACAAAATTTTGTATCTTGAATGCCTGGGCCATAGCAAACCCATTGCAACAGCAAACATAGACCTATTTCAAAAACTTGTGGTTCAGGGACAGGTATTGGTTAAGACCAGAAGGCATATCTAGGACTTAGCTTTTTAGCTTTTTTTCCCCAGCAACAATAACCTTTGAGGTAAAGAGTACAGCCTCTAAAAGGTTGATCAGGCAGTAAATGGAAACAGCAGTGCTAAATATGAGAGGCATTTTGGGGGAGCCTCTTTCTCCAAATAAATAAAGATTTAAGTCTGCAGGTGCCAGACTTAGAGGGGAGAACAGAAAACAGGGGACTGTTCCTCATCAAAGAGATTATTGGATAATAGGGAAATACCAGGAGAAAAGCATAAACTACTGCAGCTGATTCCTTTCCCCACAAGGTAAACTGCATGTCTGTTCTTTCTGTAAGCCACAACCAACATGCCATGCCTAAAATATTATATATTATAAAATAAAATTATAAATTCATATTATTTATAATTATATATTTATTATAAAATTATATATTTATTATAAAATAAAATTCAAAGGAATGACACACATTTCTCTCTGGCTGCACATTAATATCGTCCTTAAAACTGTGCAATGTCAGTATATATTAGGAATTCAGCACTTAAATAGTACTGAAAATATAAATAGTGCCAGAGTTCTTATCTCTGTACTCGATCACACAAAGCCCACCCCAGATAACTTTTTATCTTTCAGTGTGTCCAGCTGCACATTGGGATTCAAGGTCCTGCTCCTTATAACCAAGCTTAATGCAGAAACTCTTATTAATTTCAATAATGCAGGATCTAATCCTACATGTAACACTAGCAAGAGACTGTCATATTTTCAGGCAGATCTTTAGTCAAAAGATCATTTGCTTAAGGACAATATTTTTGCAAAAATCCTGTGTGAACATAATAAAGGGGTTAAACAGAAAGATATTAAATCAAAACACTTATCAGTTCTTCCTGCTTGTATCCCTATTCATATCATAACACCTCAAAAAATAGTGAATTACTTAACAGTTGCAGCTGGTACAAAATGCATTTGGAATAACCATGAAGTTCTACAGTTTCATCAGCAGCATGCTTTGATTTAAACAAAGGATAGCTCAAATTCTATTCATCTCTTCCTTCCTCAGATAAGTGCTTTCTACCTTTTGTGAAAACAATTAGCAACATGACAAAGTAGGAAATTAAACAGTTTGGGTTTTAACAAAGGATTGGAAAAAGCATAAACTGCATTTGATCTGACAAAAAAAGTAGAATGATCAACTGACTGAGCATCTACATGAAGTTAAAAGTTTGATGAACACTAATTGGCTTAATTACTTCAATTAAGACTAACAGCACATGGAGAGAATAGGAGGAAGTATTATTGGTGATAAAAATTAGTCAGGACAGTAAAATCTAAAACTTACTGCTAGCATTTGCGGTACTGAGCAACAGGAAATAAAATTCATTAACTACAAAGACAGTATCTCTGACTCTGGAATTTCCTGAACTACAAACTGCTGGAGCTGACGAGAATATTCTAACAAAGTAACAATACATGATTGCCCTGTTCTAATGTTCTTTCTTCAACAGCATTTTATTTTATCTAGTGCTGGAGAGAGGAAACGGGCCTACAGTAACCTTTGGTCAAACCTAATATAATTATTCTAATGTTCTTAAAATGGATGATGGATGCATAAAATCAATAAAGGCAGCATAAAACATAAGGGGAAAACAGGTAAAAAGATTATATCAACTATTATCATAGTGAGAGGTGGTCTTGGAGTCATTACGGATGATTCTTTGAAAACAGCAGTACAATATGCAAGAGGATTCAAAACAGCAAGCAACATAAACTACTAGGAAAGAGACAGAAATAATTCTGAGACAATATAAACCTACCATGTTCCCAACATCTACAAAGTATGCAGTTCTGACATTCCATCTCAGAAAAAAAACTACCCTATAAAACTATAATTTTAGTTTCTAAAAAACTACAGCTTCTATGAAACTATAGGAGTTTCAAAGAGAAAAAGAAGTATGGAACAGCTTCACAAAAGAGAAACAAAACACACCAAGATGCCTCACTTAAACAAAAAACACCCAGAAGACTGAAAGCAAAAGATGACTAATGCCGATGTTGAGATGATTAACACCATTAATGAAATTAAGACAGGCAACAGAGAATAATAATCTGTTATTTTTTAGTCTGCAAATAATAAGCCTCACCAAACAAAATTCTCACATAGCAGGTGAGAGGCGGCAATATTAAGTTAGATGGACCTTTGGCCTCATTTTATGTGGCCGATCTTACATTCTAAATTACATGAAGTAAATATGGTCAAGAACTTATATGTAAATATTCATATCAAAATAATATAAATACAGTGGATGTTCACTATTCTTATAATTATTTTTATCCATTTTATGGAAAGAGCTACTAAAAGTTGAAGCATATTAGCAGTTAGAGTTCAGCAAAAGACCAGCCACAGCAGTTTCCTGTAAAATTCTTACACCTTCTTTTGAAAGCACAAATGTATTGGCAATTTTCAGAAACAGGATACAGAACCAGATGGAATTCTTATATTCAGATGATAATGAAGTGCAAGTCTTTGAAGTTCTGATTTTTCAAGATTTCTGAATAATTTTCATTTCACAGAGCCACATATTCCAGGTAATACATTTATGAGGTCTTGTTTATTGTTCTGTATTGTCCATGTTTCTCAAATCTATTTCCCAGGAATATTTCTTTTAAAATGTACTACTTGTCATGTCCCAATACCCAAGCATACCCATGTTTTATTTTTTTTTTAAATTCCAGAAAGACTTAGGCACACTGAGTAAACAGATTTAATAAGCTGAACTCAATCGTGACTTCTCCAGTTACATTTTTTGGCAGAAAATGCCTTTCTGAGTTTCTATTTCAGTAAGATTCACTTAATACAACCAAAGCTGAGTAGGCTTTGATCCACAATTACAAAGTTAAAATATATGGAGAAAGAATAATGCTGGGAAAATGCTCTCTTGGCAAATAAAAGTTGGAGGAGATTAATCCCACCAATTTCCCACCTTTAATGAGTTCAAATCTTGCCATCGTTAATAATACTGAAATAGTTATTAACATTTATTTAAATATAATTAGAGAAGGTCTTTGGACCTGCCAGTAGGATAGGAAGCTATTGGAACTTTTATCACATGAGCAAGATCAAAACCAAAGCAGCTATACTCTTTTTTTTCTTTTGCATTAAGTAACTTCATAGCCCAAGCATCTGACTATCGTCTTGACTTAAAGTACCTGGCTATAACCCAAAGACAGGTTCAAGTAAGGTTCTTTGATTCCACACACATGCACATACACACATTCTTTCAACCCACCCTCCTTGCATGCAGAAATCAACAGGAGTTAAAGGCAGCCAGCGCCACAAAACATGTTCAGCACTTTGCAGGATGTGGCCCTTTATCCTTATTTGCCCCCATGTACTTGCTTAGTTCTCTTTTTGACAGTTCTACTAATAATGTTCCTCTGCAACAAAAAATACTGTCCAAAAACCACGGACGCCTACTATCATCTTTCCTTGAAGTGTTATACAGTCTACATCCCCAAGTTACTAAATGTAGTTTCTACATTCTATATCATCAATTTTCAAAATTAAGATAATTCTGAAAAATAGGACAATAAAATTTTCACTAAAATGTGCACGATTGGAAACTTATTCAGTAAATAAAGTCTTAATTTTTCCTTGAGATATTATTCTATTGTAGTCTGTAAGATCTCTACTTAAAATGTGGAGCAGAGTTTACCCTTGTCATCCAGCTCCCCTGACTTTGTTCAGACTGGAAAACTGTCCAAACTGAAAACTTTCTGCCTGTATTTTTAGATTCCCATTCAACACAAATGACAGCATTAGATCGATGGGAAAACAGGAATGATATACAGCTAGATCTTGTTCTGACACTTAGGATGCATGTCTATATCCAGAAGTCCACGGATACCATAGTAGAACACAACAGTTTACATACAGCGGTTCTATAAATTTAGTGGTAATGAGGGCTTAGAAAATTCATGATCCTTCTGGACTTCATTTATGGATCATCAAATAAACTATTAAAATTTACTGAAAATCGGCCATTAGTGCCTGAAAGCTGCATTCCTAAATGCATGTTTAGATTCCAAAATAAAAGTAACTTGAACTTTTTGGAAGACAGTCAGCAATTTGTTTGATTGTGAGTCTATAAGGATGTTTAGGAACCACATTTTAGCACCTAGGCTTGAAAATATTAGTTCTAATATTTTGGAGTTTATATTCTTTAGAGATCATACTGCATTTAACTATCTAAACATTTAGCTTATTATTTCCTTAAAATGTCTGTTATTAAAGTAGTAATCAATAAATTTCCCATACAGTTTTAGAGTGAGTCGGGGTGGAAGATTATCTAATTGGAATCTGTATTGTGGAAACAGCAGTGCAGAAGTATTTTTCATTACTGGCTTGTTAACCAGAAAATTCCTAATTCCAAGTAGCCAAGTAAAAGGAAGAAAAAGTCTTCCTCATTTTCAAAGACATAGGCTGTTTAAAACTTTTGATTCTTTTACTGTTTACATGAGTATAATCACTTTGTGTTTTGTTTCCAAGTAAATGAAATAGGTATTGAGATTTCACGTCTTTCTACAAGTCCATTAGCGGCTAAGGAAAGAAAGCAGTCAACGAGACAGGTAAGAACACACCTACTGTATTATTTGCCACTCAGGTTAACACATCCCCACTTCTTTAACAGATCTTCCATGCAGTGTTTGACAGTCACATCTCCTTTGCAGGCCTCTGGTTAGTCATCTATAAAAGAGATATAATATTCTTGTCAGAATATTCAGGTGTTTACTTTATTAATATTTGTTAAGTGCTTACACATTCTTAGATTATTGGCACTAAATAAATAAAAAATACTGCATATAACTTGCAGACACCTTATTTAACAAGTTTCATGAGGTAGTTTGTTAGCTGTCATGGTTTAACCCCAAATAGATTTTCAGTGAGAAAATTAAAACATTACCCACATATCAACATAGAAATGGAACATTTTAACAAGCCCATACTATTGGTATTTGCACTATAACCTATACCTAGTGCTTCATTAGTATTAATGCATTCATAAATCAGGATGTATTTTTATATTAACTTGTCAGAAAAAGTTATAATGTGTGCACCAAATTATACTTTACAGAAGTGGGATGATACTACAGTATTCCAGTACATTGTATTAAATGCACTCTAGAATAGGAACTAAAATAGATGAGTTGCAATATCCTGTATAAGCACTACCTTCCCAAAAATTTCTCTTTTGTACTACAACAACATTTTCTATTTTTAAGTACATTTTAAGACCTAGAATTCTACAATCTGTTTAAAAAGACTTAAAAGACAGATACTATTTATGATCATTATAGATCTTTGGAACTAACAATACCTTTGAGGCAAACAGTAAGCCTAAATGGTCTAATGGTTCTTTTTAATCAACAAATTAATGTTCTTATCCTACGTAGGAACTGCATTTTAACATACTCCACAGCTCATTCCTTCCAATAAATCAGTGATACGAATCCTAAAAATGCTGAGCACTCTCTTCTCAAATTTTATATTGTTGCACTATTTCTGATCTCAAAACATGCTACTGATCCAACTCAATAAAAAAGTACTTTTTAATATACACCACACAAAAAAAGAGTCGCATATCTGTCAACCAGATTTACAGCATTTAAATAGAACCAGTTTCCAAACAAAAGGCTATTTTCATACTCAAACACAAAAAAAATTATCTGAAAGCAATCACAAGAAAATAAAAATAAAATTACTTAGATCTGGAACAAAACCCATAGTGTACATAAGTCATAGGAACACATACCCAGAATACATAAGGTTATTAGGTGGCTCGATTTTAAAAGCAGATATTATATAATCCATAGAACTTCCCTCACTCTTGATGCCACTCAGTTTTCAGAATTCTTCTTGTGACATGAAATAAATTTTTGTGTTTCAGTGAAATCAGTAAGGAATTCAAGCAATGAAGAGACAACTGAGAGGTAAAAACCACCCTATGCATTTACATAATCTTCAAATTATATTAAACTGATTAAAACTAATAAAATTTTTAAGCAGTTAAATAAATATTAAGGGAAGTTAAAATATCAATATTCACAGGAAAAACAGATGTTGTAACTAATAATCCAAAAAACACCCAATTCTTCATTTGCTGACTAGTTGTATGTATTCAAAATTCACAAAGATAACAAAACAAGGAAAGAAAGGGTAACGAAAGCACAGTAAGGACCAGAGCTTGGACTGCTTATTCAGGTGTTTTATTCTGCTGATGAAACTGAATGGAACAGATATTCCATTCTTACAGTTACTGTAAGACACTTTGGGGGTCACATTTTGTGGTCCAGTCTTCTCTTGCTACATTGCTTGAACATCAAAAAAAGACTGGATACTTCTCTCTAGATAGAATTCCTTGATCACAAAAATCACTCCCATCTGTCTGGGGTCTAATATAACCAATTCCTACAGTCTAAGTTAGTAACTAGATGATCTTTAAGGTCCCTTCCAACTCAAACCATTCTATAATTCTATAAACTGGGAAGCAAGCACAGAACATGGACAAAACAATTCCAGCTGGTGGACTGCCTTATGTGGATCGTAACTAGAGTGAGGAGTTCGAGTGGTACCCTTTTTGTAATGTTGCAAGGGCTGGTGTAAAATTGAATTTAGAATCTGAAAGTTCTAAGTATCTCCCTACTGGTCCTTTGCTACAAGAATTACTGCATTATTACATGTTGTGAATCATGGTTTTAATGGTTTTATCATGCAATTCTTACACAGGCAGTGATTACAAACACATTTGGTTATTTACAGTATTAAAACCCAGATGCCTAAAATCCTCCCCTTGGTCCCTACCCAGGCATCCCCTACTATATTGCTGATTCACAATTCCAATGTTGTTTTTGTGCAACTCTCACATGCATTAGTAAATAAAAGTAAATCATGCTGTTTCTGTAAGTAACAGGAGAACTGTTCTACAAATCTCAGTGTTTTGGGGGAATTACTTGATAAATCTGTTAATGCTAATGAGAATTCTGCATCAGGAACTAGTCAGGAATATGGAAAAAGCAGAGTACTGTGACTAATATTGTTAATGCCTCTTTACACAAGATTACGGAGTCACATTCTCAAATCCTGAGGGGAATTTGGCTTAGTAGCTCACCCTCTTTGATACTTTTAAAGAACAGAATTTAAGGTGCTAAAAACATTTATTTGGCAAGAAAATTGTCTAAGACACTTCTGAGGGTAAAATAATTTCACAGTGGGTGGGTCTAGGCATAGGAAACACTTTGGAAGGTAATGAAGAAACTGAGGAGTGTTGTGATTAACAGACAGAATGACATTAGTGCCATGTTCTTAATTCCTTAAAAGAAATACGGTTAGTAATAAACTCACTGCATGATACGTTTCTCAAAGTACATACTTAACTTATTTCTTTTGAGTAGCAAATTACTTAGAAAAGTGATGTTATAAACAATAGACAATTAATGAAACAATGGTTAGATTGTAGAATCCTGTGGGGTTTTTTTAAATCTCATTAAAAAATACTAGTAGCAATGAGTTTGTTTTAACTAATTTAATTAAACAAGCAAACACATACCATATAAGATTATTACTTAGTTAAATATTTTTGAAAGTACAACATTTGACTAACATTGCTAATTCCTCTATACACGTTTATATTCTCAAGCCGTAAAGAAGAATGTAGAATTTAATTATTGTTTTTTGAAGATATGTCAATGAAGAATAGGTATTCTGTCCTGAAGAGAACAGGGACTGACGTAATTACTCAGAAAATTTAACAATTAATATTATGTTACACTATTATAAAACTACAGCACTATTTGGTTTACTCAAAATGCGTATTATTCTTAATACGTATTATTCTTAAAGCACTTAGTCTTGTCACACTCTGTTACAGGTATTTTTTGTAGCACTCTTTCCCAGGAGAGAGCTGCTTAAAAGCAGTAAAAGGCACTCACTGGAAAAGCTGTGTGACTCCTCTCCCTGATAGTATTTTTGTTACACAATATTTTGACCAAAACATTTCTAACTCTTTTAATTTGGGGGGTAAAGGGGTGGGGGGGGGTGGGGGGGGGGGGAAGGGCTGAGGGTGTATTTATTAGAGAAAGCCAGGAAAGGAATGTGGACCTAGAAATCATGTCACTTGCAACTTGAAGAAACAACTCCCCCCTCATTTCTAAAGGTTCTCAATTTAAAACATAAAGCATGAAATTTAATAGCAAATGGCTCCAAGAGCCAGATTATGAATGATTTTCTTTTTTCATGATTGTGAGTACTTACTCTTACATAGACCCAATTAAATGTATTTAATTAAATAAAAAATTAGATATTTTTTTTATTTAAGTGGCCATGTTCTGTTCTTCTGTTCTACTTGGTAACAAACTAGTGGATTTGTCATTTCATACTACTGACAATATGCAATATTATTAAAAAAACGAAAAATAGGGACATAGCTTCTTTTTCAGTATCACCAGTCGACTTCTCTTTTCCTGATACAAGGTTTGAAAACTTTTCACCAGAATATATCAGCCTGTACTGTATGTCTGTGTTGAATCCAAGGAGGAGCTATCCCTTTCACAAGTCAAATTCTAATTTATATTATATGTAGGGACATATTGCAAAGTGAAAATATTTTGTGGTATTTTTTCCTTGCAAATTACATGAACGTGTACATTGAAAACAGTTTCATTTTAAAAAATCATAGCAAATGGATCAATATGAAAAATATACCATCATATAAAATACAGTATTTAGTTATAAAATTTCTTCTCTCTAGCTTTTCTTAGTACACAAATTTTATTCTAACTTTGTATTATAGGAAATCACAAGGTTCTTTTATTCCAGAAAGGTTAATCAGCTGACAAGGAGTTTAACTCATCAGAGGATTCTGCTCTATATATTCTACACTATAAAGACTACTTTATAGCTATACTTCACTGTACTTTACTTTTTAAAATTTTTAAGGCTCTTATGCATCCTATTCAACTCAAATATTTTCTCAGCACATGCTTGTATGATCTGTCTGTTCAATTTATATTAAAAAGTAATTCTTAATACCTTCCAGGTATTTAGCTCGGACAGTAATACCCGTTAAGAGCGAGCTGATACTGCAAGTTTTGCATCAAATCAAACATGACAGTAACTGAAATCAGTGAAGACAGATTTTCAGATTTGTTGTCATAGCTCTGACACATCCAGTTGGTCTGCTTTCTCTAACTTAAGATGTCAGGGCCCTTTTTAAGAGCGATTGCTTCCAGATGTATGGGATAGTGTCAGCAGGGAGAAAGAGAAGGCATACTTCCCACCGGCATAAGTGAAATTGTAGTGAAAAAGCAGCCTCCACATATCAAAGTCAATCTCTTCAATATATTTGTTTCTTCTGCCCCTGTTACATACTGAATTTTTCTTTCTTATGTTTTCAGTCAACTACCAGAAAAAGAGAGACGTTTTGCCTGTGCCATTTTTTAGCCAATGCAATAGGATGCTGCTGCCTTATTCAGGGCAAGAAGACACCCTTATTCACGCTGAAGAACACCTGCCCTAGTGAACTGCATTCACTGGCCATTCAAACCTCGGTAACAAACACTGCCAATAAAATTGCCAGATGGTGTTTTCCATAGTTAGCCAATCTGCAATGTAAACTTCTAGCTATATTAACATATAATTGATTCAAGAAGCACCGTGCTATGATCTGCCATTTTTTGTCGATAGCGATGTGAACTGGAGTTAAACTCATGAATCAGAAGCAAACATCCATAACTTAGAAGCCCCTGCATAACATCTTCCAAGTGTAATAACATCTAAACTCTTCACATGACATTTTTAAAATAACACAGCTCATTGCATACTTACATCTGACCCTTAGGGGGGCACTGCTTATACTACTAATAGTTTTTATTGACACTTTAAAAATAGCTGTTGTCTTATTCAAGAGAATTGTTTCTTGACTAATTATCGTTCTTTGGCTACAATTACGTTGTTGCAAATTTCATGTTTTCACATTGCAGTTTTCCACCACAGTTTATATCATTATAGCAAACCCTGCTCGAGGGGATTGTGGAACAAAGACCACAAGACAATGGCTTTTCACTGTGCACATCAACTGTCCAGATCAAGTATCTCTTTTGGTCCAAGCGCAGACCTCAGAGGAAAAAAAATGTAACACAAGTATTTTGCAGTATAAATCGAATGTTAGGAAAAAGAATACTGCATTTTTATGGTTTTACTTTTGATTTTGGTTTTTAAGGACAATTCACATGAAAATTAAGAAAATATTTACCTTGAATTCTTGTACAGATATCAGAAAAATAACTTCGCACAAAAGCAACAAATGTACTTGTGAATTAAAATAAGTTTAAAAATTAAAATTAATTTTATTAATCTATGGTATGTACCAACATCAATATAACCTCTTGTCCTGGTTTCAGCTGGGATAAGGTTAATTTTCTTCTTAGTAGCTGGTGCAGTGCTGTGTTTTGGATTTAGTGTGAGAACAACGTTGATGGCACAATGATGGGTTTGGTTGTTGCTGGGTAGTGTTTGTACTAATTTAAAGACTTTTTCGTTTTCCAGGCCCTGCCAGTGAGAAGGCTGGAAGGGCACGAGCAATTGGGAGGGGACACAGCCAGGGCAGCTGATGTGAACTAGCCAAAGGGATATTCCATACCATATGGTATCATGCTCAGCATATAAGCTGGGGAAAGAAGAAGGAAGGGAGAGAGGATATTCGGTGTTATGGCATTTGTCTTCCCACGTAACCGTTACGTGTGATGGAGCCCAGCTTTCCTGGAGATGGCTGAATACCTGCCTGACCATGGGAAGTGGTGAATGAATTCCTTGCTTTGCTTTGCTTGCGTGAGCAGCTTTTGCTTTACCTATTAAACCATCCTTATCTCAACCCACCAGTTCTCTCACTTTCACTCTTCCAATCTTCTCCCCCATCCCACTGAGGGGGGAGCGAGCAAGCAGCTGCGTAGTGCTTGGTTGCTGGCCAGGGTTAAACCATGACACTTCTTTAGTATCCACTGGCTGTATTTTTGGTGCATTAAGTGGTAACGTTCAAAAGGTGCAATCCCATTTCCTAAAACATACTTGCTAACTGTCTGGGTATGAAGAAGGGAAATGAAAGCATTGTTAAGCTAGCTATGCAGTCCTCTAACTGCACCTGACACATGTGAGCTGGCTGTATGCCAAATGGTCTTTGAAGGTAAAATCAGAACAATAGAGCATCAACACGTTCATTCTCATCTGTTCTGCTCATCACTTGCAGAAATCACTCCATACAAAAAGCTAAAGATGTGTCTTTAACTGGGTCTTCTGTTTCCTGCTTCCACTTTACCTTGGATTTATATGGGGCATGCATGAATGGGAAGCATCATAACCTCTTTATTCCCAAAACACATCATGAATTATTTAGTTAGAATTTTTCCAAAACATGTCAGAATATTAAAAGAACAAACAAACAAACAAAAAACCAAAACCAAAAGAACACCAAAAAAGATGAGCCTCACAGGATTTTTTACACAGGTGGTTAAATTTTCAAACTTCCAAAGCAGGAAGTTTTTTAGAGGACGAGTGAGAAACCATGTAATTTTTTGTAACATCTGTCTTCACAGTAAGCAAATACACCTTCAATGTAGACTAGCCTTTTTAGTGGATAAGTTTGAAAAACTGATGTATTGAAATGTCAGAGTTTATTTTCTTACACAAAATCTTGCCTTTCCTTATTTTCTCTTAAGCTATAAACTGGATTTTTAAAATTTCAAACTGAAAAAAGACATGAAGGATATTTTATGTGCTTGTGGATACCAGTGTCTAGAAACACTGTCACCATAAGGGTTAGATTTTAATGCCAGAGTTCAATAGTAGGCTAAAAACCAATTAGTGATCCTACCATGTTAAACGACATACCTATGAAAAACCTACCATATACAGATATAAAACTACATGTACAGAATACAGCTACATATGTTTGACAGTCTGGAAAATCACAAGAAATCATATATATATTCTGTTTTATAGTCACATAAAATATACATAGTGCAGCTGATGCTGGTGGGTGAAGCTTATATTATCACAACATTGTATGCAGCATTTGGTTAATTATTCCTTGTTATGTTATGTAAAACAAAACTGAATTTAGAAATAATAACGTGGCCAACATACCTTCTTTTCAACACACATTGACCAATTCACACTGATGTAGGTTGAGACTTGTGTTAACACATACTGCCACTAGAGGGCAGTGTTGTCATATTACTGTGCACCCACATTAAGTACATGAAATTACTGTAAAGTTCAAGTTCCTTATTTTCTAAAGCGAGGGGGGGGAAAGGGAAAAAAAGGAAGAAGAAAAAAAGAAAAAGAACATTTGTAGCTCAGTTAAGGATTTTTTTCCTGACAAACTCTGAAGCCTTTCTAAAATTAAAAATTAGAGATAAAAATCACATGGCATAATTGCTTATTAGCTTGTATTTAGTAACTATTTAATACGCTATTTGTTTTCAAGCAAGCAAAATGAATTTAACTCAGGCAGAGTGTGCTACCCGGGAATCTCTTGGAAGGAGACAGCCCTTGTGCAGTGGTCTGACATGCAGCAGATAACTGAATTTTATTGTAGTTGTGCTGGAAACATGATTTATTTCTGAGAAGTCTGTGAAATGTGATGCAGATCATGGCAACCTAAGCTGGTCTACTTGCTGCTACATCTCTGCTCTCTCATCCTGCATTCTCCCTTGCTCTGTACTGATCCTTTCAGCACATGCTTTAGTGAATTTTCTGGCATTTTAGCTCTCTAAACTGACTCGCTGTGATCAAACAGGTAGCGCTCAGAACAGACAAAGTGCAAGAATACACTGCCCTGGCAATGTGTAGCACCAAAGCTGTTTCAAATAAAACTGTTTTGTAATCAGAGTCTAGAAAAAGTGCTTCTCTGTTTAAAAAATCCATAAATTTCTGCTGTAGTTAATATAGTTAATTAATAAACAGATGGAAACAATTCATTTTTTATTTAATTTAAAATGTATTACAGAAATATCGACTCCAAAAGCAGATATAGATCCTTCTGACAGGTGTCATATATTAAAAAGGGCTCTTGAAGAAGCCTACCTCTCAGAAGATGCAACATACATCTGCATGAAATGTCTGTGGGATTCTGTGCTGTTCAAAGTGTCTTTGTTTTGATTGGTTTAGAAAGTTCCCACTTTGTTGCAGTATTAAAATAATTTCATTTGCTCGATGAAAAGTGAGGCTATTGGCGAGGATTAGAGGTATCAGACTTGAAAACTGGCTGACAGTCTACTGAGGACTAGGAACCAGATCAGGCCAAGCTCAGGTATACTCACTTATGGCAAATGGCAATAACAGGGAATACGAAATTTACTCCTGTAATACGTTGCTTACACCTTCACTTGGACAAAGCAGAGATAAACCAGATGAAGCCTTCAATTAAAACATGCAGACCAAACTTAGAAAAAAAACTTGCAGAAGTTTGAGGACTATGCTGTGTCAAATAAAAAGTCATAGCAAGTTGCTGTCATCAGGAATAAGAAAGGAGGAGAAATTGTCCCAGCCATCCCCTGCAGCTCTGCCTGATGCAATACAGCTGTAAATTTCTCCATGTTCAGAGTAAGAATTCTAATTTCTAGAAAAAAATAAAAATCTAAATTTAGTCTGGTGATGATGTGGGCATTCATTTTCAATAGAAGGGCAGAACATATTTTACACACTTGTTTTCAGCAACTGACATCTACAGTGGATCACAGTCAATTCATTTAGACCTATGCTTGACACACTGAACATTATACTGTTCAGAACTAGAGGGCATTTTTCCTTAATGTCTATTATGTGTTCACCATACATGTTTATATTACTAACATGACAATAATTAGCGTGTGTACTTACTCGGTTATTTTGTTTTGCTTTCATTTAAAAAGTCAATAGGTTTAGCAATTGTCAGTATTCATAGAAAAGCTCCAGAAGAAAAGAAGAAAACTAAAAGTGGCTTAGAAAATGAGACCTACGAGAGAGATGAATAATCTGAAAGAGTACAGGACTTGATAATTCTTTTGATACACGAAAGGTAGTTACTAAAAGATGATCATCTACTGCTCAATGTATCCACTAGAAGAAGGACTGGAAGAAGCACAGGAGATACTAATTAAATCTTACAATGAGAAGAATTAGAACACACATTATAGTAATTCTTCAGTGGATGGGAAGCCAAGCTACAGACCTACTAGGAAGACTGTAAAACCTTCTTTACCAAAGGTTTTTCCAGTAAATTTAAATGTGCTTGTCAGATTATTTAGGAAAGAAAAATAAATATGACAAGAGCTATAGGTTATCCTGGATTATCTCTTCATGCATACTTCACCTTTCCCTATATATTTATAATCCTTTTATGATCCTAAACTGGTGCGAGACAAAAATCTCTACTCATTTACAATCTTACTAAAATCAGTAAAAACTGGGAAAATGGTATTGCATCAAACAGGTTCACTTGTGTTATTAGTAATAATAATATGACATTTTTAGGAAAAGGGATCTGAACTAGGTATATACAAAAGCTATCAATAATTAAGAAAAAATCTGTCACCTTTCTCAGATTTTTCTTCTAGTTACAAACAGATACACTTAGCACACTTCCCCTATGCTTTGGTGCACAGATCACCACGTAAATGATCCATGTGTAAATAATTCTCTTATCTCTCCTTAACTATCAGTTCATCAATAACATCAGGCAACACTCAACCTTGGGAACTCTCGTAACAATTTCTGAAAATTTGTTCACAGCACTGAAAGCAGTCACTAGAAAAAATAACTAGTAGTTACTAAAAAAAAAGATCAAATTCTCCAGCTTTGCCACACCACAACTGAAGCATTACATGAGTCTTCCAAATACAGTGATTTAAATTCAGTTGGGTTTATAACTGTCTTAAACTTCATTAGGTCACCTTATTTTAAAATGAAGTGAATCTGAGTAATTTTGAACCCAGCAAATTCCAACAACATTGTACAGGGATTTTTCCTTGTGAACTCCTTCTTTATGCCTTAGGTTTGCGGAGATAAAATCACCTTACTGTCATTGTTTTTGTAAAAGCATCTTACTCTTGTTTTAGTAGATTTTTGCAGCATGTTAAGAATAGTTTACTGTTTGCAGATGATATTTAAGCAATAAAATTCTGCATATGATCTCTACACACTAAAGAAATCCATAAAATCTATCAGATCTTCTATACTATGAATTGTTTCATTCAGATAAGGCTTTTTTTTCCTAGGACTGTTGAAACTTGTTCTAAGTTGTATTTCTCATTTTCTTACAAATTTCATTTTCTTTGAAACCTTTATATGCAATTAAATAGCTGTTGTAATATCAGAACATGTGCCCTGGATGGTACAATTAAATCATTGTTATTATTATTACTGCATAATATTATTATATCTGCACTAACAAGATACTTGGCTGAAGGCATAATTGTCCAGGCACGTTCAGTTTTGGTTTTAAATGTACATTATTAAGCAACTGTGAATAGATAACTATTGGCAGATGATCTTTACAGAAATGGCCAACAGCTTTCATAAAAAGAAGTACAAATACATTGTCAACAGAGACATTAAACTCTGATCTATGAAATATTTTAATTAGCATTGAGGCTTTTTTTTTCCTTTTTTTTCTTTCTGTCTTTTTTTTTGTGTGAGGAGACCTGAAACTGATTTCAGGTTCTGAAGCACAACTACCCACATATTAACCAGGTGTATGAGTTGAATTTTTCTTACAATTTAATCAGCAAGTTGAAGAGGTATTAAGAAAAGCAAGAATGCAAATTATTTTGTCCTGTATTTCACCTTTCAGTCTCACCTTTGTGATACTGCTATGAAACGTACTCCAATTGCCAGCAACTATGGAGGACCTGGATTTTTAATGTCAGGGCTGCAACTAGCTTTCCTAATTCAGACACTCTTCACATAACGTAAGGAATAAAACCAAGAACGTTTCATATCCTAGCTTATTCCCCACCTCATCTTTAATACAAAGGGCATGTCTGAGACTGAGATTGGCTTCAGGATTTACTTAAACCACTAAGTCAGTCAGGATAGTGTAAAAAACCTTTCTGAATGAGCTAGTTCTGTTGGTAAAAGTGCTACAGTAGATGTAGCAATACTGATACTGATAAAAATGAGACACAGTTTGACTCACTTGGAGATTTACAATAAATATCACTACAAAAAAATCCCCTCCTAAACCAGTTTAAGATCCATCTGTACCTGTTTATCGGTACAAACTCTTTAAAGTTTCTTACAGAAGGATGAATACTAGAACATACAAGGCCTTGATGCTGGTCCTGGTCCTGAAGGTCAGAAAAAAAAGAAAAAAAAAAAAAAAAAAGAGCAGTCACACCATCAGGGAGGCCAGTCTGCAGCAAATCCTTAGAGATTCTGTAATTCATACTGTCAGCTACCTATCAGGTTGGTTGCCATAGCTATAGCTCCTCGGTCCCTGCGTACTGCAGTAATACAATCTTGAAGCCACAAAGGCATGAAAACTGTGGAGATCTGTACCAGAGATAAACAGCCAAGCCTTTGGGTGTTTTGGCCAGCCATACTATCTTATATTTAAAAAAAAAAATAAAACCATAAATTAAAAAGAACTTTTATTTTGCAAATGCCTTGGATCAAGGACTGCATGCCATTTTCTCCCAGGTTCATAATTATTTTCCCAGTGTATACAAACTTCCCATTCTAAGGAAAAAAAAAAGATCAGTACTTCGAAAGAGTGAGACTTTCAGAGACAGTAAGAACTTAACAGTAAAAACTGTCTTGTTTTGTCTGCAGGCTTTAATTCAGACCACTTTTCAGGACATATTGTTCAGTAATTTAAAAAAACCCCAAACATCTCCCCTAAATGATAAGACTGTAAATTATGGGTTTGAATGGCTTAAGTTCTAATGCAATAATTTTACTGTGCCTGGTGGAACTGTTAATCAAAAATGTTAAAACACTGTCCAAACCAAACAAAATTCTCTAAATATTTTTGGCCATTTTTCTGGCATTGACATTTCCACTGATATTGATAGAGCTGCACCAATTTATAGCAGCATTCAGCTCCCCTAAACCCAAAACAGTATCTCACTCATTTCATAGTATTAAGTGATTTATATTATCAGCTACATTAGTGTCATTGTGTTAGTTGTAATAAATTATGATAGAAGCTACTTTTTTTGCTCAAACTCCCTCTTTTTTAATAGTATTTTGAAGCAGTGATACAATATATTAATGTAGTATAGATTCTTAAGCATGCAACCTCATACCTATGGATCAATTTGAATGTCACATCACACATTTTACTTCTTTTTATTCCCTAAACCAGAAAATACCAAGCAATTTGCCATGGCTACTAAGGAGATGTTAGAGCTCAGAAGCTAGATAATGTTGAGATAGCTCATGCTGGAAGAACTAATAGCAACATAAAAGCCAGAGCACAATCAATGAATACATTATTAACGATGTTTTCTTCTCAAATCAGCAGATGGACACTGAAAGGCTCAAGTGACTGGTAATGGGATACACTGCTTTTCATCTGAAAGCATCTCTCCAGATCTGCCTCATGGTGATCGTAACTATTTGACAGGTATTCAATAGCCAATATGTAATAACAGGTTTAGTCTAGCTTTTCTTGTGCAATCTGGTTAACAAAGTTGGCATGCTGTTTTCAAACTCAGAATTGAGTAGGCCAGAAGACTTGGTTATCCTTTCATGTCTAAAGGTTCAGCCCTTCAAAACAAGTTTGAAACCCAGATGCAAGCGGGACAATGGATTTACTACCCATATTACATTTGTTCAGTGGTTGGTTTCCATTGGTGTCTATCAGGTATTTTTATAATGACTAAATTAACTTTTAAACAAAAAAAACCCAACAAAAACCAAAAAAACAAAGATAAGAGAATCAACCTGAGATGAAAGGAAAAAACAATGTAACGAGACAGACTATTGCTTTCACAAAGCTCGGCATGAAGGACGTGTTCTTTTGTACACGCAAGAAACAAGAATTTTCAGTAGTGATACAAAGTATCTGTATTGTCAAAAAAGCATTAATAAATTGATAAAAATCAAGTGATTGTAACTCCCTTTTGCAGGGAGCCTAGAGAAGGCTGGCAGCTACTTTTTGCAATAAAACTTGCCATGTTCAGTGGTCTCCATGAGAATTTAATTTATTATAGGGTTTTTTCATGTTTACTGAACAGAATCACACTTACGTTTTCATGGAACCCAACTGAAATTAGTAGGGTTTCAAACCAGACCCAAAGGCTGCCTATATCACCTGGAATCCGACAGAAAAATTGGTCATAATATAGAAGCATTTTTCCTTTCAAAAGAAAAATACTATCAGGGTATATTTGGACAAAGCCTAGCAATACTCATCTGAGAAATAATTAATCAGTTGTTTTCAAACATAAGGTCAGTATCATATGAAAGTGTTTTTAATGAGATTTTTTTGGAAAATGTATTAGGCATGAAAGGGAATGTATGTGGAAAAGAGCTGAAGACATTTAGCTCTAGGTCATTGAGCTGTTGAATCAGAATTGTTATAAATACAACTATCTTATTTCCTTGGTATCCATGGACATTATCTTCAAGTCTAACTTCTCTCAGCTCAGTGAAGAACATGCAGACAGATCTTAAAGACAGGATTCAACCCTTTAGGTTAGATATGGCTGAACATGTAACAAATCTCTATCATTTTATACCTATACAATCCCATTACAATCATACTTCAATAGAATGACTGGAACTTTGTATTTAGTATTTGTAATCACTGTTCTTAGAATCACAGCCAAGATTGCCTCCCTCTTTATTCTAGGCATTGTAGAGACAAATTGCAGTGAAGATAGACAAGAGATATAAAAGATATGAAAAAGAAACAGAAACACAGAGACTAACTTGCCAAAATCACACTGCAAATCAGTGGTCACATTAAGAATAGAATCCAGATCTTCCAAACTCCTGTCCTTTGCTGAGTTCACACAGTGTTCCCCTGGGCTTCTTCTAAGATATTTTTGTTAGCCATCAGTGTTTATCAGTAGCAATTAATGTTAGACTATAAAAAGACCTTTTAAACACAAAGCAAATAAACTTACCACTTCTCAAAAATCTACTTCCTCTGTAACATTTACAGAACAACCAAAAAGTTGGCTCAGAGACTCTTGAATGTACCTGCTGTACCACACATATTCAAGGTTTACTCAAGCCAACAACAGCCTGTTAGGTAGCTGTATACAGCATACCAGCTTCTGCAGCAAACAGCACGCAGGAACGCAATGGTCAACATCATAAATGATCAACCTCAAATGACACTAGGACCCAGATACAGCTGAGCAGCCTGGAAATGTACAGTCAAAGCTTGAATGACTACTGAGCCTTTGCATCTCATAAGTAATGTATACATAGTGAATCTTCTTTTTAATCATACAGCTTTTGATCATTTTCCTCTCATTCTGGCTTCAAGCCTACAACTTATGCATTTAGCTGATCTAGCATTTAATTGAATAATACTATTTATGAAGCATACTGTTAGGGAAGTATATAGCAAAACCAGACCTTTCTGTGAAAAGGACATTTCCTTACCAGCATTTCACATACAATGCCATGATACTTCAGTCCAGAGTTAAAACCTCTGGCTGGTTCCATAATACAAGTAAATTAAAAAAAAAAAAAAATCAAAAACAAACACCAGTCTTAAAAGATTAGCTATTAGCTCATCTCGTTTGTAACATTTTAGATAAATATTAAAATGCCTTAAGATATTTAGCAGAACTAAACTTCAAATTTAACTTAGTAAAGTAAGTTGCAAAAATCCACTTAACTTGGGGTGAGGAGTAGGATTTCTACATAAATATATGTAAAGAATCTTTTATTTATATATCTTGCATAGAAGCATTGAATGGTTTGCATGGGAAGGGACATTTAAAGTTCACCTAGTCCCCCTGCATTACGCAGGGACATTTTCAACTAGATCAGGTTGCTCAGAGCCCCTTCCAACCTGACCTTGAATGTTTCCAGGGATGGGGAAATACATACCTTGTCTCATTTATTTACATACTTTATTTACCTTATTATCGTTATCCTCTTTACATATATGAAAGAGGCCTTAAAGTGCCATGGAGATTATGGACAGGCAGTTGCCAATCTGCTTCTTTTATATGCTAATAACAGAGATTTTCCATTTCAATGTATAATGAAAAGCAGTTAACTTTAGATCAAATGTCTGCTAATTTTTTCTCTGAAACAAAAATAAAGGAGTCCAGGAAGTAATCTGGGCATTTATTCTATAGATTAAACAACACAAGATAGGCAAAAGGCTGCCCACAAAATTATCTTGGCAGCCCCTGTGAAAGGAAGGGAAAAACAGCTCTCACAATAGATTCCTTAATCAATGTTACATGTATATGGAATATTTCTCTAAACAGCCAAGAAAAGTATGAACAGAGAGTCTTCTGATAAAATTGGAAAGAAACACATAGGATAGCAATAAAAGCAAAAGCAGAGACATACAGCATGCTGGAGACACGAACCGTTTTGTGGAAATTAAAATCTGTAAGAACAGCTGTGAGTAATCAGCTCTGCTCACGTCAATAAATGGCATTTTCATGGATAGGAAAAAACTGTGGACAGCAGAAGAAGAGCATAAAGTTAAAAAAACCCTGAACCTCTTTTCGAAAGGAATGTATCAAGTATAACAATTATGCATCATGCTTCTGCGGAAGGCATGCAGGCAAAAAATCTGTGTCAAAGGCCTTGGGTTTTGACTTCCTAGTAATTGTCTTCCCATGTTATTTTCTCTCAGTACTTTTATTCACCTGCCTGGTGTTCAAAAAAAATCCTAATATGCCTAAGAAATGATATAATGAAATGATACACAACTCATACCTATGCAGAATTTTTTAAATAAATACTGAATGCAAGATGCAGACAAAGTTAACTTTGGGGCAAAGTCTGTACAGGCATACCAGACAGTTAGTACACAGCATGATATAAATACAGATGGAAGAGAAATCTGTAGTTAAGTTTGCCTAACACTTCCTATTATAAGGTTCTAGTTTGAAATGCTTATAAACTTTGCCAATGTTTAATTGCTCAGTCTAAATTCTTTTGGGGTATCTGTTTTTTTTAAAACCTTCAGTAAAAATGGAGCTGACACCTTCTAAAATGTGACTAAACAAAAATATTCTGGTTTGCTGAAGTTGACAAATTCTTATGACTCTTATGTTGAAAAACTCAACCTAGAATGATGGCCTCGGGATTTTTGCCATCCAGTAGAATCTACAGCTGAATTACAGATCAAGGCTCCCAAGATAACACATAAGGAGATTCTGAGTGCATCTATACCATCAGTTTGAATCATCACCTGTTTTGCTCCAAAGCCCTCTTCATTAGCATTCACTCTGTCTGCGCATGCTTGATTATTCCTTTGAAGCAAAATAACAAGGCTTCCTCTCAGACAAAACCTAGAAGCCATTCAGTAGCTAGATAAAGCTAGATAGCTCTAGGAAATGGTTTGAGTACAAAGTCTCCCTCCACTTGGTCCAATCCTCCAACATCATCCTTGCAAGCCTTTTACCTAGCATGCCCCTGTAACATGCCTCTCTGGTAACATGTCATAGCAGCAGATAAAAGAAGCAGATAAAAAAACCAATGCTTGCATCATACTGCTTATCTTGGACAAACAAAAAAAGGGTATTCATTACTAAAGAATTGTTTAAAATTGTTCAGATGTCTCCTGTGCAAAGATAGACTTCAAGGTGGCAGAGCAAGTCAGTGTGGCAGAGGATTCCAGACTATCACAGCTCTTGAAGAAAGGGGAACCCTGACTGCAGGAAACACCCTGACCACCGAAAGAGACGTGGTAGGGCAGCTCGATGCTGAGGGATTGCAGTAGAGTCCCAGGCAACGATAACTAAAACCAAACTTTATCCATCTTAAGGTACACAGTAAGAACTGGCATGATCACTGGGTGAGCACAGCAGAGGAGTGGTATTTGTGCTGCGTATGTACAAGGCTGAGGAAAGGCCTGCAGAAGACTATGAGGTCGCTCTGAACACCGCACAGTATAGATGCAGGCAGGCAGCCCTCGGGTGAGCATGTCAAAAGCTGTGTTGATGGAAGCTACTCCTTACGTTCTGACCAGGAAGCAGGGATTGCTCCTGAAGCAGATCAGAAATCCAGTGGATGCATCATCTGAGAAGGTGGCCACTTCCTAGCATACTCGGAAGCAGATCCTCACGCATCTACAAACTTATGGTACTTGCAGGGTTAAGTCCTGAGTATGCCTTCCGAGTATGTCTTTCAACTCTTCCCACACTGAGATAAAAATACATAGCTATATTAGCTATGACAAATCCTAAAAAAGGCAGAAAAAAGTATGAAGTGTTGAAAGAGAAAATCTTGTATGGCATCAACAGGAGGTACAGTTAATTGGATCTCTTCATTCGTTCTATAAATACCAACTTAAGTAAGATAAAAATGAAAATGTAGGAGACTTAGCTGCAGTCACCTTTTTGTTACTAGTCTCACTCATCTGATACAAAATTAATCTTCCCTTTGGTATCATGTGGGAAGAAGGAATGGTAGTATGTGAATAGGAACATTGCACTTAATGCAGCAAAAACTGTAATCAACAAAGACTGCTAAAAATTGCACCAAAACACACCGTAATAACACTCAAATTGGATACAAAAGAGAGGTGAACAATCAAAAATAAACTTGTCCCTTATACCCTCTGAATACTGGGCACATCCAATACATTTTAAACAGATTATAATATTATATTTTAAAGTCTCTCTCATTGTAAATACGAAAAGTAAGCCCACAAAAAACAGTGGAAACATAAAAACAGACATCCTAATTTCACATATGTTACCAGCAGAGTTGCACCTCTTTGAGTTTATTTTCCTGGAAAGATTCAACTATATGACATGCAGGAAAATCTTGCTTTTTTGATCTTTTTATTTGTTTCACTGAGGCAGAAGAACATCAAGTGATTTGCACAAAATGTTTTAATGTTATTATTTTTGTAATTCCCATCTCTATGGAATTTGGGTACCAGCACACAAGTGCATTTTGATAGGAACTGGCATTCCAGATAAAACAAATGGCTCATCTGGCTTAATAGCCTGTCTTTTACTTTGACCATCATTTGAATTCCTACGTGTAGGTCATTTTAATACTTAATAAGCACTGTGCAAACTCTGGCCACAAACATGTAAAATGTTTTAGCTATCATTAGATGTTATTAGATATTTTTGTTATATATTATTTGTCCAGAACATTATTGAATATCAGTAATGATGCCTGTTATGGTTTAACTCCAGTAGGCAGCTAAGAACCACACAGCTGCTCACTCACCCCCAGTGGGATAGTGGAGAGAACTGAAAAGGTAAAACTGTGAAATTTCATAGGTTCAGATAATGACAGTTTAATAATAATTTTAAAAAAAAAAAAACCATCAAACAATGCCCAGCCAGTCCCCAAGCAATGGCAGCCCTCACCACCCTCGCCACCCCTCTATCCAGTTTTATTGCTGAGCATGACATCACGTGGTATGGAATACCCCTTTGGTCCATTGGGGTCAGCTGTCCCAGATATCTCCCATCTCAGCTTCTTGTGCACCCCCAACCTACTTGCTGACGGGTTAGCGTGAGGAGCAGAAAATGCCTTGAGGTTGTGTAAACACTGCTCAACAATAACTAAGACATCCTTGTTATTAACATTGTTTTCATCACAAATCCAAAACATAGCTAGCCCCATACAAGCTACTATGAGGAAATGTAACTCTATCCCAGTCAAAACCAGTACAACGCCTCAGTAACATTGTGTGAGTTCTCCATGCTCATCATTTCTGTTTTTCATGCTCATTTTGAAATTAAGCTGGCCCAAACCGAAATCCAGAATCAATGTGCTAATGAATATGGACAGTAGCTACTGACAACATCTAATACTGGGCCAGTTACCAGTCATATGTGAAAACATTTCCAACTGGTCCAGGGGCTCCATTTAAGCTCTGGCTTGAGCACCCAAACCTGACCTGCTTTGTCAGAGTTATATCTGTATCCAGCCCAGTCTCCTTCCAGCATGACTTCCTGACTGAGCTTCCTAAATGGTCCTCAGGCATACATGGGAGGTAGTCTTGTCTCTAGCTCTGGTCTCCTGGATGAACCTTACACCTATGTTATAAGTAGTCCTCTCTTTGGGCTTGTCTCCTGTAAGCCTGGACTTGCATTATGGATAGTCTTGTCTCTATTCTGGTCTTCGGCCCTGTCTCCTGTTGTTCCTGATTGGACTTCTTGGACGGACCCCTGACTTGTTATCCTGCCTTGTCTCAGACTCGTGACTATCACCATGCTGACCCCACTGGGATGGCACCCTGCCCAGAAAGGCCCTGCCTTTGCTGCAGCCACTCTCCACTCCCAGTTCTTTCTCTCTTATGGAGCAGCTCCACTCTTGCTGCTCCCCAATAGAAGACTCATAAGTAAGCTGACATCTGGCTTTGCCGATAAGCCTGTAGGAGCTTACTGAAAAGGGGACGTAACATGAGCTTTCAGTACTTACCTGAAGGAAGGAGAGTCCTGAATTTTTAACAGAAGTGAAAACTCCTAGCAAACATTTTCTATAATGCTATAATTGCCTAAATAACTGATGTTATTCGCTAAATTAAAAATAAAATCTTATCAATTTTTTAAACTTAAGAGGCAAGAAAGAATGAAAAGGTTGAAGAACAGACAAAACTGAAACATCTGTATTTCAATGCAATGCTTTCACATAGTCACTGAAAATTCTTAAAGCTGAGATTTAGATACTACAGCTAGAAGGTATCCAATACTGACACTACTACATGTATGTATGATTGTGGTTCTGAACGCGTACCTCTGGGTCTGTGTTAAGTGATGCCAATAATCACCATTTGTAACTTTGTGGTCACACACAGGGCTGAAATATCATGTTGTTTACATGCACGTAAGTTCTAAAATTTGACATGTTACTCATCACTTCAAAAGAGTCTGAATTAAATACAGTTTTGAATAAAATTTTTTGTAACCTTTACAACACAGCAGATCATGACAGCAGGGTGTCCAGCACGCAGGGATATTAAAAGAACTGAGGAAAATTAAAGCCTTACAATTTAGCTTGAGAACAGCCCAAGAATTCTTTAATGTAATTCAGGATAGGCAGAATAAATCCATGGTAGCGGAGAAGGTCTCTGAAAGATGTTTAAGGTTTTTTGTGAAGTTGAATATACTGGCTTTGCAGCTTTTGATGCTAGGTTGCATAGAAGCAGAGTCTATTGCAGGGGCTGATGAAGCAGTTTATTCCCTCAGTTTCTTCAGACATAATCCGGCAGTTTCACTAATCCTGACAGGAAAGTTACCTTAACTAGTAGTTTGGCATGCACAAGCATGGGAAAAATTCTTAAATCTCAACCCATCTATTCCAGTCTCTTTACTGCCAGTGGTGCTTCAGTTTTCAGTTCTCTCTTTACATCTGACACAAGAGTGCCAGAAAACAGAAGAGATCTGCTTCAGTCAATAAAAAGTGTTTTGAGAAACAGCCTGCCAATGTTTGACAATTATGTATGATGATGACAGTTCACTGGCTTCTCAAACCTTGTCCACAAGCACAGTTGCACAGCTTCACTTGAGCCAAGTTAACAGCTTGCTAGCAAAAGGTCTCATTGTCTTCCCTGCTCAGTTAGCTTTCTGCTATTTTCACAAGTTAAACAAGCATATCACCTAATTAAACTAGAGAGAGTGCATGGAAAGCAGTAAAATCATACAGCTGGGGATGGAAGACGTTATCCCTATCACAGTGACTGTGATCTATTCAATAAATTCAGGCCAGGGTGTGACTGCTCAACCACTGTTTAAAGGGATTTAAAAAAAAGAGAAAAAAAAGAATATTCAATACAGCTGGAAAGGACTAACTGTAAATATTCCCTTTTCAGTGGCACAGTGGACATGTGGCCCAGTTTCAAGCTATTAAATATTATCCAGGCGTTTTACACAAGACTTGAAATTATTTGGTGATCCAACTTTTGCAAGTTTAGACAATTTAATCAATACAGTAAAAACCCGCAAATTGGTAGCTATGCTACATGCATTAGTTTTTGCTATTTTAATTACAGAGATAGCCTAATCAGCCTGAATCTGTTCTGGTTTTTGAAATCATCTAGTTTGCATGAGACATGTTCATATGTTAATGCAAATATTAATATAGTCCTATTCACGCTCATATTACATCACCTTATTTACATAATCCTACTCTGTAGCAGTATAATTAGGCTCTCAGTGACATACCACTGTAGCAAAAATAAGATTTCGTCTTAGCACCGCATGAAGATGGAAGTCAGTTGTCTTATTCTCATATTTTGTGAAGACACTAGAGTATACAGATGGAACTATTTTTCTTGCAAATCACCTCCACCCACTGATTATTTCATATAATACAGCAGGCCTTGAGAAACACAATTGCTTTCTGTTACTGGTGAATAAGACTCCCCAGCAAGTGAGGTGAGGGGGAGTCAAGTTTTCGCAAGAGTTTCTACATCTGTGGTCACAAAGAAAACCTCCTAAATGTTAACTGAGTCAGTGCCATCTTTTGAATGTGTATTCGGTCTGACATATTGATTCAATGTTTCCCAACCAACAGCAAAATAAGGACAGACAATTTTCACTGCTGCTATTCAGATGTACTTGGGTAACGATGCTGACAGAGTTTTTCCATTATTTGGAAAAACTACGAGCACTAGCAAGCACAAAGGAGGCCAAGAGCCAATGAGAAACTCATTAAGCTGCTTAAACTGATCTAAATCTAGGCTGTTGAGGTCACATCCCGCCCCCGCCACATATTTCCACCCCCTTCCTTCAGCCAATGCTAGTGTTTACAGAAGCAGGTGGTGGTGCGCCAGTTCAAGGGAAAAAAAAAACCCCACCAAACAACACATCACTTTGGGTGGAGAGTTTTCAACCTGATCAATTCTGTGAACTGGTTTATGGAGCTGCACAGTATCAGCACCAGTGCAGAGGAGGGAGATAGGAGCATAACGGCTGGGAATTAAAAGTAGTTTAAGTTTCTATGAAACCGAAACGTACCAAAGAACTGGAAGCCCTCATTTAGCCTCAGCTGTACAAACCCCTTCATACACAGATCAAACTCCAGACTACAGATGGAAGTGACTTCTTTGCCTTACTGTCTCTTATATTGTTCAAAATCTGTATTTTTCTGTTGGTCAGAAGTCTCGTTTATTAGTAGTAACTCATTCATGACTGGCTCAGAAGCACGATGGTGATAACTGTACTTTGTTTCTAAATCCTCAAACCAGAGAAGATTAGGGAAAGGATAAGAGACAGACATAATTTGTTTTCTAGCACTTAAGAAGCAGGAAAGCAAGAGGACTAAAGCAAGAGGAAGCAGCTCTCCATAGTCAGTAGTCTTCTTTGCAGTGCCTGGAAAAGGGAAAGTTTCTGTCATTTCACCACAGCAAAAGCAAAGTGTTCAAATATAATGGATGTAAGCTGATGTTAGATACCATCACATGAGACACAAGTGGTTATTAGAAATCCCAGTTCCTAAAAATGAGAGCACAGCTGCCTGCTCATGCTGGTTTTGATAAACTTGGATAAGGAAGTAAGATCAGTTTCACTTTTATGCTCGTATTTTTCAGGCTGGAATTTTTTCTGTCCTTTAGTAGCACAGCACAATTATGACTTGAAAAGAATGTCCAACTTAAATTTTAAATGCTTTATGTCTTGGCATTATTATAATTATTAGTATCCCCGTGCTTTTTCCTCAGCTAACAGCAATTTGGGGCTTAATCTGGCCATGTTTGTAAATTTTCCAGGAGAAGTATATGCACCTTACTCCTTTTCCCCCTCGAGAGGATTGTTCCGATTTTTGCATTCTGGCTTTGAAAGATTAAAAAGCGATTTGTTTGGGAAAAAAAATAACCTCTGCTATAGGTGGGCATTGTGAAAAAAAGCGCACCTGCACCCAGGCTTTTAAAAATAAACAAGGAATAAAGATACTGCTATAAAACCAGGCTGCAACTACGCAAAGCTCACCTTTTCCTTATCCATATACTGCAAGCATATATTGAAGTCCTCAAACTGATGATGGCCACACCGGATTTGTACGAGAGGGCCAGCATGCTTCAGCTATGCCCTTGCACGGGTTTATTTTTTTTCTTCCTTAAAACACTTGCCGCTCTCCAGCGACCGTCTCCCGGACCCCGCCCGGCGGTCCAACCTTTCCCTGCATCCCCAGCGGCGGAGCCCGTCCCCTTCACTCGGGAGCGGGCTCCGGGAGGCAGCTCAGGCTCGGGGGACTGCAGGGGCGGCCGCTTCCTACGGGGCGCCACCCGGCTGAGGGAGATGCCGCCGGAGGCCCGGCGCGCTGTAGGGATCTCCACGCGCCCCGCCGCTTGCCCTCAGCGAGGCGGCGGGCTCGGGCTGCGGGGGCGGAACAGCTCAGCCCGCCAGGCCCACCTCGAGGCGTGGCTGGCGCCGCGGGGCCCGCCCCACAGCCCGGGCGGAGCGGGAGGAGCCCCGAGCCGAGCCGGGCCGGGCCGGGCCGCGCCGGGCCGGGCCCCACCGACGGCCGCCGCCGCTTGGCAGCGTCGGAGGCGGGAACCCGCCGCGCGCCCCGCCTACGAGGTGACGCTGCGAGAACTGCGGTTCACGTGACACGGGCGGCCAATGGGGCGGCAGCGGTTGCATGACGTCGGGGTGGGGGGAGGGCTGAGGCCGTTGCCGCGGACGGGAGAGCGGCAGTTGGGGGCGGGCGCAGCGCCGAGCGGGGCCGCCGGGGGTTGCGCCTCCGCGGCGCGGCCATGCCGAATAAAAACAAGAAGGAGAAAGTGAGTCGGTGGGGTGGGTGCGGGGGGGTCGGGCCCCGCGGGGAGGCAGTGGGGTGCGGGCCCTGCGGGGAGGAGGGGCTTGGGGTAGAGCGCGGGGGGCGGCAGCGGCGAGCGGAGCACGGGGGTGGCGGAGCGCTCCCCGCCGCTGGTGAGAGCTGGGCGAGAGGCAGTTCCCTCCCCTTGTTGCTGCGTGCCGGCCCCCCGCCTTCCCCCGGGAGCGGGGCGCTGGGGAAGGGGCAGCTCCCGGTGTGGCCTAGTCCGGGGGTGCCGTGGGGGCGGGGGGCGGTCCTGGTATCGTCTCGCCGAGCCTCGGGGGCCGCCCTGCCGAAGCGGCGACGCGGAGCCCGCGGCGGGCGGGCACGGAGTTGGGGGCAGCCGGTGGGGGGAGGCCGCGGTTTCGGGGTGCGGGGGTGTGCTGGTGGGAGGGGATGGGGCGCGTTGCCTCAGCCGTGCCTGGCGGGAGGGTGAGGGGTGTGTGGGGGGGTGTCTTACTCTGGGGGCGGCGCGGGGGGCGTGTTTTTTATGGCGGCAGGGCTGGGGGGTGCTAGCCCCCGCAGCTGCCTGCCCTGTCCCCGTCCCGGGACGGTCCACCGTTGCGTGGCAGCGGCTGCCTTGGGATTTGTGCCTGGGGGATCGCCACAGGCGCTGGGGGAGCGCTCGTCGCCACCCCAAACCTTTTCACCCCCTTTTCCCCGCAGCGGGGGAGGATTCCGCTCTGGCCCCGCTTTGCGTCAGTTTTTCCCGGCGCTGCCGGGAGCGGTTTACCTGGCAGCCGCGCGGGGGGCTTGCACAAGTGGCAGTCGCAGAAAACTTCTGAATTCAACAGCAAGTTACCTGGGGTGGCTTTGTGTTGTGTGACAGGCCGTTAGCCCTGTGACTGGAAGTCAGGAACGGTGAGGTATACGGTCTGCCTCGTCCGGACCTTTTTTTTTTTTATTTTTTTTAGCAACTTCTTGTCTTGTCAACATCGTTTTAAAAAATGAGATGTAGGGAGGTTGGGTGTTGTGGTCTGTGAGGGATTGTTTGTTTTAACTTTTCCTCAATATCCTTGCTACCTTTGATACTAAAACACTGAGACTTTTCTGAGAATATCGAATTGTAACATGCAATGAGTGAAGGCTACAATAACTGGGAGGGAGAAATTTGAGTTGCGTGCCTGAGTCTAATACTAGATCTTTTAGCCCTTAGAACAGAAAAAATAATGAAGTGTAGAATAGGTGCTGCACTGATCCTAGTTTCAGACCTAAAACAAATGTAAATATTCCTGAAGCTAAAAACCAGAGACAGTAAGGGTGAGTTCTTAGACATGGTTCAGATCACTTGCACTCTTTGTCCGCTGCCAGCTTACCTACATGAAAACTTATCTTTATGTGCTTTATGGGTGAATTTTGATGCATAAATAAAATTCTAGAAACTTTCTGCAGATAAAAACAGTTTAAAACAGTGTTGTAGAGACTGTTAGTTCGGTATTAAGATCTTCCAATAAAACAGTATCGGTTTTTTGTATCATCAAATTTAATATTCTTAGCGTCTGAAAACCCCTAATTTCTTGACATGAAAAATCTATCTAGATGTCCTTTTCAAAATAACTGAGACTGCGAACTTTTTTTTTAAGGAACCTGCAAAATCAGTCAAGAGTGGGAAAAGTGGCAAAGATGGGCAAGATAACCAAGAGCATGAGGTAAATATTACTAAAATATGCAGCCTTTTCCAGGCAAATCTGTCATCACATCTGAAGAGTGATTTTAAGTGTTTCTAGGTTGTTAAAATTTTGACATGACAGGTGGCTTTGCGGGAAAGTGGTTGTGGAACTACTGCCCTGCTATTTGACAAAAAGTGGTTTTAAGACTGAAGAGAAAATGCTTGCTACAGCCTTAAATACTCATCTGTTTCCTTTTTGGTTATAAGGCATACATTGATCTTATTTTCTAGTCTTGTTGTGAGGGATTTTGGGGCTTGTCTTTTAGTTGCTCATTGCAGTTTTCGTCATTCTTTGTAATTGCCAGAGCTCTCCTCTCTCAAACTGTTGATGCTGGTATGTCAGTTAAGCGTTGGTAGCCTGTTATACTGTCAGGAGACCTTAGGCTTAATCAAAGGCCGCCAGTTGTTTTGCTGGCTGATTTCTTTTTACAGGTATACAATGGAGTGTTCCATTTTTGAGTGATTAATCTGTTGTTGATGCTGGTTTTTGTTTTTTCCTTTTACATTACTCTCTGTTTTGCCCACCAGCAAGGTGCACTGACTTGAAAGGAGTTGATTAAACCATTAATCACTCCACTTCCCACATTAATTCAGAAACTCAATTAATAATTTGCTTCATTTGGGAAACCACTGTTTAGGTGGATTGTAAAATTTCCTTTAAAGTTTTCATACCAGTCTGAGTGTAAAATGCTGCACTGAAAAGCTTAGTATTTCAGTCTTGGTAATGAAAGATAATGTTTGAGAACAAAATAGTCACCCAGCTTTACCATTTTCCTTCCCTGAAATGACTGTTGGGGGCAGGTGGGTGGGAATATTTAGCGTAGTCTTTCTGATGCACTTCAGTGAGTTCTCATTTATTTGTTTTGCAGAAAGATGTACACTCTCTCAGAAATTAGTAAGTTTATTAAACTACCTGTAGAAGTATTTTGGCAAATTCAGATAAGAGTGCGATTTGAGTTTTGGTGGAGGGAACCTAGCTACTAGGAAAGCTCATAGAAAGAAAGAAATGTATCAGTGTAGGTGTTTATAATGGTGTAAATAGATGTACTTTATTGTGATACATCCTGTCTTTACAGTAATCGCTGTGATGCTAAACAGAGTATTACTACTCGGCTATAATTTTATTTCCTGTGCAATTGCAAGGCTCGTCACTATCAGCATCTTTGCTGTACGTTTATTGACTGCTTATTTTCTCAGGCTTCTGAATGACTAGTTGCTGAGGCCAGAACTGATTTTCTTATTCCTCCTCAGTACTTCAGGATAGAGTGTAAAGCCCCTGTAGTTAATTAGTGGAGAGCTTAAATCTTAACTGAAAATGTGTATGCAGTTTTGTTATCTCTTTCTGTGTTTGCTGAGCTAGCCTTTTTTTTGAACTTAAAATGTGAGCGATGAATCTCAGTAGGAGAACATGTTGTAGTGTTTGTGCATTTCTCTTTTTCGATTGTCCTTCCAGGTAGAATTTCCAATGAAAAGTACAGTTTACTTATCAGTGATACTTAAATCATATGTGAGTAGGGACAGAATGGGGAAGGGATTGGAAATGTGACTAGTACATATATGCCTGCCATTCCCAGTGGGCATTATTTAGTCTCCATACAATTTTGAGCACCTCGGTGCTTGACTCATTAACTTAATTAATTGAGTAATTGCACACAAATAGTAGTGTAGGCTTGCATTTTAGTGTGGCTGGCTGTAATCATGATGTATGTTAGCTGGTGCTTATGTGAGCAGAAAGGCTATTTCTTAAATAGTGAAGATCAGTAAGTGTAGAATAATTCTGGAACACACTGTTAATATGTTTTTAGGATATTTTTTTCCTTTGAAGGTTTTCCTCATCTTTCCTTGTACATGTATGTTAACATGGCTTTTTTAAAAAAATCTTCTACACTATGAGTAGATTTGGAAATATGCTGGTTCTTTTCTTTTTTTTTCCTCTCAAAATGCATGTAATGCATATGCATTTAATGCAAATGGCAGCTTGTAAAGACTAGAAGGTGTCTGCTATTCAAAGAACAGGGACAACACAAGCAGCATCATCCCACAAATACTTTATTTATAGACACTTTTATAGCACTTAACTAAATTCATGATACCTTGGACTTCTATAGATAAAGTACAACAGATCTTAATATTTACAAAAATGAACAAGTGTTTTCCTGTCTTGTAGTCAGGGAAATGAGATTTCAGTTAAGTGAAGCTGTACAGCAAGTTTGAAAAGGGATTGAATGATTTTCAGTATGCAGAGTCAGGACGCCTGTGCTGAAAGGGGGTGAAAATGACTTAAGCTGATGCCTGTCTCTGTTTGAAAATTGCAGGAGTAGCCTATAAGCATGTACAGAATTACTAAATAGTATCTGCAGTACACAGATGACCTAGTGAAGTAAATGTATCATAATTCAAATATCAAAGAATCCCATTGTAGTTGTGTTTGAAAGCAAGCTCCATTGTGCCTGTTTTCCTGTCTCCAGCATTCCCACCAAGCAGATGTTTAAGGGGAAGAATACAAGATGATAATTGTTACCTGTGCCTTGGTTACTTGATACTATACCAAAAGAACTGTGCAATGTATGAAGCAACAAGGACCTCTTATTTGCTGCATGGTCAGTAGCTGATACTCAAGAAGAGGGATTCAGAAACAGTAGATGTATGGTCTTCCATCCTGGTATGCTTTTTTTTTTTTTTTAAACCAGTGTGTAGCTTAGAAGGTTGCTTTGCTGAAGTGTTGTCTAAAATTGTTTTTGTATTATTAATTATTTGACTTTTTTATACTGTAATGTTTAGATTTTTTTCCCCAAGCCCTGCTTAATCTCTAGGTGAGAGGACTTCAATTACTTTCATTGTCCTCTGTTTCAATGTTCTGATAGAGGTACCAGAAGTGCACATATGTATGAGGTGAAGACACCTTGTCATTCTGAACCCTAATGCAATTATTCCAGTTTCCAGTTGCATGTATTTTTTGCTTCCTAAACAACTAAGAGCTAATATGATTAATATTAGATAGTTCCCATCTAACTTTAGTTTGTAACCTGTTAGTAAGCATTAACGCATTGGACTAAATAGTTGCCAGAACAGTTGAATCTATTCCTTTAAGTATAACCTCCTACTTAACTAATTAGTCCAGGATTCTAGTGTCTTCAGTTTGTGAACGAAGGCTTATCTATTGTGTGTTGTCCTTCCTCTGTGTAGGAGTAGTATCTTTACTCTGGTAAAATACTTGGGGGTGGTGGGGGTCGATGATTACTGGTGCCCAAAACCTTTACACATAACAAAATAAGATGTCCAGGTGTGGGGATTGCCTATGCCAACACTTGGAAACTTGGGGACATACTCCCTGTGACCTGGCTTTGGTAATTTTGCAGAAGTTACTTGCCTCCTCACAGATAAGCTTTGTTATAGGGTTCTGTTTTGTCACAGAGGTCTGGAGGTCTCGTTTGGAATTAAGGCAGTAGTAACACGGTCAGTCTAATTTCTTTAGAAAGAGGTAGCTTGGTAACAGTTAATGATTGATGAGAAACATTACCTTTATCTCTAGCAAAAACCTAACACTTCTAAAAATTAAAGTACAGTATTTTAACAGTAGTTTTCAAGTCAGTCACAGGGAAGGAAGTTAAAATTCTAACCCTATATACTCTCATTTCTGTATGTTTTCCCTGTGGGGAAGGTATGTGCTAAAACTTCTACTTTTCACCGGTCTCTGAAATGGTCTAGGAGCCCTTGGACAATTAATTCACTGTTGTGGTTCACCTGGGGGTTGGAAGGGTCAGAAGTAGCTGCCTTCATGCGACGGAGTAGTTGTTGGTGACTGGAAGTGATAGCATCCTCTAGGTCTAGCTGGACTGGTTTAAGAAGGCATGAAACTTCTAAATCTAAATTCTATTCATTTTGAATCTAGATGCTGAGTAGTCTGTAGACGGGAAAGAATACTTCTGTTATTTAAGAAAGTAATGGCTTCGTGAGTTTCAACAAATAAGAACAGAAATCATAACTCTTTCTTCAAGTTGTTCTGCCATGCAGAATAGCAAATGAAAGACTAATGTGGGTTGACGAGTGTGTGTGTTTTTGTCTGTTATCTCACTGTTTCCATGTGATGCCCTGGTTGATTCTTTCTACTTTAAAGGTGTGGGCTTTTTAATGCAGACAAATAAAAATGTAACAAAATGCAAACTGCATTAGCCAGTTTTCTTGCTGTGCAAGAAACTGCTTGATTTATTGGTAGCATGTGTTGCTAAGTTGGACTAGAATCACTGTTGAAACCAATTTTTTTAAAAATCTTAAGATTTGTTAAGCCCTGACCCATGCTTCTGTCCTGCAGCCATCGCTTTTCAGTAGGTTTATTAAACACTGGTAAGAGCTTCCAGTGCAGCAATTTTGTCAGGCTTTGTTTGCTTTTAACTTCTGTAATTTCCTATTTCCAGTTTTTATTGACATCTTGCCTTTTTGTTTTAGGGAATTGGAATTTCCTTCTGCATCCAAAGCAAATATACCTTAACACTGAATAGGGAAAGAGGTTACCTTAACACTGCTTTTCTTCCCTGCTTTGTGAAGCCTTTTTTATTTCAAAGTTGATTTCTTAAGCTGTTCAGCATAGTGTTGATATTTTTTTGGGCATGGTAATGAAGTTACAGAAATCTCTTTAATAGATTCTTTTAAATGCTTCAGCAAAAGTAGGGATTTTCATCTCTGTGGAAGAACCTTGAGAGTTGGCTATCCAGTTTTCTGTGATCACCTTTCCAGTATTAGTTAGCACATTAGGCTCAGTATTCTCATTACTACTTCGATTCCTGGTTACATATGCACGTATGACCAACATGCTCCTCAAAAATCATAAATTAAATTGGTAGTATAAGTGATGTTGATGGATTTGTGTGGGTTTCCTTTAAGAGATCATATGTAGAAGTATCCTAATGTTAAAACTAGGCATAGACAAAATCGAGTATTTTTTGTGTTAACAGGCTCCTGTAATCAGTAGCAAGTTATTTAGAAAGTTGACTCCATATTTTCTATGTACTGTTACTTATTTTTCTCATGTTCCCTTTTTGCGTCTTTTTTAAAATCACAATGCTGTTTAAGGTGCTATACCAAGTTATTGGTAACTCTGCAAAACAAATGTACCTGATCTGGTTTTGAAGGTGGTGTGTGGAGGCTGTTACACAGTGTCTAGCTTGTGACTAGATTTTTCAGCTTCACCATATTTAAAGTTATACTCAAAAGGCTTAGCACAGGTAAGTATTACTTGGACAACTCCTTAGGGACTATAGCAGAGGAGGGGAGAACACCTTTCCAAAAGTTCCGGGGTTGTTTTCCCCAGCTTGTTCACATGCATTAGGATTAGAACTGCCCCTAAATTATTTCTGGAAAAACCTTCTTGCTACAGAACATTCTTACAGTCAGCTGAGATTATCCTGTTTTAATTGTTTAGCATGCTAATTTGTACCTGCATGTGATTCAGTGTATATGTGTTTATTGTCACTTGTATAAAGCAGCTGCCATTTAAGCTCTTCTTTTCCGTTATTATTGTTTGACAGGCAATCTCTTTCACTCGGTGGCACAGCATTTTTTAATGCATTGAGTTCAGCATCTTTGAGGTTATAAGATTCTTTTGTGTTTGTTGTTCTTCATAGAAGCAGATGTCTTTTACAAAGTTATGTTTTAGCATAGCTCAGATTTCTCTCTTAATTGACACCTCAAGTTAGGTATTAATTTATTTATAAAACAGTGTTTTAAGGGTTTTGGTAGTACTCCCTACCATACTGTCAGTTTGTTGCCAGTTATATAGCCATCGAGATCAGGAATGGCTGATATCCTGCAATAAAGCATCCCCAAACTCCCAAGTTTTCAGTGGGCCAGACCAATAAGCCATGTTTGTCTGGTGTATACGGTGCAAAACAAACCTAGCTGTACCCCAGCTGTTTCTTCAGTATGTGTTCAGTAATATGTTCCAGCTAGACTGACAGCTGGAGTAGCCAGTCTTTTTCATGAGTCACCCCCATGCATTAGATAAAATTGGTTTGGAAATAGGTGGGTTTTCATTTGGAAGAAGAGATACTAGTGTTATGAAAGAGGTTTGAAATCTTGAACTACTAGTCCTCTCAAGTTTGAATTGCAGAAGGGCTATAAATGGATAGTGCTGGACCTTGTGTTTTCTGAGGCTTTCTAGGCTACTAGTTTGGGATTTTACTGTAAGTATTAGCGAAGCAGGACTTTAAACCAAAACTATATATAAAATCAGTATGGATTTTCTCTTGTATCAGCTGTGTAAATAGTCTGTGGGCTTTGGTTTTGGGTTTTTTGTTTGTCATTAAACCGGTGTACCAACTTTTCTAAAAAATATAATTGAAAAACTAATTTTTGTTCATGGCTTCCAATTTTCATTTTCTTTCCTAGAAAGATTTTTTAATGGGTTGACAGAACCACCAGAAAATGCTTAAGTGTAGCAAGTGAATATACCCTTAGTACTAAGTAAGGTGCTCTTTGCTGACTAGAAAGATGTACTGTGTGTTACTCGTAAAGCAGCTATGCAGAGTTGCTTTTTTTGCTTTTAACTTCTGTAACTTATTTCCAATTTTTGACATCTTGCCTGTCTTTGTTTTTGGGGAATTAGAATTTCTTTCTGCATCTGAAGCAAATATACCTTAATACGGAATAGTGAAAGATGTTACTTTAACAGTGCTTGTTATGTAATTTTAATATTATGCCTTTAAAGCTAATAGAATTGCTTAAAGAAGTCTACCAAACACTGCTATATACAAGTATTTTGCTACCTAAAAGGAGATGCTTCTGAAAACAGGATCCTGTGCCCTCCTAGCTCTTACAGGAGGCTGACAACTACTGGTATAACACGTGTGAGGACTTTGGTTTGTCAGTTTTTTTCGGTACTTGCTATCATCTGCTTCTAATCATGCTTTTAAATTCTGAATCCTTTTAGAATGGAAATGCAGCAATGAAAGCAAAGGCTGTTCTAATCCAAAGGAGCAAAGTGGCCCACAAAAATTGGTGTCAGCAGATGGGAAAGGATGTCTTCAGTTTACATCCTTTGTTTCAAATTGTTTCTCTTAAGTGTTTTGGGGTTTTTTTGTAAGAGTTATGCCTACAGCTCCTTAAACTTTGAGAGGACTCAGGTGTTCATTAATGTGTGTGTAATACAGAATTATTAATATAGTTATCCCATAGAGAATACAAACAGAAAAACTAGGTAGCTGTTGAATCCCACCCATATGTTTGCAGACTTTACAAACATTAAATCTTGGGGGCAGGGTTCCCCTCAATTTCATTTGAAGCTAGAATAAATTTGTAGTTCTACAGGTGGGTTGGTAGGCTTTGCTTTTTTTTTTCCTGGATTCCCTGCACCTCAACAGGCTTTGGGGTACAACTTTAAAAAATAAAATAAAAAAAAAGGAAAAAATCTTGCCCTGTTCTTGAATATACTTCTTAAAAGACGGCTACCAAGTGTTACCATTTGCTACACCTTTATAGTGCCTATAATTTAACATGGTTCCTCATCACTGCTCAGTTTAGCAGTCTAAAGTATTGAAAAGTAAACTTTCTAGTGGCATGTAAAATAAAAGCATAATAAGAGCCAAAGATGAAATGATTTGGTATAGCACTAAAGAAGTGGTCAAGGTTGTTATATGACTGAAATGCCTCGGAACCTTGTCATGGTCTGTAACTGTCTCATATAGCATCTAATACAAATACCAAATTGGTGGGCAGGGGATGAAGCAAAAAAAGTTCAATATGAGTATGTGAAGTGAGAAACTATTAGGAGTGGATCAGGGAGCACAAGAATACAAACATCATTGGTAGAGCTACATGTACAGTAGCCTTAGCTTCTCGTAGCTTTATATAATTAAAATATACAGTAGAGTGGGGCTTAAAGCAAATGAGTTTGTATGTGTTTTCCTTCAAATGTGGGAACCTTATATATATGGGTGTGTGTGTATATATAGGGTGTGTAGAAGATTGAGAAGTAAAAAGATGCACAAAAGTAGTTTTTGTTGTTTTTTTTTTTAAAGTAAAAGGGTGGTTCAGGTTGATCAGAGAGAAATTGCAAAGGAAAATAAAGAACTGAAGTAATTTAAGCCAGGCCATCATTTATTCAGATTCTCTGTCTCTGTATTTATATAAATGTCTTGAAATAATACTTAGAACATTACCTCATTTTAGTCATACTTCATTAGCTAACTGATGGTTGCAGGTAACAAAACAAAGTACCAGGTGCTTACTGATGGTGTTCCAGCAAATGCAAAACATGATGCACTTATGAAAACACTTATGGTCTGAGCCTGGGGACCCTGTCTCCTTTGCCAGTACTCTACAGCCTCAGGCTGCAGATCTGATATGTCACTGAGAGGAATCAAATGTCTATTTGTTCCTGGAGTAAACTAGTTAAAAATAAGTTTTACAAGGAGCAAATGGAAACGAAGCCTTATGCTGCTGATATTTAACTATAAATGTAAAATTACAGTGCAAGAATATCAAGGATGCAGTAAACTGAGTCGAGACATCTTTGGCAATTGTCAGGGTTGGTTTGATGTGTTGCAAGTCAAGTGTGTTGCACAAAGCTGTGATGATACAATTCTTTAGAAGATAAAATTTGAGCCCTGTGTGTAAGCAGCTAACAGGAAATACAGGCAATGCTTTGTGCTGTGAAAAATAAAAGCCAGCAAGAAAGGTGGGAGAGCTTCTAGCAAGGTGTAGATCAGTCTTCTAAAATGGTCTATGACTGTGTACCTTGCCATGGGCACCCCTCCACAGTGAAGAGGGACAGATGACCTTTGCTGCTCATAGGGAACTTTCCAGTCACTGATGCAATTCAACAAACTGTGTTTTCTCTGACAAAACACAAATGGAACTCCGTAGTCAGACATCAAGAATAGCCAGCAGTAGCATTGATGTATGTAAATGCAAAACCACAGTTGCTAAACAAGTACTGCAACACAAATCAGTGAGTGCTAATTACAGTATGCTAAAACATATAAACGTTGTCTTCACCACCCTATCAAAAAGTTAATCTTTTTATCATTATAACAACATGGATCCTCAAAGCTTTAGGATGCAGCTCTTGCTGTCTTAGCAAATAAAAACATCGTAAGTTATGCTGAGACTACCACTGGACTATCCAACTGTACCTCAACCACTGAGACAATCTAATGATAATAAACATATCTGCTAGAAAGGCAGCTGCAAAGATAATTCTACCAGACCAATCAGGGTATAACTCTGGCAAATGATTTTGCTGAGGAGAAACAATAGAAATCTAAACTGCAGTCTGTGAGAAACCAACCAAAACTTTCAGCACCATAAGCTGCATCTCCAGAGACTCCTCCATATGTTTTCTGTCCAGACAAGATTGTGGTGGTGAAACTAGTGAACAATAAAGGCACAGCAGCAAGAATCTGCAACAGAGTAAAAACCTCAGAAAGTTTGCCATCCAAAATGGTACCCAGCAAGCATGTTGCTTCCCTGCTTTTTTTAACTCAGTTGTTTATGGATCGATGCCCCTTTTTACATGTTCAGATGATTAAGAATCCATATATAGTTTACACAGAGTCTGCAGATTGAAAATACTGGCATTAAAGATCGTAGCTAGTTGTTCCATAGCAACTATGTACCGGCGATTGGTCACTACTTGCATGAGCTAGAACTACTGCAGACTGTCTGGATAGCTCTGTTGGGCCATATTTTTAATACCATAATAAGAGTTTATCCTGATGATGTCCTGTTGGAAGGCATGTTGGACTGGTGGTGTTAACAACACAGCGTTGAAATGAGCTGACAAGTATTGCTCTCCTGGTAGCATGCTCTCTTGAACGCTGCCTTTGTCCCAAGCTGCTAATCTAACACTACCAGCCCACCATCTGCAGGTATGCTGTGGATATATTTACCACATTGATGGCTACTGGGACACATGCCAGGTATGATCTGTCCCAGTTCCCACCCCCAAAACAGTAAATTAAGATCTGCAAAGGAGAGAACTGTGTGGCAGAGTTCAAGATTCCTGGAGTGTTCAGAGATTTTCATGCTACTTTGAAGTTCCTGCAGAGGGAAAAAACCTGCATGGAAGGCTCTTAACTGTTCTCCACCCATCTGGACTCCTTGATCTTTGATTTCAGTTCTCAAGAGATTAAATTAAGTTCAACTTCTCAGCCTAATTACATTGATTATGTATTAGGCCTCAACCTCTTAGCCAAATTATTTTGATTACATACTGGGCCCTCATATGGTTTTGAAAAAGAAGTTGTAAATGGCCCTTTCATGTTTTTTCGTGTTCTTTGTTTAGTTTCAGTAAGTTATTTCAGTTTCATTGTAAGTATATTTTAGATACAGTCCAGAATGCTTTCGTAGCCCGTTCTGAGGCTGCCTTGGCAAGAAATGAGCTCTTCTGAGTGCTATAGATCAGATCTGTTTAGCTTCATGAAAAATATGTCTGTGGATGCTACTTACTGTACCAAAAGGAAATGAAAGGATTAATTCTTCATTAATATAAGCATTCTTCCTCTTTTCTCAGATTCAGACTAATTATTCTCATAAAAAGTGTTCTGTGCTTTTCACTCTGTATACCTGCATTTCACAGGGAGTGTTAATCATATGTTAATTGGTACAAGTTTCACCTATCGAGATTTTGTAGTCTAGAATTTTTATCAAGGTTCTGGCTGGAGTGTGGCTTGCTGCTGCCATCCTGGGGTGGTGTACACACCGATATAAACTTGAATTCAGTGGTGATACTCAGTAGAGGGAAGAAAATAGCAGATTAGTGTGAGACTCATCTGTGTCAGGGAACACCACATGGGTGCTGCTTGGCACTGTGTTTTCTTCAGGCAGAGGATCTCTCTGCTTTGTGCTTAGGAGATGGTCTGATTTTTGTCACTAGTAAGACACCCAGGGTTTTTAAGTCTTGAATGACAGATGCATCCAGGTGCTTTTGTTGTCATCTTCAAATCCTCACCCTGCTCTGACCAGTTTATCTTATAAAGCAGTATGAAAACTTGCAGCATTGTTACAGGCTTGGCTTGGCTAGGCTCTAGATTTTGTGGAGCAAAGGCTTTGTGCGCTTTGCTCTAATTCAGTTATTAGGGAGTATGCCTTAAAAGGTGAGGTCAGACAGAGTTCTTCTGGTTGCCAGTTCTTGGTCAAGGAAGCTTGAATGCCAGTTTTTTGAGGGACTGTCAGAAAGGGAAGAACAGGGTGGACGCTCCTTCCAGATCCCAGTGTTCTCTCTGTCTTATGTCTTAGATGGCTGGCTGAAAGTAAAAGTTACGTAGGCTGATGACGGTCAGTTTAATTGGCTGTAACTGCGGATGTGTTTGGTCTACTCCTATCTTTCCCTTGTCACAAACTTAGTGTTGTGCTCAGATTGATACTTGCCTGTGTACGAGTCAGGGGGATGAAGGATCCAACTTTGCTCAAAACAGTGATGTTAAGACAAGGAATGCTCCATATCCTGCTTGATGTAGGAGGACTCGAGGGGAGAAGGGATGCAAGGATTATGTGTCTTGAACTGTCATGACTAGCAAGAAACTTCCTTCTTTCTTCCCTGTTTTTCTTGAATTAATTTTAAGCTTATTCAAGGAAAATAAGCTATATTTTTTCAATTGTTAAAAGCAGAAGCTAAAGTTGGAATCACACGGTTCCCAATAGTCTTAGATGTTCATAAAAGTATGTAAAGCTCTAGCTTTTAAAAATCAAATTGATCAAAAATACTGAGTGTTGTGCTTTAATTATGATCTGAAGAAATACATTCCAATCTGACATTTTTTCAGAGTAATTTGTATGCATTTTTAGGGGTTTATCAGCACTTTTGGAATTGAATGTACCTGAGTATATAAACATTTGGGTAGGACAAAACTGTTTTCCAGAACAATGGGAAGGATAGATATTCCCATTTTAGTTGTAGGAGGAGAATTGATAAATTGTATCTGTAGTTTGATTGTTCTGGTGTCAGATAAGTTGAATTGTTCACCGATGTAGCAGAACGTCCATCAGTTATTCTCAGGAGTTGTAGTTTCTGACAATGTTTGATTTGTCACTCGGAAGAAGCAGCCAAGCTTGGCTCTTTGATCTGAATTAATGAGCACTGTACCTTCATACAAAGTTAAATCTGTTAACTTGAAGTCTTTAGCAAATGAATACATGGAATTGTTAGACTGTATTTTCCTTTTTAGAGGGGTGGTTAAAATTGCTGAGCTGTGTGGTTCAAGTTGACTTAACTCATTTTCTCCAGGTGCCCTTCTATCCAGTGGCTGGTTGTCTGCGAGCTCTGGAGGCCAGTTCTCTTGTGGTAGCATCATAGTGCCACTTGCAGAGGTCATTGGGTACAGCTGTCTAGCACAGCATTCAGATAATAATGAACTGGAAACTGTTTTGGCAGCTTTCAGGTATGTGCTGCCTGAGTGACTGGAGCATGACTGAAAAGCAGGGATGATAATGGTTGATGGTAGAAAGGAGGAGGAAATACATTGGATAAATTGGCTGGTGATTCAGTGCTAGAATTGCACTGGAGTCATTGCTGCTGGATGGGAGGTTGCCATAGCAACAAAAAATGCTTGCTTTCAACATTTCTAATTAGAAATGTGACCCATCCTCTTAAATAACCACTTTTGGCTAATTTTAGAATTTATCTGCGATTTAGAATACTTGGCTCCCTGAGGTCTGTGTTACCTTAGGATACTGTAGTGTGCGCATGTGTGCAGGCACATGCGAGCACTTGTTAATTCGAAACTGAGAATTTGTTTGGGAATAGAGGAAACAGGAAAGCAGTTTTTCCTGTTCCAAGTAATGAACAAAAAACAGGTGGCAGTGGAAGATAGCCAGTTCAGAAAAACACCATTAGGCTGAAGCTCAGTATTTAAAGTACAGAATCTTGTGCAGTAATAGTGTTTGTAATGATCTTAATTAGCTTTTATTGTTTAATGCATAGTAAGTCATTGCTTCCTAATTTTTAGTGCTGTTTTCTTTCTGCTTAGTCCATTCATATTTTTATTTTGAAAATTGTTTGCTTGTTTTTTAACTCAAATTAATGGATAGTGTTTACCTTGCAGATAACTGTATTTCAGCAAAAAGATTGTTAAGCATTTAGTGTTTGGGATTAAAAAGTGAAATAGTCTGAAAAATGCAATGTAATAGTTATTACTTGTACATAAATGCTTTTAATTTGCCTGATGTATGCTATTTTTACTGAAACAAGTTCTAGACTATTTTGGTAACTTAAGACTTCCAGTGTTCAGTGTGTTTTCTCTCCTTCTATAAGGCTGTAAGGGATTTTGCTATTGTAATATTTAATTTATAACATGGTCATGTTAAATGTCTTTAATGAAAATTAAATGTTGCTTTCAGTCATACCTTTGATGTATTATACACACAGTACTTAATATAACACAATTGTTAATCTGTTCTTGAACCATATAAATTTTTCTCCTAGTTATGTTACTAGAACATAATTTGAGTAAAATTACTGTCTTAGACTCTAGAAGTAGATAAATTTATGTACGGTAACATCTCTGTGTGCTGAATGTGTATACTCCCAGACCATGCAGAAATTGTTGATGAATAAGCTATTCTGGAAACTTTTTTGGAACATGGGGAAAAGTGGTTTCTGTTATTTTAGCCATATCCCTATGAAAATGCCATTGATATTATTTCATGCAGGAATGAACACCGCTTTCATATCTGCTGTAATTAACAAAATTCTAACTAAATCCATTCAAACTGCCAAAGTAGCAGCATTGCCACTTGATTTCCTTTGTGAATCCCATTCCCTTCTTTTTCCTATTTGTTATCAAGTGGGCGCTTTCAAATTGGAGACTATAGTCTTTCTTGAAAAAGAAAAGTGCCAAGTTGTATTTTCAGATGTGTGTTCTTTAGTGTAAAATAGTTTGCAAATTTGAAAGGCTTCTACAGCAAATTAAGGTCCTGTAAAATGAATTGCAGTACTTGCAGTAAGATTTCCTGCTCAGCTGTTCCTGTATTTTTAGTGTAGGTCACTCCTAGATGTTTTATCGTTCTCATAAAGAATGTAGTGAAATTATTCATATTTAAAAAGTTAACCATTGCCTACTTTAAACCTGCTTTTCCTACTTCAAAAAAGGAATGAGAAAGGCAGCATCACAAGTTCTGACAGGCTTCTGTTAATGATGCATTTTACTCAGCTTGAGAGCAGAGAGCACTGTCAAGTATAGTCTGGGAAATAACAGCAACTGGAAACCTATAGGTGGGAACTGTTTGTCTGGTTTTGTGTTACAAAGTTTATGTACAGTGCCAATCAAATAAGGATTATTGCAGTAAAAGCAACTTGCTCTGAGTAGGCAGTGCACTGCGACAAGTCTTGATGGTGCACAGATCTTTTTGATGCACGGTGCAATTGCTCGCCTCCCTCTGACCGATGCCCAGCCAGCCCCTGTGCAGGGATCAGTGGGCCCTGGCCGATTCCTTCCAGTTTAGATACGGAGCATGAAGGTTTATGGTGTGGAATACTCCTTTGGCTAGTTCAGGTCAGCTGCCCCCTCCCAATTTCTTGTGCCCCTCCATCCCTTCTCACTGGCAAGGCCTGAGAAACTGAGAAGTCTTTGACTTAGTATAAACATTACCTAGCAACAACTAAATGAAGAAAATTAACTCTATCCCAGCTGGATCAGATGATGTTTTAGAAGCTGCTGAAGCTACTACAGTAATAAGACTTGCTTCTTTAACTTTGTATCGAAGCCTGAATGCCCTAGCTAAGCTCAGGGCTCCAGCAGTGAGGCACAGTACAAATAGGTCGTGAAAGGTTTATCCTTTGTAAATAGACAAGGTTGGTGATCCCTTTGAAGCTGAAGTTAGACAGCCCAGATACCTTGGAGACCTACACTTCTCAGGAAAAAGGTGAGAGTAGCTAAGGAACTACATTATTTCAAAACTTCTTTTCATTTGGCTGGTAACTTCAAATAAATGGGCTAGTGCATGTAACAGGGTGATCTATTCCCATCTATGAGGGCTGTCGTACAGCAATAAACATGGGAAAGATGGAACAGAAGAATAGATAACTATGCATTCAGAGGATGACTAATAGAGTAATTTGTTTAAAAGCTTATTTTGCTTCATTTCTGTAACAAAAATAATTTCTTAGAAGATTTTCTAAGTTAAGCTGCAATTAACTGCTGTAATTTCTTTTTAAACAGGTATCAAACAAAAAATCAAATAGCACTCCTCCTCCAGCACAACTATCTAAAATAAAAGTACCAGCACCACAGACAGTACTGAAGAAGGAAAAGCGGCAGAGTTCTTCAAAGTTTAATGTTAGCAATAACAGGGAGCTTCAAAAACTGCCAGCTTTAAAAGGTATGTCTTTCTAAATCAGAATGCTCTTGGGGGGATCATGGGCATGAGACAGAGAAACATCTTAACTATCATACTACTTGCATCTGTACAGCATGCATTATATATCAAGTATACACGTGTGCAAACTTGCGCATACTTGCATGCTTGAACACACTGGATTTTTATTATTTCTTTTCTTTCAGTCCCTATATATGGACTTGCAGTGTGTTGCCTTCTTGGCCATCAGTATAAGAAATATCTATGTCTCTTCAGCCCAGATTTTTTTTATGTGAAAGTATGTTCACTCATCTCACATAAAAGCAGAATATTTGGGCACTCTATGCAAAATATTAGTCATCTGTCCTCAGTGCAGCATGCTCAGACTGTATTTTGTTTGTACTAAAATCGCTTGGCATTCTGAGAAGACATGGTCTGTTGCTATTTACTGGTCTTGTTTTCCTGAGCATGGGTCAAGCGGAGTGGCATCTTTTTAGTGAATATGAATATTTCCTTTGTCAATTTTAAGGCTTTGATCTTTTAGAATTGTATTTACAGCCAACTGTGATGAAAAGATGATAATATATGTGTGTTCTCTTACTAACACAGCTTTTATCATCTTTATTTTAGCTACTGTCTGTTGTGTAATACATACTTGTGTAAGTGTGCTTATGGTAGCTTGTAGTAGTGTTAGGGTAGAATTTACCATGTGTGGTCAGATGTACTGATCAGTTGCTGATTAGTTGCTTATGAGTAACTGATTTGCTCTGAAGGTTTATTTAAAAAAAAAAGCTGTTTTGAAGTGTGATGCATACTGCTTTCTAATGTTCAAAGGTGGCAGTGAAAGCCTAACAGGTTGCTGAAATATCGAGTAGTATTGCTGTAGGCAATGTGAAAATGTCAAGGAATAAGACTTTTTTTCCTCTAGTCAGTGTTTTCTTGATATACTGCATCAGTATTTTTTGAAAATAAAAAACTGAGCTTCTCAGCCAATTTTAACTATACTGCTTTTCATACAAGTCAAATTAGACTGCAATGTTCTTCTCTTCAGAGGTACCATTTAAGAAAATATTGTCTATCATGTTCGTATAGAAGTCTATATACAAGGTGCTGCTTAAAGTTTAGTGTATTTCAATCTTTTTTACTAAATTTGGAACTAAGACTATGTAGCACCACAGATTACTCATAAATATGTCCTATCTTTTAAACTGACATAGTAGGTTCATGCACAAGCTGTCACGTCCAGGGTCTGACATAAGCAAATGACACTGAATTAAAGTAGTGATTATTCTTTTTTATAAAGTCATGCATACAGCATCATTTAACCTTTTGTTTAAAGACTCCGCTACAAAGAAAAACATTTGTTACTTGGTTTAGAACCTTTGCTTTGTCCTGTTTTAAATACTGTGTTTCTGGTAGTGCCTGGGATTGTCAGCTCAGGGAGACTAGAACTGAGCATGCAGTTAAAAGCAGAGTGAATGGTGAGCTGGAAATGACAAAAATTCTTGCAGGTGGGACAAGGGGAAAGTAATCAGTCTTACAGTGGATTCTCTTTCCACCTTGGCTCCATTTCAGTTTGAACTAGTAGGCCAGTGAAGGGCAGGAGAGAGCCTGCTTGGACTTGGCAGGGTGTGTGTGTGTGGTGGTGTGGTATACAAAAAAAAAAAAGGTTGAGTCTTAAAAACTGTATAAGCTATGTTCTGAGTGCATTTTAGCATTTTTGATGCAACACACCTAGATGTGCAGAAATGGTAGAAGTATTGTGCGTATGCATTATACTTGCTTTTCAGTCTGTGGTCACACCCCCACTCTCAAGTGAAACAAGAGAAAAGATCTTGAGCTTATCTCTGGTGGATGTCTGATGGTGTACCTGTGTCCCCAGGCTGTCGAGGACCAAACTTTGTTATGAAACACTAGTGCAATTGCTGATTTAGTGATGAGTAGTAATTACTGTCTTCATGAATAAAGCTATGTCCAGTCTCATGGATTATAGCAGGTGTCTGTATAATTGCTGTGCTCACTCCACAAGCTCAGTCATGATTTAATTCCTACTTATTAGGGTTGATGAGAATGCTATTGGCCAGTACTCCTAATGTGTACGTAGATATGTGACTTGATATGTGTTCAGTGGGTCAAGTGAAGCTGGGAAACTTAATTTTTTGACAGGTTTAAGTGTGTTTTGTAATGTCTGTGTCTGGACAGGAGTTAAATGGACTGGCAGGCTATAATTTAAAGGACTGAGTTTAAGGCAGCTTTAGCTTCCATGAAGAGATGGGAAGAATGTAGTACTCTTTCAGGTTAGCTGTGTTTAATCCGCTCTCAAACTCAAACCAGTTACTTGTAACAGGTGGCTGTATTTCTGTGGCTACAGTACCTGGGAAACCTTTCTACTATCTGTAGTAGACCAAGAGATGTGCATTTTCTTCATAAATGTTGGATTGACTACTGCATACTGTGATACTTTTACCTGAGATTGTATTTTAAGCAGAGCATGTAGAATGGGGTTGTTCTTGCATACTTTAAGGTCTGTGAGAGCTTGTAACTGGTAAACTCTAAATGGCCTGCAGTATTGTGGAGATAACCACCTTCCTTCTGTGCCATGGGGCTGGAGCTGAGGTCAGTGGATCACTTGAAATAGTGGGAAGGGAAAGGAGGAGCTGCCAAAGTGCGTTTTCATCAAGGCTTCTTATTTAGGAAATACTTTTTGGTCTTCAAGCATGTTGTGAACTTTCTCTTGGGCGTTGCACAGAAGTGCTGACAATAGGCTTCTGGAAATACCAGCCTATTTGCCCTGGTGACTGGTATTAGTGTGGTATGATTTATATTCATTGGAGCAGTTTGATTAGCATTGTACACCCTTAGTTTATTTGGGAAATGGAGAAGCAGGATAGCTCAGAACTCAAAAAAAAAAAAAAAAAAGAATGAGTTAAGAGGCTCTAAGAATAGAGGTGAACATCGAAAAGAAGTCTCTGATATAATTGGCTTGTGGAGCACTGAGATCTATGTATTAGTAAAGCTGCAAACCAGCAAAGCTCTCTGCAGCGCAGTGCGGTGCAGCCTGATACAGTTTGGGTACAATAGGTAGCTTGTCTGCCCACAGATAACCCAGAAGTATCTCTGGAGAAGCACCTTCAGAACTGTGTCAAACATTTTGAAAAGATCTTGCCTATTTTCACAGAAAAAAAAAATTCTATGCCAACAAACTTGTGTTGTGTTAATTTCTGCTTATCCAGTTCTCCCTGTTAGTTAACACTTGCAGTACAGTACTTCAGTTACAGAAAGCTGATGGTTTTTTCCTTCCCAGTTGTTTATTGGGAAAAAATTACTTATTTGCCTTAAAGTATGTTTTGCTCTATTATGATTTGAAAACTTGCAGATTAATGCTTTGGTTATCTATATCAAATATAAATGACAAAGGGTTTTTCAGCCTTCAGAAACATATGAATTTCTTCATTCTTCCTTTCTGAAGAAAACAGTTTGTAATGTTGAGATGTCTTGAAATTATTTACAAATTTAAGAATGTGTTCTGTTTGAAAGTGTCCGATATGAATATTTATTAAACTGTACAAAAAGTATTGTATCCAAGCTTATATGTACCTGACCATTGACACACTGAAGTATTTTGTGTCTATACAACCACCCCCTTCCACTTAATGCAGGAAGCTTGAATTCCTTGTAACGTTATAGATAGATTTTTTTCATGGTTAATCAGCGAATTAATTCCACAGTGTCAATGATTTAGTTGTGTGCTGATATTTATTTCTGGTGATGCTAATGGGTGATCTTTAGTTCTTGAGTCTAGGTTACTTCTATGAACTTCTGACACCCAAATACATTACATACTGGAAAAAGCTCTAGAGCCTGAATGTGATATATATGTGCTACTCATCTAGTCGCATTTGTTCAGTTTTGAGAGGAAACTTTTGAGAGTGTAATGATATGTTATGAATTGCATGCTTGTTGCTTGTGTGCTTGACAGCTGCAGTAATACATTTTTCACTTCGGTTTCTATGGAGTTAGTATACAAAGACTGTCATACAGATCGAATTTCTAAAATTTGAAACAAAAAAAATCACTTGGGTTTAATGCTGAGGGAAAGGAAGGATATATATATATTCTCTTACTATTTTGGGGGTATTTGCATTTATTTCTGTATCTAGCTGCGTTTTTTTACCCTTCTCTTACATGCATATTAAAAAAACTTGACAACACAAACATTTGTAAATTCAATAAGCTTAGCTTGCTATCTAAACCTTTAGGAGATCAGACTTGATGTTTTCTGAATTTTGCCTGCAATGTTTAAGTTATTTTTAATTAAAAAATAAAACTCTGGTTTTCTTCTCTGATTTTACTGAGACTATAGTTGTCCCTTACCATGTGAGAATAGTGGGTGTCAGCATCTTCAGAATAAGGTTGCTACAGTGATGGACTTGCTGAGTAATTGACCAAGATCAAAAAGAAAAAAAGAAACAAAAAAAATAGAACAGCCAGCAGTGTGGCATTTCATAACTGGTTAACTAGTAACCCAAACATTAATGTGTTTTGCTTCTATTCAGGACTATTTATACAGAAAAGTGAAAGAGGCTTACTGATTCAAAGATGTGCATGTTATTAAAAATGAGAATTTATATTACTAAGAATTTATCGTTTTAGTAATACTTCCATTACAGGTTGATGGTTTGTTTTTTTCCTATGGTACAATCTTGCTAAGTATGTATTTCTAAGATGCTCCCTTGTCCATTCTGTACACTTAGTTTATATGCTACAAGGGATTTTTAAGAGTACAAACAGGTGAGTGTACTTGGATTTGTACACAATATTTTGCAAAGATAATGCAGATTTCGGTAAACTGTGTAAACATGCAGCATTTGGAGAAAACAGTTGCAGAAGATGGTGAGATTTTTAAGGATGTGGTCTGAATCCCTCTGGTATGTAAGAATGTTGCACTGAGAATTCTTTACAATATGCAGATGCTCTGACTGGGATAAAAGGTGTTGTGCACTGGCAAATATAATTGTCACAAATATTACTTTAACCTGCAAGTAATACTCATTAAAAGATAACTTTCTCTGTCAATCGGAGAATAACAAATTTGAAAAAATAAAAAGTCAGTTCTCCTTAATATTCTGAAGTGTTGCAAAATTTCCCAATGAACATTAGTCATGCATATGTAAATTTGAGCATGATTCAAAAATATGCCTTTTGGCAGCATTTCTGTATGATTTTTAAAGCTGGATAGAGTCCTTTTTATAGTCTTAAAGAGGATTCCTATCATGACAAGTGTCATGGTTTTGTTCATGGATTTGGGAATGGGTTTTGGGGTTGGGTTTTTTTTTTAGATAAAAGTGAACATTGTTTTATATAATCTTAAAGTGGTGATTGAAATTCAGCTTTTATTTTCAGGTATGGTTTCAAATTTATTTACAGAGTTACTGTTTACCTCTTGGAGTTGGACTTTTGATCTTGAAAATGCGGATACAATCTTCTTCCAAAGTTACGTATCAAGATAGGAAGAAATGAGCTACATTGACAGATCTGGATATACAAACTCTTAATGCTGAGAAGTGTAGGATATGGAATACAGTGCTGTTTTCTTAATGTAGAATAACTGCATGTGATATCATTAAACGGATTCTGGTATTTAGTTGTTGGAGATCTTGCTGTGCATGTTGATCAGTCCTGGTTTTGACCTTCTGGTAGAGATGTCTGTTTCTGACATAGCATGATTTCAACATTAAAAATACTATCAGTCATATCTATTTAAAAAAAAAAAGTCGGGGGGGGGGAAGGAATAATGAACACGGCAAGGCATAAGGGTGCTGTTTTTCTGAGCACATTTCATGCAGACCGCATGGTTTCTTATTTCTTGTCTCTTTTTTTGGTTTGTTTCCCCACACACACCCCCAAGCAGAGACTTTAGAGCTATGCCAAATTCTGAGTCTGTTCTGTGCAAGAGAACGTCAGGGTAGTGTCTCAACTTGTCTGTCTGTGATACAGGACTCTGATAGGAAGGCAAGCGTTATTAAAGCTTTCCTAATGTTTTTAAGTCATAAATGGCTGTCTAGGAGATAGCTCTGTTTTTGTAGTCTGTACAATGTTAAAGTCTGATGAATCAAGATTGCAGAAGAGGTGATTCTTTAAGATTCTGATGCTTAAACAACTGAACCAAATTTTCATTGATAAAACTGTTGTAACCATGAGGAAGGAAGAGAAAGTGAGAATTTCTCAAGAGATCAGAAATGTATGGTGGTTGTGTGTTTCAGCTGGAGAGTACAGATAAGTAAGCAAAATTGGTATAAAGACAAATTAAGAGGCAATCAAGTATTGTTCTCTGTGCTGCAGAGAAATTTAGCAATCTATACTGTTAAATTTCCACAAATTCATTATTAGGGTAAGGTCAAACTTAAGCAGAGTTACCTGTTCATTTAAAACTAGTGTCTGTTTTCATGATCCAAAAGGCACTGACTGGATATATGCAATATAATTGAATTTATGAGAATCATAGCAATAATGGACTATGGGGTTTTGAGGAGCACTTTTCTTAGGAGCTGTTGAGACTGGAGGTCTCAATACTTAATGTCACTTTCATCACAGAAACCTACTGGTGCCAGTTGCAAATTAGGTAGAGAACAAAGGTGTGGTACTTTGGCCTTTCCAGTTGAATGATGCTTCTTGTGTGTGTGCCTGGCAATTAAGGAGTTTTGTCCAGCTGCAAGGTGGTAGCACCACTGTTTAGCTACAAGTATTTTATGCAAAGTAAGATGGCAGATTAAACAAGATAATGCTAATAGAAAAGATAATTTGCCCTAATACGTAATGCATTTAAAAGGCAAAACACTGGGGCAAAGCAAATTCATTCTCCTGCAAAACAGCAAGGAATACAGTTTTGTGAAACAGATGATGCTCTTCTCCCTTGTACACACACTAGATTAGCACTCAGCATACTGAGTTAGTTCATCGTTCTGGTCCTCGCTGTGTTCATGCCTTTGTATTATTTTTGGCAGCTCAATATTGTATTGAATTTATTGAAACAAAAAGTCCATAATGGAAAATACTGCAGAAGCTCACTCTTTCCTCTGTCAGGGTGGGTATGGTTAGGTGTCAGTGATTATATGTATTGTATCATGTGAAAGAACTGTAGAGACTTCTTGTCATGTTAATTTAGTAACTTTGTCTTTGAACTTCTGTCTTAAAAACATGACCATAGTGTTGCATAAACAAACTTTCCTGGGTTTTTTGTATTTATTTTTCTTCTAAATGCTTAGAAGAATTACTAAAATGTGTGGTAAGCATATACATTTCTTAAAGCACAAACTGACAATTGATTGGTGTTCATACAGGAAAATATGATCTATCAAATGAGTAAATATTTCATTATTTAATGATTATGAAATCATTAATTTAAAAAATATTTAGCAATTATCCAGTCTGAATTACTACATTACAGTTTAAAGATTAAGAAACATGATAGTAAGTGTGTAACTACCAAAAAAAGATTATAGAGGAGAATACATTGCTTGAGTGTGTGATTTTTTTTTTGTTGTTGTTGTTGTTTTGCAGGTTTTTGTTAGCTAGCTTTACATGAAATCATAGGCTTGGATTAATGAGCTATTTTTCATTTCAACTGCCCTATCAAACACCTACTCATTAGTCAGCAGCTGAAAGTGTTAGAAGAATGCTCTACATCTGTCACTGGCAGCATTTCCTACCAAACTTGTTTCTACTGAAGCTTGGATAGAATCCATAAAAATAGGATTCAAAATGTAGTATTGTCTTTTTTTCTAGATTCTAACCTGTCTCTGAATTCAGAGTTTAGATCTCTCTTGAAACGTCTTTTATTATGCCCTTATTTACAAAAAGAACATTTTGTTCCATTGCACAGGTCTTCATTATAATCAGACCCAGACATTTTTGCTGCTACACTGAACTTTTCCCTTCGTAAGACCTCTACTGATCAAACATTGAATGCAATATTTATACATGTAAATATAAGTCAGTGTTTGCTGGATAACTAGCATGCTCTCAAGGTTTCACTCAAACATAATGTTTTTAAGCTTTGTTTATTGAAAATGGCATGTGTGATCTACCTAATAAGGCTGCAGAAAGGAGTGAGTTTGTTGGCATATGTGTTAGCTTTTATACTGCACTTGATTAAAATAGTGTGCCAATACCTGAAATGAGGTTCTGCAGTCTGGCCTGGGAAATAAGTTTTTGTACTAGATGCAGTTCTTAAAATATATGGCTTTCTGAACTCAACAGACATCTACTGATTTCCCTCCCCATCCCCCACTTACAAAACCTTTTGGGTGTACAATATTGGCTGAAGGAAAACTTGGCACTGTTGTCTGTGTGCTACAGTGACCATGCAAATATTAGGAAATTCAGATACAGACTGTGGTGGGTTGAACTTGGCTGGATGTCAGGTACCCACCCAGCTGCTCTATCACTGCTTTCCTCAGCAGAACAGTGAGGGGAGAAAGTAAAATGAAAAAACCCACTTGTGGGTCGAGATAAAGGTAGTTTGATAAAGCAATATCAAAGGTTGCATGCATGGAAGCAATGGAAAACAAAAGATGTTATTCTCTACTTCCTGTTAGCAGGCCAGTTCCTGGGAAGCAGGGCTTCAGTATGTGTAGCGGTTGCTCTGGAATACAAACATCATTAATAACAAATGTCCCCTGCCCCTTCCTCCCCCTTTCTCTTGGCTTTTATAGCTTAGCAGATGTCATATGGTATGGAATATCCCTTTGGTCACTTAAGGTCAGCTGTCCAGGCTATGTCCACCATGAAGGGGTTTTGTTTGGGCAGGACCAGGACAGTTAGCAGATCCTCTGGTATTAACTAGCCAAGTGGCTTCTGCTAAATTACTATCCCAGTGCTTCCATGCCCCATTGCCTAACGCTCTCAACATAGTCTTTAACAGTTTGTTACACCTCTCAATCTTTCCAGGGGGTTGTGGGTGATGGGGAATGTGATACATTCATTCAATGCCATGTTTCATTGCTGAGGAGTTTATAAGATTATTTCTGATGAGTCCCATTGTCCGATTCAATTTGATCTGGGGTACCATGTTGCCACAAAATTTGTCTTTCAAGGCTTAAGATGTGTTCCAGGCAGTGGCGTGGCTTACAGGGTATGTTTGTAGCCACCCAATAGCTGCTTCCACCATGGTGAGTATATAGCACTTGCCTTGGCGTGTTCGTGGCAGTGGTCCAATATAGTCAATTTGCCAGGCCTCACCGTATCAAAAAACCAGCCACCGCCCTCTGTTCCAGGGAGATTCCACTTGTGTGGCTGGCTTGATTGCAGCACATTTCACATTCATGAGTGACCCGTGTGATGGTGTTCATGGTCAGGTCCACCCTTTGATCATGAACACATCTGTATGTAGCATCTCTCCCTAGAAGTCCCAATGTTTTGTGGGCCTGTCAAGCTACAAATAGCTGTTTGTTTTAATGTTCTTCAGTGGCACAGCTTTTGGGCATATGAGCATCTACATGATATATCTTTAGAGCCGCGTCTTTTACCTGGGCAGGGATTTCTTGCCACAGTGCATCAGCCCAGATGGGTTTACCCCTGCACTGCCAGTTGGTGGTCTGCCATTATTGTAGCCATCCTCATAGGGCATTAACCAGGGGTCAGTACAGAGATGGAGTACTAGCCACTTTTCTCATCCAGCAATCTCTTGGCCTAGTTGGATGGCTTCCACTTCTGCAAACTGACTTGACTCCTCTTCTCCTTCAGTGGCCTCAGTGACTTGTCATGTGGGACTGTACAGAGCACCTTTCCACTTCCAATGGTTTCCTACCCCATGACAGGATCCATCAGTAAACAAAGTATAATGCCTTTCATTGTCTGATAACTCATTATATGGTGGTGCCTCTTGGGCTTCAGCCACCCCCTCAGGCAATGCTCCAAAATCTCTGCTTTCTGACCAGTCCATGATCTCTTCCAAGATTCCTGGGCAGCTGGATTTCCCCAGTCAAGCTTGTTGAATGATAATGCCACCCACTTACTCCATGTAACGCTGGTTGCGTGATGTGTAGAGGGGATGTTTCCTTTGAACATCCAGTGTAACACAGGCAATCGTGGTGCCAAAAGGAGCTGTGCTTCTGTACCAACAACTTCTGAAGTGGCTCCAACCCCCTCATATGCTGCTAGTATCTCTTTTTTTGGTTGGGGTGTAGTGGGCTTCTGATCCTCAGTACCCCCAGCTCCAACCCCTAATGTCAACCTCAGGTTTCTCCTGATGTTTTCTGCCAGAGGCTCCAGGTAAGACCATGCTCCCCAGATGCAGTGTAGAGTACATTTTGCACAGCTGGTCCTGTCACCTGGGAGGTGATTTCAGTTCTACATCTGGGAGAGTGTTCGTTACTGCCTTGTGTCTCTACAGCCACTATGCTGACAGCCTTCTTGGGTGACCCCTTCTTTAACAGCTGTCTTCCCTCTCAGTTCTCCTAAGTGGGCTTCCAGCTTAAAGGTGGGTTCACCATCCCATTTCCTCATGTCCTCGCCCTGGACATGCAGGAAGAACTGGAGTGCACCACACAGCATGTGCCTGGGGCTGCCTTTCCCTCTGGGCCAGGAGAGGACTGATTTCTTGGAGTGTCCCTGACAGCCAAGGTGCTGACCAGTAGGGATGAGGAAGTACAGAGATTTTCTTCAGAGTTTTGGAGCCAAGAAGACACTTTCTCCACAGTTGGTTTATCTGTATTCGGGCAATACATCACTGCCAAGCTGTTAGAATATGGTATTGGGACACTTTGAATCACCGTCCTCCACATGGCTCTTGCATGCAGAACATCCTCTGGATCTTTGGAGAGTGTTCTTGTCCACTGTTTCTTTTTCACTACTGGGGCAATTACTGTAGTTGTTGTCTGTGTCCCTATCTCAGCCACGGTGTCCTCAGATGCAGTTTGGGTCCCTGCTGAGGCTGAGAGTTCTGAGTACTGAGGATGCAGGGCTTCAGTATGGTAGCAGTTGCTCCGGAAAACAAACGTCATAAATAACAAATGCCCGCTCTTCCTCCTCCTCTCTCTTAGCTTTTATAGCTGAGCACATGTCATATGGTGTGGAACATCCCTTGGGCGACTGTGGGTCGGCTGTCGTGACTATGTCCCCTCCCAAGATCTGGCCCACCCCCACCCAGCCTACCGGTGAGGGGGGAATGTTGGAGAGACAGCCTTGGTGCTGTGTGAGCACTGCTCAGCAGTAGCCAGAACACTGGTGTGTTGTCACCACCTTTCTAGCTACCAAGCACAGCACTAGCAGGGTTGCTATGGGGCTCTGCCAGACCCAATACAGAGACCATTTCAGTCACAGGCAGGTATTTGCCAATTCTACATTTAATCATTTTTTCCTGTACTGAAAGGGGAGTAAATATTATCAATTTCTCAGCTTGGAAGGTAGAATGCTATCTTTTGCCATGCTTCAGTCATAGGAATTCTTTAAGGAAGCCAAATGATAGTCCATACCAGTTTCATTCATCCAGGTGAGGATTTTTTTCTCACCTGTGTATTTTTTTTGATAGCTAGATGTTAACATAGTGCTTATTGCCTCTGTGTCCTTGAATTTTCTCTTGGCTGTCCTTTGAAATTGAGTTGGAACTTTGTAGGAGAAGTCCAGTATCCTTCCTGTTGCTGTGATTTCTCCTCCAAATGTGTAGCATCCAGTGTCTTTTCTCCCCTAAAACAAAGTTACTGTCTTTGAGTAACTCGCTGTTCAGGGTTGTGAAGAGACCCTTGTTTTCTGTAGCCTGACATTGTTTATGAGAATGGTGCTTGGACTATAATTGGAGGTGCAAAATTGCATTGGTCCTAGCAGTAAAAGCAAATAGTGTTTTATTCCTGTACCTTTTTTGGGCAGCTGTCTGGTAAACCAGATAATAGACTCAGCATAGCTCAAACTCATCCTTTTCCCTTCCTATTTTAACTCCGCTCAGTTTCCTAATCTGGTTCAACCGTGCAGCTGCACAAGCCCTCATACAGCGATTTCAGATGGTTGCACCTCAGAGAGGTTGAGAGGTGTGCCTCAGAAGAGGTGGGATTGCAGCAGTAGCTCATACAGACTTAGCTTACCTTAGGCTGCTGTGGAACACAATAAGTTAACAGAAAACCAGTCTGACAGTAAAGTAAGTGGCTTTCTGTTGGATTACTGAACTAAACCAACTGAGCTGTGGGTCTGATGACCACTGAAGCAGATGAGAGCAAAATAAAGTAGGAGGGGACTGTAGGAAGGGAACTGAAGCAGCCTGTAACTAGGCTGGTTTAGGTTGCTGAGGGATAGCAACTTCAGCAGCTGTGGAATTATGCCTTTAGTTACCTTTAGAGTTGAGACTAAATAGCTCCCTCCTCCCGCAATCCAAAAATGAAAACTCCTCATAAAGTCTGAGAGGTAACTAACTTGATCCAAGGTGTCTTCATGGAAACAGAAGTTCATCCAGTTTTAATTACCATATGTTGTTGATTCTGTTGCTATCAGAATAGCAGCTACTTCAGAATGGAAATAAAGGCAGACTTTGGGCAGGGAAATTTGTTGTTGGGGTGCTGCAGTGTGTTGGTTGTTTTTTAAATGACAACCAAATGGATTGATGTTTTGAAAGACATACTACACAGCCTCCCAGTATAAAGAGAATTCACCAGCTATAGTGCTTGATCCTAAATGTAACACATTTCATTATATCCTAAGAACTTTATAGGATTTTCCTTCATTCCCATCATCAGGAAGTTAGAAATTATTACCAGTGTTCATCAGGAAACCTGTAATAGCTACAGCTTTGCTATACTGTCAATACATTTTTTTCATTTATTTAATTCTAAAAAATGGGTAGCCAAAGTTAGTATGTTTTTTGATTCTCTTGCAACAGAAGCATCTTCATAAATTTGTTCAAGTAAAGTCTTCCTCCCCTCCTCCCATTGATATTCATTATCTCCGTTCCACTTGCACTAATATTCTTTCCTTCCCCATTAGTAAGTCAATTCCTAACTCAGTTTTCTTTGCGCTGCCCCCCTCCCCCCCAAGTTGCTCAAAATAATTCACTTTAAGTAAATATTTTCCTTTGGTGGCAAATCAAATATCTTAAGGCTAAAACAAAGGAAGGGTATACAAACCTCCTGATCAGAATGTATGTCTCAATCTGTATGACTGGCGAGAAGATACCAGATTTGATTAATGAGCTAAAGGTCTTACAAAGATTGATTTCTTCAGTTCCGCTAGTATCCTGTCAAAAGCACACCAGAAATATACTGAATTAAACCACTTTCATGGTAGTTTACCAAGTAGTGGCCTCAGATCTAACAGTCCTGCAAAGAGGAAGAAATGTGAACAGGGTAATGTCTATCTTGCAAGAGAAAACTTTACGTGAATGTGACTTAGTGTTCTGCCAATACTACCGCTAGTGCTGCAAATAGCACGTTTACTCTCTTTAGGTAAGAACAGTGTAGGGGGGGTTGACTCTTAAGCCATGACCTAAAATTTGCTAATGAACCTCCAGCTATTCAAGTCATGCTTATGTATAAAATAGGAAATGGCACTGTAACTAAAGTGATGCTCCTTTTTTTGTTCTGTTGTGTTCCAGTACAGTATTTAAGTTGTATGCCATTGGACCAGCAGTCTGCATAGCCATTTTAATCTTTCAGGGAGTTTCAAAGAGACAGCAGCAGTTGACCATAAAAGCAAAGACACAAGGAGAGACAGAGCAGCTGCCTCTTAAAGATGTGGTTACCAAATAAACTACAATTTTAAACCTAACTTGTGCCACTTCATACTGCAGCTTATAACTATAGAACAGCCTAATTGTAATTTAAATGGGGAAAAGAAACAGATTTTGCTTACAAAATTCTGCATATGAAAATATTGCAAGAAAAGTCTCAGTTCTTTAGTTTTCTCCTTAATTGATCAAGATATTGTAGAAAACTTTGAGGTCAGTTTTGGTTTTGTTTTTTAATCCAGTTTTGTTAAAGGCATATCTCTATGCTAGCTTTTTGTTTTATAAGACCAAAACTCCATACTAACTTAAAGACTTTTTTTGGGAGTACACCTCTGTTTTTGCCTGGACTGGAAGAACAAATTTCTTTAACTTTTTTCCTAAGACTACAGAGGTTCAAAAAGGCATCAGAAGCTGATGTAATCCATTTTGATGTTCTCAAAAGCAGGATCCAGCTACATTTGTATCATTCATGATGTTTGGCCATTTTTTAAATTACTAGAAAGTCTGCAGTCTCCTACTTAGTTTCACTATGCTTATTGTGAGAGGATTTGATTGAGTATCTAACCTGATCTTCCTTGATGTAGGAGGAATTTCCTGGGCGTAGTGAATGTAGAAAAACTAATGCACTCCATCTCCATAATCATGCTTTAAAAGACTTGGTCAGTTTAGGCCTTTCTAGCAAAAAACCCAACAAAACCCACCCCAACCAAACCAACCAACCAAAGAAAAGCCACCAACAACCCACACCATACCAAACAGAGCAGCTGTATTTTTTAAACTAAGTAATGTTTTCTAGATTGGTCATCATTGCACTTTCTCGCCAGGTTTACATCCTTCTTCAACTGTGACATCCAGGAGGCACTACTTCAAGTTAGGCCTTGTGAATCAGTAAATCCAATTGATTTTATCATGTGCCTTACGGGTAATATTCTTCTTTTTTTATATTCCAGTTAGTCTTTTTCCTTCTTCCAATTCAGTAATATTTAGTACAGCTCTAACTCACTTTTGATAGTGTAGTATTTTATGTAGTGGCATATAATTTTTCCAACCAGGTATGCATATCCCCTGTAATTTTTGTTCCACGTTTTCATTGCCTTATGTAACTTACCTAATTGAAAAGTCTCTTCCTCTTTTTTTGATTTACTCCTCCTTTGGAAAGATCTAAGTTAAGATAGCATTGTAAAACAAGTAATTAAATATTTAAAGGTGACATACAAGTGCAAATAGCATTTGGGGAAAAGCACAGATTTGGAGATAGTGGAAATATAACGTTGCTTCTTAGAGCATCATTCCCGGAGTTGCAGTCCCTGGGAGACAAAACAGTCCTTCAAACAGCCTGTTGTAAAAATAGACACGCAGGTCTCAGGTGATGAGGAAGAGGTTGCTTGCAGTTTTGTTCCAAATACCTGAAGTAATTTAACTAAAAAGAGTATAGAAATTGTTGTAAATACCTTAAGTAATTTAACTAAAGTTTAGAAATGGTTGTACTCTGAATTTCTGGGGTTATGCAGCAAAAATTTTTTCAGATGCCTATATATTGGTTCTTAGTGCTGCAGTATCTTATCTTTTAATAATTAAAAACAAGTTATTTGTAATTACTAGAAATTTCTAGAAAGGAAACTCAGAGTTCTGCATTATCCAAGTTTTACAGCAATCAAGGTAAACTTGAGATAGGTATGTTTCTGGAATGAAAGAAATACTTGGATGAGCATGAAACATGAGGGTTTTCATCTCCTGAGTGTCCTATGTCTATATTTTTATTCATAATGTGTTAGCAACCAGTCATAAAACAGCTCATGGGAATGCTTATGAGGTTTTATGTTTATAAATCACTAAGAATAATAGTAATTAAAGGACCTGTACCTTACTATGAACTACCTTTCATTACAGCTCTTGAAAGCTGAAGTTGTGGCTGTTGCCCTCAGTGCTGTGGGGGCTAAGTCCCGGTGGGTATTCCTGGCAGCCTTAGGGAAGGAGGGAGTAAAGAGTGAGTAGTAAGTGCTGGAAGGAGGCAGGAGCAGAATGCGTGCGCTCCTGCGAGCAGGTGCGTACTGGATATTGGGGGGGGGGCGATACTAGAGCAGCGGTGAGATCATCCTGGTTTGAAGCAAACAAACAGGCGCAACAGCCCAGTCACCTGCGGAGGCTGCGGCTGCTGCTCCCCCGCTGCGCCGGGCCGGGGGGCGCGGGCGCGGTGACAGCCCCGCAGCAGCCCCCGCTCATTTGCGGCCTCCTCGGTGTCATTTGAAGTTGCTGCCGTTAGCCAATGGGGCGCCTCCCGCCCGCTGACATCACAGACCAGCCAGTTCCCTCCAGCTGCAGAGCGCTTCAGTTTCTGTCTTTTTTTAAACTAAAATGGAGGCCGGTCCCTTGCCTTAAGGCACACACCGCCGTGCCTGCCGGAGCCTAGATGTTGACATGTAACAGAGCCGGCAGCAGGATGGTGGTTGACGCAGCCAATTCCAACGGGCCGTTCCAGCCCGTGGCCCTTTTGCATATTAGAGGTGAGTTATTGTGCGTGCGGGAGCGCGGCGCGACCCTGCGACCCGCTCGGAAATGGCCATTGTGGGGCCGGGGCCGGGGCCGGTGGGGCCCGGCCGCGGCGGGGGGCAAACCCGCTCCTGTTCATTGCGTTCGGGGAAGGCTGAAGGATCCGTCGGGGCGTTTGCGTACACAGTTAAAAGCAGGTTTTGCTGCTTTCAGCCGTAACTCTCCCATCCCCCTTTCAAGCTGTGCTGATGTCAAAGGATGTGAAGTCACTACCCAGAAAGGTATTGAGTGGGGGGAGGGAAGAGCCAAGTTATCACTGTACAGTTTATATAGAATAAGGGCAAACGGTTGGTGCGCTTCAAAGCCTTTTTTGTGCGAATCGTTCAGATAGAGCTCCTTCCAAACCCGCTGCAGCGCGTAAAATAATTGCAAGTGTTGTTGGGGGAGGAAGGGGGGGGGAAAGAGACGTGACATTTATTGTGAAAATATCCTTTATGTATTCAGAAAGCATTTCCTAGCAGAGATGCGGTTCGGCTTTAACAAGCAAGCTCTTATGTGCCTGTCGCTTTGTGCAGTTCTGAATGTTAAATTTCTTCACAGAATGCATTCTTTCGGGTTGATAGAATTAGTGCATTGAAAATCCACGTTTTATATAATTCATTGGAAAAATACATGTTGGTATGACACGTTTGCATAATACTAAGCGTCTATCTCCTGTATTTTTGCAGTTTGTAAGATTTTGAATTGCTGTATGGGGGTTTTGTGTATATTTTTGGCTAGCTGTTAACCAACAAAAGCTTTTTCGAGGGTTTTTTTGCATCTATTTAAGGTGATTTTGGTTTAGAACTTCTTACAAGAGCAGAACATACATCAGATGGGATCAGCACACCTTGAACAATGGCATTTATATGCAAGAAACACAGCTGATACTGTTCTTAAGTACCTTTGCTTCTCAGTTTTCACTGGTATAGGCTACATGTTAGTAGTGAAAAGAGTATATTTTTTTATTAATATTCCATACACTGAAACAAATTTTGCTTTGGAAGTTAAAAAAAAAAAAACCCAACTGTTAAGAAGCTTGCTGCCTTAAGCAGTAGCACTGGTCTTCATCACGAAAGAAATCACGATTTCTCTTTACCTTTTAAAAGAGCCATATCCTTCTCTGTCTGAAGTGGGACTGGATGTATTCTAGAAGACTCTAATTTTGGTCTGGGGGGGGGGGGGGAATGCAGTAACATTCCCTTGAGTTAGAATAAGGGACTGTGCTTGTTGTCAAGGGAATATAAATGCATCTGCCTGACCTGTAGACAGGCCTTTGCTTTTCACTCCAGAGAAATTACCTTAATTCTCTGATAGGTGCAGCCTTTTGGAAGGGGAGAAGCACCATCTTTTCAAGGTGCACATTAGGAAAACAAACCAAGGTTGGAATCAGAATGATGAAATGTTGTAATGATGAGCCTTAATAATCCTTTGTCTCAATACAATAAAAAGGTTTTTGTGAATTTATTATCCCTGTTGTTGCTCCAATCAAATACATAATTGTGGAAACAACAGATTTTAAGAAATTGTTCTGATACTGACTTTCCTTCAGTTTCCTTGAATTTGACTTGAATTCTTGGTGCACTGGATAGTACAGTAGAGGTTAAGGAGTTTTGTGGTTTGTTTTGGTTTGGGGGTTGGGAGTATTTTGTTTGTGTGGGTTTTTCTGGTTTGTTTGTGGTGGTGGTTTTTTTTAATGGATGATGGGGGTGGACTTTCTTGTAAGCAGTTAAGGAATAACTGGGGAGATTGCTTTGCATTTTTCAGGTGGTAGGAAGTAAGATATGACCCTGGTGTTGTAGCCCAAGGGAGTTTCTTGACACTGGGAGATGAAAGGCATCTCTTCTATACATACATACATACATACACACAGAAGTTGCATTGGTTTTTTTGTGTGTACCTTATCTCACTAGCTGCTCTGATGCTACCAGTGCTGATCCTCCTCTAAAATAAAGCCTGTCAGAACAATACATCCAAAATTAATAACAGTAAAAATTAACTGTTAACTTTGAAGCCTAATGACACATTTTTACTGTTTGTCTCAAAATCCATGCTGTTTTTACAGTTGTCCTTTTACATCATTTGTTGCAGTATAGGATTAACTTTATAGAAGTACGCCTCTTTGCAGCTGTAAGAGCTAAAACTTCAATGTCAATGTCAAAAGCAGGGGGGTGGGGGCACAAGCCCCTCAGTTGTTTCTGGTAGATCTAGTTTGTTGTAATAAAGAAGATACTGCTTTATCACCAATTTCATATAATCTTTAATGTAAAATTTTGAGATGGTGTATTGTATTTTATTTTACCCTTATATTGTAGCTACCATATTTTACCTTAATCTTATTTTTAAAAAATATCTGTGAAGCCTTGTGGACTGCACTATCAGGATTGTGAAAATAAAAATTACAGTCTTCCTTTTAAAGTTCATTCTAAAGCACTTTCTGTACCTAGATCATATGGAGCATGTAATATTTGCAGAATAAAAAAGAGAACTTCTGATCTGGCATGGGACGGGAGCTTGCTCCCCTTCCTTTTGCCCCTCCGAGAACTGCAGACAGCTTTATTGTCTGGGCTACTTGCAGCTTTGCCAAAACAACATAGTTAGAAAAATAGATGCAGATGGTTTTTAAAAATGATGTTATGAGTCTTATGAATAGGAGATTAGGGTGTCAGAATTTTATTGACTGCTGTTGCTGACGCTGGTATCTGCACCATCACCTATAAGGAGGAGCAGTATTTATCAGTAGGATAAGGTGGTGTCAGGGCCACAAATACCCTGTTCTCCAGCAGTTCATTTGGCTGACAGTACTCAAGGTCATCATGGATATGGTCCACCCATGTAATCTTGAGTCAGACTGCTGTGGAAACAGCTGTGAGAAGTCTTATCAGGGTTTCCCTTTTGCTCAGGAGTTGTCTTTAAGCTCAGGCTCTAGCTTGGCCTTGACCATTGCCTCAGCTGGGTTGCAACTATGTGGTTGTGCAGCCGCGTATCTCGCTGATGTGGATCCTGATGTTTTGACTACCTGGCTTGGTGTGCCTCTTCACTGTAGAATTGTTCAGCAGCCACTGGACTGTTGACTGACCCTGATCACAGAGAGTACACCTGTTCTCCGTTCATTTGTTCAGGTACTGTGAGACTATGCCCTTTGTCACAACTGCTGGCAGTTGTTCAAGACCAATGTGTAGAAATCAGGTCTGCAGAAGATGACTTTGGACCCGTTGCTGGAAAATACCAAGCACCAAAAGATCATAATCCGCACTGAATGCAAGTGGCATGGAGCCATTGCTCTATGTTATTTGCTTATGCTGAAAGCACTGCCTCAGTCAGAGTGTTTGGCCTGCTGGGGTGATGAGCCCTTGGTCATTCCACCTGCAACAGGCTTTCCAGGCGATCTGAGTTATGCTGCCGCTGCATTTGACCTTTTTCTAGAATACGAAGATGGTACATAATGGTCAGTTGAACTGCTTGTCACTGGTTATGGTGAACTGAAAACTTACCTTGTATTGGAATGATCCAAAGCTTCCAAGAAAACTACAATTTCAGTTTGAGCAGCTGGTATGGTCATGGAGTAACTAATGTGGTTTATGATCCTTGATAGAGACTTGAGCTTGTAGCTGACTGTGGAATAAATGACGTGGCCAAAGCGACTGGTCGTGGGATATCTGCATGGAGAGCTCCTTTTAGGATCTGCATGCATAGACAGGTCACTAACTGTGAAGATGACATTAGGACAGCACAGACAAGAGGATTATTAGTTATTAAGAATTTAACATTTTTATAAAAAGGAGGAAGCAGAGCTGGATGGTGTTTTCAAGATACATCTTTCTCCTTATGGAGTCCTTCTGGCAGCAAACCCCCTAGGGTGATGGAAGTGCACTCAAGTCCCTGACAGGAGGATCCATGTAGATGAGGCCTGGGGGAAAGCACTGGGATCTTTTGATTTCGATCTCAGCACTTCAAGCAAAGAAAGCAGCTGTAAGAGCACCCTGGATTAGGACAAATAGTAAACATCGGTCACTAGACTTGGGTTACCAGTTCATATTTACTGTTTTGAGTTGTCTTGTTGAAAACTGTAGTACAGAGAGCCATTAGCGGCAGAAAATCAATGTAATTAACTCCGTAGGCAGATTATAAATGTTTATTCGGGGGGGGGGGGGGGGGGGGGCGGGGCGGGGAACGGGACAGGCAGACGTTTTTCATCAGGAATACAGTTCAATGCTATAAGAAATATCTCTTAATGCTGTCTTACCAGTACATACCAGTAGTCCAAATACTAGTGTTTTTATGAACTCAAGGCGCAGATATTTGAAAAAAATATAGGTAAAACTTTGCTCTGATCTACTGATGCAGAATTAGCAGAATATAGAAGTTACTTTATTGCTGACTGGCTGGGACTGGTAATGCCTGTTCATGCTTTTCAAAAATTATTTTCAAGATGTTTTGCAAGACATACTGAAAGTTGTGTGGGAAGGAGGGTGAGAACACCCTGATACTGCATTAACTCAAACTGATGCTTCCTGTGGGCCATAACCTCTTTGAAATGCCTCATTGTCCACCCTCCTCCTCTGCCTTCCAGAGCAGCAATTTTTTTTTGACAGATTGGACTTTGTCATTATTTAAGTTCCTTTATGTGAAATATGCTTTGACTTTTTTCAAAGATGCGAGTGATGTTAGCTTTGTCCATTCTTTCTATGTGTTCCTCGTATGTATTAATCTTAAGTGAGGGATTGTGGAAGGTAGTTCATATTCAGTCTTCACATAGGCCTTTTTCTACGGGGCTAAAAATACCACTGGTCATGTTTTTGTGATGTAATATCTGACAATAGATAGAAATTTGCATACTTGTTGAAGCATGCTGAAAGATCATTGTTCTGTTGGGTTGGGTACTAACGCAGCATCAAGCACCTGTCTGTGGTGTTTCCCCTGAGCTCAGGCCACGTTTGATCTGGAGCAGAAAGGTTGCCTGATCACCGTTGTACTGGGTCTGGCAGAGCCCCATAGCAACCCTGCTAGTGCTGTGCTTGGTAGCTAGAAAGGTGGTGACAACACACCAGTGTTCTGGCTACTGCTGAGCAGTGCTCACACAGCACCAAGGCTGTCTCTCCAACATTCCACCCCCACCGGTAGGCTGGGTGGGGGTGGGCCAGATCTTGGGAGGGGACATAGTCACGACAGCCGACCCACAGTCGCCCAAGGGATGTTCCACACCATATGACATGTGCTCAGCTATAAAAGCTAAGAGAGAGGAGGAGGAAGAGCGGGCATTTGTTATTTATGACGTTTGTTTTCCGGAGCAACTGCTACCATACTGAAGCCCTGCGTCCCAGGAAGTGGCCAAACATTGCATGCTGCTGGGAAGAGGAGAAAAACATCTTTTGATTTCCATTGCTTCCATGCACACGACTTTTGTTATTACTTTATTAAACTGCCTTTATCTTGACCCACAAGTGGGGTTTTTTTTCATCGTATTTTCTTCCCTTCCTGTTCTGCCGAGGCAGGGAGTGATAATAGAGCAGCTTGGTGGGTACCTGGTATCTAGCCAAGGTCAATCCACCACAACCATGAACTACTGTCAGGCTCTTAAAGCAGCCAAGTGATATCTAGCTATTGCAAGATGCTTTTCCACTTACTTTTATATTTTCATACTTTACTATGAAAGGTCAAGGCCCTTTTGACAATGTGTAAACATAAGAAACAACTTTTAAGTGAGCTGCATATTGTGTTTAAATCTGAAGTACGCAATTTATTTCTTAAAGGAGAAAAGTTCTTTTTTGTTTTAGAAAGAACCCAGCATGTGTTTCTTTTTTCTTGAAGCATAGTTGACCTGAAGATACTTTTGTCTAACCATACTTAAAATCAAGAAGGCTGTTGCTTTGGAGGAATTGTTTCGAAGCTACAATAAAAAACACCAACAAAATTATCCATTTTGTAATTAAATGGGAAGCAGAGGCCAAACCCTCACGCTTCAGAAGGAAGCAGAACAGTAGCCATTAATCTCATGATGTAGAAAAGGAGGCTGAAAGAGCTGAGTTTGTTTGGCCTGAGGAGGAGAAGGCTAAGGGGATAGCTTGTCCTCAACTAGTTGGTGGGAGGATATAGAGAACAGGCTTCTCAGAGGTCCACAGTGATTGTGTGAGAAAAAAACAATACAAGTTACAATACAGTAGATTGCAACTGTATACAAGGAGGAGAACATTTCACTATAGGAGTGGTTAAACACTGAACAAGATTCCAAAAGGGCCTGTGAAATCTCTGTGCTTGGAGAAACTTTAAGCTTGACTGGACAATGCCATGAGCAGCTGGGTTTGTTTAGCTCACCCTGCATTGAGTGGGGGGTTAGACTAGCAGAAATGGTCTCTTGTTGGTGAAATAGGAAAAAAAATAGTTTTCTGTGGTTCTGTAATTTTGTTGCATGTTGGACCAAAAAGTGACTGGCTTTACCGTCACTTAAAATATTACAATATCGATGTTAACATAGCCTTTTAAATTCAAACAGCAATACTCTTATTGTAAACTATCCCACCACTACCCCCCCCCCCCCCCCCCTTTTTTTTTTTTTCCTGCTTTGGTCATTAAGGCAGACTTCTTAATACATTTGGTGCTAGCATGCCTATTAGGAGTTACTTACTTGAGTTAACTCTCAGTTTATGGTGGTATGGTGTTTTAAATGATTTTTATGTGGTTTTGCGAACAGTTAAAGATGAACAACTGGAACTGCATGCAGGATTAAAAAACCGGCACACTAAAAGGGTGTTTCGTTCATTTCTTAATAATCTGTTAGGAGTCAGCAGTAGTATGAAAAGATTGTGGCATGTTTTTTTATAGAACATCTGCAACTCTAGAATAAGCTAGAACTTATGAATGTACAGTCAGGTATTTCACCCACATTTCTTGACGTTTACGAGCTTTTGTAAAAAATCTAATATGTTGAATTTATTTGCTCAGTATCATATTTTAACAAGCTTTAAACAGACAATGAATACAGCATTAACAAACCTTACTGTTCCTTTTCTGTGGTGTTTATAACATAAATTGTTCAATGGTATAATTTCTACCACAGACCCTTACAACATGTTTCTGGTAATCTTCCTGCATTATAAAGACATAATGTTAAAAGTCAAGAATCCAGAGGTAATTGCCGTTTTTCAACTTTCTAATACTTTCCAAGAACCTGATAAATATAAAGCATAATATCCCTTACACGTGCTCAGTTTGCCTTTTTGGGGGTATTAATGTTTTTTGTCGTCTGAAGCTGGCCTATACTGATTATGAAAGCATACTTAAAAATCTCAGAAAGTCACCTTTCATGTTACTGTGTTTTTGCTGTCAGTGTGTACTGCAGTAGGAAATTAGTCATCCTTCTGTTTTCTGTGTAATGATAATTTTCACCTTCACACACCTCTTGCATTTTACACGTAAGTGGGTATTTTGAAGGATTATGACCTTAACTGGTCTGAGCATGTATGTTTATTTAAATATTAATTTCCTTTAATATATTTACATTCAGTAAACATTTAAGGTATAGAGACTCTGTTGTGAGAAGTGAGTAAAATCTTCCTAGGAAGAAAGTTACATGGAATACACCTCTTAATCATTTTCTTCAGAGGTGCTTCCATGACAGAGATAAATTGTGCTAGTTCTTTTTCAGTGAATTTAAATTAAAAAAATTACAGTAACTTGTAAAATTACATGTTTGTTTTTACTTTTGTGGAAATATTCCAGTGCAAAAGACCTTCCAACGTTTTTTTTACCCCTGCTAATCCAATAAATGGGATTTCCCATGGCCAGCACATATCTGTCCTGCTTGTGGGTCGTAGTTGTTGTTGGCTTTGGATCAAATGGATAAACCTCAGCTAGAGATTTAAAGGAGATAAAAATGCTTGTTCTTCCCTTTTCTCCCATATGAGCCAATTATAATTTGATAATCTGAAGAGGTGAGAACCCGCTGCATGTTTGGGCTGATACCTGTGCCTTCCTACGAAGCTACTCAGACACTGTTGGTACTCAACCTGACTCCTGGAGCTCATAGATATCAATCTTGCCAAAAGTTTCCTGTATCCTCATAGCAAGTTCTCGGTCACTGATGCTCATGAATATCACTTAACCAGTTGTACACCGGATCATTAGCTTTGAAAATCACCCACTGTTCCTCCCAAGTATTGCCTCAAAAAGGAGAAACAGGACCATCTTCCTCAAGAACAAGTAGCAGTTCTATTCTTAATGAACCTAGGCCCCTCATATCTATAGGATTATGAAGTCTTTACTGAAGAGTTTCATCAATTAGTATTAGATAGTCCTCTGACAATTCAGATGATTGATACTGGTACAGGTGTGTTATTGTATTGGCTGTTGTATAGTTTTGCTAGATTTTTTGGAAGGGCATCCAGGCATAGCCACAGTACATAGCTACACACACAGACTGATGGTTTTTTACTGGTATATACTGAAGCAACTCAAGGGGAGTGTGTTCTAATACTTAGAGCAGATTTGAAGTAGGTTGCTTAGTTATCGCTCCTGCTGCGTTTAACATGGTAACACGTTCATTAACTCTTCACTTACTGTGCATCACTTTATGTTGGAGGATGTACTTTACCTTGTTGCTGCTTTTACTCTGTTCTGTCATTCCTCTTACTTCATTTTATTGAGTTGTTTTTACTTTTGTATAGATCCTTTGCCCATGTGAAAAGTGTATGTATAACTTCTGCTGGAAACAATTAGGGTGTTAAGTGTTCACACTGCACTTGAAATCTCTCAAGGGTATGACTGTAAAAATATCTCCGGAGGGGACTTTCTATTGAGCTGAAAATTCCATGAAATTATAGGAAGGTAGTCAGCTGGAATTTTTAAGTTACATTTACTGACTTTATGGTGTAATTTGCATGCTCTTTCAAGGAAGCAAAATTATATCGGTGTAAATCATCTGGTTTGTGATTAATCTCAAAATATTTTTTAGCAACAAAATTCAGCATATCTGTTTTGGAGGAAAAATTCTATTTCTTTTCAAAGCTTTTAATAATTAACTGAAACTTCTGTAGAGTCAGCTAATTCTCTCCATATGCTGTCAAATACTGTTAGCTACTGAAACTGCATTGTAAACCACACAGATCAAGTGAGCACCAGCAATATTTAATAGATACGGGAATATTTGCATCACATACAGAGATGTTCCTCTGATGGAGGTGGTTTTATGTTCTAATCTTTTTGCCGGAGGTGAACACCCTATACCAGTGAAAGTACAGTCTTGTCAGCGTAGCAGAGCTGGTGCTTGGCTTCTGCCCGAATTCTTGTCTCTCATGACTAAAGTGAGTTAAATGATGCTCTGAGTGCATGATATTTTAAAGCCACATCCGCACCTCTTTTAACCAATTCCGCTTAATACACCTACAAATCATGCAGTACCATTTCTACTATAACTTGCCATGTAAGTTTTCTTTTTCAAAATGCAGTTAAAATTAGGGGTGGGTTCTGACTCTGGATTATTAGCCATCGTGGAAGTTTTATGTCAACTTCTATAATTGTTCTTACTACTGGTAATGATCTGTATTTTGTGAAGTAAATATTTTCTTGAAGTTACACAAAGAAAAAGTGATACATGAAATGTAAAGAAGTAAAAAATTATTCATTTGGGACTTTTCTAGTTGTAGCAGTCTACTAATTTGAAAACACTTTTTGAGGAGTTTTATGGAAGGTTTCTAATTTGCATTTTTGGATCAAAGCTACCAGCTGTGTGACTTCACACAGCCTCTGGAACCAAATTCTCATATTGCTTTTGTATTCAAAGTGAAAGCATAATAATGTCAGTGATGTTTCAAAGGTGTCCTATGTTTACTCAAGCCATGTTGGAGAGGGAACTTGAACAAAATTGATCAAAGCCTGAAATCCCATTGTTTACAGAAAAAGTATATAGTCTGTTCTTTGGGTGTAGTAAATTTTCCTTCAAAAATATTTTCCAAACTATTTACTAGTCTTAACATTAGAATCTTTCTTCTTACCTATTCCCAGAATATTTTTATATCTTTTCTCATTACATCTAACCTTCTATATAAAGTATCTTAAAAGCCAAATATTTATGCACAGGGGTTTTTTGAGGACTGTTTGTTAAAGCTATATCCATGCTGTAAAAACTGTGTTGTTCTTGTCCCTGTAGGAAATTAAGATCTTACTGACCTTTGAATCAGAACAAACACATCCTCCATAAAGTGAAATTTTGAGCATGTACTTCACTGTAACTTTTCTCACTCCCTCTTACTTGGAAATCCAATATTCATTAATGTAGCTTAAGGGATAAAGAATAATAAAGCTTATTTTTAAATGGAGGAAATTAAAATAAATTGCTTTCATTACACCTCTTCTGTGTAAAAATAAAATTGTAAATAAAATAATATTTTGGGAAATATGCTGGCAGTGAGATGTCTAAACCTGTCCAGGGGTTCTGGACACATGAAGTAGTGGGTCAGTCTGGGATTCATAGCTAATAGTGCCAAGCAACTTGTTTGTGCCCTGTAAATTTACAGATTTGTTGGAAGTTCCAGTCTAATTCTACATAACTAAATTCTCCAGTCTTTCTGCAGTGTGAAAGGGCTGGAAATTTGGTGCAAATTCTCAGCAGAATGTCAGCTTTTCTGGCAGATAAGAAATAGGCTCTGTTAGACACCCTTGTTAATGGGTACAGTTCTTAATAGAATTCATTTGTGAGACTGAAGATTAGTTTGACCAGAGACTGAAGACATCTGTTTTGAGGAAATGTACATGTTTTCAGACAAATATGATATGAGGAAAACAATGTGGGATTGTACAGGAGTGATTTTTGAGTTAAATGGGAAGTGATTAAGCATTTCATTCCTGTTTTATCTTTGATCTTTGTGAAATATGATTATGTTGAAAGCACAGATTTTGGTACATTTTGAAACAGGCATAGTTGGCTTTCTAATATATTTGAGTCAAAGCTTTCCTTGCTGAAAGGTAATTTTTATTCCGTATCAGGGAATTGCTGTTCATTGCTGTTAGCATTTTAAGTAATTGTTGTCAGCATTTGACATGGCCAGCATTGGCTGCTAAGGGAAGTTACTGAGCTAGCTCTAAAATGTTTCTTCTTTCTGAAACATTGTTGCTGTTGTGCTTGACCATTTCTTTTATCTGTGTGTCATCACACCAGGCGTGTAAATTTCACAGGCATACAGGGGACTAGTTAAATACTGCTTATGCTAAAAAATGAGGATGACTATGCACTGCATTGGAAAGTAGGGTTTTTCAGGGAATACAAAAAATACTCCAACTCCAACCCCACCCCCAGAAAACAAGCAAGCAAAGAAAAAAACCCAAACCACAGGGGATGGGACTTACTGTCTGTTTAAAATTTATTAAGAAATTGGTCTCAAAAAAACACAAAAAAGTCATGTTGGTATTTGGTGATACTTTTGCATATCTTATAATGGAAGTTTTAATGCTGTGTGGGGATTTGGGATGACTTTAATTGTTGATCAGTTTTTCAGGACCTTAGTTTGCATCTCAGCTCAGTTAACCTATGCTGTTAAAGCTGTTCCTTTTGAACAGACTTTTCAGAAGACTTACCCTATTCCCCATCTTATTTCTAATTTTGAAGAGTGGAGAATATAGTAAGCTGATTCAGTGTTGTCACCAAGGAAAAGTTATGGAAGTTTTTGTTAATTTAAAAATACATGTTAGCTTCAGGCAAGCTGGAAAGTGCATGCAGTTGTGCTTCTTACTTAACCAGAGTTCTTGCATGAGGGCTGGGCTTTTGGTTTCGGTTGCATTAGGGTGTGAAATGTGTAAGTTTGACTGTAGAAAACCATGGGGGAGCTTTTCTTCATGCGTTCTAATCTATTGTGTCATCTCGTTCTAAGCCAACACGTGACCCCGCATTCTTCAATGAATTCTTGTGATATCTGTTAATAATTATACAAAATGTCATAATTAAATTCACCTATTCTGTCATTCAGAAGCATCCGCTAGAAAGCAAGCAGTAAGCCCCAGGGTTTAGCGTACGTACAGGGAGTGAGGAGATGAGGAAGCAGGCTGATACGCTCTGGGGAAGTAACCAAGTTATTCTGGCAGTTGATTGTTCCTTGAGTTATATTTATTGTAGGTGTGTGACAGGTAACATTGATTGGCAAATTACATAGATTCCTGAGCAGTGTCTGAGTCAAATTACAGGCTGGTGCGTGGAGTTTGGGTATATTTCAGGAAATGGCACTTCTGCTTACAGCAGATGGTTAGGCTGGGTTAGCTGATACTTCGACCAAGCGTCCAGAGTGGCAGTTTATTCAGTGGGCCATGAGTTTCATCAGTTTACTTAATAGAAATCTTCTGCATTACACCATGCACTTGAATTATGTTCTGTAATGTAACTGAAGTCTGGTCTTACCACAGTAGTGCTTAATTTTTTTAGAGGCTGTTATATATATTTAAAAACAATTTTAAAGTTTTCAAGTGCAATTGAAGATGTTGTATAATAAGTTTGGGGTTATGCCATGAGAATGGTTTCAAGTACACTATAACAGCTAGAAAACTGAGGATTTTTCTCATAGGTTTCTAGTAAGTGCTTCATGTTTTAAAATGAGTTTTTCTGTCATATTAACTGTTAGTATGCCAGAAAGCACTACTGAGAGTAGTTTGTTTGGTTTCTCTCTTCCCTTGTTAAGACAGTTTTTTCTTCCATTGTCTATTTGATTATCCTCCCTGTCATTTTTCTCCCTAATTTTCAGGTGGGATTTTTATTTCATTAGCTTAAGCCCATTTCAGCTTGTTTCACTTGTCATTTCCTGTATGAGCATTTCTGTTTTCCTCTTTATGGTACATTGCCTTTAAAGTATTTATACAGTTATCACTTACTCTTCACTTTCTATTTTTAAACATTTTAATATAGTCTAAACCCCCTTACTTAAATATTATTACAAATATGTTCTCAAGGTTTTTTAAAATTCCATATGGCTTCTAAGAAAATAGTTGACTTCTAGTAAAACTCTTCATAAAGCAGGAGCTTAGGTGCCAGTGTGGTGTCAGTCCACTTGTGAAAAATCATTAGATAATTAAATGCACAGATTTTTCACTGTTGATCTACTTTCACCATCATCAGATTTAAGATCTCTACCTGGAAAAGATATTATTGGAAGTAATTTTGGTGCTTCAGGTTGTTCGGTGTGTAAAAATTATGTCAAATAGTATAAAATGACGGTAGTCTTTTTTTCCTACTTCATTACCAGTCAGTCCTTAAAATCTCCCATCTTAAATCTTTGACAGTTTAATGTCATTACTTAGTTTCTCTATCCTCAAAACCACCGTGTAATCTCGTAGTTAGGAGATAGCTGCCACTGGCAATAGCCTTCAGCACTGGGTTCCCCAAGGACTGCAGCTTTCAGAGGGGATTAGTGTGGTGAAGCACCTGTTTTGACCTTCACTTCAGGGCTGACAAAACATGTGCTTCTCATTTTTCAGGCTCTCAAGCTGTGTTTTTGGGGGATGGTGTCTATTTTGCCCGCACCGCCCCCCCCCCCCCCCCCCCCCCCAGTTTAATTTGTCTGATAATGGCTTGTTTGATTCTAACAGCCCTTATTTTAACATTAAATGGAAGAATTACTGCTTTAAGTCTCATAATCCAATGAAAAGCTGCTCATATGAAAATTTAGGCAAGAGATTTCTTTATGTAGAAACTGAAAATGTTTAATATTGTGTACCTTTCTACTTAATTTCTACCTGCCTCTCCCCTCTCCCCCTTCTGTATCATGATTAAGATTGATTTCATATATAAGCTGTCATAAGTGAAATAACTTGTTTATCTTGTTTAGGGCTTTATCCAGACTGCAGATCAGCGTAGAAGCAATATCAGTGCTATTGCTTTATTGAAAATGCAAAGGTTGAATGTTCACTAGTAACCAGGGTTTGTTTGCTGGAAATAAGACTTCTTTAAATAAGACCACTGTAGTAATTGAATGTCTAAAAATTTGAACTACTTGAAAATGAAAAAAATACAGCTTGCTTTTGAATTTTAGGTAGAAAATGTGCCATGTGTGATTTTAGCATCGTTATTTTCTACCAATGTATGGGAAAGTAGTTCTCATATTTTGGGTGCCTGTTTTTTTAGGTGCATTACTGAATGTGAAACAGCAGGAGTTTGGAAAAGTGCAGTTTTCTCCAAATGCAGGGAAATGAAAAGCAGCTTTTATTTCCAATAACAACTTTGTTATCTGAAGAACAGCCAAAAGGTATTCCTGGCAGCAGCTCAGTTCCTTGAAAGCAGAGGAGTGGATATAGCCTGTAATGACAGCTGATTCTCATTTTCCCCTCTCCTGAATACCTGGACTGCTACTGAGCATCATGGTGCTGCACAAAGGCAGCTGATGCAGACAGGGTCACACTTTCATTCTGCTGTACAAGTACTGTTTGAGATGGGGAGCTTCCCCTACACGTACAGCCACCATGCTTAGCTCAGCTTCTCACTGGCCTTGAACAAGACAACTTGACTATGATAATAGCTGATAGGAATAGCGAGTGTGTTCTGAAGTTCAGAGGAGCTATAAAATATTTTTAACAAATCAAGAGTTGATTGGGAATAGTGAGCTTTGTTGTTGTAGCTCAGACTGAAAGTCTGTCTAATCATTACTGTCCTGTTTCTGACAGGACAGGAAATGTGTTAAGTATTTTTTTTTAAAAAAAAAAAAGGCTATTGAGAACTTCTCTGTAGGAGTGTTTACAGGTATAATACATGGTAATTAGAGAAGGATCTTATAACCTAGAGCTCATTCTTTTATTTTTATGTTGCTTACATGTGCATCCCTTTATCTTCAATAGTGAGATAAAGAGCAGAAGTTTGTTCTTGTTCTGTGCCACTTAAAATGTTTATATATCATGCTCTCTTGAGTCTAATACAAGCACTCTGTTTTTCCATGAGTGTTCCTGTGGCTTTGGTCGCTGTGGTCATTTTTCTTGTTTTAAGTGCTTCTGTTGGCAAAGAAATGCTTCTACAGGATAAATGATGTTCCAAATAAAACAATATAAACAGCAGCATGTTTTATGTACTTGCTAGTCCACGGTATGCATACAACAACATCATGCCTGCTTTGAGGTATCTGCAGCCAAACTCCCACTCCCAGGGTTTCTAGTTACAGTATAAAATATTGCATGTTGTATGTAGTTATAGTACTTCCTTCTATTCCTCAGGCTTATTTTTAACTGCTGCTAGAAATAATAGCTTTAATTAAACTTTTCCATGTGTGAATTGGAAGGTGGTTTTTTTCCCTGTGACACTGCCCTATTTCCAATATCATGTATTAGGATAGAATACTGTTAACTGGGGGAGTGGCATATCTAATGTTAATTATTATCATCATGATTTCAATAAAATCAGTGAAAATTCTGTTTCTCAAGTAATAGAAATGCAATAAAAATTAAGTTCTGTAACCCAGAAAAATATTCCTTGCTTTGGATTAGGATAGTAATGTAACAATTTCAAAATAAGGTAAATATTTTAAAGGGAATTTTATCAAATGCTAGATGGGATTTTGTAATATTCTTTCTAGTTTTCTGTGATTGTTTTATGTCCTCCTCTTTTTAGGGACTTGATCACTAGTTCTGGAAAAAGTGCTAATTCTGGTAAATGCATGTTTCAACAGATTATGTCCTTTTTCCCCATGCCTTGCAATCCCTCTACCTTCATGTCTGACAATTTCCATTTCTCTCACTCAAGATCTTGAACTCTGCTCATTCTTTGAAAAACTGCTGCCATGGTACTGTCACCTGAAATGTCTAAGAAAGCATTGCAAGATACTGAACTCCCATTGTTCAAGTACAAGTATATAGTGCAAATTACAAAGCTTCACTAAAGCTCTAATGCTGCTTGCTTCTCTGATGGACACCAAATTTGAAATACACCAATACTTGCTTTTGCCAGCAGCAGAATGGAATGTGTTAACAATATGCTTGATGGTATGTTCTGGGTAGCACCCTAGTTAACAGTTCAATGTTGGTTTTCCTTTCTATTTATCATTAAAAACCCTAGCTCTTCAGTAGGTCTGCAGACACATTTTATAAGCTGTATCATCTGCTTGCAAGCAGAAATTGCTGTACACGCTTGGACATCTGCTCTTACACCCGTGTCCTACAGAAGCAGTTACTTTTAGCACGTGGGTTTTAGTTAGTCTTTTTTTCTATGACATTTGTTTTGCACATGCTTTTCCTTTGTGGGGTGGTCTGTGTATTCTTTGACTTAAGCCTCCGTGTGTCTTTCTGTATGGAAAAATCTAGCTGCCCGTTTAAAAGGAGAGGAACTTTTTACTGAGGTGTGTGTACATAGTCTCATTGGTAGCTATGGGTATCTGGTAGTTTTAAAGAAAAAAGCTGTTTTTCTTGTGAAATGGGAAGCTATCAGGTGAGCAAAACTGGAACCCCTGAGCCTTTACATATGAGCAAGAAAGTGCTCACAGAACTGAGATGAATTTTATCTTCTGTATGTATTTTCTGCAAATTATCAACCATATTTCTTGTTTTCTGTTTTCAAAATGATGTGATGTAATGAGTTCTACTGACCACAAATCGCGTTTTGTGGTAGAAATTATATCAACTTCTTCCTGTCAGAACAGGACCTAAAAACTTTACACTTCAAGCTCTGTTTCAGTTCCAGTCTACTAGAAAACAGCTGTTTTGTGTGACATCTTTGGGTCACCTACTTACCCTGCCTTGCCTTTTGTCCTCCATTCAGCAACTATTGAATTACATTGTTGTCATAGAAAAATGAGCTTCTGTAGAAAAGATGGGGGATGGATCAATCATCAATGCCCAGTGGTGACCAATTACACTACAAAACTAAAAATCTAACTTTTAGATTTGAAGGAACATAAAAAATGTTATCTGGAGAACAGCAAGTTCTCTACAGTCCTACAAGGCAAAAATATACATGTATCATACCGTATTGAGTGTATGTTTAGGCACTTAAAAACTGAACTTCAGTGTTCTCTAGTTTATTTTTACTTTTTCTACTTCTCATCATCTTAAACCAGGCAAGATTTGTTTTAATATGAAGACGGGAAAAATCTTGATTTGTTAGAATATAGCTATGTTTTAATTCGTTAGCTATGCTGTACCTTAACAAAAATACGGTGGTTGCTCAGCATGCTGTAGTCTGTTTGTAGCTCCTGGGTGCAGAATGAAGCCACATCCTGGCTGAGAAGCAAGCAAGGATGGAGGGAGGGCAGTTGCCACTGCAGACTGTTCATTTGCAGTGAGTCATTTACCTTTAACTTGCAGTAAGAACAGCTGAGGACAAACCTGAAGCTTCCAAGGAGCTCGTTTTCATACAAAGTTGAAAAAACTTTAGCTTTTACAACTAACCATCTGTGTTCTGCTGAGGCAGCTGGTAGCTGAGTACCTGGTCTTTCCCCTGGTGTTTCAAACTGAGATATGGACTGAAAGTGCTGCCTTTGACAGTGTGAGATACTCATATAGTTAATTTAGGAGTAAAAGCACAGATGGTATAAATTATACAGTGGAAAGAAACATACCCCATACTCATCAGCAAGCTTATGTGGTAAGGCCACAGTCAAAGATGATGATGAAGATTTTAAAATTAATAGCTACTTCTGTATCGGTACTGTTAAAATAGAAGGGGTAAAGCTTGCATCTCTGTAGGCCGTTCACTTAAGTTGATCTAACAGTTATACTGGGATTGGAAGGAAAAAAACTGAACAAGACGAAAAGCTAATCCCTCAGGCCCAGAGGCTTACCTTGTTCTCATGGTACCTCATTTCTTTTGATACTTTTTCTAGTGTATTTTTCTATCTTACAAAAAGGACAGTAGGATAAATAATGCAGAATTAGGCATAAAACAATGTTTGTGTAAATCTGTGTCAGAAATAGCTGGACATTCAATCCAAATGTAAGACTGAAATTCTCTGTGATTCTGAAAAACTGCGCTCCTGTTCCAGTAGAAGACCAGAAATAGTACTCGTTTGAAGTATGGCTACTGGTAGGGATAAGTGTTTGGACTGAATAAAGAATCTTAAAAAGTAGCACTATTATAATCTTAGGAACAGATTCTGTGAAAATGATGTAAATAGTGGCTAGCAAATAGAGGTGTGTGGTGGGGTGGTGCATGGGTTTTGTGTTTTGATATGATCGGAGAGGTTGCTTGGTTTGGTTTAAAAAAAAATAAATAAATTGCTCGATGACAGCTCTGACTGTCAGTTTGTGAATAATTGTAAGGAGTAGCTTCTGAATAACCGTGGCCTTCCCATGGTCACTGGGGAATGGAGCACCAGAGCTGCTCAATGATGGAAACTTTTACCTAACGGCACTCTCTTCAGATATGCCAGTTAACTTCAGCAATTTGGAAGTAAGGGATTATCGCTTCATTGAAGCGGAAGGTGATGCAGTTGCCATGCAGTTAACTAAAAGAACGTAACCAGACGGTCCTTGGCATGTGGCTGAAGATCAGTGTGACTTCTTGGGGCATCTTGGAGTTACTCTGCAGGTGTGCATGTGTTCCCGGCACAAAAGTTACAGTCTACTCAAGTCAGCTTCTTAGCCACCTTCTATTTTCTGTCATACTGAAATCATCCTTTCAAACCTTAAAAGTAGGGATGATCTTGATTTGATGGCAAGTACTCCAGACAAGTATCACAAGAGGTACTTTTTTTTTTTGAGGTCCGAACACTTGAAAGCTGTTGATGAACACTCCTAAAGGGGAGAAAAAAGCCAAACAGAGAAAACACGAAGTTCCTTAGAAATAGTGAGGTTCTCAGTCTGTATAAAGAGCATCTCTGCTAGAATAACAAGGATGACTGAGGTACTTAAAATAGTTAAGCCACTTGAGAATAAATGGTGAGGGAGGTGGCTTGCCTTGTTGAGGGTGTTTCTTGACCCTCTTAGTTGTCAGTCTTTAACTTCCGAGATTAGTAGTGATTACAGGTTTAATGCTTCCTCTCCTTTCAGGTTAATGTACTGCAAATCGCTGTAATTGTTTGTCCATTACCTTTACGATTATAGTTTCTATTTAGGCTTTGGATTTTGTGGAGTATACCTTCATAGCACGGTATCCCTAAGTGAAATTGTGTTGTTACACTTGAGGTTGAACCACTTTTGTTTTTACAGTTAATTGGGAAAAGTTATCACTCCAACCACTACGTACATCTGAGACTTTTTACATTCAGGTGATAGATTTGGCTGGCTTTCAGTATACAAACTACTGGGTTAAATATTATTTTTCCGGAAGAAATTATTCATTGCTATAGTTTTTAATCCAAATAGACAAAAGTATGCAGTTCAGATAAAAAATCTGTGCAGCTTAAAGTACCTTCAATTTATTTACCACACTGAGCGAGTTATTTTGGTTTCTTTGCCAGAAGGTTGTTGCTCTGTTTAGGGACACATGTCTGAGCACCTTCTTTCTAGTTTTCAAAGTCTTCACTATCCTAGGTGTCTTGGTGACACTGAAGTCTGTAACTAGTTATGGTTTTTTTCATGTATGCTACATTGTTATTCTGTATGTTCTTCAGAGCTATTATTTTACAGGATTTTTTTCTGGGATTAACCTTTAAAGCAATTCAATGTACGTAACTTAAAACTGCTGCTATTTTCTTTATTTTTTAACCAAATATGTCCTCTAGGTTTATTATAACAAAAGTACTTTTGAAAACAACTTATCTTGGGGAGGGAGGAGCTACTGCAGCTTTTGTTATCTCAAGGAGAAGTTTGTCAAGCACTTAAAGGAGAAAAACTTACTGTATTTAACTAATCAACTGGATTGCAGATATTTGTTAGTGATTCAGTTTTGAGATTGTACATGCATATGTTAGGCTGTGTATGCTTGTATTCAGTAGTACCACCTGAAATACTTTGATGGTGGCACTTGCTGCTTGTGTTTAAGAAAATGTTAGCATTTTATGATACTCTGAGGAAAAAGAGAAGTCATCAACTGGAATAAGTGGGAGTAAACTGCGGAACTATTTACAAATGCAGTCTAGCCTTATTCTTTTTTAACATGCTATTAATATCCTAGCAGTTCATACCTATTGTAAAAAAAGTCATTATGCAGAAATATAAAATGTGTTATGGTGTTAATTAATGTAAATTAACATAGACTTTCTGTGGTGTGTCCACATTTCTTGTCTTAAGCTTAGTGCTGTAATCCATGGCTATTTTAATTGGATGCGCATTTTTGCTGCCAAAATATGGTACTGCTTTCTTTACCTCTGGGCAGTTACTTTCGTATTTCCTAAGTATAGAAAGTTAAAGTCCTGATCCTGCAAGTTCTTGCTGTGTTGTATAATAATCTGTAATTTCACATACATTAGTCATCTTAACTGCTCATGGGGTTACTAAAGCAAAAAACAAAGCACATGTGGAATTTTGTGACATTGACGCTAAAGCTTTGTAGAATTTAAAAGGTGTAACTGTTGAAATGTTAGCCATAGGAGGTATTTTAATTTGTCAACATATGACTGTTTATAAACAGCAGTCTAGTGTTAGTCTTTCTTAACTGTAATGTGAAGTTAAACTTCTGCCTCTATATTTGGACTTGGTGATTTAGGCTTACTTTAGTTTCAAATTATAATTGGGTTTATGTTGATGTGAGTATATTTATAATTTTTTGAAGGTTCATTATTTTGAAAAATACTGATGGCAAAAGTAATGCTGGCTTACTGATTCTGTGTATGAAGTTTCAACTGTGCAGTGTTAATTTTGCTTTACATAAAAGTGCTAAATAATTACAGAGGATCAGTAGGGAGGATTAAGGTGTAAAGCGCAGGAAAACTGGGAGGTAAAAACTTTTTTGTTTATAACCCTAGGTGTCCTTGTCAAACAATAAAAATACCACTGCACGGAGACCATGTGAGGCGAGGCAGCCTTTGTCTCAAAACGTTAAGTGCCTATATAACAATGATACAGGCCGTGAATTACAGAGTGTTACCGAAAGAGTACAAATATTATTCTCTCTCTCTCTCTCTCTCTCTCTCTTTTTCACAATTCTTAGTGAAGATGAGGGAGTCTGGTCTCAGGATATCTGAAGTCTGTGAAATATTTTTGGTAGATACCACTGAGGAGAGAAATCAAAATAGTTTCTTAACAGCTACATTTGAGTGATGATTAAACAATGAGTAAATATCAAACCAAGTATTTGCTTCATTTGTATTAATTTTTTTTTTCTTACCTATCTTGGTGAATAAGCATGATCTTTTCTAGAAGCCCAGTGCTGTTTAATTTTGAAGTGCTGGCCACAGCTAACCGAACAGGCTTCTGCAAGTGCTTAAATAAATTGATAATGCAAGTCTAATTCTTGTACGCATGAAACAAGCATTCAGAATAGTGTTACAAATTGACTAAATAGGTGAAGATATTAAGTGCATAGTCTTCAGTTTCTTTAAATATTTCTTGTGTCGATGAAGTCTGAAAAAAAATCTTGTGTACTTTTTCTGTGCCTAGATGTGCTTACTGCAACCTGTTGTGTTGTAGGAGGCGCTTGATATAAGAATGGGAGGACTTTGTGAGGTGGCAGCTCAAAGATTTAAAAAGTCACTGTGGCTTAAATCTAATACTGAAACTGAACATCCACCCATTTATCTCTAATATTAAAAACGGAGTATTTCTGCAAATGTGGTATAATATTATTTACATAAACTGAGCTGTTTGGGGAATTCCTTGAGACATTTTTTCAAGTATCTATTTCAGGCAACAGCAGGTATGCATCACTGTTGTAATGGTGTTAAATCATCCTGTTATGTGCAGTGTATTTAACAGGGGTTCATACTCTGGACCATTTTATTCCGGAAAGTTTGAAGATACAGAAAGTTTGCTTGTAGTCTGAAACACTGCTGTGCCTGTGTCCCTGGAAGTAAAAATGTGGAGAAGAGTAAAGTCCGCTACAATGTAACTTATAACCAATTATTTTCACTTTTCAGATGTTCCTCCTGCTGATCAAGAAAAACTTTTTATCCAGAAGTTACGACAATGTTGTGTACTTTTTGACTTTGTTTCTGATCCACTAAGTGACCTAAAGTGGAAGGAAGTAAAACGCGCAGCTTTAAGTGAAATGGTAGAATATATCACACACAATCGCAATGTGATTACAGAGCCTATTTACCCTGAAGTAGTACATATGGTAAGTGACCTAAAAATGAGAACTATTTGGATGTATTTTTTTTAATTCCCAGTTGCTTCTTCAGCTGTATCAGTTTATCTTCAGAAATCTTACTGAAATCTTCAATAAAAGATCAACTACGTTTGCACATCTGCAAAATGGTAATATAACAGTGCTTTTAAATCCCATTGCCAGTGTTGTTTCCTTTGTAAGAAAGAAACTACGCACATATATGAAGCAGAAGTAAATTGTGGTTTAAGTTGATGAAAATGAAATCTTGTATTAAAAAAAAAGGGCTGCTTTTTTCCCCCACAAATATTTTTTGGGATAGGTGTTTATAAAAGTAGGGAGGAAAGTTAGATGCATCTGGCTGTTAAGGAAACTATGTAGATGGCAAAACGGAACATTTGAAAAAAATGTAGATTAGAATTAAGGATCATCTGTGCAAGCTTGACACTTAATCTTGTATAATCCTGTTCAGTACCAGCAATTTATTATATTCTGTATTCAGAGATGAAAATGAGACTCAGACTATCTGGTACGCAGGATGGCAGGTGATGGTTCTGCTGGAACAAGTTATACGAACTGTTCAGAACTGCATTTCCTCCCCTTCTCGCTATCCGGATCCTAGCTGGCTAGACCTACTTTATTTTTCTGTCATGCTTAAGTCCACTCCAGAGGAGGAGGCCATGAAAGTACAGGAGAGTCTTTCAGCTCTTGTGGTAACTAGACACCAGTCAGTTGCCTGGAAGGTAGCATTTGGGTTGGGGTCTGTAGCTGTTGTCTGCGACACACTGAGAACAGAAAGCACCTTTTGAAATTCTCCGACTACTAATCTGTCCTGGTTTCGGCTGGGATAGAGATAACTTTCTTCTTAGTAGCTGGTACAAGGCTGTGTTTTGTATTTAGTTTGAGAATAATGTTGATAACACACTGATGTTCCAGTTGGTTTAGCTTTAAATCAGGACTTCTCAAGTTTCCCATGCCATGCTGGTGATCAGGTACACAAGAAACTGGGGAGGAGCACAGCCAGGACAGCTGACCCAAACTAGCCAAAGGGATGTTCCATACCATCGGATGTCATGCTTGGTATCTAAACTGGGGGAGCTGGCCGGGGCCTGCCGATCGCTGCTCGGGGACTGGCTGGGGGTCGGTCAGCAGGGGGTGAGCAGTTGTGTTGTGCATCACTTGTTGGTTTTTTTTTTCCTTTGGGTTTTATTCCTATCTCCCTTTCTCTCCTTTTTATTATTATTATTATTATTGTTATTTTTTATTTTATTTCAGTTATTAAATTGTTTTTATCTCATCCCTTGAGTTCTACCTTTTTCCCCAATTCTCCTCCCCATCCCGCTGCAGGTGACAGGGAGGGGAGGGAGTGAGCGGCTGTGTGGTGCTTGGTTGCCATCTGGGGTTAAACTGCGACATAAGTTTATAATAAACTCTTGACCATGTGTGACACAATGGTTTTTCCTGAGATTTTTTAGCTTGGGGTGAATTTTCAGGAGGATGACAAAACAGTGCATCTCTAACATAAACATGACTTTAGTCAGATTTTTGAGGTCCGAAATCAGAGACTTTGAAGCTTCTTCAAAGATTTTAAGGATTTACGGTATGAAAGATGTTGCTTATTCTGATGACTGCTTGTTACCTAAATCAGCCATAAGTGTTTACTGATACAGAAGTTACTTTCATGAGAACTTCTGAGCATATGAGGATTACATATAACTCTAGAAGTCAAAGATGTACACGAAGCATTGAGGGTGGTTAATGAGGAGATGTGGGATCATGGCTTTTCCCATGTCTTGAGAGTTTATTTATGTCTGTGTTTTGCTAATTGATTACTTTGTTTTGGGATACTTGACAGTGATGAAAGGGAGCTTATAAAAGAGAATAAGCTTGCTGAGATGTTATTTAGGCAAAATGGAGTTCATGGTGATTTCTTGAACATCTATGTCAGACATTATTGTTTGCTCCATGTAAGAAGGCTTAATTGCCCATAATTTCATAATTTTTGCCTTATGTGCCTGTGTTATCTTCCTTCATCAAACAGTTATGGCCAGAATACATTTGGCTGAAGTGAATATATATTTTCTTTGCTTTCAGATGCAACTGGTGGTGATAAAGTCTGCACTTCAGTCAGTTTAATAAATCTTGGTGCAGAATTTGGCTGCTATATTAATGGCCAGTGTTGCCGGGAGCACAGAGCATCTGTTTGATAATTCTTTCAGTGAGTTTGAAGTGCTTTTTATGTGCAAGTTTCGAAAGAGCACACAGTTTCCTTGCACGGGACTTGCACAGCACTGCAATAGACAGTGTCAGTAAAAGCACCTGGACTAGTATTTTGAGGTTAAATTCAGTTAGCACCTTTTTTAGGCTGCTTTTATAGAACAATTTTCTTTTGGTCTTCACTTCTGAAACTACTGTATTTCTCCTGCAGTAGTATTTTCAGCTTCTTTCATGCAGGCATGTATGTGTAGTTTGAGGTGTATTTCTGCTAAGTTCTAGCAGTAGATTTGAGTTGATTGTGTGGATTTTAAGGAAGATAAATCTAATGCCTTGGTAGTTTAAGTTTTTTCCAAGAGACGTTCACATGTTGTGTGCTGCTACTACCACTGAATTATATTAATAAGGAATAGTGATTTCAGTAAAACTATGAGAGTGATCAAGAAATATTCAGATTTGAGAGTGGTTCTTGGACTGGAAAGTTTCTGGAGTTGGTAGTTGGCATAGGAATTAGGACTTTATGGTGCCATTCTGTTCATCTTAATTTGAAGGTTATTTATTTATGAGTATATATGTATATACATGCATATCTATGTGTGTGTATGTTTCTCTAATTTTTGTTTCAGTTTGTTACCATATTATTTAGGGCAATGAATTTCAGAAGTTATGTCTTTAATAATAATAAATTGTCTCTCTGACAAGAGAAGCATCTACTTTACTGCCTTGTTCTTCTTTATTCTTTATAATTTTAGTGCTTCTGTCTTGTCCATCCACCCTACCTTCACTCTTCTCTGTTTTGCTTCAAGGGTCCTGGGCTAATATATAGTAAGGTCTTGTCTTTAAGCTATATATTCATGTAGTGGCTTAGTTCAATTATTTAATGTTAAGCATAAGTGTCATTTTCAAAAGATAGGAGAGAAATTAAATTTCTAAAATGGATTTAATATTGTTCTCCAGAATGGATGCAAGAGTTTCTTCCCTTTCTTCTTCAAAGAGCCAACTGACATGTTCTTCAAGTTCTTTTTACATTTCTAAGCAAAGATGTGGTGGGAAAGGAAATGTTGTTATTAAACACTTGAATAACAAGTTCCATTTCTCAGGTACAGTATAGTAAGGTTGTATTGATTAGCTTTAGAGCAGGAGTTTTGCCTCTTCTCAAAACTATGATGTGTAGTCAGATATCTGAGCAGATCTTGTAAATGATAAATTTAGGGTTTTTTTGTTAAAATCTGTTAGATTCTTATTTAGAATACAATACATGCATTTTTTTTTTTAAACTTGGCTTTTGATGAAAACAGATTTGTGAGAATGTTCTGTTGTGCACTAGTTTGTCAGAAGCACAGACAGTTAGGATGTTTGTTTTGTAGAACTTTGTGAGAATTGCTAGCTATGTAGAATACAGACCCAGATTAATGCTGCTTTCTACCTCAGGGAAGGATGGGCAGTATCTGGATTGTGTCTCTTTTAAGAGGGACTGTGAAAGTGAACATTAATGCAAATACTCACTTCCCCAGCTAGCCAGCCAGAGGGTGTTGGGGGGGACTGAGTAGGCTAGGGCAGTACTGGATGTGGAGGTCCAGGGTTGTAGTGTTCTGAGAAAGGAGGAGATCAAAAGCATGTATAAATATGGCTTGGTTATTTCTGTAGCTCCCAGAATAATTTCCTTAGTGGTGGTGGTGATGATGAAGTACTTGTGAATGGTAACTTAACATTTTTGTGAAGAGCATAGGCTAATACTAGTTTTAAAAATTGATAATTTATAGGAACAGTTCTGATTCTATTCAGCAACTGAAGCAGTTTTCACTGCAACTTTTCATGCATTATGAAAATTAAATTACATCCTCAGTTATACCCATTGGAGGTTGAATATTTTTTTTGTGGGGTTTGCAGATGTGGATTTTTTCTTTGTTGTTTAAGTCTGATCTTTGGCCTAGAGTAAGAGAACGTTACTGTGAATAGAAGTGTAGTACTTGTGGCTTTATTTAGCTATTAAGATGGCTTTATTCACATGAATATTGAAGGCACAGACTTCTGGATTATATAGCCTGTCACTCAGAGCTGTTCTTACTTCACTCAGGCTGCTCACCAGAAGGGAGGAGAAAATGTGTAATGGTATCTCTGATGCTTACTTGCTTGAAAGTGTTCTCCGGTGTTATACAAAATGGGCCACTAGAAAAATAGGGTGCAAAACTATACAGCAAACACACCTGTGAAGCAATAAAAATGCAGGTTGATTGACTTCCCTTTTTTCCCCATCCTCCTAAGTTATGTCCTTTGGAGTCAACTATTGTTAGTGCTGATAGCAGAGGGAGAATTTCGGCACACTAGCCCAGTTCTCGTAAAGGCTCAAATTTCATAAATTGAGGGGGACTTGGGTTTTGTTGTGGGGCAGGAAGAGCTGAGCGGAGGTGTGTAAGTTACGCTGTGTTTATTTAGTACTTCTGTGGGAAATGGGCCTTAGAGGAAATTAGGCTTTGCAGATTGTTTTGTCTGTTTGGTCAGAAGACTGAGAAGTTAGGAAAAAGATTAGCCATTGGGCAGAAGGGCGAAGGTCTCACTGGTATTAATTCATTGTAAATTTTCCTGAATCTCGGTGACTTGAGAGTGTAAAGTTCGTGCCTTCACTGAAAGAGAAGCTTGATTTGAGCAGGTTTTTATGTTGGTCAAGGATATGAAACAGAAAACAGATCAAATCAGGTTTCATTGGTTCCATTGCTAGTTGGAACAAGTTATTCTGATTTTGGGGTTTAACTCTTTCCATCTAATATTCTCAAAATAAAAATTATAAAACATTGTACCTAACGCCTTACATGACCTGGCTTTTCTTCTTTGTAGTGAGACCCTGAGACTTTTTCACTTATAAAAAGTTGATTGTTCTTCCATTTGCTTAACAACTCTAGCTTAAGCCTAGTCTTCCTGGGTTTCTTTTCTTGGAAGACGACTGATCATTGTAAATTTTCACAGTATTTTTGTAAACAAAGGTTGGAGGTGGTTAGTAGCTCCATGTCAGTGCTTTTAAAAGGGGGAACATAAAGATATCTCAGCTTTACTTCTAATTCTCTGAAATAGTGATTACTCTGATATGCCAGTCTTGGTCTGGATCAGTCCTACGTCTCAGTTGCTGAAATGAAGGAGTATTATAAAGAAAAATAGAGCATCAGGATGACTTTTCCTTCATGGGAATATGATGTAAGTCTTGCAGTTTTGTCTGATGCAGTTTGATACTGCCTCCCACTGTCCGCTCTGCCATCTGTCAGATGTGAGATGGCAGGACCGCACATACATATGCTGCTTAGCCTTGCCAGTTAATAGGTAATTCACAGCAGTATTTTAAATTGTGAATGGAGGTGTTAATGAGAAAACATCAGTATGTGAAGAGGGGAACATGGCATTGTGTTGCTTTTCCCAGAATCCCACCAAAGATGCTAGAATGCATTCCTCCACAAAGTAGCTTTAAACCAAGACAATCTTTCAGAGCTTTTGAGTAATCTTCATGTGATCAACAAGAAAGCTTTGATGCTATTAAAAAAAAACAACCATACAAAACCAAAACCAACCAAAAAAAAATCCCAAACCCAAATGAACTAAACAGGTGAAAAAAAGCCTCAGTAAAACATGAGAAAAGAATAAAAATATGTATGGCACGTGATGGAATTTGAACACAATAAAGACTGAAATTGTGGCATAAAGAATAGATTTTAAATGTGATATTGGAGTAGACCTTGCATTCTGAATAGCTACAGTATAAGTAAATGCAAACTTATAGGGTTTATTGTACACTTGTTGAAAGTAGGAATTTCCAGCTGTTGAAATAAGTAAAATGTTCTTTTGCATCCTCAAATAGGACATTCAGTTCAGTGCAGGTTCTGGTGGAGTAATCTTTTTTTCTTTTCTTTTTTTACCTAGCTGGTCCTGGAGATGCCCTGTACTGGCATGTTTGTTGAGCCAAGTATTGGCTTTCTTAAAAAGGCTCTATAAATGTTTCTCCTGCTCCTAGTGGTGTAGCCTTTTGCAAAGAATTTTCTTTTTCTTGGCAAATCAGCTGCTCTGCCCTGTAGTCTCTTACTTTGCCAGACTTAGGAAATGTATTCTAATTTTTTTCCCCTAAATACTTGCAAAAAGATGCCTCCAATCTGTTACAGCAATAAAGCGTCAATAACAGTGTATACATTAACTCTTGGTACTTGTGGTACATATTTAGGATGGAATGAATGTATGTATTTCTTACACTGAAGTTGCATGCAGGCAGCTGCAGCTGATTTGATAAGTCAGTTTTGTTCAGGATGTAGCTCTCCATTCAGCGTAGGCATCATTCTCATTGTGAGCAAACATTTACCAAAATTTACTTTAAGATATCTTAGTATTCTTATAAAGCACAATATAGTATGTGTATTTGAAAGCAGAATTTACTTTAGTATTCTAGGAGGGAATAGACTCAAAGAAAATTCCTTTTTGAAGCCTAATATACTCACGGTCGTTATGAAGGGTTAGGACAGTACACTGCTGTGGTTTTATTTTGGCAGTCTTCTCGTCATTTTTGCAATGCGTTCAAGATGCTGAGAGACCGAGGCATTTATCTCAAAGGATCATTTTGAAGTAGTGGAGGCAGTTTGGGACCATATACTAATTTGAATTGATTCTTTTTGTTTGGTTTTGGTTTTATTCTGTACAAAAATAAGTTAAAGCTGCTTGGTACTGGTTTGATAATGAGTAAGCAACAAAATAGAACAAGAAAGTCTCTATTGGGTGCACTTACGTGGCTAAATAGATTATGGTTTTCTACTTAGCAATTTGGTTGTCTCCTACCAATGTCTGTTTATGTAATACTCAAGATTACAATTGGAATTGAGGAATTAGTCTCTCTTCAGTACTGACAGCCATAGCTGTATCGCGTATACAGATAAAGGCTTTCTCAGATTTTCTTACTGGTGTGCACAGAAACATCCCTCCAACTTGCTCTGTAAAGTTTTGATCGTTAACTCCTCAGGGTTTGAGAACAACAGTTTGAATCACTAGCTGCTGTTCCTTTCTTACATAAAAAGCCAGCTGGATTTGCTAGCTGTCATAACAGGTGGAAAATTTAGGATACTGCATACTTTTTAGATCTTTGCACCATTTTAGGTAAGATTACTCTTGAGAATGTGTGCTAAATTTATCCCAAAAATCATTAAGGTTGTCTTTTTTGGCCAACTTTTTACTTTGCATTTGTGATTATATTCGTTGTGTAAACTGATATAAATGTCATTATTTCTGATTTTATTTTAAAAAAAAAAAAAGCTGCATGCATTTCGTGATGAGGTGGTTTTGCCTAGAACAGGACCTCATACAAAAGGTTTCTGTCCCTGGCACAAGTAATGTTTTTTTTCTTTGTTAGGGACTTCGAAACTCTCCTCACATTAAAGGGGTTTGTGAAGAGTAGTCTTTGGTTCATACATAGTATGAATGTGCATCTCGATAAGCACTTGGAAACGCAAAAGTAACTTATCTGTCTATATAGCAACAACTTGAAAAGCAATTAATCTTTGTAGTCTGCTCCACTTTTGTGAGGATGCTAAACAATCTTCAGGGAGTTGTGAATTCAGGTGAAGTGAAAGATTAAAACATTAGGATGTGCACTTCTCCCCCCTTCAGTGCTCCTGTGAAGTCAGGTAGATGGACATGGTTTAAGAGAAACACCACTGAGGGCAGCAGGGGAGGAATCTGTTTTTGAAGCGTTTCTGTGTGTGTATACCCATGGTGTGAAATGAAACTGTAACATTTTACAGAGAAGAACAGCTGTGGGTAATCTTTGTTTTACATCTCTGCTTCTGATTTCCACTTTTGCAGGTTGTTGCAGGGCCTTGTAAAGTGTATATATAAAAAATGTTTGTGTAAACATTTCATATACATTTGCTTGGGCTTTTAAAATGTATGTGTAAAGACATTGGACCAATATCCTCATAGAACATGTCCTGACAGTAGGTTTGTGCTTTAAAGAGTACTGCATGGAAAAGTGTTCTCCAAGTTAGAAATCTTTAAAGAGGAATGGATGTACCACATGGTTTAAAATGCTGTGTTATATAGCTTGTATTTTTGCAAATATTAAAATAGTTCATGTAAAGAATTCACAGTCAAAACCATCTTTGAAGTCTTTTTTTGATCATGGACTTGTTTCAGAGTTCTTAAAGGCACATGTGATTTCAGTTTGCAGTTAATATGTTTCGAACATTACCACCATCTTCCAATCCAACGGGAGCAGAATTTGATCCAGAGGAAGATGAACCAACCTTAGAAGCTGCATGGCCTCACCTACAGGTATTTAATAAAGGCTAGGACATCATAGTCTAACAGAACTTTGACACTGAAGTCTTTGTTCATTGACTCAAAATTGTTTAGGTTATGTATTTATCTCAAGTCAAGTACATTTCTCTACTATATTTTAAATACATTTATTGAATTCAAACTGATAACACTCCTTTTAAAAATTTGGTTTCGTAGAAGTTAAAGGCTCATTTGTTCCTTGCAATACAGGTGTAACTGCTGCAATTTTAAATGTGCTTCCATTTGTCACTGTGAATGCTTTGAGGTGACTCAGGCACAGCCCTAGCTTTCACAGGTACCATGACAGAGACCAGAGAATTTTCAAAACTCGTACTTCTGGGCATGATGAATATTAGATTACTGTATGTCATTTGAGTAAAATCTAGTGATGGAGCTCAGCAGAATTTCAGTGGTTTAAAGAACCTTAAGTTATTGTACTTTGTCAAGAGAGCAAGAGCAAAGCTTTTACTGTGTGGTATATAAATAAAAACATAGTGCGGTTCTGAGCAACTAATTGGTACTTTTGGTAATGTGCTGCTGATAAAATGGTTCCTTGTTTAAAAGACTAATACTATTTTTTGTTGTGTTTTTTTCAGCTTGTTTATGAATTTTTCTTAAGGTTTTTAGAATCTCCAGATTTTCAACCTAATATAGCCAAGAAATACATTGATCAGAAGTTTGTATTACAGGTGAGGTAAAACAGAATTTTTAACTTAAAGCTCTAAATTATTTTTACTGTGCATTAGATTCAAGTAAAGTACATCTCATTTTTTCCCTCTTTGCAGCTTTTAGAGCTCTTTGACAGTGAAGATCCTCGTGAAAGAGACTTTCTTAAAACAACTCTTCACAGAATATATGGGAAATTCTTGGGCCTAAGAGCTTACATCCGGAAACAAATCAATAATATATTTTATAGGTATGGTGCATGTGATCAGGTATACAACTAAAAATACTCCAAGAGACTGCTAGTAATTTTTTAAATTCTTAGTAAACTTATACCAAATATTGCCACATCTAACAATATTTAATACCTGTCTGAGAAATTTAAATTAGGGTAGTCTTGCACACAGCATAAATAGGCAGCTAAAATTTGAGTTAGTATGTGATTCAGTGAGTGGTTTGGTATCTTTGTGAGGCCTTTTTTCTTACTGAATAATACTATTTGTATTACAGCATGACTTAAAATGTAGTTCTTCATAATGCAGAAGTTGGGCTCAAATCAAATGACTGAGAGATCTGGAATTTGCTTGAAGGAAGGTATTTCCTTCCTTTCCTCAGAACTGAGATTTAAAGCTCATGAAATACTCTTTTAACTACAGTAGAATGTACTATGGTATTTTCCCTGATACAGAACTAAGATGAGAAATTAATCCATCATATTACCAAAGGTCTTGAAGTGGTTTTTTACTGCTATTATGTCAAAGGTGAATGCAAGATTATGGTGCCTTTTTTTTTTTTCTTCAGTATTTTAGTTTTGGTATGCTTCTCTTTTCTACAAATAATTATGTTTTGTATCAGTTTTACACTCCTTCCATCGTGCTTCCCTTTTTCTCTACCACTGTGGTTTTCATCCTAGAATTGATGTATGATGCTACCCCTTTAAGAAAGTAGCAAAACACTGCCACGTACACTGTGCCATCTCATGAATGGCACCCAGCAGTACCAGCTGTAGAGGGAGCTTATCTTCCTTGTCTGTGCTAATGAGTAAGCCTTTAGAAGAGATACAGAGGGGCTACTTTAAAAAAATATGTAAGCCTTCACTGCCTTACAGACAGCTTGCTCTTGACGTAGGAAAAATACAGGTCTATCTTTCAAACAAAGATGTAATTTGTTTTCCCCACGCATAGATTGATTAATTCCAAAATGCATAATTTTGTAAACTACCTGAAACGGATGATACAACAACATCAAAGTGTATTGTAATGCACTTCTGAACAGTGTTTTTATTTGCCACTTTTTGCACTTTTGTTCTGGTGCAGTGCTTTTGAAAAACTAAGAAATGTATATGGGGCATTATATGATTTGGACTGTAGAGGCTACCTTTCTCTACCAAGTTGTAGGGGGAAGAAAATTAATCAGAAAACCTGACTTAGCTGTATAATATTTAGGAGCTAACAGTTTAGTTTACATTTTGATGTGAAATTTTTAGTGTTCCTGCAATACGGAGCACCAGGGAGGAAAGTTGTTTCAACTTCTGTCTTGAATTAGTGGATAGTGCATTATAAGCTCTTACAGTATGTGTAGAATTTTTCAAAATACTTCCTTTTCTTATACTTCTACTTGCAAGTCATCACTTTGTTACTGTGCTTACCTAATAAATTTGTGGTTTTGTCTTTTAGTTGCTGACCAGAATTGCATTAATTCTGTCCTAATAGTGCATTAATCTTACTTTTCCTAATGTAAAATATATATTTTTTGAATTATCAAACCTTTATGTTTCTGTTAATTCAGTCCAAAGCTTTTTCTATCATTATCTTTAGTTTTACTTGGAATTGTCCTGAAATATATGGAAAGGATCTTTAAAGGAGAAAAAAAAAAGTCACGTCAAATATTCTGGATTAAAAGTAGCTGTTTATATGTCTGCCCCTGACAGAATCTTGAATAAAAAATATTTTTTTAATGGGTGGAATTATTTTCTCCTAAGTGTCAATTTTTATAACTATTCACAAAATACCTGAAGTTTTGCATAAGAATGTTCTCAATAACTTTACACTCAGGCAATTAGGAAGAAGGGTGGAAAGATGATTGCCTAGTAAATTAAATTGCTCTATCAAAAGAAAATTCAGGAAGATTTGTCTTCCTCTGTTTATTACAGAGCCTTTTGTATGCACAGAAGTCTGTAATGCCAGAGAGATTTTTCGATCCATGAGTAGTAACTGAACACCTTGTGCTTGCATGTGCTGTAGAAGGTTTAGTCATGACATTTAATTATGCCAGATGCTCTTGCATTATTTTAATATTTAAAGTGTTGTTTGCTCTATTCAGCTTTGCATTATTAAAATGACATGGAATATAAGTATTGGAAAAAGCTCGAGTGCATGCTGCTTTGTTAACTGTGGGAGGAAAGAGCGAGCATGAAGGTTGAAAGCAACTTGATGTGCTATTGATTTATGTTTCTACAACATTTCTTTTCCACTATGTATTGTTTTCTTTTTACTGAGTGACCAAAACCTGGGAGGTCAAGGCTACCTGTAATGTTATATGGGGATCTTGGTGTTAGATTTGTACCTCTCTTCAGCAGTAACTGAGTAACACTTTTTATTTAGGTTTATTTATGAAACAGAACATCACAATGGCATAGCAGAATTACTGGAAATACTGGGAAGGTAAGCTATAGGTTTTGTTTAATTAAACTTGCTTAGTCTTCAGAGTACACTTAAAAAAATAGAGTTGGGGATTACAGATTGCTTTGAAACGTGATTAAAATAACTCCGTGTCATGTCAAAGCTGTAATGAAGAGAGTAAGTTTTGTTTAAGATTGTAGAAACACAGTGAAAACTTGAACCTTGTGGCAGGATTTTGGGATGTGCCAATTTTTTAATTCTTATTTTTAAAGTCTTATTTTCTAGCTTAGGGTTCTCGTATTTCATATCAGTTAAAAAGTAAGTACAGATAACATGAGTTGAAGTTTTAAGTTTATTAAAAAATTCTTCTAACATCACGAAATGCATAGCAAGTATAAAGAAAGGAAGCACAGGTTATGAAACTTCAGAAACCTTTTGTTAATCCCATTATTTTGCAAACTTCAGTGATGCATCTGAAAGCCTTTGAAACTAAAATTTTACAATTTAAAGCTGGTAGCCTCATTAAAACTAGAGTAGTCTTTTTATATTCTGATTTCTCTAATCCATGTGCAAGCTTTGGGATTTTTATACATTAATACACTTTAAAAGCTAAGTTAGGTTTACTCTATGGTGTTTCCATATCTTTGCACGTAAAAATACCAGGTCAGTGAGAGCAGGTTGCTTAGGCTTGTCTGTGGTCAGGCTTTGGATATCTCCAAGGATGGAGACCCCACAATGTCTCTGGGCAACGAGTTTCCACATTTGACCACACTCAAAATAGAAGGGTTTTTTTCTTATGTTTGAATGAAGTTTCCTGTGTTGCAATTTGTGCCCGTTGCTTCTTGCCCTTTGACTGGGCACCACTGAGAAGAGTCTGACTCTCTTCTTCATGCCAGCTCTTCAGGTATTTGTCCACATGGGTAAGATCCCCCTGAACCTTCTCCAGGCTAAACAGCTTTCTCAGCCTTTCTTTGTATGTCAGATGCTCCAGCCCTTTCTTTATCTTCCTGGCACTTTGCTGGACTCCCTCCAGTGTGTCCACATCCTTCTTGTCCTGGGGAGCCCAGAACTGGACCCAGCACTCCACATGTGTCTCACCAGGGCTGAGCAGAGGTGAAGCATCGCCTCCCTCAACCTACTGACAACACTGTTCCTAATTCAGCCCGGAATAGTGTTGAAACTGGAAAAATGTTTTAAAATTTTCTAGATCTACGTGTCTGTCCAGAACAGTTCTTTAATTTTCAATGAAATGTTCAATTATGAAAGGAGTTACATATCCATTATAACTTCAACATACTATAATCAAGTAATACTCATCAAGATATACTGAAGACTGCATAAAGCTTAGATACTAGAATACCAAGCTAAATCTACAAAACTGTTACTTAAAGTCACCGGCTCTTTCATTCTTGGTTTTCTTAGATTAGCTTTAAGTGTACAAATATAAAAGATAAGTTTGGGTTTTTTTTCCCTCAGGCTTCCAAATCAAAATTTCCAGTAGCTAAATGAGGCTTCCAAACTGTAACTGTTCTGTATTGGTTGTTCTTCCAGTCCATTAAGGAGTTTCACACGGCATGCTGTTGACAGAGAGCTTCTTAGGAGTAACAGTTTTCAGTTGGGTTCCTGGATTTTGACTTGTCAGAAGTAAAGAGGAATGGAATTTCCTGCTAAAGTACTGGATTTCATTCTTTTCCTTTTCTAAATGCTGTACAGCACTGTACATATGAACACTTACAGTAGGAACTACTAATGAGGTTACGTTTTTTTTCTGACAAACATCTCTTGACAGGATTGCAGAATTTTTTCCCACTCAATCAAGGCCAAACTTGCCCTATAATTCTGCTCCTTTTTGTGCTTAACCCTTAAAACATCTTGGAGAAACTTTTTGGGTTTTTTAAATGAAATTAAAAGATATCTGTTGAGCATGTGGAAGTTGTGGAAAGAACACTATAGAAATGTTAATGTAGAAATGGGGATTTGATATTATGCACCGAAAGACTTAACGAGGAATAGCCTCATATCCTCAAAATACTTCTACAGTCATTACTAATAGAAATTATTTTAAGCATTTTTTAGCAAGGGTGAACAAGTGTTATTTAGTAAGCTTAAATTCTGGGTCATCATCTGATTTCTGAGCTCTGAAATATATGAAACTTTGAACTTTTTAATGTGTATGGGGTTTTTTAAGGTAGGTTTGTTAGGTTCCTTTTGCCTGGGTACCTTCTGTTCTTGTGGGTGAAGAGAAAAACATTAGAATAAATAAAACAGGATTTAAAATAGTAAGTAGGCAGTTGGGTTCTGGAAGTTTTAACTGATGTTAATGCTAGCAAAGTGAGGGAATGCAAACTGCTGTTCTAGTAGTGTGTTCTTAGGTAAAGGTGCTGTTGACCCAGTACTGAGCCACATGTGCACTCACCTGTAACTGGGATGTCATGTGCTGGAGTGCTGTTTTGTTACATGCTAGGGTCTTGCAGAAATAGTAACATTGTAGTAAAAGGCATGTTTTCACTTGTCTGCTGTGCTGGATTTCTCTCTTCCACATCCAGTCTTTGGTTCGTTCTTTAATACCATGAAGAAACTGGGAGAAGCATGTATTAAAAGCTCTGAGGACAGTGAATAGTTCATAGCGAATGGAATCCGAAGTGTCGGTATAGTCATATATGTTGCTTGAAAGAAGAACTTAGGACCAGCGAAAGATTTGGGTGAGGGATGGGCCGAGGTTGATTTGACTATTTTGTTAATTTTTAATCTTTAGAGAACTGGATCAAAAATTAAATAGTCTCTGGTGCATCCTTAATTTGTAAATTTTTGTGTTGAATCATGTTCTCCAGGAGATTGGGGAAAAAAACAGTGCTGAAAATAAAGATTTTGGTATATCCTATACAGTTGTGCAGATTTTGTATAATTACGGGTTTTTCTTTTTAAATCTTTCCATGGCAGCATAATTAATGGATTTGCCTTACCATTAAAAGAAGAGCACAAAATATTCCTATTGAAGGTTTTGTTACCATTGCACAAAGTGAAATCACTCAGTGTCTACCATCCACAGGTAGGTTTTGTTTGGTACTTTTCATACTAGTGTTAAAGGAAGTTTGTCTTGAGAGGTCAGAGGGACTCTGGTTGTTCCGATGTGGGTTCTGTTATAAGCTTCATTTCCCCTGCTAACTGACATTGGGGAAACTGCTTAATATATGTGCGTATAATGCTTCATTTGTTGAGGGGGGAAAAATAATTTGAAAATAAATGTGTGTGTGCATAAATAAATATTTTTTTAAAGCACTCTGTATTGTTTATAGATGAAACACGTGAAGTAGTTTGTTAATGTGAGACTTCATGATATTTATCCGCACAAAACATTTTTTGTTTATCTTGTTCTTGTCTGTAATGTTTAGATACACAAAAATTGCAGAAAATTATGGTCTTAATGAATGTTGTCTATAAACAGTTTTTCTAAACTACATGGAGAATATCAGCTGAATTCAGTTTCTTAAAACTGTTGATGTTTTGAAAGGAATTGAGCATTTATAGGGACATCATTATTCAATTCAGTAGATCTTTTTTAGAGTATGGTACTTTTAAACCAGCTGTATCTTTTCTCTGCTGACTTTAGTTGCATTCAGAATTCCTAGAGGAGTGGGAAATAATGCAATATTGGAGAAAATACAGTATTATTGTGATGTGCTGAAATTTTCTCTGAGGTTGTTACACAGCTTTGCTTTTTAATTTGTAAGTTTTTCTACGTAAGTTCAAGTACTCCCAAATTTTCAGTAGCATTTCTTCAAATAATAACAACTTGTGTTAAGAGCACCATTTGTATAATTACAGTTCTCTACCACTGTACCAGCTACTAGGAAGAATATCAGCTCTATCCCACCTGAAATGAGGACAGATGCTTATAAGCATTTGATTTGGATCTTGCCTGCTGGGACTCATAACAGTTCCTGTTGAAGCTGTAGGCTAGAGTTGCTCCCATTTCAGAAGATTTATTTTTTTTTCTAATGTTATAAACATAATCAGATTGTGGCTAATCAGACCTTTCTTATAATCTCAATTAGTGCAGACATCTGTGATTGCCACCTTTTGATTGCCACCTTTTCTTCCTACCTACCTGAGACAGGTTGCTCTATTTCCTTAATTCACAAACTAATTCTCCAAAACCTTTAGGTGATTTACATTCCTCATTACTATCAGTAAAAAGAAGATCGTGACATAGGGATGCCTCTCATGTCCTGCTGAATAAAATAGGAAAGCACTTCAAGTGAACTTAGTGTGTGAAACAGCAGAGTAAAACCACAACAATTCAGATTGAAGCAGTGGCAGATATTCAGAAGGATTTGCTGCCAAATCTAGATATACATGAAGAAAGCTAGTTTCTATATTCAATTCAAATTTGCTTTAGAACAGTGAAGAACACTAGGTGTAAGTCTGTGTACATTCCTCAGATTACCTGGGGACATTTTTGGTAGCAATCATCAAAAACAAGAGAGGAATTGGGCTCATCAGCTGAACTTCCCTAAACGGAGAGACATCGGAAAAATAGTTAAACAGGTCATGAGGTGTGCAGTGATCCTCCCACTTTAGGACTATGGGCCTGTCGAGTGGAGGGAATGTAATAGTTCATGTTTTAGACAGACTGTCTCATTCTCAGAAATGGTAAATACCGTAATTCAGCCTCGGCTTGCGTCAGCTTTGCACGGATACGCTTAGGTATCCTGAGTTCTCATATATAGAAAATCCTAAGACTTAAAACTGTTGGATGCATTCATAACTAACTTAGGTTATGAAACAGAAAATACTTATTAAATCAGCATGGGACACCAAAATGTTAATGTTTATTTTTTGTTTATATGATGTTAATATGATTTGTTTATAATGATGTTAAAATTATTTTTAATTCTGTATTTGAAAAGATGAAGTATGCTGAAATGCAAAGTACTAGGTCTAAAAATAAAACATCAAATTATGTGTTTGTCTATATTATAACCCAGAAAAAGGTGGGGACAGACTTGCAAAGGTTGGAAAAAATTGGTAAAGCGTATTTACCCTTTTGTTGTTTTAAATTGTCTGCCATATAATTTTTGTACAATCACAGAAAAACTGTTGTGTTTTTATTTGAATTAAGTAATGTTCTCCACTTGTGCTAGTGATTTCAAAGTGTGTTCAGTTTCACAGTGAGCATTAATAAAAATCTTTTTCTTTTACTGTAGCTGGCATACTGTGTAGTTCAGTTTTTAGAAAAGGACAGCACGCTTACAGAACCAGTAAGTTTATTGTGTTATTATTATGTGTTTTGGAATATTAATATCCCTTTCATCTGTAGACTGTTTAAGGAGGTTTTGGGAACAAAGTATTTATATATAATTGTTAGGAAGAGACGAATGTTTAACCATTTTGATGTATCAAATTCAGTTTATCCAAGAGTTTTTGGAATGTCCAAAATTAATTAAAACGTTAAGAATATACCTCTTACAGACAGACCAGAGTTTATTCTGCTTATTTTGTTCTGCCTGACTGGATATGAGATGGTTGATCCAGAAGCAGTTTAGTCAGAAATTAGCTTGCCTGAACTGTGCTCTGTTCAGAGACTGATCTTATGATGGAACACAGATTTCTGGCAGACAGAGCTACCTACTGATGCAAGGCTTTTGAGTCAGATCCTGTTCTTGTCTACCAAGTTTGGACCATAGACAAAACCAGACCTTGATCTGGCTGCACATAATTGTACAGATGAATGCTTTTAATTATCCTCAATAGTATATAGCGGTTTGCCTCATTACACCCAATATTAAGTAGGTAAAAACTAATATGTTTAATCACTAAGTAAATTGCTACTAACAAAAGTGCACATTATTAGATTATAACTGTTTGTGTTGTAAAATGGAAACTGGAATTCTTGGAAATGGAAAGAAAGTAAGTATGCAGCTGAGCAAGAACTCTCTTCCACTTGGAGCTTTTAATACTTGTTAAAATATCAAATCTCAGACATTCTGTCATTTGTGCTATATGAGATCTTGAAATCTTAGCTTTCTTTCAGACATCAGCTATGTCACATATTTCCTAGTACAAATCTGAACTAATATGCATCCAGCTCTGCTTCCCTTTTTGATCCCAAATTAGTACATGATTACAACATTCTTTAAAAACTTAGCACATGCATCACTGAAGTACTATGTTCCCCTTCAAAAATTCTGGTCATTGCAAAATAAAATGCTTTGTTTCCCCTTATAATTGTCATATGAGACTTTCTGACATCTTATTAAAAAAAATCTGTGTAAATCTCCCAAGGCTTCATTGAGGACACAGTGTCGTCTTTCATGATTAAATAATACATACATGAAAGATGCACTGATTTCTTACTGCATTGTCTTGTCAACATGCAATATTAAATATTGCATATACTTTTTAAAGATAAAAAGCTGGACTTCTGAAATGGAGGACATTTTTATAGAAAACAAAAAGACTGCTTTTTTTCATATATGAGAGAGAAAAATTATTCTCTGAGAGAAAGGCTAGTGGTCTGTTTTAACTTTTAAACTACACAAAAAGACAAATACAAACTTTATCTTAAAGAGTTTTTTCAGGGAGTCTGTACTGTTTTGTCGTTGGTTTTTTGTTTTGTTTTTTCTCCAGTTCTTAATCTAAGATTAGACAGACGCTGTCATATTTTTGGTTTTTATGTGGCTTTTGAATCTTTAATGATGAAAAAAAGCATTTATAAATTTATATGTTCAAGGTTGTATTCATTTCTCATCAAAAATACCTACATTTAAGATTGAATGCTATGGTAGTAATTTTTAAGTATTTAACATGTTTTAAATGTCATGAAGGAAAATGTCTTCCTATTTGAATACTGTTTGGCACCAAATTGCCACAGATGGAAAACAGTTTTTATATTTTTTTTAAAAAAAAATCTTACACTGTGGTTTTAAAACTGACATCTTTGGGGAAAAAATCATCATCCTTTCATAACAAAAACATTTGTGTCTACTCGCATTTTCCTTAAATCAGAATTGCTAACAGCACAAGAGTTGTTACTCCTTCAATATAACATTGTGCATTTTTGAAGATTCTTGAATAAATTATGATATAATTGGTAACTCCACTAATAAATATAATGTCTGGATATATTTAACTGCTAGACTAGTATCACTTTTCAGAGTTAAATTCTTCAACTTATATATTCAGTAGATGAGATTTTCATGGATCCCACCCCCAACCCCACCTCTGCCCCCCCATCTTTCGAGCATTCATGGTTTGCTAGGCAAAAACTGCTTCAGCAAGCGAGGTAAATGATAATCATGAATAAAGTTAAGGCTGTGAAAATAGTAATACAGTCAATTAAATAAAACTCACTGTTTAAGAGCAGCATGCTTAGAATAGTTGGTTACCTGTCAATTTGAGTATTTAGAACAAATTTCTTTTTTAAATATGATATAAAATTTCTTGAGCTTTGGAGTATGCCTCCAAGAAATTAGAGATTGAAAGCTGTGACCACTGAAGTAGCAGATAGTATAGTAGGAAATTTGCACTTTGATCATGTTAAGTTAGATGTCAGGTTACTTTCTGTAGTCTTCTGATTGTTATTTTTGAATATGTCTTTTACGTGTATGACTTTGTTTTCTGAAGAAGTGTTTTTAGACCTACTAGCAGTTATTTCTGTGACAATGAACCATATCTGATCACTGCTGTCACATGGGAAAAGAAATCTGAGTTTTGTGTTCTGTTTAAAATACCAGAGTTCTTAATGACTTACAATTTAATGCAAAGTAAAGTCAAATTATCATGAAGATTATGTTCACTTTGTCTCTACAGGTTGTAATGGCACTGCTGAAATACTGGCCAAAGACTCACAGTCCAAAAGAAGTCATGTTTTTAAATGAACTAGAAGAAATTTTAGATGTTATTGAACCATCTGAATTTGTAAAAGTTATGGAGCCTCTTTTCAGACAGCTAGCCAAATGCGTGTCCAGTCCACACTTTCAGGTCTGTACTTACTGAATGTACGCTAATACGAGGATTTTTATAAAGCAGACTTGTTAATGTTAAAGACATGCTATTACTCACCATGATGAATTGTATTTGTTGCACAAAAAACGTCCTCAATTCTGTGTCAAATGTTAGGGAACCAAATGTTAGCTTTATTGTTTCTTTTAAGAATGCTGTACATGTATCCGTATTGGGTGATTGACTTCAGCGTTATGCTTAACATAAAAGCTTAAAAGCTTGCTGTTCTCAGAAGTACCTGAACTCTTTTGGTACGTAATGTTTCCATTCACTGATTGTAACAGAGTTCTACAAATACTCTTTTCTTTGGGAGAACGTTTTGCTTGAATTTCAGCGTTCATAGGTTACAGTTTGAATCATGTCCCTATCAAAGAAAAATTTTTCCATATCTCTTTCAGTCAGCTCCATGACTGCCATTTGCACTAGAACAATTCCAAACCTAGAGCTGAAACTTTTCTTACCTTACTGATGAGGCCACACCTTGAATACTGTGTTCAGTTTTGAGCCCCTCCGTACAAGAGGGACACAGAGGTGCTGGAGCGTGTCCAGGGAAGGGCAACGAGGCTGGTGAAAGGCCCAGAGCACAAGTCCTGTGAGGAGCAGCTGAGGAACTGGGGGTGTTTAGCCTGGAGAGGAGGAGGCTCAGGGGGGACCTTATTGCTCTCTGCAACTACGTGGAAGGAGGTAGTAGACAGGTGAGGTTTGGTTCCTTCTCCCAAGTAACAAGCAATAGAACAAGAGGAAACAGTGTGAAGTTGGGTAAGGGGGAATTTAGATGGAATATCAGCAAACATTTCTTCACTGAAAGGGTGGTCAAGCACTGACACAGGCTATCCAGGGAAGTGCTGGAATCACTGTTCATGGAAATGTTTAAAAGACATGTAGATACAATGCTTAGGGAAATGGTTTAGTGATGGACTTGACAGTGCTGGGGTAACGGTTGGACTTGATGTAAGGGTCTTTTCCAACCTAAGTGATTCTATGATTCTGTATTTGACAAACATTTCAATTATTTGCTCTTTAAGAGATTTTCTGAATAAGTGTTTTCTTTTTTCATGTCATCTTAGGTTGCAGAGCGAGCATTATACTACTGGAATAATGAATATATTATGAGTTTAATTAGTGATAATGCAGCAAAGATTTTACCCATCATGTTTCCATCCTTGTACCGGAATTCAAAGACGCATTGGAACAAGTAAGAAACGCTTCTACAAATAAAATTCTGCTACTTCACTTACGTCTAGTTTTAGGCTTAAAAGTGGCTCACATCTTTGATTGCTAGTTACAACAATTTGTTGAGCTGTTTATTCTGTGACATTAAAGTTGCTGGGTAAGGAGTGTCAAAATTTGTAGGAAATACTAAGAATTGAAGGAGATAGTTGTTCCTTTTTTCATTAAACAAGCAGCAGTGTTTTAGTGCATCTAATCCATGATTTTTTATTAATTTGAAGCAAATTTGGCATTTATCGTAGTTCAGATACTTCTAAAGACTTAACTTTGATTTCTGATCTTTAACCTCTTTGCTGATTTCCTTTTCTTCTACATTCTAGTGAATATGCTGTAGATGAGGTCATTTTTTTCCTTTCCGTTTTTCCTCCCATTTATTGTTTTCTCTTCTTTCTCCATTGACTGTTTTCACTTTTTTTTCCCCCCAATAACTTAGTACTTATGCATGGAAACAGTCCTGGTCAGCTCCTTTCTGTGGCTGTTCCATTGTAAAGTGCCTCTTTGTTTGAGCAGTTGTGCAACTGCTGGGAAAGTGAAAGTATCAACAGTCTAGCACTGGCCATGAATTGAGGACTGATGGGTTGCCCAAGCATGAGTAATCAATCTGCCACTAAACACAGGAAAAGAAATGGAGGTTAAAGTGATTGGTTACTGTCACTGGGTGTAAACAGTAACAAATAATGTACTCAGTAATAAAATTCTGTTTCAGTGGTGCAATTGTACATAGTAAATGTGGATTGCTGTTGGTGGTTTTGTCTGGCTTTCAAGGCCATGCATTCATTTTATTCTGAGTAGAAGTCATGCTACCCAGTACAGCTGCACTCTTACTTGTAACTCACACGTACGATACGAAGTAATTGTATAACTGATTGCATATTGGATTTAATGATCAGCAATAGATTACAGTCTGGAACTGTAAATTATTTTGTAAAAGTTCTTCATAAAGCAGATTAATTTTTCTTTAACTTTTCTGATGCTTTCCACTTCACTTTTCTAACACTTTTCTAGAGTCCTGGCATAATTGTGTTGAAGTGAGTGTTGTTGCTGTGTGGCAGTTTTCAGAATGAATGGTCTTTCTTAGGCTCCTTTTAATCACTAACTATTTTTTTTTTTTTCCTGAATCTGTCAGTTGCCAGTAAGGTACTTATCTCAAGATCTTCAATGTCATCTTGCATTTTCTCTAGTAACCCTAGTTTGGTTAGTGTCAGCTACTAAATTTCAAAACTAGTCCTGTATTGATACACATTAAAAATGAAGTTCAAACATCAAAAGTGTAAGTGACAAGTAGTACTATAGAATAAAAAAACTGCATTCAAATTTGGTAATTTTAGTACTTGTATTAGCCCTTTTGAGGGTAAACTGAAACTTCCACTAACTAGTTTTGTTTCCACTTATTCTGAAATGATGTAATTTTCCAGTTATGTAGGCTATTGGCTACTGTTGACCAGAAAAAATAGATTTCAAAGTTTAAAGTACTCTGAGTTTCAACCAGAAGTTTTACTTATAGGACAATACATGGCTTGATATACAATGCTCTGAAACTCTTCATGGAGATGAACCAAAAACTGTTCGATGACTGCACACAGCAATTTAAAGCAGAAAAACTGAAGTAAGTTTTCATGTCAGTGTGTCTGTCTGTTCTTGAATAATTTGTTCAGAGTGCTTTAGCTCTGAAAAACTACTGTGTCTTTAGTGGGAAGTTGCCCATTGGATAATAGTACAGCAGTCTCAAAATCAAATTGGTGAAACTTCTTGTTATATATGAACTGTAAAATCTCAAGAATAGGATGCTTTGTGTAGTTTTTGACCTAATACTACAGAGGGTCACCAGCTTCCTAAAAATTAATTTTTTTCAGAGGGACACTGCTGATCGTGGAGGCCAGTATAAAAGATTCGCTAAACAGTTTAGTTTACATCCTGTTTATTTTAGCATGCTTTGTTTACCCAGTGTTATTTTCTTTCATGTTGTCACTTAGTTCTTCCCAAAACTTTCCCAGTATTTTTCAGCATTGCATTATGTGTTAGCACATATGCGTGTTTTTCTAAAAATTACCAAAAATAAAGTTGTTACTTGATTGTAATACAGGGGCATTTGTACTTCATTTGTTGGAAGAATCCTGCTGAGTTTAGTATATTCTTGCATAGGCCGGTGAACACAGCAGGGATTTGGAATTTTTCTGAATTCCAGATTTTTCTGGTTTGTTCCCAAAAACGCAGATCATAGTCACTTATATTCTGTTCCTCTATTTTTTATAATACTATCATTTTATAGTGTTAAAATATTTTTATAAATAAAATTTTTTGAATATTCATATTCAAAATATACTAAAGGGAGATTGAGAAGTCAAAAGTATTAATGACTTGGCTCTCATTTTACGGGCTGGCGAGCATAATTAGAAAGTGGGTACTGAAAATAACCTGGATCTGAATTTAGTTTTAATTTCAAAGTGAACAGGGATTCCTTCAAGTAGTGGTTCAAATTACACACCTGTTTTGAACCAGCATACTGGAAGTAGTACACATTCTTAATGTAGATGAATTTGTACAAGTTTTGAAGTTCCTTAATATAGTTTAAGTAGAAATGATCTTGTAGTATAATGAATTTTAAATATGTGTGTTCATAGATAACAAAATGTGAACATTGGCTTTTTAAAAAAAGACTATGTAAATTTGTTTTGCCTCATAGCAAATAAGTAGAATCCCTTTTAAATGGGAAAGCAACCTTTTCTTCTGTATTTTGGGGTTAGGGGGGTGGGCAGCGGCATTTTGAGTGTGAACTAAGGCAGGCAGGGTGCTGAGTGACATAATAAAACAACAAAAAAAAAATCCACCACCACACAAGAACTTAAAAGGGGCTGGTTAGAGTTCTTCATTTAATAGAGAGTTGGAGGAAAATTGTGTATTGCTTGAATATAACATTTTTTTTACATTTGAATCATCTGCTCTATGCAGTGAAGCCTGACAGCTTTTTTAGCACTTTTAAGCTCAAAGCCCTTTGAAATTCTACCACCTTTCAAAGACAGCTGTTCACTCTAGTCTCTACATTAAGTTATTTATCTGTTTTCAGAAAGGAAGGAGAAAACCCCTCGACTTTAACATTTTGTATACATTAGACATAAAGAAACAAACCTTTCCTACTTAAATTTAAAAAAAAAAAAACCAACCCCCAAAGAAACCCCGAAAAAAACCCCAACCAAAACAAACCAGACCAAACCATCCTGTGTAATCCCTCTTGGCTTGTGACTCCCTTGAATGAGTGTGTGTTTATTGGTACTTCCCCATTGGTGTCCAATTCAAAATGTCTCTGGGCTCTTTACTTTAAACTTTACCTAAAGCCATTGGACAGGCAGTAAGAATCTAAGTATCTCTGCCCTTTTTCTATGGTCAGATACTAGTTTCTTATATTTCAATATAGAATTCAAATATTGTAAAGTGAAAACACAAACACATTTTCAACATAGATCAAGACTTCTTTGTTTTAATTTTAATCCTTTTAATAATGTACAGTATTAAAGATAAACTGGTATCAGCTAGTTTGTTGCTTTCATGAGAAAACATGGGTTTTTTCCCTTTAAATGTTGCTTTGTGATCATGGGATATTGATATGATGCAAATTATCCTGTCAACAGTAAGTGATATTTTGGGCAGTAGGCTGAAAGCCATAGCTAAATAATTTATTCTGTTGAATTCTTACCAGAAGAATATATTCATGTTTTTAAAAAGTATACAAGTTGTGATGCAAGATTCACCAAGTTGCTTTTGCCATTTTTGCTTCTAAGTGGTGGGTTGTTTTTTTTTTCCAGAGAGAAGCTAAAATCGAAGGAACGGGAAGAAGCATGGGTTAAAATAGAAAATCTAGCCAAATCAAATCCCCAGGTATTTAGAAAAGATTAACATGTTCCTGTTTAAATACTTTAGTTTTGTTAAGTGTAAGTGGGGAAAACAGGTCTGACTGATCATGGAAATAAAGCAATTTCACTAATTGTATTATGAAAGACATACAATAAAAGTACTTTTAAAATTTGTAACCTTTCTCTTGTGCAAGTAATTATTTTTTAAAAGAAGGTTTTCTGAAAAGTATGATATGAAGTACTTTTTCCTTTTCTTACAATAGGAGATATACTCTATTGCGGTTTGAAAAGTTATTGTGCAAAATTATGGAAAATACAGAGATGCCATAATTGGTTTATCTTGAAAAGCTGTTTTGCAAACAATATATTACAAAAGAGATCGTTCTGTAAACTATTGAGTTATGACTGGTTAGTTTTCCTCTGTGTCAAATGGATTAAAGTAATCTTGTATGTTCTTGTCTGCTGCATTTATTCTCATACTTGCATTGGTCCAGTCTTCCGGTGAACCTGCACCTCAGGTTCTTACTAAAAAGGAAAACATCCTGTCAGGCATTACTTGATGTAACTGAAATTTTGATAAAGAAACAAAGGTCCTTTAGACTATTCATTGTATTTTGAAATTATGGGAGGAGGGGATGGTTTGGCTTGGGCTCCCACCCCCTATTTAATTTGCTTGGCAAATGCTGCCCATTTTCCTTTCTCTCAATTATACTGATTGCTGCTACGGGGAAAAAAAACCCCAAGCGTTTCAATTGCTTTGCAGCCAGAATTTTACTATACTGCAGCAAGAAACTTTCTATACTGTAACTTTCCAACATCATCTAGCTGAGTTTAAAGTGTTGGAAGAGGGAGTAATGGTACTCTGTAAACAGAAGTGGAACACTTTATGATCTCAGTGCTCTTTTAAAACAGAAAGTATGGGGTCATCTTTTCTAAGGAGGAGGAATTTTTTTTCTCTTTGGTGGCATTTGTTAGGGAACATTTAGTCAACTACTCAAAATTTGTTAAAGAAAATGGCAATCGACAACAGGTCAGTTTAATTGAAAAAGAATCATTCATACAAGCAGCAATGGACTTTCAGTGACAAAACATTCCTCTGATCAGATAAGCCATACAAAAAAAAGCCTTGCTTGAAGAGCACTTGATATACACGGTCATTTGCTATCACAAAGTGGTGAACTATTGCGTGGCTGGCTAAATAAGAGGATTGAGTTGTAGCAGTAAAAAACAGTTCTACAGTGTAAATTTACCCTTTTCTTCCCAACTAATTTTTTGTAACTGCTTATGTTCTCTGAAACTGGTTAACACAATGTGTATGCAGTATGTTCTGCATAGTATGCTTGAAGAGAGCTAGTAATTGGAAGCAATTTAAAATAATTTGAACGCTGAGTGCTTCACTTAATTGATATAAGGATATAAATGCTTATAGCACTCTTTATAATGGATTTTCAAGGTGGTTTTTTTTTTTTTTTTCCCCTGGAATTTCTATTAACTTTTAATTTGTCTAATAACTGACAATTCTTGTTGTTCAAAGCTGTTCCTGACTCTGCATGACACAGAAATACATTTTAAGATTTTGGATCATTATAATTACATTCATTAGATCTTTTCTGTCACTTTTTTCTATTTTGTCTCATCTGCATTAAGTTATTGGTACACTCAGATACTAAATTATAAGGAAAAATGGATGAAAAAGTGTGTGTTTATTTGTAAATGAATTTTGATTTCAAGACCACGTACACCTCATCTGAATTAAAATAGAATTCAAAATAGAGATTGCTGTACAGTAAGCTTTAGAGACTACACGGCTGTTTTTACAAGATCATTTTTTTTAATTTCTGAAAGACTTTTATGGCTGTTTTACTTTCTCAAGACAGAAAAGTGTAATATTTTGGTTTTAAAATACTCTAAATGTACATTAACCATATTTGGCCTTTTAACAGTATATATTCTCTCGCAACACAAAATTACACCAGAAAGTAAAATTACTGTGTTTCAGTTGCTACACTGTTCACAAATTATGACACAATGTATTGATAAGGTTTCAGATAAATGAGTGCCATAGTAGACATTCAGTACTGGCAAAATCTGAATATTTTAAAATTCAGTCTCAGATAATCAAAGCATATTTTATGTATTCTGACTGTATTTTTCAAAAGGACGTTTCTTACAAGTGAAATTTGAGTTCCATTTTTAAATGTATTAATGGGTGCCTGGAAGCATAAGGTATTTGAAGCTAAGCTCAAATGATTAATCATACCATTCAAATGCTCAAATACACGCTTAATATTTAGGTATTACTACTACGAATGATTATTTTAACACTTTGCGTTTTATTAGTACCCAACGTACAGTGACACGAGTTTGCTGAACAGTCCTGTTGCAATGGAAACAGATGGGCCTTTAATTGAAGATTTGCAGATGTTGAAAAAGACAGTGAAAGAAGAGGCTTGTCAGGTAAAGCCATATGAAGAGTAAAAGGAAAAAAAAAAAGTAATTCATAATTTAGAGTACTTTAAATGACTTAATCATAGACATAAACTTGGGTTGTATTTTCAGCCCTGTAACCATGTATCACAGAGTAATAAACTTAATTAGAGCTGCTACTTTTAAGTGGTACTTTAGCAGCCAGGAATAAAGTGTTATATTTCTGGTGTCTTCTCTTTTGAAATTTATTCTATAGAAACTAATTTTCTTTTCACTTGGAAATAGCTTTTTTTGTCACAGTGGGAACAATGAACATTCTTTAAGGACAGTTAAAAATATGGCTATTATCTACCACATCATGTTCTATTCTCTATATAACAGTTTAGGTTTTTTCATAAGGAAAACTTGTATAAAATATAGTCAAAGTCTAGTAATGACATTTTTGTTTGCTTGTTATTCAGAGCCTTCTTAGTGGCTAAAGCTACTATTTTTTGAAAAAAATGTGTAAAGTATGCATTTGTCTTGCCCACTCAAGAGTCTTCTTCCTCAGTCTACCCTCTGTCACAGTCCACTACCTGCTACAGGGCAAGGAGTCTTAAGGTCATTCCAGTCTTTTCATCTTTAGCTAATGCTTTGTAATTTTCAGGTGTTTTTTAATTTAACTTCAGTTAAGTGAAACTAGCATCCTGACATTCAAAGTTGAGATTTAAACTTGGAGCTCATGGAAGATGGAGAGGTGCCAGAGAGCACTGCAGTATCACTAAGATGTCTGGTAGCAATATCAATAATATGAATATCTCTAAATCCAGCAATGTTTAAGACCAGAGAAATTATCTGGAGCTGGAAAAACTGGTTGAGATCAAAGATAGTCAGTTAATTTGAACCAATGTATCAGACAATAAGGTCAACCTAACCTACATTACTTTCTTAAAATTCCAGGGTCATCATTCTGCAAAATTATATTTTATTTATTACTTGTTCTATGGCATTTTGGATGAAGGTCGAAATCAAAAGAAATTCTGGAATGCCACCAAGATATGCTCAGTGATTGCTGTTTTTTAAACACTTATCTCTGGAATGGAACCCTGTGCATTACACACAAATCTTGGTGGCTGAATTACACCCTGTCCAGGGCAATGAATGAGGGTAGCGTTCCCCTGAACGGGAATGCTAGTTAGAGCTGGTCAGTGAGGAGTACTGGGTTTATTGAAGTTTCTAAACCTCTGCCTTTCTTCAAACTTTGGGTTACTTAGCCAGGCCCAGGTAAATGGGGAGAGTTGCCTCCTTTCACTAGCTCCAGAACCTAGAACCAGTTCCTAGTGGATAAAGGTACAAGATAATTGATACTTGATACATATGAGATAATTAGCAAAAAAGCATACTGCTTAATCTTAAAGTTGTGTTGATGGTAGCGTCCATCTTTTACTATGCTATTTTCTAGCACATAACCATTTTCTCAAGACTTAGGAGACTTTGGTTCACTCTCCATCCTGGCCAGAGAGAAATAAAACTAATACCTCCCAACTCTGAGTGCTCTAACATCAGTTCCAGAAGAAGAGCAGCCGAAGTATGACTATATACTAGTATTCGGGGCAGGCAGTTAAGAAAAAAGTTCCCAGTCCAAGCTGCTGCAAGTGTTTGGGGATTTCAGCCAGTATTACACAGTGCAAACAGTAACGGCAACCCAAACTAAAACCAAGGAGCCTACCGAGGTCTGACCTTCTTTTCTACAAAGAATTCAAGAGCTATGGTGTTGGGGCTATATATAGCTTATTTGATAGTGTTCCAGCTGGAAAACGAGTGCATCGCACTCCTATGGATTAACTTAATTTCTGCCACCCCTCCCCAGTTTTTAGATAGGGGTGGGGATTAAAAAATTGTGCTAATGGAAAATAAACAAATTGTAAACTAAATAAAATCCTGCAACTTGTGTTGGAACTGTTCAAGCATTCCTTAGCTATCTCTCCCAAGTGCATGCTTTCCCACTTTTCCTTGCTAAAAAAGTATGCAAGAAGTAAATGAGATTATTAGAAGGATTATAAGGCTGTTTTTCGAAGACAGAGATCCTGTCCTAGCAGAGCTTATAGATTGGTTTGAAGCAGGAATTCTTATTAGAAAAACATAGAGAAATCTGTGAGAAGTATAAAGCTTGCAAGGAGATTGATAAATCTGGGTCACAAGGCAGGAAAAGGATTGATTGATTACGTATTAAGGTATTGCAGAAGGAAAGCTAGGTAGCATTCTTGCATCAGTCTTTGAGTGGATGCTGGAGAGACAGTTATATATCCCTTGCTAAGTACCATCGAAAATTGATGGTAAAAGAAGAGGTCTTACAGTTAGCGGTTTGGGGGGAAAAAAAAAAAAAAAGCCAAATCAAAAGGACAGCTTATTTTCTTTTTAAATAAAACTTCAGAAGTGAACTATGTCAAGTTATCTATAGTTTCAGTGAAAACTCTGGTTTATCCCAGAGGTTAGCAATGCAGCAGGGTGTTCATACTGGAGAGGTGGTGGAATGACTGAGGAAAGTAGACCAGGAATTTTTTTCTGTACCAGACTATGTCAGTGATTATAGTGAATAGTCTTTGCTACAATAAAATTTGACGACCATAACTTGCTAACTTTTTGAACATGCTAGTAAATCAATGGCTAAGTAAAAGCCAATGAATTTTTCTAAGGACTTTTTTATAGAAGAACATGAATAAACATAATTAATCTAACAGGCAAATTACAGTAGGTGAGACAGACATGGGAACTATATAAAAACACCCTTATGTAGTTAGTTCAGAGGTATTTTGATAGGAATACAGTCTTTTTTTGAGAGGGCATTGATAAAAATAACAGCAGAACCTTAAATTTTCAGGTATGTGACTCATGCAGGTAATTAGAAGCACAGAGAAACTTTAAAATCATTTCTCTTGCATGTAGAGGCATACAAAATGAAAAATAAGTGAGAAGATAGAAGATAATTTTATTTTTAAAAATCGTATCAAGTGATAATCATGATAGTAATGTCATGATTGCCAATAGCTTAGAATTTCTTAGTTGTTTCTAATTTTTCCTCTTAGCAAAAAAAATGGTTTCCAGACTTGAACTGGGTAGCTGGTGGGTTAAAAAGAGGAGAAATTTATAAACTTTTTCCCCATAGGTTTTTAATTTATTTTCCCATAAGTGAACATAGTGATGTGCAAGAAGTATTTTTAAATAATTGTTTATTAATTAATATTTTTGGCCAACTTTGTTCTATTATTTCAGGCACAGAAAGATCAGAAAAAAGATCGTCCTCTTGTGCGACGCAAGTCAGAACTGCCTCAGGATATCTATACCATGAAAGCCTTGGAATCACATTGCAGAGCTGATGAATTAATATCACATGACGGGCAATAAACTATTGCAGTGAAATATTATTTTGGAGGAACAGTTTTTTGGTGGGTTTTTTGTTTGGTTTTTTTTTCTGGACTCAGTTCTACAGTAGAACTTACTTTTTTGTGCCATACCAATCAGTTACCACAAAGTCAAAGCTTTCTTCAACCCAGTTCTGTAGGCAATAACTTAATAGAGTATGCAGCTCAAGATTAGTAGTTCAAACAATGGTAAATTACCTAATTCCATATGCAGAATATTGGGTTGACTATAATCAAGTGGACACAATTTCCTGGAGGTGTTATCATAGTACCAGCTGGCTGATAACATGCAGGTTTCATAGTCATATTTGAGAAAAGCATTTTGTGAACTCTTTCCATCTAAATAAATGAGTGACCAATAGTTGGTACTAATGATAAATGTGTGTTTTCAAAAGTAAAAGTATTTAAAATTTAAATATTAAACTTTTTCTAAGATTTCTCAACTTTACAGTTGTTTCCACATTATTGCTCTCTTGTAATATACCAGCAGTTTTGAAAATACAGTTATTCTTTCGTATTACAAAACATGGCTTACAACCTGGTAACTTTTCATGACAATCCTTAATCATCATTCCTTTCTAAGAATTCTGTAAATTTATTTCTCCTTTACTTAGGATAAAGATACATGTCTATATATACCATGTCCTAATACTTTATGTATATTTAAAGCCATATTTTCCAGTCTTTAGTGTATAATACAGCACCAGTATTCCAGATACAAACTGGTAGAAGAATTTTTCCTAAAATAAAAATTTGTTTACTATGACTGGGAATAGACTGAATATAAAACTTCATTTTCAGTTTTTTCAAGTCAGTAAAATAATCTTTCACTGTTTTCTCCCTTATCTGAGCTTTTAATACTCAGCATTTTTCTTGGGCTCTAGGAGTTCAATATTCTGTGGCAGATATTATGCGTGATTTCAGTTGCATCAGTTTTTATCTGAGAAATGAACATAACCTTTCAGGAAAGACAACATCACAAGCTTATTAAAATAGGAAAAAGAACAGATCCTTGAATTCCATTCTGCTTCTTTTGAAATGAGTCTAAGAGCTGAGGAGATAGTGACCATAATTTTACCGTGAAAATATTTTTTGTTGTTGTTGTAAAGAGCACATGTGCTGCAAATACACCTCACAAGTGAACTGAAAATGCATCTGAGTTGCTGAATATCTTCAAATGCTGCTATATATTCCACAAGATTACTTGCATGTAATGAGCTTTTTGTTGTAGATGGAAAAGCACGGGAGGAAAATCTCTTTTCAAATATAGTGCTTTGTCTTCAATATTTGATTTCTCTCAGGGTGGCCAGTATTTTGACTTACTTATCCTGCTTACAAGCTGTTTGAAATGTGTTCTGCTATTCTAAATGGGTGATTAGTTTCTTTCGTCTCTGGCAGTAACATGATATAACTTAATGTTTAATGTCTTGATGCATAAAAGAGATAAAAATGTGGCTTCTTTAAAAATAGTTTTGTTTTACTTTTTAAGGAAGTAAAACGTCTCCTGCATCCATTAAAAAAAAAAAAATGGCGCAAAGCAGACATTCGTAGTAACCTTGTGCAGATGTAGTGCCTGCTGTTTGTTGGTTGCATTTAACATTCAATTTCTGATACTGTTACGTTGTCTGTTGGAAGAAAATTGTGGGTGGTGAATATTGGCTTACAACAACTAAATTTAAAGACCAACCCAACCTTTAAGTGGAATGTCCACTGTGTCTGAAAACATTTCCTGTAAAACTTGAAAAAGAATATGCTTTACCATTAGGATAAACTATATTAAAACAGTTTAAAGATGCCTTCTCCTTTTGAGGGAAAAAGGGTGCTTTTTTAATTGTGTAAAGCAATGTCTATGTATTTTGATATACCATTGTTTGAACTTCCATCTTTAGCTGGTAGATTATCAGTTACCTTTGATTTTGGGTGTTCAGTATGTTTGTGCAAGAGGTTGCTGAAAGGAATTATGTTACCCAAGGAAAAAAAAGAACTGTATATCAATGTTTGATTGATTGTGTGATGCTCAACGTATAAGAACATCTTTCCCTGTCTAGATTTTATTTCTGTTCTTTATTGAAGATAAACATTCACCAAAAAGGGAAATATTGCAGTATTTTTTAAAGGCTTAAAGTTCACCATAAAGTCATCTTTGAAGTTTTGGGCAACTGAACATTTGCTTAGGCAATATTCCAAAATCTTTCACCACTAATGGTTTAGCATGTTTATTGTCAATATTTATATACTACTTATAATCCTGTACTAAACCATTCTAAAACTAATACATCCAAAATAAAAAGAAAAATTGAAGAATTTTGGTGACTGTTGTTCTTCATAAAGTTCTGTCTGACACCTTCCCCTGTTTTCCAAAATTACACCTGTATATCAGGAATGTCAAAAGTAATATTACAAGTGTCTTTTTAGTGTGGCTTTAGTATGGCTTCATTTTAATATTGTACATACATTGTACCTTGTTTTATGGTAATAAGTAATAAAAATGTAGACTTCATATTTTGTACAGAATTGTCCTATGTACAGAATAAAAAGTTCCTAGAAACAGCAAAAATAGGTAAGTGGCACAATTATTTTTCATTAGACAATATCTGTAACATTATGCGTTAGTGGAATGTTAAGTTCAAATGTACCTACATATTTTTTAACATTTTGTAATTCGATTTTTTGTTCTGGCATTGTTTCTGAAGAACTTCATACACCTGCCATTTAATATGCTTTTATCTAATTTTAAGACTTTAGGGAAAAAAAATGGTGTATTATATGGACAAATAAAGAACATGTGAATTTTACTTGCTCATCATGAAACTAAATTTAGCACAGGGCATTTGGGGGTGTGTTCAGATTGCCATTGTTGGCAGAATCCTCTGTACAAATTACAATAATACCATAAATTTCACAAAAGCAAAAAAAAAATAGAAAGGCCATTAGTAAAAAAAGCAGGAATAATGGATATTCAGTAAAAAAGCAGAACACTTTTAGAACAAGTGTCAGTACTGAAAGGAATCTGATAAATCTCCAATCTACAAATATGAAAGGCGCACCTTTCATACCATAATATTTTCCCCTGTAACACTTCTATATTGTCAGGCTTCAAGCAAAGTAGCCATAAAATCAAGGATTATAGTGTGGTAGGTGATGGTATGCGGTCAGGTGGCAAGGGTGTAGGAAAAAAGTCTTCAGTAGGAATTGTCAGCCTTCTGGAATCCATTAAAGTCTTCAAACAGACTGAGGAAATTAACTCACATAAAGCTGAGTTTCAGTAAGTGGTGGGTTTTGGGGGGGGGGCGGGGGTGATGGGTGGGGGGTTGGAGTGCTGTTGTAAGCCTGTGGTCAGTATCTGACTACTGATGAGTTAGAAATGTAAGATTTGAGGTATAAATCAAGCCTTTGCATGCTGAAAGAAATAGTTTTCTACATGAGCTCAGAAGTAAACTCGTCACATGAGCTCCTAAGCTGAATTGTGAATCAAAAAGTAGATATTGGAACAACTGAGGGTTCAGTCATACAGTTTACAAAATCGGGGTCAAATGCCTCTCAAAATACGATGATTTAAAGTACTGACAGTAGTGATATTTTTCTACATAATCCCTTGCAGAGTTGCAAGCGTGTTCAGGAAGTGAACTTTAATCCTTTCTTTTTAAGGTTATTAAGCTCAGGAGCTTTGACCAGCAACTTTTTTTGGCATTGCTTGCTTGATTTGGCTTTTTCTAAGTGGAAAGGAAAGTGCTAGTGTAGCACAAGTATGCTTGTGTTTGGAAGTTTGTTGGTGTGCTGTATGGAAACTACTTTAGTACAAGTGTACATAAAGTGGAGAGCTATGATTCCAGGTTATTCCGAGCATTGTTCTGGATGCCATTATGGACCACCCACCTAAAAGTGGAGCATTTCTGCTCCTTGAGTCTTGTCCTTACTGTGCACAACGATTGTGGAGACTCTGACTGCATGTAGCTAATTAAGAAATTGCCATTCTAATTACTATATCACCATCTCTCTGGATTATGGTTTCTTTTATATGGTGAGACTTGGCTTGGGCTGTCTTTACCTTATGAAACAAAACTTTGATGTAGTTAAAAATTTTGTATGAAAAATTTCCCAAGGGAAGATCTACGGTGGAGCTAAAGAAGATAATACATTATTCCTTCCTCACATAATTGAAGAGCAGCATGACTGCAGCTGGCTTTCTCAGAACCCAGTCATACTGGGACTGCATTCGCTCCCGCACAGGTGGAGGACTGCACACACAAAACATGAAGTTTCATAAGCATCAGCCCTGTGGTGTTGAGAGAGGGCCTCCACTGTTCTGAGAAGGGTATTCACAATTGCCCCAAGCTATTTTAGGCTTTTTTGTGATCCAAAGGACCACAGTAAGGGGGTTCATGCAAGTGTAAAACCCTTGCCATAGTAATTTCTCTAGTACTCTGGCTGCAGAATTAGAGATGCAAGAGGATTAAAGATGGGAAAACAAGTGATTTGCTCTGATTTTTACTTGTTTGGGTTATTTGCTTTGGTTTCGGTCTCAAATACTTGCAAATCATTGTTAAATATAGGAAAAAGACAATCTTTGTTTCTGTTTGTTTTTTAATGAAGTTGTTTCTTTTATAACTTATGCAAAAGGTTTTCTGTCTACATATGTTGTATGGCATTTGCCAGGAGCAAATCTTTTCTGTCTTGACAAGTGCTAGTTCTTACTCTGATTCGCTGAAGTACTCATTTTTAGTTAAATTATAGGGGAAATGTGTCATACTGGCAAGCTTGTCTTTTGGATGGCTGATTTCAGTGGCTTCTCACATACTTATGAGAAGGGCCAGGTCCTCTGTGTATCCAAAAAAAGGGCATTCATAGTTAACTAGAGGTAGATCAAGGCAAATGATTTTTCACCGTGGTTGAGCAAGCTAAAGCCTTTTCTCTCCGTAGTCTTCAACTGAACATGAGAACTGCAAAAAGCTAGTCTGTCTTGTCTTTGCTTTGATTTCCTTTAACTTAATTTACATCTTCCCCTCCCTTTGGCTCAGTAGGTGAGGTGGAAGTGGTTAAAGGAATACAGTGTCTTATCTACATTGGCTTTTAGTTGCAGGTAGCCTAGCATTTAAACATCAGAATCCTAGACGTACTCTTTATACCATAGTGTATTGTTGCACATGGAATATTTCTGTTTTTAAAACCTACAGTAACATGAGACTTGGGGGGTTTGTGACCTTACTTTCTCTGCAATTCAGCAGCAGTGGTATAGAAATAATTACTTGAATTCATATTTGCTCTCTCTCCTGCTTTCTTCTCCTTACTTTCCTTGCTCATAGTTTTTTTCCTGGCAGCCATTTTACAGTAATAAATGCTGTATCTTGCTTTGTAAGCTACGCAGATTCTGTGACACTTTGGTGCAGCAGATGACAGCTGTTTAGAAGAATGAGCATGCTAGCACATGGAACCACAGCTTGAGCTAATCTCCTAAGAGAATCTGAGTTACACTCAAGGCATATCTAGGTTGCTTAAGAGCATTATCAGTGCTTTTAATGAGCATCCTGAGGGCTAGGGTGTTCATTTAACCTGTGGGGTTTGGGGTGCTTGGCCTATACAGACACACTGCATGGATGTAAGTAGATAATTCTCCCTCCATTGGAAAGCAGTCGGGCAGGACCAGGTATGGGGTAGCCTTTGTGGAATTCAGACAGCCTAGCAAAGGTAGCGCTTTTGGTTTTTTCATATGAAATGTAATCCTAAAATACAACTTGCGTGTAGAAGAATGATAGTGTGTGAGCAAACTACACTTCGGGGAAAAAATAGGTGAGGGTTGTATTAAACACTGCCTCAGTAACTATATTCTGTATGTATAATAGAGGAGTATCTACCACTATTTTTCTTCATTAAAAAAAAATAATTTGCCTTTCCAACAAGGCTAGGATGGGAGTGAAATGGTTTTGATCAGTTTTCTATGAACAATCTTGATCAGTTCTGGTGCTTGTGGTTGAAACCTGGTTGCTGAACAGACAAGGTTTGAGATTTGTATTACTTAAGAAATCAGTGTGTTTTTTTTCAAAGTTAAACCAGACTCCTAAACCCCTTAGGAACCTGCTTAAGCATAAGCATGCTTTTTTCCTGGTAGAAACAGGGGCTGGGCTATATGGCTGGGCTTTCTGGATTCCTGGTATCGTAGCTGGACAAACACACTTCAGTGCCAAGTTACGTGTGTGTAGTGGCTTACAGGTCAGGGCTTCCTTGTCAGGCAGGGTGTCCTACCCCAGCATCCTCGTGTCTTGTGCAGCGCATCTCTGAACAGACCCTGGGCCTGAGGGTCTCTGTGCGTTTGCCTGCGTATCCATCTGAGGAAATGGATGTGGGGTTCAGAGGCAGTTCTGTATGGTTCGGTTGCTTGTTTCTATTTTTAGGGAGACAACTCCTTTTCCACCTTCATATGAACAAAAACTGGAGTTTTCAGTCTGTGGGTCACCTTAGCAGCAGCAGGGTACTTCTTGGGAGTCAGTGGAGTTGCTCTGGAACTTCCCTGCCGCCTCCCCTCTCCCAGAAACATCCAAATACCAGCCAGGACCAGGGGGAGGGAGGGGACCAGCGTGGCCAAGGGGGAACGGAGTCGCCATCTCGGCAGCAGTGAGCTAAACCGAGAGCTGAGATCAAACACATACACTGGGATACAGCAGGCACATATGTGCCATCTATGAAAGATCTAAAGATTTTTTAAAAAGAAAGATTTTGAAGGAAAAATCTGCTGCTCGGCACTGTGCTTTCAGTCCCTTCTGTGTGCTTTATGTCCTAGGCTTTTGGGAAACGGTCTCACAGAAGACTGGGATTAATGGTTCGGGTGCTGGATTCATCGAAGTAAACAGGGGCGCGGGCGGGATGAGCTGGGTGTACACAGGGTGTACAAAGCACTCATGGCAAAAGGGGGGGGGGGGGGGCGGTTGCCCTTCCCGGAGAAGCTGTGTCATCAGCCCCTGATGGTGATGAGGGAGCAGGCCTGCTGCTTTCTTTCTGAAGGGCAAAATGTCATTTGTGCTACCTGTTCTTATGGCTTATGGCTTTATTTTTCACACGGAATACGCATTTTCTTTGGGCGAGTGAGGCCCTGCAGTGGCAGGACAGGCCTCGCCTGGGCTGTGCTGCCAGGCCGCAGGGGGCAGCGACGCGGGGGCGGTTTGTCCCTCTCTCTCCCTGCTCAGCCCCCAGGAGCTCAGCCGCCGCGCTCGCCTCCCGCCAGCGATCGCAGGAACAAGCCCCCTGCTACACGCGGGCGGGCGGGGCCGCCGCGGCCGCATTGCGGGGCTGCCGGGCGGCGGGCAGGGCCGGCGCGGGAGCCGCCCCCGGGGCGGGGTGGGGCGGGGCCGCCCTTCCCAGGCTGCCCGGTGGGGCGCGGCGCCGCTCGCAGCGCGGCGGGCGGGCCAGTGCCGGGGCGGGCGGAGCGCGGCACGCCTGCTGCGGTCCCTGCTCGGTATGTCCGACTCCGGCGGCGGCGGCGGGGGCGGCGGCCCCGGCGGCGAGGAAGGCGGCATGGAGGTGTCGGGCTCGGCGGTGCAGAACGTGGCCGACGTGTCGGTGCTGCAGAAGCACCTGCGCAAGCTGGTGCCGCTGCTGCTGGAGGACGGCGGCGAAGCGCCGGCGGTGCTGGAGGCGGCGCTGGAGGAGAAGGGCGCCGTGGAGCATATGCGCAAGTTCCTCTCCGACCCGCAGGTCCACACGGTGCTGGTGGAGCGCTCCACCCTCAAAGGTGAGGCCGGCGCCGGGCGGCGGCCGCGCTACCAAGATGGCGGCGGTGCCCGCCGCGAGCCGCCGCCCTGCCGCGGGGTGGGAGGGGCCGCCGCGCTCCCCCGCCCGGCCGAGGGGCTGCGGGGCCCCCGCCTCACGCACGGCCCCGCTCGGGGGGCGCCGGCCCGCAGCGCTGCGGCGCGGCCCGGGGCTGGCACTGCGCGGGCGGGCGCTCCGAGGGGCGCGCTCTTAGGCGAGGGCGGCGGCCGCGAGGGCCCGCATCAGCGGGCGGCCCCGCATGGCCCGGCGGGCCCGGTGCGCGTTGTCCGGCGGGCGGGGGCTCCGTGCGCCGCCAGTGTAGCCGCGCCGTCAGGGGGCTGCAGGCGCTCCCTGCGGCGGCTCCGTTCTGCTGCGGAAATGGCCGCCTTGGCAAGGCCGGCAGCCGGCCTGGAACACAACAAACTTAAAGAAAACACCCAAAACCCTGGAGAAAATTAAAAAAAAACCAAACGCAAAACCCAGTGGAATAGGCCGGTAAAAGGCGTTGCGCTACGGCCAGTTAGCGAGGCTGCAAAGGGCGTAACTGCGGGCGTAGGCCCTGCGGCGGCTGTGTTGGGTGTGCGGGGCCTGGTGGCCACGGCGCTCGGAAACCTCAAACGCTGCGTGAAATACTGCGGCAAAACTGGCACCGGCCTGGAAAAACATCTCTGCTACTTACCTGCCGCTGTCACCCAGTCTGTCCGTTTCGAAAATGGCTTTATACTGCCAAGAAATCCCTTGCTGAACAGGCACTTGCTGTCACGGGATCCAGCCTAACGGACAATAATAAAATATATCTAGATTTCATTAATAACAGACTCTTATTATAAAACAAGACCTGCAGCTTGTATATGGCTATGTGCCTGCCAGTCTGAGCTTGCAAAATTTTAATAAACCTCTGGATCTCTGCCCCCGGTGCACTGTTGGTTCAGTGCCGGTGGATGTACATCAGGTGTTGCTCCCATCACCTCATACAGCATTATTTAACACGGCAGCAGCCCCAGGGTAAGGTACGGGACATGCCCTGCAGTTGCTGTACACTGAGGGGGACATGAAGAAGGTTCTTCCGCTCGCTGTCTATTCACTGTGAACTTAAAGTGTTGCTTAAAATACCCCTTTGCTGATCTTACGCTTATTTCCACTGATTATTCTCCTTCCTCTTCCAAAGCATGAGACATCTTTTTTTGCAGGGATATCAGTAGAATTTCCTGGGGGGGGAAACCCCAACAATCTGTGTGAATTCATGCTTCAGCGTTTAACAAAAATTAAAGAAAATCCATTGGATGCTAATGGATTGTGGAGATGATTTCTAAATTTCCTTTTTGTCAGTCTCATGAGGTCGGATGGCCTTTGTTCGGGTTGGAAGTAATGAAGGATAGTGGTGATCAGTTAGCTCCAGGCTTGTCACATAGATATTGTTATATGCGTATGGTTAAAAATGAATTGAGATACTTACTACATGTTCTAGAAGCCGAGTACAATTTACTATTGGCAGAAGGGATTTCCATCAATGTCTTTTGGTTTAATAGCAGTCATTTGGGAAAAAATTAATTGAGATACATACTACATGTTCTAAAAGCCGAGTACTAATTTACTATCAGCAGAAGGGATTTCCATCAATGTCTTGGTTTAATAGCAGTTATTTGGGAAGAGTGGATTTTCTGATTGACAACCGGTCTTCAGACTTAACAGATTCAGATCCTCCAGCAGCAATGGAGATGCAGTTTTCTCTGACACTATTAAAAACAATTTGTGCATGGACTAGATGGTATGAAGTAAATTGTTGATTACAAATGCAATAAAACGGAAGCTATATTTCTGAGTAACGAAAACTGCTATGTGGTGTCATTCTAGCTAAGCCTGCCAACAGCTTTCCTATGGGTTCCTGTGGTGTCTAGTGCAGTGTTGTTTTGTGATCAGACTTACAGTGCTCGGGATCACAAACGTCACACCCTAAGGTTGTGTCTTCTATGAAGCACCAAATGAAATGAATGAGAGTCCACTGTAATGTGCCCAGTCAGTGTGTCCCCCAGCAGGGAGTAACCTGCACAGAATCACTGCATTGCAGCACAACTGCCTGCATCCCCAGCAATTACATCATCTGTGATACATTGGCTGGAGTGATGCCTGAGTACTTCCCACGGCTTGAGTTTTTGTTTTGTCGGAAGATTTTTTTGTCCAGAGATGTAATTTCCAAATCACTTCCAAAGAAAAAGTCTGAAAATAAACAAAGCAAACTTTAAAAGAAAACAGCTTTAGCAGCTGCCTAAAGGTCTCACTGAAGTGTAGTTATCCTGGCAGCATATCTCTACAGGTCGATGTGCATTCTGTATTGCAGAAGGTTTGGCTTTCAGAATGTGAATTATAATTTGCTTGTTGTAATGTTTTATCATTTTTTATAGCAACCTAGAAAAGTTCATGGAGTTTTGATAAAAAACAGTGAACCCACTCTCAATCTGAATCTGGGGGATATTACAAAGCTAAATTTAACTTCATTCAGTTAATTAAGGTTGGTGTAGAAATTAAAAGTTAGAAAATAGCCTGATAATAACAGAAGATGGTTAAGAGAGTGGAAAAAGAAAATTTATTATGTGGCATATTTCTTGCAGAGGACGTGGGAGATGAAGGAGAAGAGGAAAAAGAGTTCATTTCCTACAGTATCAGCACTGACATTCATTATGGAATAAAATCAAACAGGTGAGTTAGTAAAATAGATCTTGACATTTCTGCCCTATGGATGCAAAACCTACACAAGCAGATTTACCTACTTTACCTACAAATTTACCTCCGTTTTACCTAGTGCTTCATGCAGTGTTTTTATTCAGGTGGAGTAATAGCTTGTCAAGGTGGACCTCTGATAAAACAAGGGTGTGTCACGAGGCTGAGGCAAATGGATTTAGGATTTTAGCTCTGAAATGTGACATACACAACTTGGGTTTGATAATCATTGGTCATGTCTGACTCGTAAATATTTATCACCTTAATACGTATTTGACTGAAGCTGCATCAGATGTGTGCCTCTTAAGTGTGCCCATATTGCAGAGTCCTTTTTGATAGCAAAGTTTGATTACTGAAGTGTGAAGATGTATTTATGGGAAGACTTGTGTTCAGGTCTCTTAGAAGAAAGATTATGAAGTGTGATGGTGCAGGTTAGCATTTGACTTCTGTGAGCTAAACCTGCAGTCAGATTAAAGCTGTTCTAACTGTCGCTTCAGTTCCCAGACGTTGAGTGGGTAACCCTTTTCTCTGTTCTGCAGCCTGGCATTCATTAAGCGTACACCAGTGATTGATGCTGACAAACCAGTGTCTTCCCAGCTGAGGGTGCTCACTCTCAGTGAAGATTCTCCATATGAAACACTGCACTCTTTCATTAGCAATGCTGTTGCTCCATTTTTCAAGTCCTACATCAGAGAATCTGGCAAAGCAGACAGGTAATGCTGTATAAATGCTGCACTTCAAGCTAATGAATTTAAGTGTTTAATGAAAAATATAACAGTGACTGTTCAAAGCAAGTCATGTGGAATTGTTTTAAGTACACAGTTGCATATGATGCTGTTGCTGACTATGGGGAAGTAGTTCAGGTGGCTTTGAATGTGTTGTGTATGGTTTTTGATTTGGCTTCTTATGTGAAAACATCTGTGCTTTTTCAGGGATGGAGATAAGATGGCTCCTTCAGTTGAGAAAAAGATTGCAGAACTTGAAATGGGCCTCTTGCATCTGCAGCAGAATATTGAAATTCCAGAGATCAGCCTGCCAATTCATGCAACCATTACTAATGTTGCCAAGCAGTGTTACGAGCGTGGAGAAAAACCAAAGGTTACAGATTTTGGTGAGAAGGCTGAGGATCCGTTATTCCTGAATCAGCTACAGTCTGGTGTCAACCGCTGGATTAGAGAAATACAAAAGGTAAAAGAAAGAAGAAAACCAACCACCAAGTGGGAGACTATGTGATAAGAACTTCTGTGTAGTACTGTGTGTCTTCCTCACAGTTTTAACTGTTAGGACAGTGCTCTGTGCAGGCTACTCTGAAGAACTGAGACCAGTTTTCTGAGTCACCAGAGATGCTAGTCTAAATTAGACTAACTATAGGCTAAACTAAGCCTAATGTAGAGGCCAGTCTAAATTGTTTTACAAGTAGCTGAGAGCATGACTATTTTATCTCTATTGTAATAGACTCAAGTAACTGGCAGTAACATGGTGAATTTTTTAACTATTCTTCAAATCTTTACAGCAGGTTGAGAGAAACGGGACTTGTTCATTTGTTTTGTCAGTTCCTCAGGTGCATCCACAACCACTTCAGTACAGTTGCTCCAGTCCTGTCTTGTACTCCTGCCTGTTTTCAAAAGAGCTCTGCTGTTCTGCAGTTACTCAGAAATAGCATCTCAGATACTATTATGACTTTTTTTCCTCCATGGGCACAGTAAACACCTACTGCTCATGGAACAGTGGTGGCTTTTCTTACTCCAGAGCATAAAACGTTGGTTTCCTTGCTTGGCTCATCTGTCATTAACCAGACTGCAGGTAGTGAGCAAGAAAATGGACCAATAACCTTTTTAGACTATGCTGAAGATGTTACATGAGGGTCCTAAAACCAACTTTGAGGACCACTGGAATTAAATTTTGACTCTTGTTGCACTGCAGTTCCTACACTTGTCACAGAATGAGTGCCAAAACTGTTTGAGGTTGGCTTATTAAAACCTAGATGTTATGTTTTTCAATTACACTTAGTAACAGAATGAGTTTTTACAGTTGGAGTATTTAAATTAAATGCTTTTCCTCCATCATCACTCTTACTTTTAAGGTGACCAAATTAGATCGAGATCCTGCATCAGGCACTGCGTTACAGGAGATAAGCTTCTGGTTAAATTTGGAACGGGCTCTGTATCGCATTCAGGAAAAACGTGAAAGCCCAGAAGTTCTTCTGACTCTGGATATTCTAAAACATGGCAAACGTTTTCATGCAACTGTCAGCTTCGATACAGACACAGGTAAAATGTCTCTTCAATAAAATTTTTCACAAGTGTCCTACAGAAGTTGAGCTGTTACAAAACTTGAACATTGTGGTACAAAGGAGAATGCTGTTCAGAGTAATCTTGGTCTAGTTAAGCTACGGATTTGATTAATGAAATGGAAAGTGATATTCAAAATCTTTTCTATTACATTTAGGTCTAAAACAGGCTCTGGAAACCGTGAATGACTATAATCCACTGATGAAAGACTTTCCACTGAATGATTTGCTGTCTGCTACCGAGCTGGACAAAATAAGGCAGGCCCTTGTTGCAATATTTACCCATTTGAGAAAAATCAGAAACACAAAATACCCAATCCAGAGGGCATTGCGTTTAGTGGAGGCTATTTCAAGAGATCTGAGCTCTCAGCTTCTTAAAGTGTTGGGAACCAGAAAACTGATGCATGTTGCCTATGAAGAATTTGAAAAGGTATGTTCATGGTTTTGCAACGCTGGTGGCTGTATTTTTGCATTGTGGCACTGGGAGCTGTATTTTTGCATTGAATAGTGACTTTCAGGAAGCATTTAATTTGGGAGCTAAAGTTCCTGTTCTAAAACTCTCTTCAGGTAATGGTTGCGTGCTTTGAAGTATTCCAAACTTGGGATGATGAGTATGAGAAGCTACAAGTTCTGCTGAGAGATATTGTGAAAAGAAAAAGGGAAGAGAACCTGAAGATGGTGTGGCGTATCAATCCTGCTCATAGGAAACTCCAAGGTCGCCTTGATCAGATGAGGAAATTCAGGCGTCAGCATGAGCAGCTGAGGGCAGTTATTGTGAGAGTCTTGCGACCTCAGGTACTGCTCTTGGTCATCATCACACAGAAAATCTGTGTGGCTTCTTCAAGAGTGTTCACTGTTGCTTTAAAAAGTTACTGACACAAAACTAATGTTACATTTGGATTTGCTGTCTGATTACAAAGTCAGTCTAGTTTTGAACCCTCGCCAATAGGTTTAGCTTCTGTTCTGACGTACATGACCTATTGCGTGACCATGCTCCTGTGAGTAGACACAGCAAGTCCAGACATAACATGGAGATTAATAAGCATGTAAATACTCGAGCTTGGCTAAACCACAATGGAAAATGAGATTATGCTGCACAGTAGTGGAAGTTTGTGAAGTAACTGTTGCCCCATTCCTAGTAGAAACTTAAATCTGAAACACGACTGAAAGTTTGTTAAGGATTTGGTACTAATTCGTAGGGGGTTTTGCAATGTTTGTTAGAACAGTAGCTGTTTGTCGGTAGATTTTGAACTTGCTAAACTGTGATTCTAATGCAGGTAACTGCTGTTGCCCAGCAAAATCAAGGAGAGGTACCTGAACCACAGGATATGAAAGTAGCAGAAGTCCTTTTTGATGCTGCTGATGCTAATGCGATTGAAGAAGTCAATCTTGCTTATGAGAATGTTAAGGAAGTAGATGGACTAGATGTTTCCAAAGAAGGTACAGAAGCCTGGGAGGCAGCAATGAAACGATATGATGAAAGAATTGATAGAGTTGAAACACGAATAACTGCCCGTTTGAGAGACCAGCTTGGTACAGCAAAGAACGCCAATGAAATGTTCAGAATCTTCTCTCGGTTTAATGCCTTGTTTGTCAGACCTCACATTCGCGGTGCCATTCGTGAATACCAAACGCAATTGATCCAGCGTGTAAAAGATGATATTGAGTCTCTTCATGACAAATTTAAAGTACAATACCCACAAAGTCAAGCTTGTAAAATGAGTCATGTCCGTGACTTGCCTCCTGTGTCTGGGTCTATAATTTGGGCAAAACAGATTGACAGACAGCTCACCGCTTACATGAAGCGGGTTGAGGATGTCCTTGGCAAAGGCTGGGAGAACCATGTAGAAGGTCAGAAGCTAAAGCAGGATGGAGATAGCTTTCGCATGAAGCTCAATACTCAGGAGATCTTTGATGACTGGGCAAGAAAAGTTCAGCAACGCAACCTTGGTGTGTCTGGTCGGATTTTCACCATTGAAAGCACTCGTGTTAGAGGTCGAACTGGAAACGTCCTGAAACTGAAAGTCAACTTCCTCCCAGAAATAATTACACTTTCAAAAGAAGTTCGGAACCTGAAGTGGCTTGGTTTCCGTGTTCCACTAGCAATTGTCAACAAAGCTCACCAAGCAAACCAGCTCTATCCATTTGCTATTTCTCTCATTGAAAGTGTCCGTACATATGAACGAACATGTGAGAAAGTAGAAGAGCGCAATACTATCTCACTTCTGGTTGCTGGCTTGAAGAAAGAGGTGCAGGCTTTGATTGCAGAAGGAATTGCACTTGTGTGGGAATCATACAAACTTGATCCATACGTACAGCGCTTAGCCGAGACGGTCTTCAGTTTCCAGGAAAAGGTTTGTTTTATCTTAAAAATTCTGCAAAATTGTTACATTTATGCTTCAGTAATGTGTGGTTAACCAAAAGTGGAATTGGATAGCAGATGCCTTGTTCTGTAGCTCTTTGGTGAAGTAGCTGATGGAGTTGACACAAATTGGCCAGCCAAATAGATCTGTTGGTACTATTAAAATTGATAGACTTGATGCATTTGAAGAAAGAGAAATGACTAAACATACTGTGTAATTATGGTTGCCTCTGTCTAACCTGTCAAACTAAACATCTCATCTTTCCTAAACCATTTTAGGTGGATGATCTGCTCATTATCGAAGAGAAAATAGACCTGGAAGTGAGATCATTAGAAACATGCATGTATGATCACAAGACTTTCTCCGAAATCTTGAACAGGGTTCAGAAAGCTGTGGATGACTTAAATCTTCATTCATATTCAAATTTGCCAATCTGGGTCAATAAGTTGGATATGGAGGTAGGTTTGAGACCAAGGAGTAGTATGTATTTAGAGGAAACGTTTTAGTTGGGTGCAAAATGTCTTTTGATTATACGCTTCTTAATCACCAGGGAGAATTCTGTCCCCATTCTCTGAAAAATTTAGTGTTTTCTGTATGCAGAAGATTCAAGACCTGTTTGTCTTTAGCTGTTGACTTTTGGGATCAATTAATTCAAGGGGAGTTTTGTCTTTTAAAGAAAATAGTTTGCTGTAGATTGACTGCCTAGAAAGGTGCTGGGGACTGAGGTAGATAAAGGGTGGTGCAAATTTGCTATGCTGGTAGCAAAGACTTACTGCCTTCATATTGTTTGGTTCTGCCTATTGAGATAAGTGTCAGGTTATTGGCTAGGCCAACTTCAAAGCAGTTAAAAAATGTTTTAATTCCATTGAAGTCCATGGGGACAGGAGCAGCTTTGAATTGATACTCAGTTTAAATTTATCAAAACTCCTAAACCTCTTCAAATAATTGCTAAAAGTGCACTTGGTTTTTTGAGGCCTCGTAGTTTTCCTGGTATCAGAGTATTTTGGTAGCAGAGATCTTTATGCAGTGAATATGCAGCTTTTTCCTCTAATGTGGCTTGCTTTCTTTAGATTGAAAGAATCCTGGGTGTTCGTTTGCAAGCTGGGTTGAGGGCCTGGACCCAAGTTCTTCTTGGACAAGCAGATGACAAAGCGGAAGTTGACATGGATACAGATGCTCCTCAAGTGAGCCATAAGCCTGGTGGCGAACCCAAGATCAAAGTAAGTTTTGTTATGGGGTTATTTTGTTGGGTTTTTTCATTATTGTCAATTACTTAACGCAAGAATTACACCTGGCACTTTACATGGGAGATAAGTATTTCTTCTGCATCTGGTTTTGGAGGAATACTTGCCTTGCCCCGTTTAAGTGCGCATTTGTTCCTCAAAACTGTGTGCTTCTTCCTGAAGTCCAAAATTGTTTACATGCAGTAGTGTCTGCCAGTAAAACTTGAGTATGTTTACTTTTTCTGCAGAACATTGTGCATGAACTAAGAATAACTAATCAGGTGATATACTTGAATCCGCCAATTGAAGAGTGTAGATACAAACTTTATCAAGAAATGTTTTCTTGGAAGATGGTAATCCTGTCACTACCAAGAATTCAAAGTCAGAGATACCAGGTAAGTATAAAGAAGCTGTATCTAAGTCTGAGCAATCATTTTCACTTTGCAATTAATTGTGCTTGATTATCTTAGCGTGTTCCTCTAGGAATTAGTCTGAGTGCCCTAGAAATTAATGTGTATCACATGTATAATTGTGGTTATTAGGTCGGAGTGCATTATGAGCTGTCTGAGGAAGAGAAATTCTATCGTAATGCTTTGACAAGGATGCCAGATGGCCCCGCTGCTCTGGAGGAGTCATACTCTGCTGTCATGGGAATTGTGACTGAAGTGGAACAGTATGTCAAGGTAGGAGGCTGACACCACGTGATGCTACAACTAAAATGAATGTGGGCTTTTCTCCCAGTTTTCAGGGGGTTGGGGGGATGCATGTCTCTTGGAATGTACTGGAGAAATTCTGAACACTGCTTGTGAAATACCCCAATTAGGTTTGGCTGCAGTACCAGTGTCTGTGGGATATGCAGGCTGAAAACATATACAACCGACTTGGAGAAGACCTGAATAAGTGGCAAGCCCTTTTGGTTCAGATAAGAAAGGCAAGAGGAACGTTTGACAATGCAGAAACCAGAAAGGAATTTGGACCTGTTGTCATAGACTATGGCAAGGTAAGAAATTGTAATTACTGTTTGTGGTAGATGTGTTAAATTTCAGAATTCGGTGTATAACAGAAAATAGGAGGGCTGACAGATAACTATTATGTAACTTAATTATAGGTACAATCAAAGGTGAACTTGAAGTATGACTCCTGGCACAAGGAGGTGCTCAGCAAATTTGGCCAAATGCTTGGTCAGAATATGACAGAGTTTCATTCACAAATTTCAAAGGTAAGACCAGTCCAAATTCCAGTTTTTCACTTTCAGATCAACTATTTTAGACTTCTAAAACATTAATTTGTGCCCCAAACAGTCCCGTCAAGAACTGGAGCAGCATTCAGTGGACACTGCCAGCACATCAGATGCAGTGACATTCATCACATACGTGCAGTCCTTGAAACGTAAAATCAAGCAGTTTGAAAAACAAGTTGAGGTATGTTGTCTTGTTAAGGTTTCTTCTGGAAATGTCAGGCTTAGCTCTTAAAATGCAGCTTCATGGTATTCAAGTTCTCCTGAGAGCAGACTTGAACTTCATATCCTGAGGAATCCTGTGAACTTTATAGTGAGTGCTTGTTAAAATATTTTGAGTATTTCGCCCTGCAACGTAAGTAGTTTCGTCTTTTTAACTTACAACTGCTGTCTCTTGTAGCTTTATCGCAATGGTCAGCGCTTGCTTGAGAAGCAAAGGTTCCAGTTTCCATCCTCTTGGCTGTATATTGACAACATTGAAGGAGAATGGGGTGCCTTTAATGACATAATGCGTAGAAAGGATTCTGCCATTCAACAACAAGTAGCAAATTTGCAGATGAAGATAGTTCAAGAGGATCGTGCAGTGGAGAGTCGAACAACCGACTTGCTAACAGACTGGGAGAAAACAAAGCCAGTAACAGTAAGCAGTGATGATTAATACTCATTCAGCAGACGAGGTAGATTCTCTGCATTCAATAAGTAGTAGGCAGTTTATTTTTATGCCGCTTTGCAGTTTTTAATTTTAGATGATGGTAAAAGTCTTTTTGAGGGTTCTATAATAACTTGGCAGTGTGTTGATGGGGGGCAGTGGCAGAGGGAAATTTACCTTTAAAATATAGGCCTCTTAAGTGCAGAATGCAAGATTGCTTAAGTTACTTTGGCTGAAACGAGGGACATACATGTAGGAGGATTCAGAAGCAAGCTGCTTTTTTGCCCTTCCACCCCCACTCCCCGCCAAGTGCTATTTAATAAAGCTAAAAATTGCACATAAAAGTGGGATGAGATTTATAATGGATTAGTATGTAGCCTTATTGCTAGCAAACTGGAAATGGAAGAATAATGAGACAAATCAACAGTGGGTGTTTAGTACTTGCTTTTAATTTGGCTTCAGCTTGATTGTAGGAATTTTAGATTGATGTATCCCATGCAAACTTTAGGGAAACCTGCGTCCAGAAGAGGCTCTTCAAGCTCTTACCATTTATGAAGGAAAATTCGGTAGGCTGAAGGATGATCGTGAGAAGTGTGCAAAGGCCAAGGAAGCTCTGGAATTAACAGATACAGGACTACTCAGTGGCAGTGAAGAGCGTGTCCAGGTACAAACTGCTCACACAACTTCTTGTCAGTTTCAGATAAAAATATTTTAGTTCCATCTCTCTCCCTTAAGAGGGTGACTTGTAGCCCTGCAGTGTACTAGTGTCACAACATAATTTCCACAGTTGTTCAGTTCTAGCCTTAAGAGATTGTCTGTGATCTCCTCCTTGACTGTCTTGTGAAGCTGTTACGTGGCCTGAGATGCAAAAATCTCTTCTGGGTCACTTGCTATTGTAGTTGTGTTGAATTGGCAAACTATCTAGAGGTTTTTGACACCTTAAGTATTCTGTGTAACTCCCCCGCTTTAATGACTTTGAAGAAGTGAGGAATAACTGCTGATGTTTGATAACATTCTTTACTATAGGTGGCCCTTGAAGAGTTGCAGGATCTCAAAGGCGTCTGGTCTGAACTCTCTAAGGTTTGGGAACAGATTGATCAAATGAAAGAGCAACCCTGGGTTTCAGTACAGCCTCGCAAGGTACTTCACTTCTCCATACATAAACAATGTAACTACGGCAAGTATGTGCAGATGAGGAACTAGACCCCTTGAGATAGACCTGCTGGATTGTCATGTTCCAGATAGTTTTCAGTGTGCAATTATCTTTCTCAGTATCTTGTGAGCATGTTTCTTCTCATGCTAAGCTAAGAAAAATTCACAGGTTTTGTCACAACTTAAGTAATTTTTCAGGAGATGTATGCAGTTCCAGTAGTTTTGAAATGGAGATCGGACTGCCTCACACAAATGCATACAACACTAAAAGAGCTGTACTGTCGATAATACCTTGTTTGTGAGAGATTTCTTTAAAAGTAGTCAACTTTAAACTGGTACAACTGTGTGCACAGCACTTGCAGAGAAAGATTTCATTACTTCTGTGTTACTGACAGCTTCGACAAAACTTGGATGGCCTACTGAACCAACTGAAAAACTTCCCTGCCCGCTTGCGACAGTATGCCTCCTATGAGTATGTTCAGAGACTTTTGAAGGGCTACATGAAGGTAAGTTATACTAACTTTTAAAATGCATGTATTTGGTAGTTCAGGTTGAAGGATCTAATTGGCTTTCTTGTCTTCTATAGATAAACATGTTAGTTATTGAACTGAAATCCGAGGCACTTAAAGATCGTCACTGGAAACAACTGATGAAAAGACTTCACGTTAACTGGGTTGTCTCAGAATTGACGCTCGGTCAGATCTGGGATGTTGATTTACAGAGAAATGAAGCAATCGTCAAAGATGTACTGCTCGTGGCTCAGGGAGAGATGGCTCTGGAAGAGTTCTTGAAACAGGCTAGTATCAGCTTTTGTTTGTATGCTCATAATAACATATCAAAGGCTTGCTGTTGGGTGGCTGACACTTGTGTAGTAAATTTGTCAGTCTAAGCTGTTGCTACGTGTGCTGAGACTCCAAGGCATGCTGTTTTGGGGAACAGCTTAAAGCTGTGTAAGCTTCCTCTGATGCAACTTGGATAATTTGGGAAAAGCAGTCCTTGATAATGACTTGAAAAGACACGACCTTATTGTAAGTTTTACCTAACTGCATCATGTTCTCGATATTTTTAACAAAAGCCTGAACATAAACCTGGATTACTTGGGTACAAAAAGTAAAATCTGATTACTGTAATACTACTTTGAAACTATGTTGGAGCAGAAATTATTGATGTCGTACCTTAAACGTTTTTTTCTTAGATAAGAGAAGTGTGGAACACTTATGAACTGGATTTGGTCAATTACCAGAACAAATGTCGTTTAATTCGTGGATGGGATGACCTTTTCAACAAAGTAAAAGAGCACATTAACAGCGTCTCGGCTATGAAGCTGTCACCATACTATAAGGTAAAACGGAGAACAAAGCTAAAGAATCTTCATTTAATTTCACCCTCCCTTCTTATTTAGTTTAGATACCTACCAGCAGGGACTGTATTCACTGTTTAAGTTGACAGACAATTACTTGTGGGTGCATCCTTTGCAACTCTTAAAGAACTGTTTTCGCGAATAATTAGCAGTCAGGCTCCTGATACTATTAAAATGAATATTAACGCAACATTTAAACTTCAGGTGTTTGAGGAAGATGCCCTTAGCTGGGAAGATAAGCTGAACCGTATCATGGCACTCTTTGATGTCTGGATAGATGTCCAAAGGCGATGGGTCTACCTGGAGGGTATCTTTACTGGTAGTGCAGACATCAAGCACTTGCTGCCTGTGGAGACCCAGCGGTTCCAGAGGTAACTTTTTAATTGCCTTGTTCTTTTCTTGCCCCTCATGGGGCACTGTGTGAGCAGGCCTGCAACTTGATGACTTCCATGTGGCACTCTCTAAGCTGAAATGCTAACTGTATTCTTACCTCGTCCGGCTGGATTACAGCCCTGCTGTAGGTGTAAGTTCATCAAGCAAACAAATATGGCAAGAGGTGCACGTAGGCAACTATGGCAGAAAAAGGCTGGTGTGAAATTTTTAGAAGGTGATTGGGATTCACATGGTTTTTCTTATTAGTTCCAGTCAACTATCTCAAGGATTTTTCTGGCATTGTGGCTGCAACAAGCAGACTGATTCCTGTTGCCACAGCCTTTAGTCTCACCTTTCAAATGTAATTTTCTTCCTCTGCTTTAAGTTGCTCTGGTCATCCTTATTCATTCCACACACTTCCAGTCAGGTCAAAGAATGAGACGTGTGCATCTCTTCAGGGGTGGAATTCATTGATCAAATGTTGCAAAGAAGTTAGGTTATGTTGTTGTGGACTTGAGGTAGGTGAAGAGCTATTTTGAGGAATTTAGCCTTGTGTTCCCTAGGGCAACCACAACAATTAGAGAGGCAGTGGTCATTTAGAGACAAGTAACTGTGGTGTTCCTGCAGGTCTGTGGTTACTGAGTTTGCACTATGTACTGTGTTACTTTACTTGCAGCATCAGCACTGAATTTTTGGCGCTCATGAAGAAGGTGTCCAAATCTCCACTTGTGATGGACGTTCTTAACATTCAGGGTGTGCAGAGGTCATTAGAGAGACTGGCAGACTTGCTTGGGAAGATACAGAAGGCACTGGGAGAATACTTGGAAAGGGAGAGGTCCTCTTTCCCTCGGTAAGAAGTTTACTTTAATTGACTCTTGAAGTAAAGTAGTTTGCTGTTTCTGTGCAGGAAATGGTGTACTGTTTTGTAAAGCCCCTGCCAGTTTTTGTGTACTGCACATATGTAAGATGTTACAAACATTTAAATTTGTGTTGTCTAAATACAGAATTCAGTTATTAGCTAATTCTCAGGAAGTGGGACTAAAACTTCCCTTACTTGCTCATCTGTGGCTGGTTTTAGGATTCATACACTGCTTAAGGAACCACTAGCTGATTTCTGTAAACTTACAGGTTCTATTTGGAACAGCTCAATTCTGGCACTGGATTGAAGGATAGTGTCTAAACTGTCACAATCCAGTCTTCAAGGCATTGGTTCTGACTTACCTGTAGTCCTCAACTAGTTTGTCACTTCACATGAGAGAGAAAGGGTGAGGGAGGTACTGAGTGGGAGTTCTTTCTCCCTGCCTTAATAGACTTAATTCAATCCCAGGCTCTACTGTGGGTATTTCAGGGATGGGTAGGTGAAGAAAATAATCCATAGTACAGAGCATGTGTACGCTTTGTGTGGTACAGAACCATGTGAACTGAGGCTTAATCCTAGAAATTAAGTATAACTTCAGCAAATTGATGGTTTGTGTGTTCTTGCAGCGTTGGGGAAACGAGTGTTAGTTACTCCCATATAGTGACCATCTTTGAAGCATAAATAAATTAAAAGTGATAGTTGGAGTTCTGATATAGATCTAATTTTATGTAATTATTAGGTTTTACTTTGTTGGTGATGAAGACTTGCTTGAAATCATTGGAAACAGCAAAAATGTTGCTAAGCTGCAGAAACACTTCAAGAAGATGTTTGCTGGTGTTTCTAGCATTATTCTCAATGAAGATAATTCTGTAGTTCTTGGGATATCCTCACGTGAAGGAGAGGAGGTACAGCTGCAGTGTTTCTTTCTTCTTAAATAAAGTTCTGAAAATAAGTGAACATGGGCTGATTTAAACCTAATACTTGCAGGTGCTGTTCAAAACACCTGTCTCCATCACGGAACACCCCAAGATCAATGAGTGGCTCACTCTTGTTGAAAAAGAAATGAGAGTCACCCTTGCTAAATTGCTTGCAGAATCTGTTACTGAAGTAGAAATCTTTGGAAAAGCAACTTCAATTGACCCAGCAGTCTACATCTCTTGGATTGACAAGTACCAGGTATCATTAGGGAACACTTAAGCATGCCGCAGCTTGGTTACTTCTGTGAGGAAAAACTGTCTGACAAGGATTTTTCTTACACAGGCTCAGCTTGTTGTCCTGTCAGCCCAGATTGCGTGGTCTGAGAATGTTGAGTCGGCCCTCAATGGTATGGGTGGAGTTGGAGACAACAGTCCTCTCCATTCTGTGCTGGCTAATGTTGAGGTCACACTCAATGTCCTGGCAGACTCTGTGCTCATGGAGCAGCCACCTCTTCGCAGAAGGAAACTGGAGCATTTGGTAAGTAAAACTTCCTTTCCTCTTCTTGGTTTGCAGGTAAGGATTTTTGAAGTTTAACGGTGATGTGATTTAACCCCAGCCAGCAACCAAGCACCACACAGCCGCTTGGTCACTCCCCCTGTGGTGGGATGGGGGAGAGAATCAGAAGAGTAAAAGTGAGAAAACTCGTGGGTTAAGATAGAGACAGTTTAATAGGTAAAGCAAAAGCTGCACACATAAGCAAAGCAAAACAAGGAGTTTACTCATTACTTCCCATGGGCAGGCAGCTCAGCCATCTCCAGGAAAGCTGGGCTCCATCACATGTAACAGTTACTTGGGAAAACAAACGCCATAACGCCAAATGTCCCCCCCTTCCTTCTTCTTCCCCCAGCTTATATATACCAGCCTGACGTCATATGGTATGGAATATCCCTTTGGCTAGTTCAGGTCAGCTGCCCTGGCTGTGTCCCCTCCCAACTTCTTGTGCCTCTCCAGCCTGCTTACTGGCAGTGCCTGAGAAGGTGAAAAGCCCTTGACCTAGAATAAACTTTACCTAGCAGCAACTGAAAAGATCAGTGTATTACCGGTGTCAACACTGTTCTCGCACCAAATCCAAAACACAGCACTGCACTAGCTACTAAGAAGAAAATGCACTCCATTCCAGCCAAAACCAGGCCAAATGAAAAGACTTATTTTTCCTCTAGGAAAAAGTTACATGCAATTTAAGCAACTACATCAAGCCCTGATTCTGTAGGTGGTGATAGTTTTTCACTCTAGTTAGCTTAGTGCATGGTAGCATATTATAGGCTAGCTTACTGAATTGATCTTCAGACTAGCTCTTCCAAATACAGACATTACTGACCTTCATTCAAATGTAAAATACTTCATTAAGCTGCTCGTTATTGTAATTATTATATGCTTTTGTTTGTAGATAAGGATTGGGTGGGGTGACTTAAAATCATCCCGGGTTACTTCTCTTGATTTTCAGAGGGAAATACCTGGTCTGTGTTAGGAGTACTTGTCTTCGTAGTTTCTGGCAAGTAAAATACCTAGTTCAGCGGTGTAATGGATTTACAGAGTAAATGGCCCAGAGTGCTTCACTGAAAGCTAGGGAAGTCCTTAACAAGAGCAGTCAACATTGTTCATTTTGTTTCTGTAGCAACAGTTTTTAAGGCAGAGACTGTTGGTAGGTCATGATTTTGAAGTGGTAGCAGTTCACAGTGATAATCTGGGAAGCTGTAGGATTCCTAGTTTTATTAGCAGTGGCTTAGCAGTGGCTTGTATTGCTGGGGTCAAAAGAGTTACTTTGTTCTCCAGATCACTGAGTTGGTGCACCAGAGAGATGTTACAAGATCACTGATCAAAAGCAAGATCGACAACTCCAAATCCTTTGAGTGGCTCAGCCAAATGCGGTTCTACTTTGACCCAAAACAGACAGATGTGTTGCAACAGCTCTCCATTCAGATGGCAAATGCCAAATTCAACTATGGTTTTGAGTACCTAGGTGTTCAAGATAAGCTAGTACAGACTCCTCTTACTGACCGCTGTTACCTGACAATGACACAAGCCCTGGAGGCAAGACTTGGAGGATCACCATTTGGTAAGTTTGTACTGTAGTACAGTAAAAACTTGAGACAAGTGTATAAACTCTTACATATTAGAACAGCTTTATATGTAAACAGGCAGAACACTTACAGCTAAGATACTGAAGAACAAAACAGCCTTCTGGGGGAAGTTAAGACAGTTTTAGGTTTCACTGAACCCTCTTGTTGGGGACCATCAGAATCATCATGCTGGCAGGTTACATGAGTAGGCAGTGGTACCTCCTCAGATGGTAAATACTGAAGCGTGTCTGTCTCACTTCAAAAATAGGTCCTGCTGGTACTGGTAAAACGGAATCTGTTAAGGCTCTTGGACATCAGCTTGGTCGCTTTGTGTTGGTTTTCAACTGCGATGAAACATTTGACTTCCAGGTAAGCTGTTTGAGTTAAAAAATTTAGTCCTTACTAACAAGCAATAGGAATCTCTTCAGAACTCTGAGACAACCAGCAGTGTTTATGGTCAAGATGACTGTCTGTAAGTCTTAACTGAGCCAGTATCTATAGGTCATATAAACACTCTGTAGCCAAAAATGCCTAAAGCAAAAGTGTGGAAGAGCACTGGGGGGGGAGGGGTTCTGTTTTTTTAGAACAGGTAATTCTATAGCAGCAAACGGAGGGAAAGGAAGTGCAGGGCAGGGGCTTAAGACTGTCTGACTTAGGAAAGGAACTTAAACTGCTCAGTTTGCATTGATAGTACTGATTTACTGGAGAACAAATGAGAGTGTGAGACTAACACAAATTATCCTTTGCGACAGAACTGGAGTTTGCCTCAGCATGTGAAAGATTCTTCTAAACTAAGAAAGCTTACCCAGATATTTCAAAATTAATGGCATCTTCAAACTGAGAACCAGATGAAATGCTTCTGTAAACTCTTAACACAGCAAACATGTCAAAATAAAAACCTAAGTCAGGTGTATATATAAAAAATAATGTAAAACCTGGACAAGGAATCATGATACTTAATGGACTCTGCCAGGTTGCCCATTGTTTTGGGTTTTTTTCTGTACAGCTGTATTTCAGTCAGACCAGGAGTCCATTTGATCAGCCCTAAGGCCAAAGCCTGTAGTGGTGACCAGTAAGAAAATAGCTAGGGAGTAGTAAGGTTGCAGATGGTGTATGATACTCCTTCCTTGCCCCCAGTCCCCTTCCTGCCTCTGATAGTTGTGAGGATCAAGAGATTCCAAGCTGAAATGGGTTACTCTGTTCGTGTTCCAGTGAATCTTCCTCTGGGTACTCATTTTTCCCCTTAAATCCATATGCACACTTGCTTCTATAGCATTCTTTACCAAAGAGTTCTGCTGCATTACTATGCATTTTATGAAGGAGCATCTTCTTTTGTCTTTTTTAACGACTCCTTACTTCTTGTAGTGGAAAAGACAGTGAACAGTTGATTCCTATTTATCCTAAACCAGTGGCTTTTAGGCCTCCATCACGTTTCTTCATGTCGCCTTTGCAGAATCCTACCTTAAAGGTTGTTCCTTCTGGTGGAAGCCTCATCATACTGTGGCCATCCAATTTGTTCTTCTGAAATGTTTTGTGATCCTAGTATCCTCCTTGTGATGAAGGACTAGAACTGCACTTGGTATTAATAGTATCAGCAAACAAAACATCATGCAGTGGACTTACCTTGACTGTTTTGTGAATACATGGCAGTACAGTATGTAGTAATAGGAAGCTGTGATCATTTTTGTGATTTTGTGATTCTGTGAAGCAGTGAACATCTGAAAGTCAGTTAGAACCCTTTTATAACTCTTACAGTACTATAAAGGTGGTAACCTGCATGTAAATGTAGCTCCTTCCTGCTTTGAATGCATTGTATGAAGTGCTCCGTTCTGCTGTCTTTGCCTATGCACAGGCAAGAATGATCATGTAGCTTCAGTGAATTTTCCCCCTGTGTGTGCAGGCAATGGGACGCATCTTTGTGGGACTTTGCCAAGTAGGTGCGTGGGGCTGCTTTGATGAGTTCAACAGACTGGAGGAGCGTATGCTCTCTGCTGTGTCACAGCAAGTTCAGTGCATCCAGGAAGCCTTGCGAGAGCATTCCAACCCCAACTATGACAAGAGTATGTAACTGTTTGTTCCTAATAGTGTTGTACAGCATCTCTAATGTCCTTCATGCTGTTTTGTTGCTCAGTTATATTTCTCCCAAACAATACAAGGAAGAAGCCATTTTCTATCAAAATGTAAAACCTTGAAGTGACTTTCAGCTAGTAGAAATATGTATGAGTGAGTTGCAGTACTAGAGGGTCTGTTGTCCGTTGCTGTAGGAGACTAAAACAGAAGAAAGTATGCCTTCTGTTCTCAGGGCGATTGATTGCTGGCTCAGTTGTAACTAAATGCATTCTCTTTTTCAGCTGCAACACCTATTACTTGTGAGCTGCTGAACAAACAAGTCAAAGTGAGCCCTGACATGGCTATCTTCATCACCATGAATCCTGGCTATGCAGGCAGATCAAATCTGCCTGACAATTTGAAGAAATTGTTCCGTAGCTTGGCAATGACAAAACCAGACCGTCAGTTGATTGCCCAGGTCATGTTGTACTCCCAAGGTTTCCGTACAGCTGAAGTGCTTGCCAATAAGATAGTACCATTCTTCAAGTGAGTAACAAGTTTGGCTCCAGTCAGTAAAAATAGAGCTTATTGTTCAAAGCTGTAATGCTCTGTGCAACTCACTAAGCATGTTGTGCAGCAATCATTTCAAGTAAATAGTGGCATTTACTGAGTGTTGTGTTGGTCCCTATAGAGAATCAAATTGTGTTTTGTCTCTTTTGCTTCTTAGGCTTTGTGATGAACAGCTGTCCTCCCAAAGTCACTATGACTTTGGCTTGAGAGCACTGAAAAGTGTGCTGGTTAGTGCAGGTAATGTGAAGAGGGAGAGGATTCAGAAGATAAAGCGGGAGAAAGAAGAGCGTGGTGAAGTTGTTGATGAGGGAGAAATTGCTGAGAACTTACCAGAACAAGAGGTAATGTGTTTGTGAACTCTGCTGTGGTAAAGTACAGGATGCATACTAAACAAAGCAAATGACCCTACAGTGTTTACTTTGCTTGCATGGCTTCCCACTAAATGGTAATGTTACAAAAGGTAGGAATTTGGTACCTTAGAAGCACCAAGTTGAGCATGTCTTAGGAGTCCTGAATCATAGTGAAAGACTTGTTCTTATGAAGTAGTACATTCATAACGCTCATTTGCTGCTCAGTTCCTCGGCATTTAATACTCAAAGTGTGGTGAAGAGACGTAAGAAACTACAGTTGTATAAACTGAAAATCAATAGGAGATCATTGTGTGGTTTCGAAGTTGAAACCCCACTAATGATTCTTTATACCAAGACCACCCTGGTCTTGTGCTTTCTCAGTATTTACTGAAGTATTCCGTGTCAGATGCGGTCAGTAAAGCAAACTTAAGAAAAAAAGCTTAACCAAAACGTGACTTTCTCTGCAGATCCTGATCCAAAGCGTGTGTGAAACTATGGTACCAAAACTGGTTGCAGAAGACATTCCATTGCTGTTCAGTCTCCTTTCTGATGTATTCCCTGGAGTACAGTATCATCGTGGGGAGATGACAGCCTTGCGAGAGGAGCTTAAGAAAGTGTGTCAGGAAATGTACCTTACCTATGGTGATGGAGAAGAAGTTGGTGGCATGTGGGTTGAAAAGGTAAAATATAAAACTGAAAATGTGGAATTGAAGTTCATGCATAAGACTAAACTTCCTTTTTTGTTATGAAAGGGTAGAAAGCTTTTTCCTCTTTTCTTTCTCTGAAGTGAGCACCACATAGAAGCTTAAATTGACTGCTGAAGTTAAGACTTAATTGGTACATCATTTCTTCTGTGACAGGTTCTTCAGCTGTATCAGATTACACAGATAAATCATGGATTGATGATGGTTGGTCCCTCTGGAAGTGGAAAGAGTATGGCTTGGAGAGTACTTCTGAAAGCCCTTGAACGGCTGGAGGGTGTGGAAGGTGTTGCTCATATTATAGATCCAAAAGCAATCAGCAAAGATCACCTTTATGGTACTTTGGATCCAAACACCAGAGAATGGACAGATGGCCTGTTTACGCATGTCCTGAGAAAGTGAGTCTTAAATAGTGCAAATGAGAAGTAGACAGTACATTAGTGCCATTAATAATTTGGCCTTACCAAGTCTTTGTTCTCCACTGAAATAAATATTTTCTTTAATAGAATCATAGACAATGTGAGAGGTGAACTGCAAAAACGTCAGTGGATAATCTTTGATGGTGATGTAGACCCTGAATGGGTTGAGAACTTGAACTCTGTTTTGGATGACAACAAACTGCTGACTCTGCCAAATGGAGAACGTCTCAGCCTTCCACCAAATGTAATGTTACTTCTTTTACATGTTTACTTGCTGTCCTATAAATTTGTTGCTTTTACCTTAAAACATACTAGTGCTGTCCCTTTTTCTCATTACAAGTAGAGTAATGCTCATCTCAGGTAGGGGTTTGCTGGAGTTAAGAGCTTTTGCGAAAACAGACATTTCACATTATACTTTGACCCTGTAAGACAAACTTTGTGGATTATGTAAAAGTCTGCGGTAACAGTTAATAGTGATGAACTTACCTTAGGATAGTTAAATGCTGCTGTTCACTATTCGGAAGCTAAATACAAGTTAATTTATTTTTAAAGGCTTTGGGGGGATAGTTTTTTGTTTTGTTTTGCTTTTGTTTGGGGGGATTTTACTTCAAACTATTTTATTTTAAATCTCTACTCTTCAGGTGCGCATCATGTTTGAGGTACAGGATCTGAAATATGCCACTTTGGCTACTGTGTCAAGGTGTGGCATGGTCTGGTTCAGTGAGGATGTTCTCAGTACAGACATGATATTCAATAACTTCCTGGCTAGACTGAGAAGCATTCCTCTGGATGAAGGTGAGGAGGAAGCTCAGCGAAGGCGAAAGGGCAAAGAAGATGAAGGAGAAGAAGCAGCATCCCCAATGTTGCAGGTATAACTTAGATTACATTATGTAATGTAGTAATGATGTAGTAAGAATGCTCATATCGGAAGTAGTATGGAGTACTTAACATCTATGGCAGCCTGTCATGGAAAAACTGACCACCTATTTACATTTTTTTTTCTTTTATAACCATGTTGTAGAACCTTACAACCATTTTTATAACCAATAACCATGATTAGAAGAATATTAAAATATGAGGCACTTCAAACCTTAAACAAAATTTATTTCCTGCTGCCTGGTAATCAAATGAGAAGCAAGTGCTTTGAACAGTGTTTGTCTCCCCCAACAGATTCAGAGAGATGCTGCAACAATAATGCAGCCGTATTTCACATCTAACGGCCTGGTAACTAAAGCACTTGAACATGCTTTCAAGTTGGAGCATATTATGGATCTCACCCGCTTGCGCTGTCTTGGTTCTCTGTTCTCCATGTTGCATCAAGCTTGCCGCAACGTAGCCCAGTACAATGCCAATCATCCAGACTTTCCAATGCAGATAGATCAACTAGAGCGTTACATCCAGGTAAATACAAAATGCTGCTAAGTGACTGCAGTGTTTGATGTGTCACTGCAGCCAGCTGGGTTTTATTTATTGTTAAGTTGTGATCCATTACTCGCAAAACCAAGAGCTGCTTTCGCTGCTTCTTACAGAGGTACCTGGTCTATGCAATACTCTGGTCTCTTTCTGGAGACAGTCGTTTGAAAATGAGAGCAGAGCTGGGAGAATACATCAGGAGAATCACCACTGTGCCACTGCCGACTGCACCCAACATACCTATAATTGACTACGAGGTAAACCTTTCTTATGCTAGAAGAGTTGCACCCTTGTGTCCTTAGAAGCTTGCTTTACATTTTGGAGATGAGACTGGAAAATAAAATGCTAGACTTACCTTAAATTCTATAGCTTCACAGTTCGGTGAACAAGCTGCCTGTTTAAATAAACAAATCAAATTTGATGCCACAAACTATTCTGTGGTTTAAAAAAAAAATTTAACTGAGGTTGAGCTGTATTCCTGTTCTGAATTGATCTTGGTTTTGTGCTCCTAGGTGTCCATTACAGGTGAATGGGTGCCATGGCAATCCAAGGTTCCTCAAATTGAGGTTGAAACACACAAAGTCGCAGCTCCTGATGTTGTAGTACCAACCCTAGATACGGTTCGCCATGAAGCACTGCTGTATACTTGGTTGGCAGAACACAAACCTCTAGTACTGTGTGGCCCACCAGGTTCTGGAAAGACCATGACCCTCTTCAGTGCTCTCAGAGCTCTGCCTGACATGGAGGTACACAAGAGAGTGTGTGTGTATGTGTGCACGTGCGCATGTGTGAATTAGGGAATAGTAACAAGTCTCTAATATCCATAAAGATTAAAGCAGTCTTGATTTAGCATGGAAATGATATGCTAGCCAGAATTCAGTGATACTCCACCTCAGTCAGTCATGTGTATACATAGCAAAAAAAAAAAATTACATTGAGCAGCATCTAAATTTGTGTCTCAAGATCCTTAATCTAAAAGCTGTTTCTTGCCTTTGCCACTTCAGTAATACAGGAGGATTCCTCTACTTAGTATTTTAAAATCTGTGGTAATATTTAAGCTCTCATCTTTCAGTGTATTTAGGTGGAATAACACTTAACGTGAAGCTGTGATGTTCTAAGTACAAGGTTGGGCAGGAGGCGCTGCTGCATGGTAAATGGAGAACCTGCAGCTGGCAGCAAACAGTATACAGACAGTAACCTGAAATACAGATGGTATATGTACTTACACTGTGGAAAGCCAAACTTACCTGTTTTCAAGACTCTTGATGTGTGCTCTTTTCAAGCCTCAATATATTTAAGCTATTTCTTTTCACTGTTGTCTTTTTAAGGTGGTTGGACTCAACTTTTCTAGTGCTACCACTCCAGAGCTGCTCTTGAAAACTTTTGATCACTACTGTGAGTACAGGCGTACACCTAATGGAGTGGTGCTGGCTCCTGTGCAGTTAGGGAAGTGGCTGGTGCTATTCTGCGATGAAATCAACTTGCCAGATATGGATAAGTATGGCACACAGAGAGTCATATCCTTCATTAGACAGGTTTGTTTTTCTTTGTAATCAACTATATTGTAACAGTTGTTTTCAGAGAAATACAGTGTCCCACTGATACTTCCCCCCTCCCCCCCCCCAGATGGTGGAACATGGAGGTTTCTATCGTACATCAGACCAGACGTGGGTGAAGCTGGAGAGAATTCAGTTTGTTGGCGCATGTAATCCACCTACTGATCCTGGAAGAAAACCTCTTTCACATAGGTAATGTATCTACTAAACTCCTATACAGCAACAGAATAGGGGTCAAAATTGAAGCATTGACTGTGTAACCTGTTCTTAATACACTTGTTTAACACCAGCTGTGCTGAAATGGTGTTCCTTGCTTTTGAACTAACTGCTAGTTGGTTCTTACCCTGACAGCCAGCCAGGGGACTCACTGTTACACTTCTTGAATAACCTGTCTGAAATGCTGTGGGTACTTCAGAATGCTTTTTAGTCCAAGTCGCTAAGGAGCAATCAAACCAGCTGCAGTTACTGCCGATAATTTTGAATCAAGCAGTTATTTAATTTTGGCAAAAGATAGTGAAAGTAATACAGACTGTATTTTGACTTTCTGTACTGTGTAATATGCTAATCTTTCAGATTTTTACGACATGTTCCTGTGGTTTATGTGGACTATCCTGGACCAGCTTCACTTACTCAGATATATGGAACATTCAATCGTGCCATGCTAAGGCTGATCCCATCGCTTCGCACGTATGCAGAACCTCTCACTGCTGCTATGGTAGAGTTCTACACAATGTCTCAGGTAACTTATTAAATACAACCCCAAGCTAATTAGAAGTCTTCCTTTTATGCTGGATCATTTAAGAGACATTGTTTGACTTTCACATAAATGACACATATACAAGAACTTGCATTCTGGCAAAAGCCACTGAATGACGCTAGCAAAGTAGTATCTTGCAGTGCTGAGGCCTGCAAAAAGTACGGTGCAACTTTGGAATTAAGTAACTAACTAAGTTTAAATTTTTAGGAGAGATTCACTCAAGACACCCAGCCACACTACATCTATTCACCTCGTGAAATGACTCGATGGGTGAGAGGTATATTTGAAGCATTAAGACCGCTAGAAACTTTACCAGTTGAAGGCCTTATCAGGATTTGGGCCCATGAAGCCTTACGTCTCTTCCAAGACAGGTAAAATAAACGTGAGATGGAGAGGGGAAAAAGAAAATTAAAAAAAAGGTTCAAAATTAATTTTCCCCACTCCTTGCCAACTTTCATTAGAAGACCAAACTGAAGTGTGCATTATGTTAAATAGCTGGAATACAAATGAGAATATTTCCCTTCGCTCTAACTTGATACTGTTGGGAGTAGTATCTGTGCAAAGCAGAAACATACTTTAGTCATAGCACTGCCATGTGATGTGATTACATCCTCCCATTTCAGAGGGTTGTAGTTACTGACTTGTTTCTTTATCCAGACTTGTAGAAGATGAGGAGAGACGCTGGACTGATGAGAACATTGATATGGTTGCTCTGAAACACTTCCCCAATATTGACAAAGAAAAAGCCATGAGCAGACCTATCTTATACAGCAACTGGCTGTCAAAGGTAAATAATTAAAAAAAAAAATAAAAATTAAGCAAACTACTTAAGGGAGCAACTGAGTGATGCAGCTCTTATAACTATATTAACATGATAATTGGTGCTCATCACTTTGTTAAACTGATCTCCAAGAAGTTCTCACTATGATTATCTGAAGTGAACTCTACCACAAACTTAATAGCTGTTACGCCAGGGATGCCATTGCAAGATCTACCACAGTACATAAAGGCAGTATTAAATAATATTTCTGAAGAACACTGTAACAGTCCCAGAAAGTTGCTGACAGTTACTGCTTATGGAATCTCTTGGATAAGGCGTTGACCCTTCAACAATACTAGTATTCTACATTTTGTGGTGGACTCTTTTTTGCAATCTGAAGTGATCCTGCTGGGCAACCCATAGAAATCCTGCAGGGTCAAGTCAGAAGTCCATGTAGCCTGCTACCCATCTTTATGACCAAAGGCAAGTGGCTAGAAAAGGCTGTTTAAAATACTCCCCCCCCCCCCCCCCCCCCCGCTGATGTAAGTCTGTCATTTGGCTGTGACTGGCGTCACTGACTCATCCTATGGTAGGTTCAGTAGATAGTGTTTAAACCCCATGCTGCAATCTGTGGAACTCTAGGCTGTGGACATCTTCCTGTGTGAGTTAAATTGAGTACAGCATTCTTAAGCTTTTGTAGAGGATTGCTACTTTAAGTATTCTAATAGTTCTGCTTTCATCTACTCATAAACTGATCCCTAAGAAAAATTCCCTTAGTCTTAAATTCCATGCTGGTTCTTCTAGGATTATATTCCAGTGGATCAAGAAGAATTAAGAGACTATGTGAAAGCTAGGCTTAAAGTCTTTTATGAAGAAGAACTTGATGTACCACTTGTTCTGTTCAATGAAGTCTTGGATCATGTGTTAAGAATTGACCGGTAAGTTCAGACTTCAGTTACTGCTTGTATAAATAGTATTTAGAGACTTTTTTCTAAAACAGAGTAGCCTGAATACAGGGTAAGTCAGGATGGAGTGTGACCCCATTGTTGTCCATAGATGATGTACCGCTGGCCTTCAGCTAGCAGGGTTCTGTCTGGAAAGGTGTGTCAGTTTTGGTACCAATTTGAAAGTTTAGGTGTTCAAGGAAGAGCCTCAGTAAGTTGCTGACACTTGTCAAACATACTTGGTTATGTTCTTTTCCAGAATCTTCCGTCAGCCACAGGGCCACTTGCTGCTTATTGGAGTCAGTGGAGCAGGGAAAACAACCCTTTCAAGATTTGTTGCCTGGATGAATGGCTTGAGTGTCTACCAAATTAAGGTTGGTGTGCTAGTTTACCTTTTAAAAGCCTGTTAGTCAAAACTCACACTTGTTAAATATCAACCCCTAAAAAAACCCATTAAAGCTAAACTGAAACGTTCATAACAAATGTTAAATCTTACTAGGTTCACAGAAAATATACAGGTGAAGATTTTGATGAAGACCTTAGGACAGTATTGAGACGTTCTGGCTGTAAAAATGAAAAAATAGCTTTTATAATGGATGAGTCAAATGTGTTGGATTCTGGTTTCCTGGAGAGAATGAACACTCTCCTAGCCAATGGAGAGGTAAGAAGATTTTAAGTAAATACTTTAAGCACCTTTTTACAATTATAAGCTACAACAAAACTATGTTTTGAATTAGGTTCCTGGTCTATTTGAAGGAGATGAATATGCTACCCTCATGACTCAATGTAAAGAAGGAGCACAGAAAGAAGGTTTAATGTTAGATTCACATGAGGAACTCTACAAATGGTTCACCAGCCAAGTTATTCGCAATCTCCATGTTGTGTTCACTATGAATCCATCTTCTGAGGGCCTGAAGGACAGGGCAGCTACCTCTCCTGCGCTCTTCAACAGGTAATCGCTGTATATTCAAGCACGTGTTACAAGTACTGTTAAAACAGTAATCTTTGGGAAGCATTGACAAATGCTTTGTATTTCAGATGTGTTTTGAACTGGTTTGGAGACTGGTCAACTGAGGCATTGTACCAAGTGGGCAAAGAGTTCACAAGTAAAATGGATCTTGAGAAACCAAATTATATTGTGCCCGATTACATGCCAGTTGTGTATGATAAGCTACCACAACCACCGTCACACAGGGAAGCTATTGTTAATAGTTGTGTGTTCGTTCATCAGACTCTTCATCAGGTATGTTGCTATTACACTGCTTAACTTACATTGATCTCTAGGTCACAGCATCGTGCACCAGTTTCCTAAAAACTATGATCTTTGGTATCCAAGTACATGTAAAAACAATGCATAATCTACAACTTCTTCTTCCCTAAAGGCTAATGCTCGTCTGGCAAAACGAGGAGGCAGAACCATGGCAATCACACCTCGCCACTATTTGGACTTCATCAATCATTATGCCAACTTGTTCAATGAGAAACGAAGTGAATTGGAGGAACAGCAAATGCATTTGAATGTTGGTCTTAGAAAAATCAAAGAAACCGTTGATCAGGTACATACCTTTAAAACTTCGCCCTTTATAAGGCTGAAGTGGTTAAATAGATCTCCATGCCTAATATAAGTACTCTCTCTCATCTTACAATCTGTCTTAGGTGGAAGAATTGAGGCGTGACCTAAGAATAAAGAGTCAGGAACTGGAGGTGAAGAACGCAGCAGCCAACGACAAGTTAAAAAAGATGGTGAAAGATCAGCAGGAAGCTGAGAAGAAAAAGGTAAAAATCTTTGTTAATCTCTGTGCATAGTAAATTCCTCCCCCCCCCCCCCCCCCCCCCCCCCCAAAAAAAAAAAAACAAACCCAAACAACAGAGCCTGCAGAACAAGTACTGGAAGAAGTTCCTGCTTCTGAAAAGCAGTATTTTGTTTGAAATTTCCTTCTAGGTCATGAGCCAGGAGATTCAGGAACAGCTGCACAAGCAGCAGGAGGTCATTGCAGACAAGCAGATGAGTGTGAAAGAAGATCTGGACAAGGTGGAGCCTGCTGTCATTGAAGCTCAGAATGGTATGTTAGCACCTGAAGAGATCACACTGTGGGCTTGGATCTAAAACTGAAGTCTATGAGAGAATGTCTTCTGTTGTAGTCCAAGCTGGTACTGTCTAACGAAGGGGCATGCATAGCGTGGAGCTGAACAGTGCTGAGGAAATACCTGGTCCCTGAGTTGTGCCTTTGTGCTGTTTGTAGTACTGACCTGATACTTGATACTCCTTTTATGGCTTGTGGCTTTGTTTCTGGCAGAACAGCTCTAGTTAGTTATTCAGCTTGTATTCATAAAAAGTCATAATCAGAGAGACCACTGATGCCTTATCGCTGCACAGACAGCATACAATCAAGCTGTCCATTTGTTAAACTGGATAGAGGAATTACTGCTTTAAGTGAATCACTTTAGGCAGCAGCAGAAGTTGCCTGTGGCCAGCTGGCAAGTTGAGTGTTCACAGAGAGAAGCCTGTCTTGTGTAGCAGTGGTTTGAATGTTACCCACTGGTATCCGCTTCTCTAGTAACCTCAGATTCTTTTTGAGAATCTTGAAGCATTTTCACAAATCCAGGATACTTTAATGGGCTTTGCTAACTGTTTGTTTTCTTCCCAATCAACGCTCATCATCTTCCTGGCACTGGCTAGCTGTGAAGTCAATAAAGAAACAGCACCTGGTAGAGGTCCGTTCTATGGCTAATCCACCTGCAGCAGTTAAGCTAGCACTGGAGTCCATCTGCCTACTACTAGGTGAAAGTACAACTGACTGGAAACAAATACGTTCCATCATCATGAGAGAGAACTTCATTCCAACCATTGTTAACTTCTCTGCTGAGGAAATCAGGTAAAGTGCAAGTGTAATTTATTTATATGACTAAAGTATTTACAAAGATATGGATGGTCTTAATTGGACTTTACTCTGTGTGATTGCTTTGATAGCACTTGACTTTGAGACTAAATTATTCCTGCATGTAGTGGATGTGTAGGTGGTACAGGAAATGTACTGCTGAAGCAAAGGTGTGTCATGCAAACTGGGGCAAAACAGCTGCTGTTGAGTAACTTCAAGGCGTGGTTGCAAAGCAGTGTGTTGCTGTCCAAATCCACATTACTAATTGAAAGTAGTTTTGTAGCAACAGCAGACCAGCTTGCTGATGGCTTTATCCAGGCTGACTTCCTAGCTGGCTTTTAATCTGAGCCAGACGGTCAAGCTAAAGACACCCGAATTCCCTTCCAACTCCAAATTTTTCTGAGCAGAGTTAAGCAGTTTGTGAGTGACTAATCTTAAAATATTGTTAAATGCCTTTTATCACCTGTAAGCTGTAATTTCTGAAACAACATCTTGAACTAATTAAAACATACCAGCTACCAGTCAGCAAAACTACTAGTAAATGTTCATGTCAGCTGTGGGAGGCAGGCCAGATAAAGGGATGCTGAACACCTGTGTGCTGTCATACAGTGTACTCATGCTATCTCTAAAAACATTTCCCTTGCAGTGATGCTATCCGGGAGAAGATGAAGAAAAATTACCTGTCAAATCCAAGTTACAACTATGAAATTGTAAACAGAGCATCGCTGGCCTGTGGACCTATGGTGAAATGGGCAATTGCACAGGTAAAGTCAGTAGTGCAGGGAAGCAAATCCAAGGTGGAAAGACTGATCCTGAAGGCGTATACAGTGTCTAAAGGCTCTGAATTTGCCTCTATACAACTAAATATTGGAAGATATTTTGCTTCAGAGAAATGGGTAGATGTTTCAGATGAATGCTTCTGGGCTCTGTAGTACTGTGCTAGAAAACTAATGGCCAGTTGTGCTGAGAAACTTCAGGTTTACAGTAAACAACAGCAGATCCTTTCTGTATGTAGTGTCATTCTGCAGGACAATACAGTTCTCAAGTGGAAAATGCCATCCTCTTAATAGAGGTTGCCTAAGTTTTGTCTTGCCTTAGTGGAGTATGCTCACAGGCAGCTCTGTCAGAGTCTTCTAGGTGGACTTCTAAATACTTGACTAGTTTCCTAAAGGAATGCTTGGCTTGTTAAAAGTGGGCCTGCTATGAATGGCCCAATGGGGAGAGACTGTTTAGCTTCGGTCTTGCCAGGCCCCATCCTAATTGTTGTGTTGCTTAGCTATAATCAGTTCTTTACTAATAAAGGTAGATTAGCACGATACTGACACGGACACCCCCAGTCCAGTATTTATGCAGAACAGTGCTGTACACTACTTAATGTGGTCTCAACCTTTCAGGTGACTGCCTGTAAATCTACAGAGCAGTAAAAGGTTCTTGCAAAAAGCAATTACTTATGTGTCTGTGCTTGGTTTAAACTAGAGCCTTAAGGATTGATAAACAATCCTAAGCTTTTGTTAAGTAGCTATTAATTCTTACACAGGTTACAAGTACCTAAGTTTAATAAGCTGCAGTTGGTAGTATACAACTGAATGCTGTGGTTCTTGTTAATACATGTCACTTCAGAAAGTATAAAGGGCCTATTTGCTGTTTACAGCTGAACTATGCTGATATGTTGAAAAGAGTGGAACCTCTACGCAATGAACTGCAGAAGCTGGAGGATGATGCCAAAGACAACCAACAGAAAGCCAATGAAGTGGAGCAGATGATTCGTGATCTTGAAGCCAGTATTGCCCGTTACAAAGAAGAATATGCGGTACTGATTTCGGAGGCTCAAGCTATTAAGGCAGACTTGGCTGCTGTAGAAGCAAAAGTAAGACTTTTATATATCAATAATTCTCCGTTCTTTAAAGTTTGGCAGTCAGAAATTGAACCATTCCTCAAACTTGTGAGTGTGGACTTGGTTGCTTCCCTGTGGTGCGTTTGAGCTGTTTTGTCTCTGGATGTCAGGAAGCTTCTTAAGCTAATGAAACCTGACTAGAGTTAGAAATACCAACTCATGTTGCTAGTTGATTAACAAGATGGTTAAGATAAGGCTTAAAATAAGTAGAAAACCTTTGGAAACAGATACGGATGTGGTGTAACTGTAGTGTCTTAACTGGACTTCTTTTGGAAGGTGGGAGGGCAGTGGAGGAAGAATTTCCCTATATACTTGATCTAATCATTAGCATGTCGCTATGATGCTAGTACTTAGCACTTCTGAGTTCATCAAGATAACAGTTAAAAACAGCATAATAAGCTAACACTGAAGTGGAGAAACACAAAATTAGCTTTTAAGTTTAACTTGGGCCTTGAGTCAATATTTAAGTGTCCTGAGAGACTTGTAATACTACAACAATTCATCTAAAGAGTCTACACCACTTATTTCTAGGTAAACCGTAGCACAGCTCTTCTAAAGAGCCTGTCTGCTGAACGGGAAAGATGGGAGAAGACAAGTGAAACTTTCAAGAACCAGATGTCCACTATTGCAGGAGATTGCTTACTTTCAGGAGCTTTTATTGCCTATGCTGGCTACTTTGATCAGCAGATGCGTCAGAATCTGTTCACTACGTGGTCTCACCATTTGCAGCAAGCAAATATCCAGGTAAAGATACAGTCGTGCTAAGTTAACTGTAAAACAGTTTACTGCAACAGTTAAAAAAGCTGTAAGATTGTCAAGTAAAGAATGGAGCTATTGGAAAAGAATACCTTGTAGAGCTGCATTTACACTAAATGTCTTCCGGTCAAATACTAACCATGTGTGTACTTCTTGCAGTTCCGTACAGATATTGCAAGGACAGAGTACCTTTCCAATGCAGACGAGCGGCTTCGTTGGCAAGCAAGTTCTCTACCTGCAGACGACCTGTGCACTGAGAACGCCATCATGCTCAAGCGGTTTAATAGGTAATTCATTCTAAGGTGTAGAATTCTAAAGCAGCATTCTCACAGCAGGCAGGATTTTGCACCTGTCAAAGAATCACAGTAACTCTTCCAAAGCAGTGTTTTGCTGTTGTGAGAACTTCTGATGTTTGTAAAAGCTTCTCAACCATGTGTAAACGTAAAGGCTCACTCATCTTTGCTTGTCATTTTTGTCACGCCTAGCTGTTAAGATAAATTGGCTTAAACTGAAGCTATTTTGTTGCCCAAACGCAGACTTACCTTTCAAAACCCTGAACCGAAATAAGTCTTTGAACCTGGCCAACTTATTCCTTCGGTGTGTAAGCTTTATAGTTGCGACTAACAGTGCAACCTAAGTTCATAAAACTGCTTAGAGGCTGTCTGCAGTCAAAAGCCAAGTAATGAAAGAGTTTTATTACTGACTTAGGTATCCATTGATCATCGATCCCTCTGGGCAAGCTACAGAGTTTATCATGAATGAATATAAAGACCGTAAGATAACTCGTACTAGTTTCTTGGATGACGCTTTCAGAAAGAACTTGGAAAGTGCCTTGAGATTTGGTAACCCACTTCTCGTCCAGGTCAGTTGCATGATCAAGTAGGAACTTCACAATTCTTGAATTCTGCCCTGTGTACTAGAAAAGTTTGCAGTTGTTCTGTTAGTAAGATGCAAACAACTTTATTTTTGAACCACAACTTAACAAGTAAACTAATACAGAGTGAGGTCTTAGTCCTGAAAAGAATATGATTAGTGAGATACACAATCAAAAGAAGGTATTTCCTTTGTCCACCATTTCAAGATCAAATGCTTTTATTTTGAAATGGTCTTTCTTTACTTCTACTCTACAAAACAACTTGCAACTTGTCTGGTTTTTTTATTTCCATAAGCTATTTCTAGTCATAGGTAATAGCACCTAATATGGCTAGTTATCTAGAATTAAATCTACTCTGAGTAGCAGTAGGAAGTGTCAGTAATACAGAGAAACAGGCAACTGTAGCAATGGTTGACTTTCACTTGAGATGGATATATCTTTTTGTTTCTTAGTATAGAAATGGCAAAACTGAAGGATTAGCTCACAGATGAGAACAGTAACTGCTAGTGCTGCTTAGAATAGGGTTAATTATGCACTAGAACTAACACAATTATGACCATTAGTAATACTCCCCTTCTCAGATTTTGTACAGTAATGGCCTGAACTCTGTGTTTGTGTAGCTCAACTACAAATCTAAAGTGGAAATACCTTCTGAGTGTGATCCGTATTCTAAACCAACTGCAAATTGATTTCTTACCAGAGCTTTAAGCCCCAGCTGGATCAGGTTTTTTAGCTTGAGACACTTGAAAGCAACAGAATCTCCTAACACCTCTCTGCTTCTAGGATGTGGAGAGCTATGACCCAGTTCTGAATCCTGTTCTGAATCGTGAAGTCCGGAGGACTGGAGGCAGAGTTCTCATTACTCTGGGAGACCAAGATATTGATTTGTCACCATCCTTCGTTATCTTCCTCTCCACCAGAGATCCAACAGTAAGTAAAACAAAAGGCTGTCTTGTTTGTAGAAGTGGTGTGTCAGAGAGCTGAGAGAGTTTTTCATGTTTCCTGTGGTAGGTTGAATTCCCACCGGACCTCTGCTCTCGTGTTACGTTTGTGAACTTTACAGTAACTCGCAGCAGCTTACAGAGCCAGTGTCTGAATGAAGTCCTGAAAGCTGAAAGACCAGATGTTGACGAGAAACGCTCAGACCTCCTCAAGCTTCAGGGTATGTTTACCAAAATCAAACTAACTTCCTCCTGTTTTAAAAGAATACAGTGGTATTACTGTAGCTGTAGAAATACTCAGTGAAATATCTTTACAGTTAATATTCTTGCCTTTTCAGGATGTCCAATGGCAAAGTATACATGTCATATAATTCTTAAAAACAAACACATTATACAGTATGTAACCTAATTTTTCTTTTTATTAAGGTGAATTTCAGTTGCGCTTGCGTCAGTTAGAAAAATCCCTACTACAGGCGCTTAATGAAGTGAAGGGACGTATCCTGGATGATGACACCATCATTACTACTCTTGAGAACCTGAAGAAGGAAGCAGCAGAGGTCACCAGAAAAGTCGAAGAGACTGATATTGTCATGCAAGAAGTGGAGACTGTTTCTCAGCAGTACTTGCCTCTTTCTACAGCATGCAGCAGTATCTACTTTACTATGGAGTCCCTGAAACAGGTAGGATGAGTTTTTCTTCCTACCAGAAGTTTCATTTATTTACTGTTCAAAGCTAAATAGACGCTGCCTAATTCCAGCCCTAGATGCCATATTGCAGTTTGGTAGGCATGAGCCCTTGACTATCAAACAGCGGGACTCTAGAGAGAAAAAACAAACTCTTTTGTCTTTCAGATACATTTCCTGTACCAATACTCTCTCCAGTTTTTCTTGGACATCTATCACAATGTCTTGTATGAGAACCCAAATCTGAAGGGAATTACAGACCATACTCATCGTCTCTCAATCATCACAAAGGATCTCTTTCAGGTTCAGTTTTTTAATGTAATTTTTTAATCATTTTTGAAGGGTAAAAGTTCAAGACCTCTTACGCTTACTAACTTCACTGTTTTGTTGGTAGGTGGCTTTCAACAGAGTGGCACGTGGCATGCTGCATCAAGATCATATAACGTTTGCTATGCTGTTGGCCAGGATTAAACTGAAAGGCACTATTGGGTAAACATCTGTTTACTTGCTTCACTTTTAGTTAAAAATGGGAGGGATGTCTTGAAGGCACCAGCTAAAGTAGTCTTTTCCTTTTAACTTTAGGGAGCCTACATATGATGCAGAATTCCAGCACTTCTTGAGAGGGAAAGAGATAGTTCTGAACACTGCATCTCTCCCAAAAATCAATGGCTTGACTGTAGAGCAAACTGAAGCAATGATGAGGTTGAGCTGCCTTCCGGCATTTAAGGACCTTGTTTCAAAAGTTCAAGCTGATGAGGTAAATGTTGGCTAGGGTTTGTTTCTGCGCTAAACTCGCCCGGTTACGCTTTTTAGGTGTCTGCTTTAAGAGCTTCATGCTTACAGTAAGGTCTCCTAGTATGAGGAGGGGAAGCCTTACAGATTAACTAGTTGTAGTTGTTGTGGAAATGAATGTTCTTTCTTCATTTGTAGTCCAGCTATGAAACTTTGAGTTGTAAATACCAACATTTTTCATCACTCAGCCTTGGAAGCAGCTTCTTTCGTTGGACTTTTTGGTCAGCTTTGTTTCCTGTGGTAGCAGAAAGTCTGTTACTGCCTGTCTGTATCATTGCGTGGGATAGCTATGCAGTAGAGAAGGAGCAGCCCTAGCCATACATAACATCATTATGGTGGGCTCTTGGACATTGCTATTTGGAATAAACTTGGATAGTTCTCAGCTGCTAAACACTTTGCTCCTTCTCACGCCCGAAGTATTGCAAAAACTGTATGTTCCAAAATATGTCCGTATCTTAAATAGTACCTGTTTTGTTGCCCTGCCTGGTTTTTCTAGTAAAAGTTGAATTCTCTTTGCTACATCTAATTTTCCTCACTCTTCAGCGTCAGGTAAAATAACATATAGCTCTGGCTGGGACTTTATGGTAGAGATCTGTAGAATCAGGGGTACTGGAGGCAATGCAGAATTAGGGGGTATCAGTGAAGTGTTTGGACACATGTAAAGAAAGCATAATAAACAAAGCATAACTTGAGGTTTACATGTGGGCTTTTGTTCAAAAGAAACAAGAACAGAACATAGAGGGGAAAAAAAGAAAAGTCAAGAACTTACTAAATGTGCTGGTCAAATTGTAGCCTTGCTCAGGGGTCAAACCATTTATATATGAACCACTCAAGCCACACATATCTAGAAGCCTTGGAAAAAACCAACGTTGAATGCTGGACGATATTTGGAGCTAAGCTTAACATTATACTTTATTTCATTAATATGAATAGCATTTCTGTTTAACAGTGTTAGCCTGGTTTTATTTCTCAAGACTTATTCTTAGATGGAAGCTCAAATGCTTCATCTAATACTCAGTCTAAATTTTTATTCTGTAGATAGAGAATAAGATAGGAGCTTAAGATTTTTGCCATTTAGTGAACTTGTGCATTTCATTGTTTAAATATTTAGCTGCTACTTAGAATTTTTTAAAGATTTGTTTGCAAATCCAAGGCTAGTAGAGCTTGGACTGTACCAAGTTCAGCCCTTAGATTTGTTAGTTTCCTACTGAAAGCTGGCATGTAGCTGAACACTTCTGCAGTACATTAAATTCTGGATTTGAAGGGCTGAGATCGAATATCTCTGTTGCGTCATGAACAGGACCTGCACTTTGCAGCAGATTTTTGATGCCATTGAAACTCCATTTCAGGTTTTTTGCATTTTCTTTCAATATAGCAATTCTGTATCTGGCTGGATAGCAGTTCACCAGAGCAGACTGTACCATACCTTTGGACTGAAGAAAAACCTGCAAGTAAGTTAAGTTGTGCTATTATCCACACCAATCCTACTTTACTAATCATAAGTAGAATTACAGTGGTTTTAAAGCAATTCTAAAGTAGAACTTTAACTTGGACCTTAATGACTGGGAAAATCACAAAGTTGGGATTGGGGAAGAACCTCAAGTCTGGTGGTTTATTCAGGTTTTATGTTTTGAAAAGGAAAAAAAAACCAACCCCACAATCAAAAACCAACAAACTTCTGTAAGCAATAGTTACTACACCTAGTTCCTGCACCTTAACCTGTGATCTGGTCTTCCGCTGAAGATTACATGTATTCCTACAATCTCATTAAATTACATAATAGTTTGGATTAACCTTAGTCAATGCAAATCTGGAGGAGCTCAATACTCCTAAGTTCCAAGACACAGATTTTCTGAGGACAGGACTGGTCTACTGGAATGCTTCCTCCTGCAGTTTTATCTGAGCATGAAGTCTTAATTCATGCTGCATTAGTTGTTAGTGCTAATTTGTTAAGAGTTAGAACTTATGGTAACTGTTGCCCTTCAGTTCCTCCCCTGTCTTTGAAAGGTAACATTAGGAAGCATTTGCCATCTGTGATCGTTCAGGGCTTATTCCTGTAGGTGGTTTTCTAAATTAAGGATTCTAAGCTTGTATTTACTAGCTACCGTAAAGCTGCTTGACCATTACCTGAAGCAACTCTAGGTTATCTGTCCTATCATAGAATCACAGACTGTCTCAAGTTGGAAGGGACCCATACTGATCATGAAGTTCAACTCCCTACTCCCTGCAGGACTACCTAGAACTTTACCCTCTTACTAAAAGAGCATCGTGCAGATGCTCCTTGAATTGACGGGCTTGGTGCTGTCACCACTGCCCTGTGGAGCCTGTTCCAGTGACTGACCACCCTCTCAGTGAAGAACTTTTTCCTCATGTCCGATCGGAACTTCCCCTGACGCAGCTTCATCCCATTCCCTTGTGTCCTATCCATGCCAGACAAGTATATAATACTTTGAAGTCTAGCAGAACGACCGATTATTGAATGAGTGAGAAAATGTGGAGAGATCTGTTGTCCCTGGAAGTTAAAATCACCTCTTGGCAATACTTAAAGACTGTAGATTTTTTTAAACCAGTAGCATTTCAGTAGAATCCAAAAGCATCATGTCAAAGTATGCTTTTAAAGGGCTCATAACATGACCAATTGAGCAGGTAAAGAAAATGTCACAGAACTTACCAACTGGAGATGGTGAGTTTCTTTTGACTGTCAAAGTGAAGACAGAATATAAGCATTCCATTAAAACGTTGCAACAGATCTTTCAAAGGGATGATTAACTTCCTAAATAACTAGTCCTGAGAACAAGGTGGGAAAAGTTGAATGGAGACTGAAAGAGAGGATGGTGTTGAGGGTGGTTTTCCTACCTGTCCATCTAATCCTGTTTCCTCTTTTCAGGTCCTATTGGACAGGCCATTCATCGCTTGCTTCTGATCCAGGCCTTCCGGCCAGATCGTTTGTTGGCAATGGCACATACCTTTGTTTCAACAAATCTTGGAGAATCTTTCATGTCCATTATGGAGCAGCCTTTAGATCTGACACACATCGTAGATACAGAGGTAACCTGCTTGTTTTTGAAAGGCTAAAGTCCTGAGGTGATGCATAGTGCCACCTTGGTGAGTTCCATAGCAAGTAAAGCTATCCACCAGGACGTTTCTTCCCCTTACCCTTCTTCCCATGATAGGAGGAGTGGATTTTCCCATTTGTTAACATAAAACTAAAAGTAGCATGATGTCTTCAGCTGGCTAGAGGGAAGAAAGACTGAGCTTACTGCGTGCTCATATTCCTGTAGTGACTGATCGGTATCCTTTTAAACTTCTTGGACAACAGGTGAAACCTAATACCCCTGTGCTGATGTGTTCAGTGCCTGGTTATGACGCCAGTGGTCATGTTGAAGACCTTGCAGCCGAGCAGAATACACAGATTACTTCTATTGCTATTGGTAAGAACATACCTTCTTTCGTCACAGAAGCATAAATGTTTAGCAGGAAGAGCTTTAGCAACTCTCCTGTCTTTTAGGTTCTGCTGAAGGGTTTAACCAAGCAGATAAAGCAATAAACACAGCAGTGAAATCTGGAAGGTAAGTTCTGTCTCCCTTTTAGCTAGAATACTGCCTAGCAGAAAGATGAAGGGGGGGGAGGTAACCTATTGGCTATATAGATAAAACTGTGAGTAAAAAAAAATAATTGGGACTATCTTCTGAACTAAAATTGTAGTAACTTCAGCACAGCTGTTTACAACTTCTGTCTGATTTAAGTATTTTCAAGAGAAACAGGTTATATCTGCAAAAGAGGAAAGTTAGCCCATTTACAGTACTAACTGTAACTGATTCTATGTAGAAGACAGGTTTAAAAGAGGAAGATCTGTAGTATTGATAAGATGACTTGTTACTCTTTGTGGTGATTATAGCCAGGATCCATAAGCTGTACACTAAAAAGCACTTGTTCTGTTTCAAAACTTCACAGATGGGTGATGCTGAAGAACGTTCACCTGGCTCCTGGCTGGCTTATGCAGCTAGAAAAGAAGCTACATTCCCTGCAGCCCCATGCTTGCTTCAGACTCTTCCTTACCATGGAGATTAATCCGAAGGTAACGCTGATTGGAAATCTGATTCTCTTGGTAGAGTAACCAGCTTGCAGAGCCAAGAGTGCTACCTGGGGAAGGTTTTCTCCTGACTACTTTTCTGCGGTAAAGAAAAAGGAGAATACATGCCTGTCACGATAGTTAATAGCCTTGGTTTCCGATAACTTCAGCGTAGCTGGAAATTTCATACCGTTCCTTTTGCTGCTTCCCCTACCCTCCAAAAGAAAGGCTGTGTGTGCTCACAATGAGGTTTTAAAGCTATTGCAAACTGTGCCCTTAGAGGGATTTAATTTGGTGAAGGCTAAAGGAGCTGGGTTTGAATTTATTGCTCTTTTCTAGGTACCAGTGAATTTGCTGCGTGCTGGCCGTATCTTTGTGTTTGAACCTCCTCCTGGCGTAAAGGCAAATATGCTGAGGACTTTCAGTAGCATTCCAGTTTCTAGAATGTGCAAGGTAAGGCTGTGGTTTATGTAGATGAAAGAAAATGGAAGAATGTGTTCATTAAAATACTACCTTAAATGATAAAAGCTCAGCTTCTAAGATGTATGTAGAATTCTTTTTTTCTTACGGAAGTAAAGTAGTACTTGCTGCTTCTGTTGGTAGAACATACTCAGTTTTGGTAGCAATCTAGCATTAAACCTGATACTTTCTAGCCTTTTTGGCAGGCTTTGATTGCTGTAAGTTCACTGGAGTAACAGTTGAATATTTTTTTTCCTCTCCTCTTCCTAGTCTCCCAATGAGCGTGCTCGTTTGTATTTCCTCCTTGCCTGGTTCCATGCCATTATCCAAGAGCGCTTGCGCTACGCTCCGTTGGGTTGGTCCAAGAAGTATGAATTTGGAGAATCTGATCTGAGATCTGCTTGTGACACAGTAGATACATGGTTGGATGATACAGCAAAGGCAAGTAGTGTTGTGTACTTAGGTATAGGTAATACGTAATTACTTAAGATCTTCAGTAAAACAGTCTGTTCTGGAAACATTTAGTAAATTAAATGAGTAGGCACAAATAACCTGATGGCAATTTAACTTAGTTCTTGAATTTGATTCCTCAATCAGCAGCGATGTGAAAAGGATTGTTTCCTGCTAATTACATTGTATGTTATTTATAGGGTCGCCAAAACATTTCACCTGACAAAATCCCCTGGTCAGCACTGAAGACACTGATGGCACAGTCTATCTATGGAGGTCGTATTGATAATGAATTTGATCAGCGTTTGTTAAACACTTTCTTGGAACGTCTGTTCACTACTTTAAGTTTTGATAGTGAATTCAAACTGGCTTGCAAAGTTGATGGGCACAAAGATATTCAGATGCCAGATGGAATCAGGTATAATTTTTTCCTTATCCTGATCTCTATGTACAGCTTCTCTTCTTTTAAATTTAAAAAAGAACCCTAACCTGTATCTCTGTGCTGGAATTTAGCTGCGTAAACATTTGTCTCGGGCAAAGAATTACATTGCCATTCTACTAGAGGAAGCCTTCTAATGACTATTAAAATTCTGACTTGCAGGCGTGAAGAATTTGTCCAGTGGGTTGAGATGCTACCAGATACACAAACGCCGTCATGGCTGGGCCTGCCAAATAATGCAGAGAAGGTTCTTCTCACTACACAGGGTAAAACCAGAACTTTAACAGTGTCTAGCATAGATTACCAGGCCACCATTTTAACTAAAAAGCAGAAAAGAAATACAAATCCTGCTTAAGAGTTAATGGCTTTCTCCTCCTCCCTCAACATAGTTGCTTTAACTTCTGCGAAGTAAGACAGTTGAGTAATCCAAAAACTGATGGGAAGCTTGTGAATTAAGGAAAGTTACATTCAGCTTTCCAGAGTTCAAGCTCTCATCTTGATTCTGGAAAGCTTTATTGTCAGCTCCAGAGCCACCTACAGCTAGGCAGCTCTGAATCTTAGGTCTAGACTCCAGGTTAGGGAAAAAGAAAAGTCCTAGTTCTTGCATGTAGTAGGATGTTTTCATCTTGATGCTACTGCTTCTCTGACTAACAGCCTATCTTCTGGTTTAGGCATAGATATGATCAGTAAAATGCTGAAAATGCAGATGCTAGAGGATGAGGATGATCTAGCTTATGCAGAAACTGAGAAGAAGACAAGAACTGATTCCACATCAGATGGTCGCCCGGCCTGGATGAGAACACTGCATACCACAGCCTCTAACTGGCTTCATCTTATCCCACAAACTCTAAACCATCTGAAGCGGACTGTGGAAAACATTAAGGTAAGAACTAATTGTTATCTAATGTGGGCACACAAAGTGCGTAAGCTGGGGTGCATTGGAGCAAGTGCATTGTGATTTGCAATTACTAATTTAACTGTTGGGGAGGGACAGTGGAACCTGTGTCAGTACTGACTCCGACTGCCGTAGCTATGTAACGCCCCGCTGGGTTGCTTGAAATGGTCTTAAGTTGGCTTATGTCTTCTGGGGCTTATTTGAAGAAATACAATGGCAAACTGTTTATCATCAAGGGTACCAGTTCTGAAGCTTCTCTGTGAGCAAGAAACAAGTGCTTCCTGTCGTACTTGTAGCACTTGACTGCTACTTGTGGTAGTGCCTTTACAGCCTGTGTGCATTAATTACTACTAAAGTTTAGAGGCGGTCGGTGAGGGGGATAGGGCAGCAGTTTCTGCTGACCGGGAACAGAAAGTGCAAGGGCTGGAGGAAACTTTCGAGATCTGGACAGTAGTACCCTAAATGCCAACTGGGGAATAAGCTCCCCCACTGAATGCGGTCATGAGTGCCTAACTGCTTCTGAAGACTTTCCCTGGGATAGTAGGTGAGAACCTTTTGTTGCTGATGGAAAGAAATCCAGAGTTGATTGGAAGGAGTGCAGCAGGCAGTCTGCATTAATTGTTCAACCGAGACTTCCACTTCCTTGCTTCTCCAAGGGAGAGGAGATTGTTGGTTGTAAAACACTCTCCACAGTTGCTTTCTGCACCATAGACTGCATCTTCGCGTTTGATGCTTGTAGTCACAGTGTCGCTGGTCAGTCCATCCAGGATTTTGGGGTTGCTTTTTGTAGCAGTTTTCCAGCAAGAACTTTGATCTGCAACTTACTTTCGATGTTTTGACAATCAGGATCCTTTGTTCCGATTTTTTGAGAGAGAGGTGAAGATGGGAGCTAAGCTGCTCCAGGATGTTCGTCAGGACCTTGCAGATGTGGTTCAAGTGTGCGAAGGAAAAAAGAAACAAACCAATTATTTGCGTACACTTATAAATGAACTGGTGAAAGGTACGGCAATTCAAATTAGCATCTCCCAGTGCTCTCTTTGCCTCTTGCACTCTGTAACTTAGAAGCTATTATGCTCAGCAGCTTAGAAAAAGAAATGCAGGAAAATTGGGATAGACTTTACTGTTTGACACAAGCAATACTTCTGAGTCAAGCATAACATTCCACTTGGTTTGGGATTTCAGGCTGAGGTAGCTAATATTAGGCTTTTTTTGTACAGTTTATATCAGCAGCTTAATTTCTAAGCTGAAATCTTATTAAATTCTTTCAGTTTCTGAATTGTGACGGAGCAGTTATTTACACCACAAAGCGAGTAATACTGCTGCTGTGAAATCTCGTAGAAAATATTCAGGTTCTGTAAACTTCTGTTTCAAGATTCTACATAAATGTGGAATTTTCACAGACATCCCGCTTCTAGTAATACGTGAAGATCTGCCGTCTGCTTTGAACAAAAGCCTTTCCTGAAACAGATATTTGAGCTCTTCAGGTTTTTGCTGAAGAGCTCAAATCTTCATGAAAACTTGGAAGATCAGTTACTGCAGTACATAGCTGTGTGTAACTGAAGTTGCTGTTGAGGGGTTTCTGTAACTGGAAGGCATTTTAAATAAAAAAGTAGACCTGGAGGCCATCTGCTTTGTAATCTTTGAAAGTGCTTTTACTTACAAAGGAGACTTTTTAAGACGGAGGCTGATATCCTGGGCCAGGTCTAAAATGGATATTGCGAGAAAAAGTTAAGTGTCAAAATTGCATGTAATTCCAGCTTGTATGCAAACAAAACTTAATTCTAATCACATTTTTCATAGGTATTTTGCCTCGTAGCTGGTCTCATTACACAGTGCCAGCTGGTATGACTGTTATTCAGTGGGTGTCTGACTTCAGTGAGCGCATTAAACAGCTGCAGAGTATTTCCCAAGCTGCTGCTTCTGGTGGAGCAAAAGAACTAAAGGTATCTCATGCCATCTTCTTTTAGAGGTTATCAGTGGACCTGTGTAACTACTTCATGGAGTCTTCACATCAAGGCTTCTGAATAGTTCCTCGGGAAAACAACTTCAGTCAATGTTGTCTGAAATGTGCTTGGAAATTCTGTTGAGTATCTCGTGATCTCAAGGTGGAGAGGCTTAGCGGGCTAACCATTCACACAGGTTAAAGGGAAACAGTATTTCAGAGTAACAGAAGACGTAGCCTTAGAGCAAAAAGCCATTTAGCAGTTACAGTGTTTCAGTAGAAGCAGGAAAATTCTAATGTAAATAGATTGCTGAAGTAAAAACATTGATAATTATTAATTAATACTGCGGCTTGATTTATTTATTTTAAAAATTTCCCCCCCTCAAATAGAACATCCACGTGTGCCTTGGCGGCCTCTTTGTACCAGAGGCGTATATTACTGCTACAAGACAGTATGTTGCCCAAGCAAACAGTTGGTCTCTCGAAGAACTTTGTCTTGAGGTCAACGTTACAACTACACAGAACGCAGTACTGGATGCATGCAGTTTCGGAGTCACAGGTAAACTTACTGAACACACTCTCCTACAGAAGGGGTTCTTGCTCTAAAACGTTCTCAGAAGCTTTTGATATTAAATAGGCTATATCAAGTGAAAAAGACGGTATCATTGCAAAAGTTAAACAACTTCAGGAAGCGTGTATTAAAGATTAGCTTGATTAGTTAGTAGGGAAGTACTTCCAATGCTAGTAGATCTCCAGACTCGGCTCGGTATCTATTTAAGCAGTGTTGCATAGTTGATACGCTACAACCTCTTTGTTTTGCTGTATGAAATACCTCTCATTTAGTGGACTTAGCCCATAAATGGTACATGAAAGCTCATCGAACTCCAAATTGTGTTTCAATTTACAGGCCTGAAGCTTCAGGGAGCTACATGCAGTAACAACAAGCTGTCACTTTCAAATGCTATTTCAACTGTACTGCCCATTACACAGCTTCGCTGGATCAAGCAAACAAATGCTGATAAAAAAGCAAATGTTGTAAGTATTGATAAAGATAATTTTACACAAATAACTCTCATAATTAGATAGACCTAGCATTTTTTTTCCTGAAGCTTTACAGATGCTTTTATCTAGCACCATAAATCAAATTGTTCTTTTCTTATATTCTCAGTGCCAGTTAGTACCTAAATTCCAGGCTAGCAGCAAACAGCACTAGTGCTGACTAGGTCTTTCCTTTGTAGTTAGGTAAGGAGAGGCATCCAAAAGTACTAATGTTGTTTAGACCAAAACTTGAATTTATACCTATAACTAAGGCTGTGCTTCAGGTAAATTTTAAGCCTTTTTTTTTTTCCTCATATTCCGAGTATTGAGTTATCTGAGACTAAATTCCCATCTCTTAAACACCTTAATATATATATTATGGAAACGCCTTACACTCTTCAGCTACCTTACATAATTTTTTCTATATTTGTGTTTTTCCCCAGGTTACTTTACCAGTTTATCTGAACTTCACTCGTGCTGATCTGATTTTCACAGTTGACTTCGAAATAGCTACCAAGGAAGACCCCCGTAGCTTCTATGAACGTGGTGTTGCAGTCCTCTGCACCGAGTGAAAAGTTTTGTTCTGACTGGTTAATACTGTAGTAATTGTCAGTCTTCTATGTAGTATTCACCTGTACTTTTGTAACCCGGTTAGGTTAGGTTGTCAGATGGATTTGTGTTAAGTTGACTAGAAAGAAAGGGGGCAGTGCATTGGAAAGCTGATAGGCTACATTTCTTCAGCAGAAAATTGGATGAGATTCTTAGATGGTTAGTGGTAGGTGTGATATCTGATGGATCATGTTACATGAAATAAAACCTATAGCAAGACTTCTGACTGTTTCTGGAAATATAATTCTTACAGTGATAATGGCTTTTTGGTCTGGAAAAACGGTACCCATGATCTTTACAGAGAATACCAAGCAATAAGTTAGTATTCAGACATATTGTTAACCTTACACAGCTCAAGCAGCAGCCCATTCAGCTAACCTCCAGTAACAGGGACCTTGCAATGTAAAAGTCTTCAGTAAGACACAAAGCCTGACACTATCTGATGCTATTGCATGAATTATTTGCAGTGAACTGGCTCTTGCTTTTAAGTAACCTGTGTTTAGACAGCTGTTGGGATACATTCAGAAGCTAGCGTGCTTCCTGGAAGCTTAAGCCCAGGAGGATAGTATTAAATGCTTAAACAAGACATTACAGTATTATTTCAGAGACTCGTATGTGACTAACTGTTACCAAATTAGGGGAGCTGGGAGTTCCTGCTAGTTGCTTGGGTTGCTGTAATGGTTTGGGTATTCGCTTGCTTTCTCTTGAGCCTAAATTCACTGGGGTAAGCGTTTCTACCCTTCTGACCATCCTGTCGGAAGTGTCCTCTGTAACAGAGACCAAGTGTTCAAAGATGCATACGAATAAGACAGGTGCTCAGCCTTTCAATTGCAAAACAAATCTCAGGAGCTTGCTCCTTCCTTCCAGTGATCTCTCCTATGAACGCAGTGACTTTCTGAACCTGCATCAACTCTTAACTCATTTTTTCCTGTGGCAAGTGGTTCTACAGCACAGGCACATGTAGGAAGAAAAATTATCATCTCTGCCTACCTTACATACTTGTTTCAGCTGATGCCTACTAGGTTACTAAAACAGAGAATTCTTGCTGTCTCCATACTGTTTTCTATAGCTAATCTCTGTAGGTTGAACTGTCCTGGCTGGTTTTATTACCTTATGAAGAATGAATCCCAGACCTGTGCATCATGTAATCTTTCTCAGCTGCTTGTGGTTCACATACCCAGTTCTGAGGAACTGAGTCCGCTCAGTTTAATGCAGTTCAGTTGGTTGTAGCCAAACCTGCAAGATACTCACCTCACACCTGCTTCCCTCCTCTGGCGCCGTAGAGTAGGTCGGACATGAAGCACCAAACACTGACATGAAGCAGGTGGGAGGTAAGCTATAGCTATCAAAAACTAATTGAAACCACACAGTCGTTCTTCCTTCCCTCCTCAACAGACCCTTGTAATGCTTGTTTTGAAATCACACTGAAACTGAGCAGGTGCCTCCTTGTACTAGATACAGGAGTTAGGCTGGTGCTTCAGGAGGCCCTAGGCACCAAAGGAGCGCCCAGGTGTAAAGTGCTGTGATTCTGTGGACATACCTTAGCTAGTTTTCACTTAAAGTTCACATAAAATACCCCCTGCATTTGTAACAGGCTTGAGCTACTTTTGCTTAAAGCTTGTTCAGTTCAGGTACCATCTGCAAAAAAAATCTCTACCAGATTCATTCTTCAGAAACGTTTGTCCAACGATTTATTCATACCTCAGATTAAGTTGCACGGAGTTTCTTTCTTCTTAGTTTTTCACTAGCAGCCTCTGGAATGGGAATCCCTTGTTTTCTTTTAATTAGGGGCTGTTTGGCCATTGTGCCATCGCAGTCAGCTGCTAGTATGGATTGTGGAGCACTGTCACTTGGGCTTGCAAGGAGATCTGCGGAGGGTGAAGGGCTAATACCGGTCCGTGAGGAGCAGTCAGGTGTCAGCCACATGGGGGTACCTGCTTCTGGGGCTCTAGGCAGTTCAGATGATTGCAACAGGCCTATGGGGAAATCCTTCTCTTGGCTAGGGAGTCCCAGGGGTGCTGGACAGTCGTTTACTGCCTGAATTTTGCTGACACTTGTTTCTGGGCAGAGCCAGTCTGGAGGTTTCGGGGTGGACTCTCCATCTTCTGAAGTATCAGCATCCTCCAAAGCCACTGCTCCTGGGGTACTGTTCACCCATGGTGCGACTTGTCTACTATTTAAGGAATTCAAGCTACAGTCGGAATGAATGGATGCATCTTCTGAATCACCATCATAAGGATCTAAAAACTAAAATAAAGGTCTCTAAATGTGGCAGATGCTCATTTTTCCATTTTAAAAAAGCCAACGTACAGTAGACTTCAAAACTACTTTCAACATCAGTCACAGACTTACTATAGATATTTTTGGTTTTCCACACATTCCCACCTAATATTTTAATTTCTGGGTGCTGCACTGAGAACAAGGCTGCTGCATCACAGCCACACTTACTTCCAGTCCCCTGCGGTCCCTTGCTTTCTTGAGTCCTCCAGCAAGTGGGCTAGGCACAACCTATTTAAGAGAGGTTAACATAGGTTTATAAAGCACCATCCTATGAACTATTGCTCAAAGTAAAACCAGAGTAGCTAAAAATCTTAAGAGGAAGCCAGATTGTCCCCTTTGTTAAAAGATAGTGTATTTCAGTCCAATTTTTAAAGTCAGCCTAAAATAGAAGGACTTAGGAGAGCTATGGCAAGTCTTACTACACTTAAAACATCACTATAAAGAGAACAATTAGTAATTTTATACCTTACTACCAGAAAAGTAAACCAAATTGGCATTTAGCTAATAGACAAGCTACAGAGTTTAGAGAGCTTCCCTCCAACACAGGGTCCTTTTTGTTCTTTTTACACAGGGATGATCTGAAATTATTCCTTACTAGCTGGATTACGAATCTGCTGTCCTTTGGAGAGTTCTGTAACACAAACCAAGTCCTTTTGGTCAGTCTCAGTATTGCTGTTGTAACACTGAGGTTTACAGGCTTCTTTTCCCCATGTGGTTAAACATGGACTTGTCCAAACCTGGACAAAGAACTTTCTGCATGAATTTGCCCTTGAGAACCACATCATTCAGAAGCAGTGCTTTTAGTCTGGGTCTATTAAAAAGAAAAAAAAAAAACAAAAAAAACCCCAACAAACAAACAGTGCCCTGTAGAGAGACTGCCTTTTAAAAGCAAACCACAGGTACAAAGCACTCACACAAAGGGGAAAAAAGGGTCCATGCAAGGAAAGTGCTCCTTTTGAAAGAGCCAGGACAGCTGCTTGGAGAACAAGCTCCCAGTCCTTGCTGTGCCTGCTTTCAGTGGGGAAGAGGGGGAGTCTGAGCACAGCTGAGGCAAAATAGAGCTGAGCAAATCTGGACTTCCCACCCCAGAAACCTAAGGCTTTAGCAGAGGAACTGAAGTCCAAGCCCATCTGCAATTCCTGTGCTAGTTCAAGGACACAGAGACACCCCCACAAAGCCAGCAGGTAGTGCTGGGCAGTGAAGAAAAGCAGCTTCTGCTTCTCCTAAGTCCCGAGCTGGCACCTGCCTCAACACCCTCGGGGAAAGCAACCAGCTCCTCATCCAGGCTGGCACCTTTGCAAGCCCCTCTTCCACCCAGCCCAGCCAGACAGCTGGACTTCCAGCCTTGTTTCTCCCAGGAGAACATGGACAACTCCACTTTCCGCTGTGCTTTCTGGAAGGTAAAGTGGCTTCTGTAAGCCACCGAGGGCAGCGATCCACATGGACTAACAGCAAGCATCAGTTCTGAAGACTTTTACCTAGAAATTTAGTTCTCCACTCCAGAATCGGGTCTTTTTTCATCAAGATTAAACACACTGGTTTGACACAACAAAGTTCAGGAAGTTACCCATATTCATAACTAACTGCCACAGCAACAGAGATGCTCTCTTAATCTCACCCAAAACAGACAGTCAGAAGGCAGAGGGTCTCCACCCAGAGCTGTAGAAATCCCACCAGACCGGGAGCTGCTGAACATTAACCACCAGGAGCAACCCAGTTCAGCTTTAAGCACTCCTTAGCAGGGAAGCGCTTATGCTACATTTGCCTACCTGAAACGCTGACACTTTCCTGCCTCAGCCTCCCAGAATCAATTTCGCTAAAATTAATCACAGTTGTAAGGAAGAGCCTGATGGGTAGAACGGTGCTGGGTTTGGCGTTGTTGGGGGGGTTCTGCTGTTCCTTTTAGGGTCACAAAACAAACAACCCCAGGTACCACACTTTGGGACCTCCCTCTGCTAAGGCTGCAGGAGGAGTTGGTTGCCCATCAGGGAATCCCATCACCATCAAAACACTTCAAAGAGCTGGTCCTTACCTCCACGCTGGATTCAGACTCGGACTCTGTGCTTGACTCCACCACGCACTTCTGCTGCAGGGGAGGAAGGGAAAGAAATGCTACTCAAAGTAGACATAACCACAGCTTTGGGCTGAAGCTGAAGTTCTAGTGCAAACTGTAGGTGCTGCGTTTCTCCAAAGCTTTCCCCTCTGAAGCCAGCTTGTCCTTCCAAATATCCCACACTTGTGCTGGTGGGTTGTGCAAGCAAGACATAAGGGAAAAATGGAAGTGTCCTGCCCCCCCAAAAATACAATGGGAAGCTATCCAGAACATGCCTTGTGTTTGCTAGGAACAGTTTGTGTTTGCAAATAACTTCAGGAAATGTGTTTTTTGATTTGCACTGAGGTTCTATTTGCTTCTTTGCCTTTGGTGGGCCTCTGTCTCAGAAACGTAACTGCAGATAAATAATTAAAACTACATTCTCATTTTTTCTGAAGCTCTTACTACAGAGACCTTACACAAACAAGCAGCTCCCCCCCCTCGCCCTTATTCCCCAGGTGGTAGCACAGAAGTGGAATAGCTTCCTCCCTCCCTTTTTGTTCCTTTGCAGGTGACACCATTTGAATTAATTCATCCTCACCTGTTCTTCATACACTCTAGCATGTACATTCATATACCTTCTAGCAGACCTAGCTGCCCTATCAGGCTAATTGCAAAGCAACTAACACTTTTTAAATTGTATTTCAACAGGGAGATAGAAAAGCAGCAATTAGAAAAAAAAAAGTTACCATGTATTTATGTGCCAGTCTTTCTACGTAGCCTGGGATTTTAACAGAATCCTTCATCTCCTGAGCATCTACTGAAACAGGCAGAGGGTAGGAGAGCACATTAGAGGAAATCTTCTTGTAGATAAATTGCCCGGACATAGTAACTCCCTTTATGCTAGAAAGGTTGTTCAATCCTTTACAAAGTCTGTGTTAAGTTCTCAAACAAGCAGTTTCTGTTTAAAAAACAAACAGGAAAAAGCCACTGGCCTCTACCATAACGATGACCTGATTCACTGGCCCTTCACACAGTGTTATAAAAATTTAATTTTTTTTAGAAAAGAAGCTTATACTCTGTAAAGTGGAATTTTTTTTCATTTCCCCTTTTTTTGTTAAAGGCACTACAAGTTTTCTGACTCTTCAGACAGGTATTTCTACTCAGGACACCAAACCATACCAGAGAGGGACAAATGCAAAGCCATGCTGAGAATCAACCCTCCATCCCAGCCCTCCCACCTGGGTATTCAGTGTGTGTATCCCCCCCATCCAGGATTCTGCTGCAGGTTCTGCCTTCAGCCCCCTACCCTCCATGGGCTGCCCAGCCCCACGCCTCTTCCTGCGCTGCTGCCTCTTCTCAGCTGTGGCCATCCTGCTCCCGGCTGCGGCCATCCTGCTCCCGGCACCTTCACCTGCCTCCAGCTTTATAGCTCTGGCCCCGGCCGCCCCGCCCCCACCCCAGCTCCCTCAGCCTGCGGGTTGCACCCGTTTGAAAAAGATGGGAGTGAAACAAGGCAAAAAAGGGAGTAAAGTCCTCCTGCGACAGCACTTGGGGCCACTGCTGGAGGCTCCAGGTGGCCCTTCACAGCGCGCTCAGCAGAGCCAGCTGCATGGAGGTCTACAGCAGAAATGCACACGGAACAGCACGGCAGCTTGAGCCCTCCAGGCATCACATTTCTCTAGGTGTGATGTGTGTGTATATATATATGGAGAGAGCACACGTACACACAGACACGCACACCCATCTACAGCTGAGCCTGCCAGGCCTGACGCGATGCTCCCCCTCTGCTCCCACAGATTTATGTCCTGGAGCCCTGTGTCATTCACGCGACTTTCAGGCTGGCAGAAGATATCAGTAGTCAGAGGGACACCCACCCCTCCCCTCCAGAGGCAGCCGGGCTACTCGGAGACGTTTCCTCCCGCCACGTGCTGCAGCAGGTGACCTCCCGTCTGCTGGACAGATGGATGCGGCTGGACACACAACGCTTTCTGAGCATCTCTCTTAATCACTTACAATCCATCAGGTGTGATGTGGAGGGCTTAGATACCACCACCCTTACTGGCCATCACTCACTGAGAAAAGGAACAACAACAATTTTGCTATTTTTAAATACCAAGTATAGTAATTTTTTTTCAGATTTACCAGAGAACTAAGAATCAGGCCCATTTTTCACAAAGACACAGATCCGATTTGACCCTTTAAAGGCCATCCATTCCCTTTCTTCTCCTTTTTATAGGGAAATGAGGAACTAATCCTTTTTACTTTTTCAGATCGAGTCCTGTCCTTCCCATTATTTCCTTCCTATCCGGCTTTCTTAATCCTCCCACGCAACACAGAAGGTACTATATTTTTAGATTAATTTTAAAATACTTATAAAAGCCTTAGTAAAACAAGCATCTCACTTTGAAGCCAGCAGTGGGTTGTTGCTCTGAAAAGGCACCAGGAACAAGTCCCTGGGGAGGTGACAGCGAGAGCAGCTGCACTGGGAGCAGCTCAGACTCCACAAGCCTTCCACCCCATTTCTGTCTCCAGCTAAGCTGGGCCCTATCCCATACACCTCTTTTCTTCCCAGACACCTCCTTTTCCATCTCCTGACCTTCTTTACCCATGCCAGCACCATCTGATGGTTCTTCCCCCTTCTCTGGATTCTCCAGCCACTTTCAAAGCAGAGCATAGCAGCCAAAAACGTCCCACACACCCCCAAGGTGGGAGCTGAGAAGCACTGTGTGGTGCCTGCAGAGCCACCTGAGCTGAATGAGCACCTACAATCATCATCCTTAATCCACACAGGTGGCCTGGGGTACTTGCTCCCACAAGAGCCTGTCCACCGGTAGCTACTGATGCTTTATGGGCAACAGCTGTGAGTAAGCAGGCCCCAGCGCCTGGGGCTCAAGAGGACTGCTGGTCTGTGAGGGATTGCAGATGGAACTGTGACGGTGACGTGGAGGCCAGGCCATGGTGTGCATGAGGAACCCACTGCCAACACCTGGCTGTAAGGGGCCGGGCAGTAGAGCTATGGGAAGGTGACAGATTTCCAAGGAAGGTTTTGGGATTCTGCTTTTTAAAGCACACACGCAATGCTGTCACCAAGCCGGGGCGGCTTTCAGCTGTACCTGCTTGGTGCAGTATGTCCAAGGAGGGTGGCCAGAGGGTTTCAGAGGCACAGAAATGCCTGCTGGAGCCGTTCGTTGCTGTACTGCTGCTCGGTGCTTTGGCTGTCCTCGTCACCTTGGGAAAAGCACTTGATGTTGCACAGACCCTGCGCCAGCCCCAGGTAGCTCTGATTTCCCCCGAGCCCAGGCTTTCTGGCCAGCTGGGAATTCAGGTAACACGCTTCTCTTGTTCCCAACGGTGTCATTGCTCCTTGTCCCCCACTGCTTCACAGGGTGCCCTCGGAGGCCAGCACCGTGGAAACCTCTCTCAGCAGATCAGTTCAGCCTCGCTGTTTTAACTTCCATCTAATAAATGACAATTGCATCTCTCTCATTCCTTAAAAAACTAATCCCCCCGCCATTTGAAATACCATTGACTTCTACATACAGAGACCAAATGTACTGGATTGTCTGCTGTGAAATGTGCTAGAGGAAAAAAATGTAAAAATCTCATTTGTCCAAGATGAAAAAACCCCTTAAAGCTCTGGGGCTGGGGCAGCAGAGCCAGCACTACAGCTGGAGCAGAGGCTGCCTGAGGTTGCATGTCCGTCAGGGAAGGGCTATGTCTCACCTTCTGCTCGCAGAACAGCCAGGATTGCCGTCTTCGGGAGCAGATTTAGGTGGCAGTTTATGTTGAATTATTAATTGATAATCTCGAATATCTCCCATTAGTCAATGGAAATGATTATCATTTAGCTGCAGATTGCATCTGCGAGCCGTGAACAGCGAACTGATTCACAGCGAACCGTATCTGAGTCACAGATATCTTGTTCCAGCCAAACCTCCCACCATAAGAAATGCAAAGGGTAGGGGACAAACTGGGGCTTTTGGCTTTCCAAGTGCAACTCTGCAGCCTCCTGGGTGCTTCAGCTGGGGTTTGGGGGCTGAAACCAAAGCAATCAGGCAAATAATACTTTTTCTGCACGGGGACAGAAGGTGGTGAACTTTTAGGAAAAAAAACCCAAAACTGAATGAACTCCCAGTCTCTGAAGGTCAAGATGAAGCAAGATGAGCCTTTTTAATTAAAGTCACAGCCCTTCCATAACAGTTTTCCACCCTGCCCAAAGAGCCCAGTTGACACCTCCTAGTGCTTTTTTCTCCCTTTACTCTCAGACCAGCATCACCCTGCCTCCGGACAGCCCCCACGCATCCCAGGGGCTCTGTGGCTGTCGGCACTCATCTGCTCCTGCTGCTGATCCGCTTCCAGCTGCCAGCCAAAGACAAGAAAGGTTATTCTCAGGGTACCTACAGGCAGGATCAGAATGAGCAGAGATCTTTCTATTAATTTTGGCAGAGGGCTTGGCAGAAGCACACACGTCTTACTACGAGTTGTCTTTGGGGGGCAGTGCCTATCTCTAAATGTTAATTCTCAAATACTGTTGGAGTTGCTGTTTGGCAATGAAGCCCAACACCAGTATTGCTTGTGCTATTTAGATATTAGGAGTTGCGTCTTTCACACATAAAACGTTTTTTGTTTTTTTTTTAAATGCAAGGTGGGACTGTATTGTGGTAAAAGGGGTTTTACTTCATTTGCAATAGGGAGCAATCCAAACAAGACACCTAATCCAAATTAAGTTCATCAGATGAAGCCAGCGCAGATCAGAGAATGAAGATCTGCAGCTGGTTGGCCATATGGCCAACCCACCACCAGACAGTGATCAAGAACATTTCAGTCAAGCCTGAGAGCACTGTGGGAAGCTGGAAACAAGAGGCTGCAGAAACTGCAAGGTCTCTCTCACACTGTGTGTTTTTGCCTACGACCAGTGTAGGAAACCTTATAGACTCCACTTCCTATTAAAATCAAGTTGTGAGCAAAGACAGTAAAAGCACAGTTTACAGCTGCTTTGCAGAACAGAAATTGGCTTTTATCATTTACTTCATATATATTTGTACATACAGTGCAGTATATGACTGGAGGTACGGCCAAAGTACAACTGCTGCTGCAGTCTCCTCATTCCCACAGTTTGCCTCAAAAAGTGCTACTGCACCTAGTATTGCCAATATATGGCTGTTAATTCTTCACAAAAAGAAGAAGAGAGAGGGCAGCCTTTGAATTCCTGTACTCATGGCTGTTTCCACATAATAACATCCCACCCTTACCTTCGTGAAGTCTTCTCCCTGCGATGCACGACAGAAGGGTGTGGGAGACAAATGTCCTTGGTGCCTCCAGTCTGTGAGTACAGAAGTGCTATATTCAGAGGCAGCTGTTCTGAATGTTCCCCAGGAAACATATCCGAAATACTGGGTATTACATGGTACAGAAACCATAAGGAGTTGTTAAGGTCCTTAGTTTTCTCTCGCATGTAAGGAACAGCATCACCTGGAGACCTGAACTGGAGGTTAGAAAACAACAGCTTCAGTTCTTGACTTTGTGTCTTGATGCATGGAATCATAGACCCTGGAAAAAGCCCTTTTTAAACCTTGTTTCCCCATTTGCAAAACGTAGCTGCCATGTCCGTTTTCTTCGCCCTGCTTTTGCAACATCACAGCTGGCCAGGGAAGAAAGGTACTGCGTTTTCTCAAAAAATCCCCAGCAAACCCCCAAACTTCTCACTGTAGCAGAGTATTAATAGCCCAGGAAGCCATGCTGGCATTTAGAGAGGCTGGACCGTTGCTGTTTTACTTCCAAGTTTGTTCATGAATACTGAAGAGTCACCCATAGATTTCTTTGACAGGCGATGCTGTTCTGAAGATGAAGTATTTTATAGTGATGTCCCTGGGGCAGCCACACCCCCTCTTTTGAGGCTGTAAAAGTAAGGCATTTTGGCTGCCTCTGTTCCCTCAGCCACTTCTTTGGGTACAAGACTGGGATCTTGTAATTAGGACACTGAGGAGGCCAGGAAGGTGATCGGAGTGTGAATATATGCAGCCTCCCTTTCTTAAAACCCCGGTTATACGTGACTAACACGATGATTATTTTTTTCTTTTTTTCTTTTGAATGGCCTCTGTACGCTCCTTCTCTTAGCTCAGTTCCACCATGAACTGCATCACCTGAAGGAAGCAGCCTGTGAAGTGGAACTGAAGGCTGACACACACCATCCCACCTACCCGATAAGCCACCGTCTGGCTGCTGGGCTGATTTCTCAGTGCGCTCTGCAGGCTTGGGAATGAAGATGCTGCATACAGACATATTTGCATAACTTACAGTAGCAAAATAAAAAACGCCTCTCCTCTCAGGGCACTGTCAAATGCCAGATACCTTTTATGACCACATGGGCAGCACACCACGGGACCAAAGGGTGTAATTCCTAATTCCTTAACGCTTCGTTTTCAGATCTGCCTCGCATACATAAGCTCTGACCAAAATTAATATATACACTTCCAGAAAACGACTAAAATAATCTGTTGTACCAAACTGATAAAATGCAGCAAATGCACTTAAGTTATTACCTCCAGAAGGGATTAGCATGGCAAACTCTCCAGCTCATCCACTGAAGAACCTGAAGAAAGCGAGCCATGGTCAGCACACTGTAAAGGTACAGCCTCACTCAAATGCTTCAGGAACAAGCTGGGAGAGAAGGCAACAAGAACGTCCCAGTCATACTTCAACATGTCACCTACTGCATTATTCTTAATTAAAAAAAAAGAAAGAAAGAAAGAAAGAAAAAAACCCCACAGTATTTCCCTATCTAGCTGTACCTGTGCTTTTGTTTCCCTGGAAAAAACCCAGACATCTGAAGGAGGGGGTGGCTCTTCCCCAAAGCCTTGTCTTCCCAACCCCATCAACCAGCACTTCTTTTAAGATTCTAACAGAAACAGCAATAATTGGGACAGTGAGATGGACTTTGTCCTTCTCAATCATCTAAAACTGATAAGGCCTTTTGTTGCAGTTGCCTAGATTCGGCATGGATCTACCACGGGATTTCATGAAGTAAGCAAGACCCAGCCCTATCTGTAACAATGGGTTTGAAGTTTTAATTCTACTACACAATTTAAACCACTGGACAAAGGAACCTTAGAATAACTTCAGACATTTCACAGTACATTAATGACAGGACCAAGTATTGTAGATGATGATGATGACGACGATATTACTATTACTACAACTACTACTATTACTACTGTTACTATTATTGGTGTTAGTGTTAGTATAGCAGCAGCCATACCTACTTCAGGGCACACAAAGGGATTTTTCCCTTAATTTTTCACCAGCACATTCTAGAATTGGAAATGTTTGCTTCTTGTTCACACACGTCACCACTCTGGTAGCGGAGCAGCTGTAATAAGAGTTCTCCAGAAATCCCACAGATCTATAAGGCTCAGTACTCATGGGTGAAGGGCATTCAAGCATCCGGGGCCATTCAAACTCTGCAGTAGTTCTAGATTTCCAAGACAGTTCATATGATTCCAATAATTTTAATGGAAAAGCAGCTGTCTCCTTTCCAGTTACTTCCATTGGCGTTTGAAAACCATTTTCTGGCTCCATGTAAGTATCACTGTGGGACTCTGTAACTGGCAGGGCCGTTTCCAGGTGTAAGAGTAAGTTGTGGAACTTCTAAATGGAAAACATCTCCCAATTCTACTGCCTCCAGCACACTGTGCATCAGTCGAGGATCAACTCCTTTCTGATGCTTACTGCTAGCAAAACTCATACCACGATCTGCGTGACGTGGTGCATCTCCTGAGCAACCACCATAAGCAAATAACAACTAAAATACAATTACTCCAAATGAGCGAGGCACGTTCTGTGCTGCCAGGTCCGTTTCCCACCGAAGGAATCGCTGAGATGCAGCTGGGTGGGAGGTTTCCCAGACTTCCAGCGTGCAAAACTGCCTCCCACAGGGGCCAGCAAAAGCAAAGCAGGAATGCTGGACAACATTTTAGCAAGCAAGAGCACAAGCCGCAGTAGCACTTTGCAGGAGAGACTATCACAGTTAGCATTTCAGAAATCTCTACGCATCTCTTGATGTAACTTCTACTTTGCAACAGAAGCCTGTTAACAGCTTTTGAAAGTACTGCTTCAGGAAAAACTAGCGGAACAGTACCTGAAAAGGCCTCTCCTCAGGGGAAAAATGAGGTTTTTTTGCTTTAGGAGCTATTATGGACTATGTTTTTTTCCAGTATAGATGGGCAACTCAACAAGTATCATTTACAATCAGTCATAAATAGGTAAGAAAAAACCGACGTAGTTAAATATACTTGGAAACAAGTGTATTTTAAAGCACTAATAATTAAATGCTTGGTTAATGGTTTGAATCAGGAGAACGCTGTGCAGTGTAAAGCCAAACAGCCTCTGCCCTGCACCCTCCTCCTCCTCGCCCTGTGAAACAGCACCTTGATAGGAAAGAATGCGTGTCTCCATGTCCTCTTCCCACCGCTGCTGCTAAGGATACTGGATGCTCCTCCGATACATCCAGTCCTCCTTGCACCAGCCACACTTCAGATGGGTGTGTTACTCACCAGTTCTTTTTTTAGCCTTATTTTTTTAAAAAATACAGTGTTTTATACAATTTCCTAGAACAAAACCAAGTCTTTGTCTGACATTACTTCTAATTGTCCAGTGTGACTTATTCAGATGTTTCCTAGGTAAAGTTTGTTTTCTTGAAAATAAGGAACAATCAAGCGAGATCACTACATAATGAAGCACCACAAACATACAAACAGATTTGAAATTAAAGTTACTCTTTCTTTAGGGTGCCCTCACTATTAAGCAAATACTGATTAATCAATGCACAGGCAGAACCATCTGACCTATTTGCCAAGGCTTCTACTGCCAAATTAAGACCTCCAGAAACAAACCAAGAACATGAATGAACAGACACTTCATAGCTGTAAATGAATGCAAAATGCATGAAAAAACTCCTCATGGGCAAGACACATCCTTGGCCACGAATGCTATAGCGTTTATGTACAGGGGCTACGAGTACCACGTTCTAGATGCATTTGTGTTTCACAAAAAAATGCAGTCGCCCCCCCCGCCCCCCCCCATTCATCACAGCACAGAAATTACCAGTGTTATTTTTTTTCTGCTCCTTTCCTCGTCATATTTGGAAATCCATCAGGTTCAATTGACTGTTGCCATTTCTAGGACAATGAAAGCTATTTTTCCCTTTCTGCTGCCATCCAAACTTTATTAGACTGTGTGGCACGCAGTGGTGGGAGCCTTTCATTAGAGCAACGGAGGCACCAGCACGTTAGCTCCCAAGTTTCAAAAATCCAAACCAAACACAGAATAGGCTTCCTCTCCAGAGAAAGCAGTAGAATCAAGTACCTCCATATTCAGGATCCTAATGCCTTAACCCCGGTCTGATTGCAAAAGACGACCATCAACAGGAAAAATTTTCTGATGAGCTTTAACGAAACCTCTGATCATCAGCAGCGTAAGCTCTAAACCGGGAGGGCAAGGAGAGCGTACCCCCGAGCTGTGCCACGTTGTTGTCATCACTTGGAATTCCAAGTGGACAGTTCCACTGTCCTGCAGCTCAAATAAGGAGAAACTTATTTTAGGATCAGTTCCCAACCCTTTGCTGAACTTTGTTGTGTTTCTTACTTAGAAGAATGACCTTGTAAGCCCCGAGCAGTATGGCACCATGGGCCTCTTGGCAGGGACACAGAGCCCTGAAAAGAAGTTATTAGTGCACCCAGCCTTTCCCAAAGGCCACCGCGGTGCTCTGCAACACTTTTACCTACTGTCCAAAGACTCTGAACTGCTACAACAGGTAGCCGAGCAAGAGAACTTGCGGGAACAGTGTCCTTACTACCTCAACAAAAAGCCAGCACACCAGCAGGGCATCACCAATGTAAGACAGAAGCATTTACCTTCTGGCCACCGCTTTGTTCATGCACGCCAACTGCCAGTCAGTACAGACATACTTGAACTGTGCAACTCCTGTCATGAGCTGGAAGCCTGCGTCCCTTTCGATGTCATCCTCACTACCATGGTGACGTTCATTGCTATGGTACAGGGTAATGGGACATGAAGACATCGCATGCTAGTCCTGCTGCCGGGAGCGCAACGAGCAAGAGCAACGCTGAAGTTCATCTTGCCCAGCCCCTGAGCTGTGGTGCAGAGGGAACTACATCTCTCCCCTCACTGCCCGAGTAAATTATTTCCACGTTTTGCCATTACTTTACCTCACCTCGCTCCCTGCTTTCACCAACACGGTAAGCACCCATCTCTTCTGCCGTCCTTAATTTGAACTGCTTTTGGACATCCAAGGACATGGAACGGCAGGTGGGGAAGACAAGCGCCCCACACGCGCTGAGCCAGGACTCCGAGCTATGTGTAGGTGCCGTGAGGCAATTCCTCTAGGCCACCAGGAGCTGGAACAGGCTGACAAACTCCAGGTACCTAACAGCGCGTGTGAAGCGCTGGGAGCTGTAGGAGGCTGTTTTTTGAACAGCATGTTTCCTTACTTGAAGGTGAGACGCTGACTGACCAAGGACAAGTAGCACCCATTTTCAGTTACTGGAGGATCTCCCTGCTGAGGCTGGGTAACCCGGTTAACACAACCCCAGTCACCAGTGTTGGCTCCCAGGAAGACATTGCCCAGGATGCAAAGAGCCCATCTCACACAGAGCCAAAGCATTTTTACCACGAGGTGGGTGCTACAAACCCAGAGCTAGTACATCTCTTTAACACTATGTAGTAAATTATACCCACTTTGTACGTCTTGTTCAATTAACATACGCAAGTTACTTTACCTTGGAAAACTGCTCAAATTGTGTTATGGAAAGAAATGGAAAGAAAATTAAGACTCGACGAATGCACAGTACAGGATGCTCAACTTGCCTTTACCCCCTCACTCCTCCCCAACATGTTCATTAAACTCAGGCTTGCTGCAAGTACCAGGCAGGCGTTTTAACTGTCCCTAAGTCACTGCAGGCCATCTCATTGGCACCAGGTGCCCAGCAGGCAGTGGAAGTTGCTGACCTTGGCTACTAACTCTCCCTTTACTAGTCCTTCGAAGATCAAGCCCAAGGAACACCGAACACAGGACAGCCCAGCAGCCCCCTGACCGCCTGGTGAGGTAGTGCTGACCACCCAACTTCACATGCAAGACTCGGTACAGCACGATGCATCAGGCTGGCACCTGAAGTTGTCTTTTCTGCTTTTATGTGGTACTAGTTTGGAGCAACATGGCAAAAAACATGCAGTGCTGCAGATTTACTGGGCCAGCAGCTAGTACTCATGATCCAAAGCGGCAACTGATACAAAGAGGACAGCAGGTTTTGTTCCCAGCGTTAACAGACAAGTCAGCAGCACAACTCATTCTTAACACTTTTATTCTTACAGTTCTAGGTTTGAACTGTACATGCAGAGTTGCATAAGTCACAATAGAGATTTACAGTGGATTCTATTCTATGGTAGAGTGCAATCCAGAATCCTTAAACAGTATAAAAAACAACTTTAAACATCAAGACCTTGTTAGGAGCAAAAGGGTTAAAGCTTCCCCAAGTATTTCAGCTCTCCTAGATACCTAGTTACTAGGTACTGTATGTTAGATATATTTAGAGTTGAAGAGCTGTGTAACACTAAACAAAACTTGAACATCCTGGTATCATACCGTCTTTGTTACTTCTTTCCCACATCTCTGGCAATTAAGAATAAGTCAAAAACCCTGCCACCTGCAACCAGCTAATACAGACAAAAATAACTACTCCTTACTTGCCTGTTTAGGGTTGTACAGTGTTAAAGAAAGTATTCCCTCAATGGCATTTGTATCTCACATCAGCTGAAAAAGCAATGTAACAAAAATAAAGGTATAACATCTTTGAAAATAAATATAAAGAGGGAATGCAGACAAAGTGTCAAGATTTTTTTTTTTGGCAGGTAACATTCATAATATACAAAATATAACTTATTCGTATTAGCCAAGGAAACATTCATGAGTTCCTGTAAACTGTTTTAATCCACCTCCTCCATGCGTGATGTGTCATCATCTCCCTCAAGAGGCGGCATCTCTTCAGTAACCGCTGGACTACCTTCTTCTGCAGCAGCATCATCTTCATCAATGCCTGTACAGGAAACACGTGCACCGTTACTCAAACTTTTATCCCCTCTAGCCCTTCAACTGATCTGAGGGAACCTCCTTCCACAAGTATAAAGCAGCACACAGATCCACACCCTGCGAGGGCATGGAACCACACCCAGGCTTTTAGGGGAGACAGGACAGTTTCTGACTTACCCAGGCCAAGTTTGATCATTCTGTAAATGCGGTTGGCATGTGTCTGAGGGTCTTCTAAACTGAAGCCAGAGGACAGGAGTGCCGTCTCATACAGCAAGATGACAAGATCCTTCACAGACTTGTCATTCTTATCAGCCTCTGCCTTCTGCCTCAGTGTTTCAATGATGGAATGATCAGGATTAATCTCCAGATGCTTCTTTGCTGCCATGTATCCCATTGTGGAGTTGTCTCTTAAAGCCTGCGCTTTCATGATCCTCTCCATATTGGCAGTCCAGCCATATGTGCTTGTTACAATACAGCACGGAGAAGTAACTAAACGATTGGACACAACCACCTAGAAAACCAAATACAGAGCCCTAGGTTTGTCATTTGATTTACAGTTCCGTGATTTAACCAAGGTTCAACTTCAAAATGGTGCTACATGGCATGCAAGACGTGAGACTCATTAGCTAGAGCTGAAGAATCCACAATACCAACCTGACTAAAACCCAAAATCATACCTTGTATCTATTAAAGCCCTGTCTTGCAGAGAACTGCTCTTTCAGAAAAGGTAACTTTTACAGACACTGCTATCTGACCCTTCTCTGCAGCAACTTCCAGATCATTAAGCCCGTTACACTTAAGAGTGTACTACTATTACCTTTTCTACTTTCTTTTCGAGGATGTCTTTCATTATTTTGCAAAGGTTTTCGAATTTCGCTTTCTTCTCTTCCTGTTTCTTCTTCTCTTCCTCATCTTCTGGAAGCTCCAAACCCTCTTTTGTTACAGAAACCAGGGTCTTGCCTTCAAATTCCTTCAGCTGCTGCACACAGTACTCATCAATAGGCTCAATCATGTAGATCACTTCCAGCCCATGTTTACGAAGACGCTCCACAAAAGCAGAGTTGGCCACCTGATCCTTTGTTTCACCTGCAAGAAACAAGAATGCCACAGTTCTTGTTCGAGCCTCAGACCTGTAGTGTGGCAGATAACGCATTTTCTGAAAAGCCTATGCAGCACTTCCATTAAAAAAACCAACCACAAGAGGGGCACACAACAGGTGTGACAGGCTACTGCAAAGCTTAGGCTGGCCAGAAGACTCCAGTGTTTCAAACTGACACCACAGCTTGTTTAATACACTTCAGTGGTTTCAAAGCCCATTTACATTTCCTGGAATGCCAAGCAAGAAATGCTCACCATTGTTCCTGCCAAGGAAGAAACCAGACCAGGGAAGCCCTACACAGCATTTACCTTTTGAGAAAAAGCCTTGGTATCTGATGCCCAAATAGTAAACCTAGTCTGAGCACTGGCTCTTGAATTCAGATACTCCTGGTCAAATTTATCAGCTCAAGCCTGAACAAAGCTACCCTGAAGACACCTCCAAGACTGAAGCCTAATTTCTGGGCTCACAGTGAAAATAAATAGTGCGTAAGCTGGCTGCACAAGGGGCACCATTACCTGTAGCTGGTTGTGCTGTCCTCATGGGACACAGTCCCTCAGTAAGGAACCACAGCAAGCCTGACAAGGCACGTCCTACACTATGTGGTCACCCCAATGTAGTTCTGAATTCACCAGGAAAACTGCTATTTTCCATTTTCTACAGATGTACCTGCTTTTACAGAAAATTTGTGTTGCCCAACTCACCAGTAATGTAGTAGACATGTTTCTGGTTTTCCTTCATTCGAGTGCAATAGTCCTTCAGAGAAACCATCTCATCACCAGATGCAGATGTATAGTATCTCAGCAATTCCGAGAGCTTCTTGCGGTTCTGAGAGTCTTCATGTATACCAAGCTACAGGAGTACAAGAGCACAAGTAGAAACTATGTGATTCCTTTACATCTAAAATTATGGTAATTTGGTATTTCAGACTTAAAAAACCTTAATAGTTCTACTATCAGTATTATTAAACTAGAAACACCACAAACCTTGATGTTCTTTGAGAACTGCTCATAGAACTTTTTGTAGTTCTCCTTGTCTTCAGCCAACTCAGTGAAAAGTTCTAAGCACTTCTTCACCAAGTTCTTCCGGATCACTTTCAGGATTTTGCTCTGCTGCAGCATTTCACGAGAAATATTCAGAGGTAAGTCCTCAGAGTCTACCACACCTCTCATGAAATCTAGAGGATGACACAGGGTAAGAATTAGCTTTGCACATCTCAAAGGAAACCATAACCCATCACCACCCAAGGAACTTCACCCTTTCAAAATCATGAATTTGTTTCTACAGAATTCTCTAGACCACACAAACTAAGCAGTACTTTGAACTGCTCAGATGCTTCCTGATCAGCTCTGTTTTAAGCTCAAGTCTTCCCCCCCCCAACCATATGCAGGGAAACAAAGTTGCGAACTTATCCTGTTCAACGTTTTGGGAAACATTTTCCTCAAATATATACTTACTCAGATATTCAGGGATCAGTTCCTCACAGTTGTCCATGATGAAAACTCTGCGTACATAGAGCTTAATGTTATTTTTCTTCTTCCTGTTTTCAAACAGATCAAAGGGTGCACGCCGGGGGACGAAGAGGAGAGCTCTGAATTCCAACTGCCCTTCCACAGAGAAGTGCTGCAAACAAGCAAGGTAAGTTTTGATCAATTGGGACAGCTCTCACTTCAGTACTGTTTAGCAGTTCTTGAAATGCAGAAGGCAGACAGTAAACTACTTGAGATTTCAGGAAAAACACAGTAGGCAAGTCACTGGTCAAGAACAAGGCTTTCTCCTGCCAGATGGAGCAAAGTTTTATGCAGTTGTTACCACACAAGCAGGCCAATTCAGAAGACTTACTTCAGTTCTCTACACTATACACGCTAAGCTTCAGGAAGCATGTGTATTTACATCACTTCCCAGTGTGACACAAAAGGACAATTGCATTTCACCATCCTGTTTATCTCTAGTCTAGGCCTTTTCAAGACTAAGCTACAAACCCAAATAACTCAATTTGCATTTAGCTGAAATTTTTGAGAACTAAGCTACAAACTGGGAAAGCATGTGGACACACTTTCACGTAGTGCAGATTTTGTTAATATTATGAACACAGCCTTCATAGTAATCAGAGTAACTGTAGCACAAGTGTCACCCTCACACAGTGAAGTGTTGATGAAACAGCATCACCGCAAGTAGTAAGAACTTAAAGAGAATTAAGATCTGGGACAACAGATCAGAGTTCAGCAGCATGTTTAGCAACCTTCCAGCTTCAGTGCCAAGTGCAATTGTGCCTGCAGACACACAAGAACTTACTTTGACAGCCAAGTGATCCTCCCAGTCATTAGTCAGACTCTTGTAGAATTCCCCATACTCTTCATTGGTTATGTCATCTGGATTCCTGGTCCAAATGGGCTTGGTCTTGTTGAGCTCTTCCTGATCAATGTACTTCTCCTTGATCTTCTTCTTCTTCTTCTTGTCTCCATCCTTCTTTTCTTCTTCTTCATCAGAACCAACGTCCTCAATCTCTGGTTTATCTTCTGTCTTTTCCTCCTTCTCTTCTTTTTCCTCTTCCTTTTCCTCAGCCTCATCATCACTCACCTCCTTATCACGTTCCTTCTCCACCTACAGAAGAAACCCGTAAGTTTTACCAGTAACAGCCAGGAAGTACTCCCTCTGGTCTCACAAAGCCAGAAACTACATCAACACATCAAGTTTGCCTTCTAGACTCAACTAATGCAAGTGTTTTGTTCCCATGTGCTCATGTGGTAGTCCATAGTTACATTACACTGAATTACCAGGAATGGATAGCTATAAATAACCATAGCTAATTTTCTCGGTGGTTTGGAGACAGAAACTACTAGCTTGGAAAAACCATTTTTTTTCCCCCCTTATCTCCCAAAATAAGATTTCTCAACATAAGTTGGAAACATAGCTATTAAATACAAGAGCTACATCTACATAACATCTGTTACAATTTTAATTAGCAAAATACACATCAACTGCTTTCTTAAAAAACTTCAAAAACTCAAGTTAAGGTGGTAGTGTTTAGTATTTTGAGCAAGGTACGTACAAAGAGTGTAATAGGATAGCCAATGAACTGAGAATGCTTCTTCACAATCTCCTTGATTCTCCGTTCTTCAAGGTATTCAGTTTGATCTTCTTTGAGATGCAGGATGACTTTTGTTCCACGGCCCAAAGGTTCACCTAGAACAGAGTTTACGCATTTTACTTGCACAGCAGCAGACTACACTTCGACGCAGTTCTCCAATAGTCCTTCAAAAAGGCACTGTTCCATCAGGAATATTTTTACCACAGGGAAAATCTAAGCTTCCATGTGCAGAAACAGCCCCGTCCACACACTTCAACAAGCTCAATGTACCCAGCATGTATTTCAGTTAATGAGATTTTCACTCATTAGTCTGTTGGTATGTTCTCTTTCAAGTTTCTCTACACAGAGTAATTGAAGGAGTCTACAGAAGTATTTGTATGTATAAGCTTTGCAAGCTTAGTCTTAATTACAATGCACCATCTACTCTGGCATTCCTTTATCACGTTATCAAGTTATCTAACTGGAAGAGAACAGCTGTGCTTGTGCTTGATCCAACCCATTACTAGTACAACCCATTTCATCTGTCGTTTTTTGCTTTTTTCAACGTACAGACTAGGCACCTGTATGCCAGTAATCTTTAGAAAGCATACCTGAGTGTAAACATTTACTACTCACCATTATCAAGTCTGACAGTGAAAGATCCTCCAGCTGATGACTCCCAAGCATACTGCTCATCGTCATTGTGCTTGGTGATCACCGTCACTTTTTCTGCAACCAGGTAGGCAGAATAAAAGCCAACACCAAACTGACCAATCATGGATATATCAGCCCCTGCCTGCAGTGCTTCCATAAAAGCCTTGGTACCAGACTTGGCAATAGTACCAAGGTTGTTGACCAGGTCAGCTTTGGTCATCCCTATGCCTGTATCCACAATGGTCAGAGTGCGATCATGCTTGTTTGGAATTAGGTTAATTTTCAGCTCTTTGCCAGAATCCAGCTTGCTTGGGTCAGTCAAGCTCTCATATCTTATCTTGTCCAGAGCCTGCAAGAGAAGAGGCAGACTTTTAACATTACCCTACTATTCCTAAAGAATTCCATAGTCCTAATGGATGCAAACCAGGGTATGAGTTAAGGTACATACATCTGATGAGTTGGAGATCAGCTCCCTCAGAAAGATTTCCTTGTTGGAGTAGAAAGTGTTGATGATCAGAGACATCAACTGAGCAATCTCAGCCTGGAAGGCAAAGGTCTCCACCTCCTCCTCCATTGGTTGGTCTTGAGTTTGCACAGCTTCTGGCATCTGTAAAGAGAGGGATTTGAAACCCATCAAGAACAGCTTGGTGCACATATCCTTTTGTGACAATAGCACTCTGATAACGTGGCTTCCAATACACTAACTACACCACAGGAACACAAAAGAAACTTGCCCCCAGATCTCATTTCCTACCAGTAACAATGCAGGAATTTTGCAGAAGTTATATACAACATTTTAACTACAAAGCCTGCTTTACATTCGCTTTGGTTTGCACAACTTAGGGAGACAGAACTTTTGCTCTCTCCTCCACTGATCTACCATTTAATGTACGGCTTAACTTCCCCCTCATCACAAACTAAGCACACATTACGAAGAGGAAAATTAAACCGAGAACTCAGCCTTGCGTTTGAGAGGTTAGCTGCAGGACAAATAGATTCTCACACCGGTGTGTGCCCATCTGGCCCACTTCCCTTTTCTCACATCCACCTCTCATTTTGCTCGCACAATTAGTATTCGGAGATGTAGCCACGATCCACAACTAGAATTTATGTACCAATACGGTCCAGCCGAGGTCGTCACTCTGGCCTACGGAGAGTTATCAAGAGTCCGACCGGCCACCTGCTGCGCAAGTATCCTCTGCCCGCGCCACAGCTCAGCAACTACAAATTCGACTCGAAAGGAAAGCCCTCCACGAGCCCACTTTAATCGCTACATATAACTAGTGGAAACCAAGTGCAACACTCTAGTGCTTAACTACGAAACTAACAAAGGAAAAAATAACCAAATAAGCCAACCGGCCACCAGCCGTGCCCCGGCGAGCGATCCCGGAGAGCCTCCCAGTGCGAGCAGCCTGCCGCGCGCCGCCGCGCAGCGCCCCCTGCAGGCTGCCGCCGGAACCATGAAAGATTCTAGAAACTGCCAGAGCCTTCCCCGACCGCCCCCCCCCCTCCACCCACTCCCTGTCAGCACCAGCCCCGCGCTGCGCGCACCCCCCGCGGCGGGCAGAGCGCAGTGCCGCGCAGCCCCTTCCCCCACTCCCGCCCCACGCCCGCCTCAGCCGCGACCCGTCCATCTTAGGCTTCCACGCCGTCCGGCCGCCCCCTCACCCCGAGCACGGCTCCCTCGCCGCCCATCCCCCCGCGCCTGCCCCTCCGCAGCGAGGCGGGCTCAGGTCACCCCCCTCTTGCGCCCCTCTGAAGGGGTAGGCTACTCCTCCACAAAAAACTGCCCCCCCTGCCCGCCACCTGCGCCCCCCTCCCCCACCTCTGCTACCTAAAGAACCCGCTCTCCCAGGAGCTGCCCGCCGGTGTTGCCCTCGCCCTCCCCCCCCCCTTATTTCCGAGACAAAAATAAACTGGATACACGGGCTTGGGCACCTCACCGCCTTTCAGCCGTACCCAAACTTCAATACCTAGCACCCCTCCGAGCCCCCTTCGCTTTTAACAGGGGCCGCAAGAGCAAGGAGACAAACCACGTCCCGCACCACCCCCCACCGCAGCGGGGATACGGGAGCAGAGCGCTCCCGCCGAGCCGCCACCCCTCGGGGGTCTCCAGCCGCCGCCGCACCGCCCGCGCTGCTCACCTTTGCGGGGGAATAAGCTCCTGGTCTCCTCGCTGAAGCAGAAAGCGGGCTCTACCCACACAGCCAACCCTTCACTAGTGCGCACTCCCCGCCGCCCGCTTGGCTTATATACGCCCGGCGCCGCCTCCTTCCAGAACCATCGGGAACCTTCACTGACAGGCACGGGGGAGGGGGCGGCACGGTGGTGGGGGGCGCGGGGGGAACGGGGCGGAGACTCCCGGCCGCGCTCCGAGGGGGCGGGGCCGAGCCGCTCGCAGCCAATGGTAGCCGGCCGCGAAAGGCGCCCGTCAGAGCGCGAGTCCTGCACAGGCGCTGTCCGCCGCCTCCACGGGCGGGGGGGCTCTGCGCATGAGCCGGCGGCTGAATGAGCGCGCGCTCCCTGTTTGTCCAACCGCCGGCTCGGCCGGGCGGGGGGGGGGGGGGCGGGCGCAGGCGGGAGGCGGGCGCGCGGGCTGGCGGGTGGGCGCGCGCGGCGCTGAGGGGGCGGGGCCCGGGGGGCCTTGTGCAAGCGGCGGGTGACGTATTCCGCCGCCCTGCGCCTCAGAACGTCCTAGAAGCGAGGGGGGGGGGGAAGGGTGACCGCCCCGACCCCCCTGTCCCACCGCCCCAACCCACCCCCCTCAGTCCCTCTGCGCTGTTGAGAAGGGCCTGGAAGGCGCCGGGCTCCTCCCGCCGGGAGAAGGGCCTGGAGCCGGGGTGCGGGCCGGCAGCCGCCTGTACCCGCTTGGCAACCGCGGCGGCCCGGCTGTGCCCGCCCGGCCGCGGCCCCGGGCGCGGGTCCCCCCGGGCGGCTGCGCGGGTGCCTGCGGCGCCGCTTCCCCCTCAGGCCGCGGCTGCGGAGGGCTGGGCGCCGCGTCCCTGCCCTGCTGGCCGGGCAGGGCCCGTCTGCTCCAGCAGGGTGAATCACAGCTCAAGGATGCTGTGTTAAAGCGTTTTGCCTAATGGGGGGGGAAACAAAATCGCTTCTAGAAGGCGAGTGTCAGTTGCAAGCTGAACAAACCGTGCTGCTCAGTCCATAGAATCAAGGGTTCAAATCCGAGAAACTCGGAAGACCTGAAGAGCAATGCAGTTACTGAAGGATTTAAGTGCTAATAGTAGGGACGAGACGGATGCCACTGCTGTCGAGTTTGTTAGCAGCCTGACACCCACTGGGACGCTCACCCTGGACATAGCCTTTGCTGTGGGAAGCCTCAGTAGATGTTCAAAGGGCGCAGCTACAGACGTCTTTATACATACATTTACACATCTTGCATAAAGGCTTTGATAAGTATTCATCTCGTTACACCCAGTAGCTCTGTGATTACAGCATTTAGCATGGAGGTTATTTTTATATCCTGAACGACGTGATTGGGAGCAGGGAGTTAAAGGCAGGTCTTCCATATCTCCGGAGGATGATCTGCATCACATGTGTTCCAGAGCAGGCTTCTAAAACTTTCTCTTGGAGCTGCTCCACTTTTGGGATATAAATACCAAGTGAAGCTACATGTTACAACTGTACACTGATACAAGCATGAATCTAGACAATCTCCCTGCTCTAAAGAATAGCTATTTATTCATTTGAGGAACAAAAAGGATGTTGTTTCTGTGGCAAAAATTCATCCCAGATGCAACTTCTTGGCATTTTCTGTTGGCTCTTAGATGTATCCCAGACTGCTGTCTAGTTCAGCATTCAACTGCCTTTTGGGAATTTAATTTTTATATGCCTAACCTGCCCTTTTCCCAGTTAAGCATCCTTAAATTACACCATGTAGCGTGCTCATGAATTGGATATTACAATACTGAGATCCATTAATTAATTTAACCAAAGATCTTGATGCTGAATGTAACATTCTTAGCATCTGTTATTCTGTAGTTTGACCTAGACAAGCAAATATGATTGAATTGGGGTCTACAGGCTTGATTTTGTTGCAGCATTATGTCTTCAGGGAGTTTTCCAGTACTTATTATCTCACAAGAAGATACATTAAGTATGCGTGTAAGACACCATGTAGGACACATGAAGGAATTAAAATTACAGCTTGTTTCATTGCAGTTTCTGCAGTACCGGGATCAGTATCTGCATTAATGCAATGATTTATAGGACTCTGCCCTTCTAAATAGTGGTGTTACAGCTCTGACCCAAGCAGTTGGCCAAAATACAGGGTCCTGTGGGTTATTTTAATTAGAAGGAAAAATTAATTGTGGTGTCAAAAATAACGTAAGAGGGTGTATAGATGAGCTGCTGCTCAGCACACAGGAGAAATCCGAACTGTAAGAGCGAGATTATTTGCTCTCAGTTCTAAGCCACTGAAAAAGCTGGATTTCAGCCAACGCTCAGCCTAGAAAGTTCCACGTTTATGTCTGGGTCACCTTTTTGGGGCTTGCTCTGGCTGGTTGTTTTCTGTACCTTGAGTCTGGTTTTGTGGTGCTTCTCAATGCATTTCTTTTCCTTTTTTGTCAAACACATATGCTTCTATGAAATAATGTGCACCAAAATCCTTTCTTGAGTATGACACTTTCTTTGCATAGTGACTATGATTTCAGTTGTCTGACAGCTGCTTTGGTTGTCTGCTTCCACAGAGCAGCTTAGTGGCTTTTGATCACTATTCTAATAAAGCGTGGCAGTTATACCCAAGCACAACGATGTAACTTTCATGTTTTTCTTAGATAAAAATAGTCCTAGTATATACTATAAATTCTATAGGACATGCATTTCAGGCTGAAACCCTCGATTCCATTAACTGAAATGTTTTCTAACATTTGAGTCAAAATAACTTCTGTATTTTAAAGAACTGCTAATCTATTACAATATATGGAAATCGGTCCAAGCATTTTTTTCTGTAACATCCTACTAAAATTATTCATATCCTCTCCTTTTGAGATTTCCAGAATTTTAAGAGTGCCACTTGTATTGAAATACTCAAGAAGTTGTTTTTAAAAAATCTTTTCCTTTGTAATCTCTTGATTAATATGGATTCAGTCATTCAGACTTAGGGACATATGTAACTTTAAGCATGTGAAGACCTATGGAAGGTTTTGCATATGTCTGCAGGTCGTGTAAGATCATGCATCTTTATACTGTCTAATGTAGCAGTCATATGATCCTGTTTCTCTTTTGTGATCATGTTACTCAGCTTTGAAAAGCAGTCTTCAAAAGCGGACTGGTTTCTTTTGTCAAGATTATTTGACAAGTGCACTAGGAGAAAGTATTCTCATACCAAACCATCTGAAGTTTTCCCAGCTCTGCTTAACCCAAGTTCCTGTGTGCTTGGGTGAAACATGCTTCATGACTTCTGAATAATTGATACTCTTTTTGTTCTGTTCTGCAGTGAGGGCTAATGAAGATAGGCACTGTGTTCCTATGGTTACTCTATTTTAGCTGATCCCAGTTTTGTGTTGCTTCAGTTTTAGGCTAAAAAGACTGCTTCCAGATGTGGTTTCTGTCAGAGCTAATAGTGGGGACAAATCTGAGCAAAACAGTTCCCTTTTTCAACCAAGAGTTTAACATACTTTCATGTTTTATCAGATAGTTCTATTAATGGGGGAAATGCTGAAACCTGATATTTCCAAGTCCCACATTTGCACACACTCATTCTCGCCCGTATCTCCTAGAAGTCCCTGACCGGTCTTCTCATTGTCCCAAGCCCATGTGTCCTGCATCTGCCGTCCTTTAATGCTCTGCCTGGGCGAGTAGCAGCATGTACTACACCTGTACTCAGGGAAGAGCTTGCCATTACCTCCTAGCTGCTAGGCCAGCCAGACGGGGAGGATAAAGCTGGATTCTCCCTGCCTCTTCCTTCAAAAGAGGCAACAAAAGCACATTTCTCTGCCTCCCACCCATGGGTTTTTGCAGACCTTATTATCTCTGTGATCTCTGTTCTTTTGTTACCTTTGATTGAATTGGTTAAATAGTCAAAATTATTAAGGGAGGGACTGATGGACAACAACCGTGTTATTGCTTGTGCTTCATTTCCTTAGGAAACTAGACTAAAAACAGTCTTTCATCTTGTAGGCAATGTCTGAGGGATGGCTACATGGGATTTCATTTTTTCTGATTATACAGTATTAAAGTAAATAACATGGGGCAACTGTGGTTATTCAGTAAGATTTACTACTTCAAACATTACTGTAAATGCAAAGGTAAAAAACCCCAACAACCACAATACTCAACTCTAATTCAAAATTCAAAACCCAGTGTCCTGGTTTTGGCTGGGATAATAGTTATTTTTATTTCTCAGTAGCTGGTACAAGGCTGTGTTTTGAATTTGGTATGAGAACAATGTTGATAACACACTGATGTTTTTAGTTGTTGCTAAGTCATGTTTATACTGAGTCAAGGACTATTTGGTTTCTTAGCCCCTGCCAGCGAGAGGGCTGAAGGGGCACAAGAAACTGGGGGTCGGGGACTGGCTGGGCATCAGTCAGCAGGGGGTGAGCATTGTGCATCACTTGTTTTTTCCCTTTCCTTTGGATTTTATTCCTCTCCCCTTCTCTTTCCTTTTCATTATTGTTTATTTTATTTCAATGATTGAATTGTTTTTAACTCATCCCTCGAGTCTTACCTTTTTCCCCGATTCTCCTCCCCGACCTGCTGCAGGGCAGGCTGGGGAGTGAGCGAGTGGCTGCGTGGCGCTTAGTTGCCAACTGGGGTTAAATCACAACACCCAGGCAGGCAGTCGATTTCTCGTCAGAATCTGAGCAACTTTTGCTTTCAGGAAATTCAGATTTTAATCGAATGTTGAAGAACCTGGTCTTTAACCAGAAACTGTTCCATACCAACAACACGTGCTAGGAAGCTACATACATTGCTGCACTTAACTGCATGGGCCTCAGTCTTGCATTTGTTGATTTCCTAAGGATTAGTCCCATACTTGTTCCTCATATACATTTGCATCATAATAGTCTTTAATTACACAATTTCATAGAACTCCTTGCTGTATGAAAGTTACAAAATTAAAAAATAACAAAGTAAAAGTTGGCTGGAAGAAAGTTATTTCATGTTCAAAGCATTGAAATAACATCCAGGAAAACTGGGTTTTATTCTCATTTCCAAAAAAGGCTGCTTCTGTAGTGCTGAATAAGGCTTTTCTTTATTTTTATAAGCCACAAAGAAATGAAATGACATTTGCATAGAGAATTCTAGTTCCAGCATTTAAATAACTTTTGAGTGCTTGGTGTTGTAGCCTTAATGCTTTTACAACATTGCTTTCAAATTAATTCTGTTTGAGTTCTGACACAGTTTTGTCATGTTGTTATCTCAGTGCTTCAGGGTTTACTTGAGGGAAGCAAACAGCAGCAAGTGAAATTACCTAAACAGTTGATTTCAGATGACTAACATAAGTAGAAAGATGTGGTGGTATGTGTCTAGTTTTCTTTAACACATGGAATTATGCATGCAAAATCTGTGATCATAGTGAAATGTAAAGCTGGCTAGCTTCATGCTTTCTTAAAACTGTTCCTCAGGCTGTCTTGTTGCCTACTTTCTCATGTCTTACTGGAAGACAAAGCAATCGTAAGATTCATAAGATCTTTAGGTCACAAAAAAAGTGATTCATACTAGAAATAGGATCGATAGACACTTAGAAGGAGTATTTTTGCAGTGAAAAGGTACTTCAGAGGCAGAGAAACTAATCTCCTAAAATGTAGTTTTACTTTTGAACTGTAGGTGACAGCAATAATTGTATGGACCATGGGCAGCATGTCTGCATTTTTTGTAAAAGTGTATGGTTCTTGAAGTATGTGTAAGGGAGTCTGGTAACTGCCAGTCATCTCTCTCAAAAGGAATTCTCAAGGGACTTAAATCGTTGAACAAGATTATATTTGTTACAGCAAAACTCAACAATTCCAGTACTAACAAATGTCAGTTATAATTTATAATAAAAGCTCAGCTGCATAGAAAGGCTGAGAGAATGAGCACGGAAAGGCTTGGATTCATGGAGTGTTAGCAAGGCCCCAGAATAATTTTTAATCTTATCATAAATTACTTTATATGCTGTTTATTACAATGTTAATGGATTCAGTTAAGTTTGTAACTACAATTTGGTATTTTAAATTGGTCCTCATCTTATATTCCCTTGTGACTGCTACAAGGGATACTGTCTTTATAGTTTTATACTTTATATCTTGATTTACTCTTTCCCAGAATAAATGCATAATTATGCACTTCTTAGCTGAAATTATATGTACAATGCAAGAATTGTATCTATGCAAACTTAGTGACACAGGACACTTCACCTTCCACAGAGTTACTAGTATCTGGTTCTGCTGTTTGCTTTGAGAGCATTTGTCCTGATTTCAGCTGGGATAGAGTTAGTTTTCTTCTTAGCAGGTAGTGCAGTGCTGTTGTTTTAGATTTGGTGTAAAAACGATGTTGATGGCACACTGATGTTTTTGGTTGTTGCTGAGTAGTGTTTGTACTGGGTCAGGGACTTTTTGGTTTCTCAGGCCTTGCCAGTAGGAGGGCTGGAAGGACACGGTAGAGTGGGGGGGACACAGCCAGGACAGCTGACCCAAACCAGCCAAAGGGATATTCCATACCATGGGACGACATGCTGAGTATATAAACTGGGGGGGTTGGCTGGGACCAGCTGATCATTGCTCAGGGACTGGCTGGGCATCAGTCGGTTGGTGGTGAGCAGTTGTATTGTGTGTCACTAGTTTTCTTTTCTCCCTTTCTTTTGGATTTCATTTCTCTCCCCCCTCCTTTTCATTATAACTGTTATTGTTATCATTACTGTTGTTCTTTTGTTTTAATTTTATTTCAATTATTGAATTGTTCTTATCTCAAACCTTGAGTTTTACATTCCTTTCTGATTCTCCTCCCCATCTCTGGGTGGGAGGGGAGTGAGTGAGCAGCTACGTGGTAGTTGCCACCCCAGCAGTTACTGGTTGGGGTTAAACCATGATAGCATTGCAAGAGGACGGCAGTACCTGTTTGCTGAAATGTGTGCTGTCTTTGTCTAGCACGGGTCCAAAAAAATGGTACACACAGTTATTTGGTTTGGAGAATGACAGTAGAATGTCATGCCCAGCAGAAGCCCCTTAAATCAGGAATAGTTACATAAAAACGTTAGCTTTGGAGGAACAATAATAGGTATGGTGGCAGCTGTAACTTTTATTATCCATAGGTAAGAGCTTTTTTCCATTCATAGGCATAAGTTTCAATAGATCCTAATTCAGAAGGAGAAGAAAACTGGAGAAAAAGCTTTTCCAGAGAGCAGGAGTTTCAACTAAAAAGTTCCCAGGCAAACAAAATCCTAGACTATAAAAAATATAGTAATGGTAAAGTTGCATCACTAGAAAAATAACTTAATAGAGCCTCAGCATCAATGAGTGTGGAAATAAACCTAGTAGTTTTTTCCTTGTACATGTTCAAGTTCTAAGAATTGGATTCAGTATAACAGTGAAGGTTGCGAGTTTAGTACACGTAACGGCTAAATGCTGTTGTGTATTTACTAGCAGGTATGGGTATGTGTACAGCATCTACAAACCTTCTTTTGTGTGCATGTTAGCTTTGGTGACAAAACAATCCTTCAAGCCATCTCCAAAACAGTAGAACTGAAGATTCCTAAATTAAATGTAAATTAATTAAAACTAGGAAGCTATATACTATTGGAAATTATGTCACAAAGCATGTATTCTATACTTCACTAACATTCTTGATGCAATATTATTTGTTTTTCAAATTACTGAACACAGATGCTGCTTTAGAGTTGAGTTCAATAATTAGGACATAACAGAAAAGTTGATAGAGGTAATACATTTTTGGATTAATTTTAAATAGACACATGAAATATAAGTTCTAGTCTTGGGTTTTAAGTAGGTAAGCAGATACTGAGGGAAGTAGTTCCTGCAGTCATCTGTACTGGAAAGATCACATATTTTTGGATAAAGACAATTTTATATAGATAAGATATTACTTTATATAAAGATGACATCTTTGGGATCAAATTGTTCTTGTGCCTTCAGAAAAAGTAAGAAGAGAAATTGTTGGAAAGGCCTTCATACTTCAGGGACATTTCCAAAGCATCTACTTCTTAATAAGCACAGTTTCTAGAGGCAAAGAAAAAACCTTCAAAGAAAGGTTTGCCTTAGAAATCAGAGGATTTAGGGAAAGAGTGAGAACAATCTGATGTGGAGATCACTTACACTTTCAGATTTAGTTGTGAATGGTATTGTAGTTGTTTAAAGAGTTGAGAAAGTAGGTTTACTAAGCTGGAATCAGGGTAAACTAGGTTAAAAAAATCAATCACATTTTTATTCAGGATACTGAGCACGCAATAACCTCAACCATCCCACTTCTAAGAGGGCACAGAAATGGGAGGAATTGAAGAATCTTTCATAGCTTCTGCTTGAATTGGTGCAGAAAAGACTCTGATAAACAAGAAAACATTTGCAGTGAGGATTTTTAGTTAATTATTAAGCTTGAATTACAGCTCAGAACTAGCTCTGATTTACCTTGGAACTGAGCAGTAAAAAAGGAGCAGTGTGAGAAAGAGCTGTAAGAAGCCTTGGACGAGGGTTTCCCATCCTAGCTAAGCCTGGCCCCTTGGCCCTGATCCTTGCCGGAGCTGTGCTGTGGCTGTGCCGGAGTTCAGCCTTGTACTTTGCTGAGCCCAGCCTTGCCTCGCTGGCCTGACTCCTTGGCTTGTCCTTGGCCCTACCTCATTATTACAGATTTGTGTGGCAACCATTGAGCTTTTGGGTGAAACATCACCGGACCACTTCTCCCCTTCTTGTTCAGGCACTGTGGGCTTATTACCCTTGTCAGTATGCTCACTGCCCCCTGCCTGCCTTGGTTTTACCCTTGGCTCCCGGCTCACACTCCCTTGTGGAGCAACCTGCTGTTTTACACCCTGGTAGTCCACTCTGTCCTTGAAAGAGGTGTCCAGGTAGAACACCTCATATTCTGGAATATTGCTTACAAAACTGATGGTCAAGGAAAACTCTGAAGAATTTTATTGTTACACTTTTTCTGGTCGCCTTTGTAATTCTCTGCTGTAGTATCTGTGAAAAAAAAGTAATATTTCAAGTCAGCTATTCAGAAGTCAGTAGACACTGGACTATACTACTGTGGTGCAGTGCTCCCCCCGGCCCCCATCCTGCCCTGACAACGGACGACTGTGTTCAGCTCAAAGGGGAGGTGGGAGTTTGACTTGAGCAGCGTGTCTATCTCATGAAACAGATAATGGATGTGGTCTAACAAGCAAACCAACCGGGTGACACTCAGGGTGACGCAGGGGCCTCACAGCCTGGTGGTGCTTCAGGGAAGGCCAGGAAAACCCCCACAGATCTGTAACTATACATCTGCATCTGTACTGAATCCCCCTTGCTCCGCACTGATCCATCGGGCCAAACTGACCTTCCTGAATTGGCACCTTGTTAAGGGCTAACTGGCACACAATAATTGACTTAGTCCCACATCGCCACAAGTATAAAATCTGGCATTTTAGAATCTTTTTTTTTTTTCCCCTCTGAGGATGAGAACTCTAACTACAGGATGGGTTGACGGACCTGGACCTGTCTCCTCCCCAAGCAGGGATGCCTCTTTGGTAAGATGTGCTCCTCTGACTGTATCTGATGTTAGCCCAGGGCAATATTACTAACAAAAGTGCTGTGCTCTTAACTTGAGCTCAGTTTTTGCAGTAAGTATATTTATCAATGGCAATTCTAAACTTGTTATATCTGTAGCCTTAATAAATCATCTCATTTTTCAACTTTGTGAAACTGTTTCAGTGAAACAGGCAAATGTTGACTCTCGGTGAAAGTCCTTAAACTGGGCTCTGACAGGCAAACATTAACTCTGATGAGTGGCTGTACATATAATCCTTTAGACTTAAAGCCGTTGACCAAGTCTGAGACTAGGATTAGATCTAGCTGCACCTAGACACCTCTCTGAGAAGGAGTCTGGAGAGCAAAGGGATCCTTTGCAAACCTCATGACCCAGCTGGAGGGCTGTGTCCTCACTCCCACAGCCACTTGTGAGACTCTTAGCGCGACAGCTGAGTCTGCTACACGCCTGGAAGTTTCACATTTCATCATGAGGCATGTTTCAGCAAGGATTTTAGAAGTTGTAGGAATTTAAAAAATCTGCAAGTTCAGGTTCCACATTTTTCAGGAAGGTAGATTATTAGCATTTAAAATAGATGTCCATGAAGTTGATTCTTTCTAGCATTTCAAACACAGGATATAGTCTTTACTTCGGCACTCTGTACTTGTAAGAAAATGGCAAGAAATTAATTTAAATCTGTCCATATGTTCTGGGTAGACTCTTTAATACATGGCTGATAGACTTTTATTTTTATTTTATTTCATATTTCAGATGGTACTTTCATTTTATTAGAGAGATGCTGTTAAGGAAAAAAACAAGGTACTAAAATTATGGAGTACCTTCAGATAGTCAACAAATTAAGACTTTACAACTGTCTGTGATGAACACTCTTCTTAGGCACAGTTTAACATTATTTTCCTGCTGTGTCAGACAGATCAATAGATTTATTTCCTGTGAAAAAACGGGAGAGCTCCAAATCCCAGCTTCCCCTCCTCAAACGAATGCTGAAAAAAAATAGTAGCAATAAGGTAATTCTGATTGAAGCTGACTTAGAGTAATCAAGAGCTGTACAAGTCCTTGATGAATTGTACACAAATCTGTGTGTAGGCTACAGTAACCAGGCATAGTGAATTAGAAGGAAAGTCGGTTTTCATCTCTTTCAAAGAGGTGCTTCCTCCCGTACTGAGGCAAATCTCCTGAAGTAACTTGGCTGTTTATACTGAAATCCTGCTTTGCAGTCAGCTGAGCTGAGGGTATTCTCAGCCAGCTAATATGGATGTCAGTATAATGCAGCTGCTCTACATTATGAAAGTAGGACAGACTAGAGTTACTAGAAGTCACCAGGTTGCTTCTTAATCAGTGATGCTGGTTAATACTTGCCAGGAGGTATTTCTTCTGCCTTTTTTCTCTTGTCATTGACAGAATGAAATAAGAGAGGAAAAACCCTCCAAACTGGCTCTTTCAGCTGGGTGGGAGTCACACTGACTCCCGTGATTGATAAACTTAAAACTGTGTCAGATGCTGACAGCCCAGCATTTCTGCATCTATTGCAGAATGTATTTTATATACATTTATATGCATATACAATATATATGCATTATAGATAATATGCATAAGTAATACACATTTATTTGGATTAGATATGTCTGGAATAGTGAAAGTACTTTTATTTTGTCAAATACTAGTTATTTTTTAAATGTCTAGTGTTTAAAAGTGGCAAGTTCACTCTAACCATAAAAGATCTTTGTTATAAATAAAACTATAAAAACCTGATGACAGGACACATATTTTGTGTCTTGTTCTTGCTGTCTTTGCAGTAGAGCTACAAAGCTAAGTTGCAGGAAGGAGCAGTCAAGGATTGGGATAGTAAAAGAAGAGATTTTTCAGCTTTTCCTCCTCAGGGCATAGCTGCTCCTTCTAATGATTTATGTAAGATTGCGTTTCCTCAGACGATTTATTCAAAATCAAATATGTCTCTTACTTATAGTACTGTAGAACCGTTCCAAGTCTTTTTCATCTGACAGAAACACAGTTCTGAACTTACACCAATATAACTATGATGACTTGGCTTTCTTCTCTTTAGTTGTCTGAGACAGAAAATTATAGTGAGCCATTCTTTTTTCTACGAACCTCTGCATTCACATTTCTGTTATATTTAATTTGTGTGTTATTTCCATCTCGATTGACTTCCCTGCATGTCACTGCTGTTTTAAGAGTAAATGTCATTACAGGTCATACGAGAAGTATTTCCAACTCAGCTTTGCAGTTCTGTAGAATTCATTCATGAGATAATACTGATACACCTGGCATTCAAAGGTCCTTTCTAAATTGCCCTCTGCTCATCTGTTCTCAGTTTTGGAACTAGAGCCATAATAATTCTGGCTTAAAAGCCAGAATTACTAATTAGTCAGTGCCAACCAGACCTCTTTCAGAAGCATATCTAAATACGTCAGGAGATTTCTCTGGCCCCAAATGTACAACTTCAGGATATATCAGTATAAAATACACATTCATTTTATTGTCTTGCCTGCATAATTAGTATCTTTAGCTACAAACACATATTTTCATTGTCAAGTAGTCTAGATTTTAACAAAAGCATGAACTGTGTCTTACTGTATTCGCTAACATAAACGTTAGCTTTGTAAGACATCCTCTGGATGGGTCAATGAGAAGCTCAGCATCTAGATTTGACTGATATGTCATATAACTCGACCTTAAACAGATCACTAGGAAAACAAACAGAGAAATTGTCCCACAACATCATGTACAGTCCTTCTTGTAAATGTTAATGCTAGCAGTACAAACCAGCTAGTTAATGTTGTACTAGTAGCATCTGGCAATGATTCAAGGACATTAGGTATGCAACTAGTGTTTCAAACATGTACTATTAGCATCTCAAACAAGGCATTTAAAAGAGTATAATTGGATAGCTGATGAATTGAGAATGCTTCTTCACAATTTCTTTGATTTGCCTTTCTTCCAAATACTTTCTTTGTTCTTCCTTCAGATTTAGGATAATCTTTGTTCTACTGTCATGGGATTTCCCTTGAATGAAATCTGAGAGTTTTAGTGGCAGCACAAATGGCCAAATAGCAATCTTTTCCTGAAATTAAGAGTTAATATAATTGTAATAAGAAATTGTTAATCATCACTGATTAGCTGATAACAAGGAACTGTTGTTTTATACCTATTCTGTGCTCCAACAAATGTGAAAACTATAGCAACTGTACCATTTCGATGTCTATTTTCCCCAACGTTCAAAACCCTCATGAAGCATAGCAGTACACAGCAACATATGAACTGCCAAAGGGAGTTCATAGTGCAGAAATTCATGGCTTGACCTTTTTCTTTAAATGTTACACATACTAAAAATTAAATTCAGCAGTGATGCTGCATTGTGTGACTTCATCTTCATTCTCTTGCTATACAAAGTTCAGTCAATGGTTATTACGCAGCCAGGGCAAATTTGCTGGTAAAGTTAGAGACACCATTATAGCAGATTGTGCACCTGTTCTGCAGTGTGTTCACTTGACATTAGCCAACCACAAGGCAGAGAACAGAAAATTCTGTTGATGAACATTTATCATTATCAACGACAGCAAGAGAGCCTTGAATTGATGGTGACATACATACTGCCTGTCTCTTTGCTTTATGAGCATGGTCCCATTTGCAATCAGGTAGGCAGAGAAGAAGCTGACCCCAAACTGGAGACACCAGCGCAAGCAATATTTCTATAGAAGCTCCACTGCTGGACCTCACAGTAGGAACAGGGTCAGTTTTGGTCATCTTGTGCCTGAATCCATGATGGTCAGAGTGCAATTATGCTTGTCGGGTCAGTTATTCCCAGGATCTAGCTTGTTTTGATCAGTCATGGCCTCCAGTCTGATTTTGTCCAGAGACCACAACAGAAGGCTTGAGCATTCCCAGGATATACTTAAGAATTTAGGCAGTGTTTTACTGGCTGCGTCTAACAGCTAGATTACTTGCAACCGATGAAGTGCAAACCCTCAGAAAGGTTTTTGAGCTGGAATAGCAAGTGTTGATGAGCAACTATTTCAGCCTGGAAGGAAGGCGTCTTCTCTTCATCCATGGGCTGATCTTCAGTTTGCACAGATTTGGTGTTAATAAGGATAAATAGATCTGAAACCCTACTGCATGTATATTTACGCGTACACACACACACATGACTGGGGCATACGGCTTTTTAAACTGAGTGAAAAAATACAAATAATTTTGGATATATGTCTTGAGAGCAAAGGACAGAAAAATAAAATTATTGTCTCAGGTGTAGCATTAATACTCCAGTATATATTTTGGATTTTTACTTCTTTCTGATTTCTAATATCTTGCTTAAGATGAAGATCGCGTAGGATGAATAATGGTTTGATAAAGAGGAAATTAGTAGGCTTTTTAATGTACTCATGTTAGATTGCATTACAAAGCAAGGAAAGTCATCACAAGATTTGATTTATTATCACTAATTAATTTCCCATTTATATTCTGGAATATCCCATTGAATTTTGCAGTTAATGACAAAATAACAAAGACTGGAGATTCTCACCCTCCTTTAACTGCAACAGCTACCTGCATAGGAACACTCTGAGGTAATTATTTAATTTTAAGAATAAGCTTGACATTTCTCTGGGAGGGTGAGAGATACTAGCTTAGTTGGTATAATGATGAGACTGATATGGACTTGCACATACTCCATTCAAGTCAGAATAATCTTGCAAGAAAACACATTTTATAGAAGGGACATGTTGTAGTGTAAAGTCCCTCCTTCTGTTGATTATTTAATAGTAAACCAAATCTGAAACCACCTGAAGATATAGAGTGCCTATTTAAGCTATGCTCTTATTTAAGTTATGCTTAAACAGCCCCCTTTATTCGCCTGTTTTGACTATGACAAGACTACAAGAGCCTTGTCTCTTGCTATGAGCTGTTTTTATTTTGCCCACAGTTCTCTCCTGTCACAGCTGTGGGAGGCAGAGAAGACAAGAAACAGAATAAATTATAATTCAACTAGAAAGATTATGACAAGATTATGTTGGAATTTCCCAATGGGAAGGGATGGCAAGAAACACGCTGTAGCCACATTTCAGCTTACCTTAGAGCAACTAATCTTCATAAGCCAAGTCTGGCAGTAAAAGAATCAGTCATCACTCATCTTTCTGCAGAATTTACTCTATGTAGGTAACCTTCAAACACACTTCTTAAAAAAATCAGCCCATCACTTGGTTTAGACATGCAGCAGGAGAAGAAGAATAGAGAGAAACTGAACAAGATTCCTTAGGCAAACAGCAAGTCAAGACAGGTGCTGAGAGTGCATTATTCTGACCTAGCGTGTATCAAAGGCTGTCTGGGTTTGCTAACCCATATATTAGAGGCAAGCAGCCTCCTCCTTTGTTGTTTAGAAACTATGATCCTGATCCTGCACTTTGAAAGAGCTTTTATCATAATTTGTTCTTACAGAAGGCAAGTAAAATGCTACCTACTCAAAACAGTGTTGACATATTGATATTGCACAAATATAAATCCTAATGTTAAGTGTAAACATACAGAATCACAGAGTGAGGTTGGAAGGAACCTCTGGAGGTCATCTCATCCAACCCTCTACTCAAGCAGGGCCACCTCGAGTTGTCCGTGGCTATGTCCACTAACAGCTGCTCTGAAATGAACTTACTGATGGGTGACACCCCTTGCAATTACACAAAGTGGACCACATCCCTCTGTCAGAAAGAATCTTAAACTTTCTGCAGGAGCAGCTGATTCCGCCCCATCACACGTGGCCACAGCTCAAACAGCACTGAAGAACAGAAATGGAAGCTATCTCTATTTGTGAATGGAGGGGTGGCTAAAGGGCATTAATGGACTGTTCGTGTTTCTGAATGCAAATGGAGATAGTAGCACACTAATTTGTAAGATTAATCCATTAAATCAAACGAGAAGCTTAAGAAATATGTTAATAATATAGTAACAAGGATTCCTCCTTGTGCTCATGCTATTGCTACAGTGGGCAAAGGGAGGAGTGTGGGTCTCTGTGTATGCCCTACTACTCACCTAAGAGCTGGGACGTGAGAGTTCAGCGTGGTCTGTGTAGTTTGCAATGCTGTTAGAAATCACCAGATGGGGCTAATACAGCAAACATAAATACTGTCTATAGAAGTCATACTGAACAAATACGTGTAGATAGGTAGACAGAGCAATACATATTTGTATATTTGCCATAGGAGGCTTTTGGGTATTATTTATTTTAAATTAACCCCATCAGTGAGTCCCTTATTTATAATAGATACTTTGTTTCAGTGTCTATGAAATATGCTTTATATAAAACAATTTGGAGATGGTCATTCTGGCTGTGGAACTGAAATTATGACACTGATGGAGAATCTCCTCCTATGACTGGACCGAAAGCAGACAGCTGTTCTTCTTCTGAAGCTCTCTGCAACATGTTTGAGATAATACTGCCTCATGTGATGAGAAAGATGATGAGGGAATGTAGAATGTGCTAACAAATTTTCAGTCCCTCTTTGAGAAATAGACCAAAGCAACAGAGAAGGATCTCACCATTAGTTAGGTGGATGACCTGGGGGAGACTGAGGAACCTAGGATAAATTGAAGACATCCATGCACATAACTCTCTTAAGTGCAGAATGTTCAGAGACTCTTGATGCTTGTCACCCTTTAGAACTTACTCACTTCTTGTTTCAGGCTGGTAATGCTTCCCTTTCCTTGGCTGTGAAACTCTGTTCTTTCCAAGGACACCTTTCTGAGCTTTCCTTATTTCCTGTTCTGCTTAGGGAGTCTTAAATCACACAACGGCAGTGACTTTTCTTGCATGCATGGCTGTTAACTAACTGGTGCTCACACCAAATACAGGTTGCTTGGCTGACCTGCAACACCTACCAATAACCATGTATTATCATAACACAATAGCCACAAGCTTCGCAATGAAAACCAGCTGAACACAATACCTGATTCTGATGGAAGAGGAAAATAATCTTGAAGCATTTAGGTACTGAATCTTTTGTTGCTTAAGTTGCAAACACAATAGTCTATTGCAGATTGCAGTTTAGGAGTATTCTTGGCCTTGATGGCACTACGGTCTCACACTGCAGCACTGATAAGCATCACTCTCTAGAAATTCCAGTTTTGTAAGAAACTCAGTCATTGCTGCTGGCCAACACTCAGACCTTACTTATTCACAGGTTTCTCTTTCCTCAGATGGATTAGAGCAGTACCTTATGTATGGATAAGATAACTTTGGTATTGAGGGAGTTTTGAGAAGTACATAATGCCATATAACATCTTAGAAACACAAGCTATTTGCAGGCATATCAAACCAATCTCTCTGGCTTTCCGTAGAATTTAAATTAAATTCATTATCTCAGTCTTATCTTCAGAGAACATAATTTCCAGGACAGCTATGGTTCCAAGATAAGGACTGTTGACAAGAACAGCATGTTTCACTCTGGAGGCAAGACAGTCTGTTCAGGAGACATCTTACAGAGAGCTGACTGCAAACAGCAAAATAAAGTCTTCCAAAGACACAACAAGGGTTCACTGTCATCCAATCCCAACTGCAAAGCAGATTTATTTTATCTTGCCTTCTTCAATCCAAATGTTTTTAAAAATATCCATTTATTTTTAAGTAATACCCCCCCAACTATGAAAACAAAATGTTTTGCAATGATACAATAATTATTTACTTTAAAGAAAACAGGAGAGAATTTTAAAAACAGAGGTCGTTACAAATAGTTAACATGACATGGCCTTGGGAAAAGGAATAGACACCGTAAATATGTCAAGGTAAAAAATAACAAGATAAGCTCAAAGAGAACCAAATGGTTAATGAGACCAAACAGAAAATTACTTGAATTATGTCCTAATTAGCATGCTAGAAGATCCACCCTCAAGCAAAGAAAGCCCCCTACTAACAAAACCTCCTCCCCACAGAACACGCAAGGGGAAAAGGCAGAATGCTGTACCTTTAAATGGACACAAGGCTCTTAAGAGCCAGTGAGAATTAAGTGTGACTAAACCTAATTGTAAACAATTGTTCAAAGTGTATAAAATGTTTTACCATGCCTTAAGAGGTGCACTAGCTTTGTGGATTACCACCTAGCACCCAGCTCTGCACAGGCATGCAATAAACAAGTATCTCCATTCTGCATGGATGGACTTTTGCACACCGGGTGAAGAACCCAGTTTTGTGATAACAGTAGTACATATCACAATGCATTACCTCATGTATTTAGTGTTAAATGTATGTAGGGGTTAAGAAGAGATTCTTAATGCAAATAAGGAGCTATGAAGCTATGCCATGAAAATTACTTTCTCACGATGAAAGCAAGTTAGACATACTTAAAGTCCATGTAAGTAATTTGAAACATATTTCCAACACTGTAACTTTTGTTCTCCCCATAGTAAATGGAACTTGCATGCCATTCTCACCAGCATCAATCTTTTGACTAGTTCAGATGTGTTGCTTACATATCTCTTTATGTCTGTAAGTATTTCACACACATTCATCATTCATAATTTGTTAATATTTGACACACTGCAGAGCTTTTGACTCTTTGGACTTGTTAGCCCGTCACATGCTAAATGCCTAAATTGGTTTTGGCATCAGAAGTCCAGGCAAGACATGACAGACCTGCTATAGTTGGCAGACACTGCAGAGAGTCTCCTCATTCCTGCATCATAATCTGCAGGCAGTGCATGAGAATAGATACTATTTGCATGATGGAATATGGGTGTAGTCACCATCCTCCTTTTTTTTTTTTTTTTTAGGCTCAGAAAAGCTGGTGAAAACATCCCTAATATCAGTTGTTGCACTTTTCAGGAAGTAACAGATGGCATTCATATTCAAGCATAGAGAAGTTTTGTTGACAACTGTACTTGTATTGTGTAAGTTTGAAGGCTGTACTTGTATTGTGTAAGTTTGAAGGCTGCAGTTTCCTCATGGCCAGCAAAACACTATTAATACTACATCCTGAAAAGTTGCAGGTCCAATTTTTGCCCTGCATAAATCAGTCTCAAAGGACCCACACTATTTTATTAACGTTAGTGAATTTTGCTCGTGTCTGTTTTCCAATTTGCCAAAGGATTTGTGAGTTGTAAAGGCATGACACAGCAGTGATTCTGACTGAGTTCTATTTATTGATTGTGTGGTACATACAAAACAACACATCTAGGGGTGTCCTCATGGGATCATGTCAGAACTATCATCTTTGGCTCGCCTGAAACAGAAAAATTTACAAGTGGTAAAGAGAATTTTTTCCTAAGGCTCTGTAATCTTTTTCCCCATTCTTTAACCAAGTGTTTGATGACTATTGTTGACGGGGCTGTACAATAGTGTTCTTGTGACTTGCAGCTGTGTTTTTCAAATGAATATTTGTCTTGGATTCTCTGTGGAATCTCCCAGCAGCTTTTATTGATGTTTCTTGGTAAATGTTAAACACTACATCAGTTCTTTGACTTTCTGCACCACCATGTACTACTGATAACCAGGTACTTGTTAACTTTGTTTATTCTTTGGATCACACTCATTCCATCAGTGACAGATGGTCTGCTGTGGCTTCAGTATGATTTGCATTCCATGCAAGCCCTCTACCAAAGTTGCCTGCTTTGTTCTTTGAAGTGTTGTCAGTGCGTAATGGCTATGCCTGCTTGGAGCAACAATTTAAAAAAAATCTTTTTTAAAAAATCCTTGGCTGTCTTGAATGTTATTAATTAGAGATCCTTGCATTTCCTGCTCTTCCTTTGGTGACTCAAAACATTCTGACCTTCTCTCTGAAAGTCCATTCGTACAATTTCTGCATGAAAGAACCACTCTCAAGATGATTCTTAAAATAATTGCAGGTCTGCACACCTACTTTATGTACTTTAAAGAGGCCATCAATACCATCTGGCAGGGCTGGCTGATAAGCCGACACAATCTATTGGTCATTATCGATTGGCTTTATCTTAAGAATTTCAAGCAAGGCTTCCGTACCTGGCCTTTTGGAAGTTTGATTATATTTATTCAGATATTCCCTCAGATACATACTCTATTCTGCATTAATTAACCTGGAAATCTTTGGCCATTTCATGTCTGTCAGCTACCTCAGACTAATATTTTGATGGTCAACAGGAAACATAGTACTTAACTGTAGACTAAATCTCTTTGAACTAAATGGATTTGAAACTAAATCCCTTTAACGCCCTGGAGTCAGAGTGGACTTCTGTGGTTGAGCTGATGTAGTGGAAAGAAAGGGAGGTCCTTCTTCCCTCCAGCTCTGCTGTACATTCCTGTCCCCTCTCTTACATAGTCAGTGTTTTTCGTTTAACTCTATTAATTTCACATTTGCAGGGAGTTTAATTCTCTATCCATTTATCTTTCGGAAATGGCTCATTGTGAGGTCAGATGAGCACTGCTGGTGGTGAAGGAAGGAGTAGCAACAGATGGTTCAGTGTCACAAAAGAAGAGAGCAGGACACCACCTTTGGTAGCAGCCACATTAGAGCAACTACAGCATGAAACTATACCTTGAATTTAATTGTTAATACAATATGATCTAATTCTGTGTTGCTTATCTTCCCTAGCTGCACATTTCCAACTCCTTCCGTATTTTGTCTCAAGCAATTCTGTGATGAGTTGGATCATCCTGGCTGCTGATCAATAGTTTACCCAAGAACCCATAATTTCTCTGTGTGTGTGTGTGAGTTTTCAAGTGGATCTGACTCACTCTTTTGTTGCATGATTTATAGAAGTGATGCAAAGGAGGTAATGGAAATAGGTACCTAAAGATAGAGAGGTCAAAGTCCTTTTTTACAGTTGGAGAACATCTTACATTAGCTTGAGTCAATCATGAGGCTGTAGTTAAGACAAAACTTACTAAGCTTAAACTGTTGCCAGAAGAAACAGTCCTGCCTCCCTGCTCAGTGAAAACACTCCTGTCCAACCCTATGCCACTTCCATCTGACACTGATCTGGTTCACCATGCAACATGGTTGCGTAGTTGCCAGACAATCAGAACAACAGAGTTATCCTGCAACCAGTTTTTCAGGCTAACATTTCAGGTCAACTCCCCAGCCTGGCTCTGCGTGCAGCTGGCAGTTTAGTCTGGTGCAGAGCTGGTGGTACCATCTCCTTCAGGGGGAGCATGGGCTTGATATGAGGCATCAAAAGCACAGCTGCAGACTTGTGTTTGCGCTTAACTGACTTACCCATGGGACACTCCCAGCTGGGTTTAGCAACCCCATCTGACCAGGCTTTCAGGAGCTGGCAGGTGTGCTGGCAATAACCTGTAGACAAAGCTGGCCAGGGCCAAGGCAAATGAGCCTAAGGACGTAGCCAGGGTCATGGTGCCCACTTTGGCTGCCCCACAGTGGAGGCTCTCACCCGGGACTCATCACTGCTGCGAAATGATGCTGTCCCAGTGATACAAGAATTACTCACTTCAAAAAAAGAAGTATGTAAATATCTACAACGAAAAACAGAGGATGTTACAAATATTAAAACCAAACACATTTAAAATATACAAGTATTTTAAACAAAAAATTTAATACAAGTATTAAAAAACCATGGCCTTGGGAGAAGGAATGGACACCATAAATACACCAAGCTAAAAAATGAGCTCAAGGAGAACCAAACAGTTAATGAGACCAAACAGAAAATTACTTGACCTGTGTGTGAACTATCTTAATCAGCATCCTAGATCCACCCCCGAGCAGGGAAAGCCCCCTCCCCACGGACGGCGCGGGGAAGGCGAACGCTGTGCCTTTACACGGAGCCCAGGCTCCGGAGCACCAGCGAGACTTAAGTGTGACTGAACCTAATTGTAAACGACTGTTCAAAGCGCGTAAGATGCTCCGCCGCGCGCGGAGGGCTGTGCTAGCTTTGCGGACTGCGCCCAGCGCCCCCCGCGCAGACGGGAGGGAACTGGCGCCTCGGCTCCGCGCGCCGCCCGGCCCCGCACCTCAGGCGGCCCCGCACGAAGGCGACGGGTCCCTGCGGGCCCGAAGACACCCTCCTCGCACCCACCAGCCGGAGCCCGACCCCTTCCCTCTACTCGGCCGCCACAGCGACCGCCGGCAGCGCCAACCGCCACGCTCACGCCGCCGCCATACCGAGGCCCCGCCCGCAGGCGGCCGCGGCCGCAGCCGCCGCCACTGCCCCGCCCCGCCCCGCCCCGCCAGGGCCACCCACGGGCCGCCCGCCCGGCGCATGCGCAGACGCGCAGTAAACAGGCGCCGCCGCTCCTCCCCCTTACGCCGTTTGCGTGGCCTCCTCCGCGCAGGGCCGTGCGAGCGCCGGCGGCGGCGGCGGCTGCGCAGTGGCGCTACATCCGGGCACTGGGGCAGGATGAATGCTCCTTTCCAAGATGGCGGCGGAGGGAGGAGGGAAGGAGATGAACGAGATTAAGACCCAGTTCACCACCCGGGAGGGGCTGTACAAGCTGCTGAGCCACTCGGAGTACAGCCGGCCTAACCGGGTGCCCTTCAACTCGCAGGGCTCTAACCCGGTCCGCGTTTCCTTCGTCAACGTCAACGACCAGAGCGGCAACGGGGACCGGCTCTGTTTCAATGTGGGCCGGGAGCTCTACTTCTACATCTACAAGGGGGTCCGCAAGGTACCGGCACTCGCTTGCTGGGCTGGGGGGGAGCGGCGGGGGCTCCGCGCCGCCCGCCCGCCCGCCCAGGGCCCGCCGGCCGCCCGCGGGGAGTGGGAGCCCCGCCGCGGGGGGCTGCGCCGTGGGCGGAGGGCAGGGGCCGGGCCGCCTCTCCTTCGCCGCCCCGCTGGCGGCCTTGGGGCGGCCGCGGCCGGGCTGCGGCCCGGCTGTGGCGGTGACTCCAGCCGCTCTCCCACTGGCCTGGCCTGTGGGGTAACGGTCAGGGGCGGGGGGGTGCGGGCCTGGGCCGCGGGACTGTGGGGGCACCGGCGCTGGCTCAGAGCTGGTGGGCTGCGTCAGATGCGGTGTCACAAGCGGTAGGTGTGTGCGTGGGGGGGCCCTTTGGAGGGATGCGGTTCTTGGGCCCTCCTTGGCATGCAGGAGTGAGGGCTGGCTTTCCACTGGCAAGGCAGCCCGGGGCCTCCTTCACCTGCTGCCTCGGGTCCAAGTTTACTGGGCGCTAACGCCTGTCGTGACTGTGGTAGTGTCAGATCCTTGCGTTCAGGATCTTTATAGCATTGACTGAATGCCTACAGTATTCGCTGTAATTTTAGGCCTCCGTCATGACTTTGAAGTGTGGACTGATTTTAGGATTGTTTCTAAATGGAGCAGTGTAATGAGCTGAGTTTTAAATGTCAGATAATTAACACAGAGAAAGTTGCTTTTACGGGAAAGAACCATTGATGCTGTTGAGACTCCTTACCCGTCATTATTTCTTGCAGGCATGCATTTGATCTGTCAGGTCACTACATTTATGAACAAACCCTTTCTGCTTGTTGTTTCTTAAGGTCTTTGGGTTTATGGTATTTAGAGAAGAAGAATTTGTCATGCCAAATAAATGTGTGTCACTTTCTAATATGTGTAAATATGTGTAAACACAAATATAATGATTGTCAGCTTTCTGTCTTATGTTTCAAAAAGTGGCTGTTCATTATCTTACATATCTGGGACTCAGCTGCTGTAATGTGAGTACTTCGAAATCTTCCTGCTTTTAGCCCACGATTCAGCATTACATGAAGACACAGAGAACTAAGTGATATATGCAGGGCTGTGCAGGAAGCTTGTAGATGAGCAAGGAATTATACCTGAATCTACTATGCCCTAAGCTAGTATCCATGTCATTCCTCCTCTGTATCGAATGTAAGCATCTACTGGAGAATGAAGCCTATGTGGTTGTCTGTTGGCTGTGACTTAACTTATCTGACATGTTCTATATGAGTATATGGAAAAGTGTGCATGTGGATTTTAGTTTCACCCCTTAATGAATTTAAAGTCTTGGACAATAGTTTCTTTAGGCATGCAATAAGTATGTTGTATCAAACAGTATTTGCTATTTATAAGTAGTTGCTGTCTTTGCTATTTACAAGGTATTATGGGTGGCAGTATCTCTGAAAATCTGTAGCTTAAATTACTACCATGTTTGGATTCTGATATCTTATGGGTTTTTTTCATATGAAGGAAGAGCAGAATTCCCTCACTTAGATTACAGAGCAGGCCTTTATGTAGTTTAGTAATGGTACGTGTGATTCTTGAAAGTTGTCTTAGTTATATCTTGCCACACTTCCGAAAAATAAAAAACCCTGAAGCCTGGGACTTCATTGAAAATAGAGAACTGAATATAACTTTGGGCTGAGTATTTAAACTTTTTTTAGAAGCTGTTGGTGTGATACACGCTAACAGAGAAAATTTTAGTTTGTCAGATTGTTAACTTGTGAGCTTTGATGTGTACCTGTTAAGGTGTTAAATACCTTTTTTTCTCTCCAAGTAGTGTAAAACACATGCATTGTTATAACAGAATTCATTTCAATAATGAATTTCGAAATTGAAATTTCAATAATGAAAAATGAATGAATGAGTTTTACGGTGTGAACAATTTAAAATAAACCATATATTCTATATGTATAATACATGAATGAAACGAACCTAGAAAAAGAGCCAAAATAGATTGAAATACACTTGAGGAAGGTGTTTTAAATAAGAACGGAGGAGTTTGTCTGTCTTAAACATGTAATACTTGCTTCTTTGTAATTTATTTTGAAACTGTTCAACTGGAAGTCATTGTTTTGTCTATGTACAAAGTTGATGTAAGAACAGGCTGACAGTCTTTCAACTGATCATTTGAGCTTTTCAGAATCAGAAGGTTTATCTTGTGGCTATCATTAAAGGGAGAGAGGTATTGTTACCTAAATTGGCACTATGTAATTCTGCCTTAAATTGGACAAGTTATCACACTCTGCATGCCTTCCTGTTCTTGGAGGCAGGAGGTGGAGAGGGGCTTCATCTGTTGAAGACCAACCTGTTTGTAATCCTCTGTATAATACAGATACCAATAGCTTCAGTTTTAACTGTTAGTTCATAATTATCTAAGCATCTCTTTAAAAATTTCCCCTAATTACTATGAGGCTGTAATTTTCATTTTGGCTAAGTTGTATTAAAATATTAGAATATGAGTTAAGTTTAGTGAAGCTGTGCTGTGTGTATTTATCAGGTAGGTATAATTTTCTATTTTTTAAGGTCTGCTTCTTTTCTTCCTAAGAAAATGCTATGTTTTTTACTAAAATGAGTGAAAGAGCCACAAGGACTTTAAGTAACAGTGCCTGTTAGATACTAAGGTAATTCTTGCATTGGCAGTCCATTGCAGATCAGTGCACATCATCTAAGAGTCACACTTCAGCCATGAATGACACTTAAGAATAAATGATGTGAAATTGACCCAAAGATACCACTGGAAAGGATATTTCTTGAAATCGGTGATGCTAAACTTTCTTCTATTAGTTTCCCTTAAATTCTGAATACATTGCATCTGCTACATCTAGTTTGCAAGTCATCTTTTTAAGTAGACTGCTAGTGTGTGTGTTCTATTTAGGATATTTAACCTATATAAAGAATAAATGATTTCCAGGGATGTTTCTTTAACCTTGATCCTTCTTCCAAGAAACTTGGTTGAAAAGTTACATACAGTGTCCATGACAGCAGTGTTGAGATTGGACTGTTATAGACAATGATAATAGTTTGGTCAAGATAAGAGGTTTGGAGAGCATTTCAGGCTGTCTTTAGAGACTTTCTGAAGCAAAAAGGTATTTTCTCCCAACTTAGTTCTTTGCCCCTTTAAAAAGGGAGCTGAGTTTTTACTGTTTCATGTTTCAGTGTTACCACTAAACTTCATCATTACTGTTAAACTTGTTACTGTATTTCCATGTTTTCTATGTCATAGAAAGCATATCAATTAGCAGCTAGTGCATTGTTGTTTTTATATTACACAGTTCTCTCTGTGTTAATAAGGCAAAGCAGGTTTCCAGAAAACTGCTGCCTTCTGGTTTGGATCCACTGAAAAAAGAAATAAACCTGTAGTTTATTAAGGAGAAATTAGTCTGATGAAATGAGATGTGCTTGCTTTACTTAGGTAAATATATGATTATTCTCAACTGCACTGACTGTCAATGGGCTTTCCCTTTCAGTCCTCCTTAACTTTGGCTTTATCGTTAGATGTGTACAGTGATCCCTTGTTAAACAGAAGAGGTAAATTTTCACAAACTGAACCGATTTAGTAACAGGTGAAGATGATGGTCTAGCAGTACATCATCATCTTGGCAGTGTGCTCCTATCTCCTTGCTGTCTTTGGCAGTGCTCAACCTCTGGTTGAACTAGTTCGGCTTGCTAAACCAGCAGTGAAGTACTTGCTGTTTTTCTGGGCAGATTTTCTCTTTGGTGAGCTCAACTGTCTCATCTTGGGGTCAGATATTAGCAGGTACAGTGGGAGCAAAGAAAGGGTTGAGGGGAAGAACAAAGCTACCCCCTTCAATGGCCTGCACTGTCAGATTGGATCCACTGCTTTATAAGGTGTCTTCTGAATAAAGCCTTTACTTCAGCCGGAAGTCAGATTGAGTGATCTGTTCTTGGCGAATTATTGACTTAATTTTGATTAAGAGAGTTATAGGTGTTAAAGGAAGTATTTTCTATTATTTCAGGCATTTGCTTCTTCATGGATTAGGGTTATAAAACGGTAATTCAAAAATTACTGCTCAGACTGTGAGGCATTGATGCTTTGATTGGGTTGCTTTTTCCTGCAGCCCCAAATCATGAGTGAGGGCGGTTACTTGCTTCTTGCTTATGAAACAGTTTTGGGGTGCTTCAGTATGATTTGTGGCTAGCTTTGCAAAATGATTTATTAGTTGATAATGGAAAAGTCTCCTGGAAAAGGAGAATACTATCTCATCTTCCTTGCTTTAGGAGTGACTGACAAAACAAGGCTTTCTAAAGTTCTGCTGACATTAACTATCAAATCTGTTTCCCTTTCTACAAGGAAGCAAGTGCATTTTCCTTTAAGGTATTGTGTGTATGATAATTAATGTGGTGTTCTGTGTATATTTTGAAGGTTTCTGGGCAAGTTAGTCTCCAACTGTCACTGCAATATAGTCATATACAAGTACCTATTAGCAATAGTGTTGCACGGTGCACAGTCTTAGTTTTTGTGTAACATATTGGGAGGTTACAGGATTTTAATGTGTAGTTTAGCTTATTACATTATGTTGAACTTCTTGTATTTAAATTCTGACTACCTACTCTCTTTGTTAACGTGTGGTAGACTTTCCTAACATTGGTTGTTTCATTTTTTGGAACTTCTTCCTCACAACAAGAGGCTTTGTCTATAATTGTGCTTTTTTTCCTGCAGCTACCTAAAGCAGCAGTCTGTCAATAACTACAGAATATTATAGTATGCTGTTACGGTGCTGGAGTAGAAGGATATCTAGGTGATAAGCTCAGGTTGGTGGAGGCATAGAGGGCAGAATCTGTTGACTGTCTTTTTAACCTTATGTTGAGCAAGTGGCTTAAAGTAATTAATTATATTTGTACTAAGCTGAAAGCAAACTCGTATCTGAGCTTCTGGCAATTACTGGTTATCAGTAAAAATACTGATGATGTGTAAGAGTCCTTCCTTTGTAATTCTCTAAACTACTTTTTTTTACGTCTGGCTTGATACTGGAGTCCTTGTTGTCCAGTTGAGAAGTGTTATGCTTGCTGGTGACTTTCATTCTATAGACTGTTGTCACAATGACAGAATGATGATGGGTGGTATTTGTCGCTGTGCTTAATATATTGCTCTGGGAGGAGTAGTGCAAGACAGTTCTGGGTTGGAAGCTGGAATCTGTGGAGAAAACCAGGAGGCTTTCTGAAGATGTGGTGGGAAGGTGAGTTTGTATTACTGCATATTTAGAGATCACGAAGATGTGTCAGGCCTCCAAAAAAGATGTTTTAATAGCATATATGAGCTATAAAAATGCTGATATTTGTAAGGGTCTTTGAAGATAGATTTGTTCTGAAGCAGAGGGAAGTATATCTGCATCTTGTGACCAACTTGAACTAACAAGAATTCCACAGCCTCCCTAAATAACCTGTTTTGGTGCTTAGTTTTCTTTCTCCCTTCCAATATCTAACTAAACTTCTTGTTCAAGGAAATAAAAATGAGGCTGAATGCTTTTATCTGCTGTAGACATAAAGAAGTTGACTATTGCCTTTGGCTTTTATGTATTTGAAAACTTGTTAATTTGTCCTCTCATTTTTCCTAAGATAAATAGATCTGGTTCTTTTAACCTTTATTCTCAAATCATGAGTTCTAAATGTTTGATTGCTCTTCTCTGTATTGCCTTCTGTTAGCTTGCACTTGTGATGCTAAACCAGATACAGTACTTCCACTGTGACTTCAGTGCGGAGCAAGGAAGAATTATGGCCTACTCTGTCTGTCTTCTAATATTCTGGCTAATGTATTGAATAGTGTTGACCTCTTTAAATCCTGCTCATAGTGTTGGCTCGCTTGGATTGTTTCTGATCATATTGTTGCTTTTCCTCTGTGTTTATCCATGCTTGGATTTTGTTGTTGCTGTAGTTTATAACTGCCACTTTAATTTTCATTGAATTTTGTTCTATTAAGTTTATTAGAAAGTGTTTCTATTTCCAGTTTTGTGCAGCATACTGCAACAAATCCTTCCGGTCTTGATGCCATTCACAAGTTTGATGTCTACTCTCATCCATTACTGGAAGTATGTCATGGAACTTAAAAACTTACGTTGCGTTTGCTGCTGACATTTTTCTCTAGTCTGGTTATTTTTTCAGAAGACAATTAGGTTTGTTTGGTGCTTGCTTTTGGCAGGTTTACGTTGTGTGCTTTTACACCTTTGTCTGGGTGCTTACAGTCTGATTTGTTTCAGTGATTTTGATACCAAGAAAAGGTTTACTACTACAACTGTCAAATTCTACTACAAAATGTTGCTGCATTTAAATACATATTTAAATCAGAATCAAACATCACTCTTATTGTTAAAGAGTTGACGGGTAAAGGTGGCTAATGGAAGTACCGCAGTAAAGACAGTAGAACTTTTCTTAAAGGTATCTGATGCCATCCTGCAGCTGGGAAGATAAACTTTTTCTGTGCTGGAGGAATTTGCGTAGTCCATTTTCTCAGGTGTGATGGATGTGATGCTCTGCGGTTTGTCCCTATGTAGATTTTTTTTTTTTTTTTTTTTTAGAAATCCCTTAATTTCTTGCTGAGTTTTTTATCTTCTCTGTCTTGTAAATAATGGTTTTTATGTTGGTATTGGATTTGCCAGTCCCGTGGAGTTATTCTTGCTAGATCAGTAGTACTTTGTCTTTTGATCGGTGGTTGTGAAGGTATTTGGAAGTCTCTTGGAAATTTGTTTCAGGTGTTTAATGGATGGATATACTTACCCCTTGAGTTTTATGTTGTAGATAGATGTTTTCTTCCTTAACTCTAGCTGGGCTGTACTAAGGTCTGACAAGACACCTTACAAAATGTTTCTGTGGAGTCTTCTGAAGCGTGGGGGTTTCTGTAACCCCTTTCTTTCAGTGACACTTCTGAAGGAAATAGTGAAGACCTAATGTAGATTACAGGAGTATGGGTAGATTTAAGTGTTTAACTTTGAGGCTTATGTAGAGTTACTAGAACTGGTTTGCGTAAGAGCTGCTTTAAAGACTAAAAGGCTGCTTTAAAATGACACTGTTAACACTGTGAAATGTTCCTTGCTGTGGAAGAGAACAAAATATCTGTGCTTGACAGAGCTTGCAAGATGATTATTATCTGGGGGCTACTTCTGAGCTGTAGACAGTGGCATTAGTCTGTAGTGCTTTTACTTCTAGTCTGTGCTTCAAGCCTGTATCACAACTGTTTGACTTGAGTAAGCTATTGCATTATATCCCCTGAAGGATTGCTCTCAGAGGTAATAGTTCATTTATCTATGGCTGCCTGTTTGGCTGGCATGTTTGAGAGTGAATACTAGGCTATGCTGGCTAAACCCCCAAATTGGCATGCAGTATTTTATATGCAGTGAATATTTGTGTGAGGGTTGGTTGGTTGGGGTTTTTTTGCCACTGCAGGTATGACTTGTTTTTTTGTTTTGTATTGGAGTATATTTGTAGTAATGTTGCATTTGCATGAATTCAGTTGGGGGAATTTAATTTAGTATAAAAACATGAATTATGGCAGTTACTCTTTGCAAACGGACAACATTTTAGTCGTCATGCTTCACAGATGCACATAATGGTCGTTCGTTACAAACACTTCTGTGTCTGTGGTGAGTTTTGTGGGCCAGCTTTGTCATAATATTTACAAAAGTGGTGTGATACGTCCTTAAATTACAAGGGGTTTGCATTATACTCTGACACCTGACAGTCTGCATAGTAGTTAAATAGTTACCGTTAATAGTTAAAACATACATTGAAGATGCCTCAAACTCTTAAGTGAGAGGATTGCAAGCAGTAGTTGTCCTTTGACATTCTAGAATCAAATTTAATGCCCTAGTTTGAAGTACTGTTGTAGTTCTTTGCCTAAAGGGAACCATCTGAAACACTTTCTTTTGAAGGACATATATGTTAAGGCTCCTTGCTGTCCAGTTGGTCATGGCTATGAGTTGACACACTTGGACAAATTACTATTTGAAAGTGGTGCCATTTAGTGCCAATAGTGCCTAATAATGCCACTGTCCTCTTAAAAAACTTAAGGAAACTAAACAGTAACATTAAATGTGCCATACTGTAAGTTAAAGTAATAATATTGCATTGTGTCCTTCTCAGAAATGGAGTATTTTTCCTTCCTTACCTCACCCCCATTTGTAAGTCCAAGTGTATATGCATTCCATCTTCTAGCACGTACATCCCTTATGTTTCCTGCCCCCTGTAACTTAAAATAAAGCAGCTACTTTTGCGTGTTCCAGCTTCAGTTTTGCAGACTGTTTGTAGGCTAGATGTGGCCCTGTAGTCTTTGTGGGAGGACCACCGGCCGCTACAATTGAAATCTTCCCAGTCGCAGTGTCATAACTTGTGTTGGGATTCCTCTCTTGCATTATTCAATAAAGCGTGCATAATGGAATGATAGATGTCTAATAGATACCTTCTGCAAATTGATTTCAGTTTTGGTTTACCAACTATAATTGGTCTTTAATTTCATGAGTTAATCATAGGGTTCTCATGTGGCTGTAATGGTCAAAGAAATAATACTCATTTTCATTTTTCACTCTGTGTGGAATTGGAAGGTGGCTGTATGAAGGAGTTTTTGGTTTAGTAATGCCTACTTTTGTACACCTAGAGAATGTGAAGTGCTGTGTTAACACTAAATGCTCGTCTAAGCAAGAACTTTAACTTAAAAGTGCCCTGGAGTAGGGAGAAAACACTGGATGTTATGAACAAACTTATTATCCCCAGTCTCCTAGGAATACAAAAAAGTAATTCTTATCTTACAGGATGTTTACATACATTTTGTCAGGGAAGTGATACCACATAAAACTTTGAGAGGGCTTAATGCTCCCTTTCAAGTAAAGAAAGGGGGAGCAGTGCAACAGGAGACTGAATGGATGCCAATATATATTGAAGCTATCTGTTAAAAATCCATGAGTCTGGTGAAATAAACTATTGGAATGATGCCTTAAGGACACTTTAGCCTGCAGTCACAAGGATAACTCAGTAAATCTGAGTAACATAAATGTCTTGTCTTCCTGACTTAAAAATGTAACCATAACAAATACGTAATTCTGCAAGACATAGTCATATATTTTAACTGTGGCAATTTATTTCTAGGGATTCTTTTTTTCTCACAGTTCTAACTAAGACTTCTACAAAAGTTGCACAGTTTCTTTCAATTTGAAGTGGATATTGGAGCATGACCCTCATACAAGTTTGAAGTGCTCACTGAAATGAAAATTTGGCAGAAGTTGTTGTAAAGGGTTTTTTGTTGTTGTTGTATGCATTTTTCTCGTTTTCTATTAGTTACTGTTCTCGGTATTATAGAAAAATAGTTATGCAATGATTTACTTTCTAAATCCTGTTCATAAGATTTAAATTAGAGTTTTAATGTTTGGATTTGCATAATGTAGTGGTCTGCATGGCAAATACTACCTCTAAAAATCAGCTTTAATGCTGTATTAAGAAGCCATAGATAGAGGCTTAGTCTGCATTTTCCTTCAAATTTTCACCTTTCTTTCCTACTAGGATCTATATAGCAAACAGTTGGATTTATTTTCCAGATGTTCTTTCTAAATGAAAGTATTTCTAGAGGTTTGGGGTTTTTTTCATTTTTAATAGGAGAGTGGGTGTATTGGGTTTGCATGACAAGGTTTTAGTAGCAGGGGGGCTACAGGGGTGGCTTCTGTGAAAAGCTGCTGGAAGCTTCCCCTGTCTGATGAAGCCAATGCCGGCCTGCCTGCTGGCAAAGGCTGAGCCCATTGGTGACGGTGGTAGTGCCTCTGGGAGAACATATTTAAGAAGGGGAAAAATGCACAACAAATTGCAGTGGAAGAGAGGAGTGAGAATATGAGAGGTCAACAACTCTGCAGACACCAAGGTCAGTGAAGGAGGAGGGGGAGATGCTCCAGGCACTATAGCAGAGATTCCCTGCAGCCCATGGAGAAGATCATGGTGAGGCAGGCTGTTCCCCTGCAGCCCATGAAGGTTAACAGTGGAGCAGATACCCACCTGCAGCCTGTGGAGGACCCCACGCTGGAGCAGCTGGATGCACCTGAAGAAGACTGTGGCTCATGGGAAGCCTGTGCTGGAGTAGGCTCCTGGCAGGACCTGTGAGGAGCGGAGCCCAGGTTGGAGCAGGTTTGCCAGCAGGACCTGTGACCCCACGGAGGACCTAGGCTGGAGCAGCCTGTTCCTGAGGGACTGCACCCCGTGGAAGGGACCCACGCTGGAGCAGTGTGTGCAGAACTGCAGCCTGTGAGAAGGACTTATGTTGGAGAAGTTCATGGAGGACTGCCTCCTGTGGGAGGGATCCCATGCTGGGGCAGGGGAAGAGTGTGAGGAAGAAGAAGTAGAAGAGACAATGTGTGGTAAACTGACTGTAACCCCCCATTCCCTGTTCCCCTGCACCACTCAGTGTGGAGGTGGTAGAGAAATCGGGAGTGAAGCTGAGCCTGGGAAGAAGGGAACAGTGAGGGCAAGATGTTTTTAAGTTTTGGTTTTAGTTCTCATTATCCTACTCTGATTTGAATGGTATAAATTGACTTCTGCAAGTTGAGTCTGTTTTGCCTGTGATGTTAGTTGCTGACTGATCTCCTTGTCCTTATCTTGACCCACCAGCCTTTCCTTACAGTCTCTCTCCCCTGTCTAGCTGAGGAGGGGAGTGATAGAATGGCTTTGGTGAGCACATGCGTCCAGCCGAGGTCAGACCACCACAGTGGCCGCAGACCTTCAATAGCTACCTGTTTGCACTTAAGGTGTCAAGAGGGTCTATCTTTTAAAAACAGTTTATGAGGGCAGGGATAGTTGCATGGTTAGGCAGTACCAGTTCTGAAGTTTGATACCCTATATACTGCTGAATGCAGTATTTCTTACCTGCCTTACAGCCCATCTTGTGTATGTCAGTATTTGTCAGTTCAAATTATTAATCTATTGCTTATAAACAACGAAAGACTTTTTTTTTTGAAGTGTGCCTGTTCAGTGTGATATATTGATCCAGGACAAGCTTTGTCCCAAAGACAACTTTTAAAAAATACAGGGTGGAGCTTGTAGAAGAAAGGTGCTTGGGTTGACAAGGGAAATTACTGCTGTTTAATAGCATTAGATATATACCTCAACAGGGGACTTGCAGCAAAACCTTGCTGTTAGTTCAGAATGTGAACTTACACTTCATGCCCTCTAAAGGTTACTGTTCAGTTAGGTTCACATCAATATAACACATGGGGATGGCCTGCCTTTCTTGCCTTCAGCAGTGAAACTGTGGTCTCCTGTACAGAATAACAGTGCTGTCATGTACACTTAGCAAAAACAAAGTTTTCTGATGCTGTTTGAGATGAAGTTCCTGGCTTCTAACAGTGTTAGCAGAATAGACTGTGCCAATGCAGTGACTGTTCAAGTGCAGTTCTGTGTTTTAACCAAAATGCAACTTCTATAAATGCGCTAGACTGAACTGGGATGTTAATCATGGGCACATAGTAGCACTTTTGAATTGGAGAGGTGGGGCAAACAACTGTTCTGAACAACTTAAACAGATGCCTAGATGAAGCTGCCTTTAGTGATGCTCAAGATGATTCATACTTTTCCTTATTGTTAGAGTAACAAAGTGCTCGACAGTTAAGTTGCTGCTTTGGGAACCCTTTCGTTATTTGTATTCTCTCTGGTGAGTAGGTGTCTTACAGCTGTGGCACTTCCAGTGCAAGTTGATATAAAGGAGAATTTAGATTTGAACAGTCTGCTGGTATCGGTGCTGGTTAAAGGTACAATTATTTTTGACAGCAGAAATCCCTGGCGTGCATAGTATACGTATGCCCATATCAATGCGAGGGATGATTTAATAGCTGGGCTGTGTTCAGTCAGTAGTCTTGTCTTCAGCTCTGTGCCCTCATACAGGCTTCTGTTAGGACTTCCAGTGAAATGCTTGAGGTGTGGGCAGTTAATCAGGTGGCCAGCACTTCTGTTTGCAAGAAGATCTGTAGGTGACAAGAGGTGGGCACTTTCTCCAACTCTTGAGACAAAAATCAGCCTGAGAAAAGAGAAAAAGTGTGACCATTTGGTACATGAAACACTTTTAGCCCTTTAATGGTAATTTTGAAAGAAAGTGATTAATAGCAGGCAAAAGGTTTGGTGTCCCCGCCCCCCCCCCCCCCCCCCCCCCCCGCCCCAGTATCTGGACCAGTGAAACTGTCAGCATACTGTTACTTAAAGCATCTTAATACTTTGCTTACTCTAAAATAAGGCTATTGGGAAAACTAGTGCTGATAATCACAGAATCATAGAATGGTTTAGGTTGGAAGGGACCTTAAAGGTCATCTAGTTCCAGACCCCTACCTTGGGCAGGGACACCTTCCACTAGACCAGGTTTCTCAAAGCCCCATCCAGCCTGGCCCTGAACAGTCACAGGGATGGGGCATCCACAGCTTACCTGGGAAACCTCTTCCAGTGTCTGGGAACATACTGCCTTTCGCTCTAAAACTTCTGAATCAGGATTCTGGTTTCCAGACTAGGTGATAACCTAATATAGTGATGTCCTTGTAGGTATGGGATTGTGTGAAATCTTGAGTTCACTGCGTTGTATTTGTTTTAGGGATTTGCTCCTTGATATTTGTTTTTTAGTAGCCTGTGCTCCTATTCTTGTTCTGTAACACTTTGCCGTATTGGTTTTGGTCATTATGAAATGTCCTCAGCCCCAGAAGGAAGATGCATTGCAAATTAAGAACTCCAGGACAAGAGTTAAGGCAAATACATTATTTCATCTGTCTGTTACTAAATACAACCACAAAAAGTATAAACCAATGAGCCTTATTCTGGTTTTGGAGCATAGGTTATACATTTTGTCAATAATTTATTCACCTAACTTTCACTAGGACTGTTCTGGGGCTCTTAGAATAACAGCCAGTTTCATCTTACTTTTAGTACAAAAGTAATTAGGGCTTTGTTCTAGTAATATTTTGTTAGCATGCTGCAACATGATGGAGTTACGGGCTTAATAAAACCACTGCATCAAAAATGTCTGGCATTCCAGTAAGGGTTGCAAAATCCAACAGTAGCCAGAAAAGACATAATCCTGACTTGTGGGACAGACATTACTTCGTTTTATTTGACTTTTACTAAGCTTTGTAATGAAAAAAAAATAATTTGATTAACAATTAACCACTACAGTGAAGTAAGTTTCTATAGCAACAGGGCAATGCAGGGTACGATTATTAATCTGCTTTTTTGTAACGGATTTTTTTTTTTCTTGCAAGCATTGAATTTACACTGTTGGACTAAAGCATTGTCTTGTTATAGCAACAGATAATCCTGAGCACTTGCTGCTGCCTTTCCCTGCTCTCCTTCCCCCAAGAAATAACTTTCCCTCTTATGTGCTGGACAGGGGATGGGAGAGACTTTCAAAGATAAATACCAGCGTGGTAGAGTGGTGGAAACTCATCGTTCTACTACTTGCCTGTATGTTATTTCATATAATGGAGCTATATTGAATATATCATTATGTGGTATGAATTTATTCTGCTTGAAAGAAGCAATACTTCTAACTGTTGACAAGTCTACATGAAACTGAACTTGCTATAATTTAATAATAATGATCATATAGTAGCTTGCAAATTTCAAGTAAATCCATTCAGTTTAGTCTTAATGCTGAAACCCTGAGTCAGTCAGGCTTTTGGCTTGACTTTGATTTGTATGTTTAAAATCTCTGTACGTTTTATTTGTTTCAGTACGTCTGAATACCCTTAAAGAGAAGAATGTTCTACTTCAAGCTTCGTTGTTAAAATCGGAAAAGATTAGGGTATTGTCAAGGGACTGCAGGTGTTGGGTTTTTTTTGCTATAAAATACACTTGTAAAACCAACTTTTGAGTGTTACCGTACTTTGATCTTTCTAAAGTTATAAGAAATGAAATTCGAACAACTTCAGTGATGAAGCTACAGCAGCCTTAGTCTTTCAACAGGGAACTTAATTTTGTGATACATTTTGAGGATACTTAGGATGTCTGATCACTTGAAAGAAAAAACCAAAAGCAGCAGTTCTGTCTCTGGCAAGCTATATATACAGTCAACTGCAACAGACATCACTGATAAGCGTACATGTATTGTTTAAGTGTATTTTTCTGGTATCATAACAAAACCATACTAATATTTTAGAGAAGAAAAAATTAAGATTCAAAGCTAAAGTGAAAGTAATGGCTTTGAAGGTGTGACTGGCTGGAACACTAGTCCAGCAGGTCAGGTAACTTTTTGTGTGTGTGCATGGGGAGGAGATGAACAACTTGGGGATGATGCTATCATTAAGTCATGCAATGTTTCCAGTTTGTTCCATGTTTTGGAGGCCATCTAAAAGCAGTCTGCCAGCTCTAATTTAAATGAGTGTCACCTTTAACAGGTATAATTTTTCTCACCAGTGTTGCTTACAGAGCTGAGCCAATTTAAACACTTTCCCAGTGAAAGTAATTTCCTAAGTGTTTAATAAGTATCCCAACTAAGCCTGTCAACTGAATGAGAACGGTTGCCCAATTATGCCAGAATGTGTGGTTCTACTTGGAGTCCATTTGATATGTATATACCTATTTTCCTTATTTTTTTCTTGTATGTATTGTATGTATCATATGTATCTTGTCTTTGTTCAGCTCATCTGAATCATGCCTCATTCAGCATTAAGAACAAGTGAGAAAGTGTTGACTGTAAGTGAAGGCAACAGTGTGACTAGACTGTAGGAGTAGGAGGAAATTAAAGGTTCCACTGGAGGATAAGAAGCAAGGAGATCAGAAAGATAACTATTACTTTTTTAGTTTAGAGCTATGAATCTGTTATAATTTACTAGGTTATAACTATTGAGAAAGATGTTACAGTTAACTAAGCATAAATCTTAAGTGTACCTTGCAGGACTTAATTATGAAGCGTAGTTAAGGAAGCGAATAATTATTACAGTACATGTAATTTTCTTAGTTCCTCAAAAGTTAACAAACTAAAATGTGTGCTTCAGTGCATCGCAGTCATTACAGAAGGTGATACCGTCTCTACACCGTACGTGACAGTTTGTAGTAGTAGTGCCGCGTGAACTTTTTTCAGTGCCTGCGAATATTTGGTATGTTCTCTACTATTCTTAAATCAGTTGCTTTTTAATTCACCATTTCTAACAGTGAAAACTGCTGCTAAACCCCCTTTGAATGCCTGTGACTCCAATGACAGGCAAGTATTTTCTTAAGGCTTATCCTTGATTGTATTTAGGCAGAAGAAAAACATGCAGGAATGTTACTCAACGCCCACACACACCACCGCCACACCAAAACCTGAGAATTCTCAACTGCTTACAGTTACTTTCAGTTTTAGCTTCTGAAATTCTGAGGTAGTACACTTCTGCGGTTTTTTGGTTTTTTTTTTTTCCTTAAAGTAAAACATTGTCTCCCTGCAGTGGGAAAACATTCATGTATAACTTGTATATTATAGACAGCTTTAGTAGAAGTTCAGGTGCTCAGCCTTTCTAGTGTAGTACTGTGTTAGTGAGGGAGAATTGTAACTTAAGTTCGTGTCCTTGTATGAACTGGCACTTTTAGATTAGTATAATAGAATTTTAACTGAATGAGTTCTAGAACCTTAAACTAATTCTGTTCTGAAATGGGGAGAGAATTAAAATGCTTAGTTCTTGTTATCTTTTTACATATTTTATTGATTACAGTGACTGTGGTAACTGCTGAAAAGAGAGCTTCAAGTTGAGGTCTTCTAGGAGTGGTTTTGGAAACAATTATTTTCATTGATGAAGTTGGGAGAAAGAAGTACATAAGAGCACATGATGGCAAAATTCTCATAATAAAGTTGGGATGCACCACTGTTCATAATCCGGGTATTTTATAGGGAGAAATAAGCAGATACCAGAACAGTAACTGAAGTGAAAATTATTTGAAAAAAATACATAGCGAATTTTTGCTTCAGCCAGAAAACTTTGGAAAGATGGTAACCAGAGTGTAACGTTGATTATAAGCTGAGCCAGCTTGTGATACAGCTGTTGAAGGTAGGAGGAGATGAATGCAATTCAAACATGTATCAAATGAGGTTTACCAATAGAAATAAAGGAAGTGTCTTTAGTGCCATTGTACAAGGCATTGAAAAGATGGCTTTAATAGTGTATGAAATTCCGGTTGCTTATGTTGATGAAGGTGAGTTTCATCTCCTACTAGGAGAAGATGGTGTCTAATGTAAAACGGCAGAAAGAAGAGTGTGATTTTAATTAGCTGAATAAAGCAATCACTGTTTCTTAAAGCGGTAAAAGGAAGAAGAAAGAGAATAAATAATACAAAACCTACACTAGATGTATGAAACGCATGCCAGTCATGCAAAATTTACTATTAATTCAGAAGGATCTTGTGCTTTGACCAGCCCTGCTGTAACCTGTTGCTAACAGTTGAACTGCATAATGAAAATACTGTGGTGTGGCAGGTTACAGACTCTATGGGAAGTACGGAATAGATTTTAAGAAAAGGCAGAGTGTTTCATCCAGAAGCTTCTTAGAGCTGAGCCAGATGAACGGAATGAAGAAAACGTATTTATAGCAATACAAATCCAACTACCTGTGTGGTACCCAGTGAGGCAACCTTACTGACTTCTAGATCCAGGAAAGGAAGTGTAAGATACTGAGGAGCTGGAGGCAGTGAAGTCCATTGAGAGAATGGAAGTATAGCTGACTTAGCAGGCTCTTTCCATGCCTGCAGTGTTTTATGATAACAGTATCTCAGTAGTTTTGCAGGGAAGCTTTGGGCATGTTATTTTGTGGTTTAGGTATTCTTAGAGATGGTTCTTTGTATTGTAAGCCTGCATTTATATAGCAGGCATGGAAGGTCAGAACTATTTCATCCTGTCTTTAACCATGAGCAGAATTGAGATGAGACTTTCATGAATAGTAAAATTAGCTAATAGTGGGTGCATTAATTTGTTGTAAGAAGAGGTGACCAGCAAACCCTTGCTACTTTTCATTTTTTAATCATATGGGGTGCTGAGACTGAAAAAAACCAAACAGTAGTCGTCTTTTGTTTCAGGTTTTCCTAATCTGTTTTTTACTTGATTTTATATAGAATTTTAGTGTGCTGAGGTATCTGTTGTGTTTTCTGGGAGTTAGGAAAGATTCCATGTGCTTAAAACAGATGTTTTCTTATTCATGATCCTGTATTTGAGATAAATGTTTGATGAAAGGTCTTTCTTCAAAATGGAAATTAAAAGAACCTAGCATTTTTGGCTTGGCTTTGCCCTGCTAATGTTAATCCTAGAACTTTAAGTTAGCTGGTTACCTGGCCCCTCTTGCAGCAGAAGAGTTTTCAACTAGGGTACAAGCTTTAATGTACAGAAACTGTCTTTCTCATTCAAATACACTCTTGGAACAGATTTTCCTTTCTGTCATGAATGCCAAGTCTTGATTCACAGGAGAAAAGGTAGTGTCAAATAGAGACTCTCTGCTGTTCTAATGTAGCTCCTTTTATATTGAATATACCCTGATCTGAGTGCATTCTCTTTATTTGGTAGCTATTTATGCGCATCTTGGGCAATGAAGTTTCCCCATTACTCTCCCATCTTAAAGAACAGCAAAAACCCTTGGAGGTTTGTAATAGTTAATAAGGTGATTCATTCAGTATGAGAATTGCTGGATTCACTCTCTGGAATACATTAGGATGTTAATGTGTCTTGATCAATATGCAGCACTAAACAGTTAAACAGAATTTCAAGTAGACGCTCAGGCTCCTTGGTTACCATGGCAAACACAGTAGGAAATTCATGCCAAAGTTTGGAAACTAAGATACACAAAGGAAAACTTGGAAACTGAAATCACTTTGGAGAGCAACTGTAGTTGTTTATAATTTATTAGGGTCTGTTTTCCAAAGAATACTGTTTTAAAATGGTATTTTGTCAAGCAGGTCTTAATTGTCAGTTTAGAGTTTTACACGAAGCAGGCAATATTCACTAGCAGGGAAGAGAAAAATTCTTTGTTGGCTTGCCCTCTAACTGTAAGGGCATTGAGTGAATAGAACAGCCTCTTGGAGGCAGATAAATTAAGTACTCCAATCAAGGATGACACATTTTTAGTGTGCAATGTCTAGTTTAACAGAAGTGACCAGGACAAGGTGTGTGTGTATGTATATAAGTATATTTTAATGATTTGTCTATGTTCATCATTATGTGTATGTACTTTTATTGTTCTATGTTAAAGATCTTGCAGTATTTAATTCACTTTCCCGCAGTTGTTAGTCTTAAGGTTTGCTAACTGTAACAAAGATCTATATGTTGGTGTTTTAATGGTGTAGGTTTCTGTTTAATAGGTTCCCTGTTTTATCAGCTGCCTTTGAGTTGTCTGTGACCACAGTATTTCATGTTGCAGTGATGGCAGTATACTGTGGCAAAATCTGATCCTGGTGCCTGTGACTTGCTGTACAGTTCTCCATAGGTGTGGTCACATGCAAATCATGCAGTTATTTTTCTCTTTCTGCATGTAAATTACTACATATCTTTACATGCATCTTTTCCCAAATCTCATCCCCCAAAGGGGAAGCTGTTACAGAAAGGCCAATCTGTGGCTTGAGAGAGACACTACTTCTAGAAACTTCCTGAAGATTGAGGCTAGAGTTGGACATTGAGATTGTGTGCACCTACCTGAACATGTGACTCAACCTCATCTCTTTATGGTTTACGTAATCTGGCTTGGGGATTGATAGATAGTTAGAGGCTAAGGGAAAGCAGTTTAGGTTATTGAGAAACTAGGATTGATTTGCCTGTACCTTTAGAGCACATGGTGTCTTGGGAAGGAAGGCTCGATGCTTTGGTAACCTGGAAGTGGTGTTGCTGGAATGTGAAATGTTGGACGTGATGAAACAAACAGTTTAGTATTGGTGTTCAGGAGTTCTCATGAGTTTGAAGTGTAAAGAGGCTGGGCTGCAGATTTGTTACAAGTGGTAACTTATATTGAATTACAGGTTGGTCTGTGCTTTTTGCTGACCTCTTTAAAAAGGACTTACTGATCACTTTATAATTAAAAGTAGAATGTGAAAACATATGGAAGATTATACTAGGGTTTAACTGAAAGGACAGTAAGAAATTGGAGGCCACAGGAAGAGATGAACTGTGCCGTTGATTAGCCACAGTAAATAAAACTTTAAATAGCTTTCATCCCACTAAGTTTAACATGGTAATTTATAGTTCTGCGGTAGATTCATAACTTCAGGAAAGGAAATAAAGGAGAAAAGCAGAAGAAATTGAAAGTGGACTAATTTGACTAAGTAACTGGCAAGAGACAATTTTAAGGAACTCAGGAGATGCAGTTATGCTAGGTTAATAAGCAGGAGTGTTTGTTTCCACTAATCTTTTGGTGGCACACGCTGGAAGAGGAAGCTTGAGTCAGTTTGGAACCACTAGACAAAAGGAAGAGGGGATTAATCGATCAATACTTGAGTTCTAATTTTTCTGTATTGTAAGAAATGGAATGGGGAAGAATATTAGAAACAAGAATGGAGTAAATCATATTGCATTATCTAAACTAGTAGATTCCACTATCAGTGTTTCCATAAGAAAAAAAAAATACTATTAAGAGATTCAGAGAAATGGTGAAAATAGTGATAGCTGAAAACTTCTGTGGAAGTACTGAGAAGGATGGAACTGCTTATTCTAGTAAGCAGTACAAGTGCTGTGTGTATAAGGAATGTTAGACTTCATTGTCTCTTCCTGGGAACAAGAAGGTATTCAGGAAAATCAGAGGGGAACAAAATTCAGAACTGATACTTTTTTCCACATTTAACTTTATCAGGATGTCTTGCTTCAGTCATCTAAATAAATAATGAACAGAAAGTGGGTGTTAAAACAAAATCTGGCAACATTCGCAATTCTGTGGAGTAGATAATAGCAAAAAAAAATAGTCATCCTGTAAAGGATTATTAAACTTGCACATTTGCAATTTAAATGGATTCCTGAAAGACATTTAGGATGGATGATAACGCAGCTGACTTCTTGAGCATGTATCTGCCCTCTGCTGAAGAAATGGTGTTGGAATAATAAGTCTTGGATTGTGGTCCAGTTCTGCAGTCCATGATTATGAAGTATGTATGTGCTATGACTTGTTAGATGTGTGTCTTAATTTTTAAGACAGTGAGGGAGAGACCAGTATAAAAGCGTGACCTGTCACCCACCGCTTATTAGTAGCCCTGAGAGATCATTGTTTTGAACTTAAAACTGCACAGTGAAATCTCTTTTTTTACATATGTCCTTAAAAAGAGCTGAGTAGGGGGAGAAGAGGAGGAAGGTGTCTGCATCGCATGCAGAACATAAGTGATTCTGAATTAGTTTTCTGTTGGAGAGGTTTTTATCCAGCAGGCTGAGCTACAGTTGAGCCAAAATTCTGTAGACCAGCCACTGAGGAGAGTAATACTGATATCATGCTGCCTTTTCCCTTCTTCCTATTAGGAAAAAAAAAAGGGCAACTAATTGCTGAAACCAAAATAGACTATCTAATTCAGTTCATGTCTGTTGGGAGTGCGTGATATAGTGACTATGTTCAGAGTTATTTGAGCTTAACCAGCTTGTTTACAGATTTAGAGTGGCCAAACACATAACACTGAAGTCATAGTCTCAATTTTTATCTGAATTGATCATGTCATTAACTGACACCCACAATAAGATGAACTTTGCAAAAAGAAGTGTGAAATACTGCTTTTGTTAGCTGTTCTTCAGTGTGGATTTCTGAGCAATTGTTCAGATGCTCAAGAACAAGGTAAAGCTGTTGTGCTCTTTCTGTATGCAGTAAAGCAGTATTGTGCAAAGTGAGATTTAAGGGATCGGATTGCTTCTAAGGAGGAAAGGGACAGGTTTTCTTCTGTTAAATGTTAAACTTTGTTAAATGTGTAGGAACAAACAACTTTGGAAAGTTGAGTTACAATGTCATGTCATTTCCCTGAAGTCTCAGTGATTTGGTTACAGTGCAGCTGAAGTTACTTGGAGTGCTTGCAGTCTGCTTGCTGGAATGAGCAGGCTGTTCTGTTTCTTTCGGAGACGCTGAGCTCGCCCACCTTTTAGGCCAGGCTGGACAGGGCTCTGAGCAACCTGGGCTAGTGGAAGGTGTCCCTTCCTGTGGCCGGGGGGTGTGCAACTAGATGATCTTTAAGGTCCCTTCCAACCCAGTTCTGTGATTCTAGGACTGACCAGGACTTGCTCCGGACAGCTGCACTGAGGGTTGTGGTCAGTTCATTAGAACACTTTTGGGTCTGACCCGGCTGTTTGAACAGCAGTGTGGCAAGTTGTATGTTTTGGCCTTCCACTCAAAAAGGAGCATTGTCAGCATGGGTGTAAATTTTACCAAGCGAGTCACGTGTTTAATTGAAAATGCTTTAAGTTTCTAAAGGAACAATTTTAGTAACTTGAGACCTCTGTTGGGTTGTGACAGATGGAGGCAGCAGCAGCGTTCTCTGCTCAGAAGACAGAGGAGGTATTTTTTGTAAGTGTGTGTTCAAAACCTTGTTTCAATTTCCCTCAGCCTCCCTGGCCTACAGTACTTCAAATGTGTTAACATTCCTGTCCTACTTCAATGCCCTTTGCCCAGTCTTGGAGAAACAAAGGGTAAGTTAATTCTGTGTGCACCTGTGAAGTGAATGGGGATTTGCAAATAAAAAAGATTTTTCTTTTTTGGAGAGTCTGCTGTTCTGGGTTTTTGAACTCTCTCTCTTTTCTTTTTTTTTTTTTTTTTTTTAAATAAAAATGTTACTTTTCATAGGGTTATTGGTAGACTCATGCTTTTGCCTTAGATTACTTCCTATAGGATGTGCTGATCTATTCTGTAACCAGATAAATATTTTGGTTTATAACCTTACTGAAATGGAGTTAATGTTGTTACGGTAAGTTGTAAATCGAAGTCCCATATGTGTGTTCTTTACGGTGTTCACATCCACTTTCTTGATCTTGCCAATTACGTAACTATTGGTTGAGTTAGTATCGTGTAGGTTTATTTCAAACCAGTGCGTGTTCTTTGCTCTGTTTGAGTGCTTAGAATAATTCTTCTGGAAACAGAATATGATTATTTTATCAGATGCTTCAGAAAACTAAATGGATCTTTGCCTAAATACGGATTTATGTCCAGTTGTCTGGACTAGAGCTTTTATCTTAGTGTGGTTGTAGTTGTCTGCTGTAGGAATACACGCTGAAATCTTGTTAAGTAATGCTTTTCTTCTTTCAAAAGCCATGTATGTCTTGTATGGCCCCTAGTGGAAGTTAAATCTAGAAGGGAGAAGAGTATCAAGTAGCTTCCCAAATTTACAAGCAGCTCTGTACAAAATTGATCTTCAAGACTTTGTTATGGATGAATTGTGTGGAACACTTGAAAAAATGAGGTTAAATAAAATTACTTGGTGTCCCTGTTTTACTAACAGAGCTGTTCTTACACAGTATCCTAGAAACTCTGTCACATGCCTTAAGTGTTCCTGTTCAGCATTTAATCAAGTGCTTTGTAACTTATAAAAAACCTACCGCAAAGATACAGGAACCCATTTATGAGGAACAGTGTTATTCAGGAGAGTAAATGTTCTGTTGAGTGGAAATAAATCTTGAAATGCTTTTGTTGGGAGCAGGTATAAATGCAGATTATTTTAAACTTTGTGAGATCATTCAGAATATTTATGTATTAGAAAAAGTACATCAGAAGATATGCCACTGAAGCCAAATTAATAATGATTGTGTCTTGATGATCAGGATCTTAAGACTTACGAAAGTAAAGTGGCACGAATTGGCAGCTCAGCTTTCTGGAGACTTTCTTGAAAAAGGAAGCTATAGAGAGATACCTTAATGGAAAGTCTTTGAGTCAGTATGTTGTAAGTAGCAGATTCTTTTCTCCTGCCTGCTGATTGTTTCTGTCCCAATTTCTTAGTTTTTAGTTTTCAAAATTCATGTTGTCCAGTGCAACTTTCATCCTTTTCTCATGGGTTTTCTTGCTTTCAATTAGAGAGGAATAAGGGAAAGTGAATGTCTGTGCTCGTTTTTAGTGTTAGTTCATACTTGTCCCTATGTTAATTGACAGCAAATCCAGCGCCAGTTGTGGTGTTGTGAGTGTTAAGCTATTGATGCTTCAATTCAAAGAGTTGAAAGATCATCCAAACATTAAAAACAAAACTAAAAATGAAATACAGTTTTTCTGAGGTTTACAAATGTGAGTTTAATATAAAGCAGGTGCATTTAATGCAATGTTGCAAAATAAAGACCTAAAAAGTCCCCTAGCAATTATGGCTTTGCAAGGCTGAGGAGACACTTAAAACTAGTTTGTGTGTACACACAAAACACCTATGACAACCGTTAAAGCTAAGTACACCACTTGGGTATAGAAAAAGCAGCTCTTGCTTATTTAAGAAACTGTCCTTGTATTTTAAAAACCTATTGTAGCTGTGTATAAATAGGGCAACTTTACAAATGGTGATTGTCTGCTGGCTTTTTATGGAATGCTAAAGAGACTTTATCCCTTGTTTTTGTTGGTTGTTTATTTTTTTTAGTTTGTAAGTTTTCACAGGGGCTTTCAAACTAGTGTTCAAGTTTTCTGGGGGTTTGTGAAGTGGCCCTGAGTGTGTGTGCACTTGAACGCTACCTGAAAGGTTCATGCTATTGGGTCTGAAGAGACCCTGCAACTGATGTGAGTTCTTGCTGGACTGTAAACTTGCTACCAAGAAAGCCAAGTAAGGTCCTTAGTCAGCAGTCCGGCAGCTTACGTGCGGTTACAGTTGTAGAAGCCAGTTTACTACTGATTGGGTATGGCACTGTCAGCTGCACTGAGGAGTGTTTTATTAGGGCTTTATAGTTGCAGGAAATGTTGCCTGGACTTTCTGTTGTGTATCTCATAACTGAAGCAGAACTTTTGTTCTACATCAGCGTTCTTTATAGGGAAAAGCAACTAACTTGTTCCTGTAGTTTTCTTCTTGCATGAAGTTCCTTTAAGACATAGACCAGACCTGTTAAGCAGAGTGGCCCATGCTGCTGCTGCTTTGGTTGATCGTAAGCTTAGTATCTCAGGTTCATAGACTCTCAGAGGTCCTTTCCAATTTGCTAATCTCCTGCCCAAAGCAGGGTCGGCTATGAGATCAGACCAGCCTAAAGCAGCAGTGAAGTTAACTACAGATGATTCTGTTGCTAATACTGTGAGCTGTATTTGGGCTCTAAAAAAAATACCTGGAAACCTACTCCTTTGATAATAACTAGAGTGCTAGTTACTATACTAGTAAGATTTCCAGCGTGAAATATTGAAGCTAGTATTTCTGACACAAACACTTGTGGACAGAAGCAGTGAGCGGTTTGTCAGAAAAGTCTACAAAAGCGACTAAGATAACTCTGCTTTCTTGCCACGTTCCTCAACTTCTTCTGTCTTTCAGCTTGCTCTGATGGAAGGAGAGGGAGACCAGCACAGACACGGAGGAAGAATAAACAAGCTGGTTTAGTTTTCCTTGTCCTTGCTCATACGGTGAGCAAGTCTGTCCCGGAAGACCCTAACCCTGTTCCCTAGGGGATACTGTAAGGCAAAGTGCTGCAGCAAGGGTTACCTTGCTGCTTTTTATCAGCTAGGTTTTAAAGAACATCTGTGAAGTTCAGTAAAGTTCACCTAATAATAATTTTAAGAGCCAATTTCTCATGTTACTTGTATAGCATTATAACAAACACAGCTTTCTCAGATTGTTCTGTTCATAGACCAGGGACCATGAAATTCATGGACAACAAGGTATTGAAGAGATACCAAGCTACAGGTTACAAGTTGTGAATTCCAAGCTCCAGAAATGCTGAGGGAATTGCTTTCAAAGTTGTAATATCTTGGTTCTCTGTGTCTTCTCTTTTATTTTGCGATACAGCTCTACATACGTAGCCAGTCTGTAATCTGCTGTTCAAGATCAATTAATTCTCTGGACAAGAGAGATTTTCTTAAGAGGATTTTTGGAAATAAAATTTTTATTAAATGTTTGCCCTCACTTCCAGGCTTAAAGAACTGATATTCTGTCTCGAGCTCACTTATAGCTATGACCCATTGAAAGCCAGTCTCTGGGCAAACGTGATACTAAATACTCTTGAGTATCTAAAGGAAGCATTTTGATGATGCAGTTGAAATTATCTGAGATAAGTTAAGAAATTACTCCTTTCCTTTGTGATCTCATAGGTGGTTTTTTTTAGCTTGGAAAGAAATGTAGCATCTATGATACATTTCATTCAATTAAAATTTGTAGAAAGCTGCGAATTAAGTTAGGGAAAAGCAAAGCTACAGGAAGAAGTCACATCTGTCAAGGAGCATGATTAAATGCTGACTTGAAATAATGTGATTCACTGTTTAGGAAATCTTTAGTATGAAAGCTCTAAGTCCCAGATCAATAGTACATAAAAAGAATGAATCTTGGACAGATGCTAATCTGGCATTGACCTTAGAATTACATGCAGCTACAGACCCAAGGTTATTGATGCCCATCCTAATTAGACATTTCAAACATCAGAATCTGAAAATGTAAATATTTGCTTCAGACTGAGGTAACTGGTCAGTCCGTCCTAACCCCTTTTCATCCAAGTGTTTAGGTACTTAAAGCTGTGGTTAAGATGTGCCATTTGACTGCCTTTCTGCAGTGATGAATTCAGGGTGAATGGGCAACTGCTGGACTGTTACATTATTTTTTCTAAAGCATGCTGTGAGAGTTAACCAAATGAGACTAGGAGGTCCCCCGGAACAGTTACGTGGTTCACATTTTATTTCTGGAGTATGAATTCATCATGAAGAACTAAATGGCAAAGTTGATAAATTTTTCTTCTGTAAGTTCGTTCTCTAGAGAGTTTTAATCTGTTAAGAAAGGACTCGGAAGCTGTTGATGCCCAAGGTACACCTATTTTGTTCAGTTGTATTACAGACTTCGGACAGGTGGTGTGTGAGATTCCTCTTGTTCTTGTCGCCCGATAACCATTATTCCTTGTTCCTTTGCCCAAGGGATACTTGAAATACCGCTGTAGGTTGAAAGGAGCAGACTTCTAATGCAGGTTACCAGTTAGCCGAAGTGCTAATACTAGAGTCTTGATGAGCTAAGATGTACTTCAATGGATTGCACAGATTTTTATTTGGAGGGTGGTATTGATCTTAGCCTTGCATTAGATGCCCCAGCCTTCTTTCAGTTGTGATTAAGAAGTCTTGCTGTCATCATGAATCACCCACAACACAGTAAGCGTCTCAAAGTAGACAGACTGGAATTGTGCTGAATGTTTTTCAGAAGAAAATCTTAAAGGAAGTAAGACAGAAAGCATGCAAATAGCTTGCCACCAGCTCAAGCAGAGGTGAGGGTGCCTGATGCTGTGCTTTTAACCTCCGTGTTTGGTAACGTGTAATCCCAAGATCTTTCTGTTCTCTTCCAAAGTACATCACCATTCTTCTGAGAGGGAGACAGTTCACATCACCTTGTTCAGTGAATAGTGTCATAGCCTAGGATTTGACAGTTACGGGCTCAGATCTCATGTAAAAGCTTTTTTTCCGAGAATCAGATTTTCCACAAAATGGCTATAGCAAATGGACTCAGTCATAAGCTAATGAAATGCTGAGTCCCAGGCATGTTTGAGTTTTATGATTAAGTGCTTTTCTTGTTATTACCAACATCCAATAGCAACCTTCAACTGTGCAGAAATAAAGAAAATGTCTCCTAGTTCTTACGGTCACTTATTCTACTCTTGTCTTTCTATTAAGAGAGAGATCAAGACAAAAGGAGTACTTTTGTGCTTGTAGATTTGACATCTCCATGAGACACCTATGTTGTAACTGAAGACATTAGCCGCATGTAAATAACAGGCGGGGCATCCCTGTCAGTAGAAGCATGGTTAATTCTGGGTTGAATTAGTTATTTTACTCCATTTAAATTCAGACAGATTGTCACTGCCATCTGGTTCCCAGAGAACAGCTAGAACAAGCACAGTGAAGTCTGTGCTTAGATTTATCAGAATTTTCTGTCTCGCTAGCTTTGTTATCACATAATTTCGGAAGATGGGGAACTTCAGTCACACCAAATTTGTTGGACAACAAAACCAAAGCTAGTGATACAAAACCTAAACCAGACAAAAGAGCAAGCTACAGTTCCAGTCTGAAAATAGCTACCTATTGATTGTTTGCCGCTTAAAAGGGTAGCGAGAATTCAGAACAACAACAACAACCTGGGAATACCTGTGTTTTCTGCTGGGTAGGGTGTCTGTGGTTCTGTGATCATTCACCATGATTCAGGCTGAGTTCTGTTTAATTTAAAAGGGATCTGTCATCTTAGGCATTGGGTCCTGCTGGAACTTTTGTCCAGAGGACACAACCTTGAGTCTCATAGTTTAACCTTGTTAACTCTGCATTTCTTTCAGGTGTGGAAGGATGCATCTGTATGTTTCTGTAGAACGGTCTTTTGGATCGGAATGCTGTCTCAGTTTTGAGACTTATTATCTCTTGATATTGCGTATTTTGTAGTGATACAGGACAAGGGAAATTTGCACAATGTAAGAGATAACTTCGTGGCCTCTGGGATTTGATCTTTCAGCTTGGAATTACAGATTTACATCTGTCTGTGAATGTTCCTTGGTAGGCATGCGCCTTACCCTATGATCTCCCAGTAGAGCTAGTATTCTATTTAAGCTCTCCTTGAAGAGGTATTGCTAATACTCTTTTTTTAGCTTATAATGGATCTCTGGGCTCTGGAGAATAACTTTTTAATCTGCTGACTTTAGAAATTGGAATACATAATCTCATTTTGGAGTTTTCAGCCAGGAGGCCGCATACTTGATTAAACTGGTTTATAATGTATGCTGCAAAACATAAGTGCAACTTGAATACTCTTATGTATATATGCTTATCATGTGTATCTTGTAGTTAAATTTGCCTTGGAAATGGCTCACCTGACATGATTCACTGTGTAGCTAGTTACGATTTTTTCCTTGCTGACAGTTCTAGTTTTTGTCTGTGCAGCTCCATGCACACCAAGGGTTTGCAGCTCTTTGGACCTCATCCTTGAAGGTTTAATACACTGGAGCAATTTTCTTTTATGTGTGGCTTGCCCTCTTTCTCAAAGAAGTTTTATTTTTTGTATTGCTGGCCAAATTGACTAAAAATTCTGGTTTTGATATATACCTTTTCAGTATCAGAGTCCAAAATCACAGCTGCATCTCGGGTCTGTAATATTGTTGAGTATCTGTAGCTTTCTAATTACAGACTCTGAACCTGGTAAGTAGGGAGTTTAAAAAAACCCCCACAACTAAACAAAACCAACAAAAAACCTCAAAGGTTGAACCTGATGTATGATCTTGCATATTAAATGTGTGGGTTTTCATCTCTGGATGAAAGATAAGGTTGTCTGTTCAGAAGTGATATGGGGATAAACATGGGTTACACAACTGAGAGAGCATTTTAAATTGCTTTTCTGTTCCTTTTGATTCTTATGACACGTCAGTGCCAGATCTTCAGTTGTTTTTATTGAAGTTCCTCAGTTTTGTTAGCACTTGCTTTGTTTGAGCTATATTTGAATTCTGTGTTTAGTGTCAGAAGCACAGTTACATTGTAGCTTAATGGCTTAAAATGCATTTCTTATAATCACAATATCAGCATCTTGAGTCAGTGTTCCTAGAAAATGCTCTTCTAGGATCCAACTGATCATTTTTTTTAAATTGAGACCAATACTGAACATTTGCCTGTTATAAAAGGATAGACATAGTACAAGAATTAGGTGATTGAGAATGTGCTATTTTTAATTCAGATTGGTTGTATTCAATAGTGAGAAAGCAGCTGCTGGGAAAGTAGAAGGTGTCTAGTCTCTTGAGGTGGAATGCCTCTTCTGGTAGGAGAAGCCTTACGGGAATAGGTTGATCTTGACTCACTGGAGCCTTTGTGTTACTGAATGGTTGTCATTGATTTTTCACACGATGTAGTTGCAAAGGCTAGGGTAGGTGTAGTGTTTAGCAAAATTAAAAAGCATGAGTATTGCATTATATGAAAAGATAAACTTTTTGACAGCATCTTGGATGTCTTTGATAAATACAAAGCTGCTTTTTCAAGTAGGGCTTTGTGACTGCCATAAATTGTTGCTTAGTATAAACATTATTTGCAAATAGAACTGGTTATTTGCACACATTGTGATAAACTGTCTTAATTCTGTTTGCTCTCTTTGCAGGCTGCGGACTTGAGTAAACCAATAGACAAAAGGATATACAAAGGAACACAACCTACATGCCATGACTTCAATCACTTAACGGCCACAGCAGAAAGCGTGTCTCTTCTAGTGGGCTTCTCTGCAGGCCAGGTCCAACTTATAGACCCTATTAAAAAAGAAACTAGCAAATTATTTAATGAGGAAGTAAGTAGAAATCTTAACATTATTGCATGCAATGTATTCGTGATATTAAAGACTCTAGATTCTCAAAAGTTCTGTAGATAGCTCCGTTTGCCTGTATAGCTTATCACTCAGTCACTACCTTCGTTTTTCAGCTGTTTCATTGGCCTGGAATACCTACAAAAATTGTTATTCATGAAGGAATCATTTGGTGTTTAAGATTAAAAATTTGGACTTTTTGGTTTGGGTAATACTGTAACTAGTGTTAACAACAGTTAACTGATGGAAGAAGGGTCTACGAATCTAGATGTTGCTGCATATGCTCTGCAGTCAGTTGTTTGAGACTTCTGGTTCCAAATGAAGAAGAAAACATTTAAGCCCCTATTTAACTAATGTATTGTGGTCAAAATACTAAAAAGGGTAAAAATACCAATTGTTGTGGTCAGGATGTTACATCAGAAGCTGTCTGCATCAAGGGTTGCTAAAAGCTTGCTCGGGGAAGACTAGGAGATCAAGCTGAATGCTGCATAGGAAAAGCTGAAGGCTTATGAGGTCTTGGCCAAGTGATACTCCTGAAAGAAACTCTCCTCCTGCTTTTTCTGCTGCTGTGCAATAAGGAAGGATAGAAGGGAGTACTATGGGCGTGATTAATGCCAAGTTACAAGACCACTGGCTCCAGTCATCTGGTAGTATTGGCATTCTTGAAGTGTCTAGATGCTAACAAGGAAAGAAATCTGGTAACTGGTACAATTTGTGACTGTTCTGCAGAGGATAAGCTGTGGGAATTTGGGTGGTTTGCGGAAGGTGAATGTTCTTTTAGGGATGTGTTCAATTTTTTCTCCTTTTTGTGTTTTAATCCAGCAGCAGGTGAATTGTGGAGGGGTAACAGCAAAAAGCTTTGCGGGTGTCTTATGTTGTCTTTTTTTTTCTTTTATAAGACATTTCAAATTTCTGTAAGAGCTTTGCAGATGAAGCTCCCAAACTGAGCAAGTGTATCTTTCCCACCTCAGAGATGTGTTGGCTTTCTCTGTCTTTGTGCAAAGAAGATTGAAGTATTGTTCTCAGTGGGGATGTTTTATAATTAGAACTGTCTAATTGCTCCTCAGCTTTCTAAAAGTAGCTAAATCTCGATCAGAAGAGGGGCATTTTTCTTCTTACCTAGCCTTTTCCCACCTGCTCTGTCTCTCTGCTTGTGCTGAGTGGGAAACAGTGCTGGAGAATCTCCTAATGTTGCACAGAGTATTCTGGTAGAAGCCTATAAGTAAGTAGTTGAAATGTTCATTTTAGCATTGTCCTAACACACCTCCCCCTGCACTGCTACCCCCAAAACCTAAAAACCCCAAACTTTGTCACTGGTGCAGCTTCACCACTGGGAACGCCAGTCTGGATGTGAACAATTTAGTTGTGTATGTTCGGCTGTGGTCTAATCTTGTTCGATAATAGTGTATTACAAAGAGCAGTAGTAGAGGTACTATAAACAGCAGGAGTTTCATATCTCAGAGCAGTTCCCACTCTTGTAGCTGAACTATAAGTTGCTTTGAGAAAGACTTTGGCTGAAATACAAAAAGATCCGATGCGTGTTTACATGCCTTAATCTTGTTTACTGTCTAGTCTCTACAGTGTAAATCTGCATTGCAGGCTTGAGTAGTTCTTGTGGTAGTCCACAAATGATGGAAGCACCGAAGCCACTTCCATTTGACAGTATCGTGTTTTCTCTGTGCTATCGACCAGCATTACTTCACTGTGGTGGGAATACATCCTTTGACAGTTTGGTAGAAATGAAATGAGTTTATCTATTTTCTACAAAGCTGACATAAGGATTTGCTCGGTGCTACCAAAACTATGTGCACAGTAGGCTAGAGTTAAATGACAGGTACTTATTTCCTATGCTGGTCTTACTGGCAGTTACAACCAATCCCCAAACTTATATTTTTATATTTTATTTATTTAAAAAAAGAAAAAAGTCAGTTATAGTATTCAAGCTTGTCCTGGACATGTTTGGAAGTTCTGGCTTGTATCTAAAAGCCATTTCATAGAAGCATTAGTGAGCACTGATGTTTGAGCCAGTTTGTTAGCTTCAAGATGAAGGTGCCTTTTAGGTTTTGAATATATTTATAGTTTACATAGTGTTTGAGAATAAACTTGTCTTTGTAGGCAGAAGATGGTCTAAATGAGTGTTTACTACTTTCAGCAGATTTAGCACTAGTACTAGAGGTAATAAATTCACCACCTGTCCTGTTAGTATGATTCAGGTAGCCCAAAGCTCTGTTTTGACTATCACCTGTGATAAAGCTATCAGGATAGTACTTAATGGTATGTGATATGTGAGGTACCTTAACCTGTTAAACACAGAAGGTTATGTTGAACTTAAAATGCAGTAGCTTTAATGCAGTCTAACTTGTTACTCTTCCTTTTTTTCTTTAATTCTGTTGATGTAGAAGACAATAGGGATTTGAAAGGCTGAGGGGAGTGTTGCTATGCAGCTCGTGGCTGCCTGCCTAAATCAATCTGTATCAACAGTGGTATTCCTTCTAGCTGTGTTAGAATTAATGATATTTGCTTATTCCCCAAACCAAGTATACTACATGACAGATTCGGTTGTTTCCAGGTGGTAGTTGGTTATTCTCAAGTTAGCCAATTGAATTGTTTCTTTCGTCTTATTTTTTTTTTCCTTTTTTCTTTAAACTAAAGCCTTAAGCTGCAATTTTTTTCCTAATAAACTTTTCCTGTACCTGTATTGCTGAAGCTCTTTTTCAGACCTTAATGCACATTCCTTCATTGCCTCAGTTTTTTCACTCCTTTGTGGCCTATGCCTATAATTTTGTCCCTTCAAACTTATTCACAATATGGCTACCAAGATAATCTTGGCTTGTCTTTCTGACTGGTGACTGAAGTTCCTTCACTTACTATTTATTCTTTCACCAAACTGAACAGAAGCTCCTTATCCCAGCTACCTCACTCATTTCCTTGATACTTCACTCAGTCCATTCTCGTAACGCATCTGCCAGTCATACCAACTTCAGGTCTTGTTTTGTTGTGGTGCAGAAGTATGTGAGCCCAGTGGAAAGCTCTGAAAACTTCAGAAAGCTGTTTCAGAGTGTTTATCTTCCTGCTGAATTTAAAGCTCTGCTGGTTGAGGATGGGATGAGTTGTAGTCACTTGCTACTTACCAGCTTAAAGTCTCTGCATCTTGCCTCCTTGAGCTAATCGTTCGCATTGCAGATGGCAATCTTAGGTTTTGTTCATAGCCTCTTTGAAGTGAAGACCAGGTTTCTGTATGGTATTGAAGACCGTGTAGCCCAACATGATTATGGACTTAAAATGTCATTTCTAATAGAAAAGTTGAGCAGCTGCTCTTAGGAGTAGAGGTTGTATGTCAGGTTGAGCTGCTGTAGTAGAGGAGAGCAGCGGTAATGAGAAGACTGTTGCCTATAGCAGGCCAGCGGGGCTGATGTTCCCTGTCCGTATTCTCTCGGAGTGTACCAGGTAACTTTCTGTTGAATATTTCTGGTATCATCATTACTGAGACGGGAATGATATTTATCAATGAACACATGACAAACTATTTAAACTATTTAAAGTATCACAACAGAAGCTAAGAATACCTTACTTCGAAGCTACTGCATTTGAGGAAAAGTTCCCAGATTGTTACATCTCTCGGCTCTCAAGTACAAAAGAGATGACAAGAGAGAGGCTTCCTGATCTTACCTGAGGTTGACAGCAGCAAAAGCATATGCAAAACTATCTAAAATGACCAGGTACTGCTTTCCAGTGATAGTTATAGGCCCAGAATGCATAATAGTCAATGTATTATGCATTAGCTCGAGTTTTTTTGTTTGTGATAAACAGCATAGCAAGGTTTTGGGGTGGGATTTTTTTTTTTCTTCTTTGTGTTTTAGTGCTTCTTCAACACTGGTATTTCCTTAGGCTCTTTGCACTTGCATTCTAGCTTTTTGTGTAGCTCAGCTCTTCTTTCAGCCTATGATCGATCTATGCCAAATACAAATCTTGAATGTGCGTGTAAAGAATTACTTATCTCCAGGTTGCAGCTGCGTGATTCCATGGCTGACTTGGTAAGTTTTAGACGTCCACCAAAACTACACTAGCAAACTCAAGGAGTGAAATTTTATCTCTCAGTTCTTACAGCATTGAAGACACTGTGATCAGGATTCTTTTTTTTTTTAATGTGTGTTCATTCTTTTGCAGTGATTGCTATTAATATGTTTTTCTTTAAAGGAATCTTCTTAATCAGGTGGTAATTGAGAGTATTGACAGGTCTTTGGCTAATAAATGGAAAGTAATTGGAGTGTGGGGATTCCAAGGTGAAGAGTACATTGTACTTTCAGAATTCACTGATCCACGTGCATTAACTACTAACTTTCCAGCCACACGGTAACAGGATCACTGTGTATGTAGCTTTTCCTCCCTCAGTCAGTGAAAGCTGGTAAAGGCTCCTGAAGCCTCTTTGTTTCTGGTTTGGTTTTTTTTTTTTTCCCAGAGGATGGATTTTGTTTGTGATTTCAGATAAAACCAGAATCTAAATTTACTGTTGTTGCTTTGTAACCTGTTTGCTGCGTATTACAGATGAGTAACTGCCTTTTTTCCCTTTAGCTCATTCTGTGTTTTCTTGATTATTTCCTTCTCACACTCTTCATGGTGAAAAATAAACCTAAGAACACTACCTTTAGATTCATAACAACAGATTGGCTTGATTGAAGTATGTTCATTGTAGAATGCGATTGGACCATAATAATAACCCTTGGTAGCACTTAGTCTAAAAATAATTTCCTCTTCACTGCCTGACAAGAGAAGTTTTTTGCAAATGCAGTAACATAGCTCCTTTATAGAAAGCCGAGTTCACTTTGCTTAAGTACTGTTCTCCATCCCCCCAGAAAGACCAGATTTATAGTTAATCGTTAAAACCTTAACTTTCAGACTTTCTGATGTGTATCTTCTTTGTTTTTCACAGAGACTAATAGACAAGTCCAGAGTAACCTGTGTAAAATGGGTACCGGGTTCGGAAAGCCTTTTCCTAGTAGCTCATTCCAGTGGCAATATGTACTTGTATAACGTGGAGCACACTTGTGGTACCACAGCCCCGCACTACCAGCTACTTAAACAAGGAGAAAGTTTTGCAGTTCACACTTGCAAGAGTAAATCCACAAGAAACCCTCTGCTTAAATGGACAGTAGGTGAGGGTGCCCTGAATGAGTTTGCCTTTTCCCCAGATGGGAAGTTCTTGGCATGTGTGAGCCAGGATGGTTTTCTTCGTGTGTTTAACTTTGATTCAGTGGAATTGCATGGTACAATGAAAAGTTACTTTGGAGGACTGCTGTGTGTGTGTTGGAGTCCTGATGGGAAATACATAGTGACAGGTGGAGAGGATGACTTGGTAACAGTTTGGTCTTTCGTGGACTGTCGAGTAATAGCCAGAGGCCATGGACATAAATCGTGGGTCAGTGTTGTTGCGTTTGATCCATATACCACTAGTGTAGAAGAGAGTGACCCGATGGAATTTAGCGGAAGTGATGAGGATTTCCAAGACCTTCATTTTGGCAGAGATCGAGCAAATAGTACGCAATCTAGGCTGTCCAAAAGGAACTCTACAGACAGTCGTCCAGTAAGTGTTACATACAGATTTGGTTCAGTAGGCCAGGACACACAGCTGTGTTTGTGGGATCTTACAGAAGATATCCTCTTTCCCCACCAACCTCTCTCAAGAGCAAGGACACATACAAATGTCATGAATGCCACAAGTCCACCTGCTGGAAGTGGTGGAACTAACCCAGGAAGTAATGGAAACAGTATCACAACACCTGGAAACTCTGTACCCCCTCCTCTTCCACGGTCAAACAGCCTTCCACACTCTGCAGTCTCAAATGCTGGCAGTAAAAGCAGTGTCATGGATGGTGCCATTGCTTCTGGCGTTAGTAAATTTGCAACCTTGTCACTACACGATCGGAAGGAAAGACACCATGAAAAAGATCACAAGAGAAATCATAGCATGGGACATATATCTAGCAAGAGCAGTGACAAACTGAACCTAGTTACTAAAACCAAAACGGACCCAGCTAAAACTTTGGGAACACCTCTCTGTCCCCGAATGGAAGATGTTCCCTTGTTAGAGCCTCTTATCTGTAAAAAGATAGCACATGAAAGACTGACTGTGTTAATTTTTCTTGAAGACTGTATAGTCACTGCTTGTCAGGAGGGATTTATTTGCACATGGGCAAGGCCGGGTAAAGTGGTAAGTTTTAATCCTTAATGCTGCATCAAAGAACTAGAACTCTGAATAGGTAGTTTTCTTGAAATATAAATGAATGTTGAATATAAAATTTCTTTATGCTTAATGTAAAAAAAAAAAAATCCTCAGAGCCATACTTTTGGATACTGCATGCCATATTTCTGAATGATTTGAAGTGTCTTGGATACAATTATTAAGTATAGTTGCCTTCCAGCAGAAGAAATAAATACTGTGCATCTAAACTATTGATCAGTGTTCTTATACTTAAACATAACCACAATATGGTGAAAGCTATTTATGTAAAAATTGAAGTAAAACCTGTCAATCACTAAAATAATTATAATCCTTCTAATGTTTTCTAGAAAATACAGCACTCCCAATGAGTAGCTTGTGAAAAGCTGCTGCTTTTAAGTCTAATGTGAAATGTGAGCCTCTGAAAAAATTAAAACCAAAGTGTTTTATTCCTCCATACTTTTCTGTGGTGGCCTGCCATTAATGTAAAACCACTTCTTACGAAGACATTAGCCATTTTATGCACAGAATTGTGAGCCCTTTACTGACTGCAGTTTGTGCTCTTGAAATTGTATTATCCAAGGAACTCTAATTTTAGCTAGGTCTTGCTTTATGTATTTCTTAAGTTAGGGAAAACCATGCAAGCTTTCTCTTAAGTAGTTTCAGTGCTATATTGCTGTCAGTTTTGTTAGGCAACTTGATCATTGACAAGCTCATGCTTTTGGATGGCACCTGTTCTATCAGTTGAACCTTCATTAAAATATATTACTAGTTTTAACTGTTGTTGTTAATGCACTTGAACACAGATAAAACTTTATTTTTCTTCTGTCCAGTGTATAGCAAGCTAAATTTTGAATGAAGCTTAACATGGTGATTATTTCATTAAAAAGTACTTTGTGCTACAGTAGCTTCGTTTGTCAGTAACATTTTAAAGAAGCGCAGCTATAACAACATTACCAGAATTGATCTAGTAAAAAAGAACCATTATTTTTGTGAAAAATTTCTGAAAGGGTATGTAGGTTATCACCTGAAGAAAAAGAAATAATCTGGCAATACCTGAATATTGCCACATTGGGCAACCTAAATGAAAGTCTGATGTTCATTAGGTTTTAACAGTTTGGTTCGTAAATCTGACTTCCAAAGTGGAGGTACTGTATATATTTATATACCACGTCTTCATTGCTATAAACTTTGAAGTAAAAAATAATATTTCTTAAAACTGTTTATAATTTTCTTTGAGATGTTATAAGATTTGTCACAACATAGGTATGCGTAGAGAGCTATGTCCTGTCTGCATCTTAATGCATATTTACAGGTTGAATCTAAAACTAAAAAAATGTAAACCCTTTTCTTGGGAGAAGGGAGGAGGGTGTTACCTAAAAGTATTTTTTTGTTTAAGAACTACAGATCCAGCATCAATTTAAAAAAACAACAACACTCCTCTAAAACACTAAACTATTTAAAATGTTTGTCCTAAATGAAAATACTAAAGCAGTTATCACTTCTGTCACTCGGTGCAATTCACGTCTTATGAATTAACTTTATACGTGTACAGCAGTGCCTCAGATTTCTATTGTGACCTACATTGTCTTTTTGTTTTAAAAGTACTCCTTTGCGTACTACTAAACACTATGCTGTTAAATTTATTTTCAGTGGCTGAGGTGGGTTTTGTTAGACTGGGTATAACGTAAACATTTTTGTGTATTGACTTTGATTTGGAATATGACATTTCAAATATTTCAGAGATAAAGTATGCAGTACCAAAAATCAGGATTTATGTATTGGCCAATATGGAAAACTTTAATTACAGGTAAGTCATTTTCATGCTGAAGTTAATCACTTTCAAAATTAATATATTGCACACTGATGTAAATGCCATATTGTTTAGGAAGTATTTACTTAGAGGTTTTCAAATGAATTTGTTTTTCTGATTTCACTTGCATTTCTAGTGAGCTCACTCTGCTGGTAAAAAACTAAATTTTGGTGGCATGTTTACAGGGCTTTGATAGGAAAATATTTGTGCCAGAAAGGCGTTATGAGCATCCTTTTTGTTTATAGGAAAGCACTTAATAATTTTATTTAATGAAATATTGTCAAATTATAAAACACTCATGGTAATGTCTTTCTTACTGGGTTATATACCATTCATTTCTGTTTCGCCAGCTGTTTTATCCTAGGCTGTCCCATTACTCTGGGGTTTAAAGCTGCTATTTCTAGTCTTCCTTTTGAAGTGTGGGTCCCCAAGTGATCTTAAAACTCCGTCACTTTTTTGTCTGCCAACTCTAGAGTGAAAGCCTCTGAATCTTGCTGCTGCTTCCATTATTGCCTCAAAAGGCCTTCGTTAAATTCACTGCCAGCCTAAAGAAAGAATTGGATGGAAAACTGAAGCAGGCTTGCAGTGTCTTAACGTGATTTCCATTGAGGCAGTGCTACCTTTCCCCTCGCATTTTTAATAGCCATCAAAAGACACAGTGGATAATTGGACAGTGTATGACAAGTTTTCTTCCTTTTTCTGGTTGGGCTGGTGCTGTCTTTAACGGAAAAAACCCCACCCCAACAAAACAAATCCAGAAACGTCTCTTCAGCCATGATCCTTATGATAGTTGATAGGCCGTGCAGTGCTTACAGAGTGTCCTGACAGTTTGTTTATAAACTTTCCGAATTACTAATTCAGTGTATACATGATCATACCTTGAGCTTCCTCACTGGATATACTGTTCTTGCATTACACTTCCAGAACTGTTGTACTAACTCCCGATCAGTATGAGGTGAAGTGAATGGAAAAATTCAGTTAAAAACAAATTGAATGAGGCTCAGGGTTCATAGGTTTTAATTTTTTACTTCATTTTTTGTTAGCCTGTTTCTGCAGAAGAAGATTCAGGGTGGTGAGAAAAACAGGTTGCCTTAACAGGAGTATGAACTTGCTTCTCAATGTGGTGACAATTAGCTGTCGCTTCTCCCCCATCTTCCCCAGGCCCTGATGGGAAACCTAAATGGGGTTACATGGCTGTTGTATTCGCCTGAAAACAGAGAACAGGAAGCAAGGTAAATTTCACATGCCGTCTTTATAGCTACTTCAAACTGAATTACGGGACCTGCAGAAGCAATTAAAAAACCCCCAAAACCAGCCCACAGACCCCCAAAAAACCCAAAGCGGTACCTGGATATGCAAAACAAGTTTTCTCTGAACTTAGTGGTCAGAGGACCTATCTCTGTGGTTTCTGTGTCTGACTTCAGAATGACCCGTTCACCGTCTTGTACAGAGACTCCCTCATGTCTAAATGAAAGTTGCCGAGTAGTTTCCCTGGTGAGAAAGCTCAAGGTAAGATTGGCCAGAAGTATGCACAGGCGGAATGGCAGTGTATAACCTAGCAAGATAAACATGCTACCATTTTGTAAAACAAATGCACATGGAATTTATTTATTTGACTTATTGTACAGGAGAACTTAGATTTAAATTATAACATCCTTGAATTTTCTAGTTAACTACAATTGTAGTACAGTATCATGTTTTAGTATGACTTCTGTTTTAGTGAAAGTACTTAAACATTCATGTACTATATTTGAGTGAGATGAGCAGCTATACGTACTAATTCTTCCTCAATGGAAAGGAGCATTTCATCATTACAATTGAAGTTCAATTGCTGGTATTTAAGTACTATCAAATAGATTTCTTTCAACGTGATACGGTATCTGTATAAACTTCAGGGATGATTATAGTAAAACTGAAACACAGCTGTATGACTTCAGGTTACCATGCGAAAAGTTGAAGCTTTCTGTAATGTGCATAATAGCAAAGTTGCACATGGCATACCCGCATTATCGGGGTGAATTTAAACCTAGAGAACACTGGTGTGATATTTATAGCAAGGTATGTGTGTTTGCACGTGTGCGTGTGTGAGAAGGTGTGACTAGTGGCTCCGCTAAAGCCAGGAGAGATCATAACCCTGTAAAGGCTTTATGATGAGGATGTCTGGATTAGGAAATAACATGACTTTTACTAAACACTTTTTAGAAAACCCATGTTCTGAATTATCACCTCTTAAAATTTGATTATGTACTTGGAATGACTGTATATGTCTGCCCCTTTAACAACATAAAGCTACTAAATTAATATTTAAAATGCTGGCCTGCTTATGTTACAATAATAAATTTTGTGTCAGTTAATTTACTGTCAATTTACATGTGAAGATTAAACTATTTTTTTCTGCATTTTATGAATTCTGTATGCTGGAGTTTGTTAAAGATTGACATGTTAGGTGATACTGTACAAAATTGTATTGACTACCTTTAGTGAAAATCAAAAGTAAAATTCATATGTATTTCCTTTTTACACTTCCATCTAATTTCTTGACAACTTGAATAAATTTCATAGAGCCTTTCTAACATGACCTATTGTTAATTTAACTGTTGCAATAATTAAGCTTTAAGAAGTATTGTTGGTATATTTATAATTTTAAGAAGATCCATGTTTGTTTCATACTGCTTATTTTTAGCTGTACTATTGTCACTGTTACAGCTGAAGAACTTTACTAAATACTTGACATTACAAAATAACTTGCTGGGGTTGTCCTCTGTATACTGATGTTAAATAAAAACGTGTGATTGAACTGTAAATGTAGATAACTTTCAATAGTCCTTTCCACACTGGAGTGTTAATTTATCTTGCAGTCCTTAGGTGGTCTTACGCTATCACACTGTGCTGAACAAACGGCCACAGTGAAAGCTGTTAACCTGCCGTACTTTAAAGAAAGTTGATTGCATCCTGTAACCTGCTCTGAGTAAATGTTTCACTTCATCTCAAGACGGTGCACACGTTTTGATGGTGAAATCTTGCTGATAAGGTCATTTCTCATTATACTTAATTTTTTAGGACTAGAGTTATATGAAATAGCATACTTGTCAAACTTACTTAAACTCAGATTCAGTAAAACACTGACACGAATGTATCTGGATTTTCTCTGCCTACCTGTCAAGCAGGAGCTGAGGCAGAGCGTTGTCATTCCTTCTAGGACTCTACAGGAGCTCTTTCCTCTGCGGACCCTGGTGCAGGGTCATGTTCTTTATTCCAGCTTTAGATTGTGACATTTACCTAATGAATGCTGAATTTACAGCCACGAGGATATGGCTTACACGGATGATTCAGGCATTTTCTGTCTAGAAAAATGATGGCTAGTCTAGAACTAAACTTGCCTGAACTGAAACTAAAAAACTTGGGCTGCAAAATTTCTTGGAACCTGTTTAGGTGAAGACGTAAGATGTTGCCCTTCCATCTGAGTGGTTAGGGATTGTCACCCTTGCAGCAGTGGCTGGGTGTTACCTGATGAAGGACATACATCAACGGACAATCAATCCACACATACAATCAAGGACAGACAAACAAATAATATTTACTGAAGTGTTTCAAAGGCACTTTTGAGAAATTTCAGTGAAAAAGTCTAACCAAGGTAGGACTCTGTCTCTTAGGCAGAAATAACTGTGTAGACTAAAGCTGAGGAAGTCATCTTTCTTACGTGAACTTGGAAACTTTCTGGTACTTCAGTAGGTATTGATTGACCACTATATGTGTGTGATTATATATATAGATATAGATATATATAACAGATATGTATATTTAAGAACAGGTGCCAGTGGAGGAACAAAGTGAAATCCGTCCTGAAAACTTCTGGCAACATCCAGTTACATCAAATGATGCAAGAACTGGTTGGTAAAACCAGTTTCTCAACAGTCAGTGTAAGCATGAAACAAAACTAATTTCCACAGGTTCTGTGGTCATAGGAGTCTTTGGCAAAAGGTGTCTTGAAACTGAAAATGTCATCTTGCTTGTCTTTAATAATGTTGCACACACTTCTCAAGGAAATGACTTGTATTGTCACATTATTTTCTGGCTTTTGAAGTTGGACTTTAGGTAGGTGCTGATCAATCTTCTCAAATTCATTTGGCTCATTTCTTCTTCTGTTAAGACTAACCCAAATGGGGTTGCCTTAAGTCATATGCTTTCCCCTGAGGTTTCCCTGGTTTAACTCAATATCGTTATTTTCTAATCTGAACGTTTTAAGCCTTACCAACTTCTGTAGCTTCAGGAAGCTAGAGAAACAACTGTTCCTAAGCATGTGAGCCCTTACAACCTAAATGGATCTTAAGTTCCTATTGCTCGAGTGAGATCGGGGTTCTGCTTGCAAAAGCCTTTTTTTGCTTTTCCCAGCACACAGGCAGTTGCATCTTAATTTGTTTGTTTGTTTGTTTTCTTTTGAACACACATATCTTCCATTTGCCAATCATACACTAGTCTTGAAGTAATCTTGCCTAATACCACTAGGCAGATCTTTAGTTAGTTTTATCTGCTGGTTTTCTAGCAGCCTTGCATTTTCTTTTTGTTGACAATGAGTAAAATGGTGATACAACTCTGTAAGGAGAACTCCTTTATGTACCCAGAAGAGAAGTTGCAAGTGAAACCTCCTTGATGCTACTATGTGCGTTTACATGATCTGGTGTCAAATGGTTTAAGCGTTTATACCTTTCTGTAACATAGAACAAAGAAAAGGGAAAAAAAAAAAAAGGCAAATGGAAGACAAATAATACGTTTAAAATTCTGTTTAGTGAACATCTAGACTGTGTAAAGATAGGTATCAGCTTTGCTGTATCCCCCTAAATCCCATACAGAATATCTCTCTGTAATGTGTTACATGAATGTTCAGCATGTGCTTCCTTGAACATTCTCAATTAATTCTGATTGCATTAGAGATTAATACCTGATTTAGTGAGTATGTGCTGTTTGGAGACTGACGCTAATAAATGCCGATTCATTTGGATAAGAAACTGCTGGAAATTTTGTTCATGCAAATCTTAAAACCAATTCAGCTGATTTGACTACAGAATTTTAAAGAAAAGTGAAAAGTCTCGTTCCGTTCTGGTGTATTATTATTGCTCAAATACCGTATTGGACCGTGGGCTCTTCTGTCAGGCGAAGGGCTCAGTCCAGATCACTTTGTCAAATGACTCCAGGAATATCCCAGTTCTGGACAAGAATAAACTACCCATGGAACATTCTGCAGATAATAAATACCCATTATTTCATGTACTGGTTATAGCAGAAATGGTTTAACAAATCGGTGCCACTTTTGTATGGGCAGTTGTTAAATCAGCCTTTTTTTTTTTAATTGGTTGAGTTGCATTAGTGAAGCGTACTATGAGACTTCCTTCCCCGCCCCCGGCATTTGTTGGTTGTTACATTGGACCCTTTGCTTTGTATTTCCTACCTTTCCATTTCAAAACAGAAGGTAGGAGAGATGTGAGGAGTTCTGACGTCCAGCGAGTTACAGGGAGACAGCCGAGCTGTTTTACCGAAGGAGCGAAGGCTGAGTGTGTGCCAAGAGCATCGTGAAGCAGCACCCTGACATTAACCTCCAGGTCCTGCTTACATGTCCAGGCTCGCAGTTTATTGTCTAGATCAGTAAAACTACGCATGATTGCATCTTTGGCTCCAATTAATCCTGTCTAATTTAAATGAAGAAAATACTAACTTGGTAGTTACTGAGGGCTTTTTTCATACTTAGTAGTATGTTCCTATGCTTTTTTTTTTTTTTTTAATACAGCAATTATGTGCTGATCCTCCATAGAATTAGTTTCTTCTGTGAAACTGTGTTTCATATCTTTTGGCTGGAGCATGTCTGAAATACTTAAAAAAAAAAAACCCAGACCCCCCTGCAATCTCATGAATTGTGAGGAGGGTTGGTCTTAACGCTGTTGCGGGTCTTTCTGACCAGACCACAGCTATGAGTGCCATGAACCTGGGGTGGAAATGACCTTACTGGTCGTATTTGTTATGGCTTTTCATTCCTTCCCACACGAGCCTATCTTTACCAAATACATGAAGTCCTGTGTGTTGGGAAGTCAGAGAACGCACAGCTAAATATGGAATAGCCCTAGCAACTCGTGCTGAAACGGGCTTTTCACTGCTCTCACATTGCTAACTGATGCAAGAAAAATGATACTGACCTCTGCAGAAGAGGCACGTTTCGGCCACGTTCCATTGAGATGGCAGATGAGGTAGCACCTACTTGGAGGTCCCTCTCGGAGGTTGCGATGAAGATTGTTTTATCAGATTCCTGACTTGAGTCTCGTAACTGTTCCACTTCCCACCCCCTGCTAGACCCACATGCTGACAAAATCAGGCTATTAATAAAAGACTGCATTTATTTTCAAAACTTTTTGGAACAGTTTCTTAATCTGTTTCTGCCGCTTGCTCAGTGCGATCTGTTTGGTTTTAAGCTTTCAGCTGGTGCACTGTAGGGCACAGCACATCTGCAGTTGTTGCATCTTGATTCTTTCGTGTTTTCTGTCACAGCTGTTAAACTGTGCAGCTTTGCTGTCGCGCTGATAAGTTGCTGCAGCTTTTGTTCCACCTGGATGACTAGACTGGGTGGTTTCATGACAGAAAGCACTGCACTGATTTCTTTATTATTTCTTTACAGGCAGGAGCTTTCTGTATTTTTTTTCATGACCTTTTCTATTGTGTTACTCCCAGAGAATGCAACTACAAATACAAACCACACCCTTTGTATTACAGATCAGACTCTTACAGGGTAACTTTTTTTGAGCTGTCACTTGCTTTCTAATGAGTCTTTTTAAAGTTTCCTATGTTACACCAACTGCTTAAGTGGCCTTGCTTGAAAGGCTGTGATACAATGGCAAAATTTTAGAAAATCTTTGTTACTTGGGACCCACAGAGAACACGCACCACTTTGGTAAAACTTCTGTGCCTAAAACCCAAATTCCTATTCTTGCTTTTCTTGTATGAACATCTAAGGTCTAAGATGTCTTGTGAAATTAAGTATGTGGAAGAACTCACAAAATTTCTGCTCTCTCCCACAGAAGTGAAGTTGTGGAATGGCCATTGTAGCCTGGTAAAGTTTTAAGGCAGTACTTGAAAATTTTTGAGACGTCTGTCTGCAGTAGCACAAGGATATTGATCTTGAGATCTTTTCCACTTTGGTGTTCCTCTGGCTTTCCTGCTCAGAGTTGCAGAATTAATTCAGAGCAAGGATTGAAGTGTAAGAAGTAGCTAGTATTTGCTTACTCAGAGCCACCTGCACTGCACTTGTGCTTTTTAAAACAGGGAGTGTTCATGGCCTGGGAGATGAAACCAGGGCTAAGTGACTCCTTGTTCCTAGTCTTGGAACTTGATTTCAGAGTGTCTGGTAATTCATGGGGAACAAGGCACCACACTGAATTTCAGTTTGTGCCACCTGTTTCTATAGGAGTTGCAGGAAAATGAATGACATCTCAGTTTGTTTCCCAGTAAGTGGTTGCATTACAGTGTCAATCTGATATTAAACAGTGCTTGTTTCTCTTCATCTGTATAGCATGGTTATGAGCCTGCTGAAAATGACTTAATATTATGCCATCCCTAGCACTTCCTATGTGCTTATAAAGCACATATTTGCATATAAACAGTTTGGATCAGTGGTTTATTAAAGACTGGAAATAATACGTTTGGACGTCTTTTTCCAGGGTACTTGAAAGTTGCTTAGTGGATGTAATCTTCGGGCAAGAAAGACCTTCCAGTTGCTGCTGGATTTAATAGCCTTCTGAAGAATGCTTCGGTAACGAACTATAGAGTTCTGATTAATCTTCATCATGCTTGAACAAAACTTTCTTGGTAAAAACTTTCAGAAGCGCTTCAGTAGCTTGTTTGCTTGAAAATTCTGCCTTTTTTCACCAGCTATTCCTTAACTAATGGCTAGGAAACTTTTTGTTCTCATCTTGTGAAACATGCCGTGTCTTTGCACATCCTGAGTGTCAAGTTCAAAGAACAACTCACCTCAGCCTACCTCAGCACGGTTTGAATCAGTTATCCACTACATAAACCAGTAAAAATAGTGTTCTAGTTCCTGCAGCTGTGATCTATGGAGGACAAGATATTAAGTACCACATACTTTATTATTTATAAATGTAACGTAAAATGGGATGCACATGCAGATGCAGAGCCTGCTATAAATCCTACAAATTTATCCAGATTCATAATGTATCTGAAGTGGTAGATTAGATTTTTATTTTTTTTTTTTTTAGAAGGAAGGGTTGTGGTTTTAGTAGAAACTTGATGACGAATCCAGCCAGCCCAGCCTGCCTTCCACCTCTTCTCTCTATGGTCAGGGTTTTCTTCCATCATGACCTTTAGTTCTTGGATCCAAGCAAGAAAGAGCTCCTGTAGATTCTGAAGATGTGACCCAATTCTGTGTTGTATGCTATTTGCTGCCTGAGCTTGTGGAGTTTGATGGATCTGAGTCACAGGATCTTAATTTTGAGGTAAGAACCTAAGCTGGTAGCCATGTAGAGAAATTGCTAAAAGGGTGTTTATTGTGCCTCCGTAGTAAGGAGTTGCACAGCGGTACTCATTGGTGTGCTTCCAGCTTAGCTGCCTTTGTGCTCCTCAGCCTGCTGGCATTTAATTTTATAATTAATGACCTTGCAAGAAGAGTAAATCGGGGTTTTTTTGATACTAAGTTTTTCCTAAATAAGTCTGCTATACAGTTACTTTTATGTGAATGATTAAAAAGGGGCTACTATACATAAATCTGAAATGGAATTTATCTATTGATATCTTATCCGTAAGGTATGGTTGCCTTAATCCAGAACAGGAGCCTCCATCTGGCAAGGGGGGCCGCGCTGTTGTGGGATTTTGTCTGAAATGAAGTCAGTCTCATTTTAGTTGAACGGTGATGTAGTTAAACGAGCTGGTAAAAAAGTTTTCCTGAATGCAAGCTTAAATTGTAAATGGGAAATCTTTACTGAACTCTTGCTCAGTGTTTCATTCTCTCAAAATTACCAAAATAACTACTTTGTTAGATAATCTATTTTTCTATTCAAAGCTTGTAATACTCAATAGCATCTAAGAGATTGAGCGGCTCCTTGTATCAGGTTAGGTGTCCAACTTGTTGATACTGCAGTAGGTTTGGTTGTTTTTACCCTAATAAAATGCTGATCATTTTTTGGTGTATGATTTTTGAAGTTTCGCAGTTCACAATGACTCAAAAATGCAAGGCAGATTAAATCATGTGCTGGGATCAGATTCACCATGTGTCATAAATGCACACGCTTTCTTACTTAGTGAAAGCTCTTTTGTGTGCTGCTTGACCGACACAATAGCAGCTTAGATTCTTTTGTAGGAAAGAAGGTGCTGATGCCTAAAGTAAGCAAGCGGTGGTAAAAATAAATTATACTCATTTTAGCTTCAGGCTAAGAACTTTATAAAATTAATGTCAGGTTCTCTTGCTGGATTAATGTAAACTGCTTTGTTTGCAGGGTTTATTGTCATCCCAAAACCAGGCCAATTCTCCAAGTGGAACTGTAGTATAGCCATCACACTACTGCTAGCAAATCTCTGAACGCAGGACAAGAAGTAATGACAGTGGAACCAGGAGCTGTTCTTCAGGCAAAGAGCATCACAAATTATAATGTGGCAGAGTGTAAACATGGAATTATGTGAATCACATAGTAATTTGCAAAGGAATAATGTAATGGGTTCTTACTACAGCTAATACTGCTAGGCTGCTCACCCAAGGAAGAGTTTTCATTATTTTTTTTTTTTTTAAAAAAAGCTTCCTTTTGGTGCTGCAGGAAAAAATAGTAACATTTTTGGTTTTCTTTATACTTTTCAAGTTCAGTGTAATTTAATCTCTATATATAAATAATATAAATAGAAGATATATATATAGTGTAAAATAAAGTATGTTTCTTAAATTCAAGTAAGTTCAATGGTTAAACTAGTACTTCACCATTGTTTATTTTGCACTGATCTTTTTAACCAGAGATGACTAGAAGACAGCCTGGAATGCACTCATGGAAAATGAAAGTGATTACTTTCTGGCTTCAAAATGTTATTCAGGAAGATGGATGCTGCAATCATAGATTTTTAAAACAGAATTGTTTTGCACTTGAATAGTTTAATGCTAATAGAAATTACTTTAAAATTGGTGTCCAAACACCAGAAAAACTATGTTGTGGAAAAAAAGATCCTTTGTATCTATTAAACATTTATTTTAATATTGTTGTTTCCAACTGCAATCAGCTCTGTATTATATGTATAAATAATGTAATTCAGTGATGGGGGAGGGGAGTAATGGGTCATGACACTAGAAATTCTCATTCATTTAAGAAAGTGATATTTCTAATTCAGAAAATACATATTAAACTCTCTTGAATATGCATTTGTTTACTTTCTGTTCAGATTCAATCACTTTTGATGTAATCTAATCCTTTGTTGAATTAAATGTTTGGTACAGAAATACCATCTCAACTTTGTAGAACAAATTCCTTTCAAAAATTTCTCATCTAGAACAATGCTTCGTAATTAATATAGCTGAATTTCAATTAGGTAAGTGAAATAACATTGTTCTGTTCTCATTGTTAAGGGTTTGTCTTTAAATACATCACACAGCAGAAGTCTTGCAGACAAGCCAACGTTGTGGGATAAGGATTTTGTAATCACATAGTCCTGTATAATTGTCTTGGGAGTTGTGAAATGAAAGACCCAGCAGTAGTAGATGTACACACTTTCTGACTCGACAATCTAAAATTAGGTCAATATATTGAAGTAGATGTGTTTGAGACAACTCGTTTGTCTTACATCAGGCATCTCATTTATAATTCAGTGCGCTTAAATGGCTCAGTGTTACAGAGACAGACAGGCCCCCGTGTGTGTATAGCTTAAATGCTGCGTGCCTGAACACGCGTTACTTTTAATCAGTCAGCAACAGAACACTCACATTGTTTTCAGTAGTTCTTGCAGTGATTAAAAAAAAAACCCAGGAGATGTTGCTCTGTGTCAAGCCCCAGAATGACAGAGGATAGAAGTATCTGCCATGCCTTTCCCTTTATCCTATATAGCAATATTTATATAAAATGGGCTTTTGCTGAATCTTGCAGCCAGGCATCAGGCAGGCAGAGTGAAACAGAGGCTGCTAGCCTGGGAATGTGGAACTTGCCCGGGTGTGCACATGCTCTGTCTGGGGGCACACATTAATGCTCTCCAGCAATGAAGTGGATAGAATTTTTTAAATTGCAAGTAAACTTTAGACGTTTTCCAGCATAAGAAGTTTTTTGGTTGTTTTGTTTGTTGGTTTTTTTTCCGGAAATGAATGAAAATTTGGGGAGAAATAACTGCAGCAGTTACTCATAACTAAGTCTTATTCTTGTAATGCAGCTAGCATGTAGAAAGCTGCCAGATACATTTACAAGCTGGCAATTAGATCGTCTACTTTTGTAAAAAGTACAGCTCTATTATTCTTACCTCCTTACATTCTAAATACGAGGAATGGGGAAAATACTGAAACTGAGCAGGATTATTGTTCAGAAGTTTTATTAACATAGTGGGGTTTAACTGTTAAAATGCAGATAAACCTTGTCACCGAAATCTAGTGTAGTTATCTCCCTGTAGACGACTTCTACTAAGTGCTTCATACGGTCTAGGTCAAAATGAAACAGTTCAGAAAATATGTAATAACTTTAAAAGACTTACTTCCTTCAGCTGGAGAAATACAAAACCAGTACAGAAAGGACCACAGTGTCCAGCACTAGGGCAGGAACAGCAGCTACTGGCACACGCGTCTGCAGAACGGCCCTGCTACAATCACACACAGTTCAACGGCATACAAGGAACGCACGTGGCTTTTCTTTTTTTCAGCCTCTTCTTTACTGTTAGGCAATCATCTAGAAGCTTGAACTGCCCATCCCACCCTTTATTCCATACGGAAAAAAAAAATATTTTAGGAAGCAAAAGGATACTAATCGCTTACCTGGGAAGAACTTAAGAGCTGTAGCTATAGGAGAACTCTTAAATAAGTTTTTCCTACCATGTTAAAAATTAAATAAATTTAAAAGCGAGTGCCACACAGGTCATCTCAATATGGAATTTTAGCTGGAAGAATGAGGGTAGAAACAACACTCGCCAGTCTGTAGTTTGAAGTTGACTGTATTTCAACTATGAAGCAGGTGGGAAAACTCAAGCTTGCCTACTAATCCAAGAGCCAGAGAAGTGCAGCTTGTCTCCAGAGGTATAATGGCAAAGAACTTGTTATGAAATAAATACCTGTGAAGCACCATATATGCTGAACTGTGTGTAAGATCCACCTGAAAGCGTAAAATAAATGAAGAAAAATTCCAACGTGGTCCTTCACTTCAAATTTCCTATTTTCATAGCAAGAACAATCTGCTGAATATGAAATTGCCTTTTTCATTATAACAGTCTGAATTTCTGGCAACATACATGATACTACTACGATAGCCTTTTCTCTCCAAGTTAAAGCTTACCAAAAACTCTGACTTCATCTTTTTTAAAGAAATAACTACTTCCTTGGTGTAAGAATAATTACCTACCTGATATATTAATTATAGAAGCAAACAGTTGCAGTAACACTTTTGGAAACAGAAAGTAGCTTCTTCAGACACAATCTGAGGGGATTTTTTTTTTTTTTTAGTTGAAATGTTCAAATACGTAAACTTCACCATCTGTGGTTTGAGATTTCCAGAAAAAGATGATGGGAGGGTACCAATACAATTAATTTATCTCCATCACAAACTTACTCTTGATAGCATGTGCCTTGACCTACTGCATAAGGCTAGGTAAGAGAGCTCAGAGTCTGAATGATCAGTCAAATCAGGGTGGTAGGATTTGTCCTTTTTTTAAATCTTGTAAGAGATTAATAACTGAGGAAAGCAAGATCCCTCAGATAAAGTTACTTATTTTTAGACCATCATTTTTACTGCTGCACGCCATGCTCAAGTCCAAATATATTAGCACCGAGCAACTCACCATCTTCCTCTGCAAAAAATGCTGGAGAAGCTCATGGCACCTTCTGCTTGGAGTTCCAAAGGTAGGAAGTTGGAACTTACCGTTACACTGTGTTGCCTGTACACTTGCCATCCTTAATTCCATTTCCTAAGCTTAGCATCACACCTTTCTTTTATATATATACACATACATATGTATAAACCTGTGCTAGGTTTATATACTTATTTATTTTGTGTATATCTATATCTAAAAATCTCTTGCTAGGTATTCAAACAAATACTGGATTGTTTTATTGCTGGAGTTCTCTATCTGTTCTAGCAGTATGAGCTGGTAACAAGAAAGCATGATGAAGTGGAGAGATGATTAACTGTAACAGCAGTAAAGCTCAGCCACTCACTCTATGTACACCCACCCCCCGGCACTTTTAAGGTACCGTGGTCAGGAGCATATTGTCTGCTCCGAACTGGAGGAAAGACAGCATCCCTCCAGTATGGGTTTCAACAAAAGGAGAAAGAGCAGTTAGCCATACCGTTATGTTCTGCCGTTTAATTCTCCCTTTATTATGATGTACTTGCTCTACTGGTGTAGAACACTTCCTCCACTAAAATTCTGCTTACGTATTTGTTCAGTCCTAGCAAGAGAAATCTGCTGTTCCTCTGCCGTACCTAGGAGGAGCGGCAGCAATACAGGTTTCCCTGCAGAGCCTTGTTCGTGGCCTTAATTTACAAGAACTCTTGCCAGGGCTGGGATTTTTTTCCATTCCTGCTGTTGAGATTCTGGGAGTTTGCTAGAAAGAAACAGAATAAAATGGGCAAAGATACAGTAGGCCATGATGCAGGTGCAATTCAACTTGGATAGTCCAATTTGAATCAATACTGAAAAATTACTCCCATGGTATGCACCACAAATATTTAGCCTGCTAACATTTTCACATTTTAAAAAAATCTGCTAGTAAATGTCATGTTGGTCCTCAGCACAGTATATGAAAGTAACACCTTCTTCAAAACATGAAGACAAACATAAGATAGGTGCTTTGAAACAGTAGATCTCAAAAAGACTCATGAAGAACTTGAGTCTCATGAGCTTCCCCTCATTGAAAAGCTACAATGTAGACTTTGGGCATGCTCAAAGTTACCCAGAAGCTGAACAGCAGAACAAGGAATAGGATCCAATGCAGTCACAACTGGATCCCACAAGTGTTGAGATGCCAGTTCTTAAAACCAACCACCAAAAAACCACAACAAAAAAGCCACCAACCGGAAAAGCTCTATTTGAATGAGAAGAGTCATTATTTTCACAAATGCATAGCCCAATAACATCCCAGAAGAAGAGCTGAGAGCATAAAGGGCCTAACTTTTATTCTAGATTATTAGTATTTTTGTAAAATCTTTATGTTAACACATATTTTACTGCATTAATTAAGCTGTATCTTAACTGATTAGAATAAAATGTCTGTCTGGATTTAGAGTATCAATCTCCAATTGATGCTTAAGGGGTGGCTAAGTAACTTTACCGTGATCTGCTGCGTGGTGTGTTTTTTCATAGTGCCTCACGTGCAGCAGTGACCTCCAATACACCATGCCGCTCGCCTGCCTTCACATTGCTTGTTTTACACTTTTTTGTTGCACAGAAAATTCTGAACAACAGCAGTCCCAGAGGTGTTTCATTACTGGAAAAAAAGTTGATCACCTCCCAGTTATGAGCAGAATAACTTTTAGCAACTATTAAAAAACAAAAAAAAAAATTGCAAAACTTATCCTGCATGTGTACTTGGTAGGCACAAGATTTTAAAACCCCCAGCTAAGAATGACTTGCACATTTTTTAAATAGCAAAACTATTTTGTAACACATGACCAAATTTAAGTATTGCAAACTAGTTACTGCAAATTTTTAGGAAATCCCAAATTTTAAAATCAGTGGTATCAAATTGCAAATTCAAAGAAAAGTACAAGGCATTTTTGTCCTTACTTTGTATAGCACTAGGAAACAGTAACATTATATTAAATTGTTGCTGCTTATCCCTGTGTAAATTTCTGAAACATGGTAAGATACGGGCCTTTACTGCTCTTGCAAGCAACTAGCTGCAATATTAGTCACTTGAAAGTTTTGATTAATGTTAAGATCAATGGCTTGAAGAAAACTATGACTAAATTTTATTTGCTTTTCAATTAGATAAAAAGTTGTTTTATCATTTAACTAGATTATAGTTATGTAAAAACATTTAGCAGTTACAGAAACTGCATCAAAATCAAGCTATCTCATATGACTGCATAATCTGCACATTCTTGATAAAACCTGAGGTGAAGTTATTGAATACAGGAGGTGAATACTTTCCAGAGTGGACTGAACAATAAAAATTTTTTACATCTAAAAAATATACAAAAGTTAGCTGTCATTTAAAATATAATATGAAAATGTGTCTTTTGTAGATAACATTCTATTCCTAATACTGAAGCTGAAAGAATCCTTTCATGTCATTTTTAACCAACGTCCTCCTCCATCAGGTACTAAAAAGATAAAAATACTTAGAAAGTTCAATACAGAGTACTCCCTATGCTCTGCCAGAACAACACTTTAATTAAATATTGATACCCTTCAGGAACAGAATACCAAAATGGTAGGTAAGCAGACCTCATAACCTTGTGGGGTTTTCCTACAAATTGTCAGAGAAACACAAAATAAGGCACTTCCGTTCATTAGATCTTAGTTGTCCTTTTCCTTGCACTCCAAATACTTTACAAGGTGGTCAGTAACCTCCTCCTCTTCGTTTTATAGCATGTAAGTGGAAATGTTTCAGGGAAGACTTAAGTGCCTTCTGTTTCTCAGACTGTTCAGGAGACAACAAAAGTTTGAAATACACTCTGCAAAACACATTTTGCTATTGCACTTTAATGAGCAAGTCAAACTCTATACCTTGACGTTTGATCTAACAGATCTAACAGACTGTTACACAAGGGTTTCACCACTTTCCTGAGGGGCCCGGAAAACCGAAAGCCATGTAGGAATAAGACAGGAAGTCAATCTGGCTACCTCAGAAAGATTTAATTCTGGTGATTCTCAAGGACATCCATGTTTTGTTTTGGCATTTTCTGGACTTCCCTATGAGAATGATTTTGAAATAAACAAGATTCACTTTCTGAGAACACCTTAAGGAATAAAATTACAAGAGAAAATCCAAATAATCAGAAAAAAAAATAACTCAGCCAAATACTACTTCAGCTAATTTTTTTTTTTTAAATTACTGCCTCACTTGATGTTTCTTGGATTTTTTTCCTGAAGGAACTTCTTACAAAGCCTACACTGATGAACCCCAGAACTAAACTGGTGGGAAAAGTGGCTGCTCCTGTGGAAGGAGAGTCCATGATTTCAAGGTTAAATGCACAGCAGAAAACAATTTAGGGGTTTTTTTCTGCTGTTTTGTTTTTTTGAGAAAAAAAAATTATTTGGGAGTTTTTCATGTAGTACTAACTTCTGCCTCACCCTGCCAGTACAGCAAACCCTTAAGAGTGAATACATTGAGTATTTTTCACATAGCTTGAAAATAAAGTTTTAGTTTGCTAGATTTTTTAATCAGATCTCAATTTTTTGATTTCCAGTGTCAAATAAAACTTCAGGATTGTCCCAGATATAATCTAAATGCAGGGTAACTACATGTAAAAAAATAAACTTACTTGCTCAAAACGTAGACTGAAGGCCTGAAAAGACAAAAGCACATTTTCTGTCTCTGCCACAACTTCATCTGTAAAACTTCAACTTAAAGGCAGCAAAAAGAGGATGACCATATTTAAAAGAAAAACGTGGAACTGACCCTTTAAGTAATAGCAACTATGACAAGAGTCTACTGAAGGGATGATGTGGTATCACGGCTTCTAAACTCAAACTCATGTGTTTCAGGGCTTTGGGAGGAGGTGGGGGGGCTGCATCAGCCCATAAAGATCAGTATTCAGGCAGACTGAATAAATCCAAGTAATCAGCTTAAGTTAAACATTTGTTTCTAGCTAACAAGCTCAGTGACACAAATTACTTTCTCTAAATGTGCTGACAATTCTTCCACTTAAGTATTACCCGTCTTTGAAATTTGCCACGAATGCAGAGGTAATTGGCCTGATGCATTTCCTAGTAATCTTAATTTACTGTGCATGGCCAAAGTTTATCAGCTGCCCTAAAAAGTTGGGGGGTGGGAGTGGAGAATAAAAGAGAAAAACATCAGTTGTGCTTTAGGTGAGGTTTGGACTCATTGCAAAGAATTATGTTGACTGAATTAGGTTCATTATATTGCAAGCTAAGTACTAGCACTGTAAGCAAGCCTAATTTCAGTCCACTTTAAATAATAAACACACAGTGCTCCCCCCACCTTTTTGATTTTAGTCTTCAAGGATGAAGTGATTTGAAGTCACTTGCCAGAGTTCTTGAAAATAAGGGTGCTGTAATGCTTGATGGGCAGCAATTCTCTCATCAGGATCATATTTTATCATTGCATACAGGACACAGAAGCCTTTGGGAGACAAACTGTGCACAAGAGGAGGTATTCCTTTTCCTTTTTTAAAGGGGAAATCAAAACTCGCAGTCCTTGACCTGTGTTAAGCACGGTGAGAACAAACAGTTATTCATGCATATTCTGAGAGAATTACAATTTACGGAAAAGAATTTATTTTCATCTGCTTTAGGTAAACATTTATTAGGTACAAGTAAGTAATACTTGGAAAAAAAATGTTTTCTTTCCTAACAAGTTATGTCATTGGCCCTAAAGATACCATGGAAATAAAACGCTAAGTAAGGTTCGGATTTCCTCTGCTCTGCCTACAAGGATCACGAATGCACGACGTCTCTGGGTGAGGAGAGAAGATACTGCTCTTTGGTCAGCAGATGTCACAACAGAACAAGATTTTTGTTGTGGTTCCCTGATCAGAAATTGCACACAGTTGTACAGTTATACTGTGGATATTTAAACAGTGAGATTAATAACTATGGGACTGCATACTTACTACTTGAACCTGTCGAGAGTTTTGTTAGCAGAAGTGCCTATAACATCATGGATTTTGGAAATTTGGTCCAGCTTCAGGTCCAGGAAAGAAGGCTGAAAACCGCAAGGTAAGAGATGCAATTAGCACTAGAGAAGACACATTTAAACTAGTTTAAGTGGTATAGCTGCCACTGTGGTTAACAAAATTTCAGTTACAAGGAAGATACATTTTAGTATTACTCATTTGTGGACAGTTTAATACCAACCAACCATTGAAGGATAATATGTCAACAGCAGATCAATACAACTGCATGTTTGGATGGAAAGAGTAGCTCGGGTTATTAAACAGAAACCTGTAGTTACCCTTTCCTCACAGCTTTGGGATAAAATATGTAACAAGAACATCCCCTGTGATGAAAGGCAATGGATATAGGACTGTGTTTTCTTCTAGTCAAGTGGCAAATCCCAGAAGACAATGTGTTTTCCTCATTTTAAGACGCCAGAGTCAAGCAGTCTCCTCTTGCGGTGTATGCACACAGAAATATACAAAAACCATTCCATTCCTAACACACAGGTTCTTTGCAAGCAGCAATACTGGGAAGATGGTAATTTGAACTGTATTCCTGAGCTTGATCCTCAGCTAATATAAAACTTGCCTGAAGTCCTTGAAAATACTGTTAGCACAGCAGAGCAATTTAACTTAACAAATAAGGTCCACAAACATTTGTTTCTTGCAAACATGTGTTGGTTTTTTTCCTTGAGAAAAAGTTCCTTAGCAGAACATTTCCTTGAGCTTATAATTTAAGAAACATTTCAGTAGCACCACATGATTCCTGAAAGCAAAACACTCAGCCCTCTTTGTGGACAGGGGAAACTTCTTTAAACTGTTCCCAAATTCAATCAAACAGCTGCCTGCACACTTCTCTCTATGTCTTCATAAAGCTCCGAGTAGAGGAAGGAGAAAAAAGAGATCTGATGGATGTTGTGCCGTTATATCAAGACAAGCAGCTGGGAATAGCTTGTGTGTGATCTACAAAAATGTGCTGTCTCTAAATGTAAAACTATAACATAGTGAAGAACAACTGTGCAATCCACAAAAAAATGTAATCCAAGAACCGTAATTTGTAATGAACAGAAAGAGGAAGACCAAGATCTGAAGGATAAGGACAGCTGAGTAGAAGAGTTAAAAATTCTTACGCACTGTGGTGTTAAAGCATAAAGGTTTACACAAACATGCAACAGCAGAAATGGCAAGATATACTTAAAAAGAAACAAACCTGTCCATAACTTCCTTTAGCTTGGCAAGACTGTACCTTTTTTAATTTGGTAATTTCCAATAAACATCCCTCATTTCTCTCTGAACACATTTATCAGGTGTCTGAAAATGTGCAATGGTTACAAAGAATGAAATTTGTTATATTAAGCTAAAATTATGAGGACATATCTTTAAGGGTTTTTTGCCCTAAGAAAACTTAAGTCTGCAGCATGTAATTTTCTTGCCAAACTTCAAAGCCCACCTGATTCAAATTGAAATGGAAAAAATGGCATTTTTTAAAGCTTTTGGTCCCAATTTACTTTGCAAAAGAACTGCCACATTTGGGATTTTTCTGTTAACAGTTTTCTGACCGAAGCAGAACTGTTTCTACAAGTTAGCAGGCAAAGCATAAGGGTTGTCATTTAATGTGATAGTGACGGCAGCAGCTGCACTTGCCATGTGGAGGAGGAGGAAAGAAGCAAAGCAAATGTTATCACTCCTGGTTGCATATCAGAGACAGCAGCGTGGGAGGAGAATAAAGAAGAACTGCCGCTGTTGCTAGGGCACAAAGATAATGGAGAAATACTCATGGTGGTTATTTTTCCTTTTTTCTTGAAGACCATAACAATTTTTTTGAGTTATAGTTTCATCGTCACTGAAAAGCTTAAAGGACTTTAATCTGAATTTTCCTGAAGTCTTCCTTCATCGGAATCCAACTTCTAAATATTCCAGGACACCATAAGGTCCTGGCACAAGGGTCTTAAAAACACTCTATTATAAATCGAAGTAGTATATCAGAGAGTGTTTTCTCTAATCTCCTCTGGTTTTGCAGAATAGTAAGTCAAAAAAAGAGAGAAAACTATCAAGTGCATTAACAAGATTGAGAATCGTTAGTAAAGCTCATTGAGAGGAAACGAGCTATACTCTATCCAGAGATAAAGCAGAAAAAATAATTTTTAACCAAATTAAAATACGAAGCAAACCAGGGGGGGCAGGGCGAAGACCAAACAACAAAACAACCAACTGTACAAGAATGTTATTTACCTTGTAAATAATGTTTTGTTGGTACGATTTACCCTTGAACATCCCACTGCTTTACAACTAACCTGCCATAGGGTGAAGAGAGTGCTAGACAAGACAGGATTACTGCTTCTTGAACCCTGCAAACTAATCACAGAAGAAGCTTCCACAAAACCATGGAAACAAGATCGTATTACCCATACCACATGCTCCTTATTTCAGTTATTTACCTTTGATTTTCTTGATTAATAATAAGCAAAACCCTCCACTGAACACTGTACCTTGTGACTTCATAGAAAACACATCCTATAGCAATCTTGTAACTGTAGTAGCCATTTCTAAGTAAGCATTCAGGTGCTCCATACCGGCGTGTGGATACGTAGTCCATGTGTGGCTGCTTAGAATAGATAGTCTTACAAGGTCCAAAATTTCTTAACTGCAAAAGTAAAGAAAGTATTTTGACAAATTAAAAACACTGAAATATTCAAGCAAAGATCTTCCTTAAATGTGTGAAATGGCATCATAAAATAAATCACAGATTACTTTAAGAATAAACTTTCAGAAATCCCAGGCATAGTATTATAGCAGTAAAACTGCATTAAAATAACAAGTAGCTCCGAGCTTGAAGATATCTGTGTCCTATAACGTGCAAATACCATACTGTACATCATTGAAAGACAGACCTAAGAGTTAATTGAAAAGTGTATGGACTACAACTGAAGGGAAGACTGCTAAGTAGGACATCTGGATGAAGTTATTTTCTTAGAGTTCTTGTGTTTAGCAGTGATACAATAAGTGGTTTTGGCTTGTCTTTGTAATTGCTTCTCCTGTACACTTCTAAGACTTAAAAGAAAAAATTATCTCCAGAAAATAAAATTTCATAAACTAAACTTTGAAATCCTTGCTTTTCAGACAACAGGGAAATAACATTCTGAAACTGTCAGGAGAATAGATTTCAATGAAGACATCTTCTGAAAGCTAGTACCTTCTGCTGTTTCGTAGGAATAACATCCACTATATGCAGGAACTGAATGCAGAAAGAGCGAGCTGCAGAAGCGAACCTCATTGCTTGTTTCTAGGTTAACACAGAGAGGAAATTATGTATTAAGAAGATAAAGAACAGTTTTTTAGATTGGACTGAACATATGCAGGCTGTAATGCATCTGATTCATTTCAGCTTTTAGCCAGTAACAAATTTGCTTGTTCACTCCTCTAGATCAGGAATATGGTATTGGAGACAAGGTCTATATATTTCTTTAAACCTGTACTTTTATTCATGAAGAAGCATTACCTTCTCAGAGTTGATATATTTCACTTTTAAGTATTCTCACATAAAATTAATTACCTTTATTAATATGTTTTCTGGTTTCACGTTTCTGTGAAATACCCCATTTCTGTACCACTATAAACACACCAGAGAGAAGAGTTCAGTAAAAGATAAACATTATCTATGCTTCCAGTTACTTGCAAAAACATACTTAAAGAAACTAACACTTTCTTCAAACTTATCCACAGCATAGTAAAAAACCCGAGTTTTGCCACCATGGTGAGACAACAGCTACAGGTATCGGAAAAGGGAAAATTCAGGAAAGGGAGGCCAGGCTTTCTGCTTTTGCTTTCGCCAGGGTGACCAAAGGATTGCAAGGGCCACTCCCTCCCAGGAGGGCTTCCCGCAGCAAGTACTGCAGCTCCTTTGGGTGCTGGCAGCAGCGTGGGCTGCCTGCTTGCTTGCTGCCTTCCAGGGCTCTGCTAGCGGCAAAGCTGCATCTCGGCAGTGACCTTTTTTTCTGCCTGCAGCAGTCTGCTGCCCAGACAAGTGTATGTCTCTGCTTAGAGATGACCCTGAAATAAATGTATGATACATTTACTGTAAAGCTGTTGCTGAACCACGTCTCTTACCTATGTATGTAATCAAGAAATTTGCATAACTGGTACATGTAGTTCATCCCCCCACCCCGTAATGGCTTTCTTCTTCCTAGAATTAAATTTGAACTTGCACAAGTCCTTTTTAGCAAACAACAAATAAAAAACCCAACAACTTTTCAGCTTCCAATAGTGCATTGATAGTACCTTTTTCAATTATACTATTTCTGTCATTTATAGCTAGCTTTCTAATCCATTTTCCACTCAACTTCAGGCATAATTTAGATTTCAATATGCACCAGAATAGCTCGGCTAACAACTGTCAGTTCAATAGTCTGTAATCTGCCTTAGCTTTTACTGCATGTCTTTCTTAGTATATTTCCCCAACTTCTAACAGAACTGCAATATTTCACTTCTAAACATCTAATTTCTTCTCTAAACAACATATCTGTCCTTAAGGTTCAAGATTCATTTCAATCACCTCAAATTACTGCAACACTGAAATGACTGTGATTCACATTTGACTGGCAAATTAATGGTTAACCTATGTAGTTTAGCTTGCCATTGCCATTGTGCAATAATGACTATTATAAAATTTATCTGTTTTTCAGAGCCATTCCTAACTACTCAGCTTTTTTCTTTTATAGGCTCCAAAGGCCTTTTAATCTTGCTGTAATGCCTTTATGTAACTCTGCAATGTCATCAAGGGAGGCAGAAATGATCGCATTTTTGAAAAACAAAGCAGGTACTGATCTGCCTGATGACAGTAGTATGAGTAATTGGCTGGGGAGGAGGAAGGAGATGATCAGGACAATAACCCATTGAGGCTGCAAGTCCTAGCGGCCAGCAGGACTTGTGTTCCTAACTGATTACAGTCCTCCTCCAGTCAGCTGCGTAATCCACTGAGCAGGATTAGATAAGAAAGTACTTGACACAGAGTACCATTTACATCGGGAATTGTACTATTATTACCCCAGTAGAGATAAATGGTATTTCAACATCAGGATTTTTGCCATTTATTGTAGAAAAGATTTTATAAAAATGCAGCTATTCAAACCAACTGGGATTATTACTAGTATTTAAGAAATCAGGCCTTCACAAAAAGAAGTCATGCTCAATTGTTTTTTCATTACAGGCCACTAGTAAAATCTGAGGCCGATGCTCTTCTACTTCCAGATTTATCATTAGAAAAACCTTTTTTGGAATTAATGATGAAATGTATCATAAGGCAGCAGCACTGGAGCCTAAAATTGTTTTCGCTTGAGGTATCTTCCCCACCTCTCTGAGAAATAATTTTTTCATCATTTTAAATGACCAAATTGTTCTTGCTTAAACAAAAGGCAAGACTGTTTTTCAGTTATTAAATGACCTGCGAACTGTTCTCCTAATTACATAAGTGTCTCTATACACCTTGTTAAATTAGAAATTCACTTTCAGTCAACCTCTGCTTCAAGTTTCGATTCATTACAAAACTTTGTACAAGCTTGCCTCTTGTTTTCCAACCTAAAGTATTTTTAAATTGCTCTGCACCTATATTAAACTTAATTTTGCAAAATACAGAGTAGCTGGGAAACAAGAAGTATTCACATTACTATACACTGTAAGTATTTATAAAAGACTCCAAATCATCCAAGATATAGCTCCTTTTGTATACTCTGAAAACTGTTTTGTGACAGATCATCGCCAATGAAAAATTTAATTGTTTTACAAATTAATAATGCACTCCTTCAAATCACAATGCTGAAAGTTCAAAAGGAGCTCCTTCTACTTGCCATTGTTTTCTGGATATCCTCAGTCAGTAAGTGTTCTGGCTCAGAACTAAGATTAATTTTCCAATTTAATTACGTACTTGGAATCTTTGCCATATTTATTGTTTGAAATGACTGCCACAAGTTACATTTCTTGACTTTGCAATAAGCCACAAGTAGAGTTGGCTGGGGAAGAAAATAAAAACTATTTCTGCCCCATAGGAAATTGTGGTGTTGACACATCTCCTTTGAAACACAAAAATTAATTTCTGAAAAATCCAAAACCGTTGACACAAATGAAATACTAATAATTCAAAATATCAAAATACTTTTTAAAATTTATTATACTCTCCATAGGAATCTGTTGTTCATTTTCCCATTTTATTCTGTGATTTAACAAGCTCTACCCCCTGTGCCACCACCTTATAAAAGGTGAAAAAAAGACATTATATCATGTGAAACTAAATCCACACACAGAATCCAGACCATAAAGAACCACCAGCAATTTAAAGTTCAGGTAAACCCAGATTAATGTTCCAATAACCCCTAACTGCAGCACTTCAGATTACAATTGAACGCAGATTTCATTTTGAACTGATTCACCATGCCATAGAAAAGGTTTTTAAAACTAAGTGTGGGAAAACAATCTTCACATGGAAAACCTGAATTTGATAAAAATTGTATTTTAAAATAGAAGAAGCATAACAGAACATACTTAAACTATTAGACTAATTTCCATCTGTATACAACGCTTAATATAGAGGCTTTTTCACGTGAAAAGAATGAGACACTGAGAAATGTAATCAAATGACAGCAAATATTCTGTGGTTAAAAAAAAAAAAAAAAAGAGAGAGAAGGCATTTAAAGAACAAACCTAAACATTCTGGTTTATCATAACTAAAGTACAGTATCTTTCCTGGAAGGAGAAGATACAGGATTGTTTTTAACGCACTAGACTAACTTACTATCAATGAAGACTCCTTCCTATATGCTCTTACTCTGACTTTACAACTTAACCAATTTATCCTAGAAAAATAAAATGTTTTATTAAAGCCAGCAAATACTAATGTCTGCTTCAGTGATCCGCAAACAACTGTATTTTAATCTCAACTTTATATATAGGTCAGGAAAGGGGTTATTCCTTTTGTTTGAGATCTGAATACTCAGTGTCACTAACGTAATGTTTGGGGTCAAGTCTTTTACCTATTCTGTCACACTGAACGCCAGTTGCATGCTCAGTTATTTAAATGAATCTCCCAACTGTTTAAATATTACAAATTTTTAACTATTCAGAAAAAAAATCCTCTTTTAGTATTTCATTATAAGTACCCCTTGATTTGCTGTATCCAGTTCCTTTGGTGTCTATAAGAGATTTGGCTTTAAATCAGCTTTTGTTCTAAATGTTCTTTGTAGGAACTCTTCCTTAAGCTTTACAATCTCCAAGCTGCTCCAACAAGCAGCTCCAGAATTTTTAAATACAGGCGGTCTCAGAGAACAATGTTATTTTATAGCAAAAACTTGGTAAAGGGCATTTTTACTAGATATAAAAATTGGAGAACATTATTCATTGATTCAGTAGTTTTTGAAACAAATAGGAATACTTTTCTTGTTATATCACTACAGTGCTGACATAACGAAAACCCCATTCAAGTTGTATTTTTTGTTACATAAAGTAATTATTTTGTGTTTTGCAGCCAATGTCGTTTCCCTGCTTTTAGCCAAAGTTTGACTGTAGAAATAGATGGCTGTGGGCCTGACTCACTAGAAACCTGCATGCATCCACACCTTAAACAAGTGGGTATATTGCACTGGAAAGAAACAGAAAGCAAGGCAGTACAGCACAAAATTTCCCTATGACTTTTATAATATGTAACGGTGAACAACCAAGTGAAAAATAATTAATTCCACTTTGTGTTCTACACAAAGAGGGTTTGTGTGTTTCTTAAGCGTATGCTACATACTTTTTATCAGCTCATGAATATTCATGTCCATAAGTTCATATATCAGTGAAAGGGAGCCAGCTTTTTTATCACTTAAGAAACAAATAAGATTTTAAGCTAGAAATAAAATTTACATGTTGATTTGTATACACCGTAGGAAAAAAGTACATAGTTTAACCAGTATTAAAGTGGACATTTTCATTTTTAATTGATACTTTTTCATAGAAGTTCTTCAATGTGGGTCTGAGGTGTCATAGTTTTAGTTTACACTATCCAAATCATCCATTGCAAAAGTTAACTGATTTACCCTGTCAAGTTATTTGAAGGCATCTTTTCCAGGCATATCACACTGTTCAGTATCAAGAAACTTCCAGTAAACTAACTGATACAATCTTACAATAAAAGACAGGAAAGCCGTTACATATGAATGTACTTCCTAGTTAGGTCACCAGCAGTGCTCTATTGCCTGGAGATGAGCACCTGACTAGAATCTGTGTTTTGCTGACAACAGCAATTTTAAGTATTATCACGATATGATAATACATCTGACACTTTGTTCTCCATTTCACTGCCCTGCAGAGGCAGACAGACATCTTTAGGTCTTCAGGTTTTCTTGTGAGATCATTGTACTAAAGCACATCCTCTCCACAACGTTCCATGAACCCAGACAGAAAAAGGTGGAGCGTACAAGCTGCAATTCAGTTTGCAGACAGTGTGAAAGAGCTAGGGGAGCTGGCTGGCCATCTGGGTTACACTTAGTTAACGGCACAGCAGCTGAAGCTGAGAATTCCAGAAAGCTAAGCCGCCGACACGATTACTGGCTTTTCATGTATTTGGAGAAAATGGGCCTGTCAATAACAGCACAGTACCACAGCCTCGAGCAGAAGAGTAAGACAGCCTGAAGAGCCAGAAAAATATATTTTAGAGCAGTCAACAAGTTTCGTGTCAAGTATTTCAGTAATGAAGTAAATGTCTGCTGCTACATAGTGATGAAGTGTAACACACAGTAATGCAGTAAATGCTGTCATGAAATCTGACCTCTTTGTGAGGCAGAACATGTCCCCAGAAGACAATTAAGTGCCTAATGAGGCTAAGGAACCCAACTTTGTCACTGGCTGATCTCTTCCCAAATTCATAGCTCAGCTGCTGTCAAATTCAGAGTTCTAAACTTCTGTTATTTGCAAAGGGGTGTCTGCAAAGCTGGCTATGAAGCGATACTGCCAATCTGCCTCAATCCCTAGTTCAAACTGACAAGTCAAACCAGGATCTTTGAAGCACCAAAGCCTATTCCAGCAGATATGTCTGAGTGTGCCTAACCAAAATACTGTCTCCAGTAGACGTGATGTTGTGCAGTTAAAGCACTCACTGGATATGGGACATGGGTTGAAATCACCAGCAACTAATACGTATTATGATATGAAGTTTAGCTATGCTTAAAATATATCTAGTCTATAATTTTAATATTGAGGTTGAAATATTTTTGGTCTTTTGCAAAAGTGCCAGCGAAAGCAAGCACTACATCAGATTTTCTTAATAAAAAAGGCATAAGGACTTCAGAATTCAACATATTTGTTGGGGTTTTTTTTTCTTTCTGTTGGAATGAAGAGCTGATTAAGTGCCTACAGGTTGCCTCTAGACCCAAAAGTTACTTGATATCATGCAAATATAGGAATAAAGAAGAAAGAAATGAAAGCACCATACTTACAAAACAACTTCATGCAACATAAGGATATTAGGATGCAGATTCAACCTCTTTAGTGATAGTATTTCTCTCAGGTTATTCACCTGTTTCATACTAAAATTGAATTAGAAAAGACGACGACTGACTTGCAGTCAGGGACTGGATTATAATTGTCTTTCTTCCCTGCCATGAGACTATCAGAACCTACTCCACTTTAGTCTGTAATTGAACTTTCAAGTGCAGGACCTAATAAATGGTCTGCCTACTTTCTTTCTTTCTTTGTAGAGCAAAGCAGTAATCAGTAAATGGCTTTATTCCTTCTTGCAGCTTGGAGTAGCTGGACTTACCCGAACAAGTAAGCAGTAATGTATTGCACTCCAGACATCAGTTACCATGCCAAGGAGCTATCTGGGAGGAATTTGGTGTTGCATTATATGTATGATGCTGTTTATTCTGCGCCAGTGTAGCATACATTCCAACTGCTGCTCAGCATGATGCCGAAAGTGACAACCCAGCCCTGCCAAATTTAACATGTAAAATAAAGTTTTGATAGTAACCTCTTACATGTAAAATAAACACTATTCAACTGTTGTTTAATTATGATGTTGTCTTCCTAGACTATAATAAAAAATAACACTACACACTACAGAAACTCTGGAAAGGAAGCAGGAAACAAAGAGCTTTGCACACTACTTAATGGATCAGAACAGGATACATTGGCCTTTTCACAGTCAGATGTAAAGCTAAACACCCAAACAGTATTTCCCAATTTGAAACTAGGAGAAATACCTTGTACAGCCAGGTTCTGCTTAAAACACTGTTACCTGTTGCTAAAAGAGTTAATTTCATCAGCAGACCTTGTCGGTCAATTATCAAAGGGTTAAAGGCCTAAAAGATGTTTTAAACATGCTACATGAAAAAAAGAGTCTGCTTGTTATGCCCTGCCACTGAATTGGTATACTATCTGCCCTTGATATAGTTAGGCAATTAAATAATCTTTTGATTGGACAATTTGGTCAGTTGTAGGTAATGTACAAATGGACCAACAGTTCTCTAATAACACAAAAGAGAATCAGAAGCTACATTAGTTGAAGATATTTGAGTTATCTTTTTTGTTTTTAATTTACAGCCTTCGCAACTCCGAGTTACATTGTGAAATCTCAACTAAGAGCAAAATGTTCCATTTTACTTTGTATGTACAAATGTATCACTCCCACCAATTTCACTAGGAACTTAATAAATTTAACTGAGAATACAAAACCAGTGACCCAAAAGACACTGTTTGTCACTTACGTATTTGGAGGAGAATGTCAAGTCTATGTCTACTTCCACACAGCCCTCTCCTCTGTTTTCCTGACTGGTAAAAAGCACCTATTTTGTGACCATGTAAGATCTTGCTGATGTATATAATTAAACGTAAATGCAAATATGAAGTAGAACTAATGCTATACATGGAGTAAAGATAAATACCATGTTTTTGACCTGCATTAAAACAAGATTTAAAGTAAGACTGAAAAAAGTGTTGTCTAGGGGGAAGACCGACACATTTCTTCTTCCTGCGATTATTATTTACAGCAAAAAGGAAAACAGCACACGTATATTCAGTGCATCTGGCACAGCAGAAATCAACTATTTTGTCCTCACACTTCTCGTTCCACCCTGGACCCAGTGGCCAGGCAGAATTTAGTACAGTGGATGACATCAATTAGAATACTCAAGGAAATAACCCAAATCCCAAATGGGAAGGCCTGGCACAATCAGTAGCAGAGGCCCCTTTTTGTATGTACTACATGCAAACCTTTTTAATACACATGTACTCAAAAAACTTCACTTAGTCTTAATTTCACATTTCCTCACCAAATTTAAATGATTTTTTCTGTAGTACTATGATGAATTATGCATACCTTTCAAAATGTGGCTTCATGTGTTTACAGGCATAGTAATTTCCATCCCAAAGACTGTGTCTTCAGAATATCAGAAAATGTTCCCTCTCCTATCTGACCAGTTGGTTTAGTCTAAAAACAAAATTAGACCATTTCAGTATGTTTAAAATACAAATTGTTATGAAGACTTATGTTTTTGATCCATATTTGATTTGTTAAATTCTAACAGAAAACTTCTTTTTTAAAAAAGGTGGGGTTTGTTAACACACTAGTTAATTGAGAGAAAATATAATGAATACCAGCCAATGAAGTTTTGCTGCCCATATTACAGAAATCTATATTCCTGAAAGTAAAATACATTAATTCCATCTTGGACAATGAACTACTACCTCCTTGCTCACAGACACGATGCCTCTGCACACAATATTTCATTCTCTTTAATGCTGCAGCACATTAGCAACTTGTACCTGAACTTACTTTTTGCTTCTTTCACCAAAAAACCCCAACATTTGTTTACATTGTACTGAAAACATAAAGTTATCTTAAAAAGCAAGTGTATCTTGTCATTGTTCCATCATGTGGGTTTTGCTGTTGTGTTTTTGGGGGGCTTTTTTTTGTTGGGGTTTTTTTGGTTGGTTGGTTGGGTTTTGCTGTGGTATTTTTGGTTGGGTGGTTATTTTCATTTGTTTTTGCCCCCCCCCCCCCCCTTTTTCTTTTTTAAGCAAAGCAGCTCCTGCAGTTCCTGATTTTAAAGCTTTACTCCCATAATAAATTCAGATAGGAGTTCCACACTAGGCCAAAGTGCTTGAAGAAGTGCACCAAACACAAGGATGCTGAAATCAGTCAAATCTAGTTCTGTAGAACTTCAAGAGATGAAACAGATAACATAAGGGTTATGACAAAAGCTTTATGTATATTAGTTTTCCAGTCACCTCCTAATTGCCTTCAAAACTGACATTTCTTTTCTTTCCTCCTTTATTCTCCTTCAGCTTTGTGATTAACTGTTCCTTACCAATCCCAGTGCCTGGTTCCCTTCACCCACTTCATCCTCCCGTTTCCCTTTATTTTTAGCACCTACAGATTCTATCCTTGACAATTCTTCCAGTAATTCCACCTAAGCAAAACCCAATTCTGGTTAGCTTTATGCTGCTGTTGCTTTTGACATAGTCTTATTATTTAAGAAAGAACCAAACCCAGTTATTTTGAGGGAGGCAGACCTGGGAAGCTTTTTTATCATACTCAACCCGTTTAAGGAAGTCAGAATAACTGTAGGAGTCTTAAGCTATGTCGATAGCAGTAAATTCAGTGAAGTGTACTTGTCTGTATTAGTTACTGTGACAACAGTTCCTGGCCTGGATTTGACCTCTGACAACCACCGCTCTCCTAGGCATCTTCCCAGCCTTATGTGAGGACTCCTTCTAAGGTCATTTCTCCAGCAGTTTCTGTCCTACTGCCTTGTTTTGGAAGATAAAGAGAATTTACTAGCATAGATGTGGGGCATTTCATGCCAGTTGCTCTTTGTGTCCAAGAAGATTTCCAGATATGTTTAATTTACAAGTATAAATACAGCCTCACAGTGGAGAAAGCCTGCCAAGACTTTTGTGGAGGGAAAAGTTACTTAAGCAGGGGCATTCTAACACTGTCTTCCAACTTGCAACCAGTTTGTGTGGTCTTCATCTCTTTTCTCCTCCCCAACTTTCACACTTACTCCTGTTAAAAATAAAAAAAAAGGTCTTTCCTTTCCTTGTGATCCAAATGTTTGTATTTTAATTAGTATAAACTTTCCCCTTGCAAATCCCTCTTTCTCCAATACAGTAGCAGCACTTCTGTGAGACTTGTCAGTTGCTCTTCTAATTTTTATCACCTGGTGCTTAGGTTTTCTGATCATTATCTGCTGTATCATAAACTAATTAGGTCATCTATATCTGAAAAATAGGAGAAAGCAGAGTAATTTGAAATCAATGACACCATCTAACGCACTCTATACAGACAATTTACATTTAGAACTATTTTAAAAGCAGAAACAGACTTTGAAAATTATTATGGGTAAAGGAGCAATCTCTAACAGAGACTTCAAAATTGGGAAGAGACCAGCAGACTGTTTAATTCATTTGGCCATTATTTAATAACTGGTCAGTAAGTGCTTTAAGGAAGGTGATCCCTAGCCTTTGGTGTTCACTAAGCAACATGACTAAGAGCAAGTAACATGCTTTGCCAGTAGCAATCACACTTTGCACCATGCTCTCTAACCCTACCTTAAGTTTTACAGTCCTATTTAAATAGCTAAATATAAGATGGAGATCACAAATTCAGAGTACTTAAATCCCACTCTTGCATAATTCCAAACAAAAAGTGTCAATGGATTTTTTTTGGTAGCAACTGATCCTCTCCAGTAAGTTACACAGTGGCAATGTTATATGTTCATGTAACATCAGAGCCAGTCCTGTGGCAAAAAAAACCCCAGGTAGATAAGAAAAAGAATTAGCTATTTGTTAACCTACTCTTTGATTCTAATCGATGGCAATCCCATATTTTTCTTTTCCTAAATGCAAGTAATTAATTCTCCAGCATAAAAAAAATACTCAAATCATACGATCTGAAAATAAGATCTTAATATCTATGGTATACCAGCCATAGGTGTTAATGAACCAAAGTACTTCGGCAGACAAACACAGGGAAAGCATTATTGTACAAATTTATTGAAAATATTCGTAGATATATAAAGAAGTCAGACAGTATATGTTTATATAATTTGGTTTTGTTTATATTTTCTTCTAGACATGTATTTTGCCCCTACAAGAGAAATCCAGATGACAGTGGCGGGCTCAAAATAATTTGATTTTTTTAATTTTAAACTGAAGAGTTCTAATAGTGTAAGAAGAATTAATTATTTACACACTCTAAAATAGTCTTACAGAACTAAAGAATTTTTTCATATAAGGTTTGTTATTTTAATGTTTTACAACAGAGCGCTATATATACAAAAGAAGAAACCTGCACTTAAACAACTCAGGCTTTTGCCTGGCACTTAAGAGAGCACCATCCAGTGAAAAGAATGACAGTAAAGACCTAAATGATTTCAATTGACCAAATAAAGTGCAGAATCAAAATGTCTCCGATGCATAAAATCAACATGTAAACTCTCAACAAAATATCACTGAAAATAGGAGAGCTTTTCTCCTAGGGAGAAAATGAGAATGATCATGTGACCCCTTAGTTATTGTTTAATGAGAAGCTGAAAGGAACTCTTGCCACTGTAAGAATAATAACATAAAAGTTTATATAAATAAGAAATAAAATTCAGACTTTAAATGTACTAACAATTTAATACAAATTTTGAATTTGCATTCACAGGCCAAGACTTCTGGAGATTCTTAAAAACCCACTTCAGCATCATATAACTGATCCTTCAAAAGCAACCAGGTGGTAAAAAACCTCACCAAAACAACTGACTTCAAACACATACTGAAAGAGAATAGTCAGGTCAAAGTATGTCAATTGTAAGCTATGAAACTTGGTACAGCTACAAAACGAAACTAATTACTAGCTTGTTTGCCTGAGTTTGTGGAACTCGAAGATGATCAGTGCCAGAAGTGTTAAAAATTTTATCAGCATTTTAAGACTGAAAACTTTGAGGATGGAATTGAATGAAGTATTTTAATTACCCTTGCACATAACATTAAAGAATAACATAAAGAATAATCATAACCTAACCATGGGTTAACAATTCTTTCATGGCATCTATAACAAGCTAGACATTACCTAACCTCTTCCTTTTCTCTCCTGTTTCAGCACACAGCTGTTCAGGCTTAGTGGAAAGGCAGATAAAGGTTAGGAAGAATAAATTGTAGCAATCTGGATTAGTCTAACACCAAAAAAAGTGGCCACAAAAATGGCAGGGAGGTAATCATTCAACAGAAGGACAGTTTAATGTGCAAGAAGCTACAGGACCCTGGAAATTAGGAACAATGTAATTCAGAATTATGGGCAAATAATGGAATTCAAAGACTACACCTCTATTGCTGTTAACTACAGAGCATAGAAAATCAGTCATCATTTGGAATTAAAGAATCCAATACAAAATAACAAAAAAGATCGCACTACAATAGTCAAAACAGGGTATTATAAAAACCTAAAGCAGATTATTTTGCTGCAAAGATGCCAGCTAGCTGAGGAAGAAAAAGCCATGACAATTAAATACATTGATGCTTGGGGGAAGAGAGAAATAACCAAAAAAATGAAGAAAGCAACAAGAAGTTCAAATTCAGCCACAGTCACAAGGCCATGGCACATGATTTCTGTGTTCAGAAACACACCAGATGTGTAGGATGCGACATGGGATGATTTGAGAAAGGATGCTAAGCAATGGAAGGAAAGGCTTGAAGAACAAAGCATGAGAAAAAGCCAGCAGCTTCTGAGAAATTACTCAGAGACCAGAGAGGCTATTCCTTCACAGGGGCGAGGGTAAGATTTATTAGCGCCCTGTTGAAGAGGAGGACTGGCACGCAGAGACCAGCATTTTACGAGTACGGACTCCGTTGGGAGAACTAGGAGGTGGCAATGGGCTGCAGCGATGGCTGTTTCTAAGGGCTACGGTAGCACCTCGGCCCGCCTCCGCCAGGGCGCTCCCCCGGGCCCGGGCCGACGGCCTCTCAAAGGCGCGGGGCCCACGCCGCCCCTCAGGCAGGGCCCTCTGCCCGCGGCCTCCACACCGCGCAGGGCCCGCTATTTTCCCCCGCGCCCTCTTACTGTTCATCCCGCCTCGGGTGCAGGTCTCCGGGTGAGCGAGAGAGGCGCCGAGCGCCCCGCAGCCGCCGAGCACCTCCTGGCCCAGCCCGGCCCTCCGCACGCCATGTTGTATTTCCGTCACCCTGGCAACCGCGCAGGCTCCGGCTCCCCGCGCCAGGCTCCGCCCCCGCCCCTGCGCGCCCCGCCCCTCCCCGCCCCCGGCGCACGGGGCGCACGGCGCAGGGGGAGCCGCCCCGCCTCTGCTCGCCGCGGCCACTGCGCCTGCTCGGGGGCGCGCAGCAGGGTGTCCGTTAGCCGCACGCGGAGGTGGGGGGGTCAGCCGCTCCTCCGGCCGCGGGGTTGCGGTGGGCCGGTGCGTCCGCCTCGGCGCTGCGGCCTGTCAGCCTCCGCCGGTGCCGTGCTGTGCGCGGAGCGGTTCTTCTCCGCTGGCCCGTCCTGCTTGGGGCGGTGGGGTTGAGCTTTCTGTGGGTGAGGGGCTGATGCGCGCAGCCCTCGGTCCGGGCCGCCGAGCACTCCGCAAACCCAGCGGCGGCGCGGGCGGCCCTGGCCTGTGTCGGGGCTGGCACACGTGTGGCCGGTGCGGGCTCGGGTTGATCTTCGGTGAGCTCCTGATCCCCAGTGGCTTCCCCGTGCCAGTGCAGGTCGCGGTTCCGCGGGGTTCATTTCTGGCTTGGTTAGGCGGGGGCGGTGCGTGTCGCCGGGTTCCGGCTTACACGAGGGGTAAGCGGGGAGCCGGGGGTCTGCACGGCCCCGCGCCGCTGAACCGGGTTTTCCTCACCGAGCTGTAGGCAGGCGGTCTCCGAAAAAAACACCGTTTTGCAGAGGCGTCCCCGCCCCCCTTCACGGTATTTGCCTTTTGCTGAGCGGACTATTTTAATGTAGGCTTCAAAGCTGAGAAGAAAAGTTCTTTTAAAATGCTGCGTATGTAGTAAAAACCAAAATACTAGGAAAATGTGAATCATTTGTCCGTGCAAATTAACATCCTAACAGTGCATTAAACAACCAGAAGAGTAAATGCTTTTAACGTATACGCCCAAAATACATATTTTGTTTAACTAAATGAAACTGGAATCATAACCTGGGGAAGTATGAGCCTATTGACTTAAGAGGTGAAGTCGCCCCACAAACGTGACCCGTGCTTGTTACCTCCCAGGTGCTGCATCCCCATAGGCGGGGCACAGCGCTCCCTGGACGAGCGGGTCCCGCACGGGCGGGCGTGGCTGCGGCGCTGCTGGGGGGGGCGAGGAGGCCCCTCGTTCCGCTCGCCACCTGCCCTGTCCAGGCTGGATGGGGCTGCGGGGCCTGGACGCCCTTATCCACCAATAGACGAGCATTACCCACCGTCAACAGGCCGGTTAGCTCAGTTGGTTAGAGCGTGGTGCTAATAACGCCAAGGTCGCGGGTTCGATCCCCGTACGGGCCAGAGAACGACTTATTTTTCCTCTCCTTCTCGTGTGTCCCACCCAGCGCACCCGCGCCTGGCCCCGCACACGGGCGCAGCCGTGGGGGTGCGGACGGGCGCTACCGCGGCTATAGCGCCCACCGTGCCCCCTCCTGCGGCTGGCGGGGTGCGACTGTCGATTGCACGCCGGTGGCTGGGGGGCCCCTTCCGGCGCGTTTCGTTCCGTGCGGGCCGCGCTCCCGCGCCCCTTTGCCACCTGCTCGCTGCTCCCGCTCCCCGCGGGACGCCGCCCCGTAGGCGCGAGTGGCGAGGCGCAGAGCCGCACGCGGCCGCGCGAGAGGAAGCCCGGCCCGCGCCGCTTCCCTCCGGCCGGTCTGTGTCACTCGCGGGTCCCACCCGGGGCCGCCCGCTCCGGGCGCGACCGCGTCCCGCCCCGCCCCCGAAGATGTCTGGCCCCGCGAGGCCGCCGTCGGTGCCGGGCGGCCCCGCCCCAGGGGCGCGGCGGGCCGCTGCCGGGGGCGCCATTGGCCCGCGTGCCGCCGGTGCCCCTCGCTTCGCCCCGCGCCTCCGAGACCTCCCGGGGGGGCCGATGCGGCTCCCGCCCGCTGACGCCTGCCAAGATGGCGGCTCCTGAGGAGGGGGGCACCGAGGCGCCGCCGCCCCCTCCTCCAGCCGAAGACGAGCCTCCCGGGGGGGTGACCGCCGCCTGCGGGGCTGCCCTCGGCGTGGCGGCGGCGGCGGCCGGGGGCGCGGCGGGGCCCGCGGGCCCCTCGCCCTCCGCGGAGGGCCCGGAGCTGCTGGCGGTGACGGAGGAGCTGGCGCAGAGCTTGGCCGCCCTGGAAGCCGGCGCGGCGGCGGGCGGCACCGTCCTCTACCTGCAGGCGGACGGGAGCCTGGTGGAGGGCGCGGGGCTGAGCGCCGAGGAGCAGCGGCGGCTGCTGGAGCAGCTGCTGGCCGCCGCCGAGAGCCAGGGGCCGGGCCCGGCGGAGCCGCCGCCCCCGCCGCCTCGCCACGCCGCCACGCCGCTGGCCCCCGCCGAGCTCCAGCGGGTCATCGAGCAAGTGAGCAAGGCCCAGGAGCAGCAGAAGCCGCCGCCGGCCGCCGCCCCGCCGGAGCCCTGCCGGGGGCCGCCGCCCTGCCGCGGCGGGGGGTGCCCGCCGCCCCGGGACGCCGTCCCGCCGCCGCCGCTGGCCAGCATCATGCACAACGCCGCGCAGCAGCTGCAGAGCGTGGCCCAGCAGGTCGCCCTGCAGCAGGGCAAAGCCATGGCGGCCGCCCGGCTCCTCCCGCAGAAGGTAACCGAGGGGGGGAGGCTGGGGGCAGGGAGCCTGCGGCACCCGCTCGGTGATGAAATCCGCTGCCGAGGGCAGGTCTCGGGGGCGGGTGTGTGTGTGTGTTTATGGTTTTCTGCCTTCCTTCTCAGTCACACCTGCCCTTGGGTGTAGGCTCGAGCCTTGTGACTGAAAGGCACAACTTTCAACGTGGTTTGGAAAAATCGCATTTGAGTGTAGAGGCTGGCTGCTGCAGTCGGTATTTCAGTCCGAGTACACGTGCAGCTAGAACAGCGTGGAAGAGCTGTTCCGTAGCAGTGAAGTGGTGATGTGCAGGTAGATGATGCATGCGCCTGTCACAGACAGTGACACTATCTGGGCTTTCAGGCCACCTTTTGGGTTGCAGGGGTTGTCAAGCTGAGGCAGAAATTCAGATGAGAGACTGCGAGGGAGATGAACCTCACAAAATTGTTTTTTTTTTAACTGAGCACTTATTACAGTAGGTCCTGGATCTGGTATTTGGCACTTGTCATTTAGCAGACTGTAGTTCTCCTGCGTTTGGTTTGCTGAAGGTTACGAATCTGTGTAGGCGATGGTGTTGACTGCTATTCCAGAACAGGCCTGCTAGCAGGCAACAAAGCTGTGACATGGCCTAAGAGCAAACTTGACATGCTTTAGTTGAACAGCAGTCACAAATGTGCAGGAAAGCCTGTAGCTTGAAGGAAGGGACTCTGCTTTGATGTTATATCTGTGCTTTGATGCATTAAAATGGAAAACTAATGATGTGCATTTGTTTCTTTGTGCTTTGCTTTAAGGCATGTGTGTATCATCTTGATAAGCATTGTCTTTTATTTATAAATACTGTATTTGTGTAATCTCAACTCTTCCTTTTTTTTCCACAAAAGCAGCTGGAAGCCATTTGTATCCAAGTTCAGCCAGGACAGATGAAGGGAACTGAAAGGCCAATGCCGTCATTGGCACCAATCCAGCCCAAAACTATAGCGCTGAGTCAGTCGGTTGGTAGGAATTCTAGCATACCAGGACTTGGCATTATTAATCCCCAGATAATTAGGATACAGCCTGTTACAGGAACTGAGCAGCAGCAGCTATTCCTGCATAGTTCTTCTGAGTCTCCAGTTCAGTTGCTCATGCAGAAACCTTTACCATCTCATGGATCGGTGTCTGTGAACAAGATTCCCGCAGCCAAGATGCTAAATGGACAGAAAACTACTTGTGCCGCAGTATCGGCTACAAGGTCTCCAAATATTACCATGATTGCAGCAAGTTCAGCAAATAGTCTGATGCCATGCCTTGAAAAAAACCAAAAAGATGACAAGTTAAAAAAATCCTTGAAAGTGAAAACTCGCTCCGGACGGATTTCACGTCCCCCCAAATACAAAGCTAAAGATTATAAATTCATTAAAATGGAGGATTTGGCTGATGGTCATCAATCTGATTCTGATGACTACTCTGAGCTGAGTATAGAAGATGATGAAGAAGGAAAGGTGAAGGGAAAGGATGCATTATTCAGTTCTTCAAGTTATAATCTGAAGCCCAAAATGTTTAAATGTCAGACTTGTGAAAAATCCTATATAGGAAAAGGAGGATTAGCAAGACATTATAAACTTAACCCAGGCCACGGAGAGCTGGAGTCTTCACCTCAAAAAATACCTTTAAATAAGCCTAATGGAAGTATATTTGTGGACAATGTCTGTGGAATAAGAGAGGAAATGATGAGTCCAGCACATTTGGATTCAATTGCTGTCACTTTAAATAATGAAAACACACTAGCTACCGGTCTGGAAGAAACTGTTGATTCAAAGGCTGGAGAACAGGTAAAGTGTATTACTTAGAAAAGCTGTCGGTTTTGTGGAAAGTAGAATGGTAGTTTTGTAGCCACATAGTCTTGTACTGCTCAGAAATATCCACCAATATGCTAAATTAAAAAAATTGCCCATTGAAGTGATTTAAAAATAAATTATTGTTTCTTGTAGTGTTGCAGGAATAGCATTCTTGCACAGGCACATAAAACAAAAATGTTCACTGAGTGTTCATTTGTTACCAGTTTTCTGCAATACAGTTTTTGGCTTGAAAAAACCTTGTCTGCATAAACAGAATTCTTCTCTGCATTTGGATAACAATACTGTGTTGTTCAGTTACAGCCTTTAGCAGGACAGACAGCAAAACATCATCTGTTCTATCGATTCCTGTTGCTGAAATAATGTCATCACAGAAAAATCTCTTATTAGGAATCCAACAGCAGACTGCAGCTTTTCCTAGAGCAGGTTTTGAAAGTGTGGCTTAGCTACCCCTGCAAACCAAACACCTTGGTGAAACTTGAGTCTCGGGGTTGGAAGCTACTTTAGCTGCAAATTTCTTTCTGTGCTGTTTTAAGATGGGTCACTTCAAAGTAAAGTTTCCCTTTTAATATTAAAATTACTCTTAACATCTTGCAGCAAGAGCTGATACAGCTGCTGTCTAGGAAAAAAAATACTTGTTTGGATGTAGCAGTGCCACTTATATTACTTTTATTTGTGAACGTGAAGTCATTCTCAGAAATGTGAAAATTTAGAGCTTAAGATGCCAATGCAGCAAACAAACCTCCCCAGTCCTGTACACTCTTTTGTTGTCTTTGGAAAAAGAGAATTGCAGAATACTGAAGTCTGCTCTCTGTATTATTATATAGTTGTTACTTCCCTGTGCAGCACTTATTTTACCTAGGATCTTGGGAATTTAGAAAAAAAATTATAGTCAGTCTCATATGTAATACTACTCCTGAATACTAGATTGTTATCGTACCTGCTACTTTTAACTAGCAGATACGGATTTTACGAATTTGTACTTTAACTCACTGATTTATTACAGTTTTTGGGCAGGGAAATACTTCCTGGAAAGAAGAGCAGGATTGTTAAAACTGGTACGCTGATACAGATAGATCGGAAGGCAATCAAGATGCCTACATTCAACCTAGTCTTATGTCATATTTAGAACTAATTTAGTAATTTAATCCCTGGATAGAATGACATAAATTTGCCCTTTTTAGAGCTTTCCTAATCACTAGAACAGTAGGGAGCTGCTGAATGTTGGGATGAAAATGTACTATGACAAGAAGCCTGATATACCTCTGTCCTGTTGTAAACTCCTCTCAAAAAATATAGGGACATTCTTAGAAGTTCTAGCCTGGAAGGGAAGACAAGACATGCTCAGTAAGAAATCGCTGCTTCTATCAGTAAAAAAATTTTTTACTGAAATCACAATGATAACTTAAAAATAGAAAACGTACTTTGAGTTTGCTATTTGGTGTAACAACAAAAGCAGCTTCTTAGCTGCTTTCTTAGGGAAGACGAAGGATTTTGAAATGTGGACACTGGGTAATATATTTTCATTTTTAGTTACTGAGCTTGTCACTGGTCATGGTTGTTGAGAGATTTTGTCTTTCATATAAAGTCTTCATGCTTTGACATAGTTAAAATGAAACCCAAATTTTTCTTTGGCTATGTTTTACTGCTAATTAAGATTTATTTCTACAACCTCTTTATTTGAAGAGGACATATTTTACTTTGAAAATATTAAACATATTCAGTTGACATAAAACAGCTCTTTAATTACATTCCTTTAATCTCTGTATCTTGTGTGACACTTTGTGGATGAAAAATAATAACTTTGCAAATAATGGCATGTATACGTTGCAGAAGTGGCAGTCATACTTATGTATTGGATTTATTCTGCAACTTTCTTTGCAGTTATGCTTGTATCCAGCTTTGCATTATTTAATGTGCTATGTATTGTTTGCATAGATGAAGAACTTAATTATAAAATGGTCTTCCTCAAAACAGTGTTTAAAATGATGAATAAATACTTTTCTCTTTCTTTTAATTAAGACTTGTAAGTCTGCAGAAAGCAGATACTTGTTGGCAGAACAACAAAATGAAAACAGTTCAGGACACCGAGGACCTGTAACACCAAAAGGACCTGGAAGACCCAGACGACCAAAGAGACGTGGTCGACCAAGGATGGGTGGAAGATCTAGGTGTTCTGGAAGGCTTAGCAGACCTGGTCAGTCCCCTTCAAAGTCAATTAGTAGTGTGTCAGCAGAACACAATGTATTCAGAAGAAAAGCTAGGTTAAAAGAGGTATGGTTCTCTTCTGCAATTACTTCACAAGTATATTCCCCTCCGCCCTCTGTATTTCTGCTAGAAGTATTTCTAGCAGAACACTGGACAAAGGGAAAATGGGAACTCAGTCTGGAAAGGGACTTTTGACATGTAGATGCACTCTTGCTATCCTTTTTCTGGAGGAGGAAAGTTACTACCTGCTGTTCTGTATCTCATCCAACACAGTAAAAATAAACACAGCTGAAGCTGGGCAACATCAAATTAGAAAGGAAACCCCCACCCTCACCCAAAACATCCCCATGACCCCAAAAAACACCCCACCCAAGACCAAACCACAATGAAGTTCTCGGGGGAGGACAGAATGGGGATTAAAATCTATGCGATTAACACAGTTTTTTGTTTGTTTCCTGTGTGTTGTGAAAGATCCTTTATGGCTACTAAATCTACTGATGTTGCTCTTCTTTCTATGAATTGGCAACATTTGTAGGACTGTTTTGTCTGTGTATGGGTAGTAACTGTTTTGACATTTTCTAATTTATCTACTCTTTGGTGTTATGTTTGCATCTATTCTCAAAGCTGCTTAAACATACAGTGTATCTTTCAAAAAAAGTAGTGATACTTTATGTTCTGAATGTGGGATGCCTAACCTTTGTAGGCTGCTTTGCTCTAATGAACTCGTTCTGGCTTTTGACAGCTAATACAACAATGCGATAATGAAGACTTAATGGAGCTGGCTCTCCCACGTCTTACAAAGCTTGTTACAGTATATGAATTTCTGTTGATGAAGGTGAGGTTTTTTTTATGTAAAAATCTTAAATTATTTTAGGGAGACTTCCATTAGTATACATAAAAAGATTCCTTTAGAGATGTATCTGCATTTCCTAAGTTAGAATTGTGCAGAATGTAGATGTTTCACATGTCGCTTCACTCTTACACAGGCAAAACTGGTAGGTCTCCTGATTGAAAGCCTTGCTTTTTGCTGCCTGGTTCAATAGCATTTTTGAATATTCCATAATCTTTTGACTTGAATACTTCTGTTTTAAAATGTTGAAAAAAACTGAACTGACAGATTTTAATGTAATCTTTTTTTAAAATATAGGGAGGGGGAAACAAACCCTTTCTTTTCCCCATCTTATTTCTAGGTGGAAAAAGGGCATCCGGCCAAAGCTTACTTCCCAGATGTATATAGGGAATTTGAAGACTTGCATAATATGGTAAAGAAAATGGCTTATGATCACCTCAGTAATTCTGATTTGCTGAGTTGCCAGCAGCCTGTTGAAATAAAAGATGCTAAGGTAATGAAGCACTCTATTTGGAATTTGATGTTTTTGTTTGTTTATTTATTTTAGATGCTTTGTGTTCTTATTTTTCTCTGATAAGCTTTGCCATGCTGGAAAAGTTATTTGAAGAAAATGTTTCTTGATGAGCAAAAATAGACATTGTTGTAAAAAGTCCAACAACTAACCAAAAAGAAAAAGAAATCTGTGATAAAACTACAATTCTAGTTTATGGCAATAGATGAAACTATAAATATATATATATGAAAAATCTAGCTGTGCTGATATTTGTCTTGCATATCTAGGGTAGTATGAAGCTGCATGTTACTTCAAGGTGTATTTAGCATTAACTGCTAATAGAAGGACATCGTGATGTTTGATTAGGAAGAAGGGGTCTATATTTAAAATGAGTGGCCTTGATTTAAAGGGATAAGTGGTTTCATTGTAAAATTAGGATGGACTGAACGCCTGTATGCAGTTCACAGTCATACTGACAAATATGAAAGGTAGTGAATACATTATAAAACTGAGAACTGATTTCAGTGACTCTTCAGATTAATTGTTATTGCAGCTGTATCTAGAAAGACAAGGTAGGTTTGTTTTGGGGTTTGTTTTTTTTTTTTTTTTAACATGGATCTGTTTATCCTTATGGATCCTTGTCAATCTGTGTTCCCCTTAGAATAAAACAACTCTTCATACAAAAAACATTTTTTTGTTTTTCCTTCTCTGTTTCAAGTAGTGAAAATGCTGTTTTGTATACTACCTTCAACAAAATTTCCAGATTTTGTGCTCATTAAGGTATATCAGCACTGAATTTGCAACTACTATGAGAGGGGAACATACTAGAAAACTCAGAGTAGGGATGGGGGAAGGTAAGATTTTGGTTCTTGTAATAATCCTGATTTAAAGAATGAAGTTCTGTATGGACTGTTAGCAGTGGTTAATACTTATTTTTCAGAATAAATTGTGGCATTTGCTGGACATGCTAAAAAGCCTTTCTAGAGTCGTTGCATGCTTATCTAGCTATTTTGTAATAACACTGATGTTTCCCTTTGGAGAAACAGAGTTGCACCAAGTAAAGGGATGCTGTTGATACTGGCAGTCCCAAAATGGAACCTCTTTCTTGCTTCTCTTCAGTGTTAATGTGCATTCTTAATATAGAACTGTGCTCCTAAAGAACCCAAACCAAAACAAGCCAACCCAAAACAAACAAATAAAGCAACCCAGCCTTGAGAAGTTGTATACTAGCACACCTGCATAAGGATGAAGCACAAGAATGGAATGTGGGGAGCGGGGGGGGGGGGGGGGGGGGAAATCCTTAACTACTCAGAGATACTCTTTAAACAGGAAGACCTAAATGTTTTTTAAATAATGGAGAAACGTCAACAGTGTTCTTTATTAAACTGTGCTCTTAGTAACCATCTCTGGATTCTATATATAACCATTGTACTCATAATTCTTTTGAGTTTGCCTGTTGATATTCACCTTCAAATGACGGTCATGTTCTATTAATATGGAAGTAAGTAGAAAACATGGGAGTCTAAATACTTCATTGAGCTGTGATGATTGATTGTCAGGCTGTGTAGTTCTGTGTCCCTGTGTAGTTCTAGTTCAGTTTTAAGAAAATGGATCTGTATTTCAGCATATATGTACTCAGACTGGAGAGGCTAACTCATTACTTTTTTTTCCTGTAACTGTTTTTAAAGGTTGCTGAATCACTAGGAATTGCAGAAATACTCACTGGAGAAGGAAATATGCGAGGTGTAGACTCTTGTTCACAATGTATAATTAAAATGGTTAGTGAGCAAGTGCCTGTGGAGATACTGGGACAAAAACGATTAGCTGAGGTATGGAATACCTTTGTGAAAATTAAAAATGAAACTAAGACAAATTAGGACTTGTTAAAATAAATAATTACTCCTTAAAAAATCATACCAGTATTATATGACTCACATTAAAGTAAGGCTTTCATGGTGTTTGGGGTTTGGAAATACTTCCTACTGTGGTGTCATAGCAGAGCATATGAAAAGCTCAAAGAGATGCTCTAATGTTGAAGTAAGGGCAGATTGTTTCAGCCAAATATCAAAAGTAATTGGTGGCATTTTGGCAAAGTGTGAGGGCAGTGTTTAAATCCTTACCTTTTAGGAAGACCTTAAGTGTAAATCCCATTTTCAAGGAGAGTATCAGTTCACTGCCATGAAGTGCCCACAGTTAGTTTGTGATCTTTCCCAATGTTGTCAGCTGTTACAGTGGCAGCCAGTTAATTATCTCTTGTATTGACAGAGCTCAGGGGAGGAACTGTTGCCATCAGCCAAAAGGACCAAGTTAGAAGACGTAATGGAGAATGTGAATAATTATGCCAGTCAAGATGCAGTGAAAGAAAAGAGTGGGAATTTATGTACACTGTTTGAAAAAGATGGTAACCTCTTCAGATTTTCCAGTTCTGTTGTGTTTGTGGGGGAGCTGAACAAATCTCTGTTCTTCAAGCTACTGTGGTTTTTGTCTTAAGGTTTCATTTGTTAACTTGCTTCCCAGGTTGTTCAAAAGCAGCTGTTTAACTGGAAAGGCCTCATGGAGCCAGGGGAAGTTATGGATGATGCATACCACAGCAATAGCTCAATTCTGAATGCACGATAATCCAGTTATTGATACTACTACAGTAGTACTATGAGCATAGTACTGGTCTCTACTGTGTGCTTCCTGAATGCTTCCTGTCTGCCCTATCCCTCGTAGCTGAGGTGGTGCATGACCTTTGTGTCAGCTGTGGAAGAGCAGAGAAAGAGGAAGCAGTGTGCATGTCCATCCTGTCTGTGCCAGCAGGCTGCAATAGCAGAATCTTTGGAGCTTTGTGGATCCTGGGGGAGGGGGAGAGCTGGTGCAGGCTGTCCTGTATCCCAGGGGAGATGTGGGATCTGAAGATTGGAATTAAGGTGCTATTTTGCAGTGGTTGCCTTTCTTTTTATCCCTTGTCTTTATTCTCCCTGACCCTCAGATTGGCAGGGTAACAGTGGATTAGAAAGGAAGGTGAGATGGGTCCCATCTGTAATCTCCTAAAACTCCACTGGTCTTTGCAAAAGTGTTGCAGTAATTCAGGGGCGTTAGGATCACTGTTGTGAATGATTCCAGCCCTTACGCATCTCTGGGACGTGTGTATCAGTACCATCCTCTTGTTTTGTAAATGTCTTTTTTTGGTGTTGCTGTAAGCTGCTTTGCTTTTTCCCTTTGCACATCTTTCTGCCAATGGTTGTGGGTTTTTTTCCCCTTTAGTTTGCTTTTTTTCTCTGAAAGGCTGTCTGCATGACCATGTTTATTTCTTATTGTATTACGATTTTCCTCTGCTATGAGTTTTTTTAATTTTTCTTTCAATTGCACTTGCTAGTAGGGCCTTTGCTAGTGTACAGTACAAAAAATTTAAAATGGTCCCTTCTGAAGTGTGAGGCCTCCTTTGTTGTGCAGTGATATCTTTCATAACAACAACAACCAACCTACTTGTTTCTTTTGATCTTCAGTAATAAAACCTGACAGCTTATACTACTGCAGCTTAGTAGTTACTGTTCAACTACCTACTGGGTTTGTGACCTGGCTTTTGGTCCAGATCAAATAACTGGTAAAACACACTAAATTATTAGTGCTTTTTACCTTTTCTGTCACAGGACTGAGGTTCTCCTGCAGCTGTTAGCACAGCTAATTAAATACGTAGTAACTTGATGATATGTCTGAGTCCAGGATGAGCTTTATTATCAACAGCAATTTTATCAAGTTCAAATGCTTCTGTCAATGTACTAATAGAGATGGGGATGAGCAGCTGACAACTTTGTGCCTGGTATATTCTTTTAATGTTACCGGCTGTATGCCAGATGGAAAAAATTGAGTTTGACTTTCAGCCCAGAATTTTCAGGATTAACAGAAAAATGCTGCTTCTAATGTAAGGTCCCTTGGTATGGAAATACTAAATAATATTTCACTATCCAAAAATTCCATAGAGTATTTTTATACTGGCTTTCTCATTGGGAAGTGCTGTGAAACTCTTGTAAGGCACGTCAGGTTTGCTAATGTGGGGGAAGAAAGCAGGGAAGTAGTCCAGCTTTTCCTCCAGAATTATTGCATAAAAGAATTTTTTGGACATGCAATATTAGGTTGCCCAACAAGATGATACTTCTTTCACCTTTTCAGGTTTTAATCCATTAAATGGGGAAATCCTGCTTTCAGAAGATAGGCATATCACTTGCTGCACAACTGGAAGTACATTACCGACAGCAGAGGAACATAATTCACTTGCTGATTCAGGAGTTAGAATTGATGCTGAAAATTCAGGTACCTTCTCCCAGACTGTGAAAATGAGGATAGAGTATTCCCAACCTGTGAACATACAGGGACTAGATATGGCAGGTGACGCACCTCTGCTACATACTGAAGTTGTACTGCCTGTTGAAGCAGGTGGCTCGCCTGAATTAGTTCAAGCGCACTTTGTGAGCGAGAATACAGTAGGTGAACTGTCAGCTCCTGAACTTTGCAGGTCTGTGTCGGAGGATGCAATGGACAGTCAGAGCACTGACTTGCCGACGAGTGAAGAAAATGGTCACAATCAAAAATATCAGAAACTGCAAGAAGAAAACCGTAATTTTGCTATTAAAGAACATTCTGAACAATTCCATAATGCTGATGTGACTGATGAGATGCAAGAACTTGAAAAAGTTTTTTCAACAAACATTGTGCCAATAAACTACCCACACAGTGCTCAGACTGAGTTGCACCAGAACCCTGTCCAGGAAGCCTCCTTGTCTGCTCATGTGAACCATGAAAACTCTTTTAAAAACATGAATCAATTTTCTTGTGGGACAGAGGAGCAACGTGAGGTGGAGAATACAGTAACTGTAGATGAAGCTGTAGCCTTTGAGATTACTGATGAGAGCCATGATTTTTTGTCTCAGGGACATGAACAGATTTTTATTCAGACTTCAGATGGGCTTATCCTGTCTCATCCAGATACTGCTGTTTTGTCTCAGGCAGAAGGCATTGTTATTGTAACAGATTCCAATGGTACTACAATGCACATTCGCACACCTGAGGGTATACCTTTGGAAACTGTGGAAGCACTACTGGCAATGGAAACAGATGGCCAAAGTGAAGATATTTTGCTCTCGCAAAGTGAATTGGAGCCATAAATTAGAAAACTGTATATGCTTTCTTCTGGAAAAGACTGAATATAAAATGTATATTTTTCTAATGTGAATACTGAAATAATGGAAATTTAACTTATTTGTAAACTGTTTCTATGCCCTGTACTTTTTATAACTTATGTTTATATAAATCTAGCAGCGTTGCAACCAAAAATTCTAGAATTAACATTGTTCTGTTTGCTTTATATGTCGGGGGTGGGTGGAAAGTGGAAATCTGTCAACCCTAAAACTGTTGCACTGTTCCCTTTTGTTACATAATTCCTTTTCTCTCTAGCCATCTAAAAATGCAGTAAGTTGTACTGCTGTTCAGCAGTGATGTGCTGTGTACTGGCGAGCTGTATATGGGTAAAATAAAAACTATATTAAAAACGTATTTTCTGTGCCACAGAGATTACAAAACACTTTGTTATTGCACTTTCTTAAAGCTAGCTTGAATATTCATTAGCATCCAGACTTGATGTGCATAAATCTGCCTGGAAAAATGGGCAGTTTTAAATATAATCCATGCTTGTGCATTCTGGGAACAATGTGACAGCCTAGCTGATCCTCACTTAAATAAGCATCCACTGAGTGAAAGACAAAAATAGCCTCAAACAAGATCCGATTTGTACTGAACTGTTGAAAATATAATTAAGTATGCTTGTGTAATGTTCAGCCCCACCTTCAGAAATTGCTGTTACTTAAGACAGAAATGGGAGGCTGCGTAAGTAATGATCTGATTTTCCTTAATAAGATACCACATTCTTTTTTTACTTTAGTCTGTGATCGTTAATTTTGTTAGACTTGTATTATACTTTTTTCTTTCAGATCCTTCTAACCATTGACCTTCCTAGTAACTCCACACTGCCCTGTACTATTTAATCATAAAAGGTGTCCTTGACTATAATCCCTGTTTTATGGAGTCAGAAAACTTACCAAATTACTTATCTACTGCTACCTTGTACTTTTGTCATACTCTTGAATGGTAATTTTTTGTGGAGACTCCCTAGCAGCTTCTTGTCCAAGACACTGTCTGTCTTTCGAGAAGCTTGGCAGGTGAAAAAGAACCTTAAACGACCAGTATCTTTAGTTTGTTCATGAGCTACTGCAGACATTACTGAAAACTGGTAACATACCTTTAAAATGTGTGTTGTTGCCTCATTGCTAAATACATGAGACTACTGAGATAAACGGACAAATCAGCTAAAAGGACCTGTGATAAGCAGGAGAACTGTTCTTAAATCAAGTACGAACATTGATTTTTTTTTTCCATTGTCTTTTTACTGAAGAAAACCACTAAAATTAAATCTAAATGAGAGAGAGGACAATTCAGAGGTAGAACAAGCTTTTCTACTGCATCTTTTTAATATAGTTGGTTTGGGGTTTTGGGTTGGGGTGTGTTTATTTTTTTTTGTCTTGGTTGCATAAGTAGAAGATTGATTAGCCAAACCACTGCCTTTTATGTGTGAATGTGAAAGATATGATCATGTATTAGTGAACTCCTGTCTGGTGTTTGGGTTTATGGTCTAGTTTTTGTTCTGGGTTTTCCCCCTCTCTTTTTTTAAGTGGTGGTTACCACCTGGTCAAAAGATACAGGCTTACCTTGTAAGTGAAGGTACCATACAAAGCAAGGTTCTGCTGGTCTTTCAAACTCTTTTGTACTGACTGTCTTAATAACTACATCTAAGGGCTTCAAATATAACAATCAACTGCTTAGAGCTATAATGACAAAACCTCTCTGCAATGTTTTTGCAGTAATATTCCTGTGTCTGATGGCAGTCAATGAGCAAGGGAGGCTGTGAATATGAAGATTCCTTCCTGTAGAGCTTACTTCCTCCAAGAAACAAGAACAAACCACAATTTCCACCTGTGCAAAAAATGAAAATTTGCTTCAATTCTGCCTTCCCTATTGATTTCCACATGCTGGGAAACAGAATACACCTGCTCTCATCTTAAAAGAACAATTCTATAAGCAAACCAAGCTTTTCTCCTTGGAAAGTATTTTTCAGGTACAAAGGTGTTTCCATAGTGACAAGGGTTTGGCCCTACTCAAAGTTGGCTGTTAAACTAGGCGGAACACTTGCACAGAAAAATAATAAAACCCAACAAAGCTATTCATAACTGATTGTACTCTCCTTGAGCTACAGCAGAATTTCTTTTTAGATGATAGAAATTTGGGGTAAGAATAGAATGCTATTAAGCTGTCAGAAACAACCTTCGTGTTGAACAGAGCAATGCAGAGAAAATTTCCAATTCATGTCTGTCTATTCCATTATTGCAGGAAACTCAGGAATTTCCATTACCAAGCTTATGGGGTTTCAGCTTGGAGCCAGTTAAGTGACCCTACTTTTCCTATCAGAAATCTGTTCCAGAATCTCTCGCTGTTTTCATTAGATTTTTCTAGTGCCAAACCACAGCCATGATAGTCATTTCATAGCAATGTGCATTTTGTGTCATTGTCTTTTACTTCAAATAGTTACTTCAAGGAGAATGAAGGGTAAACCTCTGTCAGTGCACAATGAGTCAACACTTGGAAACCCTACATAACTGGGTGAAGTAGGAGATATAAATCAACAGTTTATATAGGAGCAGATCATACAGGCAATCAGTACGTGGGAGGAATTTAGATTATTAATCATAATGAAGTAAGCAGAAGGCCTAAATTCACTATGCATTAGGGATTTAACTAAAAATGATAACACAGCTGCATAGTTTCCACATTCCAATACACTCTTCTGAAAAGTGGTAATTTGCAGTAGCAGCTAACGGTTATTAAAGGCTGGATAAGGGTAGCAGTTTCTCCACACTACCTAGGTCTGACACAACAGTATGTTACAGTGATTATTATGTCTTTAGCAATGAAAGCAAGTAAGGGTATTGAACTCCACTTCAGCATTTGGCTTTTGCATTAACTGTTTTTCCTGAACACACTCCACTCTTTTCCAAGAAAGCAGCATGAAAAAGAAAAGAATTTGAGCCACCAGTTCTTGTCATATAAACTGCTAACCAAAAACATGGGGGGGGGGGCACACCAGTAAACCAAACCCACTTGGCATCAGAAACAGTAATCCAAGGAAAAACTCACTGAATCTTATGACAGGAAGCAAACAATATGGGATAAGGCCATGACTGAAGCAGGTCTTGTTTTTATTCAACAGCTGCTTTCATGTAACATGTTTAAAAGAAAAAAGTTAGAATGACTTAAAGGAGACAAGACCTTTTCATACAACTGTGGAATGGTGAGTTGTACTAAAACTTCTCAGGGTGCTAGTTCAGGCTTGGCTCACTCAAGGGTGATGTACCTAAGCACACTATAATCAAAACCAAACCAGAATTTACACTACTGTCTGCGACAGCCTTTCAGAACCACATACCAAACTGTGGATCATTTTGGATCCTGCCTTCTGTGCTTTCCTTTCCTTTTCCCCATTTATAAAACAAGTACAAAAGTGCTAGCCCTGTTAAGTCATGTAAAAAAATGCCATGAAAGATCAAGAAGTGCTGAATTTCTATGGTGAAAAGGGATAACGTAGGTATTTTAGAGTGTCAAGACTTGGAAAGTAGTTACATTCTTTGCTGTAGATGTCTATGTGCATTGACACCCCCCCCCCCCCCCCAGACCACCACGTAGTGCTTACCTCTCTCTGATTATAGGGGACTCAGCCTCCTAACTGTATCCTCTCTGCTGCACTTAAAATGGATAAAGCAACCAAAACCAGATTGTCCCATGCAGAAAAAAGTTTCAGCTGAGACAAAATAATAGCTACAGAGAAACACTTCTTTTAATAAGCTTTACAAAAACTCAACTTACTTGGTAAGCCTTGCAATTTGCCATTTCAGTTTCATGTAAGCATCGTTAGAAGCAAGCCATGTAACATTTGAAACTCTAGCACTGTCTATGTCCTGTTTCCAGCAGCATGGCTTCAAGTAGTAGTTTGCTGCTGTTCTCAATGTAAGGCTGGTATAACCATGATGATAAATAGACCATCAGCAGATCCTGGTCAGCAGAATGAGCAATTTCTTGTACAATTGTTTGCTTGAGTTGTAGTTCCTTCTTGTACATTTCAGAAAGCTTCAGAGAAACTTCATCTGAAATGGATTGAAAAACCTTTCACACCGACCAGAACATTTCAGCAACTCTCTGAAAGTTAAATTATACTTGTAATATATTGACCATTAACCCCCCCCACCTTATATAAACTATTTGGCGTATTTAGACTAGACATCTTGCTGTTTACAGCATTAATAACATTTGTACACTAGAATATAAAATGCTAAACCATTTCCTCAGCTTTTGGATATATTCTATACGCTTGTAATTTTGACTTGAATCAACTTTTAATTCTAGAATAAGCAGAGGTGTTGAATCTCAGGGCCCACTATAAAATTCAGGGCCCACTATAAAATTAACAATTATAGCTATTCTTTCAAATAACTGAAATTTGATCTTAAAAATTGGTAATGCTAACCTGAAATACAAGCTTCACATTTTAGAGTCACTGTTGATTTTAGCTAATCTAAAGGATGCCCTCACATGCTGTCAGGCACTTTAGCAATGCATGATCACCAATGAGTGATACTGATCGTGAAAAACAGCAGTAAAACAACACAACAGACCAAAACTGAAATAATGTAAAAGCCAATATTGTTACTAGTTATGTTAGTAATACTGATAGGGGGGCTGAAATATATCTATGTAATAATCTTTAATTGTTTGGCTTTCTAAAAATAACCACACTTTATTTTTAGAGAGACACTGATCTTGTGTTTCTAACTTTACCTGAACTATCACTACCTTCAGGAGGATTTAGTCTTTCATGGAGTAGTGGGCATCATTAAATGATTCAGTCACAACGAGCATTTTGACAGCAGCTGCCTTTCTCATTCTTACCCTTTTAAGCTGGCAGAAACTAGTACATAAGTTTCCCACTACCTTCTGGTAGCGAAGTAAGAAGCAGGCTTTCACAAAGGTATGACTTTTACTTCACACAGAAAGCTGTTGGTTTGCATGCAACCAGGCTTCTCTCTAATTCAAACAGTCTAAAATCTGCGGTAATACCAGTCAGGAGGCAGTATCTTTTGTCATCAAGTGAATGCTAAAAGGATTGATATTAACAATAGACAGTAATTGAACATTTCCTTGCTTGTCTTGACTGACATTGAGATCAGAGGTATTTTAATTCAGCTGCCTGAGAAATAACTGAGGTATAGCTTGCTCTTTGCATTCAAGGATTTCATTTCAGTGTCAAGTAACAAGTCAAGTCAGTTAAGCCTACGGCTTAACACTACCAAGTTGCAAATATGTCTCTCCCTACAAAGGATGTGGCTGTTGCAGCTTGGACACTGTAAGCTGCTGACGAGTTTAGGTTTATGCTGTAATTGTTGCATGTCAGACAATGCCTGGCAATCCATACAAGCAGTCATCAGCAGTAACCCTAAGCCAAGTGCAGCATCCATGTGTTTATTGATTAGTCAATTAAAAAGGAGACAATTCTCTCTCTCTTTCTCTCTCTCTCAGGCAAGGCATCCAGATAAAGGGGTTTATTTTTCAGTCCTAAATAGGATGACATCAACGACACAATGCAATTAGCTAAGATAATCAATGTTTTACTTACAGAAGTATGGTGTAGGCCATGTATGAAAGAAGGGTGCTGTGCAATTCCCAGCTCCGTGGTGGAATGTTTCCAAGTCACAGATTGCTTTAGTAGTCAAAGCAAGCTTTTCCATTTTCAGTTGTATTTTTGTCTGAAAATGATGAACATGTAATGTTAATGAACATCTCAGGAACATGAGGCTACTATAAACTTAAAATATTTTTTAAAACAATGTCTTAAATTTTTAAAACGATTTAATTTTTTAAAAACTATTTCTGAAGATTATTTAGTTTTAACATTTCTAACTCACTTTTTTAAACTCCAGACAGGGATCAAAGCTGGATTTTACACAAAGATTTAATATGAGATACCCTAAAATTCTGAATGCCGCAGATATGACTTAGTGACTCTTGTTTCCTCCATGTAGAAATATATTAAAGCCCTCTTGCATTTTTTCACCTTTCTTTGGGTTTTTCCTGTAGCAGTTTAGTACTGGGGAAAAACATCAGACTGTTTATGAACAAGTGTGGCACGAGCCCTATAAACACATGCATTCTTACATTACCATATCAAGATGACTTGAATTTGATTTCAAAAGCCCAGTGGCAGGTGAGAAAAGCAGCTCAAGCTACTACTGACAATGTATCTAGGCTGATTTAACAACTTGCTTCAAAAAACAGGTCATTTAATCCACTTCCTTCATGCTCATCTGACTTTGTGCATTACTGATGGGGACTAATATTTACAACAAAATAGAGCTTACAGGGAGTATCTTTAAGTCAATAAGTGAAAATATAGATCATAGAATCACCTAGGTTGGAAAAGACCTTTGAGATCATCAAGTCCAACCCTTAACCCTGAACTAAAAAGTCCATCGCTAAACCATGTCGCTAAACACCACATCTACGTGTTTTTTAAACACCTCCAGGGGTGGCGATTCCACCACCTCCCTGGGCAGCCTGTTCCAACGCTCGACAACCCCTTCAGTGAAGAAATTTTTCCTAATATCTAATCTAAACCTTCCCTGGCATAACTTGAGGCCATTTCCTCTTGTCCTATTACTTGCTGTCTGGGAGAAGAGACTGACCCCCACCGGCCTATAGCCTCCTTTCAGGTAGTTGTAGAGAGCAATAAGGTCCCCCCTGAGTCTCCTCCTCTCCAGACTAAACAACCCCAGTTCTCCCACCTGCTCCTCATAAGACCTGTACTCCAGACCCTTCACCAGCCTCGTTGCCCTTCTCTGGACGTGCTCCAGCACCCCTGTGTCCCTCTTGAAGTGAGAGGCTGAACACAGGTGAATACTGGACACAGTATTCAAGCTGCAGTCTCACCAGTGCCAAATACACATACGTGGGGACAATCACTTCCCTGGTCCTGCTGGCCACACTGTTTCTGATACAAGCCAGGATGCTACTGGCCTTCTTGTCCACCTGGGCACACTGCTGGCTTATGTTCAGCTGGCTGTCAACCAGCACTACCGGGTGTTTTTCCAACAGCCTGCTTTCCAGCCATTATTTCTATAAACTCATAAGCTGGTACAAACTAATAAGGAATGAAAAATATCTGTAGTAGCTATGTTTAGTACCCGGTCTCTAACACTGGTTGCTTAGACTCCTATTACTTGGGAGTAATAAACAACTGCATCAACACACTTAGCAGTCTGAAAACAAAACTACCTCAAGGGAAAAAAACAGAAAAAACCCTCCAAATTACTGTTACCTTTTCCCACAGAACAAAGTTTGAGGAAAATCCAGCTGCTTTCCTGCTTATTCTAAATACTGGACTAGTATCCTCTCTATACAAAAGAATAGATCTATCATCTTTTTAATGGGCCTCCACTTTGGCAGAAGTCTGTAAAAGTTATTTTTAATAAGAAATTTAAATTACAGTATCAGGCAAAAAAATACTCCTTTTGCTCTCTGTCAAACTGATAGGTGACATTAATTCATAGCAATGTATACAGAAAAAAGGTGGGTTACATACTAATTATCTTACTCCACTCTCTAGAGGAGTTCTGCACAGAAAATGCAGGTAGGCGGACTAAAAATACAACTGCATTATGTCTGATCAAAGACAGCTGCAAGGATATGATGGCAGGTAAAGCACTGCTTCATGCTTTGTTGTTTGTTTTGTTCTAAACAGAGGGAATATTCAGGATGAGAAAACAGCTGCAGTTTTAGAATGCATTTTTGTATGATTCGTTTTCAGAAGATCACTTTATAAAAGGAGATTCAGAATTATAAGCAGAAAGCAGATGTAAAACCAAATTTCAAATTTGCCAATCAAGAAAATTAATGGTGCATGCCAGATTTATAATCATTTGGGTCTGAAGCCAAAGAAGTGTGAATAAAAAAATCCCAATTTTCTGTTTACAACAAATACTTGAGGGCATTTCCTTAAGTCATACTTCAACACACTTGGAATTGATTCATATTGACTAAGACTGAAAAATGGGTGTTACCATATGCTTTAAGGTCTCAACTAATTCTGCACAGAAATTGTCGAGTTCTTCGTTGTATTTTGGAGCTGACTTTTCAGATCCTGTGGCACTGTTATCACATGCTATCTCTAGTTTGTTGTCTTCAAATCTAAAACAGAAACATTAGGCAGAGTAAACAACTGCATACAGCTTTACTTGAGATGTGCAGATTTAAAATCCATGTGGTCTGATCCTACAAAATCTCTCTTTCACAGGCTGATCATGAGAATTCCTAAATAAAAATAGTAAAAGAGATAGCTAGCCATGTGAGCAGTTGGAGTTGGTACCATAATCTTCGGAGGAACATAGAATTACTCTACCTTAGAGCACGTGCTTGAGAAAACAGTTGCAGGTGTTAAGATAACACCTCTTCCCACTTTACTTTCCCCCTGTGTTGGAGGTTATTCTCTGATAACGGACAAGATATGCCCAGGCTTCAGCTGCTCCAGATTGGTGCCTCACTACAAACTCACCTTCATGCACAATTTAAGCTAAGACATTTAACTGTGAACCCAGAGCAGCTAATGTGCAGACACCTATCCTGTCTTACTGACTTTTCCACAGAAGCTGTAAATTTAGGGGAGAAGGAACTGCTAGAAAGTGAAAGCAACACCTGACACCATTACAGCAAAATATTCCTGAACTTGTACCTGTCAGAATCCTGTCAGACAAACCCTGTTCAGCTGTCAGGGCTCTGAAGTTTCTTCACAAAACCATTAGTTACAGGTTTTTCTTTACAGCATAAAGAGAACAGATCTACCAAAGCTGGGTTTTGGTTTTGGAAGTTTTTGTTTTGTGGTGTTTTGAGTTTTTTTGTTTTGTTTTTTGTTTTTTATCAGCACTGTTATAACTTTTTTGTCCCTATAAATCACTGATTCTTTCTTAAAATCTGCTGAATTTTTGACTTGAGTAAAATTTGGTAACAATGGCCTTTGTAAATATGCAAAAAGAGTAAGGGAACCCATATAGGCTGAGATCTATAGGGTTAGATTCTAACTTCGTACATTCTAGAAGTTTTTAAACTATGTTATGCATGACTATGTATAATAAACATTTTCAATTTCTTGCAAATATAATTACTTTATGAGATTAATTTAATCTTTGAGACATTTATTATTTGCATGTAAATAGATCACGTAACCAACAAGTGTAAGGGCCGAGTTTTATCTCAGTTAGCTTATCCAGACACGTTCTTTCCCCCATTTCCAAAAAAAAGAACTTTCTAGTGAAGAAAACTGATAAATTTCTCAATAAACACAATCTTTATGCTGTCTTTACTTGTATTATCATACTTACTGCTCACTGATCTTCATGTTGACTATTTTGTTTGCAACAGTAAATCCACTATCATTCAGTCTCTCCCATTTCATCATTAAATTATGCCAGTCTGCTGCATTATCTTTAATTTTTCTTGCACTGACAGATAAAACAGGTCTTCTTGGAGTACCATCAGCAGGACTTTTTGCTGTATGAGAAAATAAAGAAATTCAAGCCATTTAAAGCATACAGAAATAAAACAGTGTGCTTTGACAGCTGTTTGTGTGAATTATTTCCTTGTTTTACTGCTGAATATGGATTAAAGTAAAATGGATTTTACACTAGCTGTCTTCAGTCATAAAATCTAATTCCTCATCTGTCAGCCTTACTACTATTGACAAGAAAATAATGTTATTAAAAAAATGCAGGCACGTTCTGAGATGTGGTATTGCAACATGGACAGTAGTGGCTTTGCAGTACTAATCTAGCAGTCTTCCGTCAACGTACAACAGTCAAACGCTAACGCAGTGTATGACGATAAGAAATCATGGCAGTGATTACTGTACCCGCACAGCACTCATGCTGCGAACATCTGAATTAATTCCCATCAGCACGTGAGCTTGAAGTGTTTGGGAGAATGCTGGATCCTACAGAAGATGGTGGGTGCTTTACCCCCGAGCATAAAGCCCACATTTTACAAGGTGTCCTTTGAGGCCAACACAGCAACAGGAATCCACTGCGCATTACTCCCTTGGCAGGCCAGCATCACCTCAGCGGGAGGGCTGCTGTCACCTCATGTCACCTTAGCAGGTGTGCTGCTGTCACCTCAGCGGGAGGGCTGTGGCAGCCCTGCCCGCCCAGCCCGCACCACCACACCTTCACGCCTCGGGAAGGCAGGCGGCTGCGAGGGTGGCTCGAAGCTAAGAAATGCCACCCAACGCTCTGCTTGCGCCTTGGCTACTTTTAACTTTTATTCACAGAGACACTTGTAACTGGTCACACGCGCGAAGCCCACACACGTAGCGAGACACAGGTGTCATTCACCTCCCCCGGGGCCATGCGCGACGTGCTGGGCACCTTCCTCACCCGCACCACGCGCGACAGCGACAGGCCGGCGGGCTGGCAGGGCACCACACACACAGGCACACACACTAATTTACTTAGGAAGCCCCCGGCCCCGGTCCCTGGCTGCTCCCCGCTGCCCCTCACTCTCACCCCGGGGAAGGACCGGCCCCGGCCGTTGCCGCCGCTCGGCTGGGCGGGAAGCAACCCCCTCCCCCGCACTCCCTCACTCACCCGCCATGGCGGCGCCCGCCGCCCGCGGAAGTGCGCTCACGTCCGGCCCCGCCCAGGCCCAGGCCCGGCCCCGCCGAGCGGCGCAGGCAGCCGGGGGCGCCGCCGCTGCTGCCTCGGGGCCTGGGCGACGCCGCGCTCTCTTCCTCCGCCCCGCCGCTACCTATGGCCGCTCCGCGCTCCTGAGGCGGTGAGTATAGCCGCGTCTCCGCGGAGACGGGTAGGAACCGCCTGAAGGCCCGCTCTCCGGCTCTCGTTTCCCTCTCCGGTCGCCGCCATCGAGGCCTGCCGTGGCCGCTTGTTGCGGGTGAGCCCGGTGTGGTGAGGCGGAGCGGGCTGGCTCTCCCGCCCGTGCCCCGGCGGCTCGTCTTGGGAGAGCGCCCGCGTCAGGGCGCGCTGCGGGGCTCCGGGAGGGTGGCGGTGGGGCGGCCGTTGCGCGGCTGCGGGGACTTCGCCGCCGGTGGCAACACCGGCATGGGCTGAGGTAAAGGCGGCGGGAGAGCGGGGCGGCGGGGCTGGCCGCCCGCCCGGGAGCCCGCGCCAGTGCTGTTCTTCCTCCCCTGTCAGGAGCTGCGACCCCTGAAGCGCTAGAAGGCAGCTCGTGAGGAAGGAATGGTTTGAAACACCGGCCGAAATGTAGAAATGCGTTTAAGTAAGGAAGGTTTCATAGGCAAACTGGGTGTCCCAAGAGCATCGGAGCGAGTAAAGCCAGGTTCCTACTGCCCCTCTCGGCGTACCTGCATGCACAGGACCCCGGGTGCTCCTTTTCCTGGCCTTTCCATCCCTGTCACCTGGGTTTGTTGTTTTGGTTTTGTTTGGTTGGCTTTTTTCTTTGAAAAAAAAAACAACCCACCACTCTCTTCTGAGCCAAAAGTGCAACGTTTCAGGAGTCCTGTAAAGTGACGTATGGGTCAGTCAGGTGACTGCCACCTGTGTGCTGGCGGGTCCTCTGCCTGCCAGGGGTGCGCGTCACCATTCGCCCCTCTGCTTGGCACCTGTTTGCTGTGAAAAGCTCTGGAGATGTGGCAGTTGTGTGGCCTGCTCCTCAGGCTAAAAATGTGGGAAGAATCAGAGAATGAAACCGCTTTTCTTTTTAGTTAGCAGGATCTAGCTGAGATGAGAGGCTGTTGTGTTTAGTGGTGGTTATATATATGAGTTTGTCCGTACTCTGAAGAGCTTAAATTCAAGTTTTTATGCCAAAGAATATAAAACTCCAGAGCTGTTGTCCCTCATGTACACACAGGACACGGGCTCAGAGAAATGCGGTGATAGCTTTAGCCTCCTGCAGTCAATCTGTGGCATACCCTGGCACTGAACCTTTAACCACTGCCTATCTGTTTAACCATGGGATTATCTCTCACGTTAGTTGCCTCTGTTAGGCAGCGTTGAGCCCTATTTCTGTAACCAGCGAAATTTTTTTAAAAATTGCTTTTCAAAACATGGCCTTGAATGCAATATTTAAAAGCTTGTTGGGAACTTTGTGAGTTGAGAAGGAAGGACTGTCTTTGGTGATTGTTTTTGATGTGCAACATAAGGTATTTTTCTCTATCTCTGCTGCAGGGTAACTGCTTAGCACAAGCTGATTTGCACTATACAGCTGTTACGTACTTCAGAGTAGCTGTGGCTGACGCAGAGTGAACATGTGTGTCCAGTTCCAAAATCTGTCTGAGAAAATAGATTATATCCACTGTTTGGCTTTGATCAATAAAGTAGGAAAAACAGATAACAAATAATCCTCAAGCTGTTAATAAAAAGACTACATGTGATACACAACTGTGAGTAGGGGGATGTTGAAGACTTCAGGCTCAAAAGCAGAGAATCGTGGTGTTTATGCAGTTTTTGAATATATAGACCATATTGCAATTCTCTAGTCCTTTATACATTTGTTTTGTGTAGATAAAATTACTTAATTAGCAGTATTTTTAGGAAAGTGATGATTTGAGCTTTCAGTTTTCATGTAAGCAATGCAAATGTTTTGTTAGTCTGTAAACTACTCAAGATGAAACTAATTTGTGTATGATGGCAAGAAAATTATAGTTTATTAATACATTTTTTTATTGTACAGGGTGAATGGGTTATAGAGAACAAAACTTAATTTCACTTTTTTACAGCTTTGCCATCAGAGAGTATTGAAATCAGATCATACGTAAGTTTTACAAAGAGTGAGAACCCTAACCTGACAGCAGATTTTTTTAAGTTGACTTAGTATATGACAAGAAATAATTCCTCCCAGTGTTTTCTGTGGAGGAAAAACGCCCTATCAAACTCTCCCTTTTTTCTCTTTTTAAATTAAATATAAACTTAGAAAACATGCATCAGGTGGCAGATAGGATTGTTGTAGAGGAAAGAGTTAACAGTCTTTTTTCTGGACAGGACGCATTTCCATAATTCCATAGTTTTTAATGAATTATTATGTTTTTAACAGTTTAATTGAGCTGGAAGGATAAGTGATGGGAACAAAGAGAGAGAATGAATTTGGAGGACTTGCAAGGTTCTTTGGCAACTGGCAAGTGTGAGAGAGTTCCAGCTACAAAAGCAGCTTCGGATGATGACAGATGTGAATTGTAGGAGTGACAAAAGGGACTTAAAAAACAAAATATATGAAATTTATGAGGCAGTAGCTGGGCAGTGGTAGAAGTTGAGATTAGACAGAGGAAGACTTATATATCTGAGACTCAGGACAAAGGCTGGGGTTTATTTTACCAGAAAAAAAAGAAAAAGAAAAAAAGGGCCAGCAGCTAGTAAAATTACTAAACTGGCAAAACAGCATGTTTATAACAGCAAACAAGAGACTTCAGCAGTGGGTTCTCTTTTTATTTAGTTGACTGTGGATAGAAGGTATGCATGATAGAAGCAATGCTGAAGGACAGGGCAGGAGACCTACAATATAAGATAGGAAATAGGTGGTGTGTGAAAATACTGTAAAAGAATGTTGATGCACTGAGGTTATCTGTTAACTTAGTAAGCAACTCTGAAAGGAACTCTTTATTCAGAGATAATTTGGACATGTTCATCAGCCAATCCTTGTGATACTTTATAAAATAGGTGTCATGACAGTAAACACTGGAGAAGAGTAGGATTAATTTCTAAGCTCTAGCAAGCAATAAAATTTATCACAATTAAGAACATCTAATAACTGCACTGGCTTATTTACTGGCAGTTTTTGTAACAGAAATAAAATGTGGGTCCAGTAACCAATCTTTATTCCTGCAGTCTTGTCTAGCATGGGCTTGAATGGGTAACGTCATGCAAGTAATCCTTTTGGATTTAGTGGCATTGTATGTTGACAGCAAGTGTTTCAGGGCCCAAAGCCTGTGTGCTGAATCCTCTTGCACAGCAACTGCAGTAGTTTGAAAACTGAGACATCAGAGGTTTTCACAGTAATAGAGATATTAAACTAAAGCAGCTATATTTTTTCTGATTTAGTTGATATACACCATAAGCAATGTGTGAAGCTGCCAAACAAATACCATTTTCTATCCTTAGGCCCTATTATGCCTAGTTTTTATTTCTCTATCTCACAAATTGCAGTAGGAATACTTTACAGAATAATTTTGAGCATTTAGAAGTGTTTCAACTGGCATATTTCTGTTTTTCATTTCTCTAAGGAAGTTATAACTCTGCCGAAGCTTAAAAAATCTTCAATGTTACAGGCTTAACAACCATAGAAAACTTTAATCTTTGCAGAAATCCAAAATTCTTGTCTTGGGAAACTGAAGGTATTTTTGGCAGATTCTAAACATCTGTTAGATTAATCAGGCTTGCTTGTGGCAAAACAAAATTCAAGAAGTAAAGTTTCTTTCCTTTTCCATGTTCCAAAGTCATCCATGAGGAGAACAGTTACTACTGCAAAGTATTCTTGTCAAGGCTGTCACCTCATGATGAGAAAAATTACTGGGTTTAATTAAATTTTTTGAATATTTTTACATATGTCATGGTTGTATCAGCTTTTTCTGAAGATACCAATATGTTATTACTATGATGAGCTCTGACTGCATTTTTTTTCTTGAAGGCAAACAGAATCTTTGTTTCCGTTACTCTTAGAAAGATGCCAGAATTGTTCCCTAAGTATATTTACAGTGTCACTCACCAGCATGAAATTATTTGCTTAACCGTAAAGGGAAACACAGGCATATGGTACTTTTTTCCATTTGCTCCTTATCTTTCAAAATTCAGTTGCTACATGGATATTTTCCTGGGTTGGCCAAACTGTGTTTTCTGTCATTTTTGCATTGCCTCTTTCTTCCCGCACTATTTAATTTTTTGGTTGTTATTTGATTGTATAGCAGACGTAGCTCTTAACTGAATTGTTTCTCAACTATGTTTTCCTTGGAGGTGTGGGGCATTAAGGAGCTGAGCATAAATAGTAGTTTGATGGTTTGGTCTTATAGCACTGTCTAATACAGTGAATATCCCATGCTCTCAGTGCTGGGAGGATTGAGGGTAGAGTTTGCAGATAGATGAGGAAATATACCACATGAATTGTTCAGTGTCAGAGCCCTTGTGGTTCTTTCACTAGCTAGACGAGAAGAAATGCTGCATTTGAACTCTACTTTGATGAGCTCACAGCACAACAAGAAGTGGTTAGCCCATATTTATGGTTACCATACATCTTTAGATATTGGCTGTACCTAAGGCATAAGCTTATTCTATAAAAACAGTTCTTCTAAGAATAATTTACATTTGCTAGAAGAGTTTAACTTGCTTTTTCTTTATACAAAACAAAACCTGAGAATTTCTACATCCCTACTTGCTACATTGTGGCTTTCTGTTAACCATTTACTCTTTCCAAAGAAGTTAATGACATGTCTTTTGCTTTTTGTCTTTCAGATTTCCTTATGTGGTCAAGTAGATGTGTTTATTTCAGCCTTAAAATTGCTGATGTCAGTGCTTGCTATGGCATCTCTGGCTTCACCGGTTATATTTAAGGAGTTTTGTCCCTTATATTATCTTCTCAATGCCATTCCTACAAAGGTCCAAAAAGGCTTTCGCTCTGTTGTGGTATACCTCACAGCACTTGATACCAATGGAGACTACATTGCCGTGGGGAGCAGCATTGGAATGCTTTATCTCTACTGCAGACATTTAAACCAGATGAAAAAATATAATTTTGAGGTAAATATCAACTTTTACTCTTCTCTCTTCTAATGAAGCTGAGTTGCTCAGAATTGAGCTGCTGTTTGTGTCTTATTAACTTTGTGAGTTTTATGTATGGTTTGTTTCAACAGGGGAAGTGTGAATCTATTACTTTTGTAAAGCTGTTGAGTTGTTTCGATGATCTAGTCGCTGTTGGTACAGCCTCAGGTCGGGTTGCGGTTTTTCAGCTTGTGTCTTCATTGCCTGGAAGAAACAAACAGGTAAATCTTTGCATTTGGCTAAACTCCTATGAGGTTTAGTATGGCAAATCCTAGTACAGTGTTAGCATGATTCTTTAGGGTAGTGAAAGTGAGATAATTTTGCCTGATGAAATATCTGTGAATGTGTTTTAGGCTTCATACATTAAGCTTATAAAAGCAATAATCTTAAGGCATACTTTTTATTACAAAAGATACGTTTAATCAAAAATGCTTTTTCAAAATGTCTCATTTATAATAAATGGCTGAGCTATTAGGTGGTGGGTTTTGTGGGTTTTTTGGTGGTGTGGGGTTTTTTGGGGTTTTTTTTTTGTGCTAAATAAAAATTAGAATGACCTGCACTTTTGTACTTGATCTCTCCAATTTATCAGTCAGAGTCACTGAATAGGTTTTGTGTCTCCATTTTCTCTTCTCCTCATTCATGTATTGCTTTGGTATTGTTTCACAGCTTCGGAGATTTGATGTTGCTGGTATCCACAAAAGTAGTATAACAGCTTTAGCTTGGAGTCCCAATGGAATGAAATTATTCTCGGGAGATGACAGAGGGAAGATTGTCTACTCTGCCCTAGACCTAGACCAGGTGAGCATTTATTATAGAGGCCTTAAATCTCATTTATAATTTTCTGAAAGAATGCTTGTGTGTTTAAATATTTAGCAGTTAGTTAAGTGTTTAGTATCACGTATTTAGTTGGCCTGCTTTATTGGTACACATACACTTGGCCAACTGTGCACACACCCAAGGAGATAGCCTTCGCAACTGCCTTACCTTTTAAAAAAATAATGGATTTTAAAAACAAAGTGGTGATCCTTCTTATTTTACCACGTTCCCGTCTGAAATGTCTGAAATATTTTCCTTCAGCTTTCAGCCAGTCTGTCTTTTGTTTGGAAAGGGTGCTTTTGAATGATGTGATGTTGCTGATTCACTGTATTGAAGAAGTACTTTTGTTCAGAATTGTTCAGTAACTCAGTGTAGAGTGTAGAATAAAGGTAATGTTTGGTTTCTGCTGGGTGACTAGCAGACTAGTCACGGGTAACTAGTGTTACCAGTAAATGGGATTTTGCTAAGGTCTTGTTAATACAGACCTGGGATGTCAGCAAAGTAAGTACTAACTTGAATTTCTGTATGGGAGAGAAGTTTAAATAACAGCCATTCTGATTTACCTACGATTGTCCCTCATTTGATTTGACAGAAAGGTTTAACATCTCCAAACGTAAATATTTTCTCAGCATTGTATGGCCTGGCAGTGGAGGAGAAGGAAGAAAACGTGCCCTAGGGTTCCTATTGATTTCAAGTGAAATGCGTTAGCTAATGGTCCAAGAGAAATCAGATTTCATAGTGTGCCACTGATACGCAGTCTGACTCCTCTCTTGTCTGCATAAGGGAACTCCACATTCATTAAACGAACTTTGTGCAGCCGTAGTTCAAAAGCTTTAGTTTATTTGTTTTCTCTTTCTTGGGCCTATTAACTTCTTTGCAGTGTTAGTTATTACTTTATATTTTTAGAAAGGTTGACTTGTGTTAATTGTATGTATCTTTAAAAGGGTATTTGCAACTCCAGCCTTGTATTGGAAGAGCCATCTTCAATCGTGCAGTTGGATTACAACCAGAAAGTGCTGCTTGTCTCTACTTTACAACGGACTCTACTTTTTTACACAGAAGAGAAATCTGTGAAGCAAGTCGGAACACAGCCCAGAAAAAAGTAACCCTCATAAAATCTTGGTGCAGGCACATCTATTAATTGTAGCTTTTCAGAGTAGATTACAGAAAGATTGATCTAAGCAAGTGAAATTAATACAACACAACAGTCTGCTCATAAAAAGTTATTGCAGTAGCTATGTGTGCTCAAACATGAAACAATTCTACCTACTTAAAAAGTACATGGTTGCAAATATGTCACAATCATATTTTCAGGGCAGTATTATGCAAAAAAATATTTAAGATGTTTTCTCATTTTTTTTAAACTGAAATCACCGCCAAACTTCCTCTGTGGTCCTTCTTGGTTTACTGTGACTTGTTCTGAGCAAGCATTGTGATCAGCTCCATCTAACGTGTGATGTAATATCTGATTCAAAAAGCAAGTCAGCACCCCAATTTCACTTATTCACTGAAGTGAATTAAAAGGGAAAATGCGTAGCAAGCACTTAGAGCTGACTCAAAGGCTAGGAACTTCTTGTATGACTTTCTGGCATCTTCTATTGTGTAATCTCTCTTGGATATGAAGGAAGAGGGCACCCAGTCTTAGAACAGCATGTCTGACTATATGTGGAAGTAGAGGAAATTGAAAGGTTTGTAAGGTATCTTTCAGGGATATGAGTTATAAGAGGAATACCAAGCACCCACCATCTTATGTACGAGGGGTTTTCTTGGGTGCTAGTAATAGTGGTTTTATGCATGAGACATGAAGATTTTAACATTTGAGGTCCATTCTGTGCTTCTTGCAAGGAGAGGTTATCAGTTTCTTAGCATTAGTTTGTGGTGTTTTTCTTGGTTTTTTTATTAATTCTGGGAGAAAGATTGACTGCATAGTAGGTTCTTTCTTGGATGGATAAAGTGTACTGTTAAGGCTATGGAGCTTATTAGGAGGAGTCATTTCACTTGCCTAATAGGTGTAGTGTGTGACATCTAAAGCTGAGGGAAAACTTGTTATTTGGAAGCACTGTTCTTGTGTTACTGTAACCAAATTTGTACTTCAGAGATTTGACCGAATACTTTGATTAAAGACTTTTATTTTTCATAATTTACATTTGTAAATTTGTGCTGTTAGTTTTAAAAATTGTTTCTAAGTGGAGTATATAGCTTTTAAAATAAATTCTTCTTTTTCATTTTAGCACTGGCAAATTTGGGGCATGTTTTATACCTGGCCTATGTAAACAGAGTGACCTGACGCTATTTGCTGCCAGACCTGGGCTTCGTCTCTGGAAGGCTGATGTTCATGGAACTGTTCAGGCCACATTCATATTGAAAGATGTATTTGCTGGAGGAATAAAAACTTTTGAACTGTATCCTCGTTTGGAACCACCTGACAGAGGAAGTTACAGCTCCCCAGAGAAACACCTTGGGCTTGTTTCGTGCTTTTTCCAAGAAGGATGGGTCCTGACCTGGAATGAATACAGCATCTACTTACTAGACACTGTGAACCAGGTAGATAAATGTTGTGGGTGCATATTTTGTTTGTTACTTGTTTTTGTTTGTGCTATGCCGTGAGACTGTCTTGGGGTTATTCATTACACTTCTATGGTTTAAATCTGTATTTAAACCTAACAAAGAAGACTTTATTCTCTCCCTCTTTGAGTTGTCATTGCAATGATAGGCTCACAAACTAGCTTGGTATATTATGCATAAAGATTAAATATATTTAAAACTTTCAGTCTGGATGTTAACATCATAATTTTGGTAGTTAGAAAAGCATATAAAAATTCAAATTAGTAATGCAAAAAAGAAGTTTTTAGGTTGATAAACGTGCCTGGAACTGCTGCTTCTTTCCTTTCTACTACTGTTGGTGTCTGCAAAAAACCAAGTACTACATTTTATTTGGTATAGAGTGAGCTGTTAGCTATTTTGTCTTCTTAAAAGTGTGTATGAAAGTGAATACAAGCTATTATCTTTTTTTCTAAATAGTTTTGAACATTTGTACTGTGACTCTTTTCTGCCACCAAATTGTATGTTAAGTTCTAGTTGTTGCTGTTAGTTTGGACAGAGAAAACTAATAGATGTAAATTAAAATTAGTACAAAAATTAGCAGCACCACAATTAAAGGGTGCTTTCTTGTTCCTTTTTTCTATTTTCTTTCTTTTTTATAAGATAAAATCTTTATTCTGTAACTATGTATGTTGATTAAATTCCAGTGAATGCTTTTGTTAAGAGCACCATCTTGTCCAAACAGTGTGTTTGATCTGATGCCAATTACTTCTTTCTGTGTTGACTCTTTATAGGCTTTGATTGGTGGCTTGGAAGGATATGGTGATATTGTGTCTGTGTCCTGTACCAACAATGAGATTTTTCTCTTAAAGGGAGATAGAGACATAATAAGAATTTCAAGTAGACCTGAAGGACTGTCATCAATAGGTTTGTATAGAGTAGCAAACTTTATGTACCCCATGCAACATGGTGCCTATTGTACTTCTTTAATACTAAAAAAGCCAAAGCCACAAACCAAAACCCCCACAAAAACCTTCAGGTTATTGCAAAAACATGCCAGATTCTGTAGAGTTACTTACCTGTTTCTACGAATTATATTTAGAGATCTGATTTATCTGCTCATCGGAGCTTGTGTTTTGGCTGCAGTGAGAATGGGGGTATTAAGAAATTATAGTTCCCTTTTTTTTGAGAGTGGATCATCATTATCCTAGCCAGGCATCTCTAATCTGTGCATTTGAGACCTTATTCTAAACCACAATGCTGAAGCAATCTGGATTCCTGATCGTGGTTATCTCTTTACTGATCAGTCTTAATTGTCTGAGCTGGAGATGCCAGAATATGTTGGTTCTGTGCCACCTGTCACCACCCACATTCTGGGGAAATCTCATCCTTCCCAGCAATGAAAAAGAAAGAATGGCAAAACCCCCAAATAATAGTCACTAAAATTCCAAAAATAAATTGAGAGTTTATTTTCTTATTTGTTGCCATCTGACTTCAGCATCTGTGTTACTAGAACTCACAAGACGGGGTTAATAATACTTCATTAATGATGGTGCTGTCTGATTTCTCAATCTTAAAGATTATAAACACCATTATACAGCATATTATGCTCACAGGTCTACTTACGCATGTAAAGTACTCCATCTTAGCTTTGTATTAGCAAAATGCTAGTAAATATGCTATGAAGTCTCACTGAATTCTAGAGAACTTTCTTATCACCATGTATTAGCAGTAGCTTTAGTCATTGAAGCAGTACTTTACTCATAAACTTTGAGGATTTTTTTATTATTTTAATCTTAGCATGCAGGTATATTTTGAAAGGAGCCTTATTGAAGTATATTTTCTTCTAATTACCACAGTGGTTAGTCTAGTAAATTTTCCTTGATTTCCACCCCCCCACCCCCCCCAACATACTGAATGTTTTAATGAAAAAGTTAAAGATACAGGGTGGCACTTCAGTGTGTTGCACTGTTGGGTCTTAGCTAAACACCTGTACCATTCTTCGTACCTAAACATAAATTCAGAATTTTGTTTAAAAAGTTTGATACAGGCTTTGGGGGATTGATGTTACTAAAATGATTTTATATAGATTTACTTACATGAAGTTTACATTGTGCATGTGGATATACATATTTGAAATGTTGTGAATTTAGAATATTTTTGCGTTGCATAAAGCTTCTTTTCTTTCAATACTCTCCAAGTACTATGCCTCTACTCATTTGATGCACTAATATTTATACTTCTGTTTTTCTTTTGGTCAGTTTCAGATGTGAATTCAAAATTGCTGAATCCTTTAACGGATACGAGTCCTAAATTGCTGACCCCGTTATCAGTAGTTGCATCTGTATCATCTAGCCCTTCAGTGGAAACAGATAAAAAAATGGTTACTTCCCCCTCAGTTATGGATGATAAAAATTACTCTTATTCTTTAGTGAAAGATGATCTGGAAACTCCAACGCTATCAGAGAAAAGTTTTGATAGAGTGGGAGACTTGAGCAGTGAGACAAGAAAAAGGGTCTGCTCTGTAGTAAGTGAATCAAGAAGCAGGAGCAGTTCAGTAAATTCTGTGGACAGTGGCTCTAGCTTTATGATATGTGCAGACCAACTTTCAGAAGCTCAGAGAGAAGGTCAACTTCCTTCACAACGGTTCAGCACAATCAGCTCTGAAGATTTTGATCAAGAACTGATTGTAAAGCCAATTAAAGTAAAAAAGAAAAAAAAGAAGAAACAGGGTAGGTCTAGCAGAACTTTCTCTGCCACTACTCATTATTAGAACATGTCACTTCTGATATTACACATAAGAGAGTGTGTTTGACAGACTTCGTTTATATTGTATTGTCATGCTCTTGAGCTACATGAGTGGTTGTAGGGGGCTGTTTGTGTTTCAGATGAAAGACGGTTTTGAAAATGATAAATTGAAGTCTTTTTAGATGTATTTGTTTATTATTTTAACTTTGGTTTGCTTTGTGTAAACATGCTTAAGGTTCCAATGTATGGGTTAATGGCAACATACAGTGGACTCTGCTTCCAGTTTTGTATTGGAACTGTGTAATATCTGTTCATCTGGTTTAGAATATTTGACAGTGTCTTTCTTAGCTGTGCTTTTTAGTTTGTTAGAATAGTGTACTTTATTATTTTAATTATTTACTGTATTAATGTTACAACTTTTAAATGTTTTGCTTTAAGACTTTTTTGGCTTTATACTTATCCTTTAGTGTTGAAGTTGAAAAAAATCAGTATGTTGAATTTTAGATTTAACTCTATCCCCAGTGATAGAAATATTTTAATGTTTGTCTTTGATTTGGAATTTAATAGATTAAAAAAAAATACTATCCCCCCCCCTTTTCTTTTTTTTTCTTTTTTTTTTTTATGAGAACAGAAAGCGGGACCAGGAAAACCCACAGCTCTCTGGAAGGTACACCAATTTATGAGCGTCAGCTTTCTGGTGATAGTCCACATTCATTGAATGCAGACTCCTTTTCCATGACTTCCAGCCTAATGAGTGGCAGCATTGATCATTTGAGTACTGGATCTCCAGATCAGGAAAGCATGTTCAGTGTGGAGTCCCATACAATGTTGCAAGAAGATAACTGTTCAGAAACTTTCAGTGTCCTACAGTCTCCTGAGTCTGCGACTATACTAATTAATGAAGAAAATGGAGATACGGTTGATTTACAGAAACTACCAAACAGTGATAGTGGCATGGGTACTTCAGCTATTATAGACACTTCAACATCTGTCTCTCCTCTAATCATTACAGAAGACTTGACGAGCAGTGTTGATGGTGAATATAATGGTAGTGTGGTTTCTGCAAGCAATGAATGCTGTCTTGGAAAGCTGAGCCAACAGGAGGAGCAGGATTTCCCTACACTGTGTAAAATAGATGAAAACTTAGATAAAATGGAGCTGCAGGACACTGAAAAATCTTTTGAAGAGCCAGACCTTACAGACCAAATGTTTTTGGAATGTGACAGTGTACTTGGTGTTCAGAAATCGCTGACACCAAAGGAAAGTGGTGAAACTGGTAGGGAAGACCAACAGCAACTCTCTCTAATACACAGCGCTCTGGCAGATCCTTCTGTGCTCCACTTTGACATCTCTAACGATGTTTATTCAGATAACAGTTCCATTTCTGGATGGAATTTTCAAAGTGCAATCAAAGCTAAATCTAGTACTAGCACTGCTGAATGGGTAACAGATACTCATGAAAGTAAGACTGAGAAATCTGCCTCAAGTGATGAAGAGGATATTTATGGACATGGATTACCGTATTCATCCTCAGAGACTAGCATGCCTGAAGTTGGTGCTGGGCTTGGTTCCCAGGATGTGGCCAAGATAAGCCTAGATGAAATGGTGCTGTTAAAATCTGATCAGGTATATGTCTTCAATTTAGTTAAAATACATAATTGCAGCATTTCAAAAGAAACATTAATGTAACTTCTATCCTTCTTTAGGAAAGCAGGTTTTTTTCTTAGTCGATTCAAGTAAAAAAAGTAAAGCATAAAGCCAAACAGCAATATGTGTCGTAACTCTTACAAAATGTGATGTATCAGACTTGAGAATGGTAGGTGTGCTTACAATGTGAAGCTGCACTGGCTATATTATTCCCAGCTCAACAAAAATGCTGTCATAAAGCCATCCGAAGACTGAACAGTAAAACCAAGTCATGCTTAAAGGCTGCTCCTTGTTTGGGCCTCCGCTAGCCCAAATTCTCCACGATGCTATTCCCAACTTCATCTGACTTCATGGGTAATTAATGCTGATTACCTCAAATGGCCGGCCCCTAGTTAAAGGATCATTTTACCTGTAAATACTCAGAATAAGGATTAGTCTTTCTCTGTGCCCTAGGTAGCAGTTAGTACTATTTAAAATATGGACATTTTTCCTTTTCCTGTTAACCTCTTTCCTTCATTGTTATTTCGTGTGTGAACATTTCCAGAAATAGTAATTCTTGTACAGAAAAGAAGTACTAAAATTAATTGTAAAATCTGCAAAACTGCCAAAATCACTGTGGGTTTTAGCAGAACTCTTCCCGATGGAAACAATTCTTCTTGGTTGTGGGTTTTGTTTCTTTTTAAACCTGTAACAGCCTTGTACTAAGATGAACCAAGTATTTGTTGATAAAGGTTGGGTTATAAGTTGATGGTGTCGTATCTAGTAACAGGTGCAGGCCAAAGTGTAGAAGTCTTTTAGTTTCAGGTTATGATATTCTTACACTCTGGAATGTTTAGATAAGCTTTACAGATGCTTATGTTGTAGGTCATGTATGTAGTGCTTGGGTTCACCTCATGCAAGCTATCAAAATTTTAAGATAGCAGTCTTTAAAATTCTGCAATGCGTGGCTCCTGTACCATACAGAGAGCATCAAAGCTGGATGTTTAGCTGTCTCTGCACTCCAGCTATCTTGTTCCCTTTGCTCATAACTTAATTTATGGACAATAAATGATTTCCTGGACTACAGACAGACTGTACATTTCTATATATTCCTTTTCGCATCTGCCGTTTACTTTAAGTATGTGTTCTTTAATTAATACAAGAAGATTTTCCACTTTTTGGAAGTAGGTGACACTGTGGAGGGGGTTGTGGGTTGTTTGGGGTTTTTTGCTAAAACTTTTGTTTTAGCAGTCTTACTTGGCAGTACATACTATCTTAAAGAACACTGAAAGATGTAGTTTTATTTTGCACAAGGCAAATTTATTATTCATGATTAAGGTACTTGGGAACCTTAAGTTCAGATCTTCTTTAATCAAAATATGGGAGCTGCTGTGTATATGTAGCCATTTTCTTGTGCGGTTTGTAGACATCTGACACTGTTCTGACTCTACAGTTTTTAGTTTGCAGAGAGCTGGATGGGATACTCTGGCCCTGGTTATGGCATCCTGAGCCTGGTAGTCTCCGAAAAATATATTTGGTGCCTGGACTACAGAGGCAGCCTGTACTGCAGCGCCCTTCCCGCGGCCGGGCTGCGGTGGCAGAAGTTTGAGGATGGTGTCCAGCAGGTGGCAGTTTCCCCCTCAGGTTGGTTGGCATCTGCCCCACCGGGACTTCCGAAGTACCAGACTTGCATAGAATTGTTTATTTGCTTTGCTCTCCTGTTTTTTTTCTAATAACGGCTGTTATCTAATTAGGCGAAACTTGGGCATTTTTCTGAAAGTACAGATACGGTTCAGTGTATATGTAAATTCCACATAGGCAGTTTAGTGTGTGGGGTTGTTTAAATAAAGTACTTCCAGAAACTTGGTGGTTTGGGGCTCGTTTCATGTAAAACTAGCGTGGGGTTAAAAAAAAAAAAAAAAAAAAAAAAAGTAATTCAAGGTGATATGACTGCATCTTCGCTACCTCTGCATACCATGTTCTAGTTTAAGTGGCTGTCATTCTAACAGGTTCACGTTGCATTTTGGGAAGTTTTCGGCATGTGTCTGCCTGATTAAAGTGAACTTCAGAAGTAGCAGTTCAGTGGCAGGTGGAGATGAATAAAGAGGTCCTTGTCTATACAAAACCTTGGGTTTTGTTACAGAACTGCTTATGATTCCCAAATTTAAAATTCTTTTTGTTGTAAATGTAGAATGGTTTTGTGTGGGGGTTTGTTTGTTGATTTGATCATTTTTTTTAATACTAAAGAAAAACTTTCAATTTTTGTGTGGTTGGAAGTGAGGGTTAAGTTTGATTAAAATTAAACAGGTTTTGACTGTAAACTCATGTCACTTTTGGCCTTCCAGATTGTTCCAGGACTCGTGTGAAAATACAAGTTTCTCAGACATTTTCTTTACTTAGTCTCCTGCCTTGCCACTACTTTTCTTCCCCTGTCATCTCTAAAACCATGTGTCAATCTTGCCTTCTCTCTGTAGGGGAAGATTTGCTATCTGTTTTAAGAAGAAAGATCTGTAGCTGAGCTTTCTTATGGACAAAAAAAATTTAGGAGTAGCTACAGTAGGTGAGATCATCATGGGTTCATCCAGCTCAGTATCTTGTCCTTAACAGTGGTCAAAGGCAGGTCAAAGGCCTGCAGGAAAGGAACAGGCTAGCATGTATGACATTTGCCCTTGGTAGTTTCAGACTGCAGTTGGTGGCTCAGAGATTTCCTGAGCAAAAGGTTGTTGCTCTGTGCTTATTATCCTGCAGTTCCAGGAACTCACCCAGTTTTCCATTGAACTCGTGCAAATTTCTAGTATCCACAGTTCCCCGTGGATATATTGACACAAGAGCATGTTAATCACAAATGTCAAAATGGAATCAAATGCTACCTTGTGGAATTATTCAAAGGAAGTTAATATGACAATGCACTGCTCTGGTATGAGCCAGCATGGATGCCAGTCAGTACTTAAGTTTGGAATTCTGTTTGGTTTTCTTATTCTGAGCTGTCCTTGCTAGTTTGAGTGAGGGGAAAAGTTCTCAAGTTGGATTTGTGCAGTTGCATTGCTGCATTTTGTCTGCTTGTGACATGACATGTAGTGAGCAGGTAACAGTGCTGCCCACTGTGATGTGCACACCTGTTCAGGTATTTGTCACTCATGACTGGTCCACAAAAGTTATGTTTTAATGCTAGTATTTGTAAACAGTGAAAGTACTACAATTAACCCCTTTTCCTTTATGTACTGAGGATGTACCAACATAGTACAGAAGCAAGCCATGAACTTCAGTCTCTTAATAGTAGGCTTATTTGCCCTTGACATGGAACTTGTTTTGTTAGTTTACAGTGTGTAACTAAGGAGAAGTAACTTGCATTTGAACATTTAAAAATTGTACATACTCTAATGGTAAATGCATTTCAGGAATTCCTAGTGAAGTTAGCCACTGTTCTGGTCTTGCTTTTTAACAAAGAGACAAAAAAGTTGTTTAAAACCTCGCATTTTTGTTTAATGCTACTGGTTTGCCTTTCCCCTGGGATTCATTTAGGTGTAGGCATGAGAAGTCAGCTGTCGCTGTTACAGTAATTGCTAAGTGATACTATGTTCTGTCTTAACTCCTCATACAGGGGCTCTTCTCTGGAAGATCGAACAGAAGACTAACAAAGCATTTGCTTGTGGAAAAGTAACTATAAAAGGAAAACGCCACTGGTATGAGGCTTTACCCCAGGCTGTATTTGTAGCTTTAAGTGATGACACCGCCTGGATTATCAGAACAAATGGAGATCTGTATCTGCAAACAGGTACCTGAATTAATTGCAGGTTCTTTGAATTTTTGTGGGCTAAGATTTTGAGTTCAAGTCTATGGAATGGAATGGTCACAATTTGGTTTAAACTTTTATCCACCACCAGGACATAGGGAAACCTTTTTAACTTGAGAAATGGTTGGAAACAGTTGTGAGATTCTGGGTAATTAGGAGACTGGAAAAGCCAGTTCATGGCCACTTATTTTTTTTGTGCCAAGTGGAGTATCTACAGTATAGAGAATTTATGATATTGGAAGGATATGGGATAGATGCAGATAAATAAAAAAGGATTGCAGAAAATACTGAAATAATATCCTTGCCTTGAAAATGGTATGATGCATCGAAACAGCTGAGCCTGAAGTGGGTTTTCTTTTCTTGCTTTAAGGATTTTAACAAAGTTTTAAGAAGAACTTAGAAAGGTGATGAGATAGTGTGTGGCTGTTCAGAAGAAATTCAGGTATGGGGGGCAGAGTAGGGGAAAGTAGAAGCTATGTGTTTTGAAAAGCAGAAATCTGTTGGAGGTAAGAATTACCACTTGATAATGAAAGGAAGATATTCTGAGATAGAAGATCATAAAGTGCTTGGAAGTATAGGCAAGTGGTATGTATTTTACATGATAAAGAAAGTAAAGCCAGTGGAGGAATATAACAGGCTGTGGAGCAGCAATCATCACAGCTGCCTTCTCACTTGGATGTGAATGAGGCAAGAATCAGGAAAAAGGGATAGTGCAGTGGCAACTTTGAAGTCATGGCCTTAGCTTTATCTGCTTCAGTGAATAGAAGAGGATGCATTTTTTAGGTGTTATGCAGACAGTATTTGGGCGAAATACAAGGAGGAAGGATGTAGCTCCAAGTTTGAGAGTTAAGGGATAAGAGTATCAAGGACTCTTGGGCATGCAGGCTTTGCACAGAGAGCTAAGTTGGTGACAAAAAATTACAAATAACATGATGAAGGAATTACTGGAAAAATAAGAGGAGGGCTAGGTAAGACACACTAAAGCAGGACAGCATTCTAGAATGGCTATCAAAATTCTTATTTATCTTCTATTTAATTCTGGTACTCTTCTAATTTCTCTTGTAGATTTAATTGCTGTAGCACAATATAAAAATTCTTTGTGATTAAGAAAACTGTTGAAATGCACAACGTTGTTTCAAAGATACTGTACTCTTAAATTATTTTCTTTTAATTAAGTGTAGTAGTTAAAGAGAAATCAAGTGTCCTGCTCAAGGTCCATGCGTATTGCCAACGAGCATGGGTAGTGTTGATAAAGAGTGAACTTTTGTTGCCAATCACACAGGGCTCTGTGGAGGTTTTATTCTCTATATTCTGTCAATATTATTCTTCCCTGCAAGAGATTGGTTTGATTACATCAGCTTACATTCTGCTGTTCTTAGACTTCTAAATTTGTCTTCAATGCCAAAAAGAAATTCTCAGTATATGTCTTGTTAATGTGAGGCAACCAATGATAGCTGTTCCTCCAAGATCTTTTCGTTCTTTCCACTGTTCTGTCTTAACTTCCATAACAAAAGTGTGTGCTCAGAGGTTTAAAATGAGCATTCTTTGTGTTATTTTAGAATATCATACAGAGGAGGCTGTTCATACTTGCTTCGGCATCATGAGAAGGTTAAGCAAAATCTATGGCTCTCGAGGAGTTTCCCATGCAGCTGTGTAAATGAAGTGTAATTGTGAAGATGACATGTTCCTGTAGATAATATGTATGAATGCGTGCAAACTTCCCATAAATCTGCCAGAGCCTCTCCCCTTCTTTCAACACTACACATTGTGGCATGCGCTTTTTGTAATTTCTGCCACTATTCAGATAGGTTTCCTCTTCTCCTGGCACGTTTGAGTAAAAATGCTTCCATTACTGCTTTTTTCTTTGATGCTTCTGTCAAGTCTAATACAGGTTTTATAAATGGAGATTCCTGATCCTGACACTAGAGGGAGGAAAGGAACAGAAATGACAGGACTTGTGTGTTCTGTGGGATGTTGAAGGATATACAGTGTTTTATTTATTAAAATATAAATTCAGCTATATTAGATGAAATGATTAATAGTTGATAGAAGGAACAGTCAGTCAAGGAAATACTGAACAAATGAAAAACGTTAGCATGCCAAGGATATTCCCTTCCTGATTTTCTTTTGTTGAGTAGCTTTGTCTCTTTTCTTTTAGTTGCAAAAAGCCAAAGTTTGTAAAGCAATCCTCATTTTTTGATTTCTAGGCCTGAGTGTGGATCGTCCTTGTGCCCGAGCAGTAAAGGTTGACTGCCCTTATCCACTGTCGCAGGTTACATCCAGAAATAATGTTGTGTGGGCACTGAGTGAGCAGCGGGCCCTGCTATACCGGGAAGGAGTAAGCAGCTTTTGTCCTGAAGGAGAACAATGGAAGAGCGATATCGTCAGGTAATGACACGGTGGTGGGGCAGCATCATAACCAGAATGACACAAATAATTGTTTTCAGTGCTGAAATTCCTTGATGTTTGAGAAAGTGTTACCTGAACTCATGTGTATACAGACCTATGTGAGTGTGTGTCCCCTTTAGTCTTTGTCCAGACATATTCAGAGTAACTGCTGTTTTTCTGTCTGATGAATGACTTCCATGTAATGAAAGAAATTGCCGTAAGTAGAAGTAGAAACAGTTTAAAATGAGTTTAAGAAAGTGAGAACAATTTAAAAAAGATCTTTATAATAATCTGTCAATATAATTTTTTGATTATATACTGTTTCTTTAATCTATGCCATAATGGCTTTAATGAATTCTCTGGATGTTTGAATGAAATTTTTTTCTGAGATTAAATGTCAGCATTTTCTTGGTCATCCACACAGATAATACTTCTCTACTTCACAGTCATATCATTTTATAAATATTCTGGGTAATTGGTATTTAGCTTTGTAGTTGTTCCTATGCTCTCAGTGATTAATTTGAGATAAAGTTAAAAGCACTGCGTGTTTACTGCTGGCTTTGAGAATCTAGAATATAGTCTCTCTTGTGACATCAGCCTGAAGCAAGTATAGGAAGAAATTCCAGTTCTTGTTGTCATATGATTTTATCTTCCACTGAATATCCTGTTGTGAAGCTTTAACTTGTGTTAGTTCACAACCTGGTATTTGGCCCTTGAAGACTCTAAGGAGATATTCCGTGTCTTGTTCAAATCTGAACTTTGCATGTGCTTTAATTAGTGTATTTAATGAAAATATCTGCTTGACCTATGCCTTAGGAGGAGTTAAATGTTCTTGGGCTTTGTATTACAATTGCAGAAAGCAGTCCCTGTTTGTTTGTAAGTCGTTGAGAGAGGTTTTCTGAAAGAAACAGCATTGTTGGCTACCTTTTAAATGTCTGATATGGTCACCTGATCCTGTTGACTTTCTGAGCTTGAAAATCAGTTTAGTAATACAAGAAATTTCTAGTCCTAAACTCAACATTTATCTTTGCCATGTAGTTAAGTTGAGTTTTTTATTTATGGTCCCTGAACTGCTAGTATAGTTCTCAGAATAGGTCTAGGAAGTTGGAGAAGATACACTTATGAAGCTGCTTTATCAAAAGTCAAAGATCACAGCTCTTTATTTCTTTTTAGTTTTATTGCTATGTATCTAAGTTTGAAATCTCAAGGGATCTTTGAAAGGCTTACTTTTTTTGTTGTTGAATGGTTTTTACTTACGCAAACTAATAAAATTGGAATTACTGATTTAACTGTGAAAATTTGAAATCAAATGTGGTTTTGAGCTTGGCCACACTGAGTTCAATGATTTTGAACTGCCGTTAGCATTTTAACAGCTTCCTTGAAATACCGTAAGCATAGATTTGAAGTAAGTTTTTTAATTTTTTGTACTTGTTTGCATTTCCAGTGAAATGCAAGCTTTGGAACCAGTGTGCATAACCCTTGGAGATCAGCAGACATTATGGGCTTTGGATATCCATGGAAATCTGTGGTTCAGAACTGGTATAGTTTCAAAGAAACCACAAGGAGATGATAACCATTGGTGGCAAGTAGGCATTTTTTTTATTTTGCTTTCAGTTTAGTCTTTTACCTTAAGTGTATTATTTGCATTGTTTTCCCATGGGATAAAATTCAATGAAATGTTTGATATATTGTAGCACTCTTTATTCAGTTTATTAAAACCGTGGTGTGGCTATGGCTGAAATCCCTTTTCATGTCTTCTATAAACAAGAAGGAAAAAAAAAAATGCCCATACCATGGCCATCCAGAGCAGCATCACAGCAGTTTTCAAGAACACAGGAAATGCTCTACCAGGTCATATCAATGGTGCATGTAGCTTGGTATCTTAACAGTGGCAATAGGATAGGACAAGCTGTTTAGGCAGAGCATACAAGTCTGGCTGCTGAGTGCAATCTCTTCTCTTGTCTTCCAGTATCCATCCTTTTCCTTAGCTAGATGAGACAAATAATAAGTAACCTTGCAAAAAAGTTTCTATTACATGTCTTTCCATTCAGTTGAGGGTTTTTTGAAAATGTGAGATACAAGGCTGCTTGCTTCAATCACAGATCATGTGGGTAAAAACAAGTCAGCTACTGCAATTACTCTCTGGTATTGATTTAGAATTCCCAACTCTTTGTTTTCCCCAGCATTTTTTATTTTCCCTTGAGATAGGGATGGGGGCAAAGGGGGTACAAAACCAATTATACAGAAAATTTGTTTGTCTATGTGTCTACCTAAGTTAAAAGAATTTCAGTTTATGTACATATATAATATCTTCTTGCATGTAGGCATCACAAATAGCTTGGGTTTGAGGTTGTTGACAAACTGCTCTTTTTGTGCACTTAAGTATTTCCTTCCTTTCTAGGAGTATCCCAGTGTGTGGCCAACCTAATTGTCCGTGACAGAACTTGGGCAACTTTTTATTTAGACCTCCTCCTGCCTTATCAATTAAAATGCCCATGAGGTTGTTGTAAAGGAATATTACATACAAATTTTTGTGATGTGGTTTAAATTGCCACACTATGCAAGTTTCTCTCTTCCTTTGGGAAATGGAAAATTCGACTCATAGTTTGCAGACTTCAACAAGTTTTTAGGGAGAGAGAAGAGATGTCATTCCAAAACAAAAGGCTTTCTTAAAATGCAGAATTCAGAGTGGGTTGTTGGGCAGGAGGGAATTGTAAGATGATGTTTAATATTGGCACTGGTTTATTATCAAGACTCTTACTTATTAAAAATGTACTGTATTATTTTTCCCTTCCTACACTTTGAAGGTTTCTAAACTCTTGGTAGATTTCCTATACATAAAGTGCACACACAGAGCTTCTGATGAAAGGTTCTGCAGTTCCCCCAAAAACGTAACTAATTAAGAACACTTCATTTTTGTTCCAGGTAAGCATCACTGATTATGTAGTGTTTGACCAGTACAGCCTGTTTCAGACAATAATCCAGGCAACTCATACAGTGGCAACAGCAGCTCAGGCACCTGTGGAGAAGGTGGCTGATAAGCTTCGAATGGCATTTTGGTCACAGCAGCTTCAGTGTCAGCCCAGCCTCCTTGGAGTTAATGGCAGTGGAGTCTGGATCTCTTCAGGCAAAAATGAATTCCATGTGGCAAAGGGAAACTTAATAGGTTGGTGTGCTTTTACATCTAATATTTTTAGGTTAAGAAAAATAAATAGAATAAGTAACTAACTACAGTTTTGTCACCACAAAAATTATCCATGGTGAGGCAGGGCAGATTTAACAATTTTTTCCATGTTTAAAAATTAAATGAAATGATTCCTTAGCATTTGATCTTAAATACTTTCCCATTTAAAGGGAAACATTTTGCATGGAAAATTCATCGTCCACTACTGAACTGTGCACAGGTTATTTCTTTTAGTACCTGCATGTGTCTCTTCTCTGGGGTGAGAAGGTAATCTTGAGCTATAGTGCCTGGTTTATCTAGCACAGGGGAGTCTGGTTCATGATTGGTGTGACTATGCAAAACAGTGATGTTATGGTTTTACAGCATTAGAGGAATTGCTTTATTTTTCTTGCTATATTTCTCAAAATAGAATTTTGATTTAGTACATTTCCTTGATCAGGTAAACACTAAGAATAGATCTAGAACATTGTCTGTTTAACCCTGTCACCATATTGGTCTCCTGTTGAAGACCATTAATCTTCTCCCTTATCCTTCTTTTCTGCACTCCCGCTTTTCTCTGTGTGTGTGTATACATATATATACGCATGTGTCAGCAGGTAGTTCCCCCTCCCCAACATTTTCTTCAAAGATTTACATAGAAAATCTTGTCTAGTTGGTTGTTAATAATTGATTGCGATAGAATTTCTTTATGTTTTTAACAATTTAAATAATAAAAAATTTTAATAGAAAATTAAGTTTCATTCCAATACCACTCTGTTCTTTCTTTCAAGGCACTTACTGGAATAATATTGTGCCTCGTGGTACTGCTTCTGCCACAAAATGGATTTTTGTGTTGGCTTCCACAGCTTCATCTAAAGAAGGTTAGTGCAGGCATATGATGTCTGAATTTTAAATAGAGTAGAATTGATGGTGTAAGTAATAAAATATACTGAATTACTTCAGATTTTTGGTGCCTTTTCTGTATGCAGGGAATGTATTTGAAGTGAGGTGTAAATACATCTGTAAATACTGGAGATTAAAAAAAAAGTGTAACGTTCACTCTGCCACCTTTGGTGCGGAGTGGCATCCAACAGAGAAATGGGTAGTCCTTTAGGAGCAGTAACTTCCTAAACGGCCGAAGCACGAATTGCCAGAATTTCTAATATGAAATCCTAGAGCACGCTTTGCTAGAATGCCTATGCTAACCAAGTACTACTGGTACTGCTGTCAGCGTAGTTACTGCAGCAAATGGCACAGTTTATTGGTAAAAGTGCAACTATGCTAGGGAATTCAACAGCTAGTTACAATAGTTAGCAACTGCATTATCTAAATGCACTGGTGTTATTGGTGAAAATGTGTGATTTAGAGCTGAAAGTGAATGCTGTTTTTCATAAGCAAGTATCAAAGAAGAGGAAAAGAGCAAAGGGAAGTGGTAGCGTACTGTTATGTATGTCTCCTCTCTATTAGTTTCTTCAAATGAGATCACTTACTACTTACTTGATTTGAGAAAGGGAGTATTTAGGTCCCTAAAAAAGGGCTTAGGATGTGTATTTGTACTTCAAAATCTTACCCTATGAACATAGCCAGGAAGCTTTAGTTTTGTCTTCAAATGTACTGATCATTTTTTCAGAAGTAGTAGATGTGTAAGCTTTCTCAGAGCGGATTAGGAATTACTTCAGTAACAGAAATGTCCTTTCCATAGGAAGCTTTCTGTGGCTATGCCAAAGCAACAAGGATCTGTTTTGTGTCAGTGATCAGAATCCTCAGTTCCGTCCTTCTACGGTGCAGCTGCCACCAGAGGCTGAAATGGTGCACTACTCGGCCTGCCAGGATGCCATTTGGGGTTTGGATAGTCTTGGGCAGATATTTATCAGAACGCTTTCATCCAGCTGTCCAACAGGCATGCACTGGACAAAACTGGATCTCTCTCAACTAGGTATGCTATTTTTATTGAGAAAACTATCTCTAAACTCTCTTAGCGGACAGTCGGTATTTTCCTTCAGAGGCATCTTTGGTTTACTGATGTACAGTATTGCTTGTACTGGATTAAATAGTACCTTACAATAATGACCCTCACAGCAGAGGAATGTAAAACATCAGGAACAGCTATGGCTTTCAGACAGTATTTCACTTAGCCTTTTGCTGGACACAGCATGTTTACTGTTTGCAAGATATGTGCGTGTGATTCTTACAGTTTGTCAGTCTGAGATAACTTGGCCTGACACAGTGCTGTGCAGGTGTACCAGTAGCTTTAACTAGTGTAGTTCTTGTACAACAGGATAACCAAATCATGTGGTCCTGGGCAGTTCCATACATAAGGCCCTGAATTTTGTGGTTAAATGCATTCTTAACGGAGTGATCAATGCTTTGTTAGGATACTGTCACGGAAAAATGGTGCTCCAAGAGTGGTATTTTGCAGGAGTGATGCAGCTGATAACATTCTTAGGTTCAAGTTTATGCTGATCTAATGATTCAGCATAATGTTAAGAATGTGCTGCTGGTTAACTGCTCTTTTCATTTGGTTAGGCATAAGGCCAAGGTTGTTGACTGTGTTTTGATCATTAAAATATCCTCCCAGTTTGTCTTTGGGATAATCAGGCTATTTGTCAGTTTCATCAGTAGTATTCCAATTAGATTTGTTTCTTTGACTATCAGAACATTCTTATCTTCATGCTAACCTGCATTCCTGTTTCAAGTGAAGTTAAAAGACATTGAGGCTATGCACCATTTTAAAAGTAATTCAGTAGTTTTGCAATTTTTCCATTTTTAATGGCAACATTCATGACTAGTCTGAGAACAAGCAAACAATGTTAACTTTAGGGTTAAGGAAAGGCACACACAGCTGGCAGACTTTAAGCCTCACATATAATTTTAGGATACAATTTGTAATACTTCATGGAAGACTTCTTAAAATATGTCTTTTAAAACGAATTTGTTTGCCAGTTATACGCCAGATTTTCCAGACCTGATGAAATGGTTCCAAATAACTAGTTGTACCATAGTTTAATCACTGCTTAACCGGGGGGGTGGGGGGTGAAGTTGCTGTAAAATGCAAATCGGAATTCTGTATGGAAATGATAGGGTTGCCAGCATTAATGTTGAAATATTCATATTTTGTTGGTAGTATCTTTGTCTTGCGTTTACACTATGCACTGGGAGTAGTATCTCGTAAATTTGATTAGAGTTGCACTATTGCTATGAGGGTTTCTAAACACAGTAGAATGACCTTTATGTTTCAACAATAAACAATGCTTCTGAATCATGCTACTTTCTCTAAACAGTAGATGAATGCTGTTAGCATGACCTTCTCTGAAGATAAAAACAGTAAGTGGGAAGGGAGAAACCCCAAAACATTTACATAAGGGCTGCATTTTTGAATATCAAATTGTACTGTAGACGTAAATAATATCAGCTATGCCGAGTAGGTGATATGTGATTCCGTGTTTGAGTGCTCTGATGCTTGTTTGGATCAGAACATTTCAACAGCTGAGACATCATGTGGCAAAGCCATTACTTTGAGTCATACTTCATGTTAGAAGGAATAATGAGGTTTTAGTAAGATTTTGACTTTGTAGCTGAATGTGAAGCCCCTGTCTGCCAAAGAAAGTTGTTGTAGATATTCTTACCCCAAGCAGTAGAAGTTTTTTGTGCATGGTTTTGTCATTTGTTTTTAGTGTGAAACTGTATGATTAAAGGAAATTCTGGGGTGAGATGAATTAATTTGAATTCTTACGATTCAGAAAGTTAAGCAATTTTGGTTAATGAGAAGGTAGGTTTAATATTACAGGTAACTAAAAGATAAAGCTGTCTAGTTCTGTTGTTCCCTGTTCTTTACCCCAGCAGGCCTTAATGACAGGGAATATTGCCTTCCGCAGAAATAAATGCGCTAAACTTGCACTCTATGGGATAAAATTGCGCCTCCCTCTTCAAGGAATGCTGTGGCTTATGTACTTTACAAGGATTTGTTGCCAGATTTCACGTCACTGAAGAGAGAACTGTTACCAAGAATGGGATATCCCAAGCAGTACTGGCATGTTCAATCAACCAGCAAGGCCTATTTTTAGTCTTCAGTTTGGATTCTGACCAAAGCATTCCTTCTGTAGTGTATCTGTACTGATTGGGTCCCTCTTCCTGTAAAACATGTTTTCCATTACTTAGCATTGTGTTGTCCCAACACTGGAAGAAAAAAATAATCAAGTGTTATGTATATTACATCACGTGGCTATTCTAAAATGAATGTGAAAGAGTAAGACTTCCAGTTGACAGTTAATTAGCAGTTCTTTTTAGTCTAAAATATCAGGTATGCTTCTCTACTATCTTTGCAAACTTTTAATGGCAAGATTGATGGGTGCGATTGGGTATGCAAAAAAACCCAAACCAACAAACCCAGCCACCACCACTATCCCTCAAATTCCAAAACATACATACTTGGCAGCTTTGTTTTCGTTGTGCTGACTTACATATGTTTAATTTGAGATAGATGTAATAAATATATATACTGTTGAATATAAATCCATTTGAAAATCAGCTCCTTTATTTACAGATGTGACACTGGTGTGTCAACACTGAAATGCATAACCTCTAAGCACATTTTTAAAGTGCTGGTAGCATTAGGAATGTTCTTTGCTGAGTGTACTGGCAGATCAACACCTTGAAAAGTCCACAGGCTTGGCCAGCTACAGAGAAGAGTTCACATTAGGTCATATGAAAGTTTGACTAGGCACTGATAACATTTGACACAGAATATTTCCCTGCTTGGATTCAGTTATTTTAATAGCATATCTTTAGTGTGCTTTAGAAATTGCAGTATCCTGTGAGTAAAACATTTAATTTTTAGATTTAAAAGATAAATACCTTACATATGCTACCTATTAGGTTTTATTCACTGTATCCAGTGACACTTCTTTTTTCTCTCACAAGTTGTATTTAGTCATTTATGTGACTGTGTTTAAAGCTAGTTTAATACAATCAAGTATTAATTAATTAATCAATTAAAGTTCTCATTATTAGCTGAATTTGAAAGGAAAATGCCAGAATGCCAATAGTCTTTTTGTTACTAGGTGCTGTAAAGCTGATCAGCTTGACCTGTGGAAATCAGCATGTTTGGGCCTGTGACACTGGTGGTGGCATTTATTTCCGTGTAGGAACTCAGCCTTTTAACCCAAGTTTGATGCTTCCTGCGTGGATAATGATTGAACCACCTATACAGGTAAAATGTTGATTACAATTCTTGTAACCTAGTGGTTAGCTCTATGCTTTAAAAAAGAATAGTTTTAACATTAATGGAAAATGATAGAGACACATTTTAAATGTGTAGCTTAAAACTTTGTCCAACATGTTTGAATTCTACAGGATTTCTCTCTCTCACTCAACCCACAAAAAAACCCACAACACTCTCCTGACTCTGTATAATGTACTTTGAATATGCTGCCTTATCACCAGGTCATCCCAAATTCATCTAATTGTTACAAATACATTTTTTTTCAAAAGAGGAAGCTCTTGTTTTCCTTTCTGTCCTTAATGAAAGCATACTCTTCTTCTAACAAAATAGCTTTATAGGCACATAGTAGAATGCAGCCCTGAACCACATACTGAATACCTGATGAACTCTGTTGAAGAGGCTGGGCTGGCAAACAGCACAAAGCAGAGGGTATGGGAAGGCTCTGCTCAAGTGGCGTGATGCTGAAGCACCTGCCTGCCTCTTTCTTTCTTTGCCTTTGTGAGTCTTGGATGCTTGCTAGGGTGCTGTGCCTGGATTTAGAGACTTTCCTTACCACGCAGTTGTTCGTACACGTGCAGTACAATTGCAGCTCTTCTCCCTTGTTCCCAGAATGAACAAACATTGTATTCTTTCTACCTGCCAGCTGGGAGGATTGGAGTGGAAAGAAGCCTCCTGAAACACCCCATGAGCATCTTTTCTGTATATAGAGAATGGACAAAATATGTTCCTCCAGTCTCTGGGTGGTTTTCTCTCTCTTTAAACCTCAGTGCTTGCTTTTGTTGCTGGTCTAATGCTTTGCAAACTAAACTATGAAATGGCAGTAATTTCTGTGTCGTGGATTGGGACTGCTGTAATGGAGCTGACCTCTGACTACTGATTTTTTTCTTTGCTCCTTGGTCTGAAATCACTTGAACTATTTGCTGATCTGGCATAGTAGCACTGGATGTGTTTGCAAACCTGATTTACGTTTTATAATGTTACAGAATTACTCTTGAAGATTTTGAAATGTGTCCTTTTGAAAGGACATATTAAGAAATAAAAGTGCATCTGTGGCAGTGGAGTTGTAATAGTTTGTTTTTTACATCGTTTGCTTTTAATTCTTCTTATCTCTCATCAGCCAATTATTAGCTCCTTCTGTGAATTTCAGGATGTAGGAGCAAAGGGCAGGGAAACAGGGGAATGAATTTATATCCCATCAGTTAGCACAGCACTGGTTAGACTTGTTCTTCTGTGCTGGGAATGTGGTCAGTCAGACCTGGAGAAATGGCACCCTGTTTTACAAAATAACGGAACAGAATGATGAATAAGTACCAATATCACTTGCAATAAGTGCTAGATGACACTGCTCATTCTTCATGGGCTGCAAGTGGATCTTTCTGATGTAAGTTGTAAGAGAGATACTTTCCCTGCTAACGGGCTAGGGCAGCCGGAAGAGGAGACTTGAGGGTATCGGTGATGATGTCTTCCTTAAAGGTAATATTCTTAAAAAGGGAGGAAAACACATGCCAGGTTGTGTTACACTTCAACTGAGTTTACCAGGAGATAGAGAATTAAACTTGTGTAGTATCTTATGAAATATTTATCTATCTAGGAAAACAGCCCAAAAAGCTGCTTCTCTACACTGATACTATTTTGTCTTTAATAAGTGTATTCTCCACTCCTCCACTGAAATAGATTAAACTGCACCGTACAAAGGTGTTTACAAGAAATTTGGATTTTCTGTAGCTCACTACTTAGCAGTGAATTCCTTATGTAGAAGGTCTATGTGGACAAGGTTGAAAATCAAATCAATTTCCTATTAGCTTGTCGAGGAAGCTGGGTGATGTTGCCTTCCAAAATGATAACCTTCTGATACCCAGTGCAGTGTCGTTCCCTTTCCTGTTATCTTGCCAACACCTAGCATTGCAAATTTAATGAGTCAATATGAAAGGTCAAAAATGCAAACATTGCTTGCAGAGAAGATGAAAATTTGTGGATTACATGCCCGTTTTGAGACAATTCCAGCACATTAAAGCTAATTGTTAAAGTACTGAAGGAGCAGCCATTCATGCTTTTACATTCATGCTTAATGCAAAATAAAAAAATACATGACTTTTAAAATTACTTCCAAATGTTAGATTAGTGTTTGGATAACAAATATGATGGCTGAAAAGTGGACTATTCTGTGAACAATATTTGCTTATTAGCAGCACCTTACTGGTTTGGTTTTGTTTTGTTTACAAAGTCCTGTAATTGACTTTAACACAGTTCATGCTGCACCACTTTTATCTTCAGAACAACTGAAATACTGTAAAAAGTATTTGTGAACAATTCAGTCATTTTCTGTTTGAAGAAGGAAATCAAAATTACCTTTCACTTGCTTTAAGTACAGGAGCATTCTCAAATAACGTAATTTAAAACCAACTATGGATATTTCATTCCCTAGTAAATGTCAGAGCCAATATGACTTGCCATATTCCAGATCTCATGACTCATGAGCAGCTTGTGAGCAGCTACAGACTCTGTTTTTATGGTGTCACTTCTTGTTAAAGGAGTGCTGCAATTGCACAGCATCCGTCTTTGCACAACTTCACAAATGTACTCAGAGACAATAGTTTAGATGAGATTTTACTCATGCTAAAATCAGTGACTCTAGTTTAAATTCAGTCTTTGTTCTGTGATGCTGTTTGGTTTTAATCTAGATTAAGAAAGAATAATACTGATTTGTTATTCTTATCTTTGTAACTTCCTACTGCAATATCTCTTGAGATGAAAAGTAACATTTTATGTTTTCTGCCTTCCATCTTCTTTATTTTATCCAGCACTTCAGAAGTGGTTGATAACCATCATTACAATATCTTGAGCAACAGTAGTTTATATGTAGATATTTTCTGTGCTTAATCCATTCTGTTCTGCAGACTTAGAAGTCAAAAGAATTATGTAGTTAAGCAGCTTTTTGGAAGCTGCTTTCAGGACATTGACAAAGCTGATAAAAATTCTTTGATGAAATTATTTTAGTCCAGGAAATAGTAACTGTTTTTCATTTTATTGTTAATATACAGGATAGAACTAATACCTGCTGTAGCATGTCTCAATATACATTAAATTTTATTAAAAAAAGAGCAGGAAATACAAATATGATTTATGTGGATGTATGTTTCTATATGTGTGTGCCTGTGCATTTATGAAGATCTAATGCTTTTCAGATTTCTGGCCTAAAGGAATAGTAACAAAAAATGAAATAGAAACTTAATATAGTCAATAAGACTAATGTGGGTGATTATGGAGTAAAAGTTGATCAAAAGTTAAAAATGTATCAAATTGCTTTCAAAGGTCCCCAGAACTTGAATGTTTGCTTGAAAAGAATTCTTTCAACATTTCAGCTTTGACTTTTGGCACCTTTTGAAAAAGTTGCAGAGACAAAATCTGATCTTGAGAGACACTCGCTTTCTACAGTACTACTTAACATAAAAACTGGCCTTAAGAACCACCTTCTCAGATTTACATTAAGGGATCTATCAGAGAAGCAGAACTTTATTTAAGAGGAATAAAGGAAACAAGGATCAGGACAAATATTTGTAGTGAGTGACCAGTTATCTATTGCTTGTCAATTAATTTTACTCTAAAAATAGATTAAGACATTTCATTAACTGTCATTTGCTTAATTGCTACTCTTTGTTCTTTTGTAACCAAATTTCTTCGAGAATAGGTTTGAAAAAACGATCTTGTTACATTGAGAAATCTTTTTAAATATCCACATAGCTTGTCCAAGCTGTGGAGTAAAAGGGTTTTACTTAAGGAAATGTTTGCTGTTTGGCTACTTTATAAAGCTTTCATTGATCCTTTGTATTTCCTAGAATCTCAGCAGATATGTACTGTTTAACTTAGTTTGTCATAAAGTGGTCTCTTGCAGTATGTGCATTTCAAGTTAGAGAAACTTTTGATTTACTACTCTTCCATAAACAATGTAGTAATTGCCTTTTAAGCAATTTCATACTTTAGGCTTGGTATCCTAGATAAGAGAAGATAGTAGAAATTCTTAGTGATCTAGGAGGAGCTATTTTTTTTCTCGTGTGCATACGCACACACGAAAAAGATTAAGGCTGTTCATGCTTTCACTGTCATTCAAAATTGTTGAAACTTCGAAGCAAATGGTAGTTCAAAATATGATTTGAAATTTGGGAAATGTAGCTGTAATTCTGCAAAATAAATACATGCTAGATTTAATTTCTTTTCAATACCTTCCTTTTTCTTAATTTATGTTCACTGTAAGGAGGTTGGCCATACCTTACAGATGAATGGTGACTGGTTAGAAATGTTTGTCATGATCACAGAATCATAGAATAATTTAGGTTGGAAAAATCCAGCAGTTAGCCTAGCACTACCAAGTCCAGCACAAAATCATGTCCCTATGCACTGCATTTACACATCTTCTAAATGCCTCCAGGGATGGTGACTCCACCATTTCCCTGGGCAGCCTGTTCTAGTGCTTGACAACCCTTTCGGTGAAGAATTTTTTCCCATTATCCAATCTAAACCTCCCCGGGAGCAACTTGGGGCCATTTTCTTTTGTCCTGTTGCTTGTTACTTGGGAGAAGAGACCAACAGCCTCCTTGCTACAACCTCCTTTTTGGGTAGTTGTAGAGAGCAATAAGGTCCCCCCTGAGCCTCCTTTTCTCCAGGCTAAACAGCCCCAGTTCCTCAGCCGCTCCCTGTAAGACTTGTGCTCTGGGTCTTTCACCAGCTTCATTGCCCTTCCCTGGACACGCTCCAGCACCTCAGTGTCTTTCCTGTAGCGAGGGGCCCAAAACTGAACAGAGTATTTGAGGTGCAGCCACACCAGTGCCAAGTACAGGGAGAAGCATGATCTTTGGTCTTTGTTTCCTTTCCTCTCTTTAAATAAAGTTCTGTTTACCTTACAGAATGCTTAATGCAAATTGGAGACTTTCTTTCTCTGCTATCTGCCTTGCCTTTGCATTTTTCAGTGAGATTTCTATTATTATTATTAAGGCCAGTTTTGTGTTAAGTGGTAGTTACAGGAGGAACCAGTGAGTGCTCCTCAAGATCACACTTTGCCATTATATCTTTTTTGGTAGGTGCCAAAATCAAAGCTGAAATGTAGGAAGGGTTTGTGAAGAAACAATCTTCAAGGATTGGATGTTTGGGGCCGGGGGGGAGGGGATTTTGCTGTTGAAAATGCATCATAACTCTTACTTCAGAATCATCTGTTCTACTTGTGAACGTACTTGCCATGGAAGAGATTGTTCTCTCTAATGCATGATCCACGTGACTATTCTTTTCAAGCCTGTTTTCACTAGCACAGACTAGCTTGCGTTACCTAGCTGCTGTAGAGACATCTGAGTTGCTATGAGTTCTACTTTGGAGTGCTGAGAACAAGGTGCAGAGGAAGCATCTTTTGTTAGACCAGATCTGCTTAGGTTGGAGAGGTAATACACTTACTAAACCTTCTGGTTATCTATAGGCCAGACTAGCTAGTGTGTTGTTCCATGTGTCTTTACTCATGTGAGGCCTCCTGAAGACATGATTAGGGAGGTGATTGTCCTGGAGGACTGCGCTTTTGAAGATGATGTAGAGGGAAAACTTCAGCAGTAGTAAGAGCAGCTGTATCAAGGTGGGCTGCAGAGAAGTATAGGAGATCAAAGCTTCTGCAGCAGTGTATTTTGTTTAGCTGATTTAAGTGCCATAATGTTTAAGTTCAAATGTGTGCTGTTTTTCACAGGCGTACCTTTCTTAGGAAATTGAGTTACATAAAAGGTGCTTTAGATAATGAAAAATTGCAATTCCAGCATTTTCATTAAAGTTGCTTTGTGCTGATTCTGTTGCTCAGTTCAGTGCTTATTATCTTCTTTTTTGTTCCTAGTTAAGAAAACTGCTGTCGCTATATTTCACTGTATTTTTCTGCTTTGGACTTGGAGCCTTCTGATATTTGTTTTAAAGCGTTGCTATCATCATGCTCAGAAAAGCGTGCATGTAGCCTGTCATATTAGATAGCAATTATCATCAGCACCAGAACCTTCAGATCACAAAAAGTGCACAAAGTGAGATACACCCACAAAACTGAGAAGTTGATCCTTCTGTATCCCTTTGACATATGATCTCAAGGTGGTGTGTTTGCCTTTTGACAAGGCTAGCTTACACTGAACACAGAAATTGTGGAAAGGAGAACTTTCACTTTTCACGCTTCCATTTGTTCAGTACTAGAAACATCCTCACACCTGCACTCTTCCAATGTGCCCATATTTTTTAGCTAACACAGAATTATATATTTAATTATTTTCAGAGATATTATGAAATACATTTAACATTCAGTTGGGTAAATAAAGTTGTCACAGTTGTCATTGAGTTTTGAGAGTTCTTCAGAATTATTCTGTTTAAAAATAAAAAGGTAATGGTGTAAAAATTCATGGTTAAAGGATATGCATCTTGATTTAGCAAGTATGTGCCTTGATTTCAGTGGAACTGTTCCTGGGCTTGCAGGTAGTGATAGCCCGAAGTAGTTAACAAATAGGAGCTCTTGAACAGTGATTTGGAGAGACAGTCATAAAAATTACTTGTGCTAGTACAAACTAAGATTTTGGGGGAGTTTGTTTTGTTTGATTTTCCTTAAAGCTACATCTGCATTTTCTGAATTCTGGTTAGAGCAGGTTTTTGGGGGGTTTGTGGGGGGGCTGGATCCAGTTGACAAGTTTGTAATTGGAGGCTTAGCTTTTGTGAAGTAAATCAGGGCAGCAAAGCTGGGTATATGGTCAGTGAGCCAATGCAAGTCTGCACAGAAGAAGGAGACACCCTGGGATAACTGCTGTGCACATCAGATCTTTTGACCTTGAATTAGGAGCTCGGAGGCCCCTCCCCATAACGTATTACTGTCTCCCTATTTTATGATGATGTTGTAAGCGGACAAGGTGCTGACAGCTTCTCTTTGCAGACCAGCCTAGTGATGAGCTGCCTTCCCAGGGAGCTAGAGGGCTGGGTTGTGGTCTCAGTCCTGCTCAGATGGCCCTGCCTACAGAACTGCCAGATATCTGTAGGGTATTTGTACTATAGAACTGCCAAAGCTTTGTAGGAAGACCCTGTGTACTGCACCCAAATCTAATGAAGCTAAGAACTAAGCAAGGCCGAGAAGGTTGGACTATATATAGTCTAGTAAATTAATCATCTGTCTGGGAGGCAGTGACTTAATTTCTGATCCCTGACTTCTGGAGTAGTGTTGTTTTTATCCAGCAGTTTAACACATTGCATAGCCTTGTATTTGGGGTTCACACTTGACCTGAGACCGTACTTAGTCCAGAGCTTTAGCACTGGATGAGTACTACTAAATGAGTAGTACCTATTACATCCTGAGTGCATTTCCTGTGGCTTACAGGATATATTTTGCATGCTAACAGATTATAACTTTTCAGAATTGGTCAAGGTTGATTTGTTTAAAATTGTTTTTCACCCCCTCCCTGGGTTTGTGGGATTTTCTTTTACAGGTGTGTTGGCGCTCCCCCCCCCCCCCCCCCCCCGCCATCTGATTGTGTCAATGCATTGTAACACATAAGGGTTATATATGCATTTGTTCATTAATCAGTGCAGTAATGAAATGGGAATTTCTGTTACTATCAAAGGTGTGGCATTTTCATCACTAACATGTTAACACAGACAAACATTAAAAAGCAAAATGGCAGAAAAAGCAACAGTTTAATAACTGTTTAAAATTGTCAAAGTGAAGCAGAACTGAGGCTGAAATGAAAAACACATGGGTGTTTTTACCTTGCAAAAATGCTTTACTCTCCTCGGTAAGATTTAACTTTCAAAAGCTAGAGAGGTGCACTTTACTGGTGTAGCCTGCATGAGAGGCTGTTTTGATGATGCTCGTTAAAGGTGTGATTTTAAAAAAACAAAACAAACTCAGAGCTTTGCTTATACAAGATTTTTATTACCACATGCTAAATTATGTGCTGCTTAATGGGAAGTTGTTGCATATAGTGTTTACTTCACAAACATCTTTGTAAAAACTTAGTTGTTCTTGACGTAGTAGTTCGATTTTTCAGTATGTTATTAGAAATACTTGTAATGGTAATTACAGTTTATCTCCTACACTACAGTTCATAATCTTAGGTTTATACCTAAGTGGGACAAACCTGAGTAGGCCTGCAGTTTGTATGGTCTTTAAAGTGATTCCATTACATCTTAATTATTTTTTTAGTTGCTCATAAGGAACAGTTGTACTGCATATTTTGAAAGCATTTTATGGTTCTATTGAGCTTTATCACGGTGAGTAGTCGCATGGCTGACCTTATCTAGGTTTTGATGCTATATTTTGTCATAGTCTTTCCCATGTTTCTGCAAGAAAAACCCTTGGAATAAAAAAATGTATAGTTGACAGAGGAGATGTCAAGGAATTGACTCCTTGCCTTTGCCTTTTCTTCCCCGATTGTGCTAGCCATAGACTGGAGGTATCCAACTAAGGCCCTTGTCTCTTTATTCACTAAAGGCATGAAGTGGGGGAAGGGGTTATAGTTTTGTTCAAGGCTTCCAAGGAAAATAGTGTTCTAGTTTTTCAGTCAATAAATAATAACCTTTTTCTGACAATTCAATGGCATCATTAATGAAGAACACGTGGCTTCCAGGACGATAGATTAATCTTTCCGGCCTCTGTATGTTGCCTTGAACTTCTCTGCAGAGAAAAAAGGGGCACTTAATTTAGCAAAGCTGTTCTCCTTAAAGTCTGAATGCAAAATATTCTGGTCAATACTGCTCTAATGTTGCTCATTCTTTCTTGAGGTCTCTAATGCTGAAATTGCTTTACAACCTTCATTCAAATGGAGCTCAGAAAATAATATGCAAATATTAGGCCTGTGTTAAGGAAGTGTCTCTAAGTCGCATTCTTTGTTGTTCTAGTTAATAGGGTCTGGATGTCTGTTAGCCATGAAAATAGTCAGATTAGTCTGATACACAGATGCTCAACAGTGTGAGAAGGACTCTGATCTGACCTTACAGCCTGGCCTGGACCAGGTGTTTCTGATTTGTCTTTTGGAGGTGAGGAGAACATTTGTGCTGCTTGTAGCCACCAGCCTATTATAAAAAGGATTGGGCTTGGGCAGCCTGAGAATGTTACGCTTAGTGTTCCTCATTCTGGTTATTTGCAGTAGAACAGAGATAATGGAAGTTTGCTGGTACATGGACTCTGTGCTCCTGAAAAGTGACGTGGAAAATGTTCCTGATGCCTTTTATGTGTGCATGTGTGTTTGTCCTTCCCTCTTTAACAAGGAAGTTGAACCATTGTGTTTTGGGTTCAGTTGTGACTGAAGTAGTTACAGTAAGACAAAACTTTTGAGTAATAGGTTGGGGGAGGTGGGGAATGCATTAGTTTTTACTTGGGATTTTGTTTGATACTATTTAAATTAAGTTCTTACACTGAAGCTTATTTCTCTGTGGTTTGCAGAAAGGAAGGAAATTACTTGCACAGAATTATAAAGCTAATGGACAACTTTATAACTTAAATATGCTTAGCATAGACACTATTTCTTGGTCTCATTTAATAATTGTTGGTTAAATGCTTCCTTCTACTTTACTTTGTTTTATCAGCATTGTTTTCTCATCAGACACGTGGGTACTTCATTATTTTTATTTGTAGCAGACAACAAAGATATTCACAGGTCTTAGTATGTAGTTTTAAATGTTGAAAAGTACATACTCCATGTGTGTTGCAGACCATGAGTGTAATGGGAGCTCCTCAGTATCAAGGGATGGAGTGACTCAGGTTTTTGTAGCTGAGGTACAAGACCAGAGGGCAGAAGGATCTTTGTTCTGTTCTTGGCTAAAACAGTTGGTCTCCTGAGATTTATTTTTTTCTTTTGAGTTTAAAAAGGAAAACAATGTTTTACCATTTTGTGTCAGATAACACTGAACCCATTAATGTTCCATAACAAGTAGGTCTCTCACAGATGAGTACTGTCAATAAACCTATAAACAGAGTTTGGTGTGTCAGGGTCTGAGAAAGAAGGCTGAGAGACTCCTTAAAATTCCAAACTCTTGAGTAAATTATAAATATGACATACTTCGCAGTCAAGGTGTGTAAGCCTCATGAATGCTATTTGAAGTTAAACCAGCTGAGAAAAGGCTATGCTGAAATAATTTATTAATTTTCATGGTTATCAGTCTCTGTTATCAGCAGATTTATAAATTTGCACAGGTATCTCTCTTCACTGCTGTGAGAGGACTCTAATTACTGCAGCTGTAGAGATCTGTTTCCTGTTATATAGATTATAAAATACTTAAAAGCACGCTTATGGTAATTAAAACTTATTGAAAATGAGGGATAGCCGAGATGTTGTCAGTATGATTGTTCCAAAAAATGGTCCATTATGTCAAGAAAAAATTAAATTACTTTTATCTACCTTATTGTGATAGCCACAAGAACACCTTTTTGTTGTAGATGGCTGCTTTCTGGGTAAAAAAAAAAACAAAAACCCAGAGGTAAAACTTGTGCAACAGGCTCTAAGAATTGCCTGTACTTGTTTCCCAATGTCTTGTCACTGTTTTGTGCCAAAGCTGCTGTATGTAATTGCATCACTAGCTGTCCTGTCAGTTGTGTCCTTTACTATGTCACAGCAGAAAGCTGCAGTGGGGGTGTGGCAATGCCTGTTAAGAGCATTGAAAGCTGCCAACAGTGTATTGCCTGATGCTTCATAATGAGGGTGAGGAGGAGGATTGTTTTGTTGATGCAAGTTTATCAGAAAGAGCTAAGTAGCTTGAAAAAGGAAGAGAAACTGAAAGTGAAAACCCCAGAGAGCCAGGGAAACTTAAGAGGGAAACAGGATCTTGCTTAGAAAACAAATAATAAGAATAATTTTTGGCCAAGCTTGTAGAGATTTTATTTTGAATTTGATAATTTCCATTTGTTTCTTAGGTACATTGGTGCTGCAGAATAGGGTAGAGGTAATTGACAAGGAGATAAATGGATTTAAAAGAGAAAAAAGGCAAAGATCTCCTGTTAGTGCAGTAATTCAGTCTGCACAAGCTATTCATTGCACTGCTCCCTTGAAAACATTGGACTATAAGAGCAGAAATATGGAGAGGGGTTGTGATGAAGCTGGAAGCAGCACAGTAGTGAGGCACACCCCAAGACCATGGTGTGAGGAGGTGAGCAGGGTGAAGTAGAAAGGAGTAAGAGCTTAAGTAGCCAAAGAAAGAAGCAAATAAAAATGGAGGGGAGACACAGGAACAGGGCCAGGAATAAGGATCATTTCCAGTGACAAGGCAGCAAGATCAGAGGGGAGAGTTGTATGGGGTTTTGGGGTGGCTTTTTTTGTTGTGGTTTGGGTTGATTTTTTTGTTTAGTTGGTTTTGGGTTTGTTTGCAGGTTTTGCATTGGTTTTTTTCTTTGGTTGGTTTTGATAGTGGGTTTTTGTGCTGTACCGTAGTTCAATACCGATTTGAAAGTAGCTAGGCAGTTGCATATTCTATGTAACTAACTCTTACTGTAGTGTTCAAACTGCAGCCATTGTGAATTTACCGAGACCAGAGGTAAACACTTCACCAAGCCTCTACCAGTCTCAAGCTTCCAATGGAGGGCAAGTACCTAATGAGAGCAGAAACACGAGAATACAGTATGTCAAAGGCCTTGCAGCCTGATTAGGCAGGACTGATTTGGTGATGCAAGTTGAGCTTGGTTATAGCTGCGTCAGACATGTCAGCACCAGAACTGTAAAAGCAAAACTAAAGCAGGTAACTTTTATGTACACAGAAGGCCCATTTGGGACTGGGTTGTGTGCTCATATATACATGCGCATTATGCTTCTGTATTCTTAGTTTTTTACATGCGAAGAGCTGCTTGCTCTTCTGTTTATCACACTGGAAATGCACCTTGTGCCTATGCAGCTAACACAAGAAATACAGTGCTTTGTGAGGTGGTGTTGTATTTCAGGGCATCTTACTATTTTCTTCAGTGCCTTTTTTAGGCTGATGTAGAGAAAAAAAGTATTGTTATTATTATTATCTGTGTTTTATTTAACATACATGTTTTGCAGGATATTTTCACTAAGTTTGTTGACTGATGTATTTTGCTACAGAATCACTGTTTATGATGTCCGTAGCTGTTCTGGTCAGTAACACTGATTTTAAACAGTAGTTAAGGCAAATCTCCATAGAAGCAGGACAGAATAAGGACTTGCCTGGGAGCAGAATGCAGAGTGTGTTTCACTTGGGTTTGCCAGCAGATTGTGCTGTGGATATTGACCTGCAGGTGTGACTGCTCCAGTACTGCGGTGGTCTGCAATGAGTTCCATGGTTGTATTCCTGTAGAATGGACTATAGGGAAGAATGATCATTTCATTGCAAACAGGAGACATCCAGACTGTAAAAATGTACTGCTTGTATATGTTTAGATATGAAGTGCAGAGTTAATTATGTTAGACAAACTTTCAGGAAGGCAAGAGAAAAATACTGCACTTCATGCATTACAGTGGAAGAGTTCCCTCTTCAACTTGCAATTGAAATTGTACCTAATTGGTATAACAGTGGTTAAGCAAATACTAATATTATTAGACTTGGATGCTGAACATTAAATATTAATATGTTTATCAGTAACTTTGGGTGACATTCATTCATGTCCCTTTTCTGTTTAGGAAGGGATTGATTTTTTGGAAAACTGAGAATTTTGTACAATGACAAATAATGTTCAGTTATGATTTCTTCCTGTCTTTAGTATCCGGTAAATATTTTACTTCTCTTGGGTACTTCTATGAAGCACAAATGATACAATAGTACAAAGTTTAAATACTGTGTTTAATTTTTATAGCCAGTAGGAATCAACTTGGTCAGCATTCATTCAAGTCCAAATGATCAGATGTTGTGGGCAATTGATAACAAATGGAATGTCCATGTACGAGTTGGAATTACAGATGAAATGCCTGTAGGCACTGACTGGGAGCATGTACCAGGTAAAATTTAATGCATCAGTTCCTTGTTCTTTCTGCCATTTTCTCAGTGTTGTTTTTTGGGGAGATTTTTGGATAGCAATGCTTAAATAAAACATTTTTCTCAGCAACTAAGTGGGGTTATTTATAAAGAGGACCTTGGTTTTACTTGAAAACACTATGTTGTTAACTGAAGAGAAATCTGATTTTTGTGATGAATTTCTGTTTGTTATTAATTCAGTGGCAGCAGCATGAAATAAGTGGTACGGTTCCCTTTCAGTTAGAACTAAAGCAGTATTCCTAAGCAATAGGAAACTACTGTGCTATGTGGTTTTGTATTTAAATATGACATACGGTTCCTATCTAGATGTGGCTAACAAAAACTTAATGCTATTCTGCACATTCTGCACACTATTAATCCTGTGTGCTGGATGCATTCTGGATTAGGTAATTACATTTTTGCCTTGCCTGTAAATAAAACTTGAAACTTGATTTTAGTTGTTTTTTTCTAAATTACTTGTGTATTAATACTATCTGCTTTTAAAGTATTTTTTCACTGCATAAATGCATGGCACTTAGTTGTGGAATAATTGCCTTCTTGTGAAGAAGGGGAGAAAAAAAAAAGACAATGTCCATGATGTTAACCATTTTTAGAGAAACTAAAGTTATAACTGTTGGGTTATTCCCCATGTGGTAGTAAAATAAATCGGAGGCTCCAAAAGTATGTTATGAAAGTCCTCTAATTGGTTGTTGCTTGTGGCTGTGCCCACATAACAAAACATTATCCACAGTCTGATACACTTATGGTCAGTAGGTGCAGTGAGTACAAAATCTGCAATTAAAAATCTTTTTTTTTGTTCACCAGTGTTTCATGTGCTGCAAGTGGCCTACTTTTTGATATTCTGCAGTTCACAGGGCTAGAAGCTCAGATTTGAACAGCGTCTACTCTGTTCAGCTCCCCTGAAGTCAGTGGAAGGAATTAGGAGGTCCTAAATTGCCCTTTGGCTAATCCTTTCGTAGAAAGCCTCTTGGAAAACTAGCTATTTCTTTGTGCCTTTTATAATGGAGAGTTTTCCTCCAGTATTAGTATAAAAATACATAAAAACTATTACAGTCTTGCTGTCTTCTCTTAGTAAACTTTTCTGCAGGTGTATTTAGTATATAAGAAAGCCTGTGTTTATACCCTCTTCACATCCAATTATCTTTAGGTTTGCAGGCTTGTCAACTGGCTATAAGTACAAGGACTGTTTGGGCACGCTGTCCTAATGGAGATGTAGCTCGTCGATATGGCATTACTGACAAGAATCCAGCAGGAGACTACTGGAAGAAGATTCCTGGGAATGTCTCACGTTTAACAGGTAGGTTGGTTCTGCATGACAGTCCAAAATACTGCGATGACTGCTTTGACTTCTGCCTGGTGGTGCTCCAGCTGACCATCTGCAGGGAGCGCTGCGCTCTCTATGTGCTTTGTGGAATGTGGGAGTTTCATCAAGGGTGCCTTTATCACATTAGTAAAAATCTTCTCTAGATATAATGAGGAAAAGAGATCCAAATGTTATTTATTTCATGTTTATAATTGGAACCTGCTACCTTAATTAAAAGATGGATAATTTGTGCTTTGCAGTGACCCCTCTAGATGAACTGTGGGCGATCAGTACTTCAGGATCCCTTCTCCAGCGCCTCACTAAGACCTTTAGCCATTCCCATAGTTTGCAGAAAAATAACGACGCTTCTGTTCTGCTTCACCCTGACGACTTTGAAGATGAATGGGAAGTGATATGAAGTTTCTTGAGCTTGTGAAGCAGTGAAAAACACAGGAGGACAGAATTTCTGTAATGTATGTACAGAATATTGGATCTAAAAGCCACTCATATTGGACCTGTGATATTAGCACTTTTGTATTGAAAACCTGACCTGTTAAATAGCCCCCAAGCTGTGAGTTCTGATGTTTGTTCCATTATCTCTTGGGAGACTCTTTAGGTGTGGCATACTGCAATTGTTATACCGTACTACTGTAGAAGCTCCTTTGGAAATACAACTTTTAAGTTAATCTTACTAGCAATGAAAGTGACTACTTCACAACAGCATGCACACTAATACATGTGTACTTAATTTTGAGAAGGAATTCTGTTGCATTAAATATTTCTCTACAGCAGAAACATTAAGCATTTCTCAATTTCTTCTTGTACTTGGAACCCCAAACTGCTGGGAATGCTCTCCGACTATCGTACATATATTTAGAATTATTTTCCCTTGCAGCATGGAGGAAAATATGGCAAAGTATTTTCTTAGTAAGATCTCAGAACATAATGATTACACGGCATTGGTGTTGAAATGAACTTAGTTTGATCCATTTCCATATAAATGCCTGCAAGCCTATACCAGCCTTCCATTTCTAGAAATTTGGTTCATAATTTGGCTTCATTCACAAGGGAGAAGTTTGGATTACACCTAATATCAAAAGGAATTTTGCCCATTTCACACAGCCGTCAGGAGGCTGACAGATTTTGGGGGGTAAGTCCCACTATGGAATAGGAAGAAGTTGCATGTTGGGTTTGTAGTACAAAGCAGGAATGTACAAGGCAGCTTTCGTAATTCTGGTTGTGCTATATTTGTGCCTCCAGCCAGTGCTTTAACATTTGGACTCAAATTGTTTTGAGTACCAAACTTAGATGTAGTAAAAGAAAAAATGGTAATTGATAGAATTACCTATATATCCCGTTAAAAATTGTGATATTGTGAGAAAATACTTAACAATATTCTGATTTTTAGCTATGTTAGCTAAATTTTGAAGTGTCTTATGCTTAACAGATGTTGCAACAGAGGTGTGTGATAACTGGGAAGTAACTGGAGTTAATAATTGCCATTTATTTTTCTTTAAACTAAATCTCCTTTGAAAGATACCTCATCTTTTTTAAGCAATAGAACTATAGATGAGAGAACCTGAGTTCAGTATGTAGGTGGAGGAGTTATTTTGTGTTCATTCTAAGCTTGTAAATCATCAGGATGTTTTAAGCAGCTGCTAACCAATACTGTAAGAGAGCCAGCTTCAGAAAAGGCCAGAAGTTGAAAAGTGGGGATGTTTCTGTTTTGAGAACTTAATATATACAGAAAAGGATGTGTTTTCTTTTTAACCTGTGTTCTCTTCCAGAATAATCCATGCGTTTACTGCACTAAACTTGGAACAAACATGGTGCAAGGTGAGAATGTGAATCGGTGGAGAGAGAGCCAAGTTATGTGGCTTATTTTTTTGGTAGCACTTGTGATATTGGCTGTCAGTTCTCAGTCTGATCTTTCAGTCTTACAGGGAGGACAGATTTGTTTCCCTTTTACAGGTGATATGTTTGCTTCATTGCTATCTCATCCATATATGGAGATTACCCCACAGGGTTTTTTTAGCCTGTCTGGCAGTAGATGTAATGGAATCAGCTTGTGAAGTAACCCAGTCTGTTTTATGCAAGCATAGCTTGGTATCTTGAGGACCCCAAAGAAGCTGAAATTCAGCCTAAAAAGTATCTTGTGGCAGCTTCTGAGTCAATGACTTTGGAGAAGGGACATGAGTACTTCTCTGTGCCCTGCCAAGCACCAGATGCTCAAGTACAATGGCATTATTTAATAGTGACACTTTTGTATTACATTTTTCAAAGTTATCTTAGCAATGGCTTGAGCTTGCTAGTTGTTTATTTACTGTATAATACTGTACCTTGCTATGGTCATTAATATTAAATTGGTGTCAAGAGCTCTTACCATACTACTTTTTAGGGTAGTTTTAATGAAATTAGGATGGGGTTTTTACTTTTATTTCTGTATTTAGGTTTTGTTTGTGCTTTGAGACAAGTGCAATAAACTAGATTTTTAAGAAATAAATTACTGTGGTAAGACTCATCTGTTGTATGATTCACAAGAGAGTTTTCTGTGTCTGGAAATTGTCCTGATGCAGCAGACAGACATGCTTAATAAGCCCCTCCCCTGCTGTTATCCCAGACAATATGGTAATGACAATGTAAGCACCCGGATATTGTAAAGTTTACTTCATATGGTTTTTAAGTGGTGACTGATGTGTCAAACCAACAAAAATGGTTTTCTTCCAAGCAAAGACAATTGAACACTTCTCATATTTGAATATTAAGCATATTGCCTGCATATTAAGATGGCCTTGCTGTAATAAAGTAAACAAATTTATTTCCTTGCATGCTAGACAAAAATGGCACTTGAATGTTTAATATTTTAGCTTTCAGTGAAGGGTACGTCTGTGCAGTCGCAGCTAGAAAGTGTTCAGGCAGAAAACAGGTGGTTGTACCATGCGCTGTAACTGCACCCTTCCTTGCATTTTAAAATATCTCAGCTCATCTGAAGATTTCCTGAGTTTCTGGCCTTTAACTGGAACCAGAGAGTACCTTGGCTTCACTCACTTCCCAGGGGGCAGAACTGTTTCCTGATGGAGTTGGGACCTCGGTAACTTCACACAAGAAAGCATAACAATGGTTAATGATGCTTCTGACACTTAAACCCGCTTCCAGCCACAGGAATCCTGTTTGGATTCAGGTGGCAATGTCCTTGCTAATTATCATAGCTTTTATCTTGACAAACCGCTCAGCTGCTTCTGCTGGCTCCTGCAGGGAGATGGTAGGCTCCTTACAGCACCAGCCTCTTGCTGTTATGCCGGAGTAATCTTTATGTCGAAGCTTAAGGAAGTTCAGGTGACTGAATGAGTTGGTGTGAAACAGCCATCTGGGATATCTACGCAACCCTTGTTCTTTGTCTTGCAGAAATAAAAAGGAATAGGATCATGTTAAATGGTGCAAAGAAAATCTTTCACTACCAAGTGTCAACAAAGTAAGTGAATTGCTTAAGTAAGATAGTAGAACTACTGTTAAGAAACACTGCTGCCACTAAGAAAATGATAAAGAGAAACACTTAATTATGGACTTGGGTCATTGTCTAAACATAGCTTTATTTATACACGTAGAAAGAGTCACATTTATTCCAAACTCTTTGAACCTGTACAAAGAGCTGCTTTGATGCAATGGGCAAGAACCCCCCCTTCGTCATTACACACACAGGTGAATGTCAGGTCTGAAGCCCCTAACTCCTCTACGTTACTTCTCAATAGATGAGTCTTGTCAAGTATCTCGAAGGCGCTTGTGGGTTATTTCAGACTAGCATGGCATTCTGGCTTGTCTTTTTGCTTCTCTCTTTAACATTGCCTTTAATGAGTGAGCTATTACTAGTTGTTTCTGCTGCAGTTCTTGCTACACTTCAAGGAACAACCTTGGCACAACTTTCAGTGAATGCTGTTCTGAGTGTAAAGGCTTGAAATTCAAGTGCCTGTATGCCTATGGCTTTGCCTTGTTATTTAGCTATTAGAAAAGCATAAATTCTGAATGAAGATATGGAGATCTCCTCATTACTTTGGTGAAAAATTTCTGGTCTTCGGTTTTTACATTAACCAGCCCTGTCTGTATCCCATCCCTACCATCAGGACTAGAGAGATAAGATCTGCATTGAGGATTTCTAGCTGCAAAATGTGAGATGCAAGCTTTATTCCTCTTGCAGCCTTCCTGAAAGTGAAAGTTGCATGTTGGAAATAGTATTATGGTGGCAGGTAGCCAGCAGGTGGTTGTATCCCTTGGCAAACAAAGTAGATCACCTTGATTGTTTGATAATGAGTTATTGTAGTTAAAAGTAACCACTCTCACATCAGCAGAACAGAAGAGAACTTGTAGTATAGAGGACTGGATTTTAATTACTGGAAAGTGAAAGTTGAGTTGCAGTCATTATCTTTTGTGAATTACTACAGCCAGAGCTCCACTGATAACTTCATTTATCCAGATACTTTATCTCCCTAGTCTGCTGAATGGTTTATCACATAAATAGCTATGAATTTCTCATCACTTGAAATCAAGATAGGAAGTGAGGGTTTGGGTTCAGTGCAGGAAATGTTGTAGATAATACTGTGGCTGGTATTATAGTGAAAGCTAGGTGAAATTACCATTATGATTCCTTTGGTCTTTGAGTTTATCTAATTCAAAATCTATTTGAATAGGCCTATCAGAGTTGTTACATTAGCCACAAAGTTAAAATCTTGCTTGATGCTAGCGAGGAAAAAAAAAACCCACTAAGAAAAAGTAAAGATCTGTTTGAGAAACTTTATGTTCTTATGGAATGTGGGCTTTTTATATACAAATATATATATATAAAAGCTTTGATTTCTGTTCTCTAAAAGCTATTACAATGATGATAAAATACCTAAAAAATACTAATTCCTCCAAACTGAAAAAACGCCCTTTCTATCTTGGCCCTCAGAAATTACTAAAATACACTGATTTTTATAGCCTGTGATTCTCTGGATAGAGTCACTAAATAGTGCACAACGGAATAGCACCGAGTGGAGCTGTAGTTACGAATTAATCTTCTAAACATTATTCACTATTTCTGTCCAATATAGAAGAAACCAGTGACTTATTTTTCCTTTTTAGTATACCTTTCTCATAACCTCTGCTGAGATTCACTTACAGCAGGTAAAGGAAGGAGATGTCAATTTACAGCACTCGTGTTTTGAATCTCATATCCAGAGAAAAGACATTTAAAGATGTGTACAGAATTGTACTAATGTCCATCTTGAATTTGCACAGGTTGACTGCATGCTTTATTTCTATTCAAGTGCACCTGTAGTCTAATCAGTATAGTGAGCCTTTGCCAGGAGCTCTCCGTTGTCGGGATGGTATCTTGTAGGTAGAATGGAGAAGTGGCGTAGATGTTATATCTATTAAAGCATAAAATGAGAATACAGAGTAGGTGACTCCTTGCTGAAGTTGTTACAGTGCTGTGTTTTGCCTGACCATGGCGGGAGGAATTTGGCAAAGCTTTCCTGGGTCAGGTGAAAGATCAAGCGAATTAGACCTCTCCCAGAAAAAAAAACCAACAAACAAACCACCAAAGACTGGGAGAAAAGGTCCAGGGAAGCACCCAGCCGGCTGCCTGGCACGTGTGCAGGGGGACGTACAAAAAAGAATGAATTTACTTGAGCTGCAGGGGGAAAAATGCAACCATCAGCAAGAAACCCCACAGTCCCTGGCTGTTATAGGGGACAGACCGGTCAGCTGATCGTGGGGAACTGCAAAGTAAGTAGGGTAATTGCTAGGGTGGCTGAGATTTTACTTGCTCAGCTCCCACGCTTGTCTTGCTAAATCCGTTCTGTGCCTCAACAGATGGGCTATAGTCTGTTCCCTCCGTGAGCCGCACCCAGCACTCGAAATTGGGAATAACAAACATGTGAAGCGGTGGATCTGCAGTTCATTCCGTGGTGCTGTAGTGAAAGTCAGTCCTTTCAAGTTAGGGAGAACATGGTAAATGATCAGCACAACACTTTGAAGTAACAGGTTTAGCACTGTTAATTCACTTTGTAATTACTGTAATAATGATGCTGACTTTGTTAAATATTAACATTGATGCCCTAGGTACTTGTGTAGGAGCTCTATTGGGCTTCAGGTCTAATTAGTAGTTACTTAAAATACTATCAGCATGGGGTCTGTGTTTAAAACAACAACAAAAAAACCTGAAAGATGTGTTTGTCTGTACTAAGAACAGATGCATTGGAGAGCTGAATCCTGTTGCTTTTCAGGCCTGCTGACTTTTCTTTGCTTAGTGGAGAGATCTTTCTCCCGTCCTTCCATGCACAACTACATGATTACACGGCACCCATATAGAGCATTCTTGGGAGGAAAACAGAGTTTTGTATGTCACCTTTCCTTCCTCCCCATCTTGCCACTTCTAATTGCTGTAGGACAGGAGTTGGGGTCTAGGGAGGTAGCGAAGCAGCTCCTTCTACTTAAGCTTTGCTATTTTATTAAAACCGAAGCTAAAGCCAGCAAGTTTTCACATAACCTTTAGACTTGTTCATAGTCCTTTGCAGCATGTTTTTCGCCATTGTTGGCGTCTTGCAATACAGAAACTTTTAAAACCTGATTTTAATAGAAGAATTTCAAGATGGAAGGTGACAGATGGTTGGTGGTTCGTTTGTGGGGTTTTTAATGGGCAAGAGATACTGTATCTTGCCAGATGAGTTTCCAAAGCATACTGAGCAAAGTGAGCTCAGCTTTCACTTAAAAGGCCATGCTTCATTTAATCCCAAAGTTTTGCAATCATACATCCAGTGATTTCTCAAAGCCAGATTTAGGAGTAGGTTGGCATCTTGCTGTCAGGTTCAGAAACCTAAGGAATAATAATTGTCTCTGCAGAACTGTGCTGCTAAGAGCTAACCCTTGGTGTCTTCCATAGCATATTTGTTCTGGACAGTATGGACAGGCTCATAGCCTACTTATGATTCGTTACCTTGTGAGTTTTGCCAGCTTCCGTGGTGGATAATAGGAATCTTTTGCAGATCTTGGCAAATGTCTGGTTTCTTAGGCCTGCCTCTAATGATTCTTGCTTTAGGTCTAGTGTTCCCTGGTACAGTTCCTGAAGTCAGCCAAGGTGCAATGCGTCAACACAACAGAGACATAAAAAAAATCCCCAATCAGTTGTTACAAATGAAACTTCCTTCATGTTTCAATTTCACCAAATTTCATGCAGTTTTTAATTTTAAAAGTTAGCACTGAGTGGCACAGCACTTGTTGTATCTACCATCTACAATTTTTTGAGGACCTTAATGGGTCACAGTGACTTTTAGCTTGAGCTGGGTAATTTTGAAATCCGGCATCTAATGGACCCAATAATTAGGCCTGTCTCTGTGTACCCAGATGATTTGCATATCATTATTCCATTTGCTTTCTGCATTCAAGATTCTCATCTTTCATTATCAATCTTTGTTCGTTTTATGAGTACCAACTTGTACTGAGTGTGTAAATTTAAAGGAGTGATTCCCTAAATTCTTAAGTACATTGACCTAGGTCATCACTAAAACTTCCTTGCAGATTTTCCTGCAGTTCTTCTATCAGGCTTTTAATAAAAATCACTGCTGAAGTTGTATGCTGCTGTAAACTGAATGTGGCCTAATTGTCAGTGCCCTGATGGAGCATCGTTTGAGAATCACTGCTCCGGAAACAATGCTGCAGTAGAAATATGTACATATTCTTGCCGTCTCAAAAAAATAAATAATTTGGAAACTATTTAAAAATGAGTTTATTTTTGTTTATTAACACTGGTATCGTTGATCTCTTGGCTTATATTTAGCTGTTTTCCTAATAGATTTACAATATCTGAATTCAGTTATTAAGTTAAGCTCAGGAAATACTGGTAACAATAAAAATCATACCGTGGTGACTAGAAAAAAAACCTTGAAAACTTACTTTGTGAAAACACAGCCAGGCAAGTAAGAGAATATTGGAACACTTGCTTTTCATATTTAGCCCTATATAAATCCATGGGAAAGCTTTCACTACAATGGTTCTGGATATGGCCTCAGGAATATTATTAGTAGGATCTAAGGCCTCTCTAGAGGCAACTCTGCTTCTGTTCAGCCAAATAAGGGATGTTTTTGGAAGCCATCCCAGGCAAGTGATTTTGCAAAATAAATGCATCTACTTTGTATGAAGGGATAGCCAGGTACTGAGTGTCTTTCTTCCTTGGTACTGACTCAGTTTTAACATGGATTCCACTTGGGGAAGGAATCATCTTTCTCCCCCATCCCAGTGTCTCTGCTCCAGTCCAGATAAGTGAAGCCATTTTTGGAAGCCATTCTGTTCCACTGCTTGGGAAACAGGAGCATATCTTTTCAAAAAATATTCAAGTCATAGGACAACCTGTGTAGTAGGTTTTGTATAGGATTTGCAGGTTTGGTCCTGGTTTGGGGTGAAGCTCTTTGGCATTGCGTAATGCTAACGTAGTTTTGTTTCCCTCCGTTATTGGTATGCTCACACCTAGGTTACTATAAACAGTTAGAAGCGCCTGAATTTTAGAGAAGTTATGTGAAAGCCAGTATTGATAATGAACTGGACAGAGATAATGACTTGGGGAGGGGGGCGGGAATAAAAATCAAAGAGCCTTTAAAGAATACCTGCCTTAATCCATGGTTGCTAGGATGAGTAGAGGTAAGATGATGGTTTCAGGGAATGCTGAAGAGTCTAGTTTGACTTACTGAAGAAGAATGAGGAAAGTAGAATCAGACTTAATGACAGGAAACATTTCCTCACAAGAAGGCTTGTACTGTCGTCAGGAAGTGGTGGCAGTCCCATTGTGTGAAGCATTTAAGACTGGACAGAGGGAACAATTCCAGTAATGATATAAAGGGATGAGAACATCTATCAGAGCCATTTACTGTTTTGTTGCTTTGCTTGATTCTTTTATGTAGGTAGTATTACCTTGTTTTCACTTCTTTAAGTACTCTTAGGTCTTTCTGTGTTCTGTTTGGAAGATCTGAATGGCATTAGCAGAAAGTCAGTGCTTTTGAAGGTGCAGAACATGTGCATCTTCCATTGATGTCATTTGGTGCTGTGGACACTCAGCATTTCTGCAAAGCAGTCTTCCAGCTATTTTGGTTTATACGTGAGAACATTCAGGGCTTATTGATGGCCTGTGTGAAAACAGTTCCATTTATTGTAGAGGAGGCATGAAAGCGACCAGCTGTCTAGTAATACATGTAACATCACCGGTAATAGCTGTAAAGTAAGTGGGGGTTTGTTTGGTTCTTACTATTTTCTGAATCAGTATGTTAAGAGCATAAGATGAGAAGGATTCATTTGACCACTGGTGATTTGACATTACAACAATACAGCAGATTTATAAAAGGAAAATGGTTAGACTTATATAGTGAATCCATTTTAATCGAGCTCTAGGTGCTGGTTTCAGTAACACTTCTCCCCAGAGGTGATCCCCTCCACAAGTGGATGCTCACATGTAGTATCAGCCTTTGTATTCATCAGGCCTGAGCTGTGTGGTGTAACCTTTTTATTTATTACCTGGTAATTTGCACCAAAGCCAGCCATCTCACGTATTTCTCCACATTTTCTTGTGGCAGCAGGGCTTTCTGAAGGGATGATCAGCAGTAAACTTGTCTTTACCTATAGGCAGATTAAGGAGAGCAAGCAAGAAACAGGAGTTGATGGTTTGCTGCTGACAGACTTACTGTGCTTGGGAGCAGTTTCCAGATGCTTCTTAGAAAGAAGTAAACCTGAGTGGTGAGCAGGGTGGGGTGACCCTTGCTAACCAGATGTTCAGCAGGGCATCAGGCTTGGTGTAAGGGCTTGAGGGTACTGTGATGGACAGGGCAAGTACCTCCTATGGTAATAGAAAAGTGAGCAGCAATCTTATGAAGAATTATTTTTTCCCCATTGCACAGACTGGGGAACTAGGAAGGCAGGCAAATGTTCTGATACCGCTGATCATACAGGTTTCTGTAGGGTCCAAGCTCAAGACTTGCTATCACAGTACATGCAGCCCTTTTGCCAGCTGAGCTATAAGTCATTGGCTCAGATGGCAAAATTGGCTTTTTTTTTTTTCTTCACAGACACCAGCTAATAGAAAAAGGTAGGATACGTACCTTTCTACCATGCTATGTTTAATGCCTCGGTCATCAAGGCCACTTATGGTGAACATCACATTAAAACAGCATGTTCGGTATGTGTATCTCCTACAGAGTCAGCTGCATCGGTGTCAGGGTTGAATCAGAGTAAAGCTTCAGTGTAGCCTCATTAATGAATAGGGCCTGGTAAGGTCACAGTCCAAAGCAGGGATTTGGTTGCATAAATTTCTATGCTTTTGTTTTAACAGGGAGTCTACACAAGATTTGTTTGGTATCTGAGCAACCAGTTTCTAAAGCATCAAATCCCAAGCAGAGGCAGGAAAGGCTTCTTTTGATTCTGGAACAAAAGACTTCCGAATACCCTCCCAGTACAGTGCCACTTCTCCATGCATGAGCTGAAAATGCTGAAAATGTGAATAGATGCAGATCCAGACTACCAGCTGGGACTTGCCACCTCCCAAAGTGAGTGCTCAGTACTGCTTAGCACCCTCTGAAAGGCACATGCATTTGCTTCGCAGAGCTTTTCTTTTTGAGTTGGAGGTGGGCAGAGCCAAGCTCTGTGTCTCTCCTCCCCTGTTCTGCCTGGCTTTAGCTTGGGAAGTGACTCCCCCGCTATCAGGGGCAGCAAGGCAATTTGCTCCCCCTTTTTCTCCTGCAATCATTCAGCAGAAGTGGAAATGGGATGGGAACACATGGGAGTCCCGCTGTTTGAGCAAAGCACAGAGGATTGTGATTCCCGTTTTGGCCCCGGCAGGCTTAGCTGTGCAGTAGAGAGAAACATGTGCTTGTTAACTCCCCGACTTGTACAAGCAAAATGCTGTTTGCTGGTGCAGCGTGGACTGCTGCAGGGCATGAGCTGCTGCTTGCTGGCTTCGTGTTGAGTGAATGCTTCTGAGACTTGAGGAGTTAAGGGCCACTGCTGTGGCCACTGCGGGGCAATACTGAACCAGAGACCCCTGGCGATAAGAATATTTGCTGATATTACTTGAGAAAAAGCTCGAGCTCCGAAGCTGGGATTTAACTGCTCTGTTCTCTCTAAACTGGTAGGGGAGGAGATGTGATGTGAGTTTGCCGTTTGTCCTGTGGGCAGTGCATCTGTACCACAGGCCTATTATTGCTAGGCATACCTAAGCATGCACATAAGCTGATACCACGTGGTAGCAAAGAATTAGGCCCTCAAGTTCTCACAATATTCATGATACAAGTGGTGTGGGGCTTGGTCCCATTGTCTGTCTGGCTGTGCTGTCCTTCCCGACCTCCAGGTGCCTCCTACTCGGTGCTTCTCCAGGGACCTGATCTCACTGGGGAACTGGGACATAGAAAATCTCTTCAACAGTGAAGGACAGCTTGGATGCTGGCCATGCTCTTCGCCCATCTCTGTGCTGGCAGCGTGCTTCCCCTGCACCCTAGGAGCAGGGGTGTAAGTAGTGCTGGAAGGGGCCAGTGGCAGATGAGTCCGGGGACAGGCTGTACGGGGTGAGACAGCTTTATTCCTGAGAGAAGGGATGGAGGGTGGAGTGTCTTCCACTGCACACCCAGTCTGGGGTGACAACCCTCAGGAGAAGCCATAGTTCCCTGAGAGATCAGACTGACTGGAGTAAAGGGTTGTGAGGAGATACACCCTGAGTCTTTCACCTAGAGCTTGATACCACAGCGCTGGCTGATGGGGTGACAGCTTGCTTGACCTGTCCTGAAGGTTGGGATGACGGTGCTGAATGTGAACTGGCCATCTCTGGCCAGCACGTTGTACAGAGCTCCAGTGCCCCAGCCGATGCTCTCCGTAGCGAAGGCAACCAGGGTGATACGTACGCTACCTTGTCTGTGCAGCTGGCATTTCACTTTGAAGGAAATGATACTGGTTTATCCTTCAAAATACTCTACCCGACGAGTGACTCAGTGAGTGACTCCCCTGGTCTGCGCTCCCGGCAGCTCTTACCTCAGGGCTGTCTCCACAGGTGTTTTTCTGCCAGGGCGTTCTTGGTCTGACCACAGCCATGGTGCGGCTGCTGGCAGGGAAGATGAGGTGGCAGCAAAGCTGAGTCAAACCCCGAACATCTGACGGAGGAGGCAGACCTAAGGGCGTGCCACACTCTTCCTGCTAGTGTGTGAGTGTTTCCCCTTGCCAGCACTGAGAGCTGTGCAGTGGCTTTTTGTCGGACAGCTGTGGCCCTACTGCACTCTAGTTTTCCTAAGCCCTGTGATCACTGAGGTTCCAGCATCCCTCCTGCTGGGCAAGCCTGCAAATGTGTTTAAGTGAAAGAAGCAATGTGCCCCTCCCCTCACAGGAGCGGGCCACCTCCATGACTAGTTCAATACTTCTGCCCAGCCTGCCTTTGGCCATAGCCCTTTCTGTGCATGTCATTGACAAAGGGCTGAAATCAGTCTGAGAGTCTACGGCTACATCCTTCTGTCCCGTCACTTTGGGTCACTACCCATCAATAGCTTTCCTTATTGCAGGAGTGGGAGAGAGGGGGAGAGCACTAGCAGATGGTTTTGGAGGAAGGGACATTCAAAAACTCAGCTCCTCAAGGGACTTCGTTCTCTCTCTTACTGTGAGTTAGAAATTACTTATCCTTTTAGGCTTTGCTCTAAAATGCTGCCTCAAACATTGTCAGGGAAATGACACCGCATTAAAAATATGAATGTCATGTATTGTAATGTGTTTACTATAATTTACTTGCACCATTAAAAAGAAGAACCCTAATGATTATAAAATTAAGCCTGAATATTAAAAACATGATGCCACCCCACCCGCCCCCGCCCCTTACATCAAAACAGCAATTACCCCTGGGACTGGAACAAAGGAGCAGCGGGACAGTTCTGGGCAGGGGAGCTCTGCTGGCTGAGAGAGAAGATGGGGCTGCCAGTGTTCCAGAGTAGGGGTCTGTGGACACTGCCCGATCACTGGTGTGGGAGGTGGGAGGACACGCAATTTGCCCTCAAGGCAGCGAGGCTGTGGGAGAGGAGCCATGGTGCTGGTGGCGAATGGTGCAGGGATCGAGGAGCCAAGTGGCAGGGAGGACTCTGTCCTCCTCAGAGCTGGAAGCTGCTCCCTGTCCTGGCTGAGGCGTGCAGCCAAGTGCTTTCTGCCTGGAAGCCTCACTCTTCACTTGGCCTCTTTCCATTGCTTTCCACAGAGAACCCTAAGGGAAGAGCTCGGCTGGCCCCCATGCCTTGCTCATCTCCCTGTTGCGATCCATGGAGCTTTCTGCCCTTGTGCTTGCCTTAGGTGGGGAGTGCAGGAAAGGGGAGACTGGCCCGTGGTCTCCCCTCATATCCCAGGCACGCAGGTCTCACCACAGCTTAGAAGAATGGGTTGCGTCAGGCCTGAGTTTGGGAATTGAACTTTCCTGAAGAGGAAGGGTTGATTTGCACTGTGTGTCCCGTTAGATTTGTAGTACAGGAAACATAACATACAGTGGCTGGTGTGACTGGAGCTGACACAGGGTCCCAATTTACTGGCTCAGACTCTTGCTGAAACTTGCTCAGAGAGCTGAAGCCCAAGCACAGAACATCTGCTTTCCCTGCTTCTCTGAGGTGGGTCTCTGCCTCCCTCCTTGCTGGCTCAGATCCATTCCGGTCAATTCTCTCATTTGCATTAGGAAGTGATTAATTTTTCTACAGAAGAAGGAGGCAGAGTTGATGGCAGAGGACGTTTTGTGGTTTAGGGACGGACAAGAGGTTGAGATGGTCTGGATGGGACCTTTGCTTGGCTCAGCTGCAAGTTCCTCAGAGAGCCTTGGATGCTCCACTGTTCTGTAAGGCTGGACTTAAAGCAGATACTGCAAATCAATCAGATATGATAGGCCGAGCATGGGAGTGGCTGGCCTGTGTCATACACAATTTAGATTAGATGACTAGACTCTCCTGACTTTAGCAATAATTCCTAAACATGACGAGTGTCTCATTGTTTGAGGCTTCTGAAGATTTGCTTCTTTGATTTATGTGATCCTTCCATTTGTCAACTAAACCACTGGGCAAAGAGATACCGGTTGTTTCAGAGGTCATCAGGGCAAGTGGGGGGAACCTTTTATCTCAGCTGAACTCGGATCCATTTCTTTTAGTAGCAGTGAGGGATCTCTGATTTTTTTGCAAACTGTATTTCTGTTTTCTGCTATGACTGCTGAGTTACATTTTGCAAGAGAGGTCTGCTCCTTCTGTTCTTGTGCTACTCGTGCACGTGTACCTGCTTGGTGGAAAGAGCAGGAGTAAATCAGTGCAAGCAGCAGCCTTGCAACACCGTAGATGTGATTCTTGTGCAGGATAATAGAGGACAGTCTGATGTGGTCTAAGCAAGTAATAGGCAGAGTTTCTTTTTCACACATTGTAGGTGGAGAGACCACTGAAGCCAGGCTGGGAAGTTGGGGATCAAACCTCAGGCAGCTGCTGACACCAACCAGTGATGGAAGTACTGTTATTAACGTAGGTGTTATGAAAATTGGTTTGCAAGGATTTACAGTGCTGTTTAAATATTAAGCACGTGGCATGGGTGCCTTGTTTGCTTAGTGGGGAGCATTGACCTGAAGATGGGGTGATGCAATGCACAATGATCTGCTGATGTCAACAGATTTGTTATATTGCAAGTCAAAAACCCATACGACTTGAACACCAGACACAGGATAAATAGAGATTAAGAAACAAACCTGGCACCATGGCCCATTTCCAGTCTGTCTTTCCATGCCTCTGTGCTGGATCTTTGTCATTGCTATTTTCAGCTTCATTTTCAAACCAGCCTGTAAAGCGCTACCTATAGCCGAGGCCGACTCTCCTGGTGGCAGGTCTTGCTCTCGGTGGTTTCCTGCTTCCTTTTCTCCTTTACTTAACGCCTGCCTTCGTTCGCAAGACTCGTCCACACAGAGGAGCCTGTTCATTAACAGCCCTGTTTCTCTCCTTCTGAAACTATGAAACCCTTACCTGTCTGCAGGAGATATTCTTTGTGCGGTGCTGAGTGTTAAGCTGATGTTAGGCTTGATATTCCATATCTATGCATATTCATAAAGTTAGTGATTTTCAGGTGCGCTTAATGTCTGCATCTTCTGACAAATTTAAGGTGCCCACCTCTAGTGATGCTCATACCAGGCTGTGACCGTGGCAAGAACAAGGATGCAGCTTTTATGGCAGGACAGTACATCGGAGAGCAAGACTGAGATTGATGTTAAAGGGATTTTTTTTAGACTATTTAAACCACCTAGTTTTGTGTTCACAACAATTTGAATTTTTTGACTACTTATTATTTTGGGTAAAAGAAGGCCGTTAAAGATCCAAAATGCCTCTTTTAAACGAGTTACTCAAAATTACAATAGAATTCAGCTCCTTCAGCAGACTAGACAGGCTAAACTTTGGAACTGCTGAAAGGAGCTGCAGAGAGGAGTCAATTGCAAAGAGTCAAAAATGAAAGTAACCTGGTACTCAGTCCCTTGCTTTCTGAATGAAAGTGTTTCAGGCCTTTTTTACCTGTCACAGCAAATAAAATCACTTGGTGCTGAAAGGTGGGTTGTATAAGAATATTTTGTTTTGAAAGTGCTTGAGCAACACGTGGGAAACACTTACTTGACTGCTGCTTCATGATAGTAAGTAGTTTTTTAGAGGAATGTAACTAAGCTTTTCGGGAATGCTGGCTCTATATACTGCCTTACATGCTTTTGAAAGCATTTCCTACAGACGAGTAATTTGCCTTGTGTGACCAGATTAACCTGTGCAGGTAAGACAGAAGTTTTTAAGTATATGTCCTTATGCTTGTGCTCTCATGGTGTTAGGATTTCATGAGTCTTCTTTCCCACACCTTTGTGGCCAGCTCCCTGACTCTAGCACTGGCAGTCCTCTTCTGCAGAGACATAATGACTGTCCATGTTTGCTTTATTAAGCTTGTCCACGGTGTTGCAACTGGCACTAACTGGCATTTTTGCTGTCAGCCTTTGCCAAGAGACGGAGAACTGAACGGGCTGTGAAGCCTGCACTCCACTGTGCTCCAAAGGTGGCAGAGGACAGAGACATGCTGGCAAGTGAATCTGAGGAAAGCTGATGCCACTGTTGCTTGGTCTGTAAACAAAGGACTTCTGTTTCCAAACCCGAGAAACCCCAGCCTTTTTCCAAGCTGTGACTCTGTTTGAAAAACAAGCCTGGACCCAGTTGGGTGAGTGATCTCTGTCATCACCATGTAGTTTGCCCGCAGTTCTTCTCATCCTCTCCAGATTAAGTATCCCAGACACATCCAACGACCCACATGCAGCAAGGTCTGTCAGTGACCTTCAGCAGAGTGATCCCAGCATGGGCTCGGCAATAGGCTTGACTTCTGTCCTAGAATAACAGGAGGGGTACAGCAGTTAGCTGACTTTGGACTCATCATGGTGTATTGAGGGGACCCTTTCCGTTTGTTAAAGTGAATTACCCAAGAGCTGGTGGGAGGGCTGCGGGGAATCACAGGGGCAGCTTTGGCCTTGAATTCTTGTTTGTTATCGGGCCCATTTTAAGGTGTAGGGTGTCCTGCCCAGCCTGTCAAGCTGTTCCAATCCGTAATTGCCATCACAGCCTGGGAGCAGGAGTGTCTTCCAGCACTCAGTTCAACTAACCAACTCCCCACTGCTGAATCTCATTATGTCTTTGTCAGCAAGGCTGATAAACCTTGTCTCCCACCCCCAGCTCTGTCTCTTCCCCCACCTCAAGACACTTTTCCATGTGCAAGTTAGACCTGACTGCTTTAATTCTCATCTGTTTTGGAAGACGCTTCCACCCCATTATTACAGAAGCAATGGGGAATGTGTACTTAAACAAAGAATTTAGCAGCATAGACTTTTACATTTTTTTTAAGTAGCTAAGCGAGGGATTAATTCTTTGGAATTCTGTATTTTTATTATCAACAAGGTAGCTGAAGAGAACAGTTAGAGTTGTTCTGTGCTTTCCAGCAAGGGACATAAATTTCCCATGGTAATTAGTTTGAGCATGTATCAGCTTGGTTTCTTGGGAAAAAGGAACATTTGCTCTTCTAGGAAACATTTTCGGTGCCATCAGTCTAAGAATAGCAATCTTCTTTCTGGTGCATCTCAAATTTCAGAAGTATGGCTTGTCTTGTATTGTGCATGCAATATGGAGATTATTTTAGATGAAATATCACTCTGTTCAGCTGAAGCATGAACAGCTTATAGTGCCTCATTCTGTGGTTTTCATTCCTTTTTTTTTCCCCTAACCAAAATTAATTCACGAATAAAGAAATTTGTGCCTTGAACATGGCTTCTTATCTCTGAGCGCATCAGTTCCTTGATGACCCCAAAGGGAACAACAGTGCTGAAATAGTTTAAGTGGCAAACAACTCCCTGGCTACAAATTTAGGCACTGAAACAAAACCCTACAGTTTCACTGACGACTTCCAAGAACAGAGGCAAAGCTACAGTGCTGCGGCCTAAGAGATTCCTGTCATTGCAATGCTGGTGGAGCCGGCACAACTTGCTCCCTGCAGAGCAGGCAGGGGCAGTGCCAGTTTTACAGGGAAGTAAGCAGCACGACTGCTCCGAGTGCTGTGGAGTAAAGGTTGCAGAGCAAAGAACCAAAGCTGTACCCTTTTCTCAGGACTTTGATCTGTCTAAGCACAAGTGTTGGAAGCAGGACATTACCCCTAAAAGGCTTTTTGATCTGGAGCAGCTGGGAAGGTGTTTATGCGCCTTGGTTGTGGGAAGGCTGGATATCTAAGCTACTCCTCTGGTACCCAGAGTGGACCCCAAGACTGCCACAGCTCTCGCAGCTAAACCTAAGCCATCACATTCTGCTGGGCAATGGTAGCAGAGGGGCTGGAATCCACCCCAAAAAAAGCTGCTCTAGGGTCCTGGGCCATTGCCCTGTCTACAGAAATCCCTCCGGGCATAGCAGAGGGCAGGCATAAGGAGGCTGGTCCTCCTGGCCTGTGCTACCCTCCTCAGCCTGCAGCCATTGCACAGAGGGACTGCAGGGGCGGTCGATTCCTGCCTCCTGCCAGGGCAGGAACACCTTTGGCCAGAGCACCACGTGTGCTCCTGCTCTCTTCTGCCTGACAACACGCACCTTGGCTCTCCCAGGGGAATGGGGAGAACCTTGCAAGGAAACCCAACTGTTACTTATGCATATTTTAAAATACATTTTGTTCAGCTGCGCATCCCTGCTGGCCTTGTTTAGGGAAGTTTTAATAGCATCTGGCTTCTCTTTGCTCTTGTGTACAAGATGAGGAAGTTTTCATCTGTGCCTTTAAAAAAAGCCCACATCCCTGCCAAGATGTATTAGGAGAGCTGTAAAAAAGGAGTCATCCTGTTCCAGGACCGCGAGGCTTATGTAACAGGGAAATCCTAACGAAAAGATACTCCCCCACCCAGCACACTTTCCAAGGCACATGCTACTTCAGGGTTTTCAGTTGCTTGATTTGTATTTTGATCACATCTGCCACGGGTTTATTCAGATGTATTTACAAATATATTCTCCCACATACCCTCATTTGCACATGCCATAGAATGTTCTTATAAAATGCAGTGCGGACCTCACCTCACCACAAGGATCTTTAAATAAAATATATTGTAAAGTGCCAGGTACAATTCTTTTTAAAAATACAATTCTAATTAAAACAGATACTTGGCCACCACATTAGTGGCTTCATATACCAACACATTTTTAGCACAACAGTCTATTTCTGTCAGGTGAGCGGGAGGCTCTCATACCGCCCCTCTAGCTCTCCAGTTTCAAGTCCAAAGGCTTTAGAAAATGAGGCAGAGGCAGATCGTCCAGAGCCTCGGGGAAATGCTCGGGTGAAATGGTCCTGATCAAGACACGCATGGCTCTGACAAACAGCGACGGGGGAGCTAAGCCCACCAGGCACTGGAATCTGTTCTCCCCCAGGAGGTCCTGCCACCGCTGCCGGTTGTCCACCAGTTGCTGTTTCATTGCAAACTGGAGGTCCTGAGGCACGAAGAAGAAGAGGCAGTCGAGGCAGAGGAGCTTGGCACGCATGTTGGCTGCTGGCGCGTGGGAAATCTGCTGCAGCAAGGTGTCGAGGGGGGTATTCCCAGCACTGTCCCGCAAGCAGGGCGAGGCGCCGTTCCCCAGCAGTAGGAACAAGCACTCGGGGCGCACCAGCTCGCAGGCCACGTGCAAGGCCGTCTTGCCACCCTCCACGCGGCTGCAGCCCTGGCGGTCCAGGTGGCCGGCTCTGTCGCTCGGCGGGAAGGCTTGGATGGCCTTGAGGATTCGGAAGAGGATGTGGACCCGGTTGTAGCGGACAGCCATGGCCAGGTGCGGGGCTGAGGACTGGCAGCAGCTGAAGCTTTGGCTGGGCACGGCCAGGGCGCTCTGGGGGAACTTAGTCAGCAGGTGCCGGGCGTAGGGCTGGTGGTCGTGCACCAGCGCGTAGAGCAGGGCCTCCGAGGGCGAGTAGACGCTCACCTTGCCCCCGTCCTCCCAGTGGAAGACCTCCATGGTCCGCATGTCCTCCAGGAACCAGACGGGCAGCAGGTCCCTCACCGCCTGGTAGAAGGCGAAGGAGGATTTCTTGCACTGCTTCTGGGACTGGGCGCCGCGGCCGCCGACCCACTGGACGCTCCAGGGCATGGCGGGCGGCCGCGCTCCGCCGGGGGCTGCCTCCCACCTCGGCGCACAGCGGCCGCATCGGGATCGGACCTGCGGGAGCGGAAGGGCCGTCAGCACCGGGGCGGCCAGCACCGGGGCGGCGCCCGCCTCCCCTCCTCTCCGCCGCCGGCTCGGGGCGGGGGCAGCGAGCCGCGGCGGCCCCGCTGCACCGCACGACACCCTCGGTGCCGGGGACACCCGTACCCCGGCGCGCAGGAGCTCGCTCCTCCCGCTACACGGGACGCCCGTACCCCCGGTGCCCGGGACCGGCCTCTAGTCGGTGCCCGGGACGCCCATACCCCCGCGCACGGTAACGCCTCCCCCCACGGCCGCCCCGCTCCCCCGCCGCTCACCTCTCCGCTGGTGCCGCCGCCCGCGGCCGCCGCAGCCGCAGTGGAGGGGCGGGAGGCGGGAGCAGCGCGCGCCGCCGCGGGGCCCTTTTATCCCCACCCCCGCCCCGGGCGGTGAAGGTCGGTCAGGACCGGGGAACTGTCCAGCCGCCGCCGATTGGCGGCCGCCCCGGCTCCCCCGGGCGCCCATTGGCTGCGCCGAGAGGACGGGGCCCTGCACCACCGCGTGCGTCACGGGCGGCGAAGTTCCAAGAAACTTGGCCGCCGGCTCGGAGTCCCGGCGGGGGCGGGGCGTGGGGTGCCGGGGGCGGGGCGTGGGGTGCCGGGGGCGGGGCCCAGGGGCGCGGGGTCCCGGGGGTGTAGGGTCCTGAGCGCGCGGGGTCCCGGGGCGCGGGGTCTCGGGGGCGAGTGGCCAGGGGGTGCAGGGCCCCAGGGGCATGGCGTCCAGGGGACGTGGCGTCCGGGGAATGTCGGATCCAGGGCACGCGGGGTCCTGGGGGCGTGATGTCCTGGGGGCGTGGGATGCGGGGAGCACGGGGGCCTGGGGACAGGGGGGGCCGAGCCCGTGAGGGACGCGGGGGCACGGCGCCTGGGCCGCAGGGAGGCCTGTGCGCCGGGGCTGCGTGGCACCCCGGCTGCTGGGCGCGGGAGGCCGCCAATGCGCAGTGCCCCGGGCACGGGGGTCCCGGGCGGGCCGTGTCACACCTCCCAGCTGCCCTGGCACGGCACGGCACGGCCCGCGCCAGCTCCCGGCTCGCCCCCTGCCCGCCCCCGCGGGTGGCTCTGGCACGGCTGCGGGCCCGCATGTGTGCGCACACGTGCTTGCTGCAAAACCCGTGGCTCCCGCTGTCTCCCCGGCAGCGGCCCTTACCTGCAGCCCGCCCCTGCTGACTGTCACCCGCCGGGCTTTGGCTGCAGGAGCGCAGGGAGCTGGTGGTGGCCCAGGGTGAGGCCAGCACTGCGGCAGCCCTGCCCCGGGTGGCTGCGGCCCCTCGGCCCGAAAATGCGTGTGTGCAGGGAACAGCCACGCGCTGATACAGCAGGCGCTGCCGCTACCGGGGTCTGCTCGCTTATAAAGGCCTCCCTACTGACAGCAGATCCTGGGGTCTGCTCCATCTTGTCCCCCCTCAAGCGAATTCAGAGCATTTCCCGTTTTCTCGCTGTGTGTTTGACCCCCACTGTGTCCCCAGCTTGCGGCCGTTGCCGTCTCAGGCAGGAAGGTGCCATCAGACCCTCCGCAGGTGGGCGATGCTGGTCGCTGCCGAGTTCACGGACCACAGCTCTGGTTTCTCCATCCTCAGTGTCCTCCAGCCTTCCCCTCGCCAGCGCGGGAGCACAGCTTCTGCTGATGGCTGCTGTGGCAGGTGATGCTTTCCACGTGTCCCAGCACCATGTGTGGGCACACACATGGGGGGATCGCCAGGCACATTCTGGCGATCTGGCCCCACTTTCTTGCAGCCCTCTCTGTGAAGCTGCTCGGGGCAGCGGGGAGGGAACCTGCAGCACACTGCCAGCCCATCCCTTGACCCTGATGAGAGCGAAGCTGGAGAGGAACAACTGCTCCCTTTGTCGGGCCCCTTCTGAACTGCCATTCAGCCGGGGGAACAATGCTGAAACTGTGCTCCCTTCGCTTTGCAACTTCTTCCCTGACATGCAATGCTCACCCCAAAACCCAGGGGTCCGTGCAAGGGGGTTCAGGCAGATGGGTGAGCCAGCCAAGACGCTGCACACCGCTGTCGCACTCAGAAACTCTCGGTGACCACATTTCAGGGAAGGGAAATCAGGGTAGCATGGGCTGAGCTGCTTCGCTGGAGAGAATTACATCCAGTGTTTGTCAGTGCGATTCATCATCTGAGGATCCCCGCAGATCCAACGCGGCTCCTGGCGTCTCGGATGTCAGCCACGGCACGGAAAATCCTCTTTCATCGCTCGTGTCTGATTCCAGGTGAAAACTCATTAAAGCCAACCGCTTCCACCACTCCCTGCGATCACCGGGGTACTCGCCTCTCAGTCGCATCCTATTACTGCAGACACAAGATAATTTGTACCAAAGTGCAGCATCAAAAGGAATGGTTTAAAAATAGCCAATTCTGTAGCCTTTTCCTTTGTGCCCGGCACAGCCTCACCCGCCTCGTGCCTTGCCAGCCATCGCTGATGGCTGTGGTACCCACCGCATCGCTGCGTTCCGCCTGCTCCAGGAGACGTCCCTGCCTGACCACGAATCCCAAATCCTTTCCCTGCTGTTACCGGCACATTGCCATCAGTTTGGCTGTCCGGCGTGGTGATGAGCCAGGCTGGCCAGCCCTTTCTACTCATTTCCCACCCATGCCTGGGTATGCCAAGTGGCACTGGAGCCCAAAGGCAGGGGATTAGCATAGTCACAAAGCCAGATTGGCTTTTGCATAGGAAATGAACGTCTTTGGTGTGGAGCAGGACTACTTTTCTTGGGCCCACCTCTCCTACGGAGGTGAAGGGACCAGCTACAACCATAGGGTGTTTCAGGCCCCCAACACTGGCTTAAAAAATAGGGCAGAATGTGCTGAGTCCTCACCACCTCACAGCTGGGGGCTGACCCAGAGGCTGGCCCCTGTTGATGAAATGTACTTGTTACATACATTCAAAGCAGGAGCCCACCTGTGGGAAAGGCAGCCTGTTTGTGGGCTTCACTGCAGAAACAGTATTACAGTTGCTCCCAAAATTGTTTATAGCATGCCCAGCACTAGTGATGAAGTGCAACAGCCCAGAAAGGTTGTAAATTTGTGATATATATATGTGCACACACACCCACACACATACATATATATATATAATATGAACACAGCCCAGGGACATGATTTGTTTGCTTGCAGTCCAGCCTGGTTTTAATCACTTTGAATTAAGTAACTGATCTTATTACTGATCCGACTATGAGAGGGCTTATCACAGCTTCCTTGGCACATGACGAAGATTACTCCGCCGGTGCGACCGCATCCAAGTAATGTGACGTGTCTTCTTGGAGCTGGTTTTTTTCTTCACCCTCCTCCAGGACATTGATCCTTTGGTTTCTCCAGCCAGTGACCAACTAAAACCCACTTAATGCTACTGAAACCCAGCCACGTAATGGGACCGAGGGAAAAGCTCTGCTGTTTCTCGTAGCAGACGTCATTTGTTTCCTGATGTTTTCATTAGATTGAGGGCAGAATCATGTTGACTTAATGGACACAATTGTGGGTGTAATTGAAAGCAGTATGGAAATAGGCAGTATCAGGGAGCACACTGAATGTAGTTAATGTTTAAACGCTGGTTTTGAGATGAAAGATGGGCAGAGAGTACATCCCTCATTTGTGAAAAGGGCTGAAAGATACGGATTTAACTCCAGTCCTTGCAAGGATTTTGTGCCTGGGTTTGACTGAACATTTAGCAGCCTGCTCCCTGGAAAGCAGGCTGGGGACCAAAGGTCGGCAGAGTTCGGACAACAGCTCCTGCCCCATGGTGAGCTGGAGCAGCAGAGCTGCCACTTTGCTTTAAGCTTCTGGCTCTGGGGACTTCATCCACAAGTTGGGTAGAAATGCCTAATGTCCCGTTTGGCAAAAATTAAACATCTTCATAGAGAAGTAATGGGTGAGGAGAGTCCGGGGGTTGCAGGAAGGGCCCTGGGCTGGGACATACACACTGTATGTCCCCCTCCTGCTGCAGGTACATCACTGACCTCCATTTTAATCCCACTGTGCCACCAGCATCCCGTCTGCAGAAGGGATGCAGTAACGCTGCTTCGGCAATCCTGTTTGAGCCGGTGAGCTCTTTAGGTCGGGGATAACACACAAGTATATTGGCTTGGTCCCTGGGGTTCTGGCTCTTCGTGGGGACCCCCCCTGATGTGCTGCGTTAGACACGGGGTGGAGGCTGATCATCTACTGCTGGCCTGTGGAGAGGGCAGAACGTGGCAGTCACCAGCCCGGCCTTGTTCGCCTTTGGTGAGGACACGGCAGGCGATGAGGCGGATGGCAGCCCCAGGCACCTCTGTTTAGCTGCGATGAATAATAGCTGTTGCTGACACCTCGTGGAAGCCTTAGATAAACATTTTCTCCAGAAACCTTTCTGTTTCGTTTTCTCTGCCGTTGCTGGTTCCCCACCTGAGGTGCTCACCCTTTATTTCTGCGTCTCTGGAGCAGCAGCCGGGAAGCAGGCAGCAGGACCAGGGATGGGAGGGCGGCTGGGGAAGGCTGCCTGGGGACTGTCCTTTCCCTCCCTGAGAGGAAGAAGGGCAGATTTTCTCCCTGTGTGGCGGTGAGGGCAACTCACCATGGATATCTGTGGGACATCAGATGCAGAGAGGAAAGCACCCCTCTCCCATACCCATCTGTATGGGAGTCTGTAACATCCATCGCTACACGCCTTTTGTGTGCCTGCTTTGCCCATCTCCATTTTTCAGAGGGGCAGATTGGCAAGAAGCTGTTACAAATCGCTCTGTCCTTTCATTTCAGAATCTCAAATCACTTTGGAAAAAAGACACAGAAGTTTCCTGAGAAGGGAGAAAATATTTTCGTTTGAGAAACACCACCGCTGAAGATGCTGCAGAGAGTCAGTGGTGATCTGGGTTGGGGCGTTGCTCCTGGCTCCCTTGCTGAAACTGTCAGACAACATCACCCCATCCAGGGAAGGGGGCAGAGCCTTGAAGCCTGTCCTCACCGCTCGCCCCCGCACTGTCTTGCTCAACACCCACCTCTTCTTTCTCCTCAGTCTTTTGTATTACAGTCACTGTCTACTTGTCTGACTTTGTATGAATCATCACTTCACAAGAAGACTGAGCTGCCCATAACCCTGGCGGCTTTTCTTTCTCTGTTGCGTTATAGGGTCAGCTCCATCCTGACCCACTGCATAAAAGAAAGATGTGCTTTGCAAACAGCAAAGTGAACAAGCCTTCTCTTGTTGCTCTTCTTCCCTGGTTGCTGCTGAGCAAGTGTGACACCCTTCCAAAATGCTGCATCCCAAACAACGCCTGGGAGCCCAAGTGAAGGTCTGAAACACTTTGTTGTAGAAAGGAGATCTCTCCACCAGCTCCAGAGGAAGCATGTTAATGCGAGGGTTGACCACTGTCAGACGTCAGTCCCGGCTGATGGGAGGCTGAATAAATGGCTTTACTGCTGTCACGGATCTGTTGAGGTTGTCAATGTCCACTGGTGGGATGGCCCAATTTTTAAGACTTTGAAACTTATTTTTTATTCTGGTTCCTTGACAGACAGAAGTGGTCTGGCAGAAGCGAGGTAGGCATCAAGATGATAAGGTGCTGCAGCTGTCCCACAGGCCCTCAGGCACGGTCACAGGCTATCATCAGTGTCCTCTTTATTTGGGCTAGGTTCATGGGCCACCTCTAATTAAGCCTTGATTTTGGCACCTGTAATAAATGAACCATGATCATCTTTTTGGAAACCTAGGGAAACTCCCAGAGCTGCAGCAGAAATCAAATGTGATCCAGCATGTTACAGGGGGAAGCTGAAAAGTGCTCTTGTCCCTTAAAAGACAAAAAAGTACCTCTGGGGAGCCTTTCTGTTTCATAAGCAAGTGGACGAGAGGGGTCAGAGAGCCCCTGGCGCCTGTGGGTGATTTTGGCCTTCAGCTTGATGTTCCTTGTTAAAAATATTTTCCCAGATGTATTAATACAACCAGACTGGATTGCATCTGAGCTGAACATTGTGAGCCTAAGGCAGGACATAAATATAGAAGCAAAACAGCCTGACATAAGAGTCATATGTCCTCTTATACACAAGAAGTGAAGGGGAAAGAGAGGGAACTTATTCTCTTGCAATTTTTAGATGCTTCCAGGCATTAGCCTGAGCCTCAGAGAGTACCTGCACCAGGGTCCTGGGGCACAGAAGACCCCACGTATCCCTCACTCAGCCCCTAGCGTGCTGTGCCATGGGACTGTGCACTCAGCACATTTTTAACCCAGGGTTAGGTTTGCCTAGACAAGGTCTGCAGTCAGGAATTACTATTTGTTTGATGTGTTTGCCTAACAGGATTACCCTTATCATAATGATACAGCAATCTGGCCTTGGCAGAGCAAACCCCAAGGGCTCAAGGGGTCAAACCCTTGCCTCCCTTGCCCCAAATACGCACAGTGCAGCTTGTCTCTTACCGTGCAATATCCAGCTGATGCTTCGGTTGGCATCCAGTGCTCCGCTTCTGGAGAGAGCAATTGTGCCATGTACTGCTGCCTGCTGACATCACACTTGGCATTTCTTTCTCCACACCTGAAAAAAAAAATCAATATTATTCAAAGGTTAGAAAAATGATGCAGTGTTTTACAGTTAGAGAATGGGATGCTTTCCCCTCTGGGAATTGCTCTGAGCAGGTGCCTGATTGAATTCAGTGTGAATTTGTTGCCCTCTGGCTCTGTAAGAATAGGTAATGGACCAACAGTTGCCTGCCTTTTGTATTGTATATTGTGAGCATGCCTAAAATCGTTACAAAAGCATGTTTGTTTATAAAAGTGTACCTGTGATTATTAAAGTTTGCTGGCCTAAAAGACTTAAGGAAGGCACAGGGTGAAAGCTCCATTTTCCTGCAGGTAAGTAGGATAAAGGCTTTGCCAAAGCAGAGCCTGATTGCACTGATGATCGGCACCCAGGCTGGTCCACCCCAGTTTCTGGCCAGGGTAAGGGGGCACCTCCTTGCTCCCGGGAGGTGTCATTTTAACCCTAGCACTTCTCAGGCCAGCTGACTCGAGCCTGGCCTTACCAGCTCCCCAGGCTATTTGCAGAAGCACAACTTGCCACTCACTATTTGCCAGCTCCAAAACAAGCAGGATCCTCTATTTATAATGTGCTATAATTGGCCTGAGTGAAACCTGTGGTTCTCTGGGCTTTAGGGCCCCGGGACTGCTGGTGCAGCAGCACCCTAATTCCAGGAGATCCCGCCAGGGATGCCAAGATGGCTCTGCAGAAAGCCAAGGGATGCGTTGGTACATGGTGTAGGCTGTATGTTCACAGGCTCGTGGCTTGTGGAGCAGGCTGTATTTGTCAGGGCTGTGTAGACCCCCTTCTCTAGATGAGGTCTGGGGGGATGCAGCCTCTTCGGAGCAAGGCAGAGAGACATTTTCCTGCTGCAGCAGCAGCACCGTGGAGATGCTCAAGTTGCCACAGGGAGCATTACCCTAACCATCCTTACCCCCCTGCCCCCCTAAAGCATTTATAGCTGGGATGTGAGCAGGGCTCTGTGACTCAAAAGTGACTATTCAGCCCTTGGGCCTAAGTGATTGGGGTTCATCTCTGATTCGTGTGTATTTAATTTTGGTGGGGTGTGTGGCTGTTCAGACCATGCTCTTCATAGTAGAACTGTTCTGACCTTGTAGCTCATTGCAGGACAAACTCCTCCTAAGACAAAGCAAAGCAGCCACCTCACTCTTCTTTAGAAGCAGGTACATATAGTATAACGCTTACCCGAGGTTTTTATTTGATCTGGTTGTGCTGTAATAAATCCCTCTGCCATTTGAATCATAAAACATGATAGATATAAGGCCAAGCGGAAAGATTAAAAAAAAAAAAATTGGCTAATGCTTTGCATGTCTTTGAGGACTTATTTTTATTCCCGTTTGTTCGTTCTCTTGGCTCTTGGCTGCCCCTGGGTCTGTTGAAATAACAAACAGGGATGAGGAAAGAGAGCAGTTCTGTCATGAATTTCCTTCGGTGGGAAGCGGCGGCGCTAGGGCAGTTAACTCCGACGGCAACTGCAGCCTCAGCAGGCAGATGCTCATCTGTCGCACACATCCCGATAGGAAACCTGAGGTTTTTTTTTCTGAAAAAGATCAGATTATCAGCCAAAAGCCTTTTTGCTGCAAAGTAGTGTTTAGTTTCCCTTTTGCTTTGTAAAGAAGTAGTGAGAAGTCTTCTAGTGCTGCCTGAAGCTGCTCTGCTGCCAAGAAAACCTCCCGGGTCTGGCGCTGAGGCCTCTGTAATATTTCCGGTTTCTCTGCAATTATTTTCTAATGAAATTTTCGAATCCAAGTACAATCAGGAGGTTAGACCATATTGAGTTCACAGCGGGGGGTTTCACTTTGTTTTTTTCTTTTTCTAAATCAGTAGCTATCCCCTATGCAGAAGGCAATAAAGACAGTTCTGTGCACAGAAAGGCACCTACAATCTGGGTGGCGATGCCTTTCACCTGCTGCCTTCGGCACTAGCACCACTTTATGCAGTTCTCCATTTGGAGGTACTGCTTTTGCACTGAAATTATTGTAACTGCCTGATCAGGTTTGTCCATCAGTATGTCTTTTCATGGCTTATTAAGTGCCTGGGGGATTAGGGTGCTGCTTCCCTTGCCAGGATTTCCATCTGCTCCTGTACATTGCAATTTAGGGAAATGGGAGGGCTGATGTTTCCAAGGTGTTGCCAGTATTTTGTATTGCCTCCAGCCCCCAAAACAGAAATAAAAAAGGGCTAAAAAGATGATGTAAATTAACAGGGAGATGAGATGCATGACAAAAACAAGTCAGGTATAAATAGCGAGGCTGGTATAAATAGTGAGGCTGAGTAACACCCGAGCCCAGCTGCTAAGCACAGCAGAAAGGTCGGCTTGCTCCCTGTCACCGCCTGAGCTGCTCAGGGGCCCTGGCGGCCAGCTCCCCTTTGGCTCTGCTCCCTGGATCGCTCCTGTAGCCCTGCGTGGATATGGGGACTGGGATGGGCTCGCCAGGCTCACCATCACCTTCCAAATCAGCAGCAGGGCTGCCCACAGTGGAGCAGCCGCCGTTGACATGAACAGCATGTGGGGTGTTCTTAACGTTGAAAGGTGTGAAGTGCACTTGAACAAGGTCTTGGCTCCTTCAGACTTTTCCTAGAGCCTGGTGGAGCATGGCATGCCACGGAGACCAGGCAGGGCCAGTGCCAGTGCTGGCCACGCAGCCCATCTGCGTGCCCTGCACACACCGGCATGGTCCAGCACAGACCAGGGTTGTGCGATGGGCTCTTGGGAGTGTGGCTGCTCACCTGGAGCTGGGTACGGCAGCATGTCCTGAAGCACCCAACAATGCGGGTGTGAATTTCACTTTGATAAAATGGGGATTTTTACTAAATCCAGTAGGAAGGCAGGTAAAATAAGCAGGAGGAAAGGTCTGTGCGTGGTGAGTTACAGCTGCAGGGGCTGGAAGTGTGTGTGAATAATGAAACTTTCCAGAGTTTTTCAGCTCATGCTAAGAAGTGTTGCAACAAACACAAAATACTCAGGCTCACCTCTTTGTTGCTGCCAGCTTTTAGCCCCACTCTTCCGCTCTCAAACCAGGGATGATAGAATAAGAAGTGCCTATGTCCCATTTTGCAGCCAGCTGTTTCAGCTTAAACTACTGAGAAAAGTGGGTCTGTGCTAATTGTCAGTGTAGAGTGAGAAAAGGATGTAGGTTTTGGAGTAACACCTGGGCTTGGGTGAGGTAATGCTGTTGGGTTGGGGTTTTTTAAGTGGTGTCAGCATTTTATGTCTCTTATACTTGTGGTTGAGTTTAGCCCACAAGAAACATAAGGTTTCACATCAGTTTACCCTGGAAATCTTGCTGTTCTCTGAGGCACAAGCACTCCTGGAAACAGGCTGCTTTTGGTATTCATGTGTTCTCTGAAGCAGAAAGAAAAACATTTTGGCCAGGGTTCAAGCACCTTTCTCTGTTGTCCTGGTGATAAGTGCCTGATAAAAGGTCAAGGTCTTTGTGTGCTTGTATGGAAAAAAAGCAGCTTTTCTTAAGTTGCTGCTGGCATCTGTGAGCTCCCCAAGTGTGCTGGTCTGTTGTTCCCGGTGTCTGGGCCGTTCTTGGTGAGTAAGACAAGGCTGTGCTGTGTGGGTTGTAGTTTGTCCTACCTCAGAGGTGAGCTTCCAGGTTTTCAGTCTCTGGCGTGCTGCAATGGTTATACCATGGCAGGCCTTTGAGGTAAGCTGGATGCTCCCTCCAAGATGCTGAGGCTTTGTGGAAGGAGCGTGGGATGGTGGCACAAGCCCACTGCAGTGGTCCCTGGAAGCAAGCCAGGGATGGCTGCTGTTTTAGCACCATCATTAGATTTCAGAGTTGACAGCCTGTGGAGATGTGAGGCGAGCCACCTTGGTGCTGCCGCTCCCAGCGTTTTGTCAGCTGGGGAAGATGGGACTGTTTCTCTGGTGCTTGGTTTGTGCTCTCGAGGACTAATTGTGTCTGAGGGCTGGATTTTTTTTAGCAGGAGTGTAAGGATGGCGGTGTGGGGAAAGGTGAGGTGAGTTCAGAGCAAATGGATGCAACATTCAGGCTTGCTCTTGGGACTCTGGTGGGCTGAACCAGAAGCTTGGAGCTGAACTCCTCAGGTCACCTGCAGTGGTGAGGATGCAGCTGCATCCCCGCTGCTCTGCTGCCTTCCAGGCCCTGCTCTCGTGGGGCTTCTCCAGCTCCATTTCCTGATGCTACAGGTAACTTCCCAAAGCCAGCGCATCAGCTGCCTTCATTTCTGCAATGGCCTGGTAGTCATTTCCCACTTACAAACAAACATTTTAGGGAAACTGAGCCACCAAGAGGACAGAGCTCCCTTGCTTTTAAAACAGCTCATTCATCAGGGAGTTTTATTGTGCAACAGCTCAGCCAGTGATGAATTGAAACCACCCTCCGCTTGTTGTACAGGAATAGGTACAATATGTTCTTGCCCAGGCCAGTCTTTCAAGCCTCAGTTTGACTTCCATTTTAAAAGTATTGTGGATGGGGTGGATTTTTTCTGAGATTTTTTTTTATTTATTTTCCTTTTTTACAATTTTAATTACAAAAAATAAATATATTTTAATTTCTTTTTCCTCTCTGTTTTGCAGTGAGGTCTGGGTTTGTTTCACTGCTTTTCTGCTGACGAGCCCACGCTGTCTGAGACCTTTCCTTCTTCCTCACACCCAGAGGTCTCTCTGGGTTTCTCTGAGGACACTTGCATTGGTAGGGCAATGGGGATCTGCGGTGTGGTGGCTGCTGCAAACTAAAGGCAAACACTTCAAATCAGTCCTTGCAAAAGGAGAAACCTGCTCGCTCACGTTTAACTGCTCTCTGGCACTTGTCTACCCTTCGTTTCTACTTGTGTGACCTGCCCGTAGGTGTGGGCTCGCACATTCCTCCTGCTAACCGGGGCAGGGCACCGGGCGCCTGGCGCGTGGTTCCATGCTGACATGTTTCTTGAAAATCCGATGTGACCAAGGACAGGCACAGCCTGGGGGTGAATTATTGCCAGGTCTCCTGGAGCGTTACTGAGCAGTGCTGGAAGCAGCTCCAGGGAACAACACTCTTGCAAATGATCAGCCAGCCCATTCCTCGTTCCTCAAAGAGCTCCTTGGGAGAAAATGTTTGTAGGGCTTAAAGGGGAAAACTGCTTCACCGATAAAATCCCACAGAGAGGATCAAGTATTCAAAAACCAGTGCAAGGTGTTTAAATCAATTTTTTAACAGCATATTGGACCTTTTAGTTAAGATATTTATTCTGGACTCCTTAAAAAATATTTTTTTAAAAAAAGAGCAAGGCCGAGTTACTCGCCTCAATGCTGTACCACAAGCAGTGGAGGCTGCAGGCAGAGCTGAGAGCTGCGGGGCTGAGCCAGGGGTCTCTGCTCCCAATGGGTCCTGTGGCCACCGGCCTGGGGCTGGCAGGTGAGCCTGGGGCTGGGGGCTGGCGGGGGAGCCTGGGGTGGGCAGGGGAGCCCAGGGTGGGCAGCAGAGCTCCTGCCCACTGCCAGCCTCCCAAACACGACCTGCCTGCAGCCTGGGACTTGGCTCAGCCTTTAGCTTAACGCCCATGGAAGCTGCTGGGGGTCGCTTCAAAGCTCAGCGTGTGCCAGGTCGTCTCTGAACTGGCACAGTTACCTACCCGCCTGCATGGAGAGCACATTGCTCGGTCACATAAGCCTTTTAGGATCCATCTGGGTTACTGTGCTTTATTAGGAGCTAAAAAAATAACATTTTTCTACTGGCCTCCTCCCTCTGCAGCGGCAGTCTAGCTCTTTGCCAGTGAGGCAGATTCAGGTGTTCAATTTGGGTACCACTGGTGGCATTGGTCAGGCACAAAACCCACTTGATCTGAGAGAGACAAAATTATAATTTTAGCGGCCTGACCCCGAATATCAGATTCTTTCTTCTTTTTTTTTTTTTTTTTTCTTCTTTTTTTTTAAAAAAAAGTATTTTTAGGGCTCTTTTTCCTAAGGCATTTAAATCCAGCAGGACCAGAAGGGTACTGTAACTATGCTGGGCTGCTGTCCGCGGGGCTCCCAGCAGTGGCCAGAGGTTCCCCCCTACACCGTGCCGCATGCACCACTGTGGGCTTCCGCGGTACAAACATAAAAACAATTAAAAAAAAAAAGCAGGAAAGAAAGCAGCTTGCTCCACTAAAATCCAGATTAAATTCTACTGACTTCAGAAAACGCGGATGGGGTTGTTAATGGCAAGAAGGAATCGGCAGTAACCGGGTTACTGGTGCTGTTCTTCGTTGGACCCAGCTGGGAGAGTTTCCCAGGGAGATGTGTTAGGTCAAGGATGGTGGTAACACAACTAAATCCACAGGACAGCTCCAGAAGCAGTTTTTCCCCATGCCCGGGGTCAGGCATGAGCAAAAAAGGGGCTAAAAGTTTATGTGGATTGAGGGACGACTGAGAAAATTCATGGGGAAACACGCTGAGGGATGCTGAGGCTACACCGCAGCCCACAGACATGCCCAAGAACCAGCCGCTGGAGGCAGCGGGCTTTTTTGGGAAGCATTTTTCTCGATTCTCTGTTGTAGTAGCCCTAGGTGCACCAGGGACTGATGGACCTTTGTGAGATCCAGCCCTGTAGCTCATGTTCTCTCAGGAGCATCTGTGCCAGCACTTCCCAAAGCCGTTTCGGCTTGCTGTTGCTGCAGACTCTTGCCAAATTTAGGCAAATGCAGCTGAATGTATTAGACAGATGTCACAGCTGAAAAGCCATTTCCAGCTTTACCTGGTTAGATCCTTTTCTAGAGGAAAACTGAGTTCCTGAAGCATGTGCTGGCCTTGTGCATCACCTACACCAAGGTGTGCCCGTGCTTCAGGGGCACCTATTCCACTATGTTGGCCTGCCCCATTTTAGGGATGCAGTAGGGCTTGGCCAGCAGTTGGCAGGGGCTCATAAAGCAGTTGGGGTGCTTTGTCCCCCTCTAACACGCACATACAGATCGCCTGAGCTCTCGGCTGGCTGCTGGCACAGCCCTCAGCGTGGCACAGCCTGTGTTTTCTCATGTGAAATTCAATAAATTCAGCATTTTCAGGACCTTAGCATAATCAGGGTTTTCAATCTTCTCCTTCATTGCCTTCTAATATACCCTCCTAACAATTAACTCTGTGTGTTGGGAGAATGCCAAACGCAGGGTAAAAGACTTCGTTTTTCTTTCCCATAATTAAATGTCGCGTTCGCGGCTGTCTCTCCCACTCGATTAAGTGTCCGTGTATGGTCTAAAATGCTCTTTGGTGAATTAGCATAAGGTCTGTCAGGATCTGACCAATATTCCCCCTCCTGCTGCATCTGTGCAGCTGACAAAGAGCAGTGTTGGCCACCGGCGGGGGCCTGAAATGGGCCGTTCCCCCAGCCTGCGGCGGGCAGACGGGCTCAGGCTGGGGGGTGCTGCGAGGCTGGGTGCCCGCCTCCCCTCGCCCCCTGCCCAAAGCAACTGTGCCTGGAGATGGAGCCCGCGACCCTCCCTCCGTGCGTCATCCTGGCTACGCCTGGCTCACTCCCACAGGAAACTTCTTGGATGTCAGAGGAAGCAGCTTTTGACTGCAATTCTGTAAAAGCCACTTGCAAAACCTCTCCCTGGTCTCCATCTGTGCTACAGGCTAATTGGGGCAGCTGGCTGATGAGTCCTTTTTTTAATTACATGTAAAGACATATTGGAGAAACGTTCCCCCAGCCGGACTCTGGCAACACCTAAAGCACTGCAAGTGATGGCAAAAAAATACAGTAGGGTGTCACTGACCAACAGATGTGTGAGTTAGGGGCTGGGAGGTGCAGTAAGTATCATAACTTCCTATCAGTTCAGGATGAGCTGGAAGTGAGATGATGGCTGGGGTCCTCAGCACAAGATGAGCAGTGTGGTCACTCTGGCTGGCAGCCCTGTCTTGGGGAATGACTCATCCCTGCTTGGAGCGTTTCCCCAAAAAAAACATTCCCTGAAGCTAGTGGCCCTGTTGCCACATCTCCCAGGGCTGCTCTGTGCCACCAAACTCCAGATAGAGGGTGTTGGTATGTATGACATATTGGTATCTATGGGCTGTATGACATTTCGAAGAGGCAGCATGCTTCTGCTCAACTTTTTGGCAGAGCCCTGGCTCCCGCCGGGAGTCTCCCCCTGTCTCCATCACATCCTGCAGTGCCCAGCCCTGCTCCTTACCCTCCCAAATGTTCCTGGAACCTTCTTCCCCCACTGTGCTCATTCATTTGCTTGATTCTTGAATTTTTGTAATTCTTTAATTTTCACAACTTCAGTTGCATTATCAAGTTCAGAAGTAGTCTTCCCGATATGGGAGGGTGGGTCATTCTAAACTGGGAGAAGACTTAGTGGTGAGGGGAAAAGAGCTGGCAGATAAACCCGGGATGTGGCCACGAGTCCCCAGCCCTCCTTGCCTGGGGTACCGCTGCTCCCTGAGGAGGGACCTTGCTGGGTGGGATCTGATCACTGCTATTTTCCCACATCCTCCTGCCTCTCGATGCCCTTTGGATAAACAGCCACAAAAAGGGAGCCTTTGTTTGCAGCAGTGTTGGGGGAATGGCTCATGGTGGTACAGATAACCCTGCCTGCAAAGAGCAGAGAGGCTGCAGTACAGCCGGGAGGGTATACAATGAATTATTCACCGGCTGTTTCCTCTCCTTTCAAGACATTTGGTGCACAACCAGGGGCCAGAAGTGGTGCATGTGAGATGCGTAATCAACCACACCAAGTCTGAGCTTTTGGCTTGCTGGGTACTCAATCCATCCTGGTCACAGAGACCTGGTTTGTGCAAATTTGTGTCTGGACCTCTGCAGTGTTTGACTGTGGGTGGCCCGTAAATGAGTTTTCTTTGCTGTCTGAAGACTTGAATATCTGATTTACAGAAGTGCCAGGTGCCTGCAGCTTTGGCAGACATCAGTAGGATTGATGCTTTAAACATACAGAGTCAGTCGCTGGTGTCACACACCCCGATGACTTGGGTCTTGAGGCTTTCTGCTTGGGCCTCTGCAATTAATGGCTGTTTGCAGCCTCTCCTTTACATGCCCCAGTCCCTAAGGTGGGGATAGCAACAGCTCTCCACTCCTTGGGCTGCGGTTAAAGCACTGGGCTGCATTGGTGGGTGTGCTGCAGAAAAGCCTGTGAGAAAAAAATACAGGTCTCCATGCCTGAGTCCAGCCCTGAGAAAAAAATGATGCTGAGGTCAGGCTGAGCAAGTACAGCCAATGTGTTTTTATTTCTACCTTTGTCTGAAACTGTTGGCTAAGATGTGAATAAAAAGCATTGGGTTTTTTTTTTTCTTTTCTTTTCTTTTCTTTTCTTCAGCCTGGCTATTCAAACTGCCATGAAAAATATGCCTGTTCTTTTCTTTTATAACCTCTTAAAAGCTCTCAATTTTAGCCTCCACTCCCCAGAGCCCATAAAATAAATGGGTAGAAACACCATAAAAATGAACAAAATCCCCAAACATAGCCAGTTCATATTCTGAGTGTCTTATTAAATGTGTATTTTTTCAAAATCCCTTTCCTTACATAAATATGTGATCGTTTATAAATCTGTAACTAAGGTTATGCTATTGGAAACAACCTTATAGCAGAATTGCCTTCTAGAAATAGAGCTTTATGATGGGTTGCCAGATGACCACACTAAAGGACAGGAACACAACAGATGTGAAATAACCTGTGTTTTAATATATTCAGAAAAGTTTTGCCTAGAAAACTTATAGGTTTCTAAGAAAAAAAAAAAAGGGTAAAATTGTTCATTTATTTCATGGATTTGTCTTTAAATAATATATTCCCCATATTCCCCCTAGCTGTTCAGCACCCTGCTATACCCAGGAACCCTGAGCACTCAAACCAGGCATCAGCTGGCTACACCACCTTCCTCTCCAGCCTGCCAGCCTCCCACAGCAGGGACGCAGCCGGCTGCCTGCCAGCACCTCCACCCTCACACAGCAACAGCGGAGACCTGGGACGGGCTGCTGGAAAAGGACAGTATCCTCTGGTACTGCCCCGTCTGTTTGCAATCTCACAGCTGGAAAGCAAAGTCTTTCGTGCCAGCAGTTTCAAGGGGAATTCATGGCAGGGGGAACAGAGGAGTGGACATAAAAACAAATGGACAGGCACGTTGCATTTCTGTTCCTTGTGCTGAAGTGATGCACAGCGTGTGAAAACCCAGCCTGTGAGGCCAAGTCCTACCTGACCCTCTGGCCCTGCTGGATGTGGGAGGTGCGACGTGCTTCCCAGCCTCCTGGTTTGCATGCTGACAGGGTCTAGCTGTGAAGTTGAAACTGATCCAGCCGTTACCCAGCCCCAGCCAGGCCCTATTCCAAGGTAAGAAGAGCAAGGTTAAGTATTGGATGCTCCTTCATCGTTGCCACCAGGAAGGGAGCATCCTTCACTGGTGCCCTCCTGCTCCCAAGTGCACCTTTGCCATTGCTCCAGGCTTTCCCTCAGCCTGCCTGGGAAAGAGGGGAAAAGGGACCTTGTCTCCCAAGGGAAGGCGGAAGAAGCTGAGGTGGTGGTGAAAGGCAAATTCATCCCTGTCCTTGCTGTGCCCAGGCTCTGGCCCCCATTCCCCCTGCAAGTGCCTTGGATGGGGGGGGGGCGGATAAAATGTTGCTGCCCCTTTGGTGGAGCCTGAGCTGCCCCGGCGCGGGGTGGGCTCCCACTGCTGCTGGCCATGGGCGCTGAATAGTGAATGCTGTACCACTTATCTAAAGGATGACGCACCTATGTTTAGTTAAAGTCGGGAGATGTCCAAAGACCCTTATTGCAACATGACGGATGCACAGACTGCTAAGTCCTTGGGTCGGTTATCTTTAAAAGGGACATTTTGTCTTAGATTCCTGTTGTACATGCAACCTGGCGAAGATGGAGGCTTTAAACATGACCTCTAAGGAATAGAGTCTGCATAGAGACAACTCCTCAAGGACATTGTCCAGGCATAAGATATGTTAATGTTGTTAACTTGAAGATATACTAGGTCCTTGAATGGAATGTGCTAATTGTCCAGGTGTGAGATATGTTAATGAGTTCCCGGAAAGTTAATGAGTAGACATGAGTGACTTGTATAAAGAGGGAGCTGAAAGGTTCCCTCGGTGTGCATGACTTTGGTGGAGTGATCCCCCATGCACCCAGCGCTGCCGAATAAAGATAACCTCTGAATAAAGATAACCTCCGCTCACTCGAATATTGGTAACTGATTCTTCAAATCAGCGCACAGCGACAACCTACACGGTGACGTTCCCAGCAGCGCGTATAGCAAAGTGCTGCCAGACACCTCACACAGTCTCAGGGATGCTTTTAGATTAATCTATTAATAACCCCCTATGTTTTCCTCTCTGGGAACATAAATATGTATCCCCAAATGCTCCTGATTGTCACAGACCTCATGAGGCTGGGAGTCGGTACCCCCGGTGGCTGATTGCAATTCCGTCCAACGTAAAGCTTCGTGACTGATGGGGTGCGTGCGCTGGGACACTGGGACAGGCTGGGAACAAAGCTCAGGAGAAAAGCTGCGGGAGCTGGGCTAGTCCTGGAGCAGGCTGGCCAGCTTCAGCTGATTTGAATGGGAATGACACCCGTTTAGGCCAGGCCTGGAATTTGCCCCCTGGCATGGGCTGCCTCTCTGCAGCTTCACTGAAGTGGATCATTTGTGCCCCAAAATGCTGCTTATGGAAAAAGTGCTGAGCAAAAGCTGATGCCAGCCAGCCTGAGCTGTGGTTTTGCCTATGAAAAATGTGACTAATATAAGCAATTCTTTTTTTCTTGTGATCTTAGATTCTAACTTTTGTTAAAAATCAGAGTAGTTAAATGAGTGCGTACAAATGTGTGTGCATGGGATGCAAACACATAAACTCCCACCCATGAACATACTCTCTAAATACTGACTGATTCTAGTATAAGTGGTTTGTTTCTGGATTTAAACTTCCTCCAGATTTAGGACTTTCGGAGTTGGGATTTTGTCACGCTGTATGCAGGCCTGCCAAGATGCTCAGTGCAAATATTGGATTTGATCTGGTTGCTGCCAGTTTCTTGGGGGATTTGGGACCCGAGCTTTGTCACGCAGTCATCTCTCTCTCCCCAAAAGTCTCCTTGTGCTCTGGACTACCTGAGCTCTGGGTTTTGGAATACATGTGTGTGTTGCTAGGAGTCCCCCAGACTGGAAATTGGCATTTCCACATCTCCTAAGGGTCTTTTTATCTATTGGTGTTCAACCTAGTGGCAGCATAGGAGGGACATCAGTGACCCCACTGATGGGAACCTGTGTGCACATGTGCGTGTAAGACTGAATACAGTGTAATGTATCAAGAAGATATTTGCAGGTGAAAAATTAGATCTGCTGCAACAAAATCTGTCCCAGTCCCCCTGCAGCTGACAGGACCATGTCCCTGTGCCCAGCACTGCCTCCCCATCCTCCAGAAACACGAAAATCACCCAAGGTGAGCTGCTGCCTCTCCGCCGGCTCAGCATGGGTCTATCGGTTTGTAGTATCACCCTGAGCCATCGTCTGTTACAAATGCAGCTCTTCCTGAGATCAAAGAGAGCAACTGGCATTGAAAAACACCTATCAGAGCTTTGACTCTGTCCGCCCTGCTCGCGGCAGGACGGCCACCCCCAGGAGCGGCAGAGGACACAGCCGTGCCCTGTGGGGTCGTGTGTCACTCCAGCAGCACACGGCACTTCTGGGCACTCTCTGGCCACTTTTAAAAGTCTTAATAATTTTAAGTCCCACATTTGGGCTAAGGTAAAACAAATCGCAGTTTAGGGACGATTCTGTATTCTAGTCACCCACACGAGAATTATTGTAAGACAAAGACCAGTGGCATTTGCAGTCTAGTGCGACGCTCTTTGCAAGTATTAATTTGATCTTGTTGCTGGGGGAACATATCAGAACTTGTTTCTGGAGAAAGGAATGGTAAGAAGAGAAACAAAGTAAAGAAAGCAGAGAAGGAAACTGGAAAGAGAAGGTCTTGTCTCCCCTGGTGTGTTAGAACAAGTGTCCTGTCTGGAGATGATCTTCACCAACAGTGGTGAAATGTCCTTGTCTAGATCTCTGTGTCTGAGAACAGAGGGGGAGAGAAGAGCAGTTTTGGCCCCAAAAATGCAGAAAGAGGAGGGTGAAATTATGCTTTCCTGCTGCAAAATGCATCAGCCACCTGGCCTCACATGGAGTCACCCAACAGCCTACTGCAGTGAAAAGCAAAATGTGGCCGTAGCTAACCAACTGCTCATGGAGCTGGGGGGGAAGCTGGAGGCAACTAATTTGGTAACAGCACGTTTGTGTAATGTAATCCTGCATGAGTCTTTAAAATACTACCTCAGGAGTGAAATCTAAATTTTTCTCACTGCTAGATTTAGTTCAGCCTTTCCAAATGGTATAACACAACGTAGTGCTGCATTCATTGGAGTTATTACATTTCATCCCATTTGATTTCCTAGCTCATCTTGAACAGCCAAGGACTTTCCAATAAAAAGTTTTGTGCTCTGCAGGCTGCTCAGAGCAGGTCGTCTTAACTAACCATAGACAATGCTTCAGAGAGCATCTCAGAAGCGAGAGGGTGTACCTCAAACCCAGGCTGCAAGCTACTGAACATCAAGCTTCCTATTCTAGCACTGGTTTTCCCCAGCAGGACCAAGACTGTAGGAAACAAGCTATCGGTGAGATTACTGCATGGCTGGGCTCTGCTTCTAGGAGCCAAGAAACTTAATAAAAGAACAGTACCAGTTGCAGGGCAGAACGTACACTGTGCTGAACCGGGTGGCACTGGTTTGGAGGCTCCTGGTACATGGGGAGCAGTGGGAGATGGTGTTTCCTAATGTTTAGTCCCTCGGCAAAGGCTGTCACAGGATGCATGGCTTGTACTTAATGGGCCTTCAATGTTTTTGTTAATGTTGCTGTCCCAAATGGCCTGGGAAAGGCTTGTCTGGAGGGATCCCACGGTGGGCAGTCCATGCCCAGCACCCTGGGAGTGGAGGTGGAGGCAGGCAAGGGTGGAGGGGGGGCGGCTCCTGGGGGCCCCCTCCACCCTTGCCTGCCTCGGTCCCAGAGGCATCCTTTCCCCAGGGTGGGAGAAAGGCACGTGTGCATTGGGAGAGCGTTTTTGGGAATCCTTTGCCACTGGGGAGATCCCACTGGTTTCTGCCAGCTGGGTGTGGGATAGGCTTGATCAGAGGCTTTCCCAGCCTGTTCCTTGGGATGGGTCGGATGGAGGCATCCTGTGTGCAGTGTTGTGAAATCGGATCTGTTTTTTTTTCTGTGACACAGACCTCATTTTACCTGCCCATTGCCTACCCACCCACAGCTTAAGGAGCCACCTGTGCCTTACACTGAGCCCTTGCTTGAAGTCAGCAGTGTTCACACAGCTCTGTCACAAATCTGAGTGCACTGATGACTAACAGCTTCCAAGGACCCCTCCATGCCTGCTGCCTTCTCTGTCTCTTGTGAAACAGAGAGGTATGAACAGAGAAGGAAATCAAGTGACAGCCATGACAGAGTCTGCCACAAATGGAATGAATCAGCAGACACCCTACTTTCAGTTATTTACGTTTCAATAAACCAGATCTTCAGGGCTGAATTTTTTCTCTTTCAGTTCCCATCAGGTACTCAAATCACACGCAATACTTTGCAAATACAGATTTCCACCTCATGTGTAAAAACAATAAGAAGAATAGTTTTATCACAGCTGGTTCTTGTAATACTGTTCTGGTTTCAAATATTCGAGGATCCTTTTAGAGCCCCAGGTCCTCATTCCTGGTATTAGAATCAAACCTTAGCTTTTATTTTATTTTAAATTCTATTCCAGCTCTTAACTTCTAGCTTACAATTTTGCCCTAGAATGGCTTAGGAAAATGAAGACATTAAAAGATATTCTCAAATGGATTGTTTTTAAGATTACTGATTATTTTTACATTATTTTACATTAGATAGTTTGAGCCTGGTGTTATCTTTAAATGCTGGAATCAGCTGATAGTGTCAAAAATAGAGTATTCAAGATACGTCCCCTTTTAAACAAGTAGTACATAAGGACCTGATCAATATTAAAACCTCTTGAAAAAAAGCATGTGACACAAAGAAAAATAGGTGGTGTTAGCACAACCCCACATGGTTTCTGCAGGATGCTGGCTGGGCGCAGACCAGAGCAGGCCAAGCACAGCTTGCTTGCCTCTGGCACCTTGTACACCATCAATGCCCAAACACCCACAGAAACCACCTGGACTCTGCACCCCCCCACCAGCTGAGTGGTTCAAGCTTTCATTAAGACATAAAAAAACCCTCAACAAGCCACAGCTCCTACAGATTGGCCTTCAGGTGATTGGTATTAGCTGTTCATGCTGGATATAGAAAGCACCTAGAAGCTGGGGGAGCTGGTTTGGGAATCCCAGAGAGGAGGTGCTGCCTTGGAGTGTTGGGGTTTTTTTTGTATGTGGCGCTGCACGTTCAGTAGCGGTGTGGCAGTACTGAGGTGTGGGCTGGGGAGAAGCTTGTTTTGCTAAGCTTTCTGCTGGGGGCTGAGCAGTGCCTGCAGGGAACCTTCCTCTGCCTCAGGAGATGAAGGTGGGTTCCTGGCTCCCTGGAGGGTATAAAAGCTGGGTTGGGGCTAGTGAGGCTTTTGTGTGCTTTGGAGGATGGAGGAGCAGAGCCTGTGCAACGTTTGAGAGTTGGAGAGCTCTGTATGCCTTAATGATATGTTCTGTGGGGGCTGCTCCCTGATATGGGAAAACTTGCCCGTGTGAGTTATTCAGGGCAGGGACCAGGATCAGGAGAGTCCTGGGAACTCTGTGTGTGTGTGCAGTTTGCAGTGGGAGGCTGGAGGAAGGCACTTCTGCCGGCAGCTGGACTCGGGGGACATCTTCCAAAGGTCCCCCACGATAACTAGTCAGTGCTTTCAGAGTGTTGGTGATGTATGCGGGAGCAGTGGTCACTGTGTTGGCTCTGAGTCTGTCTGGCCAAAGTAATTATTTCTCTTGGAAGTATCATCTTGCCACTTCAGTTGTGTTGCTTTTAGGCTGCTTTGTGGCTGGGTCCAGCCCTTCCAACAGTGCCTGAACGTTAACAGCTGAAGGCTTAACAGTAATATGCTTAGTATAATAAGATCTATTATTTTAAATGCCTGATTAAGAGCCCTAGGGACCCGAATCCTCCCTCTTACAGGGGTGCCAGCAAGCGCCCTCGCACTGGTGGGTGAGGTTCCCCTCCTCCAGCAGCTACTGGTGTTGTACATCTCACCCCCACGTCCAGCTTGCTTTTAGCTGTAAAAAGGCATTTTGTTCTGTTCCTACCACTCCTTGCTCCTGGTGCTGGTTGCATCAGGGATTCCTCTAACGTGGCTTTCTGCCCTTTAGGGCTGGATGGCCACTGATGAATTGCTTTGTCCTGGCTGGGAAACGGGCTGTATGTCAGGGCACTTGTAATGGGGTGCTTGGGGGCACTGCTCTCAAAAGCAGATCTTTGCATCACGAGCAGCTGAGCTCGTGCTGGGGGTGGTGCTACAAGGCACCTGTGCATTGCAAAATTAGCCTTTCATGTAATGGTGCCGTGTGTGATACGCCCTGGATGGAGGGAATGGGCTCACAGCAGCGTGGGGAGGAAAACGTTTCTGCTTCTAGCAGCTCAGCCTTCAGGTTCCCAGATGAGATGTAAATATCACCTTGATGATGAAGTATATTCCACTAAATATCTTCAACTGTGTATTCAAACTGTAATAGAGAGTCAGACCAGAAATTTAAGAGAATTGAATCTGAATATTAAACGAGCAATTCCCTGGAGTGAAATTTTCTCAACTTCTCTGATTCTTCAAGGAGACAGTACTCCCAAAGAACTAATTTTGTAACTAGTGATCAGATAAAATAGATCTGATCTAAACATCTACTGATACTTTGGAAGACCTAACTTGGCACTAGTTGAATGAATATGGAATTTGTCATTAGTAATAATGAAAAAATTGCTTGAAACTTTTTTCATTGAATGTCTATTTTTTCAGTTGTAACTAAATCCACTTTTTCCTTTCAGTCTGAGGCAGGTGAAGGATGATTATGCCCTCTGTAACCTCCACCTTTCTATAGCATTTCCCTTTTACTTGAAGACCCTTTTACAGAAGCTGATGGAAGTTGTCACCACGTGAGCAAGAGACAGAAAAGTTGCCAAATGTCTTGGAAACACAGGCAGTACTTCTGGGAAAGCGGATGGCTGAGGGCTAACAGGAAGGCAACTGCTTGATTCCAAATTTAGCCTCAGTGTCCCAAATAGCATAAATCTGAATTCCTCTCTGTCTGTTCAGGCCTTTAAAAATCTTGTGCTTGGGATGCTGTGTCTCAGGACATTTGAAGCGAAATGCTGTCCCCATTTGGTGCTAGCAGAACCACTGAACAGATAAGGGATTCTTTATTTTTTGTTATTAGCATGTGTTGGAAATTATACTTATTTTTCAATGTGCTCTGCCCTGGGCAGAGGAGGAACACACAGAGCACAGCAACTTTGGGCCGGGGTGGGTGGAGGAGTTGGGGAGAGAGGGCTGAGGGAGGAGCAGGGGTGCTGCCAGGGGAGAAGTTGTTGCTGTTCCTCCCATGGATGGACTTCTCTGGGGGAGGAAAAGGGGCTCTGCCTCCTTCCATGCCTCCGCCATCACCCAGCAGGAGTAGATGTGCTGGTCCAGTAGTATGGACCACCAGATGCCTGTGATGGACCTGCCATGTGTGTGGCTGTCCCCAGAGGGGCATGGTGTCTGTTAAGGGACAACAGTAAATGAGGAACCAGAGGGTCAAATGCTGCTGCTTTTCCGTCAGCCCTTGACAATGAGGTGTGATGCCATTCTCAGAAAGAAAGAGGAGTCCTGGGCCAGCCAAAGGACTGACATTCAGTTCCCGACACAGCAAGAGAGCTGTCAGAAGTGGAGAGATGCTTGAAATGAGCCATTGACAGGTGGGTGTGTGTTTGGCTGATGACTGGGAGGACCTGGGTGGATATATGAGAAATACATAGAAGTAAAACTGGAAAAAGAGAGTGGGAAAGAAAAGGATCTGACCAATGGGCCTGTGTCTGAGGGGCATGTGAAACGTGCTGTAGAGTCCGACAATATATCCTTACCAAAGCTGGCTGATCAGCTGCATCCCATTGCCTAGCAGAAGGGAATTGTGCACTTCAGTCCAGTGTCCTACACAACACCTGCTCCCCTTTGAAATAAAGAGATGGCTTAGGTCAACAAGACATACTATAGATGGTTTATTTATAATATATCCCTGCTGAGCAAAGATTGCTTAGCCTTGTGAACCATGCAGGCGTGCACAGGTACTTGGGAGAAATTATGGGAACGTTGAATGTTGGCAAAGCAATGTGAGCAGAAATATTGGAGAAAACTGAGTGCTGTTTGCCTCCACAGTCCCCTCAGCCAGGACAGCCTGGCTGTTATCCGCTGATCCAGGCATGGAGGAAGAAGCACCTCTTGTGCACTGATCTCCTTTCCCATTCCGTTCCTGCGCAGACTTGGATGGTTTCAGTGCTGCTCTGGGCACGTCCTGCAAGAGCTGGGTGCACCTTTGGTGGCAGGACCTCACTAGGTCATGGTTGTAAGGAGTACAAAAAGAGACACTGCACCCAAAAAGAAGCTATGGACACCACATGCCCAGCCCTCATTGACAGTTGGTGGCATGGGGACACCTGAAACTCCTGCATAGAGGGATGTTGGCTGACTGGGAGGGTGTGAACCTTTCTGGCTGGGGTAGATCAAGGGAGGGAGAAGACTTCCACTGCCCTCTGCACTTGGGTCCCTGCCTCCATGTCCTGCTGGGGTGCAGTGATCTGCCCTGTATCCTGGCCAGGAGATGTGAGGATTCGCATGCTTCAACCCACAAACCTGCCCTGCCCAGTGGTTGGTGATGCCCGCAGTCACCTCAGGAAGAGCATGGGGGATGTCCTTATGGGGAGGTGACATGGTGAGTGCCCAAGGGGGACATCAGCACTGGGAGGCTCAGGTCAGCATCTGAGCTTCCCCTCAGCAAATGCTCATGCTGGATAATGCAGTCATGTGGTGGCAGCCGTCCAGCCAAGCAAACCACAAAGCAACAGAAACTTTAAACAGAAGTTGCTGAATGGCACCTAGGGGGAGGTCTGCAGAAGGCCCAAAGTGCTCTTGTTGGGACCACCTTTCCCAGGCTGAGTGGGACCATGCCCCAACCTAGTGTAGCCCTGAGCTCCTGGTGTGGCTGGTGGCATCCTGGGGTGGGTGAAACCTGCTAGAGGAACACAGGGTGAGGCTGGTCTGTGCTGACCTGGAAGGCAAAAATAGCCATGTTTTAACTTTTAACGGTGTTTAGGTGGAGTGGCATGAAAACCCAATTCTCCTGTTATATGTGCTGGTTTTCTGCCAGGCCTTGGCAAGAGTTTGGTTTGTGCTGGTGTGGTGGATGAGCTGTCTTGATGCTGGCCTGACCTGCAGTGCCGAAGCCCTCAGAGTTATTGCAATGAGCATACCAGGTTTTGCACTGATCCTGTCTCCCTTAATGGATTTGGAGTCAAGTTGCCAAAGAAAATCAACCCCTTGGGAAGGTGGGCAGCTTCTTCAGCAGTTGGTGGTATCTCTTGGTTTCTCGTGGCTCCCCTTGAAGCTTCTCCCGTGGCTCTACCCTGTGGGAGCTGGCAAATTCACCCTGAAACCACTGCTGGGAAAAGGGGCTGCTGCAGCCTTCCCTGAGCTTTGGTGGGGGGTATGTCTGCTGTGTCTCCAGACTGAACTGCAGCTTAAGGGCTTGGCCCCAGCCTTGGGGCATAGGGTGTCCTGTTTGTCACCAGCAAGGCCAGCAGCTGCCAGCTGTGCTGCCCTTCCTTCAGGAGTGACGGGCTGCTGTTAGGATGGTTCATGGGTCCTGCAAGATGCTTTGAAATCTTGTTGTAAATGGGGATATTTGATCTCGCTGTTCTCATCGGATGCCCATGCGGGAGCGATACAATGAGCCCGCTGGCAGGCTGGAGCAGCTCGCAGGGATTGCTTCGTTCCCAGCCTGCCACCCTGACCAAACAGTTTGAGTGTTTCCCTCTCAAAGGCACCTTCATTTTAGAGACTGGTAACTAAATGCTTGCTTAAATTCCTCCCTCCCAAGGGAGGGATGTTTCTTAAAGGCGTTGCTTGTTGGTATGAGACACAGCAGTCTGTGGATAACACAGGCTTCGGTCCTGGGTGCAAAGAGGAACCACATGACATGTAAAACACCCTGGCCTTGTTTTGTGGAATGGCTGCTCAGTGCTTTGCTTTTCGTGGGACCAAGCAGCCCAGAGGGGCAGGCACTTGGCTCTGGTATTAGGCAGCCAGAGGCTCCCTGTGTCTGGGGGGCTTTGGTACCAGCCACAGCTTGGCATTGGGTGCTCTGGGGTGCCTGTTAGATCCTGTCATCTTCAGAGAGCAGCTCCTCACGCATGGGAGGAGCTTGGCTGGGAACTGCCTGGGTTCGGATTTATTTTTTTTCTTTCCCCCCCCCCCTCCTTAATTTCCCCAGTCATTGTCACTGCTGGCTGATGGCTCTGTGTGGATTCAGCTCCGCTAGAGGGCAGTGTGGTATGGCGCGGGAAGGGAGCGAGCTGGCGAGGAGACGGGGCAAGGAGCAGGGGTGTGATGGTGGTGGGTGACCACGGGCACTGGCCTGGCACGGCAAAGGGCTTGGCTCGTCCCTGAGTCAGACCCCGGTGCTGGGGTGAAAGCACTTCCCGTGTTGCTGCTAACCCACCCGGTGTGAGGCTCGCTGGTCGGTGCAGAGATGGGAAAGGACTTGACAGTCAATGAGTGTAATGGAGAAGCGTGGAGGGGGAAGCCCGAAGTAACGCTGAGCACTTCTGAAATGGCAAAGTGAACGAGTGGGTGGGGGAATGACACATGGAAGTACATGTTCCTGCTGCGAGCAGAAGAGCCTGCTCTGGGCACACCTTCCTCTTTCCTGGAGATGTCAAGGATGGTTGCTGTGTGCCTTGAGCACTGTCCAGCATGGTGGGAGGTGACGGTGCCTGTCATGAGTTGTCTGTTCTCTTGCCCTCCCCTGGACTGGGGGCAGGTGGGTGTAGGGGGCACTGTTTTCATAGGGTCTGGGAGGTTGTAGTTTACTCAGTATATTGAATATAAAAGAAAGGGTCAGCTTTCTTCCCTGGTCTGGGTGGGTAAGGTTTGTTATAACATCACACCATTTGGTTTTTAGAATGTGTGTGATGCAGCGTGTCTTCTGCTGGGGGTCCAGAAAGCTATGAAAATTGGGTTTCATTGTGGGCTTTTTTTTTCTTGCTTTTTGAGGGTTTGGAGGTTAGTTGATGATCTTTGCTTTGTTACACACCATCAGGCACAACAAAACCTGCAGGAATGGGCCCAGGAGGGAGATGGAGGCAGGGGGATGCTCCAGATTGCTGACCAGCCCCACTATGGGGTGGAGGACTGAGGGAGCACAGGGCTGGCTGGGCAGAGGGCTGAGGGTGATTGGGTGCTTTCATTGAAGAAAAGCTCTGGGCTTTGCCAACCTCAAGAGCAGGCTTGGTAAGTGGCTGTGGCAGCTGGCCAGCAGCTGTGCGGTGTGGCTGTAAAGCCGTATTTGAAGATATATGCACTTGTTGGCTGCAAGCTGGTTGCTCCTGTGCCCCTTCCTCTGCAGAGGGTCCTCTTCTTCCAGGGCCCTGGAAGCTCTTCCAAACATGCTTCATGCCCGTGTCCCCAAACACTGTGGTGGCTGAGCAATACTTCCCTTGTCCATAGGGAAAACGTGAGGAGGAAGATGACCCAAGGGAATCTTGATCTGCTCTAAATGTGGTTTTGAGGTTCAAGGCCAACTCTCCATACAATTTTTTTGAGGGGTGTGTGTGCTTTGGCAGTAGACAGCGACTCCTGGCTTTGGCGTTCTTGCTGTTCTGCCAAAAGCCCCTGCTGCGGCTGTCCATGCTGGGCTGACTGCTGTTCCTAGGGAAGGCTGTGGTGCCATGTCAGTGGTGCTGTGGGGCCTGTGGGACCCTACCCCCCTCCACAGCTCTTGGTGGCCAAATACCTCTCTAGCCCAGGGTCACCCTGGCTCTGCCCAGGCTGGTGCCTGGGGTAGCCAGGGCCAAGGGTTCCCATGCAGGAGGTGACACCACAACAGCTGCCTGCCCCGCTGGAAATTGCACCCACTAAATTTAACGTGGAACCTGCTGCAAGGTGGCACACCAATAAAAAAATGTGAACTGCTGACTTTGATGTTCTCTTGCAGGAAAACTGACCTTGAGAGATGATAAAATGCAGCTGTACTGAGAAGTTAACTAATGAAATTTGACTTTAGTTATTCCAGGTTTTCAGATTTTGATAGATGGTCTTCATTGTATTAACACCATAGTAGCTCTCTCCTCCAGCCCAAAACCTTGGGCAGAGGTCTATGGCACTTGGTGGCTCCTTCCAGAAGGCTGGCAAGAAAGCAAAATTAATTCTGGTTCAGTATATTATGTCATTTTGGTTTTCTTCTGTGGTTTATTTTTCTTTAATTTCATCTGCTCCAAATTTGGATATGCAGAAATTTCTACTTCAACCCAACCTGTGAACTTTTAACAGGCAGGCTTATTTAAGACCTACAGCTGGAAGAAGTAATTAAGGTTCCACTGAAAATGCAGCCTCTCCAACTAAGGCAAAAGTACTAAGTTTCAGCTTAGTCTTACTTCATAATATTGGGTTCAGCTTCATAGGAACATAATGCTTCACTGCTGATGGTGGAAATAGGACTTGAATCCCCCTTTCCTTTCTGTGGTGGAAGCTCACAAAGGCATAAAAACCCCACTGAAAATGCATTTCCTTCCCTTCACAAACCAAAGCCTGTGACAGTGGCAGGGGAACGTTGGGGTTGTTGCTGTCTACTAATGTTAATATTGGAGATTCTGGGCAGGGCAGGATAGTAATCAGCCAAAAAGCGATAAACAAAGGGTAAGTGAAGGAACATGGGCAGCAGAAGGTGCGGTGAGTGCCTGCCATACCCACAGCCCTGCGGTCGTTGCACGCTCCAAGCCTGTGGGTGGCAGGGGAAGCCAGCCCCATGGGTGATGTTGCAGTGGGGGTTCAGTGTGTAGCATATTGATGGCAAGTGATGGGTGTGCAGGTGCTGAAGGGGATGAACGACGAACAAATTTTTGGCTTCCCTACTAGGAGCCGGCTCCAGGCTGGGTTTGCACCAGTCATGTGGAGCGCTGGAGGGGATGCAATGAAGCAAACCCACCATGGGAAGCCTGATCATTTCCCCAAGTGCATTTCCACCTCCAGCTTTGACTCCTTGCTCTCCTGTTGCTATCTCCGTGGGGCTGCCTGTGTAACTTGGGGAGCATTTGGGCATCTGTCCTCCTCAGCAGCCCCTTGGGACAGAGCTGTTCCCAGGGGCCACAGGGAACGTGTCGGGAAGCAGGAGGGGCTGGCAGCAATGGAACTGTGGGGACCATCTGGTTACAAATATGCCCAGCACCTTTGCAGAGCAGCGCCAGGAGGCAAGGAGATAGCCCCCAGGCTGACAGGTGCTTTATCGAAGCTGGCATGGGGTGCTCACCCTCTATCCAGGCATGGACATGGCTGGGAGTCAGCAGCAGTGACTCTTAACGCCACATCTGTCCTGTTCCTTGGTCCAGAGTCAGGGGTCAGGCAGCACTTGGCAAAGCACAGCAGGGAGAAAATTTTTCAAAACTTTTGGGCAATATATATATATTTTTTTCTTCTTAGGGTGTAACAAAGAAAGCAAGCACTTTTAGAAGTTTACCTTCATTGCAGGGCTCATGTTGTGGGAGCCAGGGGTTATCCTTGTTTCACCAGGACTGGGATGAGTTACCTTCCCTTACCCAGTTCTTGCACTACTGACCTCAGCTTTGGAGCTTCCAGCCCTGGGACCCTTCTGGGTGATACCAGCTATGGCCCTTGGAGACCTACATGTGCTATCAACCCCTTTCCTCCCATCCCCATGGCCAGCGTCAGGTGAAGTGGTGCCCTGCACCACCCCAAGAGCAATATCCATGCCAGAGGGGGGGGGAAGTTTAGGCCTGGTTCAGGGAGAAAGCGTGTAAAACTAATACTACAGCTGCCTGGAAATATGCTCAAATAGAAATATACAGAATTTTCTTAAAAAATCAGGAAAGCAAAAAAGTAGTATGGAATCCTTACAAATTCAAATGATAAAATTTATGTTACAGAGCAGCACTCCATGCTGATTTTTGCTTATTTACTTGCAGACATCCTTGAGCGGCCTTTTCCTGTAATCCCTCCTCCTTCCCCCTCAACGTTTCTAAAGATTTTCCCAGGAAGAGTGGCCAAGGGAGCAGCTAATGCTCGATGGAAAATTTAGAAACAATTCTTTTTGAATGAAGACATTTTTTTTATAATTGCTGGGAAAAACCTGTTTTCCAGAAAAAAAACTTCACTTAGTCAACCTTCTTTGATGAATCACTGCTGTTAAGAGGGAAGTACTGCTGGTCTTGTCCCTAGTATGCTTCCTCTTACACCGGTGCCTCATCTCCAGAGTATGTGCCGTTAATCCTGTCTGAAGCCAGCTGCGGCCTTAAAACTGTCCCTTTTTTGGCTGGCCGGGGCTGTTGCTACTGTTTATCAACAAGCCCAGTTAAAATGTGCTGCTACTCTTATCTTTGTGCCACGATGGAGATTTGTCCAACTTCAACATGAGGAGCTGGACAAGGGGAGATCTGTGAGCCTGGTTTGCTGGTGCAGTGAATACCTGCTCCTGGAGGCTGGGTGGCTGCTGTCCTAACCCCCTTGCTGCAGAGCCCTGTGGCACTAGCTCCTGCTGCGTGTCCGGACAGGCTTAAAACATTCTGACAAGTAAACTGTATCAGCTGGCTTGGTGCACGATCTGACAGCATGTGTCAGGGCTGCATGGTTCATTGGCAATTACCCGTCCTCCCGCAGCTGGCACGGCCCTGGCACGTAGCACCCAGCTGACCGCAGCGCTCGGGTTCAGTCAGTCTCCCTGTGCTTGTGCCGGACCAGCACCGATTTTGCACTGTGGGTGACCTGCTGGTGTTCACACCTGGCAAGGGTGAGGGTGTAGCCATGGCTGGAGATGGGCGTGCTCGTTCCACCCTGCAGCTGGTGGATACTGGTGAAGGAACAACCAGGGACACAGACCCCAGGGGACTGCCGGTGTGCTTGGGTAACCCAGCCCCGGTAAAGTTCTGCTGCAGTGCGGACCACTGGCCCTGATCTGGGGTGGTCCTTGGCCTCTGTGAACCCAGGGGCAGCAGAAGGGTTGCAGCCTGAGCCTAGAAGGTTTATGGCTGCTGCATACAGACCTGTGGTGTTTGTGGAAGAGGAGATGGACTGTGTTTGCTCAGTGGACCCAGGCGAAGCTGCCTGGGGTGGGATGGGGGAAGAGAGTGGGAGGTGAAGGGAAAAGCAGACAGCAATTTAAAAGGAGTCCTCTAGTATTCGTTTGCCTGCCTGGGCTGCGTGGTTAATGATGAGGCTGTTTGGGAGCCTACAGCATTGCTGCTGCATTGTGGTGTTTGCTAGCACAGCTTTTAAATCAAAGGGGGTGAGAGAGAGAAAAACAGACCGGAACTTTTTTCAAAATTTAAAATAAAATCCTTTAGTTGTGGTGATGCAAAAAACCATGGTTAACTTCACCCCTATCAAAATATTTTTTGAGACACTTTTGTGTGCAAACTGCTTCCTTTCCATCAATTTTGCAATGAAAAACACACCTGACTTCTCACTGGGGTTGGCTCTGGCAATGTCCCTGAGTGACGCATTTGCAGCGGGCGGGGGGGGGGGGGGGGGGGGGGAGGGAGAAGGTTCACATGGGGTCAAACACATCCCAAGCGGGTGTTCTTCCACGTGGGGAGAGCTGCAGCGCAGAGATGCATCTGTGGTGGCTTGCTGTCCTCAGAAAGGCCCTGCAGGGCTGGGGAGGGACAGTAGTGTCCCTGTGCCAGCTCTCATCTATGTTCAGCAGAGCCCTTCTCTGGTCCTTGGTTCCACGTGGGCTCCTCACGGTTTGAGGAAGGGCTGTGATGAGCTGGGGCAAAGTGTCTATGCAGCCTGGTGCTCGCAGCAGTGAGCCTCTGAAGGTGTGAGTCTGCCAGGGCTGTTCTCAGCAAAACCCTGCTTTGGGTGTCACTTTGGTGTACTGACCATGCGTTTGCATGTCTCGGCACCCAGTTTCTCAGTTACCTCCTGTAAGAGGTGTACCTACTGTCCCCTCATAGCCTTTATGGGCAGCCTGGAAAGAAGCAAATTCTGGGTGTTACAGGCAGTGCTGGCCAAAACCCAGCTTTGCTGCAAGTGCCTGCATTCACCTCCTGCATCATCGGGTGGATCCTGCATGGGAGCAACATGGCTGGAGAAGTCCTGCAACCGGTAGATAAGTCACGTTTTCAAAGTTTTAAAAAAAATCTACTTTTCTTGTTCCAAATGATTTTTAAAAGTGGGATAATTGTCTAGATGATTACCCTTGTGCCAGAGAATATATCTTCCTGTGTTTGGCACAGTCAGGGTCTAGCCCAGTAATGGGGCTTTGGCTGCTCTGGTGGTACAGACAAATAGTGATGATCAGGAGGAAAAATGACAGTGACATTGAAACAAAATATACTGAGCTGTACCAGTTTTCCTTGCAAGCGTTTTGTTTTCTGATGGTTGCAGAAATCTTTGCCTGGGGATCCCATGCTGGGACAGGACAAATACGCCTGGAACAAGCAGCTCGAAGGCATTTTTGGGAGAGGAAACTTCCTTCCAGGTCAGCTTTGGCAAATGCACTCACAAGGGTAGGAGTACAGAGCAGAAACCTGACCTCTTCCTCCATCTCCTCTCCCAGTAATGGGCTGGGTTCCTCAGGAGCCGCAAGCCCTCTCCTCCCTCCTTGACTAGAGCCATCCCAGCTACAGGGGCTGTGTCATCTGAATCATACACTTTGTTGGCAATCTGAGCTGTCTGGAGACTTGAGACCTTGCCACCAGGATGCAGAGCAAGACTGTTTATAAGTTACACTGCTGCTGTAACATACGTCCTTGAGAGCAAGCGGCATGAACAGCAGGTGTGACGCGACATACTCCTGTGTGTGGCTCCGTTCCCCTCTGCTGTGGAGAGCTGTGCCCTCCCGGCAGCCGGCATTTCGAGTGCGCTCTGGCTGCACGTGTCCGACCCTGCTCCTGATTTGGGACACTGCAGTGGAGGAGTTTGCACGCAGAGCTGGCGATGCTGGGGGAGGAAGGCAACTGGCATGGCGGTGCTTGCTGAGCTGGCGTTGGCAGGCTGACCTGCTGGTAATGATTTGACCTCTTTCTCTTAATTGGTGGGCCCCGGTTGGGGTGATCGTAATTATGGTGGCTCCTTGATGATGCTGAGCTGCACAGAATGGCAGATGTGCGTGTAGCGTGGGGATGGGTCAGCTTCCTGAGCAAGGGTGTTTTTGCATGAGTTGCCAGAGCCCACGCAGACCTCTGGAAGCTCTGGGTGGCCTCTTTATCCAAGGAGGGTATTAAATGCAAGCCTGGAAGGGAAAATGCCAGGACAGAGGGAGTTAGGAAGTCATCAAAAGGGAGCAAGTGGGAAGGGAGGCAGAGGAGATGTTTGCCAAGGGCCTAATTAGCATGAGTGAAAAAATGATGATAGGGTGAGGAGAGGCTGGGAAGGAAGGGAGAGCTGTGTGTATGGAGAGACCAGCTGGTGGAGACAAATCAGATGAAAGGGAAGAAACCAGAAGCAGGAAAGGAGCAGGGATGGGGAAATGGGAGGTGGGAAGGAGGGCAGGAGGATTAGTTGTTCTGAGGGACTTTTTCAGTGGAAGAAAATTAGGGTTAGAGGAAATGGAAATCCATGGAAAGCAGAGAGGAGAGATGAACGGAGCGAAGAAAATCTCTGCTTTAATATTTTCGCCTCCTGGCAGAGAAGAAATTGGTTTCAGAATAGCTGTGCACTTGGTATGGACAGTCAAAGCAAGAAAAAGAGGACCAAAGTCTATAAGGAGTGGAAAAAGAGGGAATGAACAGAAACAAACTGTAGAGCCATTTATGGCAGAGAGACTGCAGCTGGATTTTCTTTTCCCTACTAAGCAGGGTAAAAGTGGGTTCAGCTCCCCTTCTCTCTCTGGAACAACTCCAGGGCAACTGTTTTCCTGTTTCTCCGTTGGTTATGCTGCTGTTGGGTCACATCTGTGGTGCGCACATGTGAGCAGAGCTTGTCCAGGGAGCAATTTTTCATGCCCAGTCCTGCTCCGGGAGCTTCCCCTGCAGTGCTGGGTACGGGCACTGGCTGTGCCTGGGTCTGCAGCCCTGATGATGGGCACCGGGCTCCGAAAGCTGCGTGATGGTGGGGGTGCTCTCCCTCGTGAGCTGCACCCCAGGGAAGCTAAACCTCTGCAGCAGCCTCCCCTGCTCCATCTCCTAGCTGTGTGCAGGTGAGAGCTCAGTTTTAATTACTGAGCAATAAACCTTTTCACATCCCCTTTGGAGCCACCGCTGATGAGCTCTGCTGCCGTGCCATGCTCAGGATGCTGAGCCCCTGCAGACATCTGCAATGCTCGGATCACACAGCTGGGAAAGAAACTCAGACCAGGGAGAAGCCCAAACCATGGTGCCGATGGTGACTTTTGGAGGTGGCTGTGGTGGGACCATCTCTGCCATTGGACAGAGGTAAGACCAGGGTACGTGTCGGTCTCTCCTTTTCTTGGTTTCTTTCTGCGATATCCACCTTCTATAATTCTGATTACATGAGCGTAATCATGTATAGAGGTCTCAGTTACTGTTCTTCCCCAGCCCGTACAGCAATACCGGTGTGCTGCCTATAGGCTGTAGGCAGAGGGAACTCAGATCTGATTCAAGAGAAAGTTGTTATTGCCTGGATGGTGCAGACTCTGCCCATACCTGATGGCTGGGCACATGCAAAACAGCACTGGTAGCCTGGAAACTGGACTGTAAGAATCCTTTTTTGTGTGTGTATATGTGTGGGGTTGTTTTTTGCAACTTAATTTTACGTATGTGAATTGTTGACAGACCTGGTGAAAACGTTTACCAGCTTCCACATCACTTAAAACGTCCCCCTGACCTCTTTTCCCTTACCATAATGGGGCCTTTGGTGAAATAGGCTACATGGGCTGTTCTCATTCTATCAAAGGTGCTCATGGAAAGGGTCCTTCTGCGAAGTATAAATAGTTTTGCATTTAATGCACGTCTGGATAGCTTTTGGTTCAAGGTGAGGCTTGCACTCAGCAGAGAGGAAAAAAATGTCTGTTGAGCAGAAGTCCTTATCAAAACGATAACACTATAATACAGGCCCAAGTCCTGCTCCTTGTCACCACCCAAGCAGTTGTGCTAGATCAAATGCGACCAGGAGTAAAGTGCCATTCCTATAGAAATCTCTAAATTGGCTGTAGTGGTGGCATAAATCAGGAGCGGCTCCAAAAAAGCCGCCAGCGTCACCCTTCCGCACTTGCCCTTCAGTGGGTGTTTCTGAAAAGAGGGAAAGCACACCGTGAGCTGTGGAGTCAAGGACGTGAGTGCGGTGTGGTCCTCCAGAGGCCAGTGCCCTGGGCAGGACTCCGGCAGCGAAGGGGGAATCACTCCTGGGCAGTGTTTGTCCCTGGTGAGGAGCGGGGTGGGGGGTCCCCGTGCCTTCGCAGCTAGCCTCCTGCAAAGGATGCTGTTTTGCCTCCCTCAATGCAGAATGCATGCCACTGTGCAAACGTGGGTTTGCCTTTGATGGGGCAAGGAATAATCCAGGACTGGGCAAAACAGAAAGCAAGGTGATCCCGGATGAGTAAAGTGAATCCTGTCTGAGGACTTAAGTGATGGCGATGTCCATGGGTGTTACGAAAAAACCCTTCTTACATGGGCATCTCTGCTGTAATATAGCTGTGCTTCAGGCAAAAAGTACAGTCTGATTTGATAACAGATGAAGGCTAAGTAAGACTTTTCTTGTTTATTTTTCTTAGCTTTACTTTTCATAACTGGAGTGGTAGGGTTTCTTCCACAAAAATTGCCAAAATTCAATGACATTGGAACAGCTGAAAGCTAAAGAAAATTAAAGGTGAACAGCCTCCTGCTTTTCTAAAAATTCCAAACAATGCTTTGCTTCAAACTTTTCTTCTATTTTTATTCAGATTAAATTAATTTTAATGAAAAACCTTAACACTGTGGTTCAGTACCAAACCAGGTATTTAATTTCACATCAGATTGAAGTGCCAGCAGCAATAATAATCATATTAATAGCCATTTTCATAATACAGAGGAAAGGATGTGCTGAGGCTGGAGATCTTGTTTGGAATGGGAGACTCAATGGGCACTGGAGACAGCAGCAAGAACACAAGTGCATGCAGTGGTCCATCCCTTTCGTTGACAGAGCAAGATCATACAGTCAAGTCATACAACCACTCACCTTACAGACAGCTTGGCGCTTCTGGGATGGAATAAGGAAACTACGGTCCCTCTTTTTCTGCCTTTAACAGCCATTCAAGATTCTGGATCATGCTGGTCCCCTCCCTTCTCTCCTTCCAATTACTGGAGGCTGAAGTGACTTTGCTAGGTTTAAAAAAACAACCCCCAAACCCCAGAAAAAAATAGCAAACTCGGTCCCCCAGCCAAGCTAGGTGTTTCTTATGGGGCGACATTTTGAGGAAAGCAAACATCATCAGAGCGAGCGAGCACCGAGAGGGCTGTACGTGAGACATGACAAACTGAACCCATGCCGGGCTGGGTGGTTTAACTGTCCTAGCAGCCAGCAGGCGGATGCGGAGGGGTGGAAGGGTGTGGGGATGCACATGTAGCCCTGCTGCCCATAAGGGCTGAGCCAGTGGGTCCCTGACCTCTGCTACACGGGGCACGAGCAGGGAGCAGCGACCGGCGGTCTGGCCCTCGGCTCTGCCTGCTGGCCTCACTTCTAAAGTTTTTGTTTCCTGTGTTGCGGTGGTTGGGCTCGCAGGCAGCGCTTCCCGTCAGACACCAGGCGAGGACCACAAAGCAGGCAGGATCAATAGTTCTCTGCTGTGATGCCCTTTTGATTAGTGCCGTGTCCCAGTGGCCAGGTCCCGGTGTCCTGTCAGCTGCCCTTGGCTGGAGGTATCGGACTGAGTCGGGCTCAGCCTGCCTCAGAAGTGACAAGGTTTTCTATAACATCCTGTTATTGGCAACTTCTATTTTGTGTCAGACACAGACAATAGGCTTGTCGTTTTTTATCTGCCGGAGGAGAAGCGGCTATAGATATCTCCCCAATGCAAATGTGGGCAGCCAGGCAAGGAGCACAGCCACTTGGGGGTGTGTGGCTGTGTGTGAGGGTCCCCTCCTGTGTGCCCAAAGACCTCTCCAGCTTTCTGGTTATAAATCTTTGTAAACAAACCCACACTTGCTTCACTCTTCCACTCTATCTTCAGAGTGAAAAGAATGTGTAATGGCCTAAACACACTTCCAGGTCCTCTTCTGCACATCCTGGGTTTGAACTCCAAGGTTACACTTGGGTTGTTCTCTGGCTTTTCCTGGGAGCACGATATTTATGGAAAGCTTGGTTATCACATGTGCATTTGGGAGATGAGACCTGCAGAAAAAAATACCCAGCACTGCAAAATGTATGAAGAAGCTACAGGAATTACCTGCCTGGCCCTGTGCCTTGCTGGCACGGGAGCGGGGGCAGAGCCCACCGCAGGGGCGCCCACGCTGCCCTGGGCCCAGCCCCTCCTGTGCAGAGACAGTGCTTCCCCACCCATTTTATATCCGAAGGCTGAAGGGTTGTGTTCAGCCTTTGACCACCCAGCTCCTTTCCCTGCTCCTTCAGGCAGCATTGCTCCAGGCGGGAGGTGGCTGGGGTGGTTTCCTTGGTGGCCAGCAGCAGGCCCACCTCGCCCTTCTGGCCGGGCATGGTACCTCTCAAACACCAGGTGAATGCAAATGGATATATAGACTGTTCATGGCCTTATGAGGGGGAAAAAAGGATTTTCACTGCGCTGCTTATTTTTATTTTTGTTGTTACCTTTGCCAGCACACATGGCCACGGGCAGTATGACAGGCCACAGGCTGTGCCGTGTGGCATGGCTGCTAAACTGCTCAGAATAGTGAATCTTTCACCGTTCTGTTGAAAAGCGTTCTTCAAGCGAGGAAAACCTTAGCAATGCCTTGAAGCACAGAGCATTTTGCATTTGGGTTTGCCCCTGAGGCCCCCCACAGCAGGAGCGTGCCCGGGCTGCCCAGTGCTGGCAAAGCCGAGACCCCCGCAGGGCTGATGGCAGGAGCCACCAGCCCCACCGTCGCGCTGCCCCTGCCCACGACCAGAAGATGCTGGCGTGTCCTGGTAATCCTGCCTGTTAAAAATGCTTGCTGTAATTGAGGAAAAATGCTGTATTTATCTTTTGCTTGTCTTAACTCAATTTGAAGAAAAGGCTCTGCTCTCGTTGCTTGGGGAAGATGTTGTCCAGAAAGGTTAATGATAGAGGATGTTTATATGGGAGCAGAGTTTCCCAAGGAGGGAGCTGGGTGGAGGAGATGTCTCCTCCAGTTGTCATTTTAATTTCCTGTTTTTAAATCTCAGCCTTTTAGAGGGAATACAGGGGCAAGCTGTGTTGGATGTGTGCTTTGCCATCGTGGTGGTGTCGAGTGAATAGACTGATGCCTCTGGCCCCACTCATGGAGGCCCTCACGGCTCAGATGCCTGGCATCTGCCATGGGTTGGGTGGTCCTGTCTTTGGAAAAGAGCCACCTGCCAGAAGGCCCCTTCAGTTTAACAACAGGAGGCCTGTATCAGCAATGCAAGAGATTTCTTCCACCTTTAGTGCTGTCTAGTATGATACGTACCCCATAAGAGCTATAGGGCAGTCGATGTGGTTATTCCACAGGCCCCTGGACCTTATTCCCCACTCAAAGACATACAGCAGTTGCATCCAGCCTTGTAGCAGCACCAAAACCTCTTACGGGTCTCCAGTGGTGTCATGTCAACCTGCTAACCAGGAACTTGGATTGACAAAGACATGCTGGCCATCTTGCTGGTGGTAGGGGGTGGAATAATGCTGTTTTGCCTCCAGATGCCCAGCCAAATTTATGCATCAGCACAGCCTCCTTCCCCATCCTGAAAGCCTGAGAGAAATTGCTCCATGGGTCTTCTGCAGAAGGCACTGTGGAGAGGTGGGGACCTAAGCAGTATTTGGGGCACAATTCCCCGTGTGAAGACCCCAGCAATGGTTTGGAAGATAGGTGTGAGCCAGCAGACTGGAAGGGTCATTCCTGCTGCCCACAGTAGCAGACTAAGGTTGGACATATTGGTGGACCAGTGTTGTTGGTACCAGCAAGGGATGCGCTCTAAAGGGGCTAGCAGATGGATGCTTAACACAAAGGACTGAGTTCAGTGCTGACCTGCACTGTGTGCAGCCCTTCAGTGTGGGCCGGCGTGGGGTGCCCATCACCTCCCAGTTTATCCCCAGTGAAGCTGTTATTCTAGTTGGACTCTTATTACAAGGCATGGGGTTTGCTGCATTAGTGGGAATGGGATGAGAAACACCTATACAGGAGACACTGCACACAAACAAAAGTAATTTTTCAGTCTTTCACAATTTGACCAGTATTTCTAGGGAAAAAAAGGTTCCTGGTGGTGATCCATATCTAAACTTTTGCCTATCTAGGTGCATCCTGCCATGTCCTGCCCTGACCCTACATTGTTTTCATTTTTCGCCAGCCGTCCCTTACTTTTGCTTTGTGATCTATTCAAAGCAAAACAAGAACAAGCACAGCATGAAAGTGTGAATGGCCTGTGCTGCAGACCTCCCTCGGGCTCTCCCCAAAAACACAGGCCCGCAGCCAGTGGCTCTGGGGATATGCTCTCAGCAAGCTCCAGGAGAAGACAACTTGCTCCACATGCCAGCAAACAGCCTCTCACCAGCATGGTTGAGGGGCACCTAGCTCCTGGTGCTCACTAAAGCAGCCAGAATGGGGTTGGGGCACAGAAAGGCAAAGCCTGAAGGTCTCTTTGTGGTTTCCAAAAGGATGTGCTGGACTTGTTGGCAAGCAGCACTTCTGTTGCTCCCGCCCACTGAGCACCGTGCCTTCCTCTTCCCAGCGCAGCACAGGGCTGGGGAAGCTCCTCCTTAACTTTCTCATGTAATGCATCAGAAAGTCTGTTTTTTCTGCTCAGCCTGGACCTCAGACAAGCTACGCAAATTCTGGGTCTGGCTGGCTGCAAAAAGTGTTACCCAGCTTTTGTTTGCTTGGCTTTTTTTTCCCCTTTTTTTTTCCCCTCTTATTTTTTTTCCGTACTGGGTAGGAGGAACATTTGAATCCCCAGCAAATTAATGCAAGATAGATTTTTAGCAACACTGACCATATCTGCTGCTCTCCTGCAGTCAGAAGATGCCTGCAGAAGAACTGTGCTGAACTGCAGTGACTTGGGGTGCTTTTATCGTCTGTGTACACCGCGGTTGGAGTGGGCAGCCTGCAGGCAGCGAGAGCAGCCGCTTGTCCTCCCGCCTGCTGCAGCCGATGCATGCACCCTCTGCTTGTGGTCCCTCTGCCTTTTCCTCACTGACAGAGACCTGGGTTTCTGTCCACAGAGATATATATATACACACACATGCATACTTAACGCGTGGCAGAAGCAACATTAGGCTTACCGTTGGGTGTTTGTGGTTTTTTTGGCTTGGTGATCATTTGACCTCTCTCTTTGCTCTGCAACGGAGAGGAAGTTGACTGAATGTTTATTATATTTTGTAGATTACATATGCCCATCTACAGCATATGTTTACAACGTATTTATAACCCCTTATAAAGGGGCTTACAGGCATTATATTTAATTAATGTGGCAGAAATTATATCATTGTAATAACTGCCTGGCCTTTAGAGGTAAAACTCAGTGCCAAGGATTCCCAGATGAATCATCTCTGATAAGAACCAGAAATGACACAGGCCATATATTGTAAGGTGAATTTGTTTGGATTGGTACCTTTAGGGTATTCAGCCTTGCCAAGTCTCTGTGGTGCTGACACAGTTTATTACACATTTTCATTTATTAAGAGATTATTTGACTGCAGTTTGTTGTTTTATTGTACAGCAGGTGATAATTTTACACTAAATTAACTGTAACATCTCTGCTAGGAACGGGCCGAAGAGGCTTCTTGCTATGATGCTAAATACTAAGTGATGGCTTTTATCCACCAAGGGAGTAATTTACTCTCACGTGCAGGGCTTGAATAAGACTTTCCACCAACCTGTTATTAGTCTGTGCATGTATGTGGTTCAGGCTAGGGTTAATGGGTCTTGCTCCAATGCCCGCGGCCCCTTCAAAAGAGTTATCTGTGCTAGAATGCATGTGGGTCAGTACTTTGAGGCTACCAAATCTGCACAGAGGCAGACAAATGGCTACCGAAGTCTGGAGGTGGGTGATGCTCGTTGTGTCAGTCCAGGAGGTTGGCTTTTAGCATCAGAAGAGGCTACAGCTGGGCAGGCAAAAAAGTGAAAGCTAGCACAGTCTGACTCTTCAGTAAGATAAAAAGGTGCTGTTTCCATTCCTGGCTTAAATATTTGTTATTTCAATCAAAGAAATAATTCAACCAGAAAATAATTTTCAAACCTGTTATAAAAACAAAGGAAAAAATGAGCAACAACAACCATCCCCTTTTTCCTACAGAAATTAATAACTTTTGAAGGAAAAATATTTATTCAAAAGCCCTTTTTTTCCCATTAAAAATAGATTACAGATGAAAATAATTTGCCTATCCCTTAATGAAGTCCATTATACCAGACTAGTTTCATAGTCTGTCTCACACAGATACTGTTGAGTTAAGCTTTGTGTTGGGAGATGGGAACTCCACACCAAATTGAATTGGAGACTGAAGCAAGAACAATTATGGCTGCAAATTATTAAAGCTTTGCTATATTGGAAATTCACAGCATGCTTATAGTGGGAACTTACTATTAAGAAGAACCATACTACAAAGCTAAAAATAGAGGAAAAAATCAGAACCATATTGCTTTGATCACAATTCCATGTTTAAAGAAAGTAATCATTGGCGAAATAATCCCCTTCCCAACTGCACCATGGATTAGCTTTAGTTAATGCTAACATTGCCTCTATATGAAGCACATCGAGGGAAAAATTATCAATTAAAATCTAGGGCTGCATAAGTAGTTCATAGTAAATAATTTACTCGAGGGAACCCTCTGACACATACACGTTCTTTTTCACTTAGAACTTTTCTGCAAGCAAACTCTGACTTTCAGTACATGATACTGGTGAGCAATAACTTACCGAGCTGTGAGTTACACACATTTGTTCTGACTGGACAAGCAGATTAAGTGTTATATTTCTAGCTGCTGAAAGGATGATCAGAGCTCCTAAATTAGGTGCCCGGTGTGGGGTTTTTTTTATGATTAGTTGTTCCAAACTGTCTTCTGGGGAATATTTTCTGGGCCTGCTTTTAAAATTTGCTGCTCAAAGATCATTCTGCAGCACGCTTGTTAGCTGGAGCACTCATGGAAAGCTGCTAGGACAGCAGCGTGCGTCAGGCAGTGCGTGGCACCCCATGGGCACCCAAGGCGCACCTGCACAGAGGGCACACTTGAGAACGAATCCTTTGCCGGATAGCTTAAAAAAGCTGCTGCTCTGAAAGCCACCAACAAAAAACTGATGAGCAAATTCAGGAATAAACTGAGATTCAAACAAATCCTCTCTGTGTATTCAACATATCTTTTGTGCATAATTGAGAATTTAAATGCATTTGATCCTTTGAAAGGAAGTCACAGTTGGTTTGTTTTCAGACAGATGTGGTCTTGTGCCTGGATTGTAACCTGCAGGTCCCTTCTGCCCTTGCCTCTGTAGCAGCCCAGTGATGTACATCTCTGTGTTTTTTAGCTGGTACACAACATAACGTGAGCTTGCAAAGTCCCCAGAGGTCTCTAAATGAGGGCCGTTCTACAAGGGCCCACCAAAATTACCAAGTCCTGTTGTGTTCAGACAAGATTGTAAACAGTGAGGTGAGCTGGCATGAGTGAAATGAACATCAACAGGATCATATCTATTTTTAACACCCAGCAAAACTATTAAAACCACTACTGTGGTTTATCATCAGCAAGGATTAAAAAAAACCCTAAAAGGATAGGGCTACTGTGGACGTCCCATACAGAACGATGCTTGGAGGTTGCACCACAGTATTATGTTACATTTCTACCCATCTAGCATCCCTGTAGCCTGTTCAAAGAACTGTAAGTGAAACCTGAGCTGCTGGTAACCACTTTACAAATGAAAATCCTGATTTTATTTGATAGTGTAAGGGTTGAGAAGAAATTGGGAGGGAGGGGGGAGGAACACAGAGCAGAATAGATTTTATTAGTAGAGTAGATGTGGCAGAATAATTACAATTTCTGGAAAAGTGTTGGGAACAGTATAAGAAGGCTGGAAAAGAAACAGCAGCTTAAATTTTAATTGTCTCTTTGGGGTGATAGTAAAGTCAAGAGTGCCATTTCCAGCCTAAAATCCCTATATCCAATACTAAAGAGCATTAGAGCCTAAATAAGGATTTGAATACAAATGTCTTCAACTCCGGCTCACCACAAAATTAAAGGATCTTTTCCAGGAAATACAGTATCTGCATGAAGAGTCTCTGCTAGATCTATGCCTTTGAAGCTTAAGTTTTGATTTGGGATTAAAAAAAAAAAAAAAAAAAGTTGCACAAAGCACTGCAGAAGTCTGACACGGCATCCTGGAAGAGGTCCTGTGCTGCTGCTGGCTCGAGCAGAGCTGGGTTGGAGGTCTCAACACTTGCCCGCCCTAGAGAGGGAACGCTGCCCACAGTGATGCTGCTAATGCGAGGGTGATGCTGCTGATGCGAGAGTGATTCAGCTGCAACTGTGGAGAGAGGCGCTGAATCTGGGAGAGGAGCACTGGATCCAGGACAGGCAGGATGGCACACAGGCTGGCTGAGCCCTCAGTGATGCTGGTTTTAAAGCCAAATACACATGGTTTGCATCAAGGCTGGACTCCCTCTGTCCAAATGTGTTGCAGATTATAGATGATGTGGGCTTTGTGTGGGTAATTTTTTTCTTTTTTGTTTTGGTATAAGGCAGCTCAGGAGATGCTATCAAGTATGATGTGTACATTTTTCCTGTGCTCTGTGTTTCATTTAATCAAAAGAACTTTCTTAGCAGCCCATATACACTGGGTGACCACTTGGAAGCAGCAGGCACAGCTCACTCATTTAGGGACATCTGAACTGGGATAAAATAAGATAGTGGCTAGCTTCTACCATCATGCCTTTATTTCTTAGTGCTGACAGAGCTGGCAGTAGGGTCATCTTCAACAGGTGCCCGTGGGTGGCCCTATCAAATGAGATGCCTCAGCACTGGAAGTGCTGTGTCCCAGCAGCAGCGGTGTCAGGGTCCTGGGATGCAGGGGATGCTGTTAGCTTAGCTGCTTTGGAGCTGGGCCAGCTGCCTTCAGGGTTTGTGGCCTGTGTGGTGTTTTCCCTGGGTAGGTGTCACAGACCCGGCAGCACCAGGAGGCTCTGCCTTGGGGCGACAATGGGGGAGTCACTGACTGGTGCTCCGCCAGCTGCCCGGTGGCTCTGTAACTCTGTAAGCAGTTCTGAGGCTGGGTTTCATTTTTATTTATTCTATTACATAAAATACTCGAATTTGGAAGAAAAAACCTCCAAACAACAAAACCCCACAACACCCAAAGATAATTCCAGAGAACGATACTTTCCCTTTGCTCCTGCCAGGCAGGGTCCCTGGCCCTTGGGCCAGTGGTGCAGCAGTTTCCATTTTGAGCTCTGATGTTCTTGGGTGGGACCTGGGACAGGAGCCCGTGCAGAACAGGGGCCTCCTAAGCCCGGTTCACAGCCCACTTGGCCAGCTCCACTCGCAAGCTCCACTCCAAGGTGAGTGGGTGCAAGTTCACTGGCTGCATTCCCTGTCTTTCCAGAGCTCGTTGTGCAACTAAAGATTGGTTTCTGAGTGATCCCACTGTGCATCCCAAATCCTGCAGGGAGACGTGCCAACACGAGCCGTAGTAGTAAAAAGATGTGGTAAAAGGGTAGATGACTTCATTTTGGCCAGCGAGAATACGTGCACTGCAGCTCAGCTGCGGGCGCGGAGGGCAAGGAAACCTTTGGTGAGGGGCTGCTGCTTGGCAGACAAGGGTTATAATTTTTTCACCTGGAAGAGCCGCATCTTCATCAAGAGGGAAGATCCTCCAAATCCCTCCGGTGAGCTCTGGAAAATATTTTGAAAATTTTTCCCTTCTTCAAATAAAGAACTCATTAAGTTTTCTGTTCCTCTGAGTCCCTGTGCTTCCCATTCCCAGAGGCATAACATTGAGCCTAATCACCAACTAGAACAACTGAGGCCTTTATTTTGGTGTAAAGCTGCATGCATAAAGAAAGTCCCCTGTGTATACAGCTGTAACACTTGCATGATTGTAAGAAAAATGGAGGAACCCACAAATGATTTCCAAATCTGCATCTTCCTTTTTCCTATAATGAGTGTGAAGCATAATTTACGCAGATGAGAAAACATATGAAGCTGATTATTTTTTTATTTCTATTTGTTTTCATTCAGCTGCAAAAGGGCTGGAACTCCAGAAAGCTGAGATAAGAGCCCTACCCTTCCCGTGGTGCAGCGGGCACAGTCTGGAGGATGGAGAGGAACCCAAGGTACAGCCATGAGGACATAGCTGGGTCTTGTCAGCAGCTATCAAAAAACAGCCGGTCTCGTCTCTTTCCTGTTTTGAAAAGGAGGAGCATGAGAGCCACGGTGTGAAACGCTCAGCAGTGCTGGGGGCAATCGCAGCCTCAGTCACCCAGGTACTGCCCACACCCAGGACTACGGCAATAAACTGCTGACTGCAGCCAATGTTGTAAAAATTCCTCCCTGGATGTCACAGACATGTCAATGGTTCTGTGCATGTCAAAGACTCACTGGGTGATGACATATTTCCTTTTGGGGTTGACTCATGAGCTGCTCCTCCTGGTTGCTAAGATAGGTGGAAGCACTTTCATGCTGCCTGCTGCAAATACATTTCAGGAAAAGAGAGAAAAATCTCAATAATATTTCTGGATTCACTGATGTGACCCTTTTATTTTTGCAGTTGGTGAGCTTTGACAGTTTAACATTTATTAAATAACTTCTTAGTGGCAGAGGCACAATAAAATTGGTGTGTATAATTTAAAGCAAACTATCTCTGCTGTTAATCTGGCCTTCAAGGATTGTAGTAACAATCTGAAGTAAACAACTGCATTTCAAGTGAATGCTGCTAAGGAAAGAAAAGTCTGTCAGGTGCTACTCTTTTTTAAATGATGAGACAGAATGTTTAACAGTCTAAAAGCTCTAAGCCCTGAGTTGTTACGGGGAGATAACAGCTCCACTAATCAGATAATCAAATATTATTTTATTAGTAAATTCTTGCATTGCTCTGGCATTGTGGCTTGTGCTTGTTTAGGAGACATGTGACCCTCTTCTTTTCAGCTTTTGTAACATTCCAGTACGTTATTTAATATAATTGCCATAATTCTCTATTCCGTGTATTTGCATCAGTGTTGTGTGTTGATTATGACCTGGTTCATGGTATTTATCTGTGCTGATTTTCAGCAGCTCTCAGGAAAAAAAGTAAAGGTCTTTTCACATGTGCAAGTTTGCCACCATTTCAGACCTTGTTTTCTGTCACTCACTGAGGCTGGCAGATCTGTGTACTCGAGCTCCTTCTGAGTTAGCACCACGCCAGCACGTGGGCAGGGGCGAAAGTGAGAGGGGACAGGCTGCATAAAGCCATTAGGGTAGCTGGCAGGGAGACCAGGAGCTGACCTAGCCCCCCTGCCCCTCTGCAGGGACAGTTTATATAGGGGTGGGCAACACCTCCTGCCATGCCTGCTTAATACGGTTCATACGGTTCAATTGCCTGCTTTAAGCGCGCTGCTGATGGCCAGAGCTTACAGCCTGGTGTTTCAAGGGAAACTAAAATCATCGCTGATGCACCTTGAAACAGGGGGCTGCAGGCAGAGTGCTCAGGGGTGCAGCAAGAGCTGGCGTGGGGAGCTGGAGGGATGGAAGCAGAGCTCTGCCAGCAGAAGCCACCTTGCCCTCAAGTCAGCACCAGGCCGTCTTGCAGGGACTTGGGCTGCCCAGATTGAAATTGCTGGTGGATTTAAATCAGACCTAGCAATCTGCAATGCAATCTCTCCCTGAAGTTCCCTACACAGGGCCCATGTACATTTGTACGTTGTAAGCTCCTTCACAGCCTACAGTACTTATAACAAGTAATATGCATGTTTATCTCAAGACAGGATAGTCACCAATTAACACTGCTCATTAATGAGGGCACAATCAACTTGCATAACCCTGAACCGCAGAGTGCACACAGTGATGTATGAATGAGAGGTTAACTGCAGATGACAGCTCATTTCTTTTTGTTCTTCTGCCCAGAACATCCTGCCAATACACACATTATAAATAATGTGTTCTTGTGATGGTGAAGGGGCCGGGGGGGGGGGGGGGGGGTGCATTTCAGGAGTGTTGCTTCTTTGTTTTAGGAGTGATTACATGACATTTGGGCTTTCAGCCTTAATACCATTTATTGCCTTGGCTGCTGGGATCAGCTCTTTTCCCCCTGGATCTCCACTGCTGGTACCCTCGACTGTAACCCGGTTCTGCTTTCTGAATTAGAAAGTTGAATATGAAACAGATTAACTTAAAAACCTACAGAAAGGGTCAAGTGGCATTCTTGATGTGCCTGAGACACCCATGCCCATCTGACTCACAGTTCATGACTTGTGGAGCAGTGTCATTTGTAATTTGTGTAAATGCTCACTTGCTCACCCACCCACAACCGTATTATATACTGCTTTTCCATGCAAAACGCTCAGCTAGCAATAAAGCCCAGTTAGCGTCACACTCTCTCTGCTCTCGCACAGATTACGCCACATCAGTGTTCTTTCTGTGGGGAATATATTTACTTGCTGTAAGGAGCCACCTAGTGAGGGTTTACTGCACATAAAATCAAAGTAACTGTTTCTTTACTGTTTCCAGGTAATACCAAAAGAAAAAGTGCTATTCTTTTTCCTTTTCCTTCCTTCCCCGTGCTCCTGCTGCACTTGAGTCACAGCTAAAGCAAACAGCTTGAGCAGGTGAGGTTGTGCAGGACTCAATGCTCATCCCTCTTACCATGCCTTTACAAAAGACAGGGAGCACACGTGCTCGCCATCGCTCAGTTCCACTCTTCGGGTACACACACAGAGCAAGAGGAGTCCTGAAGGACCTGCGCTCTGCACTGGCAAGAGCGAAAGCAAAGCGAGTGGGTGGAGAATACAGGGAAGGGCCGCGCAAGGCAGAAGTGAAAGGCCTTAAAGCTGGCCCTGGTTTGGTGTATGGGGCTCAGCAGAACAGAGCCAGCCAGCAAAGTGCCCCTCGTCACGCAGGCAGTGGTGGCCGGGAGCTTAATTCGATTTACAGAAGCTAAGCCAGAGCCTCGGTCAGCAGGCAAATACAGAGAGCAGCGTTTGAATGGTGGGCACTTCTGTGCTAGTTTGCTGCTTGCCTTGGTTTGTTTTGTTCTTTAAAGAACAATGAACTTCAGCAGATGAAAATGTGAGTGTAGAGCTGAGAGTGTGTGTGCACCACTGAAATCTGAAGTTACTGTTCCTGGAGCATCAAAAGCACAGCTACACTGAAAATCTATATTGTTATGAATTTTACAGTCTGCAGCAGGTACTGAACACATCAAGTTAAATATTAAGCACTCATTCAGGGAAATGACAGCAGCTTTTCTACAGGTTAGAAGTAAGATTTTATGTTGTGCATTGGAACTATATCCAGTGAGCGTGGCTGGGTGGAGAGAGGGGGTGGGGGGGCCAGCATCATTCCGTTTGGGTGCACTGAAGCGGTCTCCAGGCTAAATTCGAGTGGTCACAAGCAGCCAGGGTCTCTGTCGGGGTGTGCCTGGGATGCTCCACAGCAGGCAACATGTCGGAGTTTCCACCGTGACATTCACTGTGCAGCCTCCTCCAGCCCCTTCAAGCCTCTTGGGGTGGGAGTTTGCAAGCAAGCAAGCAGCTGCGCATTACTTTGAGCAGCCTTATGCTGTGCTGGCACTGGATAATCCTCCCCATCATCTGCCTGCATCTTTCCAGTGCTGGTGCTCAGTAGGCAGCTTTTCTGTCCCTCGGTAGCACAGCTCTGTCCCTCCCACGTTGTCCTCCTCGCAGTTCCCCCAGGCACAACCAGCCATCCCTCGATGGGAGGGTGCTGAGCGCCAGCTCCTCTGTGCAGCTGAAAAAAATGGCTGGCACACTGGAGGAAAGAGGCTCTGAGACGTCTGACATTGTAATACACAATAAACAGGATGGTAATTTTTCATAGTTACAATGCATATCAGGGTAGGGAAAATAATCCAACTTTTATAAACAAGCCTTTATTGTACAAAACCCAGACACTTTCTCATGCACAAGAAAATACTCTGAACTATGAATGCCTGTCATTTTACAATAACTATTCCTTGCTTTTTGGTGGTGTTTTCTTTTTTTAAAAAAATGCAAAAAATAATTTATTTGTTTTTACTGTGAGAAAATCCTCATTTTTAGTTAGTGGAAAGTATTCGACTACCTCAATGATTAATAGGTTTAATGTAATAGCTGCAACTGAAATTTAAAAAGCAAACAAGCCAAACACAGCCAAATGGATTCATTACAATGATTTCATTAGGGATTTTCAAAAGTTTGCTTTATACTTGCAGTTTGTTGTCAGAAAGAATTGGCTGAATTCAGTCAAAATGGTTTGTTCTTTGTCTGTCTGTGGTCACCATAGCTACCATTTCAATCTGTTAACATATGTGGTATTATTTTGTTCCTTTCTCTTAAACTCTGTTCACAGATGCCGTCAAGACTTTCCTTTGTACATATCTATCGGTTGGTGCCAGGTTTGGCTTCATGCCTTCTCAAACGAGAGCCTCTGTGATGAAGACAAGGTAGTTAGGTACTCGGTGCAGCAATGGAGACAGAAGGAAAAGCTGGGGAAGGGATGGCTCCTACTCCACTACAGCATGGGACCTATGAGAAATACCTTGGGAAGACATTGTCAGAGGCGTGTCTTTTTTTCTGGAGGGGTAGGTATTCCCTGTATGTGCTGTGGCGACTCCTTAGCTGCCAGAAATCAGTATAAATGCATTCATTTTAGTGGAGCTGTCGTGCCTGCTGATGCTTAGGTCCTGTGATGTTGCTCATTACACAGGTTTTGGGTAAGGAGCCAAGAGGGCTTGAAGGGAGGCATGGCTAGAACATTTTAAATAAATAAGTAATAAGATTGTATAGCCTCTATTCTTTTGGTTTTTTTCCAGTCTTAGAAAAGGTTCAGGTTACCACCGAGTATGGAAGTGTATCCACTCTGTACAATGGAGGTGACCGGAATATTTAGTGGAGATCAGGTTATCCACATTGCACATTTTAATTGGCATTGAGTGGGGAAAAAAGTCAGTTTTCTCTACTGCTGAATGTGAAGAAGATTGAGATGGCTTCATTTTCTTTCCAGCTGTGAAGCAGGCAGGTAAATGTATTGATGTGAGTATGTATGCAGTACAGTTTATAGTGGGGAGACCATAAGAGAAATCAGAAAATGCACCATTTTCTTTCACAACAAAGCTCTCACAGTAAAAAGTGAAGTTCAGGTGAGTCTGTCTGGTTTTTTTTTTCTTCTTCTTTTTTTTAATAGTATAAAAGCCTTTGTTTAAAGCTCTGTGGGTCTGATTTTCAGAGCTGCTGAGCACCTGGCTCTGATTTCTTTTAACTGGAGATGTAGGTGTTCAGCATTTCTGGCAGCCGGGGCCCCTGTACTAATGCCTGCAGAGAGTAGCTGGGGAAAGTGTGAGAAACATTATTGTAATGAGGGGCTAATTCTGCCCCTCCTTTCTGCCTCTCAGTGCAGATGAAAGAGTGCCTGCAAGTCATGTTATGTGCACGGAGAAAGGGAATTCTGATTTACTGGCTCTGGCTCCCCAGGGGCAGGGATGCTCTCCTAGCACAACTCACAGTAAGTCACATCTGCATTTCCAGTATAAGGCCCATTTTTAAGGACTCCTAGTTCAGCTATAAAAATTCACTTAGCGTGCATGAATAGAAACCAAATTGACAAGATAGACCATAACTGCTCTAAAAGGGCTATTAGTTCCTGTCGTATGAAAAATCCACGTTTTAAAAAAGCGAGTATTGTTCACATTTGCACAACAGGCTGTAACTGTTCCTTCTAAGTCATTATAGCCCATACAGAAATAATAATTTTCAAAATCACTATTGATACCACAGGCACAGAAACTGCAGGAGGCAGATGCCCGTGCTTGATATTAATCCAGAGTCTTCCAGTGCCTCTGAGCAGGTCTGGCTCAGTATAAACTCTAGATTTCCACTGATGTAAGCGAGAAGAGGAAGACCACCACAGCATAAAGATTTGGTCTAATGACAGAGAGTTTGGTGCAGGGTTCCTGGTGTCCTCAGCTGAATCCCAATGGTGGGAATGAATCTGTATTTGGTACTTTTGGAGTTTAGTAAAGGGTAGATAGGGATGTAGCTTTTTTTAAGTTGTGATTTTAAGAGGTACTAGGTCACGACATTTTCTAAAATTGTTTCTTTTAGTTGGTGATTAGTCCTTCACTTGATGCCAAACTGAGGTTTCATTGATTTTTTTCTTTTTTCCCTGGGTTTTCATGTGTTGCAGTTTTTCTTTAGACAGATAGCAATGAGGAACTAACTTTGATCTCTCTCTCCACCCCCTGAGATTGCTAGCATCTGAGATTTCCAGATTATATTTGGAATGCCAATTAAAGGTTGGCACTAAAGTCCTGATGAGCTGTGCTACGGCTTAGAGGTGTGTTCATGGAAACACTGGGCCTGAGCCTTCTTGTACTGGTTTTGCAACAAAGGGAATTTCCAGGGATTTCAGCAGAGCGATCCCCATGTACGTCAGAAGGATGCGAGTGAGCTGATTTTCTCCACTCCCACATGTGTGTATGGACATACCAAGATATGCATTTTGACTCTGATATAAAAGTTTGCTTGGATCTACAACTACGTGTTTTGAGGGAAATTTCAGATGATTTTCTAACAGTTCCCTTTCCTGTGAGAATGCCAGTGGTCAGAGGCCCTGTAGGATACCTCTGGCTGAAGTTCCCTGAGATCATCCTGTGTCATGGGATGAGACTGGGCTGCATGGTGGAGTAAAGGGGGCTGTGTCAGCAGAAAATCAGATGGGGGAATTTTTGGTGGGATTTCAGGAGCAAGCAGCTGCCTCTCAGCTGGACGTCTCTGCCCCATTGCTGGGATTACCACAGTAGCATCAAGGCAAGTGAAGAGGACCCCCAGGGAGGCAGGAGACCACCTGGGTGAGGGACTTTGCTGCAGGGTTTCTGTTGGGGGCTGGGACACCAGCATGCCTCCATGGGAGGGTGCAGGCAGGGGGCTGTCTGCCACGTTGCAAAGGTGGGACACCTCCCTCTGGGCTGCCTTTTCTGCTCCCACCAGTGGACTGCAGCAACACGGGCCACTGGAAAGCTGCGGAGGGTCTCGAATGGAGGAGTTGTCCTGCTGGATCTAGCTGATGCTTCTCATAGTCTGTTAGTCTTGCTGCTAGCAGCATCCTTCAAAGGTAATGACACAGTGCTGCGTGAGTAGGGGAAAGCTTCTTCCCTCACTCAAAAAATAAGAGATTGATTTAAACGCTGAAGTGCGAGGGGTTGTATGCCTTGCAGAGCTCTTCAAACTAATATCTACTGTTAACCCCCTGCATCTCTTAATGTACAGCATCCAATCTTTGTCCCATTAGGTTTTGTGACAAACCCCAAAGGGATTGTATGTATTTCTTGTTCAAAAATCTCCTGTGAGAAAAATTAAGTTTTTGGACTCCCAGTTGCCCTGAAAACAATGGCAGGTGTCTGCTGCGTCTCCAGCTCTCCTCACAGACTTTAGCATTGTGTGCTGATGGTGGAGAGAAGTGAAACAAAACAAGTTTATAAAAAGAGAATCGTTATCTTCCCAGGTAAGTGCTGTGCTAGCTGCAATCATCCCTACAATGAAGTGGCTCCCCAAAATGGCAATCTTTTTAACCCATCTGTTTTTTTGAGGAGCGATGAATCTCTGCACTTTGTGTTTCTTTTCTGATATGGAGATTTTCTACTTAAACACAGAACTGAGTGGAGCAAACCCATCGGTTATCCGAGGCTTTCTACTCTGATTTTGCTGCGTGCCTCTTCCTCATCCCCAGGAAGGAAAAGGTGCCTGACCCACCTCATACTGCTCACAGTGGTGTGTGCAGATGGGTGACTCCTGTCCCCTTCAGCTTCACGAGCTGTGAAATAGCTCCTGGCATGGATGCTGAAATAAACCCACTGGGGTCTGCGTTTGCACTTTGCTGGGATAGACAGGGTGTTCTCTGCAGCTCTGCCTGCGCTAAGACATTGTCTATTTGTCCCGATGCTCTCCCTGGCATCGCCAGCCTCTGCCTGTGCAGGGTTTCACTCCCACCCTCTCCTTCCCCCCAGGGCCAGCTCTTAGTGCCTCTCTGGGCCAGCCAGGAGCCCTGCTCCAGGGCAAGGTTGGGTTTCCTCTGCTGCTGTGGCTCCCCTGGTCCTGCCAGGCTCACCCCAGAGCTGCCAGCAGCCCTTCTCCTGCCTCTAGCCGCTGGTCCAGCCCCAGCTGCTTCCCTGCACCCTCTCACTCCCACCACTGTCCTCCCCATATTTTTTCCGCTGGCCTCCCACTCACTACAGGATATGAGCCATTCTCTCCAGTGGGAAATAAAAGTTTGGACTAAAATTTGCCATATTATTCCTTCTCTAAAAGCAGCTTTCAGGTTGAAAGGCTCCAAGGACAAGTTTCCAAAGGAGAGCAGAAGAGTTAGGGACAGATTTTTAAAGTCTTTCAGTTACATTAAAATGAAATTAGATGCCCCTTAGGACTTTTTCAGCAGAAGGGGGTGTTTTTGAAATTTGCATATGATGTCTGTTTACGTCTTCTAGGTATCCAAATGCTTCCAGAGACTTGAGGTTTGAACACCTAAGTCCCCTTGAAACCAAAGACAGCCAGGCATCAACTCCTTCCAAACTCCTGCCAAAATTTTGTCAAACTTGGAGCACAAAGTTCTAATGGAAGAGATTATAAACCCGATTTCTGCTCTGCTTTAGCAGGCAGCTTAGCACCAGGGAAAAAAACCACACCCATAGTGTTGACTGTATAAACATTTTGTTCAAAGGGTAACATTTTCCTGATTAATAGCCTTTCAGTATTAAGAACAATCAGTCTAGAGCATTATTAATTGTCCCTTCTACTACTCGTAACCAAATATATGTGTGTGCATATACATACATACATATATATATATACACTCATGTAAACACACAGGCACATTCTCACTGGGGTAAGCATTTCCAGTGTGTCTGATTTCAAGTAAAATACAATACACAGGGGGTGAGAGCTGCTTTTTACAACTCTGGCATATGGAAGGGGTGTTAGCTCTTGTAACCCTTTGTTGCAAGAACTGGCAGCCCCAGGGATGTGTGGCAAGCATTACTGCCCTGGTGAAAGGCACAAAATGCTCACCTGGGCAGGAAGGAGACCAAGAAAGAGGCAGAAGATGCTTTGCTTTTTGTCCAGGGAATGAAGGCTGCTCAGTTGTTGGGCGTCCCAGCTGCATTTCTATTTCATCTGTATTTTACTTGTGGGACTAACAGGGTTAATGACAACAGAAAGTTTTCATGTAAAAGTTGTAAAAAAGTTGCTTTTCCCTTGACAAGGATCACAAAATTTCAAGAAATTATTTAAAAAGACAATCTTGCCCGGTCCAACCTGTTAGGCTACAGCGAACACACAACAGTGACACCACCTTCATAAGGAAAAGACTTCCCTCCCCCCGCTTTTGCTCTCATGTCTAAACAGCTGAACAGGTTAACTATTACATCTACAGTAATGTCCAGAGGTTGTCCAGAGGTTGCAGTCAAGCTCAGGGGCCCTACCCATCCTTGCTTTATGTGACTCAGTCAGCTACAGATTGTCTATGAAGCTCCTCCTGATGCTACACACGGCTTGATGGGCCTGGGCAGGACATACAGGTGTGCGCAGTCACGTGCAGGATCACAGCTTAATGTGTCTAAATGAAGTATTGATCCAGGTAAACAAGAGCCTGTACCCAGCAGAGTCTTAGTGTTCATGGGCTTTCCCCTTCATCTGTCCCACCTTAAAAACAATGAAATTTTAACATTGGGTTTCTCCAGGGTGAGTGGCATGAGCCGGAGGAGTAGAATTTGTTGCTCTCTTGGCATTTGCCGTAGTCAGAGGCTGCAAAAAGTGCATTCACTGTTGCTGCCGAAAAAGAAAACACAATTCTGTATTTTGTGTATGATCTCTGTGTACACACTCGCCTACACTCTGCCAAGAGTTTTCTTTACGGCCAGAAAAGAATTTTTCCAAGTTTCCTCCAAAATCTGTAGTGCTGTGTCGGGACACTTTCAAAACTTCAGGCTTTTAGCCTAAGTGGAAAGAAACCAAACGCCACTGTTAAGGAAGGAAAAACAAACACAAAACCTTTTCTCAGTGGTTAGAAACAAAAAGCTCCATCGGCGTCAAAGTGTTACACAGTCCAGCCTCATGAGTTTCTGCAGGGAAATCCTGAAAAGAAACAGCCGTGCTGGGGGTGAAAGGGGCGTTGTTAGCCTGGGACAACAGCTGTGACAGGTGCAAACTGGCTGTGACAGTGACAGCCCCGAGACTTCCTGCTCTGGGGACACGCATGCATGACCAGCGCACACGCATGCACCTCTCGGCACCCAGGGGAGAAGGGACCGATCTGCTCCTGTTCCTGAGCATCTCCCCATCTTCTGTCGGGGAAAAGGAGCAGCCAGGTGAGCGGACGGGAGCGGCCACACGTGGCTCACTGTCCCACGGGTGTTCTGTGGTGACGCTGCCAAGCAAAGGTGGGGTGGCAAGGGGATGCCATCCTCTTAGGTGCCTCCAGCCCCCTCCTCACCCCTGCTCCTGGGAGGGCAGGGCTGGGGCCACAGCTTTAGGAAAGGCCAACAGTTGTGAAGTGTCGGCAGTAAATGTCATTTTCAAGTTTAAAAGCGTGAAATCGTGTTATAAATATTTTAGATGATTGACTTAGGCCCCGGGATTAAAACCTGAGTGGGTAATGGCTATGAAGAGAGGAGGAGGGAGGAGTGGAAGTGAAAGAGGACCAGAATTAGGCCCCAGTTTGCAAAGCCGTACACGTGTCTCAGTGTAAGCACATCCGTGGTCTCAGGTTCAAGTTGGATACTCAGGTGTGCATCAGCCTTACCCTTGGGTGAGAGTTTCTCCCATGTCATCACCCCCTTGCCCCCACAGGTCTGGGACCTGCAAAGCAGACGGTAAAACCTTTTGAATTTCACTCAAGTTCATTTCTAAATGAAAAATTGGCTGTTTCCTTCCTGCCCTTGCATTTCTGGAGTAGAAATATTGGAGTATAGTGAAGTTTGGTAAAGAGCACCCTGCCACATTTGCATTCCTGTCTCTCATGAAAATGTGTTTGTTTTATGCTGAAGAACCAATACACTTCTTGCTGGGAAATACTTGTGGCTGTCAGTACAGTACCGGGGTTTAAAAGCATCGCTACTTATTCCCCTGATTTAGAACTAATATTTTTTTAGAACTAATATTTTTAAAGAGCACGGGATCAAAAGTCACTGTCATAACACGTATTTTGTGAGCTAGAAGAAGTTATTTTTATATAGTGTAAATAAACCTTTTTTTTTATTTATTTGGTACTTTAAATAAATAACTGTGGCAAGTAAATGTTCACAGGTACATGCAGGTGCACATGAAGAAAACTGCTTATGCATCTGTCAGTACATAAACACAACACATATACCCAGTACAGAGGAGAAAATAAAAATTGCAAAGAGGTCAGTATACTGAAAGAAATTTCAGAAAGGTATTTCTTCCCCTAATTTAACGGGGTAAATGGTGCACGAAAATTAAGGAGGAGCCTTTCCAAACTACCACCTAAAAGTGGAATAATCTTGATAATCTTAAAAGTACAATATAGAGAGGGAGCGGTGAGGCCAGCGCCAGAGCCCGCAGCGTCTCCCTCGGCAGCTCTTCCCCCTCGCCCTGTGCAAATTCTCCTGGATTAAAATGGCAGAGGGAGGAGGGGAGTGGCCGGGGACAGTTCGTCTGATATGAGATAACCGCTGCTAGTCAAATTGCACTTTTAATTGCACGGGCCAATAAAAAAGAAAAACTTGCTACAGAAGTTCATTTGAATGAAAATGGAAGACACACCCCACGAGCTGCTTGCCATGGCTGTGCATTGTTTGCCCTCACCCTGCCGTACAGCCCGAGTGGCGAATAAAAGCGAACAGTTCGTACACTTTTGTTGCCCGTTTCTGTCAGGCCGGCTCAGGACACCCCCCCGCCCCCGTTTTCGCCCCAAAGCACACAGGGGTTGCCGACCGGAGCCTCGTGTGACGACGAAAGGAAAAGTGGTCTCGCTTCCCCTTTTGTTTCCTTCCCTCGCCCCCCGCCCCGGCTCCGTCCCCGTTTCTGGGAGCGCTGCGGGGGGCGGCCCGGGGAAGGCACCGAGGCGCGGGGCGATGCCGCCCCCGCCGCCACAGCCCGGCCGTCGGACGGCGCCATGCGGGGAGGGGTCCCGTGCCCCGCCGGGCTGCGCAGGCTGAGGGGGCTCCCCGCGGCCCGAGCCCCCCGCCGCCGAGGTGGCAGGGCGGCCAGGCGCCCGGCTGGCGAGGCGTGAGCCGGGAAGCTCGGGGGCGCCGCGCACGCCGGGCCCCAGCAGCGGATCTCGGCTCGGCAGAAGAGCCCCGGGGAGCGGCGGGGCGCTCGGGAGTTACGGAGCGGACCCCTGGCGCCCACCGCCGCGGCCGGGGCAGCAGTGGCGCCCTGTGACGGTGACGAGACGCCCCGGCGGGCGGCTCCGCCGCTGGGGGAAAGCCGGCAGCACCCTGCTGATGGGCCTGATCCTGCTCCGGGGTGCGGGGGGGCTGCTCCCCGGCTGGCTGCCCTCGTCCCTTCAGGGCTCCGCTCCCCCAGAGGGGGAGTCCCCCGGCCCCGACACCGTCCCATACCCGCAGCGCCGCTTCCGGCCGGGCCGACCCCGCTCTACCTCAGGCCACCCCTGTTCGCTGCGTGTATCTGTGTCCGTGTCCCCGTCCCCCTCCACCCCCGGGAGAGACTCTTCCCCTCCGCGCCGCTGCTGCAGGCGGCCGTTCCGACTGAACCGGGCACAGACACCGAGCACCCCCGACCCGGCCCAGCTCAACGGCCCACGGGCAACGGGGGCTTTGTATGGAATCCCATTCAAACCACGCCGTAACCTTCCGCCTCGGGGGGAGAAGGAGGGGGGAAAAGTAGTCCCTCGCCACCCTCCTCCCGTTGCTGAGTTCACAGTGGGGCGGAGGACCCCACTGCCGCCCCCGCCGCGGGCCGGGCCGAGCCAGGGGGCGCCGCTCCGGCGGGGGTGAGCGAACCCGCCTCTCCCCCTCTCCGCCCCGGCGCAGCCCTCCGAGGAGAGGTATCGCTGGGCGGAGAGATCGCGGAGCCCTCACACGTACGGCCCGGCGATACGCCTCCACCTAACCCAGCAAACGGAAGCGCCGGGCCGCCACGATGGACAGGAAACGCCGTCCAATGGGCAGGCGGCCTGGCCTCCCAAAATGTAGGTTTAGCCAATGCGGAGGGGTAGGAGCTGGGGGAGGCGGGGCCTACCGCAGGCAGCAGCGCAGGTTGAACGGAGTCCCAGCGCAGGGCTGGGATGAGCCTCAAAGTTAGGGGCGATCGTGGTGGGGGATGTAGCAGCGCCGCTGCCGCCGCGCACCGGCCCGGCCCGCCCCGGCTCCCGCCCGCCCTCGGCGCCTCCCCCAGCCCCCCCCCCCCGCAGTTTTTAAACTCTGACCCCCCCCCCCCCCCCCCTCCTTTCCTTCTTCTCCACACCCCCCCTTCCTCCCCTAAATGCCAGCCATGATCGAGAAGGGCCCGGAGGTCTCGGGGAAACGGCGGGGCAGGAACCACAACGCCGCCGGCGCGAATAATAACAACAACGGCGGTAGCAAAAGTTTATCCGCCGCCCCCAACGGCAACAGCAGCGGCAACTCCTGGGAGGAGGGTAGCTCGGGGTCCTCCAGCGATGAGGAGCACGGTGAGGAGCGGGGGGGCGGCGTGTGTGGGAGCTGGGGGGGCAGGGGCCGGGCGGGCCCACGCGGGTAACGCTTCTCCCTCTGCCTCCCTCAGCTGGCGGCGGCATGAGGGTCGGGCCGCAGTACCAGGCGGTGGTCCCCGATTTCGACCCCGGTAAGTCTTTATTTATTTCTTTTTTAGGGGGCACGAATACATCTCCCCCCCCCCACCCCTTTGGACTTCCCACCGATGAGCGGAGCCGGGGGGGGTACTCTGCTCATGGGGGGTGGGTGTGGGTGTGTGCCCGAAAATAATCCCCCCTAATTCCGGCCCCAAACACCCGGAGCGGGAGCAAGGACCCCCTCTTCCCCCCACCCCCCGGCTGATAAAAGAAGTCTCGATGCTTTCCAGAGGGCGCTTTGCAGGCAGGGAGGAACAGGGAAGCTGGCAGGGCTAGAGGAGGCAGGAGATGGCAGTTGGGTGGTTTTTTTTTCTTTCTTTCTTTTTTTTACCCCCCTCCTGGACTTGTCTGTCTGTGGGCTTGGTGGCAGCGGTGGAACTAGAAGATATCAAGTTGTAAATATAATTTTTTCGAAGGTATTTAGAAGGGGCTTGGGTTTGTATTTTAATTTTCTCTCTTCCTAAGAAGCTACTCACTTCCCCCCTCAAAAAAAAAATAAATGTTTCACATTCCAGCTATTCTGCTGCGGTTCTTTGTAAGCTAATTTAAAGTGGTATGGAAGCAAATTTTGAGCAAACAAAGGAATTGGGGCTGTGCTGAAAGGCAGGTGCTGGAAGCACGTTAGTACTGATGTATCTCTGTGTATAGAAAGACAGGCTGTTGACCTCCTTAGTTTGAAATCTAAGCATTTCTATTTTTTTTTGTTTTGTTCCTTTGTAAGTGGAGGGTGAAGCTAGCAAAAACCCTCCTCTTGTCTGGAGAGCCTAGCGTTTGGAGTTGTCCCTTTGCCCAGCCCAAACTTAATTGAATCCTCCGCACCTCTTGCCTTAAAACAAAAAGAATGGTGTGGAAAGCCACAGTGTCTCCTTATTGAATCATCCTGAGAGTTACTATTGTGTGGATTTACGAAAAAGGCTTCTCATGGATCATCTTCAGGCTGTGCACTAATGTGTTGGATGCTTTTTTTTAATTATTAAATACATATGTTTGTTAACTGTTAAGGTGTCGAGCACGAGGGTGAAGAGGATATTTTTTTTTCCCTTAAGTTCATTATTACTTGTAGGTATTTACGGATTCATTTTCCTCCACTCCTCCCCCCCCCTTCATTTTGTGACAAAATAAGATACAAGGTCTTGGCACATAGGAACTCCATTTCTTGGTTGACCAGGAGGAAGGGAGGGGGGTGAGGGGAGGAGGTGGAGAAGAAGAAAAAGGCAAGGGGGAGAGCTGTTAGTTAGGCAGCAGTTGACACTATTTTTCAATCTGTAGGTCAAATGCAACATTTCTGTAACACAATGTGCATCACACTGGCTATTAGCCAGGTATCACAACAATACTTGGGCTTTTCGGTCACCCCTGTGAATTACCTCTTTTGTGCAATTCATTTCTCTAACATAATAGATGGAGGGGAAAAAATACTATATGCCCCTTCCTCACTATTATGTGCTTAGTTATACATTGTTCTGGTTTTAACTTATAGATGCACAGTGACCTATACAAAGGTTATTGCTTTTTGTACTGTGTGGAATGGAAGGGGTGGGGGGAAGTATGTGATGTAGGGAAGATTTTTTTTCTGAGTAACATATACCCTAACACGGCATCAGCAAGCACCCTTGAGTACACGGTGTAATACAGCTTTTGATAAATTCACTTGAAGTATATGATCAGTCTTCTGATGACCTGAATGGGCATTGGATCCTCATTTACTGATCTATTATTTTCTCCCCACCTCCCCCCCCCCCAAAAAAAAAAAAAAAACCCCAAACAAACAAAAACTTTATAGTTAACAAGTTTGAGGTGAACTTTGTCTGCTTGTGTATTGAAGAGTTGGTTTCCTAGCCTCTGGAATTACTCGGGAATGGTTTTGCAATGCAACGTTGTTTCCTGAATTTTGTGATCTTTTCTCAGTCCTAAAGGCTAAATAACCATGTTGTGTTTATTTGTTATGCTTCTTTTGTTCCCTTCTTTAAGAAAGAAAACCCTAAATAAGCCTAACACCCTGCACTAAGACCTTTTGACCGAAACTGTTATATTACCAGTGAGACAGGACAATTTCAAAGTTGAATTGATGAAATAGTGTTATCAGAGCGCACAGATGCTGTGTCTGTTTCTCACTAGAAATTTTAGGGATGGTTGACCAAAGGGTCCTAAAGCTTGAAGGTTGCTTGGTGTCGAGTTGCAGAGGCTTTCACCTTCAGATTAGCTGGCTGGTAAAATGTAAAGGGCTCACGCTGCTCTAGCTGTGTCTAAGGGGAAAATGGCACAGACTAGGCCTTGTATGTCTTACCTCTTTTTTTTTAGCTTAATGTTCAGTTATACCTTGAGTTTAGCGGAGATATCTGTAACTGCTGATTCTTACATCAGCGTTCTTGTGTGGGTGTTCTTCTGTCCCTATGCATAGGGCAGAGAAAACATTTCATTTTGTTTCACTTCTCAGCCACATGCAGTCTGTAGCAAAGAGCAATAAAATCAGGAAAGCTTTTCTGAAATCCTTTTCTGTGAGACTACGGGACAAAGGAGAGGTAGAGCAAGGCAGTGGTGTGATGCTATTCTAGGTTTCATGAATTAAATAGCCGGAGAAGAGCAAAAAAAGTACCATATGGTACGGCCTGAAAGTGAAGAGAGTGTCTTCTCAAGATCTCATAGGTTTGGGGAGGGAAGGGACCTCAGCGCCTTTCTGTTTGCATGGAAGGGGGATAGGGAGTGAGAGAGTGCTCGTGTCTCCCTTGTTTGAATAGAGCGTGAGGAAAATGGTTAAAGGTTGTGCTTTGGTTTTGCTTCATCCTTATAACCAGAAAATAACAAGTTCTCATTCTGGATTAAAATACCTTGGTGCAAGTTTTTGATACTCCTTGTGGCTAAAACTTGCTGTGATGGTGACCGAGGAAGGGCATGATGTGATTTGGACTGTAAAAATGCTTGTGGCTGGAAAGCTCTGTAGGAAGTAGTCCTTACTTGCAGTTCCTTTAGTGAATCTCTCTATGGTGGCAAGGCCTATTCCATGGGCTGGCAGAGCCTATAGGTTCTTTGCCAAAGTTAATGTTCCTGTCTTGCTTGCCTATCCCAGTCTCCCCTTACTTTGGGAAAGATTTTGCTGCATTGATCCCACTTATTTTATCCTCTCAAAAACTTATATTATTGGTATAGTACTTACACCTCTATTATTTGTATAATAAGAATATTTGTACAGTAAAGGCAAGGCTTTTGCAGAGGCAGTGTGTTTATTAAATAAGCCAAAACTTTTTTGGGCTGAAAATCCCATGCCAGAGCTCACTAGAATCAGTAAAACTTGCACTTCAGCTGTGTTTCACTGTTTGGCCTTTATTTCACAGATGTGATGTGAAAAATTGCTATTGTCTCTCCTATTTTTCTCTTATTAGAGCTCAGAGTCAAATATTTGCCAGCTGAAAATTCTGTGTGTTAAACTAAAGGCTGGTATTGGTAGGTCAGCATTTCTTGCGAGTTCTTGGTCTGAGATGTTGAGGGTTTTGAAGAGGGAAAACTATTATGGTTCTTTTAATCCATACAAATGAAACTCACATGTCCTGTTAATGAAAAAACTCAGTGGAAGGAAACATTGCATATCCTAAAGCTAAATAAAAATCTTTCATATGGCAAAGCGCTGATACTGTGCTTGACCATTTTACTTGTTTATTAATTTACGCTATTGGAACATTGAAAATAGGAGCAAGAAAACATTAGTGAGTACTTTAACACGGCCAGTGAATTTAAGTAAAGATGAAAGCTTCTGTAATTTTGAGAAGTGTTAAATAACTCCCTCCGGAGAACGGTGTCTCCTGGATTTTGACATGTAGTGAAGGCAGATGAGCTTTTTTTTCCTCTCTTGTAGCACTACAGCTTTAGATTCCCTCATTAGCTGCAATGGCAGTAAAAATACAAGCCGTATCTTGTACCTTTGAACATCAATTGTGTTGGTCATCTTTGGAAAGCATCTTCCGAAGCTATTTCCAGTGGAAACGAGCGAAAGCTGGTTTGACTCAATAGTGTCTTGTAGAGATCCAAATTTGGGATGTGTGTAAATTGGGAGGCTTCAATCCCTTGTTAGCAACGCTGCTCTCTTCCCAGTATTTTGTTGTTGAACTGTAACAATTGTAACTGTTGTGAAGTAGAAATGGTGGAAGGAAATACTTTGTAGTGCTTCTACTTCTAGGTGCAGGAAAGTCTACTGGAAGGTGCTTGCTGCTGGAGTGTAACTAATCCTTGAGGAGCTTGTTCGCTACTCCACAGTTAGCTGTACTCTTGTGTGCTCCTGCACAAACACTTGATATTCCCTGAACCACTTTAGTGGCCAAGACTGTGTTGTTTCACCGTTACAAAAAACAAAGGGGGAGGAGTATGGGAAGAAACCAACAACCCTTTTCAGTGTAGTCAGAAACTCTGTCAGTGTAGTTGTATCTAAGAAGGGGTAAAAATACACATATATAAAAAATATATGTATAGTCATGGCTGTCTCTGATCTGAAATGCCTAACGGCGAAGTGGTGGTGTGGCTGTGCCCTAGGGGAGGAAGCTGGTGAATCCATCCAACTCTGTAAAAAGTGCACCCATCCTCTGTCTATTTAAGATTAAAGGTGAAAGTATAATAATGGAATAGCCACTGAGTGGCTGATTCCCCTAGAACAGCTGTCTTTCTTTGGTGATTGTAAAGGCCAGATTTCATTAGGTTATATCTTCAACTATGAAGCGCCTATTGGTCTACATGATGGGGACTGTAACCCTTTAACAAAAGGTTGTTAAAAGCCCCCTTAGGACTTGCACTTGGTAAGTGCAGCTCCCAGCCAGCTTGTTCTGTTTCTTTGCTTGCAGATAGTCCTGCTCGTAACAGTCCTAGTAGTTTGTGAATAGTCTGAATACCCAAGGACTGTAAGAGAAAATGGTATTTAGATGAATGGACTTGTCAGAAAGGGGGTGGGGAGAAAACTGTGCTCTCCAGGTGAGACTTTGGGATCTCCATCTGAGCAAGTGGAAAAGTCAAAACCAAGCTCCTGAAAATGGAAATACTGGTATCCTGGAAAGCTATCTCATCTTCTCAAATGACTTTGCCTTAAACACTACAGGCAGGAAGGAACTTGGTGCAAGTGTCTCTTTGGAAAAGAAGGGAGAGTTACGAGAAGGTTTGATCTAATCAGAAATACCAAACCATAATATACTAATGCCCAGTGTGTTTGGGCTGACAGAGACTGCCTGGTATCTTGATAAACCAGGTGTCCTTTCACTGTTGTTTGAGGAGATGTGCATCGTCCCCTACATGAGTTTTTCCTCAGGTGGTGGAAAATCAAGGTACTGTGGGTTTTCTCTTAAACTTTTGGGTGGGAGAAGAGGAGTTTTCCCCTAGTTGATCTGCTTAGCCCTTTATTCCCTTGTGGGCTATATGTTTCTTGTCTTCCTTCTTCCAGAAGTCCAAGCCTCTCTGTATGTGGTATACTTAAGAGCAGATGAGGAAGTCCTCCACAGGCGCTCCACCAAAAGCTGTTGCCCAAACCTTGTTTTTTCAGCTGTCTCAACCCCATAGGCATTTAGGTACAGTTGAAGGGAGTTCTTAAGGCCAGGCCTGGTCCCCAGCAGCCCTGGAGAAGGGGGAGATGACTGCTGCCACCTCCTTACTGTGCTGGCAACTCTGCTGGTGTGTGGTGAATCTCAGTCTCGTCTTGTTCCTTGACTGGTACATGCTGCTGGTCTAGTCACTATGGCAGGAGAGTGTGCAGTCCCACTACTACATTACAAGAATGAAGCTGACTTCTGGATGCCGGCAGGTTAGCTTATTCTCTGTTTCTTAAATCCACCCTGGAGAAAATAGTAGTGCCCAAGTTGGAGACTTTGTTATCCGTATCTCTGGCACCTCAGCAAGAGAACAGCTGTTGCTTTGGTGCCATACCTTTCTTACCTCTGGGCTGTTTGCCCAAGGGAGACCATTTTTAATCCTGCGTGGCTCAGTAGTTAGCTTTCACCTGGTCTGTTCACTTGTCCTGTGAAGGGGTGCAGAGGCTGCTGTGGTGAGCAGAGCTTCTGGTCCATGTTATTCCAAGGCATGGCTTTGGAGCTTTCTCATTATTCAAATAGTACCAAGAACATCCTTCTCAAACCTTAATGCTGTAGTAAACAAACAAGTCTCGGTGCAGCCAAAGCCTGTGGCTTCCTTCCCTGCCTGGCACATGCAGTGTTTGTATGTGGAGGTAATAGCTGTCTCATGTACTGACAAATGTATTAATGGCTGGACTGGAATTAATACTAGGTAGAGTGACTACTTTGTTCTTCATAGCTGGTTCCTGCTGCTTAATGAGTTGCTCTTAAAAACTCTTGTTTGCAGCCCTAGTTAGGTCTGTGACTTGGCCAAGTGAAGGCTTAGAGCTCCCTGTGATTAGTCATTATAATTAGCTCGGAAATCTTTGCCTCTGTGATCAAGGCACACTGTATAAAGGCACACTGTATAATGCGGCTTATAGTGGGCTGCAGTCCTGTCACATACCTTCAGAGCAGTGTAAATGACAGCGCTTTGTTGGACATACGTATGTATTTTAACTGTGCTGTAACTTTAATATATTATTTTTTTTAATGTGCTGGGCAGGTAAATCTGAAGTAACTGGCTCCTCAGAAAATTGTGGTTTGTGCTAGTCCCCGCTTCCCTAGGATACAACAATTCGTGGTTGTGGCCAAGGCTTGCCTTACTCATTCCAAGTGTAAGGTAATATTTAGACATGGTGACTAGTGGCTGATTTGAGTCTAGAGACCAAATTAAAAAAAGAAAACTTTGGGGTAGTTAGAGCCTGCTGTCTTCCTAGGAAGTCTGTACCTCTTTATGTACTGGGTGACCTTGTCTTTTGAGGCTTTGACTTGACAGTATAAGAAGATGAGCAATCCCACGTTCTTAAGTGTTTAAACTTGAAACAACAGTTTGAAATTCAGCTCTTGAACACATGAAGTTGATTTGTAAATGAAACTTGGTCTTAAATGCTTAAGTAAGGTATGTTAGATTAGATGGCTTTTTAAACTTTACAAGCTTTTAATTTATAGTTTGATATGAAAGTTTTGATGACTTTGTGCTTTTCGAAAGTGCAAGAGGATGTGCTCAGCCTTTGTGAAGGCAGTGAAAGTTTCTCCAGCATATTCTAGAATTGGGCTGCTTTTGTGCTCCTGTTTCTGTTTTGAAATGCAACAGATTGTGATGGGACTGCCTTTAAGTATTGTAGGTCAAACTGAATAAATTTGTACAATATTGAGACAAAACAAGTGAGTTTAACTTATCTTTCCAAATATCTTCAAAAATTCAACTCCAAGCAGCAGTTTGCTCTTTGAACTTCATAAAGGAAGTATTGGTAAATGTTGCGTCTGGGGTGAGGAGGCTGCAGCCGTGTGATAAAATTGCAAAAATCCCCTCTCAGGAGGAAATTGTACTCTATGCTTCCCTCTTCAACCTGTCTTTCTATCTTGTATGTACCTATAGGGCACATCAGCAGAGTCTTACATGTATTCTGTATAACTACGTATATCTCCAGAAAAATGTTATTCCCCTGCCCTATTAATTATAGGCAGGAGGATAAGGTAGTGAGCTTTTGTCCTTAAAGTTATTTCATCTTCCTCACCACCTCCCTTATCTCTGTGCTCTTCATCTGGATGGATTTCACAGGTAATAATCTGAGAAAGTCAATGGCTTGTTTTTGTAGTGTAGTTGTCTAATTAGAGGAGTCTAACCACATGGCTGTCTATCGCAGCTTTTCATTTTTGCTGTCTGTAGGTATCTGTGATAACCTGTGATGATAGCATGTGCGTGTACTTTTAGATGGCTAGATGCCTTATCAGGTTGGGGTTTAGTTCGTACAGTCTTTGATTTGAAAGTTGGGTATTAAAAATAATTATTAGTGTATGTGACCTTGAACTGGTGTTCTTCTAGACTTTATAACCCTAGTATGAAAGCCTGGTGTAACAAATGTGTAATCATAGTTTTGGCTTCTGGGTTCAGAAATCCCTAAGGCATATGTATAAACAAGGCTTGTACGCAGGGGCATGATGCCTGCCCTCTGCTCTTAGCCGGTCCATGGAGGAGGCACAGAGAGATTCCACTTCCACAAGGGGGATTGGGGATGCTAAGAAAAACCTTTCCTGAGTAGGAAATGGACTCCCCTTTAAGAACTGAAGTGGCAGGACTGGGAAAGTCTCGTTTACAAAACAGCATTGCTTTTGAAGCAACTCTTTACTTGCAGTTTGCATTGAAATATGGAGTTTTTTTCTCTTCCCTGTGACTTCCCACCTTCCTTGGGGGTCTAAACTCATCCCTCTGTTCTCATCAGTAACATTGGTTTGAGTCTTGGCCACGTGTGGATGGGGATAGGGGGAGGATTTTTCACCTCCTGAGAGCTAGCTGCCCCATGTGGCAGGTGCTGTTGGCTGGAGTTGTTCAGTTTTGCGTTTGGGTTGCTAACGGCTGTGCGAGAAGCTAAAAGGGCCGTGTCTGTAATCCAAGGGCTTTTTTTTTTGTGTGCGTTGAACAGTGTAAATGACCTGTAGGTACCAGTGTGCCTCCTTAGGAGGGGGCTGCTCTGGGTGCTTTTGGGGGGAGTCAAGAACTGTAAAGCCAGGCAGGTGTACCAGGTGTAACATTTGTACTTCTGTGGTATTGTTTTCTGTCTGGGAATCTTAAAGATGTCCCTCCTGGGACCCTTGTGCAGCTGCCACTGCACTGTTCATGACAGTAGCCATGGGAACACAAGTAGGATGATACAAGTTTAAAACCCCAACTTGTTGCTAGGCAGACCCAGCGCAATGTGTAGATTAAGTAGGTTTAACAACAACAAAACACCAACCCTGTTCTCATGTTCTACCTCTTTCATGGGGGAAGACAACTTGGCTTGCCCCAAATTCTGGGTCTTTGTCTTTAGGCTGGCAGAATGGAACCAGCCCCCAAAGGGTCCCCTGATACCAGCCAACTTGGGGGGAAAACCCCTTTTGTACATCTGAGTGAGTACGTGGCGGCTGGGTGAGTGGGAGTTTCAGCAGGTAGGTTTTGACACAACCTTTTCTTGAAAACAAAGTGGTGTGAGGCGAAGCGATGTGCCATCCAATGCAAAACTGTTGTGCTGCTTGTATAGTCTAAAAGTTGTAGCCTGCGTTAAAATAGATACTGCTAAAAGTGACACTCTAAACAAAGGTCACAGGCTTAAAATATCACAAGATCGCTTTTAAACTCTGGCTGTAAAAACTTAAAATTATGACTAAGGCAAGCTAAACACCTTCAAAACTTACAGTGCTTTTGCACACAGCATAAATGACGGTATGTGCTAGATGAGCTGGCATAGACCTTTTAACAAGGGCAATCTTTTGTTGATAAGTTGCTTTGTCCCAAGATCATGTTTTGGTACTTCTTGTTCAAGAAATAAGAGCAGCCTGTTCCCTCTTGTTATTTTTGCCATCGATGCCTGACAAAAGATGTGTGGCAAATTGTAGGGGCATGAAGGGAACTGGAGACCCAGTCTCTAAGGGAATGATGGGCTCTGTACTTCTTGAGGGCTGAGCTCCAGCATGCCTTGGTCTCTGCAGCTTCTGGCTTCCTGTATCACAGCAGTAATTGGTTATGTTCTGGCCACTGGTTTAAATGGATCTTTTTTATTTTATAAACATTTGCTGTGCAGTAACTGTCATTCCTGTTGGAATAAGGCCATTTATAGAGATGCTCCCAATTACCACCTGCTCTTTTTCTTTCTTAGCAAAGTACACTCTTACCTAATTTAACCTCCCACAGCAACTGTTTTCTCTTTGCACCTTGGCTCACTGCTATCCCTTTCCCCTCTGACCACCCTAACTAACTACAGTTGTCCTTGCTTGTACTTCCAGAAATTACCCACTTCTTGGGGGGGGGGGGGGGGTGGGGGGGTGGGGAAGCTGCTTTGCTTGGTTTGCCCCAAATATTTTTGTAGTCAGCTCTTACAAGAAAAGATTGCTTTCCTTTTAATATGCCTCAGCCTTTTTTGTTGTTTCCTAAGTTGCTATTTGTGGTTCTCCCACTTTCATTATAATTTGTGTACAGCTTTTAGATCCTATCTGTCCACCCTCTTACTAACCCAGCCTTCCTTGGATTTCTGTGCTCCTCTATGCTCCTCAGCCCTCTTTCCCTGTACTTTGTTCCTCCAGGAGAGACCTCTTCTCTGTGCCTGAGCTGCTCTGTAGTTGTTTTCCCAAGTTCCCTTGCAGGCTGGAAGAAAGTGGTCATGATTTTTATTTTGTTATGATTTTGCTCTAAAAAAGGGGAAAATGTAGCTGAACTCTTCCCCTTAATCTAGTTTACAACTTGTATACCTCTCTGGATGTGGGGTCTGCTCTGCCTGTTTTTCAAGCATTTAAATAGCAGTGATGATTTTGCCTTTTCAACCTCCTTTCTCGAGGCTTTTATGCATTGTTGAAGAGTTTCTGCCTCAGCTTTTCCTGTGGAAGCCTCAAGGTGCCGCTTGCTCTTGCAGGAGCAAATGCTTCCCACCACTTTAGCCTGGCAGAGCACCTGTCTCTGGCCAGTAGCATCACTCTTTTCCTGAACTGTTACTGCTGTAGCAAACAGGTGTGAGAAGGATGAGACAGTTCATCCCTTCTGCAGCCTGGGCTGCCCTGGGGACAGGCTGAACGTTTGGCTGGAGCTTTCAGCTGGCCCCTGCCTGCTGGGCACTGAGGCTGAGTTGCTGTGAGTAGCTTTGAAGCCTGTCCTGTGAATTTGTTGAGGAGGGATGGGGGGTCTCCTCACCTGTTTTGTGAATAAAGCAAACCTTGGGGTTGCTGGCTGACTGAAATCTGCAAGCAGCAAGTTTTGATGCAGTGAGGATAAGCTTTTTCTCGCTTTGCTGTAGACTCAGCCTTGGGCTCATTGTTGGGTGTGCTGAGTGGGGTGATGCTGAGGGGAGCTGGGACAGTACAGCTGGATCTCATCTGAAGTTCTCATCACCTCTCTTCCTTTTAGGCTTTATGCAAGTATTGAATGACTTGGGGGAGAGGCTTGCTGGTGGGAACTTGGTGGCAGAGGGAAGATTTTTCAGAGCTGTCCTCTGGCTCTCAGCCCAAGATCTGAGTTGCTTGGCAAATTGTTTCCTCCTGTGCATACTGGCTCTGAGAAGCGGGTCTGCTCTCTGGGAAACTGCTTCATTGTGTTCTAGTTCTTTCTGTATTTTGGGTGGGTTTTTAGGCCTGTTGATTTGGTTCTTAAAATGGTTCCCCTCCCATTATTTGCTTGGGAGTGTGAGTGCCTGAGATGTGTGTGTGTTTTTTTGTGTGGGGTTTTTTTTTTTCTTAAGGCAATTTCAGGTGAAACAGCCAGCTGTCCTCCATGAGCAGGTCAGATGCTTTCCTTGTGGTGCAAACAGGGCAGGCATAAATCCAGGTATCCTGCCAACAGTCTGAAAATTGGCAAGGGTCTAGGGGCATATTTGTAGATCTGGGTGAAAAATGACTTTTTCTATTGGAGCAGAAGCAAAGATGATTGGAGTTGGGGGGTCTTGTGGTTTGCTTTGGTGCAGCTGGTGACAGAGCAACATCCCTGTGCTGGTCCAGAGCAAAAATGGGCAGCCTTTGTTTTGCCTGACAATCTGAGACTTGCTGCTGCTGGTTTGAAAGGACAAATGTGTATTGAGAGGTCCTTTATAAACGTTTAAGCTGTTTAGAGAGTTGTATGCGAGTGGTTACCTTAGGCATAGTGATGTCTTTTATTGTACCCATCTTGCTGAAGTTATTTTGAAGGATGGAGAAGACAGAACTTCTTAGATCCTCAATAAGAATATTTTTAGAGATTATAAAAACAAATAAATGAGGTGTTGAGGGGATTAGACTTGGAAGCAATTTTTACTGTTCTGAAACTTGCTGGGGAGGGGACTGTTTCATGCTCTCTTACCTGAGCCCTTCTGAAGAGGCTCTGGGAGCAGATGCTGGCCTCGTCTTGAAACCAACTGTCTCTATCTCAGTTCAGTGGAATGCTGCCCTGTCTGGTTATTGCTCACTCCTCTGCTGTTGTGTTGCCCAGAGCAATACCTCCTGAGCAGCAGTGTGTCCTTTTGTTTCAGCTCAAGGGAAGGAAACTACTGCTTGCAAAATGATTTCAGTGTCTGCTGGGGGAGTGGGGTAGGAGATGCAACTGGGGGCTCTGAAAAGAGGTGGGTAGGAGAAACCTTTCCAGTGACTATATAGTGCCTATATAAATAAAGGCAGCGGATTTAATTCATGCTGCCAGAGCTGGGACAAAGCTTGGAGCAGGTGTACATCCAGAGTTTTGCTTAAGTTGGATGGATGCCTGTTGAAATGTTTATCAAACGTGAGAATAAAAGGAAAAAGGTTGCCTTGAACCTTTTTTTGATGATGCATTTTAAAAATAACTTTTCTAAAGTGAGCAGCAGGTACAACTAGAGTTTGAAAAATTGACTTGGTGCTTGCAAGCCACAGTGGGAAACACCTGTACTGCAATATGCTCTGCAGCAGGAAGGGATAAAATGGTTGGGTGGTGCTTCCTTACTGTGGTGTGTTTGCTGTTGTGGGGTTCTCCTTGTGTGCTAGGGTTGCCTTTGCACTCTTATTGCTACTCTGTTCTTAATTTTTCATCAGTAGATGTAATTTGGCTTGGTAACTGTATTGTACTGCTGTTCGAGAGGTTCTGGAGTAGGAAAGTTAATCTTGGTAGTCTTAGCTCAGGTTTACCTCTAAAACTATGGCACGCAGTTGAAGCGCTGAAGCTGTCTTCAGACGAAGAAAGACACTACTGCACTAATGTGCTAATTTTATACTCTCACTTGGCAGGTTGCCTTTGTAATCAAAGGGCTGGAAATTTTTCAGTTTGAACAAAATGTTCTAAGTAGCTGTTCTCTAGGTGGAAACGGATTTGATACGGGATACTGCCTTCAGAAGAAATCCATCTTTCCATAACTTCCTGGGCATAATCATTCCCACTAAAATTCTCTTTCCTGACTAAGTGAAGCTATAGTAAAGACCTGAGAAGGCTTACCTGTGGAGATTCCTCAGCAGAGGCATCTCTCTTCAGTCTCTGTGTCTGATGGGAAGGGGTGGCGGGGGTAGGGGATGTGTTTTCAGAAAGTACCTGTAAGTTTTAGGAATGGCAGTTGTTAATGAATTTCAACAGGGCCATTCTATTATGTGCCATTTTCTCCCTGTTTGGTTAATAACTATTGTACGTGCTTGGTAGAGAGCATGGTCAAAATAGAAAAGCTTGTTTTAAGGAAGTTTGGAAGAGAATGTCCTGGTGAGTTGTACAGTACCTGACACGTGAGAATTATGCAGCAGGAGGTAAGTATCTGCTTCTCATCAACAGTGTAAAAGTAATTAGAAACATCTTTTGATGCCCTTAAGTTTTTGCCCACTGTTTAAGGGAATCGGTGAGCATTGACTAGAGAACATGGGTATCCAGACTTTACTTTTTCCAATGAATGTCCACAGGAGCAGAACAATCACAGGGCAATCATATATTTTTAAAGTGGTTTGATATGAAATGTTAACTCAAAGGCCATGTTATGTTACTAGAAAGCTTAAAACAAATGGCAGAATTGCTTCCAGGCTCTATGAAACTCATGTCTTCCTGTTTTCTCTGATTTATTCTTTTTGAAGTAGCTTCCAGTGTTCTTGAATCTATATACAATTTTAAATACAGTATTTTCTAATGAGCCTAAAATTTCAACCTCTGTAATACTATAATGAGAGCTGGCTGCTAAACTTTGTTGCTTTGAGTTTAAGATGAAACAAAACTCTGTGTGCCATATGTTAAAAGGACAAGCTGACTTGACAACAAGAATGTTTTATCTTCTGCATTTTGGCAAGTCTCTGTAGTCTTGGAGGGCAACTGTAAGGAGAGAGAAATCAGTGAAGGTGTAGGAATGATGTGAACAGGACTTGTGAGGTCAGCAGAACTGGAAGCTGTGTCTTACATGGGAGGGGGGAATAGGAAGAGAACCAGCCAAGAAGGGCTGAAAAGCGGCAGTGGGGAAAATCTTAACTGAAAAAAAGTCTCATGCTGTTAGTGTCCCCTCCTAAAGATATTTGGCTATTCTTTCTGTTGTTTTATCATTTGATAGATCAAACATAGAGTTGCCAGTTCAGATGAGTGCAAATCCACCCTTCCTACACTTTGCCAGAATATGGTCTTAAATTGAATTCCTGAGATCAGGAGTCAAACCAGGCTGGTGGGGTGGTGGTGGAAGGGAAGCTACATCCATGACAGTATCTTACTAGCTAAAGGCTGCTGTACCTGCAGGTCTGACACATCCATGTTGAGCTGAGCTACTGCTTCTGCCTACAGCAGCTGTTCTTATCTGTTAGGGCCTTACGTACATAACTGGGTACTGCCCTGGCAACCTGGGCAAGTGTGCAGCTTGCTTGGTGATGAGAGAGCCAGAGCAGGCCTGTCCTTCCTTTCTCTCTTCTGAGGGAAGGAGAGCTGTGGCTTTCTCTGCTCACATGCCCTCTGCGAGCCCTGCAGCTGCTCAGGCCACTCAGCTGAAACTCTTCTTTGCTCTGGGTTTTGTTCTATCTTACCTGAAAGCAGTTTGCTCAGAACTTAAGGACTTACATAGTGGGATGCAAGTTGTGTTCAGCATCTGCTGTTGTGCTCTGTCACCATCAGCAAAGTGTGATGTCTCCATGGCATACTGTTCAGTTGGTGCTGCTGTGTTGGGCTTGGTGAAGCTTGATCACCATGGGTCTAATGACTTGCTTGCCATAACCTGTGATAAAGGGGGAGGGGAGGATTGCAAGTGAGTGTTTCAGCCATCCTGTCAGTATATTTTACTGTCCTGTTGGTTGTCCTGCCTGTCCTTTGAAGCCAGGCAGCATCCCTTTGTACTGCCTTTGGGGCATGAGGATCTCGTATGTGATGACTTTCTGCTGGACTGTAGCAGGCTGCTGGAAGTTTGAGCGAGCCAAATGAGCTGCTGGCTCTGGGGATGTGCCCAAGCCAGATGCAGGGAGAGCCAACACTGTAAGTCACCATGCAGGCTGGCTCTTGGCACGGTATGCAGCCGAGTAAAAGTTGCAGGACATGCTTTGCAGGGTCTAGAGGCTGAACTCACCTCTGAGTGGATCTTCTAAAGTTTTGTTACTTCTGTTCAGGCTTGAGTTCTACAGTACGGGTCTTTTTCCTCCGTCTCTGTGTTTTACACTATATTAAAGTTCTTAAACACTTGTCTGGGTGAAGGGGCCCTTAAGGAGTCTGGAAAGAAGGGAGGTTGAAGGTGGAAGGACAGAAAGCCTTATTTCATCCGTGAGCTGCACAAAGCACCATATCTCTTTCAGAGGTGGAAGTACTGTTACTACATGCATTCATGCCTAGACCTCTCAGGGGCTGGGACAGGTCTTGCCTAAATCTGATCTCCCAGGTCATGCTAATTCTAGTTCTTCTTTCTTGTGTCATGCAATAGCTCAGCCTCCCCCCTCTGAAAAACAAGCAATATTGCAGTCATTCCTGTGCTGTTCATGTGCTGTGTGTTCAGAGCAGGACCCTCCTCTGCCACTGGGGTGTCCTTGCTGCAGCAGGTGGTGGTTACACTGTCACTGAATTTGGCCAGGCATGTCCAGGATCCTGATCAGTAAGAGCAGGCACTTTGTGCTGGTGCTGTTGTTAGACAGGCATGAAATCCCTGTCTTGGATCACAGTACAGTTTACACCCTGTTGTTTCACAGATGTCTGTGTCATACAGCTGTAGGGTGACAAAAATCATCTTGTCAAAGCAGATGTTTAAGTGGCTATTTAACTTGCTTTGTAGTGAACTATCCCCATGCAACTACAGCTGAGTGGAGAAGGAGTATGGGCTAGCATAGAGGGAAGTGGTGGGAATACTGCCTCCAAATAGCCGTAAATAAATAGTCCTTGATTGCAGCCAAGCACAGCTAGAGCATTAGTGAAGTGAGCAAGGGAATGAAGTAATGATCATGGACAGACCCTGGAATGAATTGGACAGGGGAAGCTGTCAGCACACCCAAAATGGCCCTTCTGTGTAGATGTCTGACTAATTGGCAGTGATGGGGGAAAGAGCACGTAGGATGCTGGGATTTGACACTAGCCTCTGAAGGGCTCTCTAGGGCATATGTGACCACTGGAGGTGGCTTGTGAAGCTGGCTGATAGGGTCCTTCCATAGGGTTTAGATGCATAGTAACGAGAAGGTTGTCACTGGCAGGGAAAGAAAAATAACTTGTTCCCCTCTTCAGTCACTTGCACTGTAAGATTACAAGCTTGTGCTGGGATTGGGCAAAATGAATGCTATCGCCTGCAGTGTTCATGGCTCTTGGTACTTGCTTGCCTCCACATAGAGGAGCTTGGGACATTTATGTGCTGCAGGGACAGTAGCCACTTTTCCTGTTCAGGGCAGGACTTTCAGTGCACAGTTAATCCAGGTACTAAGATAAGTAATTAGCACCTCTACTCTGCATGTGCGGTCTCCATAGCTAAGCCTCCATCAAGTTCTTAAGTTTCTTATTTTGTTAGCCCCCAGCTGGATCACTTCTCTTGGCACAATGGAGGCTGAACTTGAATGAATGAGAACCCAGCTGGGAGGTGAGCCAGCTTGCTGTGCAGATAATGTGGCGATATGTCTTCTCCTTCCTCCTGTTTTTGGCCCAGTGGCCTAAAACCTTTCTGAAAAAGCATCCTCCAGTTGATTTTTCAAATGGGGAAACAGGCAGGGCTTCTTGTAACAAGGGAGGGTAAACTTGGTTTAGGTTACTTTGCCCTGCAGCAGAGAACCCTGACACCTGAAGGTAAGAGGTGGTGGTGGGGAGAAGACTCCAAAAAGAGCTTGGTTTCATTAAGCAAAGTCACCTAAAATCTTGACATGTTAGAATCATTTCCACTTGGCATAGCCTGTGACAGGTGTTTCACCATGGGAAACTTACTGCTTGACTTCCAGTATGACCTTGGGCAGAAAGCTGAACCTTTTGGCTTTCTCCGTTTTATGTTAAAGCTGCCTGTGTTGTTCAGTATGGGGATGAGAGTGGAGTGGACAAGTGTGTGTGTATCTAGACACATTAGAGAAGAAACCAGCAGCCTAAGCAGAGCTAATGCTTTATGAGGCAGGGCTGGAGTCCCCCGTCTGATTTGGAGACAAGTTAAGACAGGGAGAGGAGGTGTCAGTGTTTGTAGTCTGTCTTATTAACAGAATTGATGTATCTGAAGACTGGTTTGACCACAGCAGATTAATTAATGTTCTGAAAGTAAAACAAGAAGAAAATTTCCTTTGTAATCTGTCTTCCAAAAGTCGAAAGTGTTTCTGGCTGCAGGATATCTAAGGTGCATTAACTGTTCCAATGTGAATTCCTTGTGGAGACTGTGCTTGCTCTAGCATTGCTGCGAAGTAAAGCAGGTGCAGCCAGCGCTTGGCTTGCCTGGCCATCTCGGAAGGAGTCTGCATTTGTGCACTGGTTTGGGGGGAGGCAGAGATCTCTCTAGCAGGGAAGGCAGAAGCTGAATTTACACGTTTCCCTTTCAGGCTGCTTGGAAGGAAGAGAAATATATAGTAAATAAATGTGTGTTGGGGTTAGACTGTTGTGCCAGACCTGTGATGTGTCTTGAAGTTTAATTCTTTCCCACTGCCTGTAATGGAGTGATGAGGGACCAGAAGGTTTCCTGGACTGTCCAGTGCTGCTCATGTCATGTAAGGGCATATTTCTCTGGGTTTCCTTAATTTCTAGTTCATAATAACTGACTCTCTTGTTCGCATGTGCAAGAAAAACTGCTCCCAGGCACCACTGGAGTTGGGGAGGCCTTTGCTCTGACTGCTTTAGTATTGTTCCTGTTTCTGGAATGTCAGTTCTATGGGTGAAACCTGGTGTGGTGGAGCAGCCACAGCCGCGGAGCAGGGGGATTTCACTGGCTCAGGAGAAATCCTCTTCCCCCTTAAAAAAAGGGTTTGGAGGGTGTTTCTCGGCAATTTCTCTGCTATGCTTTTTTCTCTGGCTATTTCACCAGAGGGTTTTTGAGAATCTGGAGGCCTGTCCCCTGAAAATCTGGGAGGGGAATACAAGATACTAGAGAAGGTAGGGAAACTCTTGAGGCAGTGTGTTCTGGCTTGCTGGATTCAAGCAAGTGCCTGAAGCCCAGAAGTTCCCCCACTCAAAGCCCCTGTTTACTGTGAGAGCTGGAGAAGTGAATGCCAGGTGATGCCAATAGAAGCATATTCAGTTCTCCTGGACTTCTCTCTAGCTGCCTGCCTAAATAAACACCCTCTGCATCAGTCACACTATTGTCTCATGCCTCTGAGCTAAGCTAATTTTCCCCTTGATGGTGTAAAACAGGAAATGCATTCCAAATCTTTATTGACAACTCTAGCTCTATCCCCTCTTAAACGATGAGAGGACAGCTGGTCTATGGAAACACCACAGCATTTATCACCTGGCCACATGCAAGGTAGCCAGAGGGTGCTGCGTGCCTGCCACATCCATTGGAAGTCCGCGGTAGTGGAGCTAGAGTTTGTCTCAGCCTGCTTTGTGCAGTGTGTTTCTGTACAACGTGTGAATGCCAGTTGTTTAGAAATGTTATGGAACTCATGTTCAGTCTACTCCTGGAAGGGAGAGATCAAAAGCAGGTCCAAATGTGTTGTCTGTGGTCTGTGAAAACCACAGTGTATTGGATGGTGAGTTACCTTCCTAGGTTCAGTTATAACGGAGCCCGAGGGGACCCTGAGGGGAATAGGCTCTTGTTACTGTGATGTGGAGACATAATTTAAGCAAGTCCCTCTCAGGGTTCAGGGCCTCCTAGTGACCTGCTTTACTGTGAAGAGATGCTATTGTGACATCGACAAGCAGAAGCCTGTCCGAGGCGATGACCAAGTACGCCCGGCTGTAGTTTGACATGTGTATTATGACAGATGGATACGCAGGTGAGCCAAGAAGAGGGTAAGAGGTCAGAGTAGCTAGAAGAGCTTCTCCTGGATCTAGCAGCCAAACAACCGTTGTCCTAATCAGCAACTTGTGGGAATGGCTTGTGGAGACAGGATGAAACAAACACTGGTCCAGCATTCTGTTTGCTAGTGTGCACCCAAGTGTCTTGACAATTTATTTCTTTAAGGTGTATTATCAGCTATGCAGAGCATTTAATGTCTCAGACAAATTGGTCTGTAGCTGTACCTTGAGACTTTTTGCAGGCAGTGTCTATCATGGCAATATAAATCATCCATCCATCTAGTGACAAAAATGCCGCTGCTTACCCCTGGAAACATGCTTTTGAACTGTCAGAGTGTGAACACTGTGGTGGGCTAAGCAGTAAGTCTCAAGTGCATTGTGCTGGCATGGTCCCTGCTTGGTGCAGTGCATGCAGGGGAGCCTGGATGGGGCCCCTGGGTTCAGGAGCAGTTCCTGGAAGCCTGGCTTCCTGCTGCTTGTGACTTCTCAGCTCTGTGAAGTTTTATGCTTTTAAGTGGATGATCTGTCTCAGTAATTGGTCCAGGGGCTTGGAAGACAGAGGTGTGCAGCACCGTGTTCTGCTGTAGAGCTGCTTGTAGGGAGTGGGGGGCGATGTTGCTGGTGTTTTGAGAACAGTCCTTGAGGCTCGTCATTAAGTACATTGTAACTGGCTCTGATCGAGGGCTTGCAGTGTGTCTGTTGCTAGTCTGCAAAGCTCTTTCCTTGTGGCTTTATCAATTTCAGCTTTAAGGACTTATTGGCTGTGTGCAGGCTTGGGATGGCACAATACGCTGTTAGTTCATCTTTGGAATAGAGGTGTGGGTCAGCTGCTGGCAGGCAGAAGTCCCTGATGTAGATGCTGTGTGGTCAGCACACCCCACCCTTCTACCAGCAGAACTTGCTGGGAGGTGGTTTGGTATTGCTGTACAAGCACAGCTCTGCCAATATAGCAGGACACATACTGGGAATGCTCTGAGGATGCTTTTGTGCTTAACTGCTATGGAGTGAATCCATGAACCAGAACCTAGCTAGGTCAGTGGAACCAAGTCCCTTTGGGTTGGAGGACTGTAGGCTGGGCCTTGTATTGCCATTCCTCCTCTTTCCCAACTTACAATGTGAAACAGTTGTGTGGGTGGTGTTTTTTCTTTTTTTCCTTCCTCTCCCTTTTATTTTTATTAAGCTAGTTTTAATCCACAGTATTGTCTTATCCTATCACCTGTGATTCTCCACAATTGTAAATTGGCAAGAGACTTGATTAAAGCTTAGCAATACATTAAAATCTTTTCTAGTACTCTAGGAGCTTTGACAATAAGAATGACAAGATTTCTAGAACCTAAATGTTTTGTCCTCATTTGTTCAGCTTTTTGCTTTAACAACTGTCTCCAGTGGTCTTTTTCAGGCAGTTCACCTGGTGCGGAGGCAAGATTTGCTGTTCTGAACTTTTCAGAATCACTTCTGCCTCCCCGCTTCCTAAAGGCTCTGCTCTTAGTACTCACAGAGTTGCAACACCAGGTTAGAATAAACTGATGTGGCACATGAGGAAGGATGGACTGGGGAAATACGGTAGAAGACTTGTGTCTGAAACTGCAAAGGCACAGATAGCCTCTTTTCTTGTGGTTAATAGCTTGCTTTTCTTTCTATTTCACTAATTTATTCCTTTATTTTCCTGTGCATTAGTCTTTGAAATACTGCTAGAAAAGGATAGGTAGGCATAGATGCAGTTTCCTCTGTTCTGAAGTGTAACAGAGATAGATCATTAGCTTCTCTGTAACCAACCTACCCTCCTTAACTACTGCTTTTTGTTCCTGGGTTTTCCAGAAGGTCTTGCTGACTTGCATCAAAACAGGAAGTCTGCAGTGCTGTAAATAACTGGGTGGTTCAGTTTGATTTTTTTTCCATCCAACATTTTACCAGCCAGAGTTAAAATTCCTTTTTATTGGCATCAGTCATCCTGAGCTAGAGCTAGACTTTCTTTTGGCACATAATAACCTATCAAGTGTCATTATGGAGAAATGTGGGATTTGAGGGAGAGTGGGGTTGGTCCTGCTTTGTCCCTCCGCTGTATTTTGGCAATATTCCCTACAAAGGTACTATATATGAAGACAGTGCAGAATGTCAGAACATCCTTGGACTGACCCTGAAGGTTGCTGTCTGTCTTAACCTGACTGTAGGAAAAGAAGGCTTAGTTCAGCAGCCTCTGAGGAGGAGCACAGCAGATGAAGACAGAGGATTTCGGTTTCCTGGTGAAGTTCTACTGCTGGATTGATGCGATCATACCAGTATAAATGTGGAGCAGCCTCCGTTCACAGCAAGAGTGGACATAGTGGGTGTGACTACTTTTCCATGGATGACTTCTCAGTTTAACTTGCTTTCATCTTCCACATCTGTACAGAGGTTTGAGTTATGTCATGACTGTCCCTGCTTGTGGTAGCAGCTCTCTAGTAGGTTAACTGTACTCTGCAGTGAGATACCTGGATATGAACTTCAGGAACTCCTTTTGATAGCCTGGGCATATGGATATGATTCTCCTGCTATGTTCTTTTAGTAGTTTAGGTAAAGCTTAAGCTGTGTAGCACATCTCTGGCTGCAGGTCTGCAGGGTTCTGACTTACACTTTGTCTACACTAAAAGGCTTTTTCTGTATAAGCTGAGCTAGGCTGTTAGTTTAATCTGCTGTAGTTAAGGCTGTATAACCCTTACAGAGGAACTCCAGTCAGTTGTGAATAACTTGCTTTCCCCTTCCTTTCTTCTCCTTCCCAATGGGGTTTCCTATTTAGAAAAGGGTTTTATGAAACCTCAAATGATATTTAGGAAGCTGTAGACTTTCCTAGGTAGGCAAAGTATCTCATAACTTACTAGACACCACTCTGAAGCTGTGAGCCCAAGGACACCTTCCTTTTGTCCTGCTGGAGTGAATGGTTTCTGCTCTTGCTTTGCTTCTTCAGGCAGGAACCATTTTGTGGAGATCTCTGATATCTAGGTCCCTGGAAAGGCCTGTGTCTGAAGCAGAAGGGATACAGCTACAGAAAAACCTGTCCAGGTAACTGGCCTGACACCGGTGTCTGCTCCTGTTAGCACTGGAACTGGATGTGCAGTTGGTGTCCGTGCTGGAAAAGTTATGAAATAACAGAGGGTGTGACTGCAGCGCACAGTAGCTCTCTTGCAGAATGCCATTTTTCTTTTTCCCTGCACCTGAGAAGGGGTATTTTTGTACTTCAGTCTGCTGTGGCAGTTGTTCTTCAGCAGGCGTGATGATCTGCCTGTGTTGGTAAGCTGTTAGTACTGGGAGATTAATTCTTTGGATGTGATGGATGGAAGCCTCCTATGGCCACTGTTACCTCCAGGAGGTAACTTGAATTGACTTTCTGTGGTCTGTTCACTTTGAAGTGCACTGTGGTAAAAATTCCCCCAAGGTCTGTCTTTGTCTGGCTCCCCTGTGTGCAGCAGTTCTTTCTGTTGTGGAGTGTGGAACGCTGTCCTGATAGTGGCCTTTAGACTTGCTAGCCCTCTGTGTGTATGTCTGCAAAATGCTGAGTATCACTACGAGTTGAAGGCAGGAGGAAATAGAGGCGTTGAGGTAAAATGACTTGTATTATCTGCTCCAGGGAACAAAACGTGGTTTTCTAATAGCATCCCTGTACCACGTTCTGTCACTTTCTGTGGTAGTCAGAAATAAATGTATTTTCGATCGGACAATCTAAGCTTTTGTTGTAACAGTGCTTTAGAGGAGAAAACATGGGGCTTCTGGCTGCAAGGCAACTTAGCAGGGTAAGGTCTTCATGAATCAGTAGTGAAATGTAGAGTCCCATTCCAAGATTCAGATCTTGTAGGTCTATGAGAAGAAAAAATTCCCTCAGGTTTTTTGTTTGTTTTAATAAATTAAGTGGTGGGCTTAAAGTGAGAAGGTCAGACTAACACAGATACTTGTAACCAGAAGTAAATGATACCTGGGACTGGTTCATGGATGGTAGCGCTGTGTTTCATGAAGGCCAGATAGTTCTCTAGGGCAAGATTCAGTACATGAAACAACACTTAATCTCTATGGAAAGGTCATGGATGCGATGTACTAGATGTGAGGACTCAATAGGGAAAGAGAGTAAGTCATTAGTGCTCAGAATCTGCTTTCCCTTCCCCAAGTCCAGCATGAAAAAATCCGAAGGGATATTCTTGAGATATACTTCGCATTAAAAGTGAAAAGCTTTAAATGGAGATGGCTGCTGCACTTAAGTGATTCAGAATGTTTTCTGTCACTAATGAATTCAAATGTTTGCTTCATTTAAAAAAAGAAAATCAGTATGTATGAATTTAATTAGTGATAACATGGGATCAGATTTACTTTTTGTCCTTGCTGTTGCCATGTCACAGTGAAGGACACTTATGTAGACTGGGATGTTGTACTTGTTTCTTTGTTTGCATTATGACGCCATTTCAGGGCCCCCAGGATATATAACCTTCTATTTGAGTTAACAATATTGATACTTTCTATTTCTGACATTTCCCTCCCTCCTTTGTCTCATTTTAGAGATACACCAACTGGCAACATATACACTTATTACTGTAGTGTGCTGTGATGTTCTAGTCTCACTTCTGAATGGTGATAAATGTGCCTTGCGTTAGAGCTTTAGTTGAAAGCATACCTGATGGAAATTTATGGGCTAACTCAATTAGGCATGATGTGTTTCTCATTCCTAGATGAGCAAATGAAGTTCCAAGTTCCTACAGCTGACTTCTTAGAAAACTTCTGGGAAAGGGCAGGTAGAAAGAAAATAGTTTTCACTCCTGGCGTTTCAAAACTTCAGGAAATGTTACACATCTGGGTGATGCATGAGGTGAACAAAACTGATTGTCTTTGTTAGGATGTAACGAGACAAGACAGTGTCTAACCTGTGAGAACACGAGGCATGTCACAGACCTTTCCCTCTGCCCTCTGCATGTGTCCCTTGTTCTGCCAGGATTTAGGTGGTTGGGGAAGTTCCCTTCTAACTCACAAGTGTTATTTTTAGTGGCAGTGCTGAGAATACTGGTGTAATGGCCTTGAAACCATCCAAACAAAGAGATGGGAGGAACAATGGAAACCCACCATGTCTTTTGAACAACAGCAGAAGTGGTAGGGTTACACAATGGTTTCAGGTGAGTTTTCTACAGAAGAGCCAAGGGAGGCTGGGAAGAGATTGTTAGTATAGCTAAATGGCAAACCCAGGTAATTGCTGCTTATGTTAAAAAAGAATAAAAATCTTCTCCCTTGTGGCAGGGTTTCTGGTGGCTGAAATTGATGGTTCTGTAGGAACAGTAGAGGAAGAGCTTCTGAAAGCAGAAAAATCTGCTTTCCTGGTGGTGTTGGTAGCATGTCCTTGGCCTATACATTTGAATTGAAACTTCTGTTCAGGAAGGTGCCAGCATCAGAGGGTAAAGTTGGACATGATCAATCTTAACCTTGATGAAGGAGCAACAACTGATGGCCTAGCATGTGTGCATACAGCTTGTGGGGGGGAACCCCCTATGCAGTATTCTGTCAGGAGGTGGCTGTAAGAGACAAATGTTTATATTTTGTTTCTACATACTATAGCCTGGTGTATTCCCTGTCCCTTTTGTCTTTCCCTTGTTCCTACAGGGGAAATTTTCTTGCAGGTGGTGCAGTAGAGCAAAGGCATGGTGCCCTTGCCTTAGACAGTGTTACTGCAGGACACTAGCTGAGCCTGCTTACATGTGACATTTGGTTTTTCAGAATCCAGAAGCAACCTAGAAGCTTGTGAAGGCTTTAGTTTTCCATCGCGTCACCCAGGCAAAGTGGGGCTTGGAAGAACAAGGTGTAGTTATTCTGTTCCTGTAGACCAATGGATGAGATCTTCAGAAGGGCTTTGCTCTTGGTTAGGATGTGAGGGAGGGAGGTTGCCATCACCAGCCAGGGTCAGATGGAAACAAGCTTTCCAGCCTTACCAACTGCACAAAAGAACTGTCCAAGGGCAGTAAGCCAGGGATGTGGGAACTGTGGTGCTCTGGTGTCACTTTTCCTAGAAATTGCTGTGGAGTTCTCGGCTGGAGGTAGCCCAGATATTTAAACAAACTGCTTTAGAGGAGGGAGTGCTGTTTTCTTGGTGTATTGCTATAGTCAAGGGAGCAAGGATCCTCAAACAGATAGAGCCCAAGCATCTTATTAGACATGGCTTAATTATCACTCCTTGTGCAGGAATAACTTAAAACCTGCTCTCCCAGCATCTGTGCTAGTCTCATGTATCTCTTCTACATACTGACTGGGCAGTTGCATAAGGAGGCGCTGAGGTTGTCAGGGGACATGTCAGGGCTCTGAGACTTGTTGAACTGCTCTTGGACTGATAATGTCTTCTGATGAACCTGTTCATACTTGTGGCTGAACTGCTGTGCTCTGAGAGAGGGGGAATATGGAGGCTTTTGGAGGGGGCTCTGCAAGTTTAGACGGAACCTGGCAGTAACAGGCATCTCTCCTGCATGTAAGTTGATGCCTCTGCTTCAGGATAGCACCAGATGCAATGGGATTGTCTTGTTCTGCAAGCCTGGAACAGCTGGCAATGAATCTGGAACACTGCTATGAGAAAGTGGTCTACTAAGGAGTTTTGTAAGCAGCTTCCTTCTTCCTTTCTCTGTGGGGGCACAGAAACAAGGCCATGCAGTCAGCAGCTTGGCAGTCTGAAGTACTGTGCAAAAGGTGGCTACAGGTCAAAGGCTGATGTAGTTAGGACTGTTGCTGGAGGCCATGTGAGTTGATCTAGCATGGGCTTACCAGCCTGGACACGGTGCTGGTACCTGTGATAATTATGACCTTGAGGAAAAGAACATCCCAAATTTCTTGGGGCTGGTCCGGGATGTTTCGGGCTCTCTCCCTTGTACCAAGGTCTTGTAAGTGTTGCTGGTGTTCAGGCCTTGTTAGAGCAGAAGAGCTGGTCTATGCTGGATATACCAGAAAAATACCTGAATGCAAAAATCTAGCATCTAGCTGTTGAGAAAGCCTGGGCCATGTTGCTGCTGAATGACAGGTTTTGAAGATGAGGCTTGTCTGGGGCTTTAGGGAGTCCCATTTCCCTGCTGCTTCTGTGTCTTACGGAGCGGCACAACGTGACTGTTCCTGCAGGAAGCTCCCGTAGCTGTTGCAGGATAGTGGAGAGCTGTCTGTGGAGCTGTGGGAGGGCGAGCATGTCACAGTGCTGCAGCTGGATGCCCTCACACAGAGCTCTGCAAGTGGAGATGTAGGAAGTGTTTCCAAGAGTGAACTTGGAATCTTGCTTGTATTTGGGCCCAGTACAGGCAGCCAGCACTTTCTGCAGGCATTGCTTGGGTGGGATCTTAGGAATGAGTAAAGTAAGATGTTCTTGTTGCTCTGCACAGTAAATGCGTGCCACAGAAATCTGCCGTAGGAAAAGAGCATTAGTAGTCTTGTTCAGTGAAGCTGGTTTATTCTTGAGTATTTTTTGGATCTTGGTATCTTTTACAGGCTGTGGACTCTTCCTCCTTTGTGCTTGTACATTCATGCTCTGTATTAGTGAACAGAATTATCACAAGAATCATTGTGAGCATTGTGAACATGTGACTAAAATAGTTTTACTGTTAGAAAGTTGGACCAATTGGAGCATGCTTTAAAGGGAGCTGAGGCTCTCAGCGGTGTCTCTGGCTGGACTAACAAATAACTGGTTTAATGTGTGCAAAGCACACTTAGTGTTTGGCAAGGGGCTGTGTGCGTGCAAGGGTGGGGAGGTAAGGCTGAGGGATTTTCCAGGGTAGGAAGAAGAGTAGAAGAGAGGTCTGTGGAGTCAATTTACCCTGAGCTATTTTGACACTCATTCTTTCCCTCGTAGCAATTTGTATTTGAGTGATGGCACAGAGCAGAAGACTCAAGACTTTCAGGTGCACAGGCTGAAATCAATGTTGCAGCAGTACCTACAGCTCCCAGTCAGAACTCAGTTGTGCTAAGAATGGTGGTTCTTGGCACCTATCTTGTAGTCTATCCTTTAAGGTAGCAAACGGTTATTGAAATAGTAGCCTATGAATATCCAGATGTGAGGGAAAATGGTAGTCTCTCAGTAAATTTAATGAATTGTTCTGGGAAAGTTATGGATAAAGTGCAGGCCAGGATAGAACTGAGGAGGACACACAGCTTTTCTGCTGAGGAAGATGCAGAACGCTTGGCAGAATCCCCTTGTTACTGGTGAATGGTGCGGATTCCCTGGCCTGCCTTGCCTTGTAGTTTTCTTTGACAGTCTGCTTTCCTATCTGGTGCCAGTGTGTCTCAGCTTTTCTCTGCTCCAGCCTACATATGTACCTGTAAGGCTGTTGTGTTTTCCAAGATGCTCTGCACAGACTTCGCCCCCTCCCCCCACTGAAGCCCCAGCAACCTTAGCATGGTTTAGCTTCTCGATCTCTTAACAACTCTATTCTTCTAAATACTGCCCCTCCCCTGAGGCTCTCTGTCCTCTTTACATCCCTGTGTGTTTTGTTTCCTTTGCTGCCTTGTTCTTGTTGCTGGTTGTTTTTTGTTTTTGTTTTTTTTTACTTGTGTATGGATGTGTATAAGCCCCATTAAGCACTTTTCTACCAGCTGGGGAGCTAAGGTTTGGATTTGAAGCAACCTCGTGGCAGAACAAGAGGCTGTAGAAGGACAGAGAGACTGCTTAATGCCTCTTTATGTGGCTGGAGCTCAGTATGGTGCCCTGTGGAGAGCTGCTGGTTGCTTTTATGGAGTTATCCAGTGGTCACTGGGTAAAGAAAATGAGCTTGGCAGCCACGTTTTTAATTTGTCTAGTGCAGTGCGGGGCAGCATAGCTGATGTGAGAGGAGGCACAGCTGTATTCCTATCAAACAGCTGCTGGGGGATGGCCACTGCATTTTTTTCTGTTATATAATTTGTGGGAAGGGAAAACCAGACCTCTGGGCTCTTAACACAGGCAGGGACACGCTGGCTGCTTTCACTATAGTGATGGGTTTTTGGAAGGAAGGGAGAAGAGAGGGTGTTCTGCCCTGAGCATGAATTATGTCTAAAAGGGATTTTTTTTTTCCCTTCCCTTCTTTTTAAGTTGAAGCAAACAGAAGAATTTTCAGCCTCAATAAAGAGGCATTTATATGCTGAATAGGATTTCGGTCCTCAGATTGGAAAGACTAATGGACCTGAACACAGTAAAATTAAGTTAATTTTGTAGCTGTGTATCTGTGTGTGTGAGGAGGACCGTGCTGCAGTGTGTGGTACGAGGGACGTGCCACAGGGCAGGTAAGTGCTGTGCAAGCTGCCTTCCTCTGCCTCGCCGGGAAGGTTTCCTCCTGCCCTCACTGGGGCACTGCCAAGCCAGGTTCCTCCCTCCGCTCTCTGCCACACCAGGCTTCTTCCAGCAGGGTCTTGGCTCCTCCGTTTATCTATACTGCCAGGCTGGCATTTGGCCGGCTTCTTATCTGCTTAGCCTCACCGTCCCCTTTGTGCTTGCTTCCTTGTGCTCGTGGCTGGAGAATAAGGCTTGGTCTCCCCTTCCCCCGTCTCCTGGCTGCTGAGGCTTTCCCAGCCCTCTCCCGTCTCCCTGCTTCTCAGCTCTTTGTGTGAGCTCTGCTCCTGTTGCTCGCCACGTGGTGGTTGCGTTTTAGAGAGCCTGTAAGGCCTTGCGCCTGCAAACTTCTGTCGCCTTTGTTAAACAGGGTGGGGAAGGGGATCATACTTAGATACGCATAGATTGCAACCAGTTTGCTTTTCCCTGAAGCTTCTAAGCAGAGCAGAAAGCGGTGTGCTTTTCTGCAGGGTGCCCCAAGCACTACGGGCTGCTTCTCCATGTTCACCTTCATGCTTGTGTCCTGATTGATTTCTTTGTAAATATGCTGTGGTATGCAAATGCCGGCAGTGCAGAAGGAGAGTTTGTAATCCCAAAGCAGAGGCAGCTCAGGAAAATCCAACATCTTGGCAGGGCTGTGCCTCTGTTCCTCCAGGTGTGCTTGCTGGTGCTTACTGCTCAGAGGCTGTCTCTCCGGCATTTGGTTCACTGTTACTTGGCTCCTTTTTAGGATCAGTTACGTTTGGCACAAAGTGGCAGTATGGGCAGAACAGCAGTGCAGAATGAGTGCGAGGCAATCTTGGTGTGGAGCAATGGTGACTTGTTTAGCCTCTCTCATAGTTATACTGTTTTCTTGCTCTGAAATTATTAATGTAGATGCAAGACAAACTAGTTCTCAGACTCTTTTGAAAGCAGGAGAAGGAGAGCAACCAGATAACTTCTTTTGAATAGTTTTACCTAAAAGTCGAATGTTGAAAATAAAATTTTAAGATTTGCCATGATTGTTGCTACATTTTAAATATAGCCTTTACTGTGCCTCCAAGTGTGCCAAAATGGGGGAAAAAACCAAACTGACTTGTGAAATCTGTTGGAAAAAATGTGATCCAGGAGCTGCCTTGCATTTCAAGGGCATGTTAAAAATCTGACTTTGTGTTTTTGTGTATGAATATTACCTTTACAGCACCCTGTTGAGCAAGGCCCTGTGCAGACAGAAGCAGAGGGACTGTCTGTATCAGACAGTGGGGAGCTTGTGAGCTAATGAGTACACCGGTCATCTCCAAGGAGAGCTGGAAGCAGACTGAGTTTTTAAGATCTGATTTGAAATATTATAAATGTGTTATTTATGGGATCCTCTCAGATTTCAGCATTTCTGAGAGTGGGATGATGAGGAAGGATGACCCACAGTTGGGGCTTTAACATGGGGCCTGGGAAACCTGGCTCAAATCCGGCGAGCCTGGCACTTGGTGTTTTGCGTGTGTGTGTTGATAAAAGCTCTCATCTGCTGGTAGGGGTGCTGTGAGGATAAGGACCTGGAAGACTGTCATGGATGGGGGTGAAAGGAGGATATGCAACAGTTGCAGACGTTTAAAAGTCGGATTTGTGTGGGTTAAACTGGGCATGCTCGCAGCCTGTTGATTGCAGTTGCACACCACATCGGTGCATGACTCAGTGCTGGGTGGGATTTGATATATAAGCTTCTCGTATGCTCATGTTGGCCTGAGGACAGGTGTCTGCTTCTGGGGATGGCTGCATCAGGAGAAGAAGCTGTGTCTCTTTTTTAGAGGTTCCTGTCTCTGCTGCTCTGCCAGCCAGGCCGCTCATGTAACCAATATAAAATGAGCTTTGAGTAGAAGTGGCTGGGTTAGTTTAGGTGACTTCAGCACAGAGGTGGGGCCTCTTCTGGGCACGCTGGCAGGGCCTGATTCTGCTGCTCTTGAAGAGCACTACTTTCAGCAAGGAGGTGTGTGGTGGTCCTGGAGGTCCAGCTTCTCCTCAGCACCCAGCTGTGCTTGGAAGATATGTGTCTGCCATTGTATGTTGTGGGCTTGTCTACTTAGGCCTTGAAAAACATTGGTGTTTACCATTATTCTTTAAAACCTGGGTCAATGTGAGACATCCTTACTGTATTTGAGAGCTGACTGTGCTTAGCTGTTGCTGATTGATTCATTTGACTGTGTGAAATGATTTGGTACTACGAGAGTATAATAACTTGAAATTTCTCATTTGACCTTTTGAGTGGACTCTTGTCTGGATGGTGACACCAGTGTGTCTGATCTGCATGCCCTTCACAGTACTGTTTTGCCAAGCGGTAACACGTTTGCCCAGCAGCCTTAGTACATAACCCATTGAGCATTGCTGGTTGTGATTTTTTTTTTCTTCTTTTTCGTGAACCCCTCAGATGTGGGCACTTCTCCTCACCCTACATCCCATATGCTTTGTAGACCAGGTTCTAGTTAGTCAGATCTGTTCCTGACTCGCTCGGCAAGGATTTTTGAAGTGTGGTGGAAAAAACCCCAACAGTTACTTTGTTAACCAAGAATCTACATTTTATATTACTGGTGCTTTCTAGGCATTTGTTACTTCCACTAACCATTGTAAGCTATCTCAAAAGGATGCTGTCAGGTGAACTCTGGATGGGTGGGAAGGGGTGTTGCTAAAAATACCAGAAAGTAATCTCACTGCTTTGTGAATGCTTGAGACTTTCCTTTTGTCCTCCATTGGGCAGTACAAACAGGTCAGCTGGTCCTTAAGCATGTGGGAAAGATGAGTAAAATGCTGCTTGTTTGGGTTGTCAGTGCTTGTGCAGGCCTGTGGAGGCCAAGTTTGAAGCTTTGCAGGGGAAATCAGGTCTGGTCTATGAGTAAGGAGGTTCAATGCTTTCTAAAGCTGGGGTGGTGGGAGTATCTCTTCTGAGTGGAGGCAAAAGCACTGGTCCCTATCCCCCATTTTCTGTTCCCCTCCTCATTCCCCAGAGGGTGCTGGGGAATGGGAAAGGGTGGCTATTGCTGGAAAGGTGGGACTACTTGGTGGTCTAAATAGCATTGCTGTTTAATGGGACAGGGAATGGGAGGGAGTTACGAGGTCTGAGAAAACCCTCTGTTGGCTTCTTGCTCCTTATTTCATGTCTCCTCTGGGAAGAAGCTGTAGGAAGCCGGAGGTGTCCTGGAGCCACGGGTTGGAGAGGAGGCACTGTGCACTTCTCACTCTCAGAATAAAGCAGTGCTTGTTTATTCTCCATTTCAAATTACATTGCTTGTTTTAGTAATAAAAATAAATAGCAAGAAACAAACAGCTGGATTGTCTTTTCCTCAGTGTCTAAAAGAGCATGTGAATGGGAGGAGGGGGCAGCAGGGGGAGTGTGGGTTATCTGCTGAATGGGGGGAATGGGCAACCTGTTCAGTCTTGTGACAGCTTGGCTGTAAAAATGACAGGTGACACTTGTTGTTACGTGTTCAGTAATATTTGGGGGTGGGGTGGAACAGCCCTTAATGTGTGTACCTAGTGGTCTCTAAATTAGCTGTTGTGTTTTCAGATAAAGATCTTGAGAGTAATAGTGTTTTTTTCATCAACTCAATGGTAATAGTGAAAAGACAAGTGTATTGTTAAAAGCTGTTATGAAAGCATCTGAGAACAAAACAGAACCTCATTATGGCATGTTTTATAAATCCTGTGGTGTACCCTTTTCTTGAACACTGCGTACAGTTCTGGTTGTGCCCCATTTCTATCCCTCCTCCACACATACATGCTTCTTGGAGCTGTAAGACAAGTAGATAAAGTACAGGATTTTTTCTTGTTTCCCATCTTTGTACGAGGGAGAAGCAGAAAAGCCCAGACTGTCTAGCTTGGAAAACAGCAAGAGGAGCATGTTAGAGGGTCTGTAAAACGGCAAGAGACACAGAGGAGGTGAACAGGGTGCAGTTATTCTCTGCTTCTCATAAGGCACGAAATGGGGCCACCAAATGAAATGACTGGGTAGCGGCTTCAGAGCCGAGAAGGGAGTGTGTGCATGGGCTTTCTTTGTTCTCTTTCAGACAACAAACATATAATTAAATTGAAGCACTCTGCCACAGGATGTTGTAGATGCCAAAATTACAAATGGGTTCAAAAAGGATTACATGATTTGATGGACTTCTACCCCCTCCCTCCCCCAAGAAAGGGCCATTAGATCCAGTGATGCAAATACAGTGTCAGGCTCAGGAAGTCTCTCTTCTGGTCCTGGTCTTGTTAATTCCTAAGTGCTGCCTGTGAATAATGGGCAGGACTGGGCCCAAACAGCTGTTCTTGCTGGGGGTAAGGGAACACAACAGACGACCCTGTTCAGTGGGCAGCAAGAGCTGAGGTCTGGCTTAATAAAGAAATGGGAGACCATATGAATGTGGAGCCCTGCATGTAGGAGTTGCTAATTGTCAAGGATCAGGAGGGGCCTGTGATGAAGAATAAAGACCAGTGATGGAAAGAGAGGAAGATGTGTCTGCGTTATCTTTGCTTTCGCATCGGTAGACTGTTTGGCATCAAATAGATTTGGCAGTGCCTAGATACTTGTCAGCAGCATGAGACCTGGCGTCTGAGGGAACTGTGCTATGTTATTGTTGTTCCTTTTCCATGTATTAAATTCTATACGTGGATCTTGCTCACATGCATGTAGGCGTGCGTGTGTGATTTCTCAGTCACCTAAATGAAAGTGTAAGGGAAATACGTCGAAGAGGAAGGAAGGAAATCTCTTCTTGTTGGGGCAATGTTCAGGGAGATTGAACAGACACCAGTAGTAGCTGGTGCATGGTAGCTTGACTCTCAAAAACTAATTGTGTGCATCTATTTACCTATTTTAAACAAACGTTAAAATGATTCACACCATGGTTGTGTGGAGGTCCTGCATTTAAATTTTTTTTTATAGCATTGTGAAGTATATAGGGGTTCCCAAGATCGGTGGCAGGAGGTGGGGCTCAGCATGGCAGCCATGGGTTGTGGGGTGGCAGCCACAGAGTGTGTGGGGGCCACAAGGCCCTACATGTTGTACTTGCTTTTGTTACTATTGACTGGTGGGGTAGCGTGGGTCCAGTTGTCTTGGAAGGAGCTTTGGAGCTGCTGCAGCTCTGAACTGGAGCCTGGGGAGGCAAGAGATGCTCTGTGATGTCGAGGGGGAGGAGTGTGCTTGGGAGGGCAGGTGAGCCTTGTAGGTCCAACCCAGTGCATGCAGTGCATGCTTTTGCTTTGTTCTGGTAGCCTGCTTTTTGGTTGGGCATGCAGTATAGCTGTAGTATAGTTACTAGCCTTCCTCCTTTTTTTTTTTTTAAAAAAAAACAACCACAAAAAATGTAAAAGGGAATGGTGCAAATGTTTACATTATTAAAAAGACTTGTAGGACATCTGTGGTAAAATCTTGATCAAATGTGCATTTTATTCTCTTAATGTTATGTTTAACTCTGTCTTTAAACAAACTCCAGCCCTTTCACATTTCAGAACAAAACCCTAGCCATGTCTAGACAAAAGCCCGTTGTGATTAGCAGAGGTGTGCTTCTCAATACTGAGTGTGTGCGGGGATATTCATGCTTCTGATATGTTAACGTATTTCCTGCTCCTGTGTGAGTTGCAGGGCTTGTGTATGCAGAACTTGCTGCAGAGCTCGGATTGGAATTGCATGTATGTAGAAAAAAATAATTTTACACACTCAAAGTGCATATTGAAAGGCTGTTTGCTTGTATAGTTATTCAGACCTCATCTATGGCTGTACATTGGTGCCACCTGCTTGCAGGAAAGAATGAGTGAACTCCTATTATTCGGGGGGGGGGGGGGGAAATCAAGGCGAGGCCTCAACATCTGTTCTGGCTTTATTGTTTGGTCTGGCCTGGGCTGTGGGCAAAATGTAGGCCACAGCTTTTGCTTGACTGCTAGCTCTTAAACTGGAAAGGCATCTTGGATCAGATAAATTCTTAAGAAGTTTAAAGTAAAATAAATTACAAAGATGTGAAGTTCAAACTTAGTATGGCTTGAACTTGGTAACTTTAAAGAAAAGGCAACTATTGCTATCCATGCTTTTTCTCATTTTCTCTTCCACTTCTTCTAATGGTAATAATTTTTATCACTGCAAAATGACCTTTGTAATCATTGCTGGATGATTAATCTTTAACTGGGTAATTTTTAAAGCAATATTTTTCACACTGTTGTAATGTGTGATGCGGTGGGTTTTTGTAGCACAACACGTACAGTTATTCTGAGGGAATAAGGCACTTCAGCCTGCATTTCTAGTGCTGCTGCTCTGTATAGAAACCCAAAGAGTCCCCTTTGTTTCCCTAGGCAGATAGAAAAATGCCCTCAGAACTTTATTTGCATATAGATTATAGTGCCAGCCGGGTGTAGTCATGTATAGGAAAAGCTAGCTGGTGCTTAATTTATAACTTTTTAATTAAAAAACTTCCCTCAACTTGCAGGATTCCAGTCTAAAATGCTGTGCCGCATTTAATGCTGCTGTAGTGTATACAAAGATGGTATTTCTGTGAGGCAACAGCTACTATATCTAGACAGTCCCAGAAAACACGAATGAAAGGGGATCACAAGCATTATCTGCTGACTCAGGGAGAAGTCACATGCAGAAGGAAGCAGAGATGGGTGGCAAAGTTCTTCAAATGTCTTGGAGTTGCTGCTTGGGGCACCAGTGCAAGCAGTGGGGAAGGAAGGTAGAAAAAGCTTTGCAAACAAAACTGAGTGTCAGAAGAATTCTCCTGTGCCACATAGGTATTCTGTTGCATCTCAGCTCTACATTTACAATTATACTGTGAGTCTGAGTAGTATCAATGAACCAGTGAGAGCGAATTTTTAAACTGTGGGAGCCAGTGCCTCCCTTGTCTTATTTTCTTTAACAGTTATCATGGGTACTGTAAGCAGGGGATTTTACCCTATGCAGTGAATATAAGGTCTGCATTGATAGAGAAAATGCAGGGCTGGGAATGGAAGCACTTGTTTAATCTCACTTCATTAGAAGTAAATACATTTAGACTTTGTCCAAAACTGCTTTAAGCAACATTCAACAGCTAAGTTGTTATATGTCAGCTCCGACTTTCCCCCAAACAATAAAACCATTTATTCACCTTTGGGTATTCTACAGTTCATGTTTTATATATAATGCTGAGGGTTACATATTAAAAGGGAGAGGTGTTTCTTAGTCTTTCTTTCTAAACCTGCAATATGTGATTTAAAAATGAGTTAGTACCAGTTACAGGGGATCAGTAAGTGCTGTTAGTAATGCACTAGCCTTTCTAGGTGGGAATCTTGCCATCCTTTACCTTGGGATTTCTGTTATTGTTGCGTAAACTTTAATAACTTCATGAAATACGTTGTTCAGATCTGGAAATCTTACTTGTTGCCTTGCAAAAGATCAGTACCTGAAGAATTCCCTGTACTGCTGTGGCAAGTGCTTTTTAAACTTTGATTTGCCCATGTTTGTTTTCCAGAGAGGTTACAGAAGTCTGTACCCGTGTCAAGCACAATGGAGACACTTTTCTGGGTTACTTTTTGCTGTTTTTAAATAACAGAGGAACTGACTAGCAGCAGGTTCCTACTCTTCATGGTGTGTGTTGCAGTGTGCTCATAGTCATGTGTTAGTGTGTTTTGCTTTGAAGTCAGAGGGCTGCAGTAGCTCTGAAATACCTTGTGCAAACAGCAACAGCAAAAACTCTTATCGGAGACTATTGAAGGGTTATGGAGAAGGAAGAATGCTGGAAGCCTCCTGGCAGAGCTTCACCCCGACTTGGGCAGGATGGAGCTGAGAGCAAAGTGTCCTGGCATCTGCAGGAGGCAAGGATTGTTTCTCCAAGTGGTCAGTATAGGTACCAAAAGCAAAGCATAAAGCACTCTTGAATGGCTTACCAGCTGGAGCTGGAATGTGCAGCATCCTGGGGGACAGCTCTGAGATGGAGCAACTCCCTCAGGTGCATGAGCTCAAGTGGAAGCTGGCACTGCTGCCTTGCACAGAAGCAAAATAATAGGCCACAGAGTGACTGGTGGCTCTTTGAGAGGCCTCTGCTCCCACAGAGTTTATTCTGGCGTGTTTCTTCTCTAACTCAGAGAAGAAAAATAAAATGGGATCCATCAGGCTGGAGCTGTGCAGCACTGGGGTCCTGATTGCTGGCAAGCTCTGTTGCCTTCATGTATGCTGTCATTCCCCCAACGGTTCTTAAGGCAGCCTAAACTGATGCTGTGATTCATGGAGATGTCCTGCCTATTCCTGCTTCCTTATTCCCCTTCCTGGTCTCTTAGGATATGGGGTAGAAACCTAGTAACTGATAAGTAACAGCTTTTTTTATTGGATTACTGTTTTGTGTTTGGGTTCTTTTTCATAAGCTCAGGTACATCCCCTGGTTTGGTTTGTCAAGTTAGGTGTTGGTGGAAGGGGAAACAGCCTCTCTCATCTTTGTAGTGGTGCTGCTGTGAACCATTGCATTGGGGTGAAGGCAGAGAGGCCCCTGTCTACATGAGCATGCCGCTCCCTGTGCACCCGCTTGGCTGTTTGTCTTATCTTACAGCCAGCTGGTTTGATTTAATAACTGGGAAAAATGTTGTTTGCTATCTATTTTGCCAGGTTACTTTTAACAAATGTGCTTGGCTTGGAGGGATAAATGCCAGAGTCAACACAGGATGGCGGGGAGAGGCAGTGAGCATGTGTCAGGAGAGCAGAGAAATGCTGGCTGAGCAGGACCTCCTCTCCCATCAGAAGTGGTGAGGTGTTGGACAGATTCAAGCTGTGAAGTGCAGGCTTCACCCTTTGACTTTTTGACACAGCTCTTCAGACGTTCTTAGCTCAGCTCACCAAAAGGAGATTCAGGTGGGATGGAGTGGTATTACTGCTGGGCACAGCTTTCCTTCTGTACAGATGCCAGCTGCTTCATGGCTAACTTGAAGTCGGGGAGGGGTCAGAAAGATGGGGAAGGTACTCAGATCTCTAGGGGGGGACTTCACCTGTGCAGTACAGTGGCCCGTTTTCCTTTCCTTGTCAGGTATCCTGACTTCACAGCACCCTGGTAGAGGTGGGGAGAGAAGCTCACTTGTTGCTTTTCAGCCCTGCTCTGTCATCCATTCGCAGCAGCTCCGCTGAGTGTGGTGGCTGAGGAGTCTGCAGGGCAGGCATGCATGTCTTGGCTCTCTTGCAATGTTCCGGAGAGAGCATGAACAAAGACCTGTGGTTTCATGTCAACACAAACGTATTCATGATGACAAATTGTGCAGCATGTTCAACACTGAGCTAATCCATACAGTCCTGATTCCAGCACCAGTACAACTTGGGTTTGCCTGAGAAAATGTAAAGTTACAGAGGAACCCCTCAGATGTGAGGAGATGCATGTGCATTTCGTGGTGTAGGGAGGGGGTCCAGACCCAGGGTTTAAGGTAATACACACATCAGAGGACTCATAAGGGTATTTAGGACTTGGCGTCCTTTAAGAAGTTATGTGCAAGGAACTTGGAAGTTCAGCTTTTCCCTTCTGTTTCTGCAGAGGGTCCTGGCAAGGCTGACCCTCTGCTCTCTGGCTTGAGCTAATTGCAGCAGAGGAGTGTGGCTCTGGGGGGAAGGGAGTGGATTTTAAGATTGTGGTTTGGTGAGATTTTTATTTAAGTTGAAAAGGAAAAAAAAAATACCCCACCAAAAAACCAACCCCTCTTTGTGCTCGCTTTACTCTTTGTTCTCCTTCTCCTGTGTGAGCTGGGATCATTCAGGTATGGGGTCTAAGGTGGATTTACCCCTGAGGCTTTAAACTTTGTGGGTGGTAGTGGGAGAGCAGGACTGACATCTTTCTGTATGCAAGTGGAAATTGATTGGCCAGACAGATGTTGGGGAGTGAAATTGTATCATGTAGTAACCTTCACAGCAGGGAAAAGACATGCTTTAAAGGCTCAGTCAAGATATCTTTTTTTTTTTTAAATGAGCTTAGTACCTCTTGGAGTCTGAACTGAGCGCTGCTGGTTGAAACACCTCTCTTGTTTTTTTTCTGTAGGGCAGTCTTGCAATGGCTTTCCAAAAGCTGGGGAAGAGCCATAGCTGCTGCCGTCAGGGTTTCATGTCTTGCAGCGTGCTGCTTTTGCATGTGCCCGGCCTGTGCCTTAGCATGGGCAGCCTGAGGATGGAGAGCTTCAGCCTACAGGTAGAAATGACAGGAACTTCAATGGCAGTGTTGTCTTTCTGTTGTGCAGGTCAATATATTCCTACGCACTGTGTGGTCAACTGCATGCTGGTCTTGAGATGTGTCCTCACGGTGCCGGGGGGGGTGGGTGGGGGTGGGGGGGTGGGCGGAGAGAAAGCCCCCCCCCCCCCCCAACTTCTTTTTAGAATAATATTGGTATACGAGTATTCTGCTCTGCCTCATCTCCTCCCTTGCAGTTGAACTGTTTGAGCTTTTGCAGAAAACCACATCTGTAAATGGACCAACTTAAAAAAACCTTTTTTTCACAAAGTGTGTTGTAACCTGGATCTGCTCCCTCCTGTGTTTCGGTGTGTAGTCCATGGGGTAGGGGTATGCACTGGTGATGAGAGAAGAGAAGAAGGATGGGAACTGCTGTGGAAAAAGCAACATGATACTGTGGTACACCTCTGCTTGGGTACAGACAAATGAGAGCTTGCATGCCCTGTAAATTCTGACAGTGGAACAAAAAAATGTAGAGGGTGCTGCTTGTAGTAGGTCTTCCTTTTGGGGATGGAGGGAGAATCCATGATTCCTCTCATACTTGGGACAAATGGGACAGTGATTACAAGAGTGTTTGCTCTCACAACAACTGTGATAGGGAGCTAATGGCTGTGGCAGAGACGTAAAAATACCTGTTGGGTAGGCTAGATGAAAGTGCAGTATTAACTGAAATGTCAGATCATCTTGTCTGCCAATACACAAGCTTCTCTGAAGACAGGTTGCACTGGTTTAACTGTAGTTGCTTAAACAAGCAAACCCCATTGATCCTGAATTGATCTGTTCCCCTAAAAAAGAGTAACCCTCACCCTCCATACGTGGCTATTTTAAGATGAAATACATAATGAGTTAAATTGAATTAGCTCTTTAGCTTTTTCACTGAAGTGTTGAGTGTTTGAATGCACCCAGGTATCCTTTGCCCAGAAGCAGGGGACAGGGAAAGGAATTCCCCTGTGTTGGTGAGCCTTGCAGCTGTGCTTGGAAAGATGCAGGAAGGAGGATGTAATAACTGTTCTGCTCAAAGCTCCTTCTCTTGTGGCTGCTGCTCTGAAATAATTTCAACATGCTTCCAAACTCTGAGCAAGCTCTTAAGCTTGTCCTTGCTACATTACATAGCGAGAATACTTGTTCTGCTTGTATTTATGATGGGGTCAACACTGGACTTGGGAGAATGCCTGTTGAGTCTGCCTTGTGTGTGTGACAGTAAACGTGGGGGCTGTGGGCTTGAGAAGGGGTGATGGGGAGGATGTGCTGCTGGAAGGTGAAAGGGCCGAGTGGCAAGCAAAGTCATCCCTGATGTTAGTGAGGGATGTTTGAGAACACCCCCCCTCCCCTTCTCTGTGTGTTGGTCTTTAGGTGCTTCTGTCCTTTGCAGAGAAGCATGAGTTTTAACTTCTCTGCTGTGTGCCTTGCACTGGCCTCTGCCTCTGTGGAGGAATGAGGGCTGAGGGTGGACAGGTGTGGGCTTGGGTGGAGAGCCAGAGTGGCAGAGATGTTGTGGGAATACCAGCGGTGCTGCTTCACATTGGTTTGCAAGTGCAGTGTGACTTGGCTGGTTGATGCTACCGAGAGGCTGGGAGGGGGAAGAAGCTGGGCTGTGGGAACTAGGCAGAAGGGGGGTCCCCGAGGACTGCATGAAGCCTAGCATCTGCAGGGGGTTCTTGTTCTGGGTGTGAGGCCCAGGGAGTGGCTGCTCTGGCTTATAGGGAGGGGATGTGGGGCTGGAAGGAGGGGGCTCCTAACCTGAGATGTTCAGGGGGAGCTGTGATGGAGGACGAAGAACACATTTCACTAACCCTGCTGGGGCACCATGTGGTCCCGCAGTACCTCCCTGCATTGGTTGTCACCTTCCAGGGCTCACTGCCGTTCACAGCCAGGAAGGCTGTGGCACTCCCTCTGCAATGCCCCAAAGCGTAACTTGGGGTTTTAACCGTGGGAGGTGAAACTCACCATCTTACTGTGGGTGAGTTGAGCTAGCAGTGCTCTCTGCTCCTGAAAGGGACAGCCAGGTTGAGATGTGTGCCTGGCTTGTCAGGGAGGAGGTTCAGCCTGCTAAACTAGGAGAAAACTTTTCCGGAGTTAGGTGGGTTTTGCCAGTTTAGCAAGTGAGACTGTGGTAAAGCCAGGCTGACAATTTGCCTAGTGTGTTAAGCCTCACTGGCAGAATGTAGGCATTAGGTTTCTGAGCTGCAGTGGGGTTACTAGGGGTGTGTTGGGGTTTGGGTGGAAAGTGTTTAATTTCTGGAGACTGGACTGATTATTTTTGTCTCTAAGTATTTTTATGGCATGGAAATGTGCTGTTCAGTGTAATGCAAAGTGAGGAGAGAGACTTCTTTCTGCGTTACAAACCCTGTGCTAGACTTCAGTAGGACAGGCCATCCTGGATAGGGAGAGTGAGGAGCAAAAATTGATAAAGGGGAGGCTTAAGATTGCCTCTTTCTTTGCATTCATGACCTGGACTTGAAATAAGGGAGAAAATAAAAATTAACTTTCAATTAATGTTCCAAGACTTTTTTTTTAAGTGAAGTTTTAATTTTAAATTCACGTACCCTTTGTGTTCTGTTGTAGGCCTGGTCTCCAACACTGTTTCTTGCCACCAGAGGCTGTCTCTTCTCACTCCTGTTTTTCTGTCTAGAGTAGAAAATAATGAACATGCAGAGTGCACAAAGTATCTTGTATTTGCAGTTGCTAACCTTATTTAAAAAAGCAACAAACTGAAAGATAATCACGCTGTTTGTAATAAAAAAACCTTGTTAGTTCAATGTAAATATGTTGCTGACAACTGGTTATTTTTAATACGTGCTATTTGTGCTTTAAATATAATCATAAAATATTTTTTGTCGTCTAAACCCTGACTGTTCTTAGCTGAGCAAATTTCAGGTTAAAAATGTAGTCAAAGCACGAGCATTCATAGCACTGTAATGTATTTTCGTGTTACTGGAACTTTCTGACCTGTTTGTTTAATGCATCACGAAGTGGTGGTTGTATGTCTAATTGCACAGTGCAGAGAAAATAGCATTGTGTTGAAATATTGCATAAAACTTCAGAGTTATGTGATGTTTTGTAGTGGAGGTTGTACTGTAGGCACTCGTTCATAACAAGACCTGCAAGTTTCTCTTGGCCAGGGCGGTTAGTTGAGCTGGCTGTGTGCTTGCTGACTCAACGGAGCAAGTTTCTTGCTCTTCTCATCCTCCTCCTCATCTTTTGACTGTTTGTGACCAAACAGCAGCAGATTCACAAGAACTTGCTGTTGAAACGTACCATAGCTTGAGGTTGCTCTTTCAGACTACGTGAAGCTGTGGTTCTTCACTTGAGACTTTCGGAGCTCTCATGCCAACCAGGTGTTAAGCTGGTTAAAAACGGACTTGCTGTCTCTGTGTGGGTGATCAGACAGTGTGAGTGTAAATGCACAAGAATTTCTCTGGAGCGATTGAGGCAGGGAACCTGATTCTGATCTGGGGGACCCAGTGTCATCTGGGTGGGCGTTCCTGTCTGTGTGTGGAGGTGGAGGCATAGAAGGGCTGTTGGCACAGTGGAGGAGGTGCTCAGAAGTGGAATTGTGAGGTTCATGTATGTGTCTACCAAAAGTGTTAATCTAGCTGCACAGTACAGCCTCATGATGTCAAGGGCTTGGAACCTGCTGCTTGGGCCTAGCTCCTCCCTTTTCATTTAATGATGGCTGGAAGAAAAATAATCAAGTAGGCTGGAAGAGAAACATTAATTAACTTTTAATTTAGACCTAACATATGCTTCTTACTGTACTGCATGAAAGTGAGTGTGCGGTATCTGTCATGTTACATAGGGGGTGATGCATTGAAGAAACAAGGAAGAGCCTCGGGTCTGAATGGGAAGATGGGGTTTTAACTCAGTGGATGGGTTTTGTATCTTGATTAAAAACTGCAGATGTGTGATAAGTCATTTTTGTATCTGTTTTACATCTGAAATTACTTTCTCTGTAACTTGGTTTGTCTGTTTTCTCTTAAGCTAAACTTGCCAGGCGAAGTCAGGAGAGAGAGAATCTCGGCATGCTCGTCTGGTCACCTAACCAGAATCTGTCTGAAGCAAAATGTAAGTCTCTTCAAACACTTTGATTCCCCCCTTCCCTTAAATACATCACTTTAAGAATACAAAGTTGCCACTTTCAGTAGCGAGGTTATGTCTGCAACCTTTCCATTATGATTTGAAATTAACTTGAGAAAAGAAAAGCCTACAAAGCAATCTCCCAGAAGAGCTTTGTTCCCCACTGGACAGCTGCTTAGAGCATCATATCCACAGAGGCAGGGAAAGCAGGAGAAATATGACACTTTCTTCCTTGGAATGAATTCTTTAAGATACTTATCCATGGGCCTACACAATCTGCTTTTTTGCTGCTGGTGCTGTAGAAGATGACAGAAATAGCTGGGGAGATCAAAATGAGAAGTTTGGGGGGGGGGGGGGGGAGGAATATGGTAATTAGTAGTAGCTTTTTTCCCACAAAGACACAAATAAAATCCACATTTGGAGCCCGTCGAGGTTTAAATGCCAGAACAATTGCATTGCCTTGGAATTCCACGTGAGGGCAATTACCAGTGTTCTGTTTGTGCCTGGAAACAAGTCTCAGTGCTGCTGCCAGATGGCAGAACTAGTGTTTGAAAGGTTTGTCTGGCTACAGTTCTCCTCATGAATAAGTAGGACTCCTTGATTAAAGGGCTGCTGTTTTAATGCTGTAACTAAACCTAAGTCCTTTTAGGGGAGGGAGCTGAAAGGAGCTATTTTTGATTTTGTGCTTGTACCTTTTTTCTCCTTTCTGGTTCTGGGACCAAGAATAAGAATCTTGCTTTCCTGTTTCTCTGAAGTTTTTTGTAGTGGCACTGTTAAGTTGATACCTGCTTATATCCTAGACCGAAGGGCTAAGATGGATCACAGGACACTTGTGAGGATGTAGTGGCATTTGCAAATTAATGCAGCAAAGATTGTGCACAAACTGGCTCTGTCATGAAAGGGCTGGACTCTGCCCTGGAGCATTTGTTCCACGGAGCAAGTTGCCCTTAAATTACAGAAGGATGATGATACTGTGATCTACAGCTAAAAAGGGCTTTGCAGGGATCGTGTCTGCCTTCTCTCCTACCGGTAGTGTCTTGTCTGCTCCCTGCTGACTGTTGGACGCTGAACTAAAGACTGATGAGGAGAGGGATATATTTGACAGTTCTCTACAGCTAAAAATCTCTAAAAAGGTATAAGAGCAAGGAACTGTTGTCTCCACTGAAAGGAATGACTGTTCATGGGTTGCCTGTGACAGAGGATTCCTGTAACTGCCTCTCAAGTCTGAGAGTCTTCTGAATCTCAGCTCAGCTTTGGAACATTTAACTCCTCCTGGATAGGAAAGAGTTTTCTTGGGGAGGGAATAGGATGGAGGAGGAAAAGTAGTAAAGATACGTGGAATTGAGTAAGATAATCTGTGACTGAATATCCTGTGGCAATTGGCACAAAATTATGCAAGGATATTTTAGAGCATAAAAAGGATATAATATTTGCTAAGAAGATGGCATGAACCTAAGAGGTAATTAAAAATGTACCATGACATTGATGAATAGAAACCAGGTGGCAGTTGACTGTTGCTGGTACACTAATGTTGGGGAAAACAATTTGAATATGAGATGAGGGCAAGAAGAAATTCCCCAAGGACTCAAAATTTTGATAAAAGTGTAGGCTCATCAGTGATTTCACCTTCCAAAAAACCAGGGAAAAATTAATAAATATTTTATATGGTGTTTGGAGGAGAGAAGTATGATGCTCTTGCACTGTGTGTGACACACAAAATACCTCCCAGATGCCTAATTGATGTAAGAGGGATGGAGTTGTGGAATTTAACATCTAGTAGTAGTAAAAAAACAAAGGAGCATTGAAAGATGTGACTGAGGGGGGACCTTGGGGTGGCAGGAAAACTCCAGGAGATGGGGAGAGGGAGGGCAGCTATGCAGGGAATGAGAGAACAGGGTAAATAAGAGTAGACTGGTTGGTCATTGCTTTGTGTCAATTTGAGCTGACACTACCAAAAGGTATCAGTTATTCCTGTCTCTACCTGGCATTACTTAAACTGTGAGAAACAAATCCTGCTGAAGGTACCTGCTTTTGTTCTTTTTGAGATTAGAAATGGATTGATCGGTAGAAATAACTTTATGGCTCTAATGTATCCAGCCAGCTGTTAGGCATTGATTACATGAATTTGATTCAATCCCCTTTCCTTTCAGAAGATGGGAACCTTCTCCAAAATACCAGTGCTCTACAGTGGTAGAGAGCACTTAAATGTATTACAAGCAGAGTTCCCTAATCTGTTTTATGGTTTATGATGAAAGAACATCAGGGGACAGGAGGTCTCTTCAGCTACTCTTTCATTCACTGACAAGTCTTGGCATTGTTGATAGTGAATCCTAATTAAATGGACTCTTTGGGGATGTCGGAGAGGACCAATGATGACAACATTTTCATCAGTGATACTGGGAATTCATAGGAATTGCTGTGGAGAGAAACTGAGGATGAGGCATAGACTGACAGGATGGTAAATAAAATGAATGCTGCTGATAGTCTTGTAGAGTGCTTCGGGTCTTTTCTGAACTTGGGCTGATGCCACTGCAGTGGGCTCTTAATCACCCAACTGCAGAGTTATGAATCTCAGTACTGAAAGCTCTGGCCTTTTGCATCAAGGCTGATGTTTGGAAAGAACTGGCCTGGAAAGTGATTTTGGGGGCACAGTGGGCAGGTAATTTGACAAAGCTTCCCAGTGTCGTCTTGACCCCAATGGATGATGTGGGTGTAAAGAGAGCGAAGTAGTCACTGGGACAGTTTTCTGCCTCTGCACCCAGCAGCATCCAGGAAAATGGATCTCAGAAGAGTGGTTTTAGTGTTGAAAAAGTGAGCAAAGGATGGAGATGGGAGCTACTGAAATGTTCTGGAAACTGAAGATGAAGCAAACTCCATCTGTTTAGCTTACTGAAAAGAGACTGAAAGGGGGCTATTGTAAATTATTTTCTCAAAGGGAAATTTTGACATAGTAAGAGATATGCATAATACAAATACAAATAGATGGCTGCAAAATAAGTCCACGTGGACTGAAATGAAATGTCTAGTGTGTGGGGGTTTCTTTTGTGATTGACTATTGGAAGTTATCCAGGGAAGTGATGGATTTTCTATTTCTTGGTGCCTTTTCAAACTATGGATTTTTGATGGTGTATGTTATCCTTGGTGGGGGGAATCATCAATGGTGTGAAGTTGCAAGTAGAAGGAGCTGTGGTCTCCAGGAGGCTGGTGTAACCCCTTGGGCTGTAAGTACTGTAAATCCTAGCTAGCACATACATGCTCAATATTGCTTTTCAGGTTGAAGTGTACCTGAACAAATCCTGCTCAGCACCACGTTGGTGTCTGTGTCTGTTTACTTTCATTTGTACTCCAAAGCCTTTAATCCATCCTGTGCCTGTTCTTGTGCTGAACTCTGTCACACTATTCTTCTCTATTCCTGCGGCTGGGGCTTTATGCGAAGGTGGAAGTTAGTGCAGCACATGCTAGCTCTCTGCTTAGACTGAACTGGTAGCTCTCATGACCATGACAGTTCTGTGCAATCAGGGAAGCTCTTGGAAGCCACCTCAGTTAAAGGTCATTCTGTGCTACAAAACACTGTGAGCAGATCTGTGATGATGCTCAGAGCAGTGCATGCTGATGGGTTCGGCAGAGGGCTGGCCAAACTGGTGGAGGTTGTAGGAGGGTCCTCTGTAAGTTGCTAAAACAAATCCTGGAAAGAGCAGTGTGTCAGCCAAGACTTGGTGGATATCTACATACCTTATGCTGCAGGTGCATACAATTACTTAAAGCTTGTTTGGGTCCCATGCGCCATATATGCTGGAGCAGTGTTCTGGTCACATTGGGCAAACCTTTTGTTCGGATGCTAAAAATGATGGATATGGTAGAGAAAATTATAACAAAAGTATATATTGGCACACTGATCGCTTTTTTTATCCTGTGCCTTGTTAACCATTAATCCTGGGTACAAACCACTGCTGTGCCCATATTAATTCCAAAGTTGAATGCTGCCAGCGTGTTCCATCTCTACTGCCAGACTTCTGCCTTTGAGGGGTTTACTTGCATAGCAATTGCCACTATTGGTGAGTAGTTCATAAAGTTAGCTCAACGCTGAAAGTTTGTCTGGTCTCTTTTGAAGAAGAAAAAAAGAAATGTCATTGTGCTGTTAGAGAACTACTGGACTTAAAATAACTGTGCTCCCCTTCCAGCTCTGCTCCAAATAACCCTGTGTGCTGTGGCTGGTGTCGCACCTCTTACAAAGAGTTTGCTCTCAAACTGAGACTCCAGAGAGGCTGTCTGAGGATTGGTGCCACAGAGGGCAGTTGTTCTGGCTGCTGGGACTCTGTCACAGAGGGTGGGGAAAGAGGCAGGGGGAGAGGAGGAAGAGTGATGTCTTGAGCAAGGTGACATTGAGGAGCAGGAACAGCTTGGTGGAAGACAGGCATCTGCTCTCTTTGAGTGGCACCTGGGGAAGGAGGGGGAATAGCGAAAAATGCATTGTAACGATGCTGTGGAAACCCTGCACAGGGAAGAGCTGGGCCAGCATGAAGCTATTAATAAAACAGCAGTGTCTCTCTCTGTGCCAAGTACGCCAATGGGTGGAACCATGAAAATGACATTGGGTTGGTTTAGAAATGAGCAAGTGCTGGCATGCTGCAGCTGCCCAGGAGTGAGAGATGGAAATCAGGCAAGGCAATAGGATGTGATGGTTGCTTCTATACATCTGCAGTTCAAAGGTGAACTACAAGAGGAGAAAGGTGTATTGTTTTGCTAGTGATAAACTCTGTTTTGAAAGTAATTTTTCTGACAAAACGTGTGCTGTTAGATGGGAGTTTTGGTTTCTCACTGATGCCTTGGTGGGTGTCTCCAGTGCATTTGCAGCTTATGGAGCGTCACTGAAAAGGCAGGCACTGTCCCTAATACCCGTGGGACAGTGGGTCATGGATGGCAGCTGTGTCCCCTGTTCCTGCAGTGCTGTTTCTGTTTGACCTGATGGTTGATTGGCATGTCAACTGTGGACATTCCCCTAGTCTGTCCCTCCATTACCCAGTGGCATCTCTTCCTGGGAGGCTGCAGCTGGCTCCCTGCTTTACATTATGCCTGCCTTGGTGCATGTAGAGAGAATTTAGACAGGCTCCTACCCCCTGCGGGGGGGAGGTAGAAGTGCCAAGGAGGGGAGATTGAAGTGCCCAGGGGATGTGGTGACAGGAATGCCAGAACTAGGTGAAGCAGTGAGTGCTCAAACATCCTCGTGAATGCGCTTGGGCAGACCCTGTGGCTGGGGGGAAAGGGAGGGTCCCTAAATGTGCTGCAAAACCTGATGCTGGGAAGGCAGCAATGTGCCAGCTGAGGCTCTGATGGAGGAAAAGTGCTGGTTGCTATGGTTACTAAGGATATTAACCCTGTGGTGTCTGGATGGGCAAGGTATAGTTAACTGTGCCACAGGCTGGATAACGGTTTGGGAGTGTGGAGCAGTGGTGCTCCACCCTAAGAAGCTATGAGTTGGTATTCAGGATCTCAAAAGCCTATGTGCCAACTAAGCCTGTAAGTGCGTTCTGGTCCTTTGTGTGTCAACAGCCGCCCTTGGGTGAGCGTGAGTTTTGGTAGTTGTCTTCTGCTGTGAAGGTGAGGTGAATGCTAGAATTTCTGAGGGCAGGTTGCAGGTTTAAGTGGCCAGTCTGTCAAGTTCAAGGGGTAATCTTTGTATAGAACATGCTGTGATGATTCTTTGGTTTCTCTTTTTAAGATGTTACACAAGCTTGGAAATCACCTTTGTCTGAATTTTCTAACTTAAAATGACTGCCAGGGTAGAGGACAGAGAAATGTCTGTCTTCTCAGGTTGCCGAGTGTCTGATCATGCTTGTGTGGCAAGTCCCTGTTTTCAGTGTGTAGCTGAGCCATAGCTGTTTTAAGAAAGGCTTCTGCTTGGACATGTCCTTTCCTGCTTGGCTCGCTTATTTTGTCCTGTGAATTCTGGGGACATAAAGCTCCATCGAGTATTGTCATCAGTTCTTAATTTCCTTGGGATGTCGGGTGCCCTAGCAATAAACAAACGCAAGTAGAAAACCACAAATGGGAGAGAGTAGACTGGGGAAAGTGTTGATCTTGAAATCTCCCTTTTATAAAATGAAGCCCCTATTTAACAGGGTGCATTTAGAAGTGGAAGGGATTAACGCTTCAGAGGTACCAGAGAGCCACCCCCTGCCCTGCACACAGGTACTCCTCCAGGCAGCAGCAGTGAGGGAAAGGATCAGCAAAGCTGCTTTGTGAGGCCCTCCTCTCCATCATGCTGTAAACAGGATCCTTGGAACAGTTGGAATTGTGATTTTATTTTTGGTCCCCTCTCTCCTCCAACCCCTGTTGTTTCTGTGACCTGGTTTATAATACAACCCCAAGAAAGATTATGTTGGTGCTCAGTGAGAGTGCAGCCACCTTGGTCAGGATGGGAGAGTGGGAGCTGCTTAGTCTGTGCCACCAGAGAGAAAAAAGTATTGTTGAACTCTTAGCAGAGCTTATACTGGCTTTTTGTTTGTGTGTTTTTTGTTTGGTTTTGTTTTTTTGGTTTGTGTTTTGGTTTTGGTTTTTTTTTTGTGGCTGGCTAAGTGCTGCAGGAGGTTTTGAAAGGAGAAGTGTATGTATTATGCTTTTGTTGTTGGGGTTTTTCTCCTTGTTTGTGCCTGACTTTTCTGTAGAGGTGTGTTTGGTTTGGGGTTTTTTTGGTAGTAGGAAAAGTGTTTGCCTTAAAAAATAGCTGCCAGGTGAAGCCAAGACTTCCAGGTCTCTGAGGGGTGGAGTTCAGGGGTTATAATTGTCACTTGAAGCTAGGTGCTTCTCTTTTGTCACTCAAGTGAAAATAGCAAAAAAAGCAAACCTATAATCTTGCTGTTTGTATTTCTAGGGAAGGAGCACATACAGTTTGTTGGCTGTCCCAGTGACAGCAAAAAGGATTAATGGAAAAGCAGAATTGCGTTTATGTTTATCCCTAATCCAAATTTCATATTATGCAGTGAACCTGGCAGCTGTGAAGCTTGGATGCAAATACAGTAGCTGAAGAATACAACTCCATGAATTCAGAAATGAGAGAACTGGTGTTTAAGATTCTGCTTGAGTTTAGCTGTAGGAATAATACAGTCGTGGCCACTTCTTCCAGCAGCTGCAGTTGCTGCATTTCAGAAAATGCTCAAAAGATGAAGGCAAAGGGATGCAGTTTTTCATTTTAGCTGAGGCAACTTTTGGTGCTTACAGTAGCAATGTTGCGAACAGCAAAAAGAAGATACCAGGCTTCAAAGGCTATGGGTGTATCCCAGAAATGGCTGAGTTGCCTCAAACTTAGCTGCAGTTTCCCCTTTGTTTGTCTTCTGGTATGCTAGTTGCTGTTGCAATGCTGTGTGGAAATCTCAGAGCAGCTCTTTCATCATTATTGCTGCAGGTTGATATTTCTGGATCCTGGATGCATATTTAAATTGAGATTTTTAACTCTTTCGTAGCAGTGGTTTGTATTGGAGCCAGGAAAGCAATTTAGTTAGAAGGGATTAGGGGGTGTGTTTGGATTGGATTTCACTCAAGGTACAGTGGATTATGTTTTGATTTTTTGGGTTTTTTTTCTGACATTAACACACCACCACCACCACCCCCCCCCAAAAAAAAAAACAACCAACAAACAAACCCAAAAAAACAAAACAACAAACCAAAACCCCAAAAACCCGCAACCAAAACAAACCCCTAAACCCCACAAACAAACATGAAGGAGAGAATATGTTGGAGAGCATTCAGGAAGATGTCTTATCTAAGGTAGCTGTTACCTTGGAAGTATTTTTGCTGCTGTGCTGGGAGGGGGGGCAGTCACCAGTTTCTTCATGTGCCTTGTTCTCTCCTGCCACCTGTTTGTTCCTCCTTTTTACTGCAATGTGAAACAGGCCTTCTCTGAACGTGTGGAGATGACCCAGTTTGAAAATGCTGGCTGCCACTACTGTTGCTGCTGTTGGGAGTGACCTAGTGCTGGCTCTAGGAAGAAGCTTTTTTTTCCTAACAGAAGTTTAGCGACAAGATGACGTGGATGTAATGAAGTGATGATAGCTGTGTTAAGAGTTACCCTGGCAGCGAGCCTTGATCTAAAATACATTTGGGAGCAGTCTTGGCCAGCCCGATAGGTGCTGCATGAGTTGTAGGACCAGTATAACGAGAACTAGCAAGCTGTAGCTACTTCACACTGCTTGGACCCAGTCCTGGGATGGGCTGGGTGCACTCCAGTCTTGCTGGTCTTGGTGGGAACAGCAGGCTTGGAGCATTTCAGAGGAATAGGTCGTTTTTTCCCCCTGGTCTCTTACTGTAGCCATGAGGGAAAAATAAGAAGGATCAGGGAACTGGAAGCTAACTTGTAAAAATTTATTTTTCCTTGGAGCAAAGTTAGTCAGCAAATGCACCGAGTGCATGTTTAGAGTGATGTGATGGGAGCTGTGCCCAGGCAGGGAGGAGCTCTTGTGTGATTATGTCCTCCAGTGGGGAATGCTTGAGGAGGTCATGGCCGTAACAGCTTGCTGTGATGAGTTCATATGCTGCTGAGTGTAACCTCTACAGAGGTGCTAGTGCAGGAGGCAGAACAGCAAGGCTTTCTCAAGGACATGTGACAGGGCTTCCCTTAGCATAATGGGTTTGCTGTAGCATTATTTGCTCTAACTAGGAACCACTCCCACTAGTTATTTTTCCTATGATCTTAATTTTGCACTCGGTGTTAAATTACCTTCCTGATCATGCTTCTTATGCAGGTTTGTATTATGGTAGGGTAGTAGTGAATCTTCTAGCACTGCAACGATTAGTAGTGATACATAATAACTTATTAAGGATGGGGCTTCTAAATCCTAGCTAAAAGCCATGACCACCTAGCACTGGTACTCCAAGATCTAGTTAGTGACACTGTTTTATCGTAGGCTTTTCTGCTCAGTCTTGGGCTCGGCCTTGAGGACTGAGGGCCTGTATGTAATCCATGTTTCAGCATGTGCTGTGTGAATCTGTAATTTGATTATTTTTTTCTAAGTTGACTTATTTTGTGGTTTTTTTGATACCTTAATATCTGTCAGCATAGCACTAAAGCATTGGTTTCGAGGCTGATATAAAGATTATGTCGTCCAATATCTGGCTGTGTAAGCTTGCTGTCTTTCTGCATGGATTTCTTGGAAGGGTCAAAAACATTTGTTTGTGCCTCTTTTACTTCCTGCAGGTCTGAAACCAAAACCAGGTGCAAGAACGGGTGTACTGAGTGTTAAGGGTTTCCCAAAGGCTGGCCTGCCTACAGCAGGGCAATCTGTGTGAGTTTGTGTGTTAGGTAGCTTTTGATCTCTGGTGGAGAAAGGGCTCTTCACCTAAACCTCTGTTCGTTGCCCAGCTGCTCATGTTGTGTGGGGTAAGGTACCAGGATTTTCATGAACCACTGCACCTTAACCTGTAGTAGGCACTTATTTATGTTGCCTTAGTTCATGGCCTGCCTTATTAAGTGATTAAGCAGCTGCTTATCAAGCAGAACTGTTCTTGCGGGAAGCAGGAATGGGAACTTCCAGGAGAGGGATGGGGCAGACAGCTGTGGGGCAGAGCCACAATGGCTCTCGAGAGAAGCTGTTCTCTTTAGGTTGTGCACTCTGTGCATTGGAAGTTAGTCTCTGTTGTTCTGCTTCCTGCTGACCTGCTCACATTCTGCTGATCTGAAAGTCAAGAAAACTGAGTCTGTCAAAGCAAGTTTGAGGCCTAATTTTTTCATTCTTAGCAGCCAGGTGCAGTAGTGCAATGAGTGGAGTTGTGGAAAGGCCCATACCTTCTCAGAAGGGGCCAGCCCCGAACAGCTGAAAACAGGTTTTTGACTGTAAATACAGAAGGGACAAAAGCATCTCGGCAATACTTGAGAAAATACAACTGAAGGAATAGCTTCCCTCTAACTTCAAGATGCTTTTGCTTAGTTCCTATCATTCTTCATCTAAATTTGTTGAAAGCAAATTTCATTCAACTTGTTCCTGAGTGCAGAGGCCACCTGAGACTATTTTACTTGTAGAGTTAGGTTTGGAAGTAAGGGGGCTGACTGCAAAAAAGTAACTGAAATAGTAAATGGTGGTTTTGTGACCTGGCCACTTGCAGAATCGCAGGGTTCTCCTGTTCCAGCTGCCGAGGAGTTGGATGTGGGCAGTTACAGCTGGAGGCTCTCTCCCCTCAGAGTGGCTCTCGGCTTTCGGCACATCTGCTGAGGGCAGCTCCTCTGTGTGACTCTGACTTGTCGTCTTCTCACTGCCTGCTGGCTTGCCCCATGCTTCCTTTCTGCCCAAGTGACATCCTTCAAGGAGGTAGCTAGGGGACAAATTGATCGTTTCTTTTGCTTTTGTATTTGTTATAAAGGGGGTCAGCATGGCTTCTACTCTCTTGTCATAAGCTTTGTTATTGGTAACAATAATAATGAGCTGTAATTTAACCTGATGGCTATTCTGCTCCAACACACCCCTCGTGTGTGCCCTCATGCTGCACAAAGACCCTGTGTCATGGGGAAGTGGAGTTCCCTGTGCTGTTCGGGAAGCCTGGCTCTGCTACAGTGCTTTTATTAGTTTGCAGTCCTACTAAACAGGGAATATCACAGTTCTGGTTTTAAACAGGAGCTTTTAAAATCTTTTGGAGGGTGGAAGATGGACCCTGTGGAAGGCTTCACCCTCTTCAGAGGGTTTTGAGTCTGGATATTCCTTGCTGGGTTTTGAAGCTGGCTGACAGCAGGTTGCTTGACCAGGCTTCATGGTAGTCTGCACCGACTGTTTTGCAGACCAAGAAGTTCAGCATATATAGTATGATGTGGATAAAAGCTGAGAATGTTCCTAGGTAGAATACTGCAGCCTTCTATCAGACTGCTAGTGGTCTGAAGTTGTGGTCTCCCATACTGACTCTGTCATCAGTGTGTGTCAGACTGTGTTTATTATTTATTTTTAATTAGTGAATTTGACTTCTGGAAAGGATGCATTGGATCAGGTGTTCCCAAGGAGTGCAAAAAATGACTTTTGTAAGAAAATCTGCACGGTGGAGGTTTCTTCTAATCCAAGATGCCATCTCCTGCACTGAACATTCTGATCAAATAGTTTTTAAAAACATTATAACCCTTTTCACCACTGTATTGATAATGTTGCTACTTGCATTCTTTGGGCATGTTGCTGTCTGTAGTTGAAGTATATAATCCAAGGCTATAACCTCGCAGTAGAGTTAACTCAAGCCATGGTTTGACAGCAGAATAAATCTGGCTTTAGGGCTTCTCGGACTGAATTGAGAGCACTGTGCTGAATAATATAAAGAGCTGTTCTGCTATAAACCCACTTTGTTGTTCAGGCGCGTGCTCTGTGCTTTTATCCTATCTATAACTTCCTGTCTCTGTCTTGGAAGGTCATATGTGGGAGTGAGTATTACCTCCCTGCCGGAAGATAATGTGTGCTGGTTTTATGTTCTTATGTGGGCTCCAAACCCAATATCAAGTGCTCTGGCTAATTACATTTAATACAGTCCAGTGCCTGTATCCGATTTAGGATCGGGTTTGCACTGCTGAATAATAGACATTCTCAGATCCTGGATGGTCACAGACATTATTACATCACTGGGTGATCTGATGTGGCTCTGCCTATATTGTGCTAGGTCCCAGAGGTAGTGTTTGCTCTTTGCTGCTGTCCTGCCAGATGTCCCTCATCCTTTTCTGTGGCACGTATGGAGACATCTGAGCTCTTGATACCCAGGGCTCTGTAGACACTGAAACCTGTGCCGTCCCTCCATTAAAGTGGCATTCAGTGCTATGGTGGAGTAAATTTTTAGCTGGAGGTTAAATGTGCTGGATGTATAAGAAGCAGTCTTTCTTCCCAGAGGGTCCTCCATGGATGTCCTTGCAAATGGCCGTCCACATGGCTTTTCTGAAGAGCAGCAGCAGAGAGCAAGAACGAATCAGCCAGCTGGCTTTCCTTATGGTAATCCTCATCAGTACACCGCCCCACACATATACATGGTGTATTGAACATTTTCTTGATGTGATAGTGTCAGCTGAGGGTGCAACTTCAGAAATGAACATATGCTAGTAAACGTTAGTAAAAGCTTTAGAAGTAACATGTGCCTACTAGCAAAAGGCCTTTCCTGATAAACAGTTTAAAATAGTTCTGGCAAGCTAGAAAAACTGCGCTAGATTTGTCAGTACACCTGTGTCTGCAGTACAGTCTTCTTGCTGGTATAGCGAAATCTAAAGGCAGATGACTCAGGTCTTTTAATAGTGGAGTTTCAACTTTGGACTTGCCCTTAGATGCAGGCCATGCAAAAAGCAATATTTAAACTAATAATGAAAGGTGGGGTGAAGAAATGTGGTGTTTCTTTGCTAGTTGCATAGTGTGCCCTACCTGGGTGGGATCTGGTTGCTGTGGTGGGAGAAAGGAAGGTGTATGGGGCTTCTGAAGGGATAAATCTCCCAGCAATAGGGTACTCCATTTTATTCTTTGTTCTGTGCTCTCTGAGGGTGCAGTCTCCAGGTGTTACTCTGTGAGTAACTCTTCCCTCACCAGTGCTGGTTTACGTGGCCGTGCCTGTTCCTGCCTGCCTGTTCATCCCTGCCACTGTGCTGTGCCAGGGCAAGGAACGAGTTGCACTTTTGGCTGAGCTAGTCTCATCCCTCGCTGGAACTAGGAGGGCTCGTCTCTTCTCAAGCTTGTGTAACCTCCCAGCAAAGTGATTTTTATATTGTATACAACATATAGAAAGTGTAAACGGTTATGTGAATAGCGTGCTGCTTTGGTGGTGGTCAGCTGTTCAGGGCCTTGAGCAGCTCCGGAGCTACTGCAAGAGAAGGGAGCAGCCAGTGGGGGCTGGCAATAGCAGGGACCACCGCTTGCTGCTTGGGTGAGAGGGCCCATGCATGCAGCAGGAGAGAGGGTTGGTTGTTTTTAGGCAGGGCAGTTTCCCAGTCTGGTTCCCTGGGTGTCCAGGCAGATATTTGTGTTCCCAGGTGGGAAGAGGTGGCTGGAGGCTGGGGGTGCTTAAGCTAGCCCTGCTGCCAGAGGAGACTTCTGATGCAATGGCAGCCTGTGGTCCTTGGTATGAGTACAAGAGATGATATACAAGTAAAATATGAGCTACAGGGAGGTGAGCGGATGGGAAGTTGAGAAACTGTGGAGTCCAGCGACTCAGGGAGGGTACCCTGCCCTACTGCAGGGTATTTTCTCTTGCTCCTATTCAAGTAAGCGTCTCCAGGTACGGTTGGTGTTCCTTGCAGTTGCATCTAGACTTTTACCTCACCTGCTGCAGGTGCGGTGGACTTGAGGCCTAAATCCTCTTATGTCCTCAGCTGCATGAAGTGATTTTTAAGTAGCCTTTGTGTCTGTATAACTCGTGCTCTCTGTTCCTAGAAGCAGTGTTAAAGGAGGCTTATGCCTGTCCAGGCGGGTGCAGCATAGGGCACAAACCACGGCAGTGCTCTGGCTCTCTGCTCCTCTCCTGCCTGTGGTACACATCGCATCTTGCCAATAATAGCTTTTCCAAGGCAGAATACCCTTTAAATAGGCAGGGTTTATTTCCTTTGGAGTGATTCTGCCCAGAAGAAGTGGTCAAGCCACCTCAATTTGATCTCTGCCTGCTCTCCCCCCTACTGTTGCAGCTGGTTTCAGCGAAGACTTGTCCAAACTCTTGTGCTGTGGGCAGTGTCCTCTCCTGTGCTGCGACCACGAGGTGGCAGGGTTGTTCCACGAGTGCTCTGAGGGTCGGGGGGACGGCAATGCAGCTGCTCGTTTTTATAGCCAAGGCAAAAACTGTGCTTAGTTGTTTGTCTACCGTCATAATTGTGTGTTTGAAATTTGGAAGAATTTCACATGTATGTGTCTAATCCGTGCTCCTTATTTTCTTTATATAATATTGATTTGTTCAGGGTCTTGACTGTTTTCCGTCCTCGAGAAGGATGGAGAGGAGGGGGAGATATGTACAGCAACATCCAGAATTCCTCACAGGTTCCAGCATTGATCAAACCCCATGAAGCACATTACTGAGGCTGTGAAGGCTGCTGCTTTTGTCCTCATTTCACCCTGTTCTGTCGGGGTATTGCATCACGTAATATGCAAAGTGTTCAGAGCTCCTGCAGTACCCCAGTAATAGGGGTGAACTGAGGTTGCAGCAACAGCTCTACCTCTGCATTCCTGTTGCTTTCTATAGGCTTTAGCACACTTGTTTCTGCTGCAAACCCTCCTTGGGGTCACTGAGTCCACTAAACAATGCGGTGCCTGTGGGGTCATTAAGGAGCAATTTGGGTAGTGGGTCATTAAGGAGAATTTTTTCCCCCTCGGACAGATCGTTTAATCTCATCAAATGGTGAGGAGGGGAGTAATTGTTTTCAGGCATTTCTCTTTTCAGTGTTCTCTTACTCCTCTGAAATTAATGCTCCTGTTTTACATCTCTGAATTCACTGTTCTAGGATGCGGGACTGAAAATCAGCAATGCAGTTGTTTGCTTATCTCTCCTTCCCTCTGTCAGCCAGGAGGGTCCCCTTTCTTTTGCCTTCATGAGGAATTCTTGCAGGAAGATAGTGAGCAGAATAAAGGGGTGTATGAGAGAGACTGCTGGAAACAAGACCGCATAATTCAGGGGGTTGATGGCACCATTTTGTTCAGAAATTCTCCTCTTTAGATGGCGGGGGAAAGCATCTTTCCCTACTTCCTTTTCTGCTCCCTTCCATTTCCCCTGTATCTTCAGTTGTGTTAGTGCTACACCCGGTGTCCTTTCATCATATCATTGTAGACCTCACTTCTTCCATTAGGGAGAGGTGTTTTTTGGCAGCTGAATGCTCTGTGCTCATCTTTGTTGGTTACAGTGTGTATGTGGGGCTCTGTCCCCTTTGCATCCCCATCTTTTGTGCTACTTCTGCCTTCCGGAGCGTGACTGGCTGTAGGAAGGGGCTCTTTGGGCCAGTGCTCATTCCATTTTGGCTGTGGGCTGGACAGGAGGGTCCTGCTCACCCCACACGGCTAAAATGTATGTAAGAGAAGTGTAGCCAAACAGGTAAAGAAATACAGATTTATGATTCTCTTTTTCTGTCCTTCCCCCCATCTGGTTTCTAGTAGCAACAAGAGCCTTCCTTCACAGGAGCAATGCATCTCCTGTGTCACACGACGGTCTCTATTCAAGTATCTTTGTCTTTTTGGCCTGGTCTGTGCCAAAATATCTTTCCAGCATAGAGAAATGAGTTGGATGGGAGGGAGGATGCTTTTTTGTCTGCCCTGTTTTAGGGAAAAGTTATGCTGGTAGGAGGAGTGTGAGGTGGCGTAGTTTATGCTGGGGGAAATGGGATGGGATTGCTTAGCTGCTCTTGCTTGTTCTTTTCTGGAAAGCAGCTAAGAGCTGTGCTGGCAAACTGTCTCTTTGGTGTAAGCCGGGGTCTGCCCCAGGCTCCTCTGGCTCTGAACTCTGATGTCTAAACAGATTGCTGGGTTACATGCTGACCGTGACTGAATGCCACTGAAGTGCAGTGGAGCAGAATTTCACGTGCCCGCTGCCCTGGGCTTGCTAGAGGTGCATGGGGATGGTAAAAGTGGAAGATGCTTATTTATCTGGTACAGTAAGTGAAACATTAAGCTTGTGGCAATTCTGGGCTGTGCTGGTATGGGAGACTAAAGGGATCCTGTGACTCAGCTGGTGCCGCTCTCTTTCTTGTTTACTTCATATGGAGCGGGGTGGTAAAGAGCAATCGGAAGAATTGCTCAAGGGATTGTCATGCCTCTCAGATGGTGCAAGCATCAGAGTGAGCGAGCCCACAATTAGCCAAGAAATGACAAGCAGAATGGGCTAGATTGTCAGTAACCAGGCAGGGAACAAGCCAAGAGTCGAGTATGATGTTTGTACTCCTTGTCCTTACTTCATCCACAAACACTCTTTTAGTGTACAGAAGGAGCACTGCTGTGTGCTCATGGTTGGTTTACTGCCTTATTGCCTTTTTCTTTCTTTTCTTTTCCTTCACTGTAACAATGAGGTGTAACACTGAGGTGTTGGGTTCCACTGTGGCAAGAAAAGCATTCTGCCTCTTTTCATGGTGTCTGATCACTCATAGCCTACCGTTTGGCTGTGTGGTGTATTGACTTGTTTCAAGAGAAATCCTGTTGATATTGATATGTGGGGACCTCGCTAATGTTCTTGCTCAGTTAGGAGAAAATGCTGTAATGATTTTTTTTTGAGGAGTGGGGACCAAGGGGGAGGAAGTATATTTTCATTGCTTGTAACATCTGGCGTAAGAAAGGCAATATGCTGGAAAGGAGAACGACCTCATCTCTTCTCTGTATATATTAAAGGATAAGATGCTGACCTGAAATTGGGAACTGTAGATCTTTCCACAGCAAAAGCGAGCTAGTTAATGCAGCAGTACTTAGCATTCAAGAGCTTAATTCAGCCTTGGACTTCAGAGACTTCAACTCCTTTCCCTCCCCCTTAGACAAAATATATAACACTGCATGTGCAATACCTGTCCTAAGGAAGCCAAGACCATCTAGCTCAGCTACAGGGAAATGCTGCACTTAAGATTTCCTGGCAGACTTTGATTGTGGTGTGGTTATAAACTCTGGAAGCACCTGAAGTCACTCTTCTTGCCCATGTCCTGTTGATGTTCCCTGCCTCTCCTGTTTGGCAAGTGGAGGGAAGGGATGCTGTGTGGGGAGGAGGCAGTTGCCTTCTCTGCTGTTGCGGCTTAACCCCAGCCAGTAACTTAAGCACCACGCAGCCACTCGCTCACTCCCCCCTTCACCCAGAGGGATGGGGAGGAGAATCAGAGAGGAATGTAAAACTCGAGGGTTGAGATAAGAACAATTTAATAATTGAAATAAAGTAAACCCCAAACCAATAATAACTATAATGAAAAGCAGGTAGAAGGGGAGCAGAATGAAATCCAAAGGAAAGGGAGAAAAGAAAACAAGTGATGCACAGAACAATTGCTCACCAGCTGCTGACTGATGCCCAGCCAGTCCTCAAGCAGGGATCAGCAGGCCTCGGCCAACCCCCACCAGTTTTTATCCCAAACATGACATCCTGTGGTATGGAACACCTCTTTGTCTAGTTCTGGTCAGCTGTCCTGGCTGTATCCCCTCCCAATTTCTTGTGCCCCTCCAGCCTTCTTGCTGGCAAGGCCTGAGAAACTGGAAAGTCCTTGACTTAGTATAAACACTACCTAGCAGCAACTAAAACCATCAGTGTGTTATCAGCATTGTTCTTGCACCAAATCCAAACCACAGCCTTGTAGCAGCTACTAAGAAGAAAATTAACTCTATCCCAACTGCAACCAGATCAGTATCCACCCCTTATTCCATACCATTTACATCATGCTATGTTTTCCGATACATCAAGCGCCACCTTTCCTGTCTTCTAACATAAATAAACAGATACCATTCCCTTAGTCTATGGACCATCCCTCTAATGTCTCTTATGGACTAAATGAACTGGGCATTGGGCTCCATCTGTTATAACAGTCTTTCAGGCCTGGGAAGATGGTGGTACAAGGTGTTGGACTGTTGCATTTTGAATCCAGTTCTGATTCTGTTAACCTGTGCTGATCTGTTTTCACCAGAGTCATTCTGTATTGGTGTGGTAATTGAAAAGGAGTCTGGTTCAGATCTTCAGCTCTGAAGCGGTAGAGATGAGAGCTGCAAGTGGTGTGTATATATATATAAAAGGCATATAGAAGTGACAATATAGAATATCATGTAACAATATCGCACAATTCAATTCATTGGCTGTTTTTGCCCAAAATCAGATCCCCTTGAGGCAGACTTTGAACTTAATCCATCCTTACGCATTATCCGCTAAGTACTTCCAGGTTCTTGAGCAAAAGCAGTTCTGTGAATGGGTTTGCTTTTGCCTGAGGCAGGAATGACCTAGACTGTTTTCCTAAGCATATTTTTAAGGTGCACTACAGGAACTTTATCGCCTTCTGCAGTATGTAAAAGCCTTGATTGGGCAGGGACAGCTTGGCTGGCAGATCCTCTGGTGTTGACTAAGCAAGTGGCCTTTGTGTATCCCAACACTTAAGTTCTGCCACCGATTGCTTTCAGTGTAGTCTTCTAACAGTCTGTTACATCATTCCATTTTCCCAGAGCCTGGTGCATGATAGGGGGTATAATATACCTACTCAATGCTCTTTGGCACAGGCGTCTATGAGGTTGTTTTGGAAATGAGTTCTGTTGTCTGATTCAATTCTTTCTTGGCATGCCATGTCACCACAAGACTTGTCTTTCAAGGCCCAGGATGGTGTTTTGGGCAGTGGCAAGGGGCATAGGATATGTTTCTAGCCATCCAGTAGTTGCTTCCACCATTGTAAGCACATAGTGCTTGCCTTGGTGAGTCTGTGGGAGTATAATATAGTTAATCTGCCAAACCTCCCCATATTTATATTTTAGTCATTGTCCTCCATACTAAAGAGACTATAACAGCTTGGCTTGCTTAATTGCAGTGCACGTTTCACATTGATGGATCACCTGTGCAATAGTGTCCATAGTTAAGTCTACCTGTTGATCCTGGGCCCATCTATATGTTGTATCTCTTCCTTGATGGCCCGAAGTGTCATGAACCCACTGAGCTATAAATAATTCACCTTTATGTTGCCAGTCCAAATCTACCTGAGCCACTTCAATCTTGGCTGCTTAATCCGTCTGCTGGTTGTTTAGGTGTTCTTCAGTGGCCCAACTCTTGGGGGTGTGAGCATCTACATGATGTACTTCTACAACCAAGTTCTGCGCTTGGGCAGTGGTATCTTGCCATAATGCGGCAGCCCAAATGGGTTTACCTCTGTATTGCCAATTGCTCTGCTTCTGCTGCTGCAGCCACCGCACGGGGCATTTGCCACCATCCATAAGTCAGTATAGAGGTAAAGTATCGGCCATGTTTCTCATTCAGCAACATCTAAAGTCAGCTGGATAGTTTTCACCTCTGCAAACTGACTCGATTCACCTTCTGCTTCAACAGTTTCTGTGCCTTGTTGTAGAAGACTCCATACAGCCACCTTCCACCTCTGATGCTTTCGTACAATAGGGCAGGAGCAATCACTAAACAAGGCATATTGCTTCTCATGTTCTGATAGTTCATCATACAATGGGGCTTCTTCAGCATGTCACCTCTTCGTCTGGTGATGTTCTGAAATCTTTACCTTCTTGCCAGTCCATAACCACTTCCAAGATTCCTGAATGAATGGGATTTCCTGTATGAGCTCGTTGTGTGATCAGTGCCACCCGCTTACTCTGTGAGCATCAGTTGCATGATGTGCGGAGGAAACCCCTCCTTTCAAATATCCAGCACTGGCAACTGGGACACCAGAAGGAGTTGTGCTTCAGTACCGGTCACTTCTGAAGCAGCTTGAACCCCTTCATAGGCTGCCGATATTTCTCTTTCAGTTGGATTACAGTGGGCCTCCAGTCTTCTATATCCCCAACTCCAAAAGCCCAGGGTCAACATTGAGTCTCCCCTGGTGCTTTCTGCCAGAGGGTCCGGGTAGGGCCATTCTCCCCAGCAGCGGTGTAGAGCAAGTTCTTTACATCTTGCCCCGTCCAAACTGGCCCAAGGCCTACTGCCTGAACTAGCTCCTGTTTGATTTGTTCAAAGGCTTGTTGTTGTTCAGGGCCACATTTAAAATCATTCTTCTTTTGGGTCATGTGATAGAGGGCTTATAATCATACTGTAGGTTGGAATGTGCATTCCCCAAAAAGCCCCAACGCTTTGATCGCATCCACTGGGATTTCAGAATGTCCGTCTTGCCATTATATTCCCAAAACCTGGATCTCCTGTGCAGTGATAGGACTTGACTTTGAAAGCTGGTTTTGCCATAAAGCAGAAGGATTTGGATTATTTTTCCCCTTTCTCAAATACTACTTGTGCTGTGTTGTCCCATGCGATGGTGTCATCAACATATTGCAGGTGTTCTGGAGCTTCACCCTTTCCCAGTGCAGCCTGGATCAGTCCATGGCAGATGGTAGGGCTACGTTCCCACCCCTGTGGCAGTTGATTTCAGGTGTATTGGATGCTCCTCCAAGTGAAAGCAAACTGTGACCTGTACTCTGCTGGTAAAGGGACTGAGAAAACCACATTTGCCATATCAGTGGTGGCATACCACTTGGCTGCCTGTGATTTTAGTTCACATTGAAGTCCTAGCGTATCTGGTACGGCAGCACTCAGCAGTGGGGTGATGTCATTCACACCACAATAGGTCACTGTTAGTCTCCATTCTGCGTTAGACTTGTGAACTGGCCATATAGAGCTATAAAAGGGTGAGTGGGTCCTGCTGATCACTGCTCGGCTCTCTAGTCAGTGAATCGGTTTCTGGATGGCAATCAGGGAGTGCGGTATTGCCACCGGCGTACCGCAGTGGTAGCAGTCGGCACCTGCTGTTCTTCTGCTTTCAGTAACCCCACCACAGAAAGGTCTTCTGAAAGGCTGAGCAAAGTAGACAGCAGCTTAATGTACTCTTGTTTCAAGGCAGCTATACCGAAAGCCCACTGATAACCCTTTTGGATCCTTGAAATACCCTCTCCTAAGATAGTCAGTGCCAAGGATACATGAAGCCTCTGGGCCAGTCAACTGGGATGTTTTTGCCACTTATTCCCAGTCAAGCTTATTTCACCCTCCAATACGGTTAGCTGTTGAGAGATCCTCCTGTCATTCCAGTAACAGTAATGGGTTCTGCCCCTTCGTAGCTTGAAGGTATTAGAGTACACTGTGTTCCTGTATCTGCTAGAGCTTTATACTCCTGTGGGTCTGACGTGCCGGGCCATCGGACCCACACAGACCAATAAACCTGGTTAGCCCTCTCCTCCACCTGGCTGGAGACAGGGCCCCTCTAATCCTGGTCATAGGATTCTCTACCAGGGCAGCAAGCAGTGCAGAGGAACGAGAATTCTGGCTGCGTGTACCCCAGTTCTAAGTCTTTCAGGGTACTAGCGCTTTGGTGATCCTACAGACAAACAATGTTTCCAGCATCTTCCACTCCATTAGGTGAAGCAGGAGTCTCACCTTTTTGCTTGGGTTTTTTTTTTCTTCTTCTTTTTTTTTTTTTTTTTTTAAGGTTGATATTATCATTATGGTGCATTTAATAATGACCAAACACAAGGGCACAGACTTAGAACACCACCGCTGGTACTGATTTTGATCCAGCCCTCTCAAATGGGTGCTGTTAGATACAATGTAAGCTCAGTCACTCAGGGTTTTAATCCCATCTGTACAAAATATAGCTCCTTAGGGCATCCTCACATTATAAAGGTTAAAAGCTTGTGGGGGTCTAATAATATATGGAGGTGGGGTTTGGTCCAAGATGAAAATTGCTGAGGCATAAGGGCTGAAAAATTTGCCAAGATCTCTGCAGTGGTTGTGCAAACACTAGGAGTCTGGCAGCATTGGAAGGTGTGGATTGTGTCTGGGGATTTTTGTTCTTAACAAAAAAACTGCTTTGGGGGATTTTTTTTTTTAAAAAAAAAACAAAGCACAAAAGCAAAAAAAACCCACAAAACCAACAAAAAGTAGCTGAGACAGTCATGTCTATAGTTTTGGTGAACAAGTCCTGAAATATTATATACTATGTTTCAGAAGTACTGGAACTGGATTGGCCATCATGCACCATTTAGGCTTGTTAAGGAAAATATGTAGTAGTTTGGTGACTGTTTTTCTTCTGTTTCCTTCCTTTCCCAAATTGTTGGAAACAGCAGTTATTAATGAGAGTTCTCTGTGGAGGATGCAATGACCATGATTGAAGTCAGAGCTGCAGGACTGGGTTTTAGACTGGAAAGGGGAAGGGAAGAAGAGATGAGATTACTGTATGAAATGCTCTTATGCCTTCTTTTTGTTTTTCAGTGGATGAATATATTGCCATTGCTAAAGAGAAGCATGGATACAATATGGAGCAGGTAACAACCCTTTGAATACTTCCTTTATTTTAAAACTTTTTTCAGCAGGTATTAAAACATGACTTAAAGTAGACTGCCTAGGGCTGCTTCTTCCCTTCAGCTGTGTTTTCTCCTCTCCTTCTTCTCCTCAAACTGACTGTTAAGAGTAGCCTGTGCTCTGGGGATATGGAGTTCAGCCCTAGTTTTACATTGAGTCAAAAGAAGAAAAATGAAACCATTGTAATTTCGAACAGAATTTGGCCATGAGCATTATGCTTCCTATGGTGACTGTCTCTTGAACATTTTCAGAACCCCTAAACAATGTCAAAAAGAGCGGTTTGTCTTTGGACAGCTGCCTGATTACATTGCAGTTTCCAGCTGACTGCTCCATCTCTGCTTCATGGATGTCTTGGCAGTTATTAATGAGCTATTGAACCATCATATGCTTTTCTGAGGCAAACGAATAACCATGGTTATTTACCTTCAAACTGAGCTGCAAATCATTTTGCATTTCATAGCTGAGCACCTCAAGATGTTGGTGCAGTAGCAGTGGATGACTTCACCAGCTGTCCTTGAAGCTAGACAGTGCCTTTAGCCTAGGGGTGGAAATCTTGGTCTGAGCAGACCTCTCCTTTCCTCTGCGTGGTCTAGGACTGTGAACTAATCTTCCATGTGTTAATTAACATCAATTTCAACACTCATCTAGGGAAATGAGTAGACCTGTGCCTAGGAAGCTTTTCTGAATTTTGCTGAATTATGCCCGGAAAGGGAGGGTGGGGAATCTCATGACTTACTGTATTGGCAAATTACGTACTGTCTCTACAAAGGGATTTTATGAAAACTTGAAAGTTCATGAAACTGTTCAGGCAAATGCCTGATTTGGATGGGTAAGGGTTTCTGTTTAAATGACTGCTGTCATCTTTGAGTCAGACTTTCAGTGGTTGACACTCGTGCTCAAAAAGACTTCTTGCAGAACAAGAACATTGAAAGTGAGATAGCCAGCAAAATTTCTAGCAAAACCAGGAATGATCAGACTTAATTAATTATAGTTTCTAAGACCAGAAAACAGCAATAAAAGGAACACAAAAGAACAAAAGGGCTGTGGACTTAAATGAAAATAAGGATGGTAGCTTACTTCAGGTGAGATGAGTATATCCTAGTATTGAATATTCTGGGTAATATTTGCCAAAAGAGGTGGTTTCAGGTTAATGAAAATGGGCTTCATTATTTTGGTGGAGAAGCGTTTGGAGAGTGTAGACTGATCCAAAAGACTGATCAAAGTGGAGCTTGTCATTTAAAAAAAACACGACTGAATTCTTGTGTTTCGATAAACTTAAATTTGACTCACAGAGACTTGCATTCATTTTAACATTGGAAATTCAGACCTTCCACTCATTCCTTGAAGTCTTTCTCCCAATTTTTCTCCTCTCCTCTTGTGTGGAGAAGTAGAAGTTATGGGACTTGCCACACCTGGATGTAAAGTGGCTGAGCACTTGCAAAAAAATGTCCCTCCTTCTAAAAACTTCCTTATTCTTTCCCTAGCACTCTTGTGTAATACTCTAGAGTTAAATAAGTTTCCCGGGTCCTTTGGGATTTCCTAGAGGGCTATGCTAGGCACTTCTAGGAAATAACTGGAGAGCCTCTATCTCGTATTGCTGTGGAAGGCATGTATTCATTTTATATTCTAGGGACCAAGTGTCAAGGCTTTCAAATGAGGATGATTTGTTGTGTCACCAAGGGACACTCTCTCTTCAGCAGGTATCATCAGAGTTGCTGTTGGCTGGATAATTGCGGACAAGCTGATATGGGCTCCCTGGAAGCCAGTCAGAGCTCGCTTTAGCATTTGGCCACAGTCTCTGGGCTTTGCTGGCCGTGGCAGCCCTTTCCCGTGTGTGCATCCCCCTGACAGCTGGTCTCTGGACGTCTGTGCAGGTGGCTTGACTGACAGTCATTGTACAGAGATTTCCTGTTCTTCTGTCTGTGCCCCTGCCCAAAACCTACCTTTGGAGACTACAACGTGCCCGCTTGCTGAAGGGCAAGCTGTCTGGCAGGGCAGCAGGGGTGTGTGCTGGCGCTCCTCTACCCAGTGGCTTTTCTGTCCAGCTGGCTGCATCTGTTCCACGCATGGCTCCCCATCTCTCTGTCCTTTCTCTCCCCTTGTCTGTGGCAGAGTGCCCCATTTGTTGGCTCTGCTGCTGTTGGATGATGGTTGGAGGCTTGGGCCTGTGCTGGTGGGAGTCCCTGCAGCCTTGCCAGCCTTAGGGTAGGCAAAGGGACGGCTGCAGCAGGTCAGTGAGCTCTGGCAGGGCAAGCCCACTTCAGCGGGTGTTGCAAATGGCTGTAGGTGGTTGTGCTGAGCTGTAGCAGTCATGGGCTTTTTGGAACAGTACAGCAAGTCTGGCTGTGAGCTGTGCTCTCCTGCCAGCCCGAGTCAGACACTCTGGGACGAAGGAGGCTGGAAAAGCTGTATACTCCCCTGTGGGTGAGTGGAGAGCTCCCTAGGACAGCACAGGGTGGAGGAAGAATACCACTCTCCTGTTAAACAAGTCTATAAGGAAAACCTTTTGTTTACTTTTTGCTTCATGTAAAGCCCTCAGCCCTCACCAGCACCTAAGTGGTATTTAACACTACCCTGCCCTCCCGGAATGTTTCCCTCTTTGTTTTTCCCTTGCTTTTTCACAAGGGTATTTGGTACAGCTCATATCTGAAGCTGAAAGGGATGGCAGGGGAGAGAAAACTCAGTCCTTTGTGACTGCAAAATAGTTTCTTTGGCCCCATGCTTGCCAGAGCGGATGGAGATAGGTGGCTGTGTGGCCCCTGTGACATCTTGAGTGACTGCTGCAACCAAGCCTACTACTTGTCCTGCATGGTGGCAAAAGGGAGGAGAGGGTGTCCTACTGAGAGGACCATAGGGTCAGGACAAGGTCTTGGATCATACTAATACGCATACTTTTTGCGGAATCTCAGGGGAGCAAGATCCCATAAAGGAACTGGTTTTTGCATAGCAAAGCATAATGGGGAACCCCCGAATCTGGAGAGATTTTGTAACTTTGAGTGGCCGGGGTGAAACTACTAGCTGAGGGGAACTGTGGCTGTAAAACCTGAGCTGAGTTTGCATATAACGAGCAGGTTACTCTGATGTTTTACTCAGCATGTTAGGGATTGTTTTCACTTTACAGCCATTGTGAAAGGCTGGTATCTAGCTCTGCAGAGTCAGGCCTTCCCAAAATGACTTGTGGTGCTCGCTGGCGTGCCAGATGTAGTGATGTGTCATAACGCACAGGGGCTGTGGACCCCTGGGAGAGAGAGGTGGCTAGGAGCGAGCATCCTGGAGATGGTGGGATGAGGTCAGTTTGCAGGTGGTGAAATGCAGCACATGCACGTTGTCTTTGGAACTGAGAATTAGAGACTGCAACAGTGAAACGAGGTGTCTTTCAAGGGAATAAACGAGTAGCCCCCAAAATGAGTGAGATTCGTTCTTCTTTGGGCCCAGCAAGTCAAGGTCGTGCATGCTCTCTGCCTTTCCTTCTTCCAGTTCTTATCTTCTCCCCGTTTTCCCCCTCCTCCTCAAAAAGAGCCCCTTAACAACCATCAAATCCCAGTCAACTAAACAGTCTTCTTGATTGCATGGGAAATGGAGTTGAGGCTGGACAGAAAGTAGGTTTTTGCCAGTGCTGGTTGTTAGGTAGTCTTCCAAAGTCTTTGCTTAGCTTTCCTGTGCATACCATGATCAGTGAAGTTAGAATAATTTCTTCAATTTTCTTCTTCCCTCTTACTGTTTCTACTCTTTTATTACATTACTACCTGTGTGGTCTGGATAAACTTTAAGTTGGTCTTCGCAACCTAGCAGGCACGGAGATCAGATTCCAGGTTTCTTGCACACAGAAATGTGTCTGACGTGGCTGAGAATTAAAATTATGTCTCTCTTTGCCTGAGAAAAATGCTGTAGCTCTTTCTTTGCATGCATATAATAATGTTTCTTGTGATTAGAATTGTCCCCTTGTTATTTCTAGGCCCTTGGGATGCTGTTCTGGCACAAGCACAACATCGAGAAGTCTTTGGCAGATCTGCCAAACTTTACTCCATTCCCAGATGAGTGGACAGTGGAAGACAAGGTCTTGTTTGAACAGGCCTTCAGTTTCCATGGGAAAACCTTTCACAGGATCCAGCAGATGGTAAGTGGTGTCACAGGGATGGAAAAGCATAACAGGCAGTTGGACCATCATCTTCAGTGCTGATTGTGCTGAACTCCTGTGTAATGCTTTTGAGAGAGAATAGGCCAAAGGGGATGTTAGAAGAAAGGTACTGCCATGAATAGAAAGAAACATTATTTCCAGAGTCTCCTAAGAAGTGTTTTTCTGAAGTACTTTACTGGTTCAGGATAAACATTGAGTGTGCAGTTTTTTTGGTTGGAAATTACAGTTTTCAGTCCCCTGTGTGCTATGGTACTGTTTGTCTCAGCTGGAGTTCAGGCATGGTCTGTACACACGTGCCCACCCACACACAGCGTAAAGATCATCTCTGTGCAAAGCTGATTTCCTTTCTTACAGCCTGCTTTTTAGGAATTCCTTTTATTTGACTGTGCTTAATGTGATTTGGGACTGTCAGTGGATGCTGTGATGGAGGTTGCAAGCATTCAGTCCTTTGCTTTGGGTTGGTAGTGATTTTTTTCTAAACTGTGACTGATAACTTCAAGCGTAGGTTTTTGCCTGAAAGGGAACTGCTGGGGTGTGGGCAATTTTCTTTTGAAAGAGGAAGAGTATGGGATGTAAAAATCTTTTATTTAATTATATCTTCAGAGTTTCTTCAAGTGGTTCATCACCTGAGTGGGAACCAGACTTTGTTCTTTGCTCTCCTTCAGTAAAGTGTCTCTTGAATGTTCCAGCAGGACCCTGTTATGTTGATTGTGACCCTTTGAAGTGAACCTAGGCTGTTGCAGTCTGTTCAGCCTCTTTAAAGCCCCTATGAAGGCCTGTGTTGCTGATCCTGCTGAAAACCAAAAGGTGACTTGCCTCCCAAGTGTGAGGGAAAACTGCCAAGTCCCTTTTCAAAAGGGCGGCAGGAAAAGGTTCATTCTTCTCATGTCCTCCTTGAATGTGCCTTCACTGGTGTGTGTTTCCAGATGTTCTTGGAGTCCTAGGGTCTCCCACTCCCTTGGGTCAGATGGCAGGGTTTGTGCATATTGTGGACAGCTGGTATAGATAGTCTGGAGAGTTGTGGACTCCTGAAGGGTGAAGCTGTTTTCTTCTTTATTCCTCTGTTCTTGCGTAGGGGGGAAAAAATGGGGAGGGGATTGTCCTGGAGGAAGAAAAAGAGAACGTAAAGCCTGTCCCGTTGCTTGGTTAAATGCCAAAGCAAGAAATTTGCCATTTGGTTTTTGTGCAGAAGCATGAATCTGTCCCGGAGTGAAGTGCATTCCAATACAGGAATGGCAAGCTCATGTGCTGTTCTCTAGGTAATGATACTTTTTTTATGGTTGCTCCCAGAAAAATCATCCTGCATGAAAGGAATTAAATGGCATGAAGCTATGTGTTTAGCAGGGGACAAGAATCAATGGCTCGGGAGCACGTTAGTTGTTAGCTTATATATGCTGCCTCATTAGCACCAGTGCAGCTTGGAACTGAGGGGAAAAATTATCGAAGCCAGTGAATGAGAAGTGAGTTACGTTATTTACTGGAGCTGGTGCTGATATTTTGGCACTCCTAGCATATGATTGTAGCCAAGTGGATGTTTGTCACGAACAGCCTTGTCCCTGAGTTTGTTCTGTGGAACCCATTTAATTCCAGTGTACCAGCCTGCTGCATGGTTGTTGGCAACACAACGTTGACATAGCACCTGTGCTTTGCCAGTGCAGATGGATTTATGCCTGTGTGCAGCTCTGTGCCAGGGTAGCAGCTCTAGTGTGATCCATTATTAGGACCTAAAGTCAACCTGCAATCTGAGAACCAGGCTTGTCTCAAGTGAAGACTTAAACTGCAGTATCTGAATAAGAGAGATCTGGCTCTTGCTTACAGTTTTGTTTTCCTCTCCACCTGTCCTGCCCTCTAAGCTGAATCAGACACTTAACTGAAACATGTTTTATTCAGCAAGAAAGGTTGGACTTTTACCTTGTAGAACTCTTGTATAAGAACATCCATGCAGAGTACCTCAGAAGTAGGGAATTAGTTGTACGTTTTACACTTTTTGGAGGCAGACTTTTCATTCATAACTACGGGGCAATGACATTAGTGTAAGAGGACAAAGCAAAATCAATTGAGACTTGTTTTCCTATATCCTCAGTCTACCATACAGTAATGTTCCACCTTTTGAAAATGTCTTTTGTTGAGACCTTTGAATAGACTTAATCATGTGAATGGTGTGAATAAGACTTTTTTTAACCAAACATCAAAGATACGCTTGGGATGTAGCCTGCAATTCAGCAGTTCCTGTGGTTGCTTACACATGCCTGTGTTAGCTTTTAAAACTGTTATCTTAGCTTCAGGGCCCCATTTGGGATTTGCTTTTGCTATGGTCCTCTATTCTGAAGGGAACCAGCTACCTGGCTGGTAAGTGGAGGCTTGCTGAGATGCTCTTTAGAGATTTTGATGTCCTAAACAGTGGGCACTAACCTGAAACACTCCCCCATAGATCATTTTCGGAAAGGCTGCAGAACTGCCTTGCTTGAGCCTTTGAGACAATCCAATGTAGAGAGATCAGATGTTCCTTGACAAGAACAGACCGATTGTATGTGAACTCCTGGGGGTACTTTACATATAAACATATAAAAGGATACATGTTTAATTTACAGCTTCCTGACAAATCAATAGCCAGCCTGGTGAAATTTTACTACTCCTGGAAGAAGACAAGGACTAAAACTAGCGTGATGGACCGTCATGCTCGTAAACAAAAAAGGGAACGTGAGGAAAGGTAGGTTTGCAAGCAGAAAGGCTGTGTATTGACGCACACTGATTTCTTCAGACTACCTCAGAGATTCCTGTTAGCTTGTAAGAAACTAGATGTAGGATTTTCCCCAAAATGTTTCCTGGTGCCACACCTTCTTTCCCCACCCCTTTTCCCTGCTGTGCATGTTTTGCTTTGCTTAAAGCCAAAAGGAATCTGTTGGCAATTAAGTGTGCTCTCTTTTTCAACACTGTGCAATTCCAGATTGCCCTCTAGTGCAGTGGTTGCTGTCCCATTGCTCTAGAAGCTTTTTCTCTGATACTGCTTGAGGGTGGAGAAAATGAAGTTAAAACTGTTTACAAGCTGATTGGCACTGTTGTCAGCAGAGCCAGAGAAGCTGATAAGCAGGAGAGTGAAAGGAAGTCATGAAAGAGCTAGAAATCTGCCTTTATTTCCTCCATGTGATGCTGAGTAGAGCAAGAATGTGCACCTGATGGGGAGCAGGGTCTGGCGCAGCACCCCTCAGCCTGTGCGTATGCACACAGAGACCCTTCCCCTGCCTTTTACTTCAAAAACTATTACCAGCATAAGACCATGCTCTATTCCCTGAGAAAAATGAAGTTTAGGATGTGTTTGATTGACTGAGAAGAGGGTAGCACAGGGGAACTTAGGATGAATTCTGTGGCAGAGGCCATGGTATGCTGCGTGCATTAGGATTTGGGGGGGTGAGGGTGCCGGTATTTGGGAGATCACTAGCCACTGAGCTTCAACAGAAGAGTTTGACTCCTGCTTTTGTGCAGTTTTGTCTGCAAGTTCACCCTCCTGTTGTGTGTATTACTAGAAGTATCTGTACAGTTAGAACTGTCACTTGGTGACTGCCTAGTTCTCGGCCTGACAGAGCCTCAGAAATGTGGTGGCCTCAGGGTGTGTGTGCGTGGACGACACCCCCATTGCCCCTGAACAGCAGCAACTCCATCTGCTCGATGCAGGTGCCTTCTCAACCTGCTCTAAAATGTAGTTAATGTCTTTGCAGATAAAACTTGAGGTGTGCCTGGCTTTGGAAGACTCCTGTAGAATTTTGCCTAATTACATTAGAAGTTTTTTCTCCTCAAACGAGTTGCTGCTTCAGCACTTCCCAGGGAGCTGTTTGCTAGCTCCCGGACATAGGAGCAAGCCCTGTTTGGGAAGGGGGAAGAAATGTGTTTCTAGGGTTGAGGTGTACTACGCCAATGACTCCACCTCTCCCGTTTCTCCATTAGTTCAACAATACTTGCTTAACAGGCAGGGCCAGGGAAAATGTTACCAGCCAACTTGTCCAATATTTGGTTGGCTTTCTCTGACTTGAGTCTTTCTCCATTCTGTTTTTTTCCCTTCTCTGCAAAGGCTGTCTTGATTTTTCTTCTTCCCATTCTGCTTTTTTTTTCCCCCTCTTTTTTTTTTTTTTTTTTTTTTAAATTTTCCTACTAATTAGGGGGTGGGATGGGTGGGTGGGGGTTGGGTTGCCTCTAGTAAGGAGTATGTGTTTGTCTCATTATATGGTTTAGTGTCTTTTACCTCTCTATTTTTATTCTGGCTCATAAATGAAATTACTGCAATTTGGAAATACAACTCCGGTACCTGTGCCTGTTTGCTGGGAAAAGCAGCACCTCACACCATCTGGTGATTGGGAAAGAACTCTATGGGCTGCTATGTGCTGTAATTTTGTAACCTTTGAGGAAGGCAGCTGGATTGGAAATGTGTAATTTGGTTTACATCTGCAGCAAGCTAAGCGCCAGGCCATCAACTTGATGTTTGATTTCCCTTCTTCCCCTCTGTTGAGTAAAATAGTCAAACCCCTGCACACCTGGAGGATTTATCAGTGCAGCCATGTGGGGTGTGAAAACAAATCTGGGTGAGTTTGGGGTGTTTGGATTTTGAGGTTGTGCTGTGCCATTAGTTGTTGGGAAAACTTGAAAAACTTTCTTCAGTTAATAGTGATCGCTGTCTAAAACTGCAGAAGTGAGTGGGTGGGTTTTGATCTAGCTCATATCTAGGAACTCGCTAGAATAGAAGAGTAAACTATGAGCACAGCGGAGCCCACGGGGGTTTGGCCTTCGCAGAAAGGCTGAAATCTGAACCTAGGTGAGAACACGTGGGAGCTCTTTTGGAGATGGGGTTAAGAAAGAGGCAAGGCAGTCTGAGGTATCTCACTCGAGTACTGCTAGATCTTTTCTGTGGCTAGGCAGGGAAATTCCCTGATCCCTCAGATTGTCACCAAAATAGCTCCCCCTGCATTTGGGACCAGGTTTTCAGTAGCTGTTCTTAGTGTGAGGGGCTTTGTGTATGCAGCTCTGGGAGGGGGTGCTTGTGAGTTTATTCCCTGGAATCGTGATTACACAAACTAAATATCTTGTGAACCAGGCAGCTTGGGAGAGCAGGAATGCCTTGTACAAGTGACTGCTCTCACGGAGATGGATGCCAGCTTAAGCCACCCGGCAGTATGTTCCTCCTTAAGCTACGTTTGCACGGGGTGTCACTGCAGCGGGGAGACAGCCGTGAGCGAGTGCTGCTACCGCAGCCATGTGCACTGGCACCCGCGGTGCCTGCTGTCCCCCACGCCTGTGTGAATGCCCCCTGACTGGCACTAGCACCCCAGTGGTGTAGCACAGCTTCTGCTGGGGTTTCTCTGCACAGCCCTGCCTTGCACTGGTGCTGTGACATACCTGCATCAGGCAAAGTTTCTCATCCCAGGCTATAAAGTTTGACATGACAAAATAGGTTTATTTTTTTGATTAAAAAAAAAAAAATGAAAAGCCTTGATTAGGTCAGCTTATTTCTTCTGTTTCTGGGCATCATCCCAAATGGTGCAATTAACTTTAGTTGTGTACAGTACAAAAATTCTAAATGGTGAAAATATATTCGATTTAATGTCTGATTAAAATTCCAATGAAGCCAAACTGGCCAGGTGTGCCAAGGTCACTTTCAATATGGCCTCAATTTCATGCCTATTATTATTCTGTAACTGATAACCTCTTTTTCTTTTCCAGGGGAGAATGAAATGTGATGCTGTACTGAAAAAAAAAAAAAAAAGCCCAAACAAAAACCCAAACATTTTTTATGCTTGCTCTTGAGGGAGTTCATCCTGTGCATGTCTATTTCACTAAATGTTAAGGAGTTGTATGAAATCTGTGGTTTAGCTACTTGCTGTAATTCTAAGTGTTTGTTTCTGTCTTGGTTTGCCTAAAGTTAAAATGCGCAGTGCCTTGTTCTTTAAAAGGTAACTTGTGTAATCAATTATGTGTATCTTGCCTTCATCTGAGCAGACTTGTTTTGCCTAAGTATGCTACTGAGAAGCCTTCCTTTACAAGACATGGGCCCTACTAGCTATACACTTAAGAATTTCTTGAATTAAACAAAAAAACCAAACCCAAAACAACAACCAAACAAAACAAAAAAAAAACCCCACCAAACAAACAAACCAAAAAAACAAAAAAAAACCCAACACAAACAACAAACCCACTGCAAACCCCTGAAAAAATGTTCTGGAAATATAACTAAGGAAAGCTTGTTGGACTTGCTGTTGTATCCAGGCATTTCTTTTAGCATGCTATCTATAGAAAAAGAGCCTCACAAACTAATATAGTACTGTTTGCTTTTGTCTTGCAGTGAGGATGAAATGGAGGAAGCAAATGGAAATAACCCTATTGATATTGAAGTTGAACAAAACAAGGAGAGCAAAAAGGAGGTATAATTATTTTCTTACTCTTATAGAAATGACAGTGCTTACTTACTAGCTACTTCATGTAGAAGCTGACAGTATCTAAATTTTCTTTTTGTGCTTTGTATAGTTGTCATACAAGAAAAGAATTGTCTTCAAAATTATTCTTAGTTGAAGACAATTGTAGACAAATAAATTATGGATGGTGCTGGGAAAATGTTAAGATTTTACCATCCCATGGTAATGTACTATGTGAGTGTTTCTAGTCTCTTTGACTCTCTCTTTGGCTGTGTTAGCTTGAACCACCTTCAGTGATAGTTTAAATCAACCAAACTGTCTAGAGGTGGAGTCGAAGCATTTAGACCACTGAGATGGTTTGGTGGAGGGGAAATATGCCCCATAATCTGTTCTAGGTAGACTAGCAAGAGCATGTTTATCTACACCTTAGACTCTAAGGTAAATTCCTGATGTGCTGAAATCCTCAGCAACAGTCTGAGGATTTTGGTGGTACCAGGATTGTAACTACAGTGGTTGAACAGTAAAGGAGAAAGCTTTTGTGTGGCCGGTTTATTCTGTCTGGCAGAGGAGCCTTAATCCGTTATTATGCACGGAATATTTTGTCTACTTCAAATGTAGTAATTGCACCTCTCTTCAAATACTTCATTTTGAGTGGGCATAGAGTTCTGGATGAAAATAGCCACACAAATATAACAGACAGTTTTGAAAATCTGGTCTGTGATGCTTAACAGGAAACTGTACTTTTTTTCATATGTATAACCTGCTGGTTATCTGCTAATAAAAAATGCCTTGCCATTCAGCAGCAGTGTGGGTTGTACGTGCACGCTACAGGAAGATATTTACCCTAAGGCCTTCTCTCCTTGAAGTAGATCCGTAGCCTGATTTCTTGTAGCCTGATTTCTTGTAGCCTGATTTCTTGTAGCCTGATTTCTTGTAGCCTGATTTCTTGTAGCCTGATTTCTTGTAGCCTGATTTCTTGTAGCCTGATTTCTTGTAGCCTGATTTCTTGTAGCCTGATTTCTTGTAGCCTGATTTCTTGTAGCCTGATTTCTTGTAGCCTGATTTCTTGTAGCCTGATTTCTTGTAGCCTGATTTCTTGTAGCCTGATTTCTTGTAGCCTGATTTCTTGTAGCCTGATTTCTTGTAGCCTGATTTCTTGTAGCCTGATTTCTTGTAGCCTGATTTCTTGTAGCCTGATTTCTTGTAGCCTGATTTCTTGTAGCCTGATTTCTTGTAGCCTGATTTCTTGTAGCCTGATTTCTTGTAGCCTGATTTCTTGTAGCCTGATTTCTTGTAGCCTGATTTCTTGTAGCCTGATTTCTTGTAGCCTGATTTCTTGTAGCCTGATTTCTTGTAGCCTGATTTCTTGTAGCCTGATTTCTCTGCCACGCTGTCTCTCTCACTCAATTTTTTAATTTTTTCTTTAAAGGGTATATGTAGGAAGACAATACTAGAAATATTTAAAGACATGATTGCACACAGGCAGAAACTAAGTCTTAGAGCAGCTGTTTTGTCAGTCACTGTCAGTGAGATTAATTCCTCTGATAAATTACTTTGAAGGGAAATAACTGAAAGATAACAGCATTCTAGTTTGTTCTTTACCCATGCCAGGGTGCTTCCTAGACTTTCCAGAAAAGCCTGGCTGTTGCTTGCACCAAAGGAGCTGGCATCCCTGATGACTTCCTAGGAGCCAAGTGGATGTGAAGCCACTCATAGTCACCCTTACAAGAAGCTGAGTTTTCAAGCATTAGCAACACCCGAACTAGAAGGGTTCTCACTTGGCTAAGTTGCAGCTGCATACTGCAGCTCTCCAGTGTGTCTGATGGATAACTGCTACTGTCATCTCATTTCCCATTGTTTTAATAAATTTTCAAGTTTAGATTCCTCTATAAGCTCTTTGAAAGCTTGAGTCTATAAGAGAGTTCCCTTCAATCCCTTTTATTTCTTCCTTCCCTACCAGTGCTGGCTTGCTCTGCTGCAGAAGAGGGGAAGGTAGTTCTTCACCAACTTAGCTGCCTCTGTTGTAAGGCCAAACCAGGCCAGATGGCTGATAGCTATCACCAAGACATTTTTTTGTAGGAAGTCTTGTATGGGAGGGGGCTGTCTGCCCTCCTTGTCACACTAATATAGGCCATGGCACTATAATCTGAAAGACATCACCAGAACTCATGGTGCATGTGCAGTCTGGCTGTGTGTGCAACGGCGGGCAGCCTTGTGGGGGCTCTTCTGGGCTGGGATTGTACTGGTGGGTAAAACAAAGCTGACAACCTGCATAGCCTGTTCAGAGTTAATTTGGTTTGATTTTGCAGTGAACCACAGGGGCTGATTGAAAATGCTCGGGGAGAGAGCAGATATTCAGGAGGGGATTATGTTTTCTCCTGATTGTTCTATTTCTTTTAATGACATGGTCAGATGTGCAGGGGTGGTGATGCACCCAGGACTTTTACCGTAAAGAACCTCCCTGTCCCAGCCGCACAGAGATGGTTTTTCCAGCTCTGAGACGTGTCGGTTACTGTATGACTTGCCGAGTAATACTGGGATTTCTCAGAGTATCTGAAATATCTCATCTGTTTCCTCTTTTGGGGATCATTGGAGGGGGAATCTTCCCTTTTTTTTTTTTTTTTTTTTTACTACTTTCAGTGTTAGTGCAACTGGTCGGGTTTCCTCAGATAGTAACTCCATAATACTGAGATTGTGAAAAGAGCCGCTTTCTCTGCATCTTCCTTGTTCCTGGAAATGCCTTCCATTTCATCCTCTGCTTTTACATGGCTTGAGATAGCTTGGTTTTTTCTTCTTACACAGTGAAATCTGAGGAGGGAAACTTGTTTGTATTAAGGGCTTTGTAAGACTGAAGTGCGCTGGATAGCAGTAGCAATTTCTAAATAAACAGAGGAGCACTGCTAAATACCTGCATTTCAATTCTTTCTGCTTTTCATGAATTTATTTAATTCTTCAGAGAAATGTGTGTGGCCAGGAAAGCAAGAGTTTCCAAGACGGGGTGTTCAAATTTGTGCAAGCCTGCACGATGTCACCAGGGCATAGAGGTGTTTGGAGCTTGGAAAAAACGTTCTGCTGGAGCTCTGGCTTCTTGTCCACAACATGAAAGAGCTTCACATTCTTTGAACTGTGTAAAACAATCATTTGAAACTGCTTTCGTTTTTCCTTAACGTTGAGGCTTCTGGGATTGCAGGCATTGTGTGTTGGTCAGCCTACACCCTGAACCTGTCGTGAGGCATTATTGCATGATCCTGTGAAATTCTGCACGGAGATGAAATACGAATAAATCTGAAATATGTATCCATGTTGAATAATTTATGCAGCTCAGTTATCAATGTGCTCACTTCTGAAGCAGAGTGCAGAGCTTACCTCATTTGTTCATAGCTAAACCAGTCTGGTTTCACTACTCCCTTCTGCTAAAAGAAATAGGGTATCCATCCTGCAACAGCAATAGTTAATCTCTTGCTCCTGGGCCTTTCCTTAGGTGTCATCCCTCATGGAGTCCTTTGCACTAAAGAAGGAAAAAAAAAGGTTGAACAGGCAGTTGTCCACATTACCACTCCTGTGGCTCTGGCCAGAGCCCATACGCTGGGGTTCTCCAGCCTTCAGGAAACAGAGCCTCATGCTTACGTGGGGCTTTGTGCTCAGCCTTGTGTGGTTTAAATGCGAGCGTTCTAATGCTCACTAATTAGTAAATGCTGCAAACTCTGTAGAAGCTACATGTAACTGCAAATTAGGAGGGAAACAATAGCACCAAGCAAAGCCAATGTGTTTAAAGCTGGAAGTGATCAAGTAGAGGATTTCATATGTGTGGCCTCCCCTTGCTTTTTCTCTCTCTGCCACCCTTCTTCTATTCTGTGCTCTTGGCCAGGCTCCAGCCACTGGGTAATAAATCTTGGGTATGAGCTGCTTGTTGAAAATACCTGCTGGAAGAAATGGTTTTGGTATTAGAGAATCAGATGTGCTCTTGAAGGGTCTGTAGTATAGCGTCCTAGGTAATCTCCCTGTTAGAGGTGTGCACCTAATTCTTTGCTGTAGACAGAAGGCATAAAAATAATCGGTGCTGTGTGAAATACTCCCTTTCCCAAAAGAGCCTTAAATTTTAGTTGTGGGCAAAACTGCATCAGTTTAGTGGAACAGTTGATGTATCAGTGCTATGCAAGAAAAATCGGCTTCCAAGAAACTGCGTAATGATCTAAGAATTACTTCATAGTCACCTTGCTCCTTTATTCTTAGACTTTAAATAGATTTGGTTTATTCTTTCTTCTGTCTGACACATAGGAAAACAAGTCCCTCTGAACTCTTCTAGTTGCATTCTTCCCCTGTCTCCAAACTACTTTGTTTCTTTCTGGTGTTCAGTTAAAGCTGTGTTCAGGCCTGGTGAAGAAAGCAAGAAGAGATGTTTTGGTGTGTTTGAAAATAACCAGAATGTTTACCTACTGTAAAATTGGGTCTTTGTCTTGCAAAATGAAAATGGGCAGAGAAGACAACCAGTATCTCTGTAAACGTTGAAAGCTGCCTAGAAGAAAGGAGAGCTTTTTATAAGACAGCATTTGTATGATATGCAACTTTGAGCAAAAAAAATGTCTCCCTGTCTTTAAGCTATCTTTTTGATTCTCCAAGTTTTGATGATGGCTAAAAGTCATAGAATCACAGAATAGCTTGAGTTGGAAGGAACCTTTAGAGATCATCTGGTTTTGTAAAATGACTGCTGTTTGCCAGGTGCCGCCCACTGAAACCCTTCCTCAGGTGAAGAAGGAGAAGCACAGTACACAGGCCAAGAACAGAGCCAAGAGGAAACCTCCCAAAGGGATGTTCCTTTCCCAAGAAGACGTGGAGGCAGTTTCTGCCAACGCAACAGCTGCTACCACTGTACTCAGACAACTGGACATGGAATTAGTCTCAATCAAACGACAGGTATGAATGGATTAGTTCAAGAATAACTGCTATTTTTGGTGGTAGTGCTTGTCACGGTCTGCAAAGTTTGCAGGAATTAGTAGCTTGACAGTGATGATGCATGTCATTATGTGGCTTAATTGGCAAGCTGTTAGCCTTGTGCTGTAAACTAGTGCAGCCCTGTGTTTTATGTCTCTTAATTCTGTGGGCAAGCCTACCTTAGATATAAAGTGAAATAGGGAAAAGTCCATAGCGCTGGCCTAAAGGATCATTTGTTGGTACTTTTTCCTGCAGTTCCTTATGTTTTAACTGTGAACTTCCCTCGGACCCTGGTTTCAGCAGTATCTGATTTCCATCTGCAGCAGTTTCCTTTGCCTTTTCATATGGTACTTTTGGAACAGGCAGATTTATCTCTTTTATTCTTAGACATGCATCATCCAGACTTTCCTATGTACCTGTTGCTTCCCTGATGGATCTGCCTTTTAAGCAAATGTTTTTTAACTATCTGTTAGTAAAGACAGGTTTACTATGTGAGTCTGTTTCCTAGATCTGAACATTTTCACTGTTTTTAAAGCAGAGATCTGGCTCAAGCTTTTTATTAAACTTAATAGAATTGGTATTTTGGCCTGAAGCCTTTTTCTTGGCACTCTGGGAGAAGCAGAGCTCTCTAGCAGTCTTTGATTCATTACTTGCTATGAACGGGGCCTTTCTTCTTATGCTGGGCTTTATACAGTCCTGGAAGTTGAGGCAGTTCTTGCTCAAAAAAACTTGACACAGGATGGAATAAATTAAATGGGATCTCCTGATATGCCAGCTGCTCCTGCATTCCTTCATTCCAATATAACAAACTTTCTTTTTGGAAAAGGGAGGTTGTGAGAAAAACTGGAATGCTGAGCTTGTGAGGTTCCTGCTGGGGCTGCTGGAAAGAATACTTGTCCAAAGATGATTTTTTAAAATTTTTTTTAATCCTTGTTAAAGGAACGAAACTTTCTTTTCAGATTCAGAATATCAAACAGACAAACAGCGCACTCAAAGAAAAACTTGAAGGTGGTATAGAACAATACAGACTTCCAGAGGTAGGATCATTTTCTGACCTTTGTTTATTGTGGAGATAAATGCTAATCAGTGTTTACATACCAGGGCTATTTGTGTTGCCAGTATACTAGGACCAATGTCCTGTTAGTTGTCAGTGTGAATCAAGAGTGTTACCATTTTCACTGTTGTTGTGTAAGGGAAATGGGAGATGAGAAGAAAGTAAGGGTAGTGTTTAACGTGTGAAAGTGGTTTTTAAGAGAAGTACGGGTATCTCGGATATACTGTGTTTTGTCAGTGTTGTATCCATATGGCCTTGTGAGAGCGGGAGCTGCTTTGCTCTGAATGCCGAGAAATGTAGGAGAGGATGTTTATGGTCCATCTTTCTCTTGGCACTTGGTGCTTCTGCTGTTTTCTTTCCAGCTCTGGTACCTCATGCTGGAAATAATTTGACCAAGATTACAAAGGGTGTCCCTAATAAAAATAAATCGGTGCTGTGGAAGAGCGTGGCTCTTGGCTATCTGCTCAGCCTGTTCCCTATCTTTGTGTGTTACCCTGGCTTAAAGGCACAGTGTATGTCACAGGCGACTGAATGGATGCCATATGCAATTCTTTATTGAAAACATTGTTGCTACCAAAAGGAATGATATAGTTTGACAGTTAATTCCTTGTTATGTTTTTTGAGGCTTTTATGCGCTCAGATACAAGTGAAAATTGTTGCTTATGTAAAGGAAGTTACCTGATTTTTTTTTTTTTTGGATGTCTAGGTCGTTCAGAAATTTAATGCACGTTGGACCACAGATGAGCAGCTTCTTGCTGTGCAAGGTATGGCACTACAAGTTCATTTGTGCTTCAGTTGGTGATAGTGAAAACTGCTGCATTTCAGTGGTGTGTTTACTTTCACTGGCTGATGAGGGATTTTGACGTTGCTGTGTACTGAGGCCCAAAGAACGGAATTGAACAAGGAAACAATATCCCCCCTTCCCCTCCCTGGACAGTATAAATTGCACCATATGAATGTTTTCAAGTAATCTGCGTGTCCAGGCTTTCAGAAAGTGAAACTCTACTGGTGTTAGTGCTGTGCTCTCTGTCTGTGTAACTTCTCAAGTTCTACAGGCAGATTTACACAGGTCTTGTAGGTTTGGCTCTGCCCATCTTTACTACACCTCTGTCATCTTCTCGTCTCCTGGGCTAGTCTTAACTGTGTCTCTTGCCCAGCTTAGACTCTTTTCCTGGATTAAAGTGAGAAAGGCTTGCAACCTTGACAGAAGTTCAGCTTCACATCCTAATGCTGTGACTTGAGCCTGATTTGCGGTCTCTGTGGAAATAACACATTGCTTTTGTTTTTCTTTTTGTTGCTTTTAGCAATCAGGAAATACGGCCGAGACTTTCAGGCAATCTCTGACGTGATTGGAAACAAATCTGTGGTGCAAGTGAAAAACTTTTTTGTAAATTATAGACGTCGTTTCAACATAGATGAAGTTCTACAGGAGTGGGAGGCAGAGCACGGCAAAGAGGAGACAAATGGAACCAATAGCCAGAAGCCTGTAAAATCCCCTGATAATTCCACTAAAATGTCTGAAGAGGAAGATGAGGTAAATCCAATTTAAAAGTCACATAAAATTCCCAATCTGAGCTCAGTTCAGATAGATGTGTGTATGTGTCTATATATATATATACTCTGCAAAAGCCATTTTTGACAATCTTCAATCTGAGCGTATTTCACTTCCTCTGGATATACAGATTCCAGTACTGATTTTGGGAATTGGCAATTCCAGACATATATTAAAGTGGAAAGAGAACAGTTAATTTGCAGCCTTCTGACAGTATCTGTATCTCATCAGCACATGGACATTTTAATGCCTCTTGCTGCCGAAACTGTATACATCTTTATCTCACTTGGACGTTTTCCCTGCACTCAATTCTCCAAGCTGTTCTAGGTTTGGCTTTGTGGGACCCGTACAGTCTTCTGAGGCAAAGCTTGCTTTTTCATTTTTGATGATGGAGTGGTTTCACTTGGGGGAAGGGAAGAAAGCTGTAAACAAGGCGAGTGTGTGAAACTGTTCACTCTGGAATTACCTAGAGGCAAAGTTTCCTTGATTTTACAGCAGTTTCTGTGAAGACAGAAATTCTAGAAACAGCTTCTCCTTGATGGAGCTTCACGGAGTTAACACTTCTCCAAAGACAATGTGTGTTTAAAGTTAACTAAGAGACTGCAGAGTGTTTAAATATGAAAATTAGTTACAAAAATGTAATATTAACAGTCTTGCAAAAGAAAACCCCGCTAGAGGCTTGCGTGTTAAAAATGCCTGATCTAGGACTCCCTTTGGCCTAATTCTATAAGACAGCTTGGCACAAAAGCTGTATCTTCTAAATGCAAGCAGTCGACAGCGTAAGGCGAAGCTTGGTTTCACATGGACTCAAGACCTCTCAGCGTACTGTATACTTTTGTTGCCATGATTATGGTTGGCTCACTTGTACATTGCCATTCAGACGTTCAGAGAGCAGAACTTTGTTGCTTCATAAATCCTAATAATGTATTATTCAGAGATGTTTATATTTGGGGAGTAGGTCCAAAGGCATGTCAGATGAACAAAACCAAACTCAAAAACTTGTCTTCTCAGAAGGGTGTGAGTGAAATTGTCTCATTCTTCCAGAATTGAGAGGTGGAGCAAAGCAGCAATGCTACTAGTATGTAACCACCCATTTGAAAGACAGGTAGCTTGTATCGCTGCCTTTTCATGTGACCAGTAGATTTGTAGCTGTTGGCAGTGCAGAGTTTTTCTTCTCTGAGCCCTCTGAGATTCTTCCTGGCTTCAAACACACCCTTGCTCCTGAAAGTTGCAGTCAAAAAAGGGGAGTCTTACTTGAGAGAGAAAATGGTTGCAGCAGGAACTGGGGGTGTGCTGATGTTGCCAGGTGTGTGGATACTGGAGCAATGAGGGTCCCAGGCAAGTTAACAGAGGAGGGAGAGTGAAGGCATGACAGCAAAGTCTGGTAAAATGACTGGTGGAGCAGCAGGTGTGATCCCCAAACTAGTGATTGAAAATGCCCAGGCTGGCATCAAGCAAGTGCTGAATGGTGGAAAGGAGACCAAAACAATAAGCTGGTGGCAATAGTTGCAAAGCCTAGAGTAAAGGCAGCTATTGCGGGTGTCAGGCGATTTACTGTGCCCTGCAATACAGTAAGGGATTAAGGCAGAGCCCTCCTGCAGTAGGCTGACACAGGCAGGAGCCAGACAGGGTGGCAGCGAGCTGCCAGCTGTGTCATATCATGTCAGCTTTACACTAGTACCGTGTGGCTTGTGGTTCTTGATGAAGCCTGTTCTGGACAGTTGGAACTGAGTCATGGCTGGGAGGAGGAAGGTGCTGGCAGCATGGAGGCAATTTTAACTACCAAGCCTGCAGCTTTTTGTAAAAATGCACAAGGAAGGGACACAAGGGTGTCACACAGTGGACTTCTGATGGCTAACATGCTCTCTGAGCACATCAGACATTGCCTCTTAGGCTGGCTAGATATATGTGGTGCTCCTGCCTTCAGAAGTAATGTAAGCCAGTGCTGACTGGGTGCCTGTATGAGCAGTTCTGGGGCCAAAGTGAAATGTCGTTGGGATTATCGCATAAGTGATCTAGGTGGGCTAGGAGGTCCCTCCTGGTCCCTGCTGAGCTGCATAGTACTGGACAGCTGGTGCCTGCTCTTGAGAGCACTTGCACGGGTAGCCAGTCGAGTCAGGTGGACTCAGTCAGCAGAAGTCAGGAGAAAACTGCTGGCCTAACACTGAATTCCCTCAGGTGCTTTCTCCCCTGGCGTGCCTTGTCTGCCTGGCCGCCAGCCTAGTAAAAGCTTCATCAGCCCTCTGGCTGCGCTGGGCTTTCCCCTTCAGTGTGTTTTCGTAGCAAGTGGCCACAATTCCCTTTTTGTTGTTATTGTTTTTGGGGGGTTTTTTGGTTTGTTTTGGTGTGTGTGTTTGGTTTTTTTTTTAAGGAGCGAGGTGATACTGCTGATTATAAAGCAGCCTCAGCTCCGATCTTAATTCTTGTGTGTTTACACTCCTGACAAATCCCAGTGTGGCTCAGAATCGGGGGAGCTGCTGCGATTCCTCCCGTGTGCCAGAGTTGTCTGTTTTGTCACTTTCAGTACCATGGATCTAGGGTGAAGTTTGGAGATGCAAGAAAGCCTCTATGTATATTTATTTTCAAACTAAACGTCTCCTTTTTCTCCCCCTTCCCCCTTCCCTCCAGGCTACTTCTGTTCTTGATGTCAGATATGCATCTGCTTCGTGAGAAGGTGCTGTAGCCTAGAACAATTTGTGTTGACTACTGTGTTATCCAGGATATCAGGTATTAGCAAACCTCAGACAGCCATCTGCATCATATCTGTGGACAAGCAGCTATTACCAAATAAAAAGGCAAACGCTTCCAGTCCTGTGCTACATCTGCCTTAATCTCCCCTCATTCCTCCATACTGCCTCCACTTTCTTTCAAAAGCACCCAGGTAGCTCAGCTCTCCATTTCATCAACGTCCTGCTTAAGCACGGGGATTTCTAGAACCAGTAACATCTGTCTGTAAATTTTGACCAACCTGCAAAAGAAGGAGCTCCTTAGCAGCCCCACAGTAACTCTACACGTTAGGAGTTCTTATAATACTTGGTCCGTAGGGTATAAGTACGTATTGCTGCATGGCCTTGTGGTCTCCGCTTCCTGTGTGTTCTTACGATGACACTATTATTAGTGAGCTTTCTATAAAGGAGAGGTCTGTGCACATGCCAGTGGTGTCGGGTTTGTTCTGAAATGACAGGACATGTTAACAAGCAATCTTGAGTAATGCAAAGCGATAGGAAATGTCATTTCTAAGGTTTGGTCAGTCCAAGGTTGTAGACGTAACTCACTTCTGGTTTGTGCAATTCTTTCCACTATACTTGTGTGTTCTTGCTTCATAGAAAGCTCCCTAATTGAGCGTTTTATTCCTGTATATTTTAATGGCTTTTATTTAGTGCAAAAGGGAATAAGTAACCTGAAACTGTTTGATACGCTATTTAACCCCTGGCATTCAGCATTTGCATTGTAACTTGTTAAACGAGCGCTACACAACTTTCTTTTTCCTGATCCTCTGCGGGATTAAGTCAAAACAACTTTCTCTGGTGCCTCTCCTTTCGGAATATGTGCCTTTTTACATTTGGCTACCATAGGTCACTTTCTGTCCCAGTGTCTCATTCCTCTTCAGAGCGCTGTTTGCCAAAGATATCAAACTACTTGTCCCACTGGAAGTCTGGACGAGGGTTGGACACAAAATTCAACCTTCAGGTAGTTTTTGGTCTCTCAGAAGTTTAGTGAAGAACTGGGTTAATTTCATTGGCCATTTTAACCCTTCTGAAGCACACATCGCTTTCATGTTCTGAACCAAAATATGCAATTTAAAATCTAAGAGGTGCTTTTCCAAATACTTGGTGCATGCAGCTTTCAAATCCCCAGCCCTCTGCTCGGATGACCTGTGCTGTGGCCTATCTAGCTGGCTTGAACCGGAGCTGTTCTTGAAAGTCCTGTATGAGGACTTTTTGCACCTTGAACAAGGTAGCTGCTGACTGCCGAGCAGACAGTGTTCAGAGAAGCTAGAAGCAGCAGTATTACTTCTTGTCCGGTGGAAAGCTGCAAAATAACACTAGTCACAAAGCATTTAAACATGGTTAATTTAATGATGTTGGAAGAACCACCAGGTGTCTTTGCAGGTGGAGAAAAAGGACCTTCTTTCCCTCTCTTCCTCTACAGAGGGTTCAAGCCAAGATGGCACACAGCGATGTAAGGCACCAGCCTCTCTTAACACAACCTGAAATGAGCTAGTCCGTGTCCCGGCCTGCAGCTGAGGTGCTGCAGCTCGAGTCTAGCCCTGAACTTGGTGCTGGTGTTTGGGCTGCTGGGTTGTGCCATGCTGTGTGCTGTGATGGCTCTGTTCTCTGTACCTAGGTGGGGTAGGCTAATGCCAGCTGGCTAACGGAGACAGCTGTGACACAGCTCAAGGAAAGGCAGGGGAGGCAGTAGCATCACGGACTGCCAAGGTGGTCTCCTCCTTGGGCCTTGTGTGAGGAAAGTAAATCATCACTGTAAATTGAGCAACAGCACACAGGTGAAGGAGCAGATGGGAATTTCTTAGGGCAAACCGGATGGGGTGTGGAGCCCCAAAAGGGGCTGTTCCAGCCACTTTGCAGCTGTTCCTGAGCAGCTGCATTTTGGTAGCTCCAGAGAGATCCTGTGAGGTGATGGAAGAGAGCTCTTCCCTATCTCTCTGTGTTGGAAACTTGTCGTCCCACGTTTGTGGCAGCATCTCTACAGCTGTTTATCTGCACTGGCAGCTCTGGTGGTGGCCCTTCAGATGTTCCTTCAGTCCTGTGCCAGTTGGAGTTAGTCTCTTGTGGGAAAGGACACTAGCTGTTAGCCAGTGTGAATTAGGATTAAAGACCGGGCAAATAGCACTGTGAATTCAGCTTACAGTTCTGGTGTAAAGCAATGCCGCGCATTAGGAATATTCCAGTATTAAACCTCCTGCTGGTACCAATGCATGGGGACAGGTCCTCGCCAGTGTGGGAGGGGGGTGTGAGCTTGCATCCCACTTGGTGAAACTCATCAGGAGAGGCTTCTGCTGGTGAGTTAAGTTACCTGTGAGGACTTTTCATTGGTTTTTGCCCTCAAATCTGTCCATTTTATGATCAGAAAAGTTGTGTTTTGGCTTCATCCCCAAGGGGTAGGGGAAACATGTATGATTCATGATATTAGGAAGAAAAAAGTTGTTTAATTACTTTTCAGTTGACTGCTATCTTATTGTAGTTGATACGTACAATATAATAGCACTGTATTTTAAATGTTTAGTTTTCTACATTCTTTTTAACTATGGTTTTAAATGCGATAAAATCATTTTAGCTTTTGAAAGTTTAAATGGTTTGGTCTTGATTAGGTGAAGACCCTCTCTTTTTCAAATGGGTCAAGCATTAGGTACATCAACTGGTTGCATTCTGATTGGAAGGGTCCACAAAGATAACTGCGTAAGATAGAATATTCACTTAAATTTTGTTTCTTAAACTATCAATGTGAATGTCATAATTATATATATTTTGTGGAAAATGGGAAATTATTTCTCCTAAGTATAAGTTATTGTGCAAAATATGGTATCATTAAAGAAAATGATAGTTTAAGTTTTAGTTTTAGAAATCTTAAAGATATAAAAGTGTATTGCATATGCATAAACAAATTTCATTTCTTCTATTTAATTTTTATGTAGTTGTGTAAAGTGCTAGATAACTTTTTTTCGCTTATCCATTAAAACAACCTTGTTACTTGAATATTTGTGTTTAACTGGTTTGAAACAGTGATCAATTTTTGTAATATAATCTTAACCAAGGGAAAAAAATACATGCCTCAGTTGTGCTTAACAGTATAGCAACAATGTACAATCAGATGCTTAAGACCATAGTAGCCATAACTGGTAGTGCAACCACAATGGTTGTGTCTTGATATATTTAATACCAATGGGGATAATGAATTCTTAATATATTTTTACAAGTTTGCAACCAGGAAGACCCCATTAAGTATCCACAAGAACACTTTTTTAATAGTTAATGTAAGAGTGAAACTCTTATTCTCTTCAAGCAATGTCCTGACAAACATTTTTTTCCTGTACAAATACATCCGAAACATTGTCTAATAAAATATGCTCATTGTCACTTTAAATTTCGGGTTTTATTCTCTAAATCACTAATATGCTGTTGGTATTCTTGCACACCAAATATGAGCCAAACTGTGCATTACACTAACTTGATCACTGGATTTGTGAACATAAATCTCCAAGTCAATGAAGCGAAAAACATCATAGGTTTTTCTGATATTGCGTTTTTTTTCAAATCTGTATAAAATTATACATAATCCATTCAGCGATGAGTGGTCTGATATCTACTCTTTACAACAAAAAAATAAATAAAAAAATTATTAGCTCCAGCTTGTCTTCAGCAAGTCAAAATCTAGTGATCTTGTGCAATGCCCCTGAAGCAAATACTTTCTGCCACTCCCTGGATTAATGCAGCTTTTCCTGTTGATAGTAAAGCACAATTGCAGTGAAAGTTACAGTTCAGAAGATGGAAGGTCAGTATAGTCTATGCATGTTGTATAATAATGAGTGTTTACATTCATATTCTCCTAAAATAAAATTTATACTGGAGTGTATAGTATTCCATTATGTAGATTTTATCAATTTTGTTAACTGCTTATAGATTGCTTAAAAGAAGTTTTTTCAAGATTTTAAAAGATGTATAAGGTTAAGTTTGCAAATATAATGGAAATGCTGTATAGCTTTTGAAGTGATAAAATACTCATTGGGATTTTAAAGAAAGTATGTTATAATAATGCTGTTGTAAGTAATATTTTAAATGTCTTTTTTGCCTGTTTTCTATTATTCAGCACACTTACTGTGATGAATGTTCATAGCATTATAAAATTGCTTAGCCACTGAAAAGTAACATTTGGTTTTGAATTATTTTACTGTATGAGGAACTGTAGTGGGGTAAATTCCTTTGTGAAATTCTACATAATTCATTTTTCTATGATTTCCAATGTTTGCTGACATCAAATAAATTTTTTTCAAGCCATTGATGTAATAAAATACGTAGTAAAATGTGGTTCTGATATGCAATTGATCCCATGCCTTTCAGGTTTTGGTCAGGGGAACCAGCAGGGGTTGCCTGGTGCAGTTGATGCTGGTGGCCCTGGAGAAGACTGCAGCTCCTTTTTTTGGTGGTGCAGCATATTATTCCCTGCCCTGGCCATGCAGCTGCACCCTTTGCAGTTCTGCTGGCAGCTTTCCTGTTTGGGGAAGCGGTGGGACTGGGGTGCTGGCTGGTCTGGAGGGGGTAGAGCCAGACTGCAGCTGGTAGGGTGTGGATGGCGACTAGCTGACAGTGTCATTGCTGTTGCAATGAGGACTTTAAGAATAAATTGCTCTCTGCTGCATGCAAAGAGCTAGCACTTGGCCGTACAAGTTAACAAGGTCATGATCTTTGTCCTGAAACGGAAGAATTGCATTTAAAATATGTAGGAAAAGGCAACTCTTACACTTGAAGCTTAGCAGTGTGTAGATGTTTCTTTCGTAGGCGCTCAAACTGGCAGAAAATTTTGCTGGGGTTGAACCTTGGGATTTTCAGGAAGGTAATGTTTTCTGTCTTCACGTGCTGGGTGCAGCTAAGCACTAGATGCGGAAGCACAGGCAAAACGTTATAGGGTAGAAGAGGGGAAACTGCTTTGTGTTACCTTGTTACACTCAGCAGGCAGGGCACCAGCAGTGCTTTGTGACTCTGTGTTTAGCATGGGACAAATGACAAGGAGTTTTCTGCTTCGCTTGCTTGTGTTCAATGCAGCAGAAGTAATACAGCAAGGCACTGTGGTGCTTTCCAGTGCCGTAGTGTATGGAGGGCAGGAATTCCTCATGCCTTTCTGCACTGTGAAGCAAGGTGGGTCGGAGGGAGATGGCCTTAGAGTTTTGGAAGCATGGACAACATTTTTAAGCGTTGAAGGTGTTTCCTTACTGGAAAGCATCTTTGTAATTTTCCTAGTGGTAGAGAATACAGTACCAGTATTGTAAGGTAGTGATCCACTTTTAGTGGAGTAGTTCGACTTGAAGATTTTTTAGCCCTTAAGCTTCAATACAAAGCAGCCCTTCCAGCCCATGTGCCTCCCCAACCCCAAAGCAGAACAAAGAGAAACAAAAGAAAAAGAAGGAACTTCCCTCCTTTCAATCGGAGAGACTAAGCAGGTGAGGAAACTGGGACTTCCTCTGCCTGAACACCTGTGGGAATCGTCTGAGGAATCCAGAAGCAAAGGTATAGTAGTGGTAATGCTACTGTTTTTTTAAAAACACAGGTGCTACGTTTCTACTTGGCAATGGTATGTATTTGTAAATGGGAATGCAGTGTAGAATTAATGCTGAATGGAGTTAAAATGGAGTTAAAATATTTAGTATTCGTGATAGCCTGTTTCCTACATAAATTGGTATCTGATAACTTCTAGTGTTGAATTCTTAAGGCGTCAGCACTCCAGCGACTACTGTGGTGTAGACTTTAAGCTCTGGACCTTAACTAAGGGTGGGATTATGTGTATATGGGAAAACCTTCGTTTCCAGATCACATGCATTTGTCTTCCAGGCCTTTCCCATCTCTGCAAGCTGTGGAATGTGAACAATATGGCAGCACTGAGCACTTCTCCCTTGGGATAGGAGCTGCTTTGCAGGATACGATATGAGCTGGAGTTCAGGCTGAAAGCCAGTGTTGGTGCTGTTTGTGTGCAGAGATTTTAATCTAATCTCCAAATATCAGCTTTAGGAAATAACCATGTAAGTGTGGATTTTATTTCATAAGCCAACTTCCAGCCTGGAAGATACAGTGTGAAGTTTTGAGAGAGAACTGAGTATCAAACCTATTATCTCATTCCCCTCTAAAGTCTGTTCTGGCTTATCCAATCAAATCGCCTTTGAACTAATAAAAGCAAATTTAAATTCTGGTCTTGTTTTTAGTACAAAATAAAATGTGCATGTATGTACGTAAAAATAAACAAAAAAACCCCGAAGAAACAAACCAAAGAATGCCGTCCACAGCTCGGCAGAGGGCCTGCAGAAAGATTGTTTGCTTTTGCTGCAGAAGGGCTAGGGGGAGAATTACTGTAAAATATTAAGGGAACTGGTTTCTGAAGTCATCAAGCAGGGAAATCTCAAGGACAGTAGCATACGGGAGGTCTGAACTTTTATTGAAGATGGAAAAATCACCTGGAAGTTTCCCCTACTGAAAGGGGAGACGTTTGTGTGGAAGAAGGCTGCAGGCATAGCCTGCTAAGGGCAGGGACTTCTAAGATGGGGAAAAACATTGATCGGCCAAGGAGTTTACACTGGGGAGATCTGGAATGCAGAGTAAGAGAAGAACTGACACGTGTTGACTTCTGTGTGTTTCCAGCCAGAGAGAATGGTGAGGCAGAGGTTGGGATGTTTGATGTTTGTTCTGATTCTGGATGGACACTTAGTTTTCACTAAGATAGTATGGAATAAGAGACAGTGTGTGGGGGTGATGGAAATAAAACGTGCACGTGTGAACTGGGAGGAGCTTTTTCCCATCTGCACACTTTGGGGAAGCAGATGTAATTTGTCTGACACCTAGCATATGGAACTGTATGGCTTAGCAAGACCTGAAAAAGCTTTTAAAATGGAAGACAATGCTATGACTGACAACACTGAACTGATTTCTAAAAGAAAAAGATGAATAGGAGCTCTAGGCAGTTGCAGACTTGTTGATACTGCCTTGTGTATTCAAGGTGTAGAGTAAGTTGTGAAGGAAAGGGGAATTAGGTGAATTAATAAAATAGAAGAATGTGTGCAGGGTTTGCTAGAGAAAGACTTGTGCCTGACTAGTCAGTCACAAGGTACAGGATTCATCAGTGCATACGCATATCGCTGCCTGAGCTCGCTGTCCAGAACCCCTTAGAGAGAAATACGCTTTTCTAGGTTATAATTAATTCAATCCTAAATTAGATGTTGAAAACTGATCTAATGTATTACACCCTGAAAGTGCTTATTTCTCTCCTTATTGTAGATTATAGGCAGAGCCTAGGGCTCTGTCTCAGACGTGGAAGCTGGGTGTTAAGTGTGCTTGTGCCGGGGCTTCACCCCAGGAGGGGGCAAGGACTTAGACCCCTGGCTGCAGTGCTGGGCGTCGTACTTCCAGCTAGACGAGGGAATGTTGATGCCACCCTGCTAATGCTTTGAAACGCTTCTCTGGGATGTGGTGTAGAATCCTGGTTTGTCCTCTGGAAGATGGGTCTGCCCAAGCAGATGGAAGTGGAAGTGGAAGGCACCCAGGGAGCTTGGCTTGCTCGGAAGGAGGACTGGGGATTGTGCCTGTTCTCTGCAAGTGGCACCCAGGGTCACAGGTTAAGATAAAGGCAGTGCTGATGGGAGAAAAACAAAGGCTGGATTTTAGTCTGTCTGGAGCCTTAGGGAGGTGACTCTTCCAGGTTGGGGGACAAATTTCTCTGTTAATCCTAAGCTCTGAAAGTATGCGAAGGAGGTGCCGTGGTTACTGAACTGGACTCTGTATGGCAGAAGATTCTTCCCAGCTCCCCCCTTCTTGGTACAGAAGGGTATTGGGCAAGCTCTGGGTTGCCAGTTGGGTCTACCCTTAGTGCCAGCTGGATGTCTTCCTCCAGGAGAATACTGATGTTGAATCGTAGTGATTTGTCCTGTTGGCAGGGCTGCACCTTCTGGTGGAAGGGTCTTCCAGGAGACATACCTACCTCCAACTGTATCTGTACGGTTCCCCTGCTCTGCGTGCCACCTGCAGCTGGCCAGCGCGCTGCCGAGGCCGGGCAGCTTTCTGGTGTGGAGGATGAAGAGAGGTGCTCTGAGTGTGCTTGGCTGTGGATTTCGAGTATGAGCTTGCACCAGGATGAATGAAGCTGCTGGCCAACGGCTGTGTGGGTGGGAGCTGGGAAAGGAGGGCTCCCTGGAGCTGTCAGGTCTGTGCCGTGACTGTGCTCTGTGTGCTGCCTGCGCTGTGGGATGAATGGCTTTAGGATAGCAGGAGACTGAGAGATGCCCTTGGCCAAATGAAAGTTGTGTTGTGGCGCTCTGGTCTGGATTCTGCGTGTGCTCTTCTGGGTATGGAAGCTGATTCAAAGAAGACTTTACTGGCTCCAGTCACCTCGCCTACCTTGGACTGCAGCCTGCAACAGCTGGGCCACTTGCCACTGGGATGCGGTAACTGCTCCTTCTCCCAGTGCCAGCGCCAGGACCTCGCTGCTGGTGCAGGGGGCTTGGGAAGCGCTTCCATGGGAGCATTAGCAGATTCCCAGAGATTCCTCTTGTGTTTGTTCGCTTGTGTTGGCTTATCTTTTCTTCTTCCTCATGTAAGATGAATTAGGTTCCTTATAGGAAAGATTGAAGGATTCTGTTTTAATCTCAGTAGCTACTGGATGTTGAGTTTCCCCAAAGTGCAGCGTGGCATGTCCTGTAGCCTTCTCTCCATTGTTGATAACTGAATTGCTTGTCCTGCTTTCCTGTAGGAAGGGTCCCTACTCCTGCCCTGTGCTCCTTCCTTGTGAAGGAGGATCAAATCTGCTTCCTGCACAAGGTATAGTGGGAAATCTGGGACAGAGCTGGAAACTTCTGGAGCTTCTAAACGAGTATGTCCTCCTGAAGGTCCCAAATTTTCATTGCTTGTTGAAATATGCCTCTAACAGAACTAGCTCCCCTGTGGCCTGGCACCTTTTAAGTACTCTAGAAATGTAGCTGTATTGTGGGGCAGACACATGCACCTCTCGTTGGACCCCATTTCCATTCCTTTGGGCCCTGTGTCCCACCTGTTTTGAAGAGGCAGCTCAGATAAGAAGCATCATCTTTCACGAATGCTGAAAATGTTATTCCTGTGTATTTTCTATCATTTTTAGCCTTTCCAGAATAACTTTAGGGACAGCTTTTCCGATGCCAAAAGTAGCTTTGCATCTCAGATCAGTATGTTGTGCTGTTAATGTTCTCCCTTAAAAAAAATAAATTAAAACTAACCGTTAAAAAGCCCAAAACCAACCCCAAAAGCAGTTAATTGGATGTTCTCCTTTAAGCTAATTCCCTTTTGCTGCATGGCTGGTTTTTTTCCTTGCACAATCAAGTCTCACTGGTACTAATATTCTGAGAAGATAACTTTTAAGCTTAATCAAATTCCCCTTTAAAAGTATTTGCATAAAGGTTCCAGTTTCTGCAATTAATTGCAGGAGGCCCTGGGTTCAGCACCACACCGTACTCGGGAAGAAAACAATACCCTGTGTCCGTGCTCCATCACGAGCAGCCTCTCACTTTGACTTTCAATGAGTGACCCAGAACCACGGTGGGATTTAGCAGCAGAAAAATAATTTAAGAGAATTGTGCTATGTTCACAAGGAAGATAAACTGGCCAGGCAATTTGTTACGACCAATGCCTTTAGCCCAAGGCATGGATGGATGACTTCTCTTCCTCCTGGTTTTATTTTCGTGCATTGTTAGCAGTGAGTACTGGGATCTGCCCAGGGCTCCAGATTTGCAGTTCAGAATCCAGTGTCAAGAAAGAAGTTCCATAATAAATAACTATGAACTGACTTGCACCCTCACTGCCCTCAAATGTGCGCTGCCTCCGGCCTCCATAATGTGAGGTACACCAAATCCTCTTCTGCCAGCCTGCCTCTCAAGGTGCAGAGAAAACTTACAGTAAAAGGAGGAAACTTTATTTATATATATATATATATATATAAAAAAAAAAGTAAAGTTACTCATGACTCCCTAGTTTCTGCTGGGTTTCCCAAGGTATTTTTGTATTAATGCTTTACACTGCAAGTCCCCCCCACAAGGATGCCCCTGCTATAGCATTAAATAAATAGCAGGGAGCCTAATCCAAGCCTTGTGAGGTACTTTTACATAGTCTGCAGTAACAGTTAGACCAGGTGGAGAGTAAATAGCTTTATAACGTTAAAACAAATGCTGTTTTAAATGATTACCTGTCAGCCTCTCATTAGTGTCTGGGGCCAAGCAGAAACTTGACAAGGAAGGATGCGCCTTGCTAATGAAGGAGCGCGTTGGTATGCTGTGAGAAGCAGCAAGATTTCAGCAATGCTGTATCGACCTGAGAGGGCATCTAGCACCTCTGAATTGCTTCCTTGCTGGCTAGTGAACCTGTTTTGAGGACTTGGAAAAGGGAATTATGTTTCATTCAGGAAGCTTTGCTTTTTACTCTGTCCACTGGAGATGGTAATTTCCTGGATCAAACCAGTTAATCTCAAGGATTTCACCTGGAGTATGTGTTAATAAGAGGGCAGGATCTTCAAACCTGGATGTGGTCCCATTTTCTGTCTTTCTGCAACATTTTGCCTTTGCTCTGATAAGAAAAGAAAAAGTAGTCTGTAAAATGAAGCGAAGAGGGTTTGTATAATTTTTGTTACTGCTCTTGCATTTGGAGGTTGCCAAAAGGCAGTGGAGTCATCTCCGTTTTTCTTGTAAAGGTGCATTTTTTCATTTAGTAACTCAGTCTTGTTTCTGTGGCCTCTGGGATGGAGAGGTCGCACTGCTGTCTAAAGGAAAGCTGAGTAATTGAGATGGTTTTCAATGTTTTTACATTTTACTAAAAAGTGTAATGTTTGCTTAATGCCCTGTAAACACTCAGGATAATACATCTTTGTTTAAAAATTCAGAACCTACTAAAGGCTCTAAACAACTGGTGGTCACTTGAGGGGACTCTCAGCGCTGCTGCAAGTCATTAATGTGCTCATGGAGGAGGAGCAGAACTGTAATTTCTGCTAATTTCTGTCCAAACTAAGTCAGTGTTTACTTACCTGTGAGCTCAGGTAGAGAGCGCCTATATCAGTGTGAAAGCAGCAATACCTGCGGACGGGAGCTGTGGGGATGTGTCCTTCCTGTGGATAAGTTGGTCCTAGAACAATGCCTGGTTAGGGCTCGGTTTGCCAGCCTGTGGGTTTTGGGAGGTAAAACCCTTAGTTGATGTTGCACAGTTAGAGGAGCAATTATGTACTTAAGGAACAAGGCATTTCCTAATCCTTGTGATCCATGATCACCAAAGGACCCTGGAATGTCATTTTAGGCAGCGCACTCAAATAAGATGCTGTGCGTGAGCGCTGTGGTAGATGTTGTCTAGTAGCAAAGGGTTGATTTCAACTTGGATAAAACAAGCCCAGTGAAAAGTCGATGCTGGTGGGAAGGGAGGTGACTTGAGGAGCTGCATGTGGTTGTGAAGGTAGCTCTGTTGGAGGAACGTGGCAGAGGCTGAGGTCACATGTTTGAGTAGCAGACTAGGGGGATGGGTCCTTGGTTGGATGCAAGAAGCTTCTGGAGAGAGATGTCAGCGTGGACTTGCTTTCTGAAGGCCAAAGCTGTCTGATGCTACAATGGTATTGACCTTGGTGTTGGCTTGCTCCTTGGTATTTATAGCAGGTTTTTCTGGAAACTTCTAACCAGGGATCATCAAAGCACAGAAGAAAGTTGGAAGCACAAGGAGAATGTCTTGATGTTATACACATCAACAAGATAGCTGGGCTGTGCTCTAGGTACAGATAAGCGTGGGTGGCTAGAAATCAACAAAAGGTACCTTGAACCTGCGCTGAGAGTAGTGGAAGCACTGTCACAGTCTGTGGAGGTGTTGGGCCTTGGGACCTCTGCCATGGTCCACCTCTAAGACCATTCCTCGGTCATGGATGAACAGTTTGGGGTCTCTTTTCCATGGTGAGTCTGGCTGCATGTCACAAGACCCATTTTTCACAACAGTCTTTTATAGCACGTTGTTCTCCTAGAATAGCTGGAGCTTTGGAGAACACTGTCTAAATTTCTTCAGCATGTGACTATTTTTATTTTAAATGAGTTGTTTTGTAGGCAGACCTGAAGGGCCACTTGCCCGGGTGGCTCTAGCTCGGCTTGGTTTATTTTTCATATACTGATTTTTCCCATGAGATTCAGTTTGTGATTTCTGTTCAGCTGTTTAGGTGTCTTAGCTGTGAAGACAAAGTAACGTGTCATTTAAGTAAATTAGTATGTGAAAACTGTGTGTCCTGAAGTGTCTAATGCTTGCAGAAGCCTTTGGAGGCCATGTGTTTGTGGCTGGAAGCTGGGTGGTGCGTGCACGCTGCTGTCTTAGCAGCCGCTGGGGAAGAAACTGCAGACCCTGTGGGGAGGAAGGGGCAGGGAAGTGTCCTCACATTTCCTCTCTGCTCCTTCCTACCCCCTTCAGAAGAAGGTCTTTGGTGTGGGAAGGTTGGCGTGAGTCTGGATTACTGTGGCCATTCAGAGATATGGAAATCTGCTGTTAAAAATTCCCGCTGGCGAAGCTGAGGCTGCAGGAGGGTGACGGCAGAGCAGCCGGGGCGGGAGGGAAGCGGTGCAAGTCCCTGGGGGCTGGAAAGGTGGCACCAAGTGTATGTGTGCCCCAGGTGCAGGAGGAAGCTTGGAGCTCTGAGCCGACAGGATTGATTTCTGTAGGAGACGGCTTCTGGCCAGGGAGGGTGGAGAGGTGGGTTCTTCAGCCCGGGCTGTGTGGTGGGGCTAGAAATGAGCTCTTGACAAAGTCCTGGAAATGAGGCAGCAAAAAGGATATTTAATCATTAGCAGAGCTGAGTGATAGATGTGCCATGATCTTTATTGCTGTGAAACTTTGAGTTTGGTTGTCTTCCTATGCAAAGTGTTTCTCGAGCCTGTGTTCAGTGCGGGATGGCCAGGTGGCACCTACAGCCTGCACTTTGCCCGTCGGTGAAGCTCGGGGGGAGCAGTGTTCCCAGTGCCTCTGAAAAGCGATGAATCGTGTCAGATGACAACCCAAGCAATACCTTGTCCAAAGGATTGGGAACTGATTGAATAAATTATGACTCCAATGATTTATTTGGGGGTTTTCTCTGAAGAAGCGGCTAGATGAGTATAATTTGAGGGGGAGGCACAAGATGTGCTGGGATGCATGGGGGGCCCATGCATCTAGTGGTAAATGATCAGGTGGGATGAATTCTTCTAGGTTTTGAAGGCCAGAAACACACAAAACATGGCTGTGGGCCTATCAGCCCACCACTCAGACTTTATTAGCCCTAAAACATCTCGGAATCTGCCTGATGACCTCTGTGAGACCCTGTTCGGGCCCCCAGGCTGGCCGTACTTGGCGGTTCTTCTACAGCTTCTCAAGGACTTCTCTAGGTCTTCTAGTGCCTCAGTCCCACACACCCATCTCTCTAGGGATGGGTTGTAAACCCACAGCTGCCTTCTCATGTACCACGGTAGCTTCCACGCGCTGGATGTCAGCTCAACCTGCCCAGCTTTGCCAGGGGGGGTCCACACTCACGCAGGGGAGCAGGACAGCAGTGGGAGCAGGTGGCACGTGGGGAGCACGTGTGTGGCATTCGGTACCAGAGTGAAGGTTGTTCCTCTAAATCTAGCGCTGTTGGGATTGAGCTCAAGGGCCTCATCCAGCCTTCTGAGCCAAACGGTGCTGTTTACTTTGGGAGGTGATGTCTCAAGAGGACAAGCCATCATCTATGCAGGCAGTTGTGGGAGCTTACCCTAATTATCCCTTTCTGCCCTTTCGTCTCCCACACACTTCAGCAGTTCCCACCGGGTAAGGAATACCAATTTATTCATAATGACTCCGGCTTGATGTGACTGTTTCCACAGCCTTTATCATATCTCTACGCTTCCAGAACATCAGCTCTGTCACACCTGTAATTTATTCTTGAGCTGTAACGTAGCTCTTGGAAAGATGCCCAGGTTTGACTTCAAGCAACAATGAATTCACAAGGTCCCGAAGCAAGTTGCTTCAATTGTAAGTTACCTTTGCTGCCTTAATTTGCGCAGCAATCTTTTTTTTATTTATTTATTTTTTCTTTCATCCTGCCTGGTATAGCTCATTGCATCTCCTTCTGCTAGGTTAAAGACTATTATCAGACACTTCTTCCCCGCCTGGTATTTGTAGATGAGGAGGCAGCTACATCTTAGTTTTATTTTGGATAAACCAATAGGTACGTTATCAGATAGGTTCCTGCTTTATGCGTGCATTGAAGATGCTCTGAGAGTCGGGAAACCTGTTTAACCTGATCCTAATTTACAAGGTTTCTTTTCACAAAAGGCAATTTCCTCTCTTTGTGTCTGTCCTTGTTTGTTGGCTACAACTTGCATGAGAAATAAACGTGTGGCTGCGTTACCTCTTTGAGGAACCTGGCAAGAGCCTGTCTCCCAGCATGGTGGAGGATGCTGAGTGCAGAAAGTGATTAAATGTTTGTCTAGCAAGCAGAGCAGTGTGTTTAGCTGCCTGGAGGAAAAGCAGGCTTGTGGGACTGGAGCTAAGCTCATTCATTTTCTGATCCCTGAACTAATCTAACGGAAAAAACTAAATACAAAATGAGAGCAACTCTGCAGTCTCTGCAACTCTCTCACTAATTGGCAGGGTCCAGGCAAGAGGCCCCAGGTGTTAAAAGAAGTCCCTGTGAGAAAAAATGATGTTTCCGTAGGGAGGCTTGGGGGGCACCAAGGTCTCAAGGCAAAACCGATCTGTGGGGCAGGGAGCTGGGTTTGGGCTCCTCTGGGAAGGGCACGGGGGACGCTCTGGTCCCTGTATCCCTTCCCAAGGATACCAAGGGGCACAGCAGGTCGGGCATGCGCCCCGCTTCCCCTGCAGAGAGGAGCTTTCTAGATGTTGCCTAAGAGGCATCACTGCCAGGTTGCGTTCCCTTCAGTGCTCTTCCATGCTGCCTCTGCTGCCGTAGGGAGAGATGGGGAAATGGTTTGCGGGTGGCAGCCACCAAGGAGCCTCATTAGCATGCCAGGCAGGTCAGCATCAGCATTTAACTTCCTCCTCGTCCCCTGTTTATCTCTGGTATCCACCTGTTGCAAGTTTGATTTAAAAAAAAAAAAAAAAAACCCAAACAAAAAACAAATCAAAAAACAAGGCAGGGAGATGAGTTTCTCCATGCCCGGGAGAAGGGAGTGTGGACCCCTGGCCAGCGGTCCCATCAGCAAATATTGAGTATGGCCGCGGATTAATTAATGAGTCCCTGGGTAGGCTTGTTGGGCAGGAAATGCCAGCCCCAGAAGAAGGCCTGGTGTCACGTTAAGGGCAGTTGTCAGTGCACGGTAACTGTAGTAACTGACTGCACAAAAATAAACATGTTGCTAAATTTCTCATAAATCTTACCTGGACCATGGGGTCTGTTGGGTTCCAGCTCCAGCCCAGTGCCATCAGTTGAAGTGGGGAAAGGGCAATGGGATGCTTGCTTCCCCTCAGGAGCAGCCAGCGATGGTCCTGTGTTGAGCCATGCTAAAGGTGACTTTCCACCCAGAGGAGATGGCACTCGAATCTCCTCTCCTCCTGGAGAGGATTGCTTTGCACCTGAGTTGAGGAAAGCCTCTCCAGCGTCTGAAATAATGGGAAAGCTCTGGGATCTGTGGAAGAGGCTAAAGGAAGGATAAATGCAGCTACTGAAATTGCCTCCCTCTAATGCAGTGCCAGCAGTGTTTCAGCCAGACAGGAGGAATGATTATGGAGATACTCAATTCTGACCAAGTGGGATTTATTGGAGGCAGCCTGCTGCTGTCCATCAGCAACAGAGAAAAATTATGTTCTGTGCTGGGAGCAGAATTTGCAAACCCTGGTACAAAATCAGTAATAAGGGTAAATCAGTTGGAGATGCACTGTGCTTATTCTGGGAACAGCAGAGCAAGCAGCGCAGTGTTCGGTTCCACTGGTAGTGTTAGATAGACTGCTGTATTTCATATGTAGGCATTTACTGGCATTTCCTTTATTTTTAGAAATACTCTTGGCTTTGGTAATCACGCTTTATTTTGGTGTCGCAACAGTATTATTGGGAAGAGAAACAGCGATGCAGATGCTGGATTCCTTCTTGAGCACTGTCCCCATGTTTCTCCAGGTGTTAGGGGTAATTAGGGCCAAAGACCTGCCCAATTTACTGCAGCCTGGGCTGGGTGACTTGAGGGTGAGATACCTGCATGCAGTATTCCCTGCCGCTGCTGCTGCCACATCAGGAGTCTCCTGCGGTGCTTTTGAGCAGTCCCTTGTGGGGACGTGCCCCTCTTGCCACACGAGCCCCCAGGCCTCCACTTTCTGCAGGGTTTGGATTTGCCTTTTTCCCAAATCTGTCTCTTCATCTTCAGCACATTGTTTCTGCCTGTGGCTCCTGAAGCAAGCCCAGAAGCGTTGCAGCCCTCCTACAGATACGCCGCCCTCGGAGCTGTGCAACCCGCAGGCTCCTGCGGGAACACGGGGAGCTTTCTCAAAGCAGGACAGCCTCTCTGAGTGCTGTGTTACAGGTGCCTTTATATTGGCTTGGAAAAGTGGAGGCTTCCACTTTGTTCCTGCAAGAGCTGGTGTCAGCTCGTGGACTGGTGTCCTCTCCGCTGCCCCTCGGCTTCGATCACCAGCGGTGCAGAAAGGAGACTTAAATGGCGTGGGGAAGATGTTTTTCCTTTTCCACACTTGTGGGAGATGGATTAAAACGATCGTTGCTTTTTTTTTTTTCCTCTAACAGAGAACTGTAATTAAATGTCCCTTTCCTTAATGTCTCCTATGGTAATTTGAGACAACTTATTAAAAGCTCAATGACTGTTGCTGCTGCATAGCACAGCCGCCTCCTGCCCAGCACCCCGAGCAAGGTCAGGGGTCTGTTGTGTGAGATGCTGCGCTAACATACAGCAAGACGTGGCTCTTGCTTTAATGACCTCCTCCGCAGTAGGCAGCTGGGATCTGTGAACCCCCAAAGGAGGCCTGCCTTTCTGGTGGTTTTTTTTAAGAGATGTTCTCTGAAAAATAGGAATGAGAAGAATACCATATTTCTCTGTGATTGCTTTTAAAGAGGAAGGGTAAGCAGTTGATAATAGGACACGTGCCTTTGCCAATCCGTGCTCAGGCACGTTGAGGTGGTGGACTGAAAGAGAAGCAGCTTTTCCTCACTGAAACAGTGTTTGCTCAGTAGGAAATTTCCTATATGAAAATCTCCCCAAGTAAGGGCAGCAGTATAGAGATGAAGTGTCAACATGAAGCTTCAGCTGTGGAAAGAAAAATATATTACAGCTCTGTGGAGAAAATGAAAAGAAATTCAGCATGCTTTAACACGTGTACTTTGCTAGGACTTCCACCGCTCAGTCAGACTTCCTCTCCATTGAAAAAATAAAAAATGGCAGTCAACTAAAAATCAAACTGTCCCATGTGTGTGAGTTCAAGTGACTGGGCTAAGTTTTTTGATGTTTACTTTATGTACTTACACTAATTGAAATGTTAGTTATATTGAATGAGTCTTTAAAAATGCCCTGGCCTCACTGTATCCCAGCAAATGTCACAGGGAAAAGGACATTTAATTATAGCCTGCTTCAGGGGGGAAAAAAAATATCAAGATTAAATTAATACTAATGTCTGTTTGAAAAGTATAATAAATGTTAGACTAGGTGAGGAAGCATGAACAATTGTCTGCAGCTTTGCAGGATACTGCTTTTGCAGATTCATAGAAAATTAAAACCCATTAGCATCTCGAGTACTTTGCAGAGGAGTTTTAGCAGAAGTTGTAGCTATTCCCCTGCCCTGCTGGAAGCGCCCTGGGTGCCTTGCCCAGTGCTGTGAGCTCCGCACGATGCCTGCCTGGCTTGGTGAGCTGGAGCCTTCCTCCCCGAGGAGCCCCTGCTCGGGTACAAGGTAGGTTGGTTGCCGCAGCATTGCCCTCAGCAGGGAAGCAGGGGCTTGGCAGAGCTGCTGCAAAGGCAGGGGCTGGGCTGGGGGTCGGCAGCATCGGTGGGTCAGCGTGGGAAGGGGGATGCAGGGGGTTTTAATCCCCGATGAGAGGTGAGGCTGCAGGTTACGTGTGGCTCTTAGCCATCGGGGACAGAAATTTATTCCCTTTGCAAGCACCGAAGCAATAAAACATACTGAAACAGCCAACCTGGAACGCCTGTCAGTCTTTGGATGGGTTTATATTGGAGCTGATCTGCAGCCAAAGTGGGAGGACTTCTACTGCCATTAGCACGTATTGGTGGCTGCCACTCGAAAAGCGAGCTCTGCTGTAACTCCGCTTTTCAACCTTTGCAGGATTATTTTTTCTTTCTCTAGTTTTCACTGCTCTCAAACAGCACCAAATTCTTCTCCACCCCCGTCTCCCTCCACCAGCCTCTCTTGTGCCCCTGCCAAAGGGCTAAAAATTCCCAGTTTGCTGAGCGCAAGTGTCAAGCCTGCAGCAAAGCCTGGAGGTGGCAGTTCCTGCTGCCCCGGGGGTCTTGGTCACGGTACGGCCAAGTGCGGGTGGCCATGTCCAGGTGTTGGGAACAGCTTCTTCACACAGGCACTACGAGTAGGCAGTGGGGGCTGGGGGCAGGGGGCAGCTGCCTGCCTGGGGTAGTGGCTTAGATGCATCTTGGTGTAAGAGATAAATTAAAAAAATATTCCTGCCAGCTGAAGAAAGGCATCATCTGCTTGTCTCTGGCTACAGCCTGTTCCTGTTACCAAAGCTGCTCCGGCCGGGTCACTCCGGGACACGGCAGCTCAGCCCCACTGTCCTGAAGGAAGGAAGGGCAGGCTCACATAGTACTGAAAAACCAGTTTGATGGGCCGTGGTCGTGCTCGGTGCTGGCCTTCTCACTCTTGTGCACCCCCAGTGTCCCTGTGCTGACCCCTCAGCCCCCTCCCCGGTGCAATGAGCCCAGCTGGCCTTGCTCTACCGCTTGGACAACCAGAGCTGCTGTCTCCCCTTTTCCTGGATGAACCCGATGAAGGGGTTTCTGTTTCTCCTATAGGTCCGGTACCCTCTAGTAATCCCTTTGGAAGCGTGAGGAGTGTGGATTTACTGCCCAGCACCCAGAGTAACACCTCGTTACACATGCTGGGCCGGGACTGCAGGCATTACTGCCCACAAGGCAGAGAAGCTGGAGATCCCAGGCCAAGCCAAATCGCTTTGGGCTCGGAGAAGTTTCTTCACGATATATTCCCTCCCGAAACACTTGAACTTGTAACTTTCACACTTGTAGTTTGTTATCTGTTGTTTCCATAGTTGTTGTGCTATGACTGGCAGATTGACTTTTAGACAAGAGACCACATGGTTACTGGTTTGTAATCTTTAATAATGCTATTTTTGGATTCTGGGAACAATGATCCAAAATCAATATATATTTTCCCAGCATAAGCAGGCCTGTGCCAGCCTTGGCCTGTGAATCTGGCTTCCTTCAGTATGTTCAGAAATATTAGCTCAGGGGTTTTAAAATTCTGTCTCTCTTCCATTTTACTTTAGAGGTATCGCTGTCTGCATTGCCTTTACCTACTACTGGGAATTGGGGTTTTATTTTGGATTTTTTCTCCCTTCTTTAGTTTTGCTTCTCTTTCTTTTTTTTTTCTTTTTTTTTTTTTTCTCTTTTTTCTTCTCCTCTGCAAGCCCCTGTCCTCTCACATGAGTTTTATTCAGTAAGGTAAGATAAATCCCACCCTGGTTTCAGATGATGGTGACCAGTGAGCTCACATGTAGAGTGGTTGAAAAGCCTTCCTTTTTGTCCGATGGAGAAAAAAACCCCACTTCTAGAACACAACTCATCTTCTCCTAAGCTAGACCTCAAAACTAGCTGAGATGAACTGCATCTCAGAGGTGCCTGTTCTCCTCCCTTAACCCACAAGGGACCCTGGGCACGCAATGAAGGTGCAGGTTTCCATACGGGACATCCCGAAAGTTTGGATGGATAGATCCAAAAAATTTGGGAGATGAACCCAAATGCTGAAGCTGAAGATGTTTTCAGCCCTGAAAAATGAACTTGTTACTTGAAATGAACTTTTCAATATTTTGTTTTCCTCTGACATCTAGCTTGCCTCTATGATAGAGGCTACTTTCCTACTGTGGTAGCTGAGTTCAGTAATACGCACAATTGCATTTTCTTTTCAGCCCTTTTACTGAAACTCTACCCTCTCACAGAATTGTTCAATTTATAAGAAACCTGAATGCTCACGCTGATGTTTCGCTTGCTGGGTGCCTTGGCTTCTTGAGCAATCCCCATGAGTGGCTGCCCTCCTCATCTTTGTGCTGAGGCCACCTGCTCCCTGCCAGGGGTGGACCTCTGGGCTGGCTTTCAAGGTATGTTTCTGTGGGTCCTCACCATGTTCTTGTAAATGCAGCAGCCTTGCAGAAGCCCACACGTGCTTCCACACTGGATGGAAAACCCTCCGTACAAATATGCCGGGCTTTGCAAATCTTTCCTCCGGTCTTGCGGTTCTGGCCCTGCATCCCTGGCCCCTGGGGCTGGGATCTACTCGCTTGGTCCCCCTTGGTTTTCTGGCCAGGATTTGCAGTTGTGTGGGATCTACTCGCTTGGTCCCCCTTGGTTTTCTGGCCAGGATTTGCAGTTGTGTGGGATCTACTCGCTTGGTCCCCCTTGGTTTTCTGGCCAGGATTTGCAGTTGTGATCTACAGCCGCGGTGAATTCTTACTGGGCTCTTTTAGCAGTCTCTTTTCCGGCTTTGTGTCCCTGAGAGCCCTTACAGCCTACCCTTAAACTAGGCATTTCACTAGGCTTTTTTGACATAAGGGTTTGGGTTTGATGTAAATCTCCTACCTCATACCTCAAAGGCTTCTGTCTTTACGTGAAAGTGATATCCCTCCAATTATTTATTTTTTGTAAGACTGCAGCGTTGTTCTATTTCTTTTCTAGTGTTGCCTAATAACCGCTCTTCCCAGTTAGCTGTAGACTATTGAGCAAGACTAATCTCTTTGACTGTGAGAAATTTATTTGTTTTAGAGCCATGCTTTGCTTGTCTTCCTTTTGAGCATGTCTTCATAAAAATAAAATCTTGCATGAGCCTCTTTTGATGGTATTTCTGGTTCTAGGTACCTTCCCATCTCTTATTTTCCAAATTCTCACAGGCAAGAGACAAGTGTTATAATCCATTATTTAATTTCATATCTCATTTCCCCCTTACCCCTGCCAGTTTTATCAGCGAGATGCCCTGTGCTCTCAAAGCTCCCTGTGTCAGTGGGTAACTTGCCTGCAATAAAGGCAAGAGATTAGGTTTTTTTGAGGAAAAGCAGTGATTTTAGTGAGTCCCATTGCCTTGGTCTTCCCTAGAGCATTGACCTTCGCAGCCATAATATACCAGTGATGCAAAATCCTGCCTGCGAATCTAGTGTGGCTCTCCTGTGTCTGGTCTCAGACTGCAGCACGGGACCAACTAAGGCAATGCTGCCTCTGAGGAAGACGAGCCTGTGCCATCCTGAAATATTTAGGTGCTTTGAGAAGACCAGAAGATTGCTCTCGACTTGAGAACCTCAGACCTGGTTCAGTGTTTCCAGAACTATGGGCACACTGGTGTTCTGAAATGCCCCTTTTTTGGCAAGCCCATTCTTACCTGGCCTACCAAAACCACCATACCTGGCAACGCTGGTGTACAGCTTACCTCCTAGATGGTTTCTGTCAGCTGCCCTGATGGGAATACAACGATTCAAGCCTGCAGATAGATCCTCTGGTATGTAAAATCCTGAAATGACAGATTAAGCTTTCAGAAACAGACACGGTGTAATTCCAGAGCCACTACAAAGCATTTTGTGTACATGCTGTTCCCCTGCCCGATCACCCATCATGGGTTATGATGCTTTTTCTTCCCCTCCCCTATTATGTGCAGTAAAAAAATGGATTATTCTGAGCATTTGAAAGGATAGTTGCAGCCCTCCTAATCCACGGGAAAGAGATGCTGTAATATTTATTAGTCTGTCAATAAGGATGCCTGGAGAGGGAAAAAAAGGACTGAAATACAAATATAGAAAACAAACAAACATACATATCACATATATATATATATATATATATTCCTTACAGACTAGCAAAAAGAAAGCAAACCAGTGTGTCCTTGGTCTAGAAACAAGCTGCTACAGTGAGAGCGTGAGGAGCATTATCACCTAAACCCTCACAAAAACCGCAAATCAACATTTTCCGAGCTGAGCCACTATAAAAAGGCACCTCTGCATTCCATTTCTAAATTAATTTATATAAAAGCAAAAAACCCCAACCAACCCCAGCCCACACATGCCAAAACCCTGACAAATATCCAGACAGCTCCAGTTTGTGTTGCAGTGGAGAGCATTGCTAATTTTTCTGTAGAATGATTTGGTGCCAGGCTGTTATCCCAATGCTTTTGACTTGGGCTCGTGATGTCCTGCAGCTCCTTTCTTCCCCTGTCCAGGAGCAAGAAGGAGTGCTTTCCTCCGCTTCCGTGATTAATTGTTTCACATCCTGGAAAATGGAAGAGGTGGTGGCAGGTAAGGGTAAAACAGTAATTCCTTGTGACACCAGAGACAAGGTCATGGATGCATCAGCAGTCAAGCAGTTCCTCATGTTTGTTAGCAACAAATCTGAATGTGCCGGTGGCTGCATGTTGGATTAATGCCGAGTCTTGTGCTGCGTGGATAACGTGAGGGGTTTCTGGCAAGGATGTAATGAAAGACATTCTTGCAATAAACTGAATCTGAAGAGTATCTGCCCAGTGTTGCATGGTGAAGCACTGGGAATGAAGGATATAGGTACCTTCAACCGAATCGCTGTAAGTGCCGTTTGATTTTGAGCAAGCGCTGGAGGCAGAGCACGTGGTGCCAGTGTAAGCAGAGATGCCAGCTTGGGAGGGGAAAGCTCCAGGTGCAGCTGGACAGAGGGACGCACCGTGCCCGTGTGCACTCACTGGGGACTCATGGATTTGGCATTGAAGCTCAGGCATCCACTGTGCTCTGCTCTAGTGACACAGCCAAAGGCTGTCCTCTGCCACCATGGGCATCTGCTTGCAGTTTCCAAACCTAACCTCACCCAGGTGGCTTGTGCCCTCTGGGACTGGTGGGGAAAAAGCTGTGGAGGGAAATGGAGGTGTAGAGATTAGGGACCGATCTCAGTGCGGGAGCTGGAGCACCTTCCCTGAGAAAAAACACAGCTTAGTTGAGTGCTGGGGGCTGCAAATATCAGAGGCTGGACCCACCTGGCTTTGATGGGAACCAAGGGAGGGTTCATGACTAGGAGGAAGAAAACAGCAGAAAAAGGTAAAGCAGGAATGAAAGTGATAAAAGGAGACAAGACAGAACAGAGCAAAGCAAAGCAGAAGGAGAACCCTCTCTCCCACCTCTAGTGCAGCTCTTCTCCCTAGCTGCATGACCACGCTTTCCAGCTGGGCTCATGCCACAGGTGCCTTCGTTCAGCAGCAACAGCTGAGCACAGTTGGCCACTTAAGAAAACACAGCATTTCAGAGCGGTGAAACAGAAAATGAGAACCTCACAGGGGGGTTTGGGGTTTTTTTGGAGTCAAATTGCAAACCCAACCTGGACATCTTGGGGCTGGCACGTGGCGGGCTCCTGGGGACAGCCTGGTGCTTGAAAGAGCACCTTGGGCTCCGTCAAACACAGAGCTCTGGGTCTAGCTCAGTAAATTGACCTATTACTTGAACATCACAAGCTGAGATCTCCCAAGGCAGATAACCCTCCACTGCTGTCTGGAGCACTGGCCAGGAGCCAGCCAGCTGACCAGCAGCATTAACCTCCACCCTGCCTGGTCGCCCTTTGCAGAGCCCACGGGGCACTGCACACAACAAGCCCAGCCCAGAGGCTCTCGGACGTGACCGAAGATGCGGCCAGATGCGTTGCTCACTGTTGCCAATGAGAGTAATTTTATGGCCTGGACTGAGCGATGTTTGCTTCACGGCAGAGATTGTTGCACAGTGGTCCACAGGTCCCAAGCACGTCAGGGTTAGTCGGAGGCAGCGAGGTGTCTTGCTCCTAGCTCCTGGAAGAGCTTGGCAGCCTGTGGGTAAGTCTCCTGTCAAACGATCTACAGCTTATTGCAATGCATGTGGCACAGAGTGTGGTTGGCTGGATCTGGCCTTCACATGGATGCAAAATCAATATTTTGAAGGAATTCTCCCCTTGTTCATCCAGCGCATCCACTGGGTACAGAGAACGAGTGTACCTGTTCTACCTATAGAAATAGGTAGAGTTCTACTCTAGTGAAGGAATGTGGGATGGGGGTCTCTGGCTTGTTTTATAAGAGCACAACTTCCATTTTACGCAGCAAAGGCAATTCTGTGCAAATAGCAAGTGCCACCACTCCCTCTGTAGGGGCACATCATCAGGTGCTCTTTGCTTATTTGGGTCGTCCAAACATCGCTTGCTGTGGAAGGGAATGCAGGTAGCAGGTAGGAAAGGAAAATCAGATTCTTATGACCTGTGAGCCTGAAATGCACGATAGGGATATTGGGTTTCCTCCATGCCCCCTGTATCTATACACAATTTTAGCTAAGCCAGTGTTTATTTTTGTGCACCCGTATATAGTATCATAGCTTCTGCAGTGCTCTTTTCCTCTGCATGTGTAGCAGAAGTTTTAAGTGATTTTAAGCAGAGCGACCTGTTAATGCAATGCTAAAGCACCGCTCGAGCCCACTGCATTTCATCTGGGTGTCTTTCATTTCTCAGTTCTGGACCACCAGTCAACTGTGACACGAGTTCCAGATAAGCAGCTAGAAGCAGCAAGCTACTGCGGGCAGCTTCCCCTGCCCTCGTGCTGCAGCTCTCGGAGCAGATGATCCCGACAAATGCATTTAATAATTTTACACACTGGAGTGCAATGACCGAAGGCACTTGCTCTTCGGGCCAGGCAGGAATCCCTTGTGTGCCATGACTGCCTGCAACCCTGAAAGTGATTGTGCATGTTTTTACCCTGAATGGCCATGTCGCTGCACCATGTGTGATGCCATGTAACTCACAAGTAGGGATCAACCCGAGCAGCCTAAGGCATAGGCGTGATTAGCTGGGGTCATTAAAGTCTCCTTGGTTTTGAAGCTACTGTGCTGCGAGCTTTTAGAGGGAAGTTTCGATTCCGTTCTACCTAACCAGGCAACACTCTGGTTTGTGCATCCTGAGGTTGGGGGATGATTTTGTTTTCTTTCCCATAAACTTTATCTCATTTTGAGAGATAATAATGGGAAATAAAACATGAGCATAGCAAAAGGTGGCAGGCCTGTTTTCTGCTGACATTTGGGTAGTGTTGGGAATTGGTGAGGAATGGAGATGCTAAGAAAGGCAGGGGTAGGGGGCTCTTCCAAGCGTAGGGGCAAGGTCGAGCAGGCCACAGAGCGGTGGGACAGAGCTGGGAAGTGGCCTGGGCAGGAGGAGGTGGCAGAAGAGGGCTGTGACATTTCCTAGGGGTCACTGTGTGATATTTAGAAAGCAAAGTATGTATCGAAGTCGCTCCTAGGCCAAAAAGGAGGCAGGTAAATCTGCCTGAGGACAGAAAAGCAGCCACTCTACTCCACTGCTTTTGACAAAGGGGAACAACGCATGTGCTGAAGCCCTGCAGGCTGGCAGGCGGCACGTTACGTTCAACACCAAAGGTAACTTCATTAGAACTGTTATATTTAGCCTAAGCGATAATGACTCTTATTTCTATGGAATATTACATAGAAACTGTTACTATGTACAACACAGTAGACAAAATGTGGTTTCTGTCCCACCGAGCTCACAATCTGCCTCTGCAAATTAACTTTGCTGGCAAAGGTTAAACGTCAAAAGGTAGAATATTCGAATCTGTGAATTACATCAAATATGGGTGGTGAACTCAGGGCAGGGAGTAGGTCTAGCTGGGAGACTGAGAATCCTGTGCTGATGTGGTCATACTTCTGAGGAGGTGAAGGCTCCCAAGGAGCAGAGCTGGACCAGGGCCCTGTAGAGGATACCAGATTTACACGGAAAAGCAGGAGACCTGGGGTAAGGGTGAAGGTGACCAGCTCTGTCCCAGCTTTGATAACGTTTTCAGATGTTGACTGAGATAAAATCCCAGCCTGCCTGGACGTTACCAGTGGCCAAACACAGAAACAGGGCACCCAGGGAGGATGTAGCATCTCCACTCATGGAGATACACCATGTGCATGGAGATACAGACCTGACCCAGCACCCTGCTCTGGCCGACCCTGCCCTGGGCATGGGGTGGACAGACAGTCTCCAGAGGCCCCTGCCAGCCTCATTCACCCTGATACCACAGATCATCTAGTCCCATTGCTCCTCTTGCTCCCTCCTCCTGCTTGGAGACACAGCTAGTGCATTGTAGCCCTGTTGTAAAGCTTGAGGAGGATGCCCTGAGCCCCCAAGATGCCAAGGAGGGTGGCAGCAGGCTGCCCAGGGTGTGCTAGGAGGTCACAGGGTTAATTGTGAGAAGCATGTGCCTTTGAAACTGGCACTGAAACTTGTCTCTCAGCTCTCTGCTCCCCAGGGAAGGTGTGCAGCTGCCGCTTCCCCTCACACCCCAGCCCTGCACCCTGGGGATGCCCCAGAGCCCCCTCCCACCCACCTGGCCTCCATGTAAACTTCAGGTCCTCTCTCCCCAGAGGTGGTCTGAAAGCATTGGAGGGACCCATGGGACAAGCTCCAGGTCAGGGCTGGGGCAGAGCCAGCCCTCAGTGACCTGCCCCACAGGAGATGTACGTACTTGAGGAGGTGGAGGCACTGAAGCATCCATCCATCCATCCATCCATGCAAAACACATGCTCTGGGGCACAGCCTGATGGAGGGAGCTTCCCTCTGGACTCTTTCTACCCCAAGGGAAAGGAATTTGCCTGTAGAAACCACAAGCCCTTTGGAGGTCTCCTGCAGGGGCAATGCTGTGGCAAGGGTCCACGTGCAGGGCTTAGGTAGCCGCTTTCCACCCACCAGTGATTTTAGACCATGAGGCTTCATGCAGAAAGCAAGAGCTGGGGAAAGCACCTTCAGTGAGGACTCAGCTGTGGGTGGCTTGCTTTTAAAAAGCAAGAAGCATCACCTGGAGAAGTGCCAGACAGCTGTGAGCTGAAGCAGCAGCGCTGTCAGCTCACCAGAGGAAGGCTGGGTGGGTTGGCAGTCTTCCTCGCATCCTGTGGGAACCACACTAGGGTCCCACCAGCCTCTGTGCAGGGGGTCACGGGCTGCCCTGGTGTCTCTGGAGCAGGTGGCTTTTCAGAAGCCTTCAGCATCGATGGAGTCAGGGAGAGAGATATACCACTCCAAGAATGAGTTGTACAGCCAGCTGTACAGGGAGCAGGGGGTCCTGCTTTACGTAGGCAAAAGTTGCTCCCACTACTCAGCTGGGACAGGAGTGCGCAGAGAGAGGCATCGCTGACATTCTGGCAGCACGTCGCTGCTCAGTCCAGGCAGTGGGTGGGGAGGAGCCGTTCCAAGTGTCAAACGATGGCAAGGAGCTAAGAAAAACTGCAGGAAAATTATTAACCTCGGCTATAAATACTCTGTTAAATTGCCACAAACTGCATGCAGTGGTAGCATAAGATGCTGCAAACAAATGGTCATTCATTCAACTATGGAGCAGGGCTCCTAAAACACAATTAACATAAGAACGCTTTACCTCAAGAAGCCAGAGTTTTATCCTGTTGTTTTTCTTTTCAGAGCAATATTACAATGCTGGAATGTGCTTCAGCAGCTTTTTAGCCCTTGCCCATAATAAAGAGCAGGTGTTTTCAGCCTATGTTATAAAAAGTGGCTGCCTGGTTGTGTGTCCCCAGCAGAATCTGAATACTGGGGAGGGAAACTCCTCTGCTAGCGGCATATCTATAAATGAGGGGGTTTCAAATGTTACTTGCTGAAAGGCAGAGGTCTCGAAAATTGGTTGCACTTTGTTTTCAATCTGGGCCATCATGGTACTGCAACCCTGAATGAAAGGTGAGCCAGAGGAGGAAAGCCTGGTTAGGAGCGGCGCAGGGCTTTATGCCTCGTGGAAGTGGGGCCACACACCCGGCAGCAGGTCAGCAGCACGTTAAGCTGTCACTAGCGATATGTGTCTCTAACAGCGGGAGATGCCAGAGATTTCTTAGCTGGTGACCTCAAGTCTGCTTGACTGATTTTGTTACCCCTCTCAAACATCTGTCTCTTTTCTGGTCTCCCCTAAACCCCGTCAGGCTTTGGGCATTGGTACCCGGAATGTGCTACAGACCAGTACAAGTCTCTGCTTGCTTTAGCTTAATACTTTGAGTTTTCTATTTCCCTGCTGTAGGCTGTGATCACCTACTTAGTAATTAGAAGGTGGATCTTCAGAGCATGGACGTTAAACAGGAGTCGCCTCAGATTCAGTTTCCTACCGTGTATTTACCCAGTCTACAACTAGATTTGCACAATAAGTGGAATACCTGCTTGGCATATTTATATCAAGAAGCACCTTTTCTGAGAGGAACCTTCTTCAGTTGATTTCCAGCAAGTATCTGGATGCACCCAGATTGGAGGAGGCCTTGATTTATGCGTGCTGACACTTGGTTAGCTGGCAGCTCTAGGCTTTGTGTGGGTAAGCGCCTCATCCTGAAAATGATTGTTTTAATTTCATTCTCACGCTAAAGGTAGAGGATATTAGAAACCGAAGTTTTAATGGCTCACGATAAAATATGGAATAGCAACTACCCATTACATTTGTTATTGTCTCTTTCTCCTGTAAATCAATATAATTGTATTTCTCCTAACTTCTCCAGTATTGCGTGCAGCCACTCGCGATCACAGGGGACATTGCACAAAGATGAATAAGAACAACGCTGGTTTAAATGATCAAAGCACCCGGTAGCCTCTCCGTGGGATTTGTTTTGCAGCACACCTACGTTCTCCTGAACTGGCCTGGCTCTGTCCTAGGGAGAAGACTCCCTTAGCACATGGGCTTCTTAGTGCCAGGATTGTCCCAGTCTCAGGAGTGGACAAGATCCTCTGCTGAAGTGGCTTTTCAGTGTCAGTGAATTGATTCCAAGTGAAGTTTGTCTCTGCCTCAGTTTCTCCAGTGGCATGACTTTGCCAGCTAATTGGCTTCTTACATGACTATAATTTATTTTCCTTTTGCCAGGATTCCTGTTTTTTTAACTGAGAAAAATTGGTGTTAAGGCCCTTCCTGCTGTTCCTGCTACACAGCTGGCACATCTCCCTGCCCCTGCCCTCTCCCCAGCATCCCTGCGATGGCCCTTGCAGCACTCCCCCTCCCCCCCTGTCCAAGCGCTTGCCAGAAGAGTGGCTGTGAACTCATTTTACAGAGGGGGAAACTGAGGCACAGAGCCAGCTGTCTTGCACGGGATTATCGGGAAGCAAAGGTGGTGCTGGAGGTCCAGGCTGTTTCCTGAGCTGTAGGTCCGTGCTGTCACCTCTGTCGCTTCTCGCCTGGGTGCCTTTTACTCGCGTTGGTGCCGGGCTGCGGGCAGGGGATGTGCAGAGGCTCAGGGTGAGCCCGGCACCTCCAGGCTGCTGGAAGCCCTTGCCGAGGGACGAGGCTGCCTCGCCTGTCCCAGGGAGAAGCCAGGATTTGCGCTCCGCCACACGCATTTGTGATTGCCAGAAAGCTCCTGAGGGACCCCGGGAGAAAGCAAATAGCTCTCGAATGCTCGGAATTCCCCAAACAGGGTCCAAACCTCTGAGCTCAAACGTTAGCGTTTGGCTTTCCACACTGCCCTCGCAGCAAGGCTGCTGGTCCTCGCCTGTCCCCGCTGCTCCTGCCCGCAGAGGCTGCCAGCAGCCAGCTCATTTCTCCCTGTCAGGACACTGCGCATCTCCCCGAGGTAACAGCGGGTAGAGGCCGAACCAGCTTTCCATCCTGAGCTGGTCTTTACGGAGGTGCAGGCCAATTCCGTTCCGATTTGGAGCACTGGTCCGCGCTTGAGCGCTGTAAACCGTTGAGAGCAGCTCTGACATGGAGCCTGGAGCTGAGCCTCATCCTTAATCACAGCAGTGACAGAGATGGGACCTTGGCACTTGGCAAACACGGCAGGGGCCCACAGGAACCTACCCCAGGTGCCGGCAGAGCTGCTCCCACCAGGTCCAGCTGGGCTCGGCCGCCAGCAGCTGCGGGGTCAGCCTTGCGGGGTGGCGGCAGAGCGGGGCAGGGGGGCAGCAGTGCCAGCGGGGACCGGGCAGTTGAAGCTCAGCTTTGCAGAGCATCGGCGGAGCATCTGGCCCCACGTTTTGCTGGGCTGCAGTCACGCTAGCTTTTTTGGGGGGGTTAACCACGCTCCTGGGGCAGGCACCCGAGCAAACCTCCTGCATGTGTGGCCAGTGATGCCATCACCTCTAGATCTAGAAATTGCTGCGCATCGAAATGGGCACATCCTCTGGCTGGAACGGATTGCAGCCAGCACGTGGGGAGAGGGCTTCCCGTGGACCCAAGCCCCCCTGGTGCAGAAGGGTTTTATATGCTCAGCTCACCCGGGACAAGGGCACAGACTTCTCCTGGCTCGCTGTGAAGCAGCTAAGTGTGCTTATCAGTTGTTAACCTCCTCCCTCACCACCAAGAAACTCCCTAAAAATCCCAAACCACCATAAAAATGTTGGCAGAATAGGAGCGAGTCACGCAGTGATATTTGGAAAACATGATCTTGTTTTCAAAATAGATTAATGATGGGTTTGGTGCCGAGGAGTCTGGCATCCCTCCCCACCCCCCCACACCCCACACCCCCCCGAAAAGCATTACAGGCAGGTCTGCAGTCCAGCAGTATAACTTCCTAAAAAATAAATAAAAGACTAGCTAATAATAACAGCGCCACTACTATTACTACTAATAGCGTGCTTCTGGCTGGCAACGTCTGCACTTTTATGAGCCTGCTCTGAATGAGCCGCGCCGGGGCCTGGGGAGGTCACAAGCCCCATTAACTGGGCTCCATCCTGGCAAGGGGCAGCGGCGTTGCCTGATGGAAACCTAACAGCAAGGTTAAATGGCTGCCCCACCGGCCACTAACGCAGTCCGTGCTGCTCTGAACGGGAGCCAATTTGCAAATCCAAGGCTTTTCCCTCGCATCTTGCTGGAGGCCAGGCTGTGGTCTCGCCCTGCGGAGCTGCACTGGCTGGAGGTGTGATGAGATGCAGGGGGTGCTTGACAGATCTGTGATGCAAAAAGCCCCTTGGATATGGCCCGAGCAGGTTTTTCCCTGCTCGGGCTTGTTTGGGGTAAGGGGAGCAGGGGAGAGGTAGGGTACATGTATCTGGCAGGAATTCACTTTTGCAGATGACCGGTGCCTGCACCCAGGTGGCCTTGCCTAGGAATAGTCTGGTCTAGTTGTCCTGGTAAAACCCCGCTCCAGCCCCTACCCAAAATGTTCATGGCTGCCCCAGCAACGTTTTATTCTGCAGCATCATCTGAACGGTCCAAGCACAAGCACTGCTTGGAGAGACTGATGCTGTGTCTGGCTGTGAAGGATTTCAGTGGTGGTTCCTGGGGACGCAGGGCAGAGCGGGGCTGTCGGTGGCAGCCCGGGGGCCGGGGGATTGCAGTCACATGCTGCTGCTGCAGGGCTGGAGGAGAATTAGTAAAATCTGCTGCAGGATTCCCACACCCTTGCAGCAGAGGCTGGCACTGCATCCCGAGGGCCTCTGATTCAGCTCTTTCTCCCCTTGGTCTCGATTGCCAGCACCACGTTTTTATCAGATACTATGGACTATAAAGTGATTTTCCTAAGAGCTGCTATTCAGAGCAATTTTTCCCCCACCCAATGCTATTATTTAATGAAATCAATACATAGTGTTGTTACATGTTATGTTGTTTGTAAGCTATAAGCTTTCAAGCTAGAAATTGGATCAACATTACTCAAAGCCTTTTCAATTTGCCATGCCTGCCAACTTATATGTTGATTGTGGTATTTTTCCCAAATAGCATCAACTTACTAAATCATAGGAAGAAATCTAGGTACGTTAACAAGGATTAGAGTCTGTCATCAGGATTTACCTGCATGTAAGGAGAGATGTGGCTGCATACACTTTGTTTTTCCTATCTGTTCCTCAGTTTGCTCGCATGCATGTGTAGCTACAGCACATCCTCCTTCCAGGCACTGTCAGACTGCACCACGCACTGTTTGCTGAAATGAAAGCCAAGGTGCAAGCCTGCAGAGGCACTGGAAGTTGCACCCGTGCTGTGCCAAGTCTCCCTGAGCTCTCTGCTGTGCCAAAGCATCGTGATGGAAGCTGTAATGCTGTCAGAGTGCCCTCACCCAGGGAAACTCACCTGGGTCACTGCAGCAAGGCTGGGCTGACTACAGCTGCTGTTAAAACAGCCCCTCAGCTTCCCCTTTTTGAGCTCTTTTTTAAACTGTAATCCTGCAGTTGCTTTAGCGCAGAGTTCAGTATTGAACTTCTCTCCTTTTTTCATAGATGGAAGCTTGGAGGGCAAATGAACTTTACTTAATAACACTATTGATGAAACAGTCCCAACTCCCCCCTGAAGTTCAGTGCTCATTAAGGTGAACAGGCTGCAGCTCCGCTTCTAGCTGTTTGCTTCTTTCAGCAGAGACCCACAGACCAAACGGCAGCACTGCAGCTCTCATCACCGACATGGTGTCTTTTTTTGCACAAAGATCATTCGAAGCTTTTTTCCTTTGAAACAAAGACTTTGTAGTTAGCAAGAAGATCTGAGGAGACACTGTCGGGTTAGGGGCTCAATGAGGTAACAAGCGACTGAGTGAATGAATTGACCTGCAGCATACAGTCCGCATCTCCCACAGGTCCTTTGGACTTGTTTACGTGAGACATTTTTGCTTTATCCGCATGTGGAGATAGCAGTACATCCCTTCCCTTCCCTTCCCTCCCCTCTCCTCCCCTCCCAAAATGTTGTGTGTAAGTGGTGTGGGAGTTAGTGGGGCTGGAGAAGGGGGACAGAGCAGATAGATGCTATCAGAGATGCAATGGCCTGTGCTTCTGTTTTGCCAGCTTCGTTGTGTTGGTTGGAGCAGTGGCTTTTACCTTCCTCTTGCCAAAAAATAGCTGTGCTGGCAAACTTCCCAGTGCTGATGCAGTCATATCACTTGAAAAGGACTTTGCTGGCATTATTTGCTCTCTCTCAAGAGCTAGTCTGAGGTATTCCAGCTGAAGGACTTTGCAATAAGCTGCATTTCTGTAAGGGTGTTTGCTGGGAGATGTGACCTGTAGCTGGGAAATGTGGGGATGCTCAGGAAGAAGAAGGTATCTTTTTAAAAACGTTAATCAACCACTGGCAAATTTACATGCATTTCTGTTCACCTATAAAAACTAAAAACAAACCCCAGATTTTTGTGGTGCTTCCCTGCATGCTTTTCAAACCTCTGCAGTTACTGTGAGAGCCAGACAAGTGCAAGCAGGAAAGAGGGAGTAGTTTTATCTTCATGAGAATGACCAAGCCACAAAGACCAAGGGTTTTGCCAGATGAGCTCCAGGAGGTGCTGTGGTGGAGGTTCAAAGTCAGATTGTCTCCATCTGACTGCCCCAGCCTTTGCTGGACGTTACCACTTGCGTAGCAGTGAATGGGAGTCCCTGTCTCAGTTGTGAATGGTCCCCCAGCATCAGTGATCCAGGAGGGAAAAAATGGACTTGGTTACACGCTTGTTAGGGATGTCCCACTCAAAATGTGTGACACACACGTTGCTGTGCTGCGCTCTTGTTCAGCACACAGGAAAAGTTCCCATGGTAAGAAGGTCAATGTGGCACATCCTTCTGCTGTCCTGCCCTCAGCTCCCGCAGAGGGCCAGGGAGCTGCAAGAAAGGGGGCGTGTGAGTTGGGCTAAATGGTTACTGTGCAAGTGAGATTGCATGTCCATATTATCACTCTGTCCTCTGATTGTGAACTCATTTGACCAAATCAGACAAAATTTCAGAGACTTTAGAAGTCTTAAGTTCCTTCAATTCTATTAATAGCTAGATCCTAGGACAAGGAAGGGGCAGCGACTCAGCTTTCCCTGGGTACCTGGGAAGAATCCAGCTTGAACTTAAAGAATTTTATGGTGGGAAACAAAACTATTTTGCCGTGTATAATATTACTTGTTTCTTTAATTGATAGCACTTTTCTGTTTTACTGCATAAAGATCCCAAGCAGGCCTCCATGATGCTGAGACTCGGGGTTTGTTTAAAGCCCAAGGGCAGGGCAGCCTTGACGACATCTGTGTCAGACCTTGTCATGGCACAGGGCATTGGGAGGTGGGGGGTGAACAGTTGAGCAGCTGCTCTTCAGGTGTCCCCTATGACAAGTCTTTCAAGACAGCCCATGGTGTAGCCTGAAGATGCTGACCAGTGCTGATGGCCTGCAACACGAACAACCAGGTGATACGGACCAGGACATCCCTGGCATTCGTCAGGGTTGGTTTGGCTGCCTGCACCAAAACCCAGTGCAGTGAGATTCAGAAGGACCCCTGCCTGGACCTGGACCTGGACTTGACCCTGCCAGTTGGCTTGATGGGTAAGTCTGTTGAGCAGAAAGGTAACAGCAACCTGGATATGCCTGGGGAGGGACCCTAGCAAAGTCAAATTTGGATGAGGACAGGTTGGTAGAAATGGGGATGATGACAGACTAATGTCCTTCTGGCATTTCAGAAGGAGGATCAGTGTAGGTGCTTGAGGCACGGTTTGTGCTGAGGTACCGAGATACCTCAGGATTGTGCTCAAAGCCTGAGTTTATGTGCTGCTGGTGCAAACCAGTGTCAGCACTGACAGAGGTTCGCTGGTGCTGATGGTGCTCAGCAGGTATTTCAGGGCTGTGACACAAGAGTGAGGCAGGGCAGCACGGACTGAGTCTCGCGCAGACACATGTACTTCTGGCATGGCGTGGACATGCCTCTGAGACTTACAGGGCTGGCACAGGTGTTGCAGGATCAGCTGGTTACTGAATCACAGGCACCAGAGCTGGGAAGGGATTTTTAAAATCCATCTGCCTGCCATCAGTGACACCAACAGCGCTATCACTAGTAGCAGTGGTGTAGGATAGTCCTTTCTTTGTGGCCAGATGATCACAGGACGTTCCAAGCCCCTCTGTTACTGGTATGAAAAAAACCTGTGCCAAGCTCTCTGGTTTCTGAGCTCTCTATGGACTTTAGATCCTATTTCTGCTCTGATTCAGCCATCAAGCACCTGGGAAGTGCTTCAGCCTGGAGCAACGTCTGATGTCCATGAGCTGGGACAGACCAGAGCATGTGCGCACTACATGGGTGGAGGGAAACCGTATGTACCTGAGCGCACTTCTGCACAGACTGAAGATACAACTCGTTTCTCTCCTTGCTTCAGGATACAGACAAAGGAGAGAGGGGTCAAGTCCATGTCCTCTGGATCCTGTAGGAATTGCTTGGCAGATGAGCAGTGGATGAGGTACTCACATGGGAACACCACCTCTGAGCTCCTGGCAACAGAGAGGTGAGGGAGAAGTGGGGAGCTCTTTCCCCATGGTCTTAGGGAGCCAAAGGGAAGGAGTCTCCCTAAGTATGCTGGTATGGCCAGTCCCCTAGGCATGGGCTCTTATCCCACCACAGGGCTTCACCAAAGCAAAAGGGAGGAATTCCTTTTTATATGCTGAAGTTAACAACAACAAAACAAACAAACAAAAACCCAAAACCCACACACCCCCCAAAAAATAAAGCTATTTTTTACATAGGAACTTTAAAGTAAAAAAAAAGCCCTCCATTCAAAGAACAAATCCAGACACAAGCCCCAAGGTGGGAATTACAACAGAAACTATTTTCCTTTAGTAACATTCATGGCAGAATTTACTTTACCACAGCGTAACGTCAGAGCACACATTACATGGGCACAAATGACATTACTTTAGACAGCAATAAAACTTGTAGTTTGAATGTCTTTAAAAGTCATCCTTTGTTTCGTGCCAAGGGTTTTCTGATTTTTAATTTTATCTCCTGTTTTCCTTAACGGAAGTAGAAAACACCCCTGCTTGATGGCAGAGGGAGATGTATGTACCTTTATTAAATGAGAAAACCCCATTATGTATAAATAAAGAACGCTCTGACCCCCAGCACATACTGGCAGCTTTTGCTAATGCTGAAAGGATGCTACCAATTTCAGCATCACGCTACTTTTACATAATTAAAATGTCTCTAGTGTGTTTCTAGTTTCTAGTGTGTTCACTGGATAAATTTGAGGACATGCTTTGTGTAATCAGTTTTGCTGCTACTTCTATGTAAAACCAGCTATTTTGTTTCCCTTGTAGCTCTGGTGGCTCCTTTCTAGAGTAAGAAGGAAGCACAAAAGGAAACTGCAATTATGTACCCAGAGAAGCATTCAGTGGAGAGGAAAGGGTCAGCTGTAGCACGTGAAATTGTCCGTATTTTCTACCACTTTCCAACATCAGGCTGAAAATATCCCATGGAATTCACAAGGATCTTAAAATAAAAGGAAAAAAACCCCACAGCATGAAGATTTTCTTGCTCTTGTTCAGACTCCAGTCAGGTCAGAGAACTGCCTGTTTGCAATATTCATGCTAATTATTTCCCCTGAAACAAAACCAGCATGAAACAATGTTGGGATTTTTCTTTTTACTTTGGGCTGGCTTTTGTGGTGAGCATTGTGTTTGCCTCTGCAGCACATTTTTCCATTTGTTTTCATGTACTTTCATAACTCCTACCAAAAAAAAAAAACCCCAACCAAAAAACTTTTGAAGGATAACTCAGAACAAACCCCCACTTACTTTAACAGTATTTTTCATGGTCCATATAACATGCACAGCTCATCCACTGGCGCAGTCCTGTGGCTTAAAAGGTGTTTGCTGTATTATCTCACTTAGATAATTATGTAAGCACTGGTGAACATGGCTTTAAATAGTCAATAAAGTAAGGTGAAAACCTGAATTATCTTTGTTTCCACACATTTTGGAATGCTTATAGCAAACTCAAGAAGAAATGCTGACAGAATTATTGTACGTGTGCATTTAGCCCTAAAGAGTCATCTCAGTCCAGCTCCACGGAGACCACAGAAGCCGTTACCAGACCAGGTGTTTTTCACATTCATTAAGAGGCACTGGCCGCCATATATTTCTGTACAGAAAAATGTTTGGATTGATGTAGGCAGGAGACCACTTCGTGTTGTGAGCTCTGATCTTACACCCGCTGTCGCTATGCCCGCGTGCCACAGGGCTACAGAGCAGACCCTCGGCGTGCGAGCTGTGAAGAAGCCACAAAACCAAGAGGCACAACTGTACATATCTGTTAGCCACCAGGAGAAGGGCTGAATTTCTTGTCCCACTGAAGCTGGTAGGAGTCTTCTCATCCACTTCAGTGCGTTGTACTCTGACTGTCTGGTTCTTTGGCTCCAAACCATACATTTTGATCTCTTGAGCAAAAAGAGAGTTCCTGCAGCTGTTGGTAGTAATAAGGCTCTTCAAGTCAGTCACTGGGAAGCAACTTCACTCATTTGTACACACAAAGCCGGTGTAATGCAGGGATGTCAAAAAGCAACCATGGCCGACACCTGCAGACAGGCTGAAAAAGTCAATTCTCATTGACTTTGGGGCGGCCGTTCTGTATCGACTTCCCCAGAGTTTTCTCTGCATGACAACGGTGGGGTTTAGCCTGGAAAATGCTGGAGCCAGCTAAAGGAAAGTGCAATTATAGCTGCTGATTATAGATGAAGAGTGTCTGCTGGGATCCCCCTTCCTTCCCTTTCCAGCCCAGAGGAGTGGAAAGCAACCAGCATGTGGAGCATGACACAGGTTTAAACCTCTGGTGTCTTTCAAAGGTGGCCAGCTGTAGCTTCAGAGAAAGATGCCACAAGATCTGTTTGGGGTTTCGTTGTTTATTTTAAAAAAGGTGAATTTTATTTTTTCTTGGAACAGTCGAGTATGGTGGCTTTTTAAGGAAATGAAGCCTAGATTTTTTTTCGTCATTTTTGAATGATAACTAAACTATCACGGCTGGTGGTGAGAGGGCTGCTACTGAGTGAAAGGACAGCAAAGGTTCTTGTGCTTGCCAGCAAAGCTTCTCCTGGGCTGCGTCTGGCTTGGCAAAAAGAGTTCCATATGGTCCCATATATCTGTATGTATATGTGTGTGTGTGTATATATGGAGAGAGAGATATATGTTCTCTCATGTGTGTATGTACCTATACACCTATATAGATGGGAGTTTTTAAAAACAAAAAACTGAACTCAAGGAAATAAACCACTTATCAGATCCCAAAGGGCTCTGTTGATTCAAAAATATTTTTATTCTGAAATATTTGCGTTATCATTCCCCATGAGCTTAAGATTCAGAAATATCATCTCAAAAGACTGTGTATTTTTTAGGTGTGTGGAGGGAATGCAGGGTGAGGTTAAGTTATCAGAAATGTCAACAACAGGCTACACGAGCATCGCAGCGGTATCTGAAGAGTGGATTGAATTTTATGCTGGGTTCATGGTTTGGTGAAGGGTTTTTGCTGGTGCTATGATGAAAACCTGTCCCTCTGCTCATATTTTGAATGTAGAACAAGAGCTCTATGGGTGTTTCTTGTCAATAGGGATGATTTCTGGTCTGAGAACAAGGAATCTTTTCTAGCACGTGATGTGAGAGGGACGGGGTGATTAGTTTACTAGCTTTGTGCACTTTGGCCCTTTTACGCATACTAATTAAAGTGGTTTGATGGTAGTTTGGGGATAGTATTAGGATCATCTGTTAGTCAGACTTCAAGTTAATTAACCAGCCAACCAGCTCACACTGGAAGGGGCTCATGTATGATTATGAGTCACCCACTTGGGTAACTGATATTTGTTTATTTTTAGGCAGACTACGAGGCTCCCAGATGCTACGGCAATGGGTTACAGATCAGTACTTTAAATATATGAAATATACTGGTGATTTGGACCTTGCAGATGAGAGGAGTGCCTGCTTGCTCACAGCCTCTCCCTTTGTAGATGATGAGGTCAGGCTCATCACATGAAGGCAAATTCCTTATCCTAAGTATAGTTAAGGCTCATTCCTGAAATATACAGAAAGCATTATTTTGGGATGGATCTGTATGTGCTCTTGCAGCCTTTGACTGGCCCTGTGTTCCCAAAATGAAAAAGTTGGTCTTATCTGTGTAAGAGTATAAATATGTATGGTGCTACATTAATAGCTTCCACAGTTGTTTTGTGCCTTTGTCCTTTATTCTTGAAGCATGGTGCTGGTGGGTCCATCAAAGCATGAGAGGCTGACAGAAGCAAAGCACAGAAAGCACAGAGGGATTTTGGAACAGAGATGGGGGTCTTTGGGACCCTTGAAACAAGTTGCCTGTCTTTGCAAGGGCTCGCACTGTATAATCCCTTTAATGAATACATCAAGCCCCATTTCATACTGAATTAAGCTCCTGCTCTTTGCCACCCTAGAGCCATGCTTCTTGCTGCCACCTTAAACACATTTGTGGCCAGCTCAGACCCATTTGTTCTTGTGCCAGTGCTGACACAGCTTCAGTAGCTTTTGTTATAGGACATGTCCCAATTTGTTTCATCAGGAGCAGGAGGAAAATTGTTCTTGTCCACATTTCTGTATGGGGAATTTGGAAACAGAAGGAGGGCTTTGTCTAACTGGGAGTCGTCTAAGGCCAGTGTCTCCTTCTCGAGCAGAGTAAGTACTTTTCTTTGTTTCCCCTTGCTTTCATCAATTTTTGCCTCCTCTGTCTTTCTCTATCATACGTTGCTCCCACTGGCCTCCTGTTTTGTTTCCTGTGGCACCTGGCACATGCATTCCCTGTCACTTCTGTCCTCATTTTGCTCCATTTGCTCTCTGCTGTTGCTTTGATGCCCAGGTGTCCTGGAGACTGGCTCCTTTGCCCACGGTGGTTTGGGTTCCCTTTCTAGCTCAGGTCAGGCTCCCTCCCCTCCCGGCCAGGCACTGCCCCATCAAGGGCCAGGCACAGCTTTACAGTGGTGGCTGAGGACTTATACTGCTAGTAGCTTCAGCCAGTGCTCAACCCTCAACAGGGACGAGATGTCGCCCATCGTGGCTCTTCAACCCCGTTTCAGTGAAACCATCATGCCTGGCACCCTTAGCTCACCATCTCTTACTTGTTTCTCTCTTCAGGGACCCCCCTGGTGCTGTCATAGTGCATCTCCCATGGGTGGCCTCAAGCCTAACAGAGGGGACCAGTGTCTTCCCAGCTCAGCCATGGAGCTTTGCTGTGGTGGGCAATGAGGAGCACATGGGAGAGGGAGCTGAGAGATGAAGCCTGCTGCCCCCCTGCAGTAAGGCAGCCACCCATCTTCTCTGCGTGGAAGGGCAGCAGCGGAGAGAAAGGTGAGATGGTTTCCATCGCTTGTTATTTGCTTTAGGTTTTGAGAAAAGCGTGGGGTAGGGGGGCATAAATGTCACTGATTTCCCTGCAGAAGTGACTTTAGACTATGGAGGGTGATGGGAAGAGAGACAACCATAGCGAAATGAAGCCCAGGCAGCTTCTTTATATTGCTGTATGTCTTGAGTCCCAAACATTTATCTGTGAATGTGAGATATGGAGCATTACTTAAACTGTGTAAATAATGATTTATTCATTCTTACTCTACGGTCTGGCACACAGAAAAAAAATATGCTGGGAATAAGGTATCATTATGGAAAAGTGTAATTTTTATAGGAATTGCCTTAAGCAAAGAGTTGACTTAATTTAGAATTGCCCTTTTCTGGATTTATGTCTTAATATTGTAATTTTAACATTGGTTTTGTTTCGTGTATTTTGTGTAAGCAGTCACTTAATTTGAAATGACTTTATTTCATTATTACAAAGCTGATTTCCCTATTTTTGGGTATTTGTTTTAGCATTGTAGCTATATGCGCACAGTCTTCCCTTCGGTTTCCAGATGGAAACCCCTGAATTGACATTTTCCTGAAGTGGGATTTTTAAAGATTTTTCCCTGAAATTGTTTTACTGTACACACTTCATGTTTGGTCACTTCTGCAATGAAATTTAATGAGCTTCCCTTCTGGTAGTTTCCAGTGCAATAGTACCGCAGCACGATTCCTATGATTTTGGTACATGCAGCAAGAAGAGAAGATTTTTACATGAACTCTTTCTATATGGTGGTTACAGTAGGATTCCGAAAACAATTTTTGGCAATTATGGTGAAATTAAAGAGAGGCCCTCTGTGCATGAGTTCAGGCTCCGGGACAACTTCCCACAGAAGTTTCATCCCAGTCCTTGCAGGGGGGAATCACATTAAGGAGGTTTAGTACTGGGTGATTGGAAAGGGATTTTCTGCAAGCCATGGAAGCCTGGCAACAGCAGCGTGATGGGGGAAATTTTTCTGCATGCCTTCTGGCTCAAGCCAATGGCACAGATCTCATGCTATTACAAACACTCAACTAAATCAGCACTGTATTTAATAAACAATTTAAAAATATCAGATGTAGCAAAACAAACATGGAGATTACAGTATCAGTTTTGTTTTTAGAGGTGGCAGAGAACAGAATGTCCTTTGCTTGGAAACGCTACACATCCAGGAAGAAAGCTGCTCCTTTGCAGTGCGTGTCTCAGCTTCTCCAGACTCTGTTTGCAAAGTCTCAGGCACACAAACATGTGCCAATGTTTGTAGGAGCATGGGCTCCCCAGGTCTCCTGGGGATGGTTGTTCTATCTGTCACCTAAATAAAAATCACTCCTGCAATTCTCGCTTATGATGGCTAAAAAGATTTGGTAAGAACCTAGGAAATAATTAATTCTGATACAGAAAAAGAAGTGCTTTTACTGACCTAGAGGCAGCTGTCCATTTTGAAAAGCAGAGTCAAAAATCATGGCTGGGCTTTGTCTTGTAATCTGTTATTTTAAGGTGGTGACCAAGAAGCAGGTAGCTGCCACGCTTTCCACTTAGACAACTGCAGCCAAGGGCTGGGTTTGGCTGGCTGATGTGTGAGGAGGGATGACCAGCCTCCCACTTCAGGTCTCAGGTTGTGTTGATGCTTGAGTAGTTTGAAAACATACTAATTACCTCTTATTTAATAAAGGAATGGAGCAAACCTCACTTCAATATCCTGAACATCCCGAATATGGCACAATATTAAGTCACTTCTCCAAAGTAACCTTCCAAAGTTAAGCTGCAGATGAGTCCTCCTTTGTGTCAGTGTCCTAATATCCCTGAAGTTCTCAAAGAGTTGGCCAGTGTTTGTTCTCTTAGGGCTGACAGATGCATTTCTGAGCAGGCTGTAAGGCTTTCATGCAGGTTGCCCCGTTGCCCGCATTTCATGCTCATCTTGTCTTGAGGAGCCACCCTGCTGCTGCCTGTCCCCATTTGTTGGTGTGCTGGTAGGAATGCTGGTGCAAGGTGAGAAGCTTACAGCTGAGATCCTGAGGATTAATTTAGCATGCAGCATGGATGCAGCAGCTCTGGAAAGCTGCCTTAACTTGCATGGGTGCCGTATCCCCAACAGGTGCTGTGATGACAGAGAAATTACAGGATGCCTCACTGTGTTTGGTTTTGCTCCTTTTTCTTTCTACATCTGGCTCTAGCAGCTCTCTTTGGGGTACAGATTTTCTCTGCTGGAGCCATCCTCTGGGAAAGCTTTACAATCCTCTCACCCTGGCTTAGCAATTAAATGTCTTGCAGTCTGGGAGAGTTCTGAGGTTTTTATGTTTGTAAGGTAGAGATGATCCTCCCGAATGGACTAGATAACCAGATGGATTAGATGACCTCTCAGGGGACCTTCAATCCTTTCTTCTGTCATTACACTCCTCAAAGAGATCCTGCAAGTGCTGGGAGTGGGACTAAGGGCTGCCTGAGGGGTCAGAAGCGAAAAGACTGAAAATGGGTATTTCCACAGAAGGGCAAGAAATGACCCTGATGACTGAAAGGGACTGGTGTCCTTCTGTGAGTGTTTGCAGTTCAAGTCCCCAGTATCACGTGTCATCTCTGGGGGCTTGGGGAGAATCTAGAGAGACCAGTGCACTTTAGCCTCTAGATAATACTCATTTAATTCTTGGGCTCCACACCTCCAAAAAATTGCATTAAAAATCTATTAAGATTAGGTTCTATTTTGGTAATGATTTATTTTTGTCAAGGACTACCGGTTTCATTCTTGGGTTGGTGTGCTCCCTGGCTACCTGTGTTCCTCAGCTTTAACAGCCTCTCAGCTCCCGAGGTTTCTCTTGAAGCAATGCCCGGGTTATTAAAAAAAAATGACAGTCCCAAAGAAAAAGCAAAGACCAAACCAATTCAGCTTATGAAATTTTACAGGGAGTGGAGGCAAATATTTGTTTAGCTCTGTTTCAGTTTTGTTGGCATGAAGTTAAGATGTATAAAACGTCCTGGAGTTTAAGCTGTCAATCCTTCAGGTCATTTTGCACAGGTGGGTCACTGCATGATGCAGAAAGTCTGCCTGACCTTCTTTGCTCCTGTCCCTTCTCCCCCACCAGACCCAGCAGCACCCTCAGCTGTCAGCTCCCTCACCTGGGCCCAGGGCTGAACGGGACCCTTTTGCCAACCTGGTCAGGTGTTTTTATCCTCCTACCATCACAAGGAAGAAAAGGGAACAGCAGCAAGAGAAGAATAAAAATCAATTCTCTTCACTGGGGCCTGGACAAATAGTTGACTCTCTGTCATCTCCAGGTTATTTTTATTCAGTAAAATGGAGCAGAGGAGGCTTTCTCAGGAGACTCTCTTTACTTCACTCTGTACTTCAGGGTCAATGTTTTAACAACTCTTTTTTTCCCTGGCATTTGTACTTTTACAGTAAATATTTCTGCTGGCATGGCTGAGGTGGAACAGGCCCCATTAAAATGCAGGGAGGGAGGAATTAACAGCTGGGATCCTCAGCCTGTCACACAACACAATGAACAAAATGCCACCAACATGCACACCAGGGACGGGCGGTGGGAGCTTTCTCAGGGCTGGTACAGAGCGTGCACACAGGCAGCGAGGGGCAGATCCGTACCCAGGGAAGTGGAAAACCACAATCCTGAAAATCCCTCTGTAGCTCAAACCTAACCCAAAGCAGCCCCTTGTTTTTCAAAATGAAAATTCAACAGACACCTGAAGTTCGTGTGTGTGCGCGGAGCCACTGCCCCCCTAAAGCCACCAGCGTGATGCTGAGCTCATGCCCATGCATCTCCCCGCAGGGTCGGCAGAGGACAGGATCCAGCCCACCTCCGACGTGTCTGTAGCTGTGCTTTCTTGCAAGTCAAGGTGAGGGGAACCCCTCTCCTGTCCCCTCTTGTGCTGGGCCAAGGCTCTGCTCTGGCACAGCCACAACAGCCTTGTGAGCAGCCCCGCGGCTCAGACCCTCTCCAGGGGCTGGGGGAGCCAGGGCTGGCTTCTCTCCTGCTGCGCTGCGGGTCGCAGAGGGGAGCTGGCACTGCAGAGGGGCTGCTGCGGCCGTGCTGGCCCAGGGAGGGTCTGCCTGCCCGCTCTCCGTTCGGGGCAGCTGCCAGCAGCAGCCTTGCTTTCTTCCCTGGAGCCCTGCAATCCCTTCCCTGGCGTTTCAGGGGTAGATGTTTGCTCACGCATGGAGCTTGGTGCTCGTCCTCCGCTTATGGGGGAGAACAGTGGCTGGGGATGGCTGTGGTGCCAGCCAGAGCAATAACTCTGCGGGCCCCCTGCCCGAGCCCCTGTGGCGGCACGGGAGCAGGATGCGTGCGGGGCTTGCTCCCCTCCCAGCACTGGCCATGGGGGCTCTGCTGGAGCCCAGCCTGGCACAAGGAGAGCTTGTCCTACAAGAGGTGACCACTCTCTGGGAGCTTACACGCTGCAGCAGATTAGAGTATGATAGCTGAATCAGCCTCCCAGCAGCGCTGTGCCCACCCTCCACAGCATCCCTACAGCAGGGACGGGATCTGAGGATGTGCAGAAGCTTCTGAACTGTGGCAGTTGTGACAGTCCGCTACGTTAAATTGAAGCAGGAGTGATTTTGGTTTAATAAAGCAGGGTGAAAATGTGGAAATCAACACCTTTAAGGTATTTGGAGTTACACAGGGCAGCACTTGGTTCCTCACACAAGATTTTTTTTTAAAAATAAAAGCAGTGAAAGTATTAAAAATATATGGATGGAGCAAAAGGCCTGTTGTCACAGGCTCAGGGTTCTGTTAAATTCATGCAGCAAACTAGAAGGTCATTAATAAAGGATAAAATGATGAGTGAGTGGGGTTCCTGCCCATCTGGGTTCTGCAGTGGACACTAGATGAGGACAGATTTCTGGGGAAGCTGTTAACTGTCAGGGCTGCCCTGCCCAGGCTCTTCTCGAATTCCAGAAAACACTAGTTACTAAGATGGGTGTCTTCTACTTGCTCTCAGAAAAAATTATGTAGTCAGGGAAACTGAAGGAAAGGATCTGTCTGAAATCTTCATTTCCACCTGGCTGGGCTTCTACTTTTTATTTTCTTTCTTCCGTCTCCCTGTTTCCTCTTCTGCCCTCTGTATTCTTGTGCCCCTATTTCAAAGTCTGGATTAGGCAGCCAAGATTGCATTTCTGTTAGAGTACTGCGAGGGTGCTCAGAAAGGCTGAGCAGTGCCCTGAACAGCGAAATGCTGGTACAAATCATCTCAGAGGAAATGATAAGAGCATGTCCTGTGCCCTTTCTTTCACAATGAGATGGAGAGGAAGAGTCAGCACCGCAACAGCCACTGTGTTTTCTGTCTCTGCATCTCTTCCCTCTCACTCTCTGTTTTTGCGCTCTTGTCTTTTTTTTCCTCTGGAGGAACAAAAGAAAACAACATCTGCTCAGGCCCATTTAAAATAACCTTTTCCCTTTCTGCCAAAATGGACAGTCGTTGTCACCTCCAGTACCTTACAAGAGCCAGCCAAAGAGTGCCTTTCCCCGGTAGCAGGCCGGTCTGTAAGTAGGAAAAATAATGAAGCCTGTTTCTCTGCAGGTCTATGTTCCTGCCACGTAAAGGGCAGTATTGACTTTTAATTTAATTATGCTCAAATCTACTGTTATCTCTGCATAAAGCATAAATGATGTCGTGCTGTGTGACTTCCATGTTCTTCAGCCCCTCTGCCTCCCGCGCCTCCCCACGGCTGCTCCGCTGGCTTTAGCTGGCTGGCTTTCCTCGTCTTTTCCATTTTCCCTGCATGTTAAAGCTTCCGTGGTTTTCTGCTGTTCCAGGTTTCTCTTGAGATTGTCTTGTCATTTCCTCCTCCTTTTTAACCCATCCCTTCCCCTGACATGACTGTTTGCAGGGCCACGTGAGCTGCTGTTGTAACTGTAAAGAACAGGAGGGCTGTGGTCAACCAGCAACAACTCCCAGTACACAGGGAGCACCAGGGGAAGTGGGGCAATACCTCACCCCACTTTCCCACAACCAGTGATCTCTCAAGGTCTCCTATATCCTCATTAGCCACAACAGGCCCTCCAGAACTAGCTGTGCTCCACAGATGGGACCCATAAATGGTCCTCTGCCACCGTTGACCATTTATCCACTGACTATAGTCCAGCTGGAGAATCTCTTCCTCCTGCTCTCTGCCATTGCACTGCAAGGGCCGCAGCCCTTTCAGAGAGCTCTAGACAGAACAGGGTTCATCTCAGCTCTCGGTGTGGGGGTGGGACAGCAGCTGTAATGCCAGTGCCAGGGCCCATGCAGCACAGCAACTAAAGGTGCAAGAACTGAGCTACAGCTACTCCTGCCTTGTACTCAATCAGCCCTTTGCACTGTGCAGCACACTTCCTCGGTGGCTGCTATCTCCTATTATACATTTTTAATTGATTAATTTTTCATCCTTATCCTAAGGTCGCACGTTTATGGCAGTCATTGTCAGCACCCCATGTTCATTTCATGTAAAGCTATATTTAGATATTTCCTGGATGACATATCCCTAATGTCCAGTATCCTTTTACAGCTCATCTTAAGTCAGACTTTAGACCTTTAGGCTAGGATTTGGTCAGTTCTTGTCTGGACCGTAAGCCACGGTGCTCAGGAGAAGCTTGTCAGTCCCAGCAGTGTGACTGCCGTTACACAGCTACATGAGGTTTCCTGTCTTTTTCACACTTTTTTTGGCATTGCATTAGCTTGCCTTCTTCCCTCTACTGCCTGCCCTTGGTGTGCTATATGAGTGTGGCCAGGAGGGCTCTCATCTTTGGCCACAATGGCACTGCGGTGGCTGTTGCGTATGGTGTGAGCTGAGGCACTGTGTGTACTCACCAAAGCACCGCGCTTCCCCTTTCTTTTCCCTTACAACATTCCCTCCTGCCCTGAGTATTTTAAAGCCAAGTGATATTCTAGACATTGGGTGATAGGAGCAACATCATCTGAGGTCAACCTGGGAAGGTCCAAACCACGCTCTTTGCTTCCCGGCAACTGTTTTTTATAAATTCTCTAAGAATTTGATTGTCTGAAGAACTTTACCCTCTGTATTAAATTTGGTGAGATTGGCTAATGGGGGGAAAGAAGATGGGGGGTAGAGATGTGCATTGCCCAGCTGATCTCATGAGCCTTATTTCAATAGCAAATTAGGATAAAATGGGAAAGGGAATAAGAAGTGTTAGAAATAACAGCCTTACTTAATCCTTTGCATATCCAATGCTTTTAACATTTTCTCTCTCTTTCAATACATTAAGGGGGATATGCAGGGCTGAGATTGCTCTGTCTGAAGCCTCGGACTTCATTTACCAAGCTGAGGTTGAGTTAGCACCTCCGAGCCTCTGGGGCTGTGTCTTGCATCAGAAACAACACAACTCGTTATCATCTCTGAACTCCGCTCCTATCAGTTGCTGTGCTAGGTGATGCTAGGTGACACATGGAGGAAAACAGGATCTCTTCCAGAAGATATGAAAAGATAGGTTTGACATAGATTAAATCAATAAGAGGAAGATGGATGAGCATTCATTACCTGTATTTATTGAGGAGACTGTTTTAAGAGAAGGGAAAGTTTACCTTAGGACATTTGTTCCCCTCCTTTTTGTTGTACAGCTGCTTGTCAGTCAGCTCTTTGGCTGCCACAGTTGGGAGCGTGTGTTTCAAGGTGAACTGTTGCTTATTTCAGTTTGCCTTAAAATGTGGCTTGGCAAACCGAGGTAGTTCAGGAGATGATTGATGAGCAATGAGACAAGCACGCAGCAGGGACAGGCTGGACAGCTGGGATGACTTCAGCCACAGTTCAGAGTGGATCCTATCATTTAAAGGGCAGGATTGGGTCGAAAGCAAAAGGGATGCTAAGGGAGAAAGGATGAATATGGGAGAGAGACCGTTTCAAAGGCTAGGATACAGGCTGTGATACAGTAGTCACCATAGTGATGACGAGGGAGGGAGGCAGGAGACAGGGCAAAACCAAAGTCAGTTGATAGTAAAAACATTCAAGGTTCAAAAGGCAGCCTGCTGGCTTTGTGCACATCTGGGGATCCTGAAGACTGGGCAAGCACCAGCTGGCATCTCCATGCCTTTCTGCTGCTATTGGTTTTATTTTGCTAAAGGTACATTTAAGGTTATTGTTTGGACCATCCCATAACAGTGACAACAATGTTTTAGCTAAAGGATATGCACTTTCAATACAAATGACTCTTGGCTAAGCTTGACCAACTTTGTGGCAGGATTGATATGGGAAAAAGTTCCTTGTGGCCTCCTTCCTGCCTTTTACCAGTGCATTTGAATTGTTAGCGCATTTATTTGCTGTGAAGGGAGGACTGCCCTAATGATGGGGTAATCACAATACAGCTACACACCAGCCACAGCAGGATCTGCAGATCTGTGGTAGACCCCTTGGTCTCCCAATGCCTGGAGGTGGTAAGGTAACAAAAGCCACTATGCTGAAGTGCTAGTTATTGAAAATAATCCAAACGAGGCACTGAAAAGAGGAGACATCCTTGGATATACACTACTACTTTAGAAGAGACTGCAGCAATTTAAGACATGATCATTCTTTTATCTGTTTGAGCTGATCATGTTTCTGCCTGAGTTCACCATTGTCACAGCAGAACAGGTCACCTGAGTGCTTCCCATCTGCTCCAGTGTGACGTCTGACCAATCAGTTCTTACACTGGAGCAGATGAGTTATGCCACAAGCAATTCTGCCAGCCCTGCTAAGGGAAAGCAACAGTTTTCGGCCCAGGAGCTGTAGCTGAAGGACAAGGAGCTAATTCCTTGCGCTTCCACAGTTACGTCTGCAAGAGCCCATCTGACCAAAGCTTTCAATCCATCCCTTCCCATGGCGTAGAGATCTTACTGCACTGTCACCAGGCAGTGCCTTTCTCCTTTCAGAATTCAAACTGCAGTGAGATGCCTGAAACTTTGCCTTATTGTGTTAGTCTGTTGTTGTTTTTGTTGTTTCTGTGTCAGCTGCTGGAGATGACACAAGAGGCAGGGGTTAGAGCACTTGACAAAGAGATCCTTTCACCTCCTGTCTGTCAGCAGAGCATCCAGGCGTAGCTGGAACTATGCTGGAAGAGAAGACCCTGCAGACCTTTTGAAGCTTCTCTCTGCTGCATGAAATAATTAGAGATTCTTGAGGGAGGAGAAACGGGGAGAATAACTCTGTTCCAGATATTACAGCACCTGTCTCTGAGTCTCAGCATCCCAGGCCATCCCTAATAATTTAGCTTGTCATGCCTAGTCTTGTCTGTCTTTGTCCTCTCAAAACTTTATTCCAGACAGCAGGGTTTCTCTGAACTGTGGGGAAAGAGACATATAAGCTTAGAGAAAAAAATCAGTCTTACTCCAGTTATTATTGGAATACACCAAGGACATGAAAATTTGACACTGGTATTTTAAATATTACTGCTATCACTTTGAAGGCTTCAGGATATGTTGTATTTATTCTGATCCTTCAACTTGCAAGTGTGTCTCTTAATGCTTCATGGTAAAATCATCTGTAGGTTTAGTGGTTGGGTTTTCTTTCTTCAGAAATTGGGTGAGATTTCCAAACCTGTTTTCCTTGACCTTCTTCAATGAGGAAAGGCCTTTGACTATGCTGTGGGAAGTTTAGGGATTTTGTGATTATTGCCTAATTTTTTAAGGGTGTAGGATGGACCGAGTCTCTGGATTTACTTCACATTCAATAAATACCTTCACCAGACTATTCCTCCTATTCCATTTGGGTTGTAAAACCCAGTCTAGCCTTGCAGGAAAGAGGGTATCAAGCCTAATTAGCCCCCTCCCTTTGATCTCTTAAGCAGACCAGAGCACAAGTCGGTCCTGCAGCTGTAGGCAGCTTTCGGGTCTCCTGGGCCCTCCTATAACTATTAAAAAATGTGCGTGTTCTGCAAAGTGTATTATGTGATGTATTAGTGAATTACAGACAAACATACTGACCCTTACTTCTGCATGTAATTTTGCAGTATTTCAATGTTCGTGTTATATGGCCCTTGTAGTATTCCAGTACCAACAAGAGCTCAGATTGCAGCATGATAGTCTTCAATAACCTGTCTTTGGGGTTTTTTTGGCAAAGGTTTCACAATGATACCCTGGTATGGGGCACAGGCCTAGAGGTGAGAGGGACAGAAAGGGAAAGGGAAATTGTGTGAGCAAGAGGGAGGAGAAACAGGAAATAACATGATTAAAAGATGGGTGGTCCTTGGTGCAAAGGCATTGACAGTGCGGAAGGAGAACAGTACTTGAATGGAAAATCCAGAGATGGAGGTTATGGTGAGGCCATTATAGAGACTGGGATGAGGATGAGATCTCTGAGCAAAGGAGAGTGGAGTTAAAACAACGGGAAAAGTGAACAGCATGAGAGGACGTAGGGATGTGGAAAAGACTGAAATACAGAAAGGTCCATTTTAGGGGAATACCCATCAAGATGTGCAATACCCCCATCAGTGCATGGGAAAGAATTCAGGCTGCTGAACATCCCTGTTCTGCTGTCCATAAATAGCAGTGAAGCTGTGATGGCAGAAGAGGTGCTCTCCCCTCCAGAGTACATAACATTGTGGTACCATGAGCAGATACTCCGTTAGGTCAAGTGGTAAAAGCCTGTGGAGTGGTTCTAAAGGGTCTCCTCTTTCTGAGCATGAGACTATGAATAGTTCCAGATGATACACTAAAAAAAATGTCTTCACGCTTCTTTCCCTCACTCCAAACTAGAAAACTACACGTACAAGTGACAATGAAGTCAAAGTTCAAGTGGTTTAGAAATTCAGATGACTCAGAAAAATGACAGAATGAAGACTGCATTATGATGCAGTCCTTAGTGGGATACTATTCTTTGCAAAGGACTTGAATTTCTTCATTCCACAAGACTGCCAGAGGATCCCTCAGTCATTTTGTTTTATCTGCAGTATTTAATGTGTGGTGCCCTACATATTTTATTGTGTGTTATTCAGGCTTGGTTTAAAAGCCGTCTGTTTCCTCCTAAGTAAGGAATGCCATATATTTGTTTTCTCTGGTACAGCCTTCTTTTCTGCCCTTTGAATCCCACCTGTGACTCTTTCAGGCAGTAAACAGAACTTTAAAAGCGAGTTTGAGGGATAGGTACTCTTGGATTTGGAGGAACTGAGAGTTACCATGCAAGACCTCTACTCCTCTTACTTTTGATCAGTGATGTCATAGCTCAAGTCCCCAAATTTTCTCTAGTGCTCATCTCTGCTGTTCTTAAGGGCTTCACAGACACTCAATTCATCTTCATACCAGCCTGGCGAGGGTTTCATTTTGCTCTGTTATTTTGGGGAAAAGTTAGGTGGGGTTTTAGAAATAAATTTCATTATCCATCTTTCAACTTTGATTATAGGGTGCATCTGTCCAAGCAAAAACCTTGCCAACAGCATGCTAGCAGCATAATGGATAACACCCTCTGATTATAGATCAGAAGACTGCAAGCATGACTCCTGGATCATTTTTCTTTTGGAGGCCACATGCTTTTTCCCTTCTAATTCCAGATGTTTGAAGGAGGGCATGGTAAACTCTCTTTGCAATCTTGGATTCCTTACAAGCTGAGTGTGCAAATACTCTATTTTCACCTGTTTTCTATAGGACTTGGTTTGTGGAACTCTGAGTACCTTTTTAAGGTTGAAGTGATATAGACATCTGGAAGGCAGGAGCCTCTTTTGCTGCACACTTCACATCTAAACTCCAACAGAGTGATCCATTACTAGGAAAGGTAGTGGAATCTGTGGAAAAAGTGCGATCACATCATTAAAGGCTTCAGAATTAATACTCAGAAGCAGGGCAGAAGGGATATCAGTCAAACTGAAGTTGCACACACAAACTTAATTTTAGTACTTCCTCAATTCCCTCGTCACATTGTTCTTACTAGATTTTGATATAAATGCTGGAACTAGAAATGGAATGACAAGTATACTTAGCAGAACTGATATCAATTCACTGCAAAATATATTAGTTGTGACCAATAAAGTCAGGTTATTTCACTGGATTTACTTTGGGTTTACCCTAGTGTAACCCAGAACTGACTCTGGTCCAGTGGATATGGGAAAAGTTACACTTTAAAGAAATAAATCTCACCTATTTCAAGTTTTATTAGCTTCTGTTTCTGTGGTGCCTTTCAAATTTTGTATTTGTCATATACTGGAGCTTGGCTGGATTAAAGCTTTAGTCTTCATTGTGTTACAGAGTTTTTGTAAAGAGTAGATGATGTTTTTAAAAAGCCAAGAATAGACAATACGTGTAATTGTTTGTAGCGGATTACTCTTGAATTTTTACCAATAGTAGTGAATCTCTATGGTATTGCCAGATTGAATAATTTAAAAATCATGAGTCAGATTTTTTACAAAAAATATTATGACATGGACTTCTGATAATAATGTTTAGGAGCGAATATATGTTCAACTCATTTTGCTTTGCCTTCTGATTTCTGAGCCTTTGCAGTGTGCTTAGGCTATATTTTTAAGCTTTCTATCTACAGCCATAAGAGCAAGAAAATTACTGCCTTTTTGTTTAAATGAAAGAAGAATGAGAGTTTCTCACATAATCACAACACTCCAAGAGCTGGTACTTTGAGGAAAAAGCCTCAAATATCACAAAATTTACAATAAAAATTGTGAGAATTGGCAATGTGTAGCTCCTGAAAGGTGTCTGAGTTTAGCTATGCCTTTCTTACAGATAAGGAACTTCCTGAAGGATGTAAAAGATGCAACGCTATACTTTAGCAGCAATACCCTTAGAAATAACTTCTCCAGGGAAAGATGCAGATTGCCACCTTCTCTCCACAACCGCTGAAATGGGAGGCTCAGCTAAAGAAAAAAAAAAAATACCTGAGTCAACACTATGCTACCACAGTACGGATCCGGAGTCACTCCAGGAAAATTAGTGCAAATACCACAGCTTTCCACTTGGGATCTAAGATCAGAATGCTTCCCGATACCTCGGGGAAACTGGAGGAAAGAGGGACGCTTTATGACTCTGTATTATCTTGAACAGCCCAGAAGAGGTTTGGTCCTCCTTCCGCTCTGGATTACGTTGGTTTAATTCTACAGCAACTGCACAGACACATTAGCATACCACAGATAAGGCTGAGGCCAAAGAAGAATCTAGCTTTTTGCAACTTTTAGGTCAGTACAAACATGACATTAGATTTTGTGCATTTTAACTCACATCTGTCTGCAACAGAGGAGCATTTAATTCAGGGCATGGAAGCACTTTTCTCTAATGGCTAGAGCAGACACTGAAGGCTGAACTCAGGAAAGTGGTACAGGATCAGATACGGACTCATATCTCTCTGGGATATAATCTAGGAAGAATGAAAAAGTGAAGAACCTGGGAAACCGCTGTGGCATGACCTAGTGAATGTTGAAGTCCCATTGTGCCATCTCCCTAGGGACCCTGAGAATTCAGCTATTCCATTTGAGGCTGGACACGGCAGCCAGCAGTGATGTTTTACTGCTATTATTAAAGTGAGAGGGTTGCACTCAGAATATTCTGGGGCTGCTTTGGCTACATCTGGTAAAATGACAAGAGTGCTTGGGACTGCCTGCAGTTTGACAACAGGTTCTGCTCTGTGATTACCTGTTTCCATGAACAAACACATGCAGATGTCTTTTTGCTTTGCAAAGAGTCTTTGTCCTTGTTTTCCATGCTGGCAGCAGATTACTAGGTGTGTCCTGATGAGAAATGATCTCTCCATACATCTTCCGCTGCTCCAAGGGTTCTTTACAGAGTTGCAGCCTAAGCATCCCTCCTGAGTTTCAAGGGAGCTCTCCTCTTGTCACAACAGCAGCTACAACAAAGTATTACTACCAAGTATTACTACCCTTTGTCCATTTTTCTGCAGGGAGACGCCTGTGACTGATACACCATCCCATGGCTACAGTGGATGACCACCACTGACAGCAGTAGCTCAACCATTTCTTGTGGAAAATCTTCAAGCCAGTTTTGTCAGACACACTCCTTTCCAATTATCTGAAGGCTCCAAAGGAATTTTTCTAATATTTTGTTGGGGTTTAACTCCCACTGACAACTCAACACCACACAGCTGCTCACTCATTCCCCCCTGGTGGGACAGGACAGAGAATCAGAAAGGTAAAAGTGAGAAAAGTCATGGGGGGAGATAAAGACAGTTTAGTAAGTAAAGCAAAAACCACGTGCACAAGCAAAGCAAAACAAGGAATTCATTCACCCCTTTGCATCGGTAGGCAGGGGCCCAGCCATCTCCAGGGAAGTGGGGCGCCATCACATGTAACAGGTACTTGGGGAGACAAAGTGTCATAACTCTGAATGTCCCCCCCGCTTCCTTCTTCTTCCCCCAGCTTTTTATGCTGAACGCAGTGTTGTATGGTACGGGATATCCCTTGCATCAGCTGGTGTCAGCTGTCCCGGCTGTGTCCCCTCCCAACTCCTTGTGCACCCCCAGCCCACTCACTGCTGAGGTGGGGTGGGAGGCAGAAGAGACCTGACCCCGTGTAAGCACTGCACAGCAGTAACGAAAACATCCCTGCGCTACCAGCGCCCTTCCCAGCACAAAGCCAACACAGCCCCATACTACCTACTATGAAAAACCCAGCCAAAACCAGCACATACTGCCAGGTCAGACCTTTGCAGGGTCTGCAAAAGGTCTCAGACCCTGCAAAGGTCTGAGCTAACATTTCACCACTTCCACCTCAGGTCTTTCAGCATCTGGAAGAGCAGGAGGGGTTTCTGTGGTGCACATAGCTCTTTTGTGGGTTGATGACAACAGAACTTCTCTGTTATCCTCCCAATATCAAAACAGTAGCCTCTGCAGTGGAATAGTTTAAGACTGTATCGGATAGTTGAAGACTCAATGTCCAACAGGTCTGTTTGGCTTCCTCTTGCTGCTCGGGCATTGGTGTGGGTCTGCACCAGAGGTCTTGAATAGTCCCACATGATTAAGAAACTCAAGGTAATTACCCTACCAGGGCAGCTCTCTTCCAAATGCTGTATGTGGAAGACCCACAGCTCCTCACAACTGTCCGTCAGCTGACTAGAACTGGCCTTCCTCAGACTGGGAGGCCTCCTCCTTCCTTGTCCCTGCACTAGCAGTTCCACCATCCAGGACCTCTCAGGTTCATTGGAAGTCTTACACTGGATAGCCAGCTCGCCTTTCTCCTTCTCAGCTTTTCTGCCTAGTCTATGTGCTCTTGAGTCATTACTCCTTTATGCTAATCATTGGAGCTGGGTTCTTTCTAGCTCTCTTTAATTACTGTCTGGCTTATATATAACCCCCTCATACTGTAATCATAGAGATAGTAAAGATTATGCAAATGCTGATTAGGGTGTAATGTGGCTTGCAGAGCATTCATCATAACTGGTGAGAAGGGAGAAGAAAGGAAGCTTGATTCTTAGGGGCTAGGCTGAAGTCATCCTGAAAGCATTTGGATTTTACTGTTTTTACTTGAAAACCGAACATATTTGTTACAGAGAATACTGAAACTCAGCAAGGAAAATATTTTATTGTAATCATGCTTCCCTGAAGATACATTTGAACTAGACACCTGTTCTTGGGTCTCACCTATGCAATACGTGGGTGTTGCTAAGTTAGTTGTTTGCATCCCTAGACAGCCCCTCTCATCCTGATACCATGTGGAGTACTTTTTGTCACTTTCTTCATATGCACAGGGCAGAAACCTCCCCAAACCCCGTGATAAAAAAAAAAATTGGTGAAAGTGAAATTATTCTAAATTTCAGTCAGTAAATACGCTGATCTTCTTCCCTCTCCTGACTCTGAAGACTCAGGTGGATAAGTAGAATCCAGCTAAGAGATATCTTCGGAAAAACAGCTGGGTAATTATTTTTTCTCTAGTTACCACATTTTGCAGATACTATCATGAGGCAGAATGAATGGTACCTGGGAAATTGTACATGTGATTTATCATTTTACTACACAAGGTGAGAAAATTGCTAAGAACAGTGGAAAAAAACTGTTAAGTAACACAAGGCAGACCAACACGGTGCTACAAGCTTTATGGTAAAAGCCAGAGAGACAGAAGGACATTATACCATCATATAGGTGCACATATGTCTTAGATTCAACACTTGTGGATCCCCTGGAGGGCTGGACATGTTAAGACAAAGGCTGGCAGGGAATTGTTAATGCTGTGAAGTCCCAAAACTGTCTGTAAGCACTAGATCTGGAATGGAACATCCTTCAGTGGCACAACAGTATCTCTGTCACACACACAGGGCCAGATCCACGCAATTTAACAAAGGGAATCAGGGTTAGCCTTAGCAGCTATAGCTCCCAAGGGAACAGCATTGACAAGAGAAGTGTTGTTTTCCTCTAGGCTTCTAGAACAACTGTTCTTTAGGTGATTGTTCCTGACTGGATTCTCTCCAGGAATCTGCTGGCATTATCAGTGTGGCAAATACAGAGATTCCATCTCACAGTCATCTCTTCGGTACTGAAGCCTGGTAGGTCTCCCTGGGTCAGGCTGCCTGTGAACTCGGGACAGAATATTTCAGGGTTTGGAACTGTGTCTTTTGCAGACAGTTCACTTAGAGCAAAAACATACCCAGAGGCTCAAACAACCTTGAAGAGTACTCTGAAATCCCCCTTTAGAACTTGCTGGTGCAGTGTCAATAAAAGGGGGGGAAAAGCCTCTCAGCTGGCACAATTGGAAATAAATGTGTTCTGATGCTCTGATGGCACTGGAGGTAAGGCACATATCTAAGCTGGAAGCCAGGAAAGTGATGAGACTCAACAACCACCCCCCCAGTCACCTCAAATGCTCAAACTGTTCCTAAGCCTGATTCTCACAGGTCGGTTTGTGTTCCCATGACTACATGTAGAAAAGGTGAAAGTAAAAATAGTTACATCACCCTGAAGAAAATGCTATTATCGATTACTGTGAAAAGCCAGTTTATGCAATAATGAACAATTCTCAGCATTGGAAGTATACTCATCTGATCTTTCTGCCAATATTAGGTAAAGCTTTTTCCTCTTACATGATTAGATTCTGAGGTTCTTGATGGAGAAAAGATCCTAAGGATATTTTCAGAAACAGATGTATTATCCAGAAAATGAGGGCATCTGGATAAATCAATACAGCTGTTATACCCATATCAGCCTTTTACTTTGCCAGGTATTCAACAGAATCCTTGCAGTTGTTAGTTACAAACTAGTATAATAACTGACATTTTATGTCTGGGGAAAACTTTTGGACCAAACCCTTGTTCCTGGTAAAGCTACTCTGTGCTGCTCAAAAGGCACAGAGCAGCCTTTAAGATGCTTCTACCGGTTATATTCCGACTCAGCTGTCACAGGGAAATCTCCATATGGTGGAGAGCTGGTCTTGCTGAGCCTGCACTCTTCCTATCACAGCTCTGATTTCGCAGCCATGCTGCGAGACAGACGTACAGCTGAAGCATTGCTGTGCTCTAGTAATTCCCTGCTGTGGAACTGTATCTTGTCTCTTTTTCCAGGTACAGCTTAGAGTCCATGTGAACCATTTTACAGGCCTCTTTAGAAATCCACTGACGTGCACTCAAAAATTTCATTTGACTCCGAAGTCAATTTGGCACAGGCATAATGGCAGTCTTGATGGTAGGGGAGCCTGGGGACCTCAATATATTTTGAATGGTCTCAACAAGAGGGTAAGAAGGCCCTAAGATTATTGATAGGTGGTTGTGATATGCCATACTAATTATTTCTTGTCAATTGTGAAGCAGATCTATCAGGTGACTTGGGAATTACAATTAGCTTAAAAGAAAGAAAAACTGTCACATAGTGTACTCATAAAGGCATATATAACTAACTTCTGGAAGACTTGGGGAATGTTTCACCTCAAATGCTTGTCATTTAGAAAGCCACCACTTTCTAGGAATTTAAAGTAGAAAATCACCACTTGGGCAGGGGAAATCTTTTTTTTTTCCTTAAGCGAGTGGGCTACCACATTAGACAGTATTGCCTAGTAGCAGTTGAAATAAACCTTGGGGAATCTTTATCTCATGTACATGATGCAATAAACAAATGTGTATTCCCAAGATATAGGTCCCCTTGGGCTGTGCTTCAGCAATAGAAAAGAATATTAATTTAATGATTTTATGATTCTGTTAATAAGCATCTTCAATCCAAAGCATAGGATGAGGAAGCTGCAAGAAGCTGCCTCAGTGCCAGAAATGCAGAAACTGGGTCCTGCTAAGCCTTGCTCAGATCTACAATAGGTATTGATTAGGAACGAAACATAACCACCTCCTGCAGCAGCGGCAGAGCGGGCATGCACAACGTACTCCAATCACGGTGCTTGGAGTGAGCATTATGTACAGGAGCAGTGCCAAACTGCACCTGAAACAGCAGGGCTCATAAGGATGATGTACTGTATCGTTACCAATTACAAATGTTCAGCTGAATGACTGTTAATTGCAATAAGCCATTTCACACAAGAAACAATGGTTTGCTGCCCTCTCTCTCTCCCCCCTCCCTCAGGTTTACTTCCAGCATTAAAAATAACTTCCTGATGCCACTTTTGGGAAGACAGGACCGGAAATGATCCCTCTCTACAACTACACAATGGCAGTTTTGCTGAGAAGGTCTCACAGAACACGTTTTCTGCAGCCTCCACTCATCGAGGGTCACTTTTCAATATCAGGTAATAAACTTAAGAGCTGCAGTAAACCACCAAACCTTTCAAGCACAATATCACAGAAGACTATAACCAGTACCCCTGCAACAAGATATTTACCAAATAAATCTCCCAGAAGATTCTGAGAAAGTGGTGGTGGTGGCGAGGTAAACCAGCCCTTTGCCAGGTTCACCTGAGGGAAAAGGTTTTGTTGTGACCCAAATCTGGCAATCAGTTCAACTGTGAGCAAGATGCACCACAAACCACCTGATGATTTAATGTCACCAGTGTCCTTTCTACATCCTGTCTCTGACTAATTTCCAGTGCTTCAGTGGCAGTTGAAAAATCCCTCGCAAGCCATATGCAGATGGCCTAGAGGACCAGAAGAAGCCCTGAAGCTTGGGAGTAGTCAAAGTCCAATGTCAAAGGTCAGCAGCTCAGTCCCTTTTAAATCCCCCTTGGATGCACCGAATTATCGTGCCCTGATTTAAAATCATATAGGTGCTTGTGCCTACAGCACTGTTTGTTTGCTCCTGGGACGGTGAGAAAGCTTTTTCAGTCTAAGCATACTCATGACCAATTTATAACCATACATCCCTGCGCTAGGATAATTCTTTAATTTAAATAATTCTTGTTCCTTGATATTAAATGTTTGAACCTATTTACAGAGAATCATCATGCTGTTTTGGCTTCATTTGGCTAGTTAAGGAAGCCAAGTTTGCTTGCCCGCAGCTCCTGTTCAAGAATACGCACACACTGCTCCCCTGGCACCGCAGTATTCGTCTTCTGCACCTGCAGTGACCTGAGTCAATCTTTTCTGATTGTAAGTCACCAGAACTGGACATCATTTTCCAAACAAGGGTCCGTAGCTGTGCTGTGTAAAGCCATACTAATACTTCCCTCTCTCTACTAAAAATACACCGCTTCATGCATCATAGACTCACATAAGCCTTTTCCACAGCTATTCCCGCTGGCAGCTCACAGTCATTTTCTCATGGAAGAAGTCACCACATAATAAGGTCAGATGAGTAGGCCTGAGGCTACCAGCATTACCGCCTTTCTCCTTTCACTATAGAGTGTTTTAGGCACAGGGTACTAATTCTAACCTTGAACAAATCCTTGTTTTGGCAATTGTTTCCTTTGCCAGTTTCTTTCAGTATCTTGGGGTAAAAATCATCTTTGGGTTCCTCCATCCTGTCAACTTCAGGAATTGCCTCCATTTCTTGAAGTCTGCTGTTCTGTGACCCCAAGTCTTAGACAAAGATCTGCATTTGTCTGGATTAGTCCGTGATCACTCAGTTCAAGATTAGTTTCAACGCTATGGCTTTCTACAAGGTCCTTGCTGCTAGGCCTAAAATAGCATCCTCTCTCATGGACTGTTTCCTTGAGAAATCGAGTTTCTATGACACTCAAGAACATTTAAACCCTACCATTTCCCAGTGGTATCTTCCAGTCTCTATCTGAGAAATTATAGTTTCCCATAATCACATGGTATTTGCTCTTCTGTATCTTCCTCATAGATTTTGGAGATAACTATCCCTGTCCAAGTTTGTAATGGATTACCACCCTTCTCTTGGTGGATTTTAAAAAATTCTTTGCTCCCATGTAATTTTTCAATGTAATGCCCTATTTATGTATTTCTTCAAACCATTTTACTGAAATATACTCTATGGTCTTTACCATTATTCCTGTTTTTCTAAGTGGCTATCCCTCCAACGACTGTATTTTAAACACTGCTGTTAAGCAGCAGCAGCAGCATTGAGACACAGCATTTCAGGCCCCAGTGAAAATGTCGCTTATAAGATAAAATTCTAAACCAGTTAAAGACAAGGCATTGGTGACATACCTTGCTGCATCTCATTGTATTAGAAATCTTTACAATCTTGTAGCAATGACATGGAAAAAGAAGAAAGCATCAAAGCACTTGAAACAGTACATACTGCAGTAAATCAACACTTTATCCCTTTGGCTACAGACATTTTTAAATGGGCAAAAGCTTAACATCTTTTAGATGGTGTAAGAATTTGTTTTCTCTTTTTGGGGAAAGATACATTAATATAGCTGCAAGAGCTACAGGCACTGGAATCCTATTATGTTTTTTCTTTTTTTTTTTTTTTTGAGGCAAATCAAGAGGACACATACACAACAGCAAAAAGAGTGGCAAAGAAGAAAATTGCAGGCTTGTCTCTGATAGAAACTTATTTGCAGCCCTGCTGCTGGAGAAATCCAGGCTCGGTGCCCAGTCCTATCAGCCGGTCCGGAGCTAAGCAATCTTGAACAAGTGATGGGCACATTTAAGACATTGGTCTTTGATTGTCTTTCTGATCGCAGGTTCACAGCATCATTTCAAAAGGCGCAGTTGTCTTGACAGCTAAGCCAGCCCCTTACTGGGGACAGCAGCGAAAGGCGGGAGATGGGGGGAGAAAGCAGAGAGGTGGGATGAGGAAAAAACCAGCACACAAGGAGGGGATTAGCAGTGCAGGCCAAGTTTCGTGTCTGAGGGGCTGTGTCAGGACACAGCCGGAGCTGGGGACGTTTGGTTTTGCAGCGCTGGTTAGCGTGGGCGTTACGGAGATCCAGGGGATGAGGACCGAAGAGGGTCAGGATGGATTGCAGGACGTGGAGAGATGCTGTAAGCGGCAACTATGACGCAAAGCTCGTCCGTTCAGGATCACACATCCAACTGTTCCTCCCTAGTGATCCCTCGATAAACAACGTCCAAAAAGGACGGTGACCTCATCCCACTGAAATTAGCCAAACACCACACATTTCTCCGTGTTCAGCTCCGCACGTTCCTTACAGCTCCGGCCCTCCCGGCTCCCTGGCCCCCCAGCCCCACCGCTGCCCCCGGGGCTCCGGAGGCCCCTCTGCGGGAGTTGTCCCCGCCGACTCCGGGCCGCGCTGCCGCCGGCTGCGGCCGAGTCCCCCCCACCCCCCCACCCGGCCCCGGCCCCGGCCCCGGCCGAGCCCCCCGCGCCGCTCCTGCGCCAGAGCCGCCCCCCGCGGTGCGGCGGCGGGGACACAGCGAGCCGCACAACGCTGCCCCGGCGCAACGAGGCTGCCGGTACCGGCCGAGCATCTGCCCCGATCGGGACATGCCGCGGTACCAGCGGAGCCCGAGACAGGCGTTTATTTAATCCGACCGACCGCAGCGACAGGTTCTATCGGGTGTCGCCGTCGCCCCCCTTCCCCCACTGCCGGGAGCACCGCCTGAGCAGGGGCCCGGGTGCCTCTCGCCCCGCCGCGCCCCCGGGGAAGGGAACGCTCCCCTCGCCCGGCCATCGGGGTTGCCACCTACGGTCAAGCCCAGCCGCCTGCAGCCGGCCCGGGCCCCTGGGGCGATCGGCCTCGCCGGGGGGCGCACGGCCCTGGCTCGCCGCTCTTCTCTGATCTTTTCCAGACTCTTCTCCCCCTCCCCTCTTCTCCTCTCCCCCACCCCCGCCCCCCGCGTTTTTTCCTCCCTCCTCTTTTTCCCAATGGCTTTTTTTTTTTTTTTTTTTTTTTAATAAAGGCTATTGTGTTCGAGGCGACTCTTTGCGCGGGGCTGCTCGAACGTCCCTCGGGGCGGAGAGGGGATGCGAGCGGCTCTCCGCCGCGCCGATCCCGCCCCGCCGGCGCCCCGCGTCCCGCCGCCATCGCCCGCGCCCTTTCCCCGGTGCCCCCACGGCCGGGCCGGCGCAGCAACGCCCGCCCTCCGGCCGCCCCCACCTCCCCGAGCGGGACGCGCCGTCTCCTCACAGCCCACCCCGCGCCCCCTTCGCCGCTTGCGGAGGGCCGGCGGGCGGGACGGGCTCCGCCTGGGAGCAGGAGGCCCCTTCACCCCGGGGTTGTGCCCGCGGCGGCGGCGGGCCGGGGGGGGAGGGTAACGGCGGCATCAGGTGCAGCCGGGGCAGGCGGGCAGGGCAGGCCCAACCCCCGGCTCCCGCCTGCGCGCTGAGCGGCTCGGCCGGGCCCGCCCCTCCGTGTGTGAGGAGGAGCCGGGAGAGCAGCGGGCTTCGCCGGGGATTTCCAGCCTGAGCGGGCGGGAGAGGAAGTGCGGGGCGGGGGGAGACGGCGCAGAGCGGCAGGGACTTTCCGTCGGGCTGGCGGTCGCCTTCGCCGGGCTCCAGCTGCCGCCCGCCGCCCCGCTCCCCTCGCACGCTTGCAGGTAGGGCGGCCGCGGGGCTCGGCGCGCCCCGGGGAGCGGCGCGGCGGCGAGGCGGCGGGGGAGGGGGGGGGGGGAAGGGCGCTTCGCTGCCGCCGTGGCGGCGGCTCCCGCTCGGGGCTCCGGTACCGGCCGGGCTCGCCTGTCTGCGCTCGGGCTCCCCGGGCAGGGGGGCGCGGCGGGGCGGGCGGCGGGAGCTGGGGGGTGCTCCCGCGGAGCCGGCGGGGAAGCGCGGCGGCGGCGCGGCGCTGATACTGGGCATCTGCTACCAGGCAGGGGCCGAGCGCGCTTCACCCGCAGCCTGTTGCCGGGACCTTGGCGGCGGCCGGTGCCCGGAGATAGATCAGCCTCCGGCGGGGGCGGCGTGGACTTTGCCTGCCCGGACGCACTCGCACTCCAGGGCTTCGCAGGTGCCCCCTTTTCGCTTACTTATTTCTGCCCACCCCCCACCCCACCCCCCTTCGGCTTCCCCCCGCGGTGTGTGTGTGCGTGCGTGCCGGGGAGGGCAGGGAGGCGAGGCGGCCGGCGGGCCGGAGCGGGGCCGTGCGGCAGCGGGCGGCGCGGCGGCGCTTGCGGCGTTTGATGTGTCGTTTGAATGCAGAAGCCTCGCTCCGCTCCTGGCTCCCTCCATATGCAGTGCTGGGGGCGGGCCGACGGCCTTTAAAGGGGCACTGCCAGCAGCCGCCGCGCCTGGGCGCCGAGCGCGGGGCCCCGCGAGTTTGCGCCTCCCTCGGCCGCCCTCTGCGGCGGCTCCGGCTGCGCTCTGCGGAGCGGCCCCGGGCCACGGGGCTGGGGCGGCCGGCGGTGCGGGGCCGGCGCTGGTCGGTGCCGGAGGAGTCATATTGTGGCGGAGGCTCTGCCTACAGCGGCCCTGCGCCGTGAAGCCCGCCTGCCTGGCGTGAGCGGAAAGAAAAGTGTTTTGTTTTCACGCCATTCATTTTGTGCGCTGATTCGCGACACACCGCGTTTTAACGCCTTAAATTAATTACCGCGTTGCCGGCTAGGAAAAATAACGAGTGTTTAAAAGTTTATACTGAGTCATTCCTCTGCAGATGAACCTATGACTGACTCATAATCTGAGAACTGCAGTGGCTTGTAAAATAGGAAGGTAAGGCATTTACGTCTTGATTTATTTGTATCTTCAGGTGTCTGAGGTTTGAATTCTCTGCGGGAAAACAGAAGCGATGTTCATACCGAGGGGCATCGTGTCACGTCCCGCCGGTGCGGGGTGGCGTGGGGGGCTGTTCGTGCCTCCGTGGGTCTGCACCCCGCATCGGGACGGGCTCCCTCTCCCTCTTTCTCTAGTAGTAAAATGTGGGAAGTTCCAACGATACAATTTGAAATGCACAGTCTCCTTGGGTCAGTGACTTCTCTAGCTTCTTGAGCCTTTGGATGTTGTAATTTGTGCGGGTTGTTTTTTTTTTATTATTACTATTTCTTCAGTAGCTCTGTGTATTTTCCCTTGCAGGTTTGTCCCGTAGAACACACATAGCATTATTGCGTGCTTACCTGAACTTACGTTTGTAGCCCGGAAAGGAGTTCAGGGTATGATGTGAACCTGTACTAGCAGTATTTAGCTTAGACAAATAACGTGATTTGAAATAGTAAAAATATGTATTTGGAATAGCTACTGACTTTCACAGAAGCCTGGATTTAAAGGCTACACTGGTTGTTAAGAGTTAGAACTAGAGAGATCATAGCGTATACCATATCTCCTCCTTTAAAACAAGTTGTTTGGCTAAAGGTGTCGATAAATGGCAATCTGTACACACAGTGTATGGATTGCAGTAGATGTAAATGTTATTTATTGTGATTGGGGAGTGGGTTTTTATTTTAAGATGAGAAATACTTGAACGTTTGGACTGAATCAGAGTTTTTTACAGCTGAACTGGGAAACCCCTTGTCATAAAGCTTGATAACGGAAACACTGATGTATCTTGAGTTTGAGCATTGCAAGCAGACGGCCCTATGAGGTTATAAAAGTTGCTTTGTTCCAGCATGAAAATGGTAGGTGTTTTACTGAAATAAGACTTTGATGAAAAGCTTCCAATAATAGCTGGACCTAGAATATAGAAAAGGAAAGTGCATTCGGTAGCAAAGCAAATTCATTCTAATCAAAAGAGGGTGCTAAATAACTCAGTCTTTAGGCTTTCCTGAAGTCCTTCTGCAGTTAAGTTTGATGATACCAGTTTTGAGAAACCATTCTTGTATGGACTCGGAGCATTTGATCATCGTGCAAGCATTTTTACTGTTGGTACCTTGGAAAACTGTGTAAGATGGCAGTAGTTAGTAGCATCAGTGACAAAAAAATTGCTCATGAAGTGTTAGCATGGACTGGTAAGACATTTGTCTTCTAAATGATTCCAAGATCTTGTTGTATTTTGGATCTTTGCGTTGATCGTGTCCATAATGAAAAGTTCAGGTGAAAGAAGAAGAACATGTTTTATCACTACTGAAGTCCAGCTGTTCTATTAGTAGAAATAGCAATGCTGAAAATAAAAATGCCAGAAATCTTTAAATTTTAACTTTCGTTGTTAAACCACTGGAACATAAATACACTGATAAGTAGATGTTCATAGTTCTTTGCAGATGAAAAGACAGTTTAAAAATAGGAATGACTTAAATCTACTCCAGTATGCTGAACTGGCTTTGTAGCAGTAGTTATTGCAAGAATAATACATTTTGATCTCTGATATCTTAGATGATGCAATAACTAGATTTCATTAGGTTTTTTTATTTTATTATAATAGTGTTTCTTAACTGAAGGTGCTGAATCTTATGATGTCTGAAGACTGCTCATTACACATCAGTTTCAGATGTCTGTGCTTTTGTGCACATTTCCTTTAAAGAATTGCCAAGGCGCCTTTTTTTTTTTTTAAAGTGCCTGTGGGTGGGTACTTTCAGAATATGATGCTTGTATTTGAAGCCTCCTGGCATTTTTGGCATATGGCTCAGGAACACCAAAGGTGGTGGGACAGAGTGAAATGGGAAATTTCAGGATGTGGTATGGGGAGAAAAAGCTGAGGGAGGGAGAGTTTTTTACTTTTGTGCAACAGAATGAAGGTGTGACAGTAGCACAGGAGATAATGCTGTAGTGCCACTAGGTTTTGTCTTAGACTTTTTTAACCTGTGGTAGTGAAGTGGTGACAAACTACAGCAGTGAAGGTCTGGCAAAGAGAATATAACTGGTCTCCCAGCTCTGCCTGCTGGTAGCCCATACCCTCATAAATGTATAGTTTAAAGTCAGTATATGTTTGCTTTGACGTATCACAAACATTTCATTTTTTTCTATGCGTTCTTCTTTTAAGGTAGAAAGAGAAAGGACTGGAGAATTGGGAGGTAAGGGATGCAACTTGCAATGAAAGATCATTAGGTGTCTGCAAAGTAGGAAGAGATGTGCCCTTCTGATGGGAAGGAAAAGGAAATAAAGACAAAAAAGCCCTTAAAAAATCTGTAAGTGAAGTATACAGTAGAAAGATCTTAGAACTTAGGGGGAAAATAAGGCAAAAGATTATTTGATATTGGGAATTGTGAGAGAGAGAGAGAGGGATGTCTGTGTGTATGTATATTTATATAGTTTTGAAGGTGTGTGTTTTCTTCCTGATCTTGTCTACTGGAGCACTGACAGCAAAGAATCATTGCCACTGTGAAGTCAATTGCTACTGACTGTTGGCTTTGTAACTAGGTTAACAGGGTAGGTGTCTCTCAAATTATATACAACTGTAGGTCACTAATCCTCTCCACCCCCCAAAAAATGTTAAGCCTTTGATTCCTATGCTGTTGTTCTTCCCTGCTGCTTTACTCTGCATGTGTAAAGTGTGATTTTAGTAGAATTCCAAGTTCTGCAGTTCATCTAATCAAGAGCAGCATTGGAAGCAAAGTCTCAACATGTTCACGAACGCAGAGGTTCAGTACTGGACACTTGTGGTGGTCTCCCTCCCTGGCACCCTTCTTGTACTGAAAGTTGGGGTGTTGTGTACTTCAACATCAAGATTGAATTTCTGCAAACTGCAGAAATTAGAACTGCAGTGGGCATAGCAGGACTGCTTTAAGTTGGAATGTTTTGTAGTTCCAGTATTATTTTACATAGTATCGTAAAATGACCATTCATGAAAGAGATTTCTCTGATTTTAGAGGAACCATTCTGTAGATTATTTATGTTGATACAAATTGGTCATAATTCTGTAGTATAGTTTAAATGCTCTGAAGTGAATATATCCTTTCACATAAAATATATGTAGCAAACGCTTCAGTCAGAAATATTAGTGAAAAGTCATGAAACATGTTTTACATGCCTTAATGATGACTATGTGGAAGCTCATAACTAGAAAAATTTAACATTTGGAGTAATACCGAACTTTTGTCTGTGGTTGCTGCATTAATATGAAAAACATCTTTGTAAATATAAGATGTGCCCACTCAAGACAAGCTCAAAATGCTCTGAGTTTTTCCAGCTTCCTTAGACGTCCAGCAAAAAGTTATTTTGAGTTGGTCTGTCTTGAAAAGCATGTTGCAGATGCTACTGTGAGATAAGAAGTACCTTCCTGGCTGCCACTTCATTCTGGCTTTGACATCTGTCAAGAAAGAGAAGATAGTCCATTGAAGATACCAGTGTAAGCATCTAGGAAATCTGGAGGCTGGGGTTTTTTTTCATTCCTGTAGATGTGTACTGTCATTCAGTTAGGGCCACACCAACAAGGGGCTTTGATGTTGCAGTGCTGATGTGACACCATGCCCAAGTCCCAGGGGCAGAAGGGGGATTCCAATCCAAGTTTCCTACTTCCCTGGGGAGTATTCTCATCATTAAGCCACAGGCCTGTTAAGAGTAGTGTCACTTCCTTCTCTTGAAATTCTTCTGCTATGCCAAGAATAATCAAAACTCAGCGTGCCTAAGAGTCGGAGCAAGAGGAAGCATGATGTCTCAGTCAAGTGGTTAGCACGATTAGCAGGCTGAGGAAAGACACAGTCTTGCTGATGCTTCTTCCACTGCTGTTTTTTTTCTGGTGGATTTGAACTTGATGCTTGCTCAGGTGAGCAGTGCTGTCAAGACAGAAGTTTCCTGAATCGTAGAATCTGAGGACATGAGGGTGAGGTGCTGAGACCCAGCAGGGTGGTACAAACATCATCTGTTGATAAATGAAATGGACAGCAAGTGCTGTGTAGAGGCATCCCCTTGGGTCTCCTCTGCAGTGCTGTGCCTTTCTGCACTGTCAACGTCATGGGACAGGAAACTGTATTTGGTTCACACTCTTCCATTGTGTACAGCAAGCATGCAGTGCTATAGAAGCCGGGTGTACATGACAGAATTAATGTGGTGCTCGTGCTTGTTCCCAACTTGCTGCTTTGGATGTTGTAGAAAAGTAACAATTTTTTTTTCTTACTCTGTGGAACCAGCTTACATGATAATGTGGCTAAAGTAACTTTTCTAATAGCAAAGCCCAGCTTATAGACCAGATCATGGCAACGTGAATGGATTTCATTTTGTAAGCTCATCCATGTACTTGAGAGTGATAATTAGAACAGTTATTAGAGGTTTTTATAATGGACTTCTTGTGTACTGTACCAGTTTGACTGTGCCCTCTGCCTTTCCACAGAGAGGAACCTTCTGAGACTAGGTTGCCTCGAGTGTTGTCACTTCTGACTTAACGAATTGCAGATATGCGTCTCTATTTTGCATAGGAAGTATAGCCTTACATTTTTCATTCAACTTGTTCTCTCCTTTAAACCATCCCAACTGACTCCTCTTCTGGCATTTTAAGCTCTTCAGTTACTAATGGAATGCTCCTGTCCATGCTGTGCTTCTCTTTCGTCTTGTTTGGCCAAACAGTATAAATGCTCTTAATTTCTCAAGCTGGTTCCTCTGATTCCTCAAGTGGCTTATTTTGAACTGGTTTCAGTCAGTTCTCTTGTAATTTTGGAGTTGCTAAGGGATAACTTTTATTCCAAGGTGGTTTCATCCTTGCACTATAGCGAAGGACTGCATTTTCCCCTTTACTTCCATTTAGATCACTTTTGTACTGAAATACTTGTTTCCAGGCTTGTACTTACGTTTACACTTCTGGCTAATTTTAATATGCAAATCCACTCTTCTTTGACCTCTCTGTAGCTACCTGCTTCTTTGATTCCCTCCCCATCCCTCCCTCCCCATCCCACCTCCCATTTCAGGTGAACTAACAGGCTCTTGTCTTCCAGGTTACTCAAGGTAGTCTGCAGTGTATATTGCTGTTGTCTGAAGTACATGTATCTTTAAATCTACACTTGCTCTCTCATTCCATCCTTTTCACTGTCCTCTTTTATGTTCAGCACAACATCTTTGAGAGGAGCATTGTGCTTTTGCTTGGGAATGTTTTTGTTTTATGACTGTTATGGTTGAACCTGATTAGGATACCGGTTCTGTTTAGTAGGTGCCAAAGGTAAAGTGCTTGTAGTGTAAAATATCACGTTTTCAGAATGCTACCGTTTGGCTGACAGTTTGAGAAGGAAGTTGGATACCTAAATAAATGAAGGCTGCTGATTTGCATATGCACATCTCTAGCAGTTTTGGAACCCTTTGATGCAGTAGTATCTTCGTTGCTTTCTAAAACTCTGCATTTTGGGAGGAAAAAAAAGAAAGGATTTGAGCTAACTTCATTTTAGGTTAGCAATACTGCTGACTTCAAGTGACACTATGTATCTTCTCTGTTTTCTGTCAGAAGTTGATTCATGTTTCTATCTACAGAACCTTAGCATGCTATATTTCAGATTAGGAAATATATCTCGCTACTCACCTATGGTGTCAGTATGTAATGGAAATACCAACGGATCACACATTGTAGTTCAGCTAGTAGGTATTGCTGTTGCGTTGCTCGTACTGTTTGGCAGGGGGGTTTCTGTCTGTGCTAACAGCAAGGTGTTTTGACGCTTTCTTGGAGCACGTGCAGAAGAATGCTCTTGGCAATCTCTAGGAAGATTAAAACAAGTTTGTTGTTATTTGTGTGTTGTACTTCTATGTTTCCAGGTATTGAAAAATAGCTGCTGATTTCCCTTATTCCTCTTTCCTTCTTACAAATTCCGGAAAACTTCACTTTCATTTTGAAAGGATGAAAGACATGCAACTTCCAGTATTTTGGCTGCCAGTAAGATTTTTGAGGCAATTTGGGGGATTTACTCTATTGGTTATTTTTTGTGGTGGTTCTTTTTTTGTTTGTTTGTTTGGTTGGTTTGGTTTTTATCTATGCATTGGGGTTTTTGGTTTTGTGTGGTGTCTTTTTTTTTTTTTTTTTTTTTTTATTAAATAAAGATTTAGGACAGCCAAATAAATATCCACTTGCTGCATTCTGTATATTTTTGCTGAGGAGACTCTCTCAAAATAAATGAGGAAGAAGCTTTGAATTGTCCTCTGTGTAAATAAAGCTGTTAGTACATAAAGCCAAAGGATGGTGCTGTATTTTTGCAGAATTATTTATTAAGACTTTTGGTGTTGTGGTGTTTGTTTTTTTTTAAATATGAACTCTCAATGGATTAGTTGACTGTTCTGAGATAGGATAGGGCAGACAGACTTTGGAAGTCCTTTGAGCTATGTATAAAAAGACAGTTATGCTGGAACAAGAGTGTCCATATGCTAAGTTAATTGGAAAAGATCAAAGTAGTTGAACCCTTACTTGCAGTGTTGTGATTTAAATAAAGAACAAGGAGGACAAAATACAGTGAGGAAAAAATACTACTACTGTACATCTGTTTCTTACATAAGTTCTGTCATGTTTGTTTGCATGAGAAAATGGTAATGAGAGAAATAGTGGAAGTTGACGAGAGTCATCATGCTACATGCTTTATTGATGTTTATGACAATTAGCTACCCATCTTTTGTAGCAGAAGTGCAACCTGAAGATGTCTTGGAATACTTAACTTCATCTTAAGCAGATGTAGGTAGTGACTTATGTTGCTGTGGTTGAAGTCCAGGTTTGTCAATATTCCTTATGCTTCAGAGGTACTGACATCTCTCTTGCTTTCAGAGGTAAAGTTTAAACACACTTAAGGTAGCTTTATTTTTAAGCTGGCATTGCTGCTTCCCAGTTACTGGTTTTTTGGTTGTTTATTTTTACAGTATTTCTAACTAAAATCTTCACTCCTGGTTAAACAAACATCCTGGTCATATTCAGTAAATTTGTATGTGAATGTAATGTCTGTGGGGAGAAAGAACCGTGTGATTATTGCCTATGGAGAAATGATTTGGCTTCTTTTGTAGCTAATCAGTTTTTATAGAGTATTAAGTAGGCCATGTGTTGAAGTATCAGTTGTTAACACCTCCAAAATAAAATGCTTGTCACGTTAAAGAAGGGGAAAAATTGTTGAGCTCTCCATTAGATGGTGCTGCTGGGATTGAAATATTAATATGCCTAATGAAAGCAGGCTTCTGCCTAGAACTGTTTTCATGGCTGTATTTTTTTATTTTTAAAAGGACTTATCTTTATTAAAATATTTCCCAAAAGCAGGGCTAGTTGATAAGATACTAAAAAGACAGGCTGTTTTCATAGGAAGGACTATGGAAGAAATAGATCATAAGCTTTTTGCATGGGTGATTTAGATTTTTGCAGCTGCCTCTGTTGTAGCTCTCGTCTAAGTGTTGCCTATATGTTACATTCATGCACTGTTATCATGTAGATGTGGATACTGCAGTATTAAAGAAATTCAATGTAAAGAAATACTTGATCAAAAAATCCAGAAATTAGACTGACTATTACAGCAATAAAACCCTTGTGAATCTAGTATTTGAGCTCCTATCTTGTTGATCCCTGTACACCAGCATTTCTTTTTAAAGAGCAGTGTTTTAACTTAAACACATAATGATAGCATTCCTTTGCTTGAGCCCTGATTGGCTAGTGATTTTAGAAGAACTTAAGGGAACAAAGGTGGTGCCTAAACACAGAGTCAGAGTATGATCTTAAATGCTGTAGGTGATTCCACGTGGTCTGAAGCTGGAGCTCCAAAAGCATGCAGTCTTCCATATGGCCAGACTTCCTACCTGCCAGTCCTGCACCCATCTAAAATTGTACTAAACACCCGTGATTGGACGCCCGACTCACTCTGCAGTAGTTAGAATTGAGATATATATATATATGAATTTTTTTTAAAAAAAATGTGCATTCCCAAGTGTACTTGTTAAAAGCTCCTTGCTGTTAGGATTCCTTCAAAGACAGCAAGGCAAATTTGCTGAGGTCTGAATTCTCCCACAGCACAGGGTTGTAAGTAGAAAACTCACCTCATTTTTAGAAATTGTGGTGGTCAAGAGTTATAGAGTTAGTTGGACAGGTTTATAAAGCCACAACCCTCTTCTCGTTAGAGGTAGAAGTATTTGTAGTGTGATTTAAAGAGTAGGGTAATTGTGACCAGCTAGCAAAAAGTCTAGTAGCATTAAATAGCATTGAGCAAGAAATGTAAGAGATAAAATCTTTCTTAAGAAACTGAGATTTTTTTTTTTCCTTTTGAAGAAGTAGCAGCTTAGCAAGAATCCACTTAATGGGGTTGGGTGGTTTAAATAATTTCGGATCTAGCATCAGGAACCTAGCTTAACAGATTTGGCCCGAGTTTAACATTTTAAAGTGGTGTGCAGCAGCCAGTGGATTTCATGTCTATTTTTTTGTCCTCAAAAAAAATGAGAAGTTAGCAAAAATCTTTGTAACCTTGGCCAGGGTTGAAATGGGTGATTGCCAGGTGCTGTTCCCCAAAATCTGGTAGGTTGAAGTAACAGGCAGAGGAATGATTCTCCTTGGTCTTATTCATCCTTTTTGGAATAACTCAAATAGGAAAAGTTACCAGTTATGTGGTAATTGGGGAAATAGACAAGCTGTTGCGTGAGAGAACTTGGTCATTAGTGTTTTCTCAGTGTGCTAATAATAACTTACAGCTTGCTAATAATAACCCTTAAAGGGATCATTTAAAGATAGCGGTTGTGATGTGAAGTCATACTGCTGGATGACATCAGATGTGAAGTTGCTATTCCTCAGTTAGGTGATTGGCTTGCTAAGTGATGCCAAAACCAAAGGTGGAAATGAACTGGGCAGAAAGTCGTGCTTGGTCACCTTGAAGCCTTGGTTCTAACCTTGCTATAGGGTAGAGTATAGACAGAAGGGTGACAGCGTCCTGGGCTCCTTTCATAGACACTTAAATATTAACAAAACCTAGCCTTGCATCTTCCCTCCTACCTTGGCTTTCAGCTGGTTTGGAGTCTACCTTTGTGTTTGCAGGCTAAGACTTGACAATTAACAGGATTTGTCACTGTGTTTGCTGTGTTTGTATTCCAGATCAAGGAATATCTATCATTCCTGTAGCCAAAATGGCATCAACAGCATATCCCACAGGAATGTTGATTTAGAGAGGGCATAGTAAGGATGGTCAGGGAAGAAGTGAGAATGTATTGTATTACGGACGTGTGTGTTTATTTTTAGGTGAAGAAGGTAAGAGGGAGAGGTCTACGGAGTGGTAAGGGTGGTATTGTGACAGGCCCACCAAAAATGGGTACGGTGGTGAAACTTATTTCTGTTTTATACAAGTACTAAATGAACAAATGATCAAACATAAGAACTGAGCAAATAAAATCCTTCATTTACAGCAGATGTCTTTTGAGAAAGGTGCGTGGGACATTCACTCCTATGCAAGAATTTATTGATGTACGGGAAAGCTCTTGATAATAAATGTGGATGATTGTCTTGATTTAATGTTGACCAAGAGATGATTGGGCTGGTTAAAAAGATGGAAGAAGGAGGCAGCTTGTGAAAGATTAACTTGAACTGATAAAAATCGGTATTTATAGGAAGTAAAGGAGGAAGAACAGCAAAATAAAGATGACAACAAGAATTCAGAAAACTTGTTGGTAGGATGCCATAAGAAGCATGTTGCAGTCTAAAAGGATTTCAGTGAAGTTTTTTTTTAGGGAGCAAGTGTGAATTATTAATTTTTACTTTTTTTTGCACAGAAACATAGCAACAGATCACTTTGGCTAAATCACTACGTGGCTAATGATCTGAAATCTGAGAAGAAATTGTATGAATTTAGGTGACTGTGTTAAAGAGGAGTAAGGAAGAAGGGCACAGGTGTGTAGGGAAAAAAAATGGAAGTGTTTGAGCCATAAAGCAATACCAAACTAACACTGGACTTAAAAGGATAATGAGTAAATGTTTTTCATATGGTCTTGAGCAGTAAGAAGGTATTGTTCCAGTAGCCAGTATGGAGGGAAAAGCGACAAAAATTCATGCCAAGAGAAATTAAGTAAGTAATTCTTCTTTCTTCTGTCTTTAGAAGAACCAAGTGATACAATGCATAAACCAGTTAGCTGTTGACTTTTACATGTGTTTGGAATAATTGACTGAGGTTAAATGCAATTTGAAAGAGTGTTTGTACTTGATCTTGTGATTTTGTTTTCTGCAATACGAGTGATGTGAAACAGAGTAATGAAATGTATTTTCCAGAAAAACTAGAATATAAATGTTTTGTCTATAAACATCTGCAAGATAACAGAATGATGCTAAGGGCCATTAGAAATTTCTCCATAGTATTTTATCACAGTTCTTTGTGAGTCCTGATTAAGGGTCTAGGGGACTGAGGAGAAACAGCCTGGTTTAAAGGACACAGCTGCAAGGGTAGCATGCAATGGACTGCAGAAGTGAGCAGGAAGATGCAGGTAACTGTCATCATCTTGGGTAATACTGCCTCAGCATCTGTTTTGGCTTGTGTGATAGTTAAAGTTTTCCAGTAGTGACCTGAAGGACTGAATAATAGAGGTCAGTTGGTTTTAGTACATTTGCAAATGGATACCAAACTGGGAACCTCTGTACGCATTCTGGAGAACATAACTCCAGTTCAAAATGAACAGGTCTTAATATGAGGTCTGTGGCAATGAGTAGCTCACTGCTCTTAAGTTTTCCTATGGCCTGTGTTTTTCTTGCAACCAAGGGTGCAGCTTTAGGTTTTCTTGTTCTCCTGATTTCAAGTACTGAATCCCATTCGGGATGTCGTTGAGCTTCAAAGTACCTGGCCTACAGCCTTCTGTGTTATCTTAGTGAAATGCCCGGACCTGATGTTAAGACTAGATTCAATGCATCAGTCTTGATGCTGTTACCAACTCTGAAATGAAATTGTGTATTTCCCCTTGGAGTAGACCCAGAGCTGCAGTGTGCTGGAGTTCACTTTGTACCTGGAGTGGTGTTTAAACTACCAGTGAACGTGAGTTTTGTGTTGTATGATGTTATGAAGGGAACTGTAAAAAAACAAGGAGACAGAATTATGGTGGTTTGGCCGTGGGTGGGTTTTTTTTGTTTGTTTGGTTTTGGTTTTTTTACTACCATAAGCATAGTAAATTCCAAGGAAGATGTGGAAAGGCCAAATAAAGATGTACCAGTATCTTAATGGCTGTAGATAGTCACCAGGGCTCAAGCATCAGAGCCCGTTGCCAAGTATTACATATAATAAGTAAAATGGATACAAGAGTGTCTAGAGAGTGTTTTAATAATAACACATTTCTATGTGGCCTTATTCCCTGTTAGAGCTCCCTGAGCCTGTACGATACTCTCCTTAAAAGCTTTTGTGTCTGTTCTTCTGGTCTCTACTCATTTTCTTGCAAATAAAAGGTTTCTTAAAAACATTTCAATGTTTGCGTACAAGTGACTTTTGAGATGCTGTTTCCTTACGCCCTCTGATGAAACTACCCTACATATCCAGATGTCCACTGCAAGAATCAAGAGGCCAGAGTATAATGGCTGTAAACCAGTACAGAAGTGTTCAGTTTCCATTGTTCTAAGCTAATACAGGATGTTAGTCTGTTTTCAATAACTAGGATGAGACTAAGTGGTGACTGGGTCATTCTTTCTGCACATACTCAAAATGGCCACTCTTTGTGACAGTGTCACAGTGTTGCTGTGACTGTGGCAGAACTAGTTAGTCCAAATTAACTAACTGGAAAAGCAGGCCAGGTGAGAATTGGTACCAGGCTGATGACTTTTCAGGGTATGTATAACTGATAACACTGACCTACTACCAATACTGAATGAGGCAGAAATTCACAGGGGAAACAGATCTTGGAATGTTACCAGTTTTAAATACCATTGCCAGCCATTTGCTGTCATGTAATTATTTCTGGTGGTCGTCTAAGCACAGAAGGCTTTAGGGTTGTCTCCAGTCCCTACTCAGACGTATGGATAGCTGCACTGGAAGTATAAAGTCTGGGAAGTGGGTTATGTCAGTAGAGAACTCTCAAACAGTGACACAGGGGGCTTTATCTTCTTATGTCCACAAGCAGAGCACTCTGGAAGGACAGAGGTCTCCAGTACAGGAAAAAGGAGCCTTTCAGGTGTGTGTGGTGTTCTGTCTACTTGTTTCCGTTCACCAGAGGACTGCATCAGGGCCTGGGCTATAGGCTAGAACACAGCTGTTGGTTGCTGCTGCAAGGATTTCTTCTTTTAATCCATACTTTGCCTCTGGTCTAGAGTTTGGGGTGTGTGTGGGTTTTTTTGGTTTGGGTTTTGGTTTTTTTTTTTTTGCATTTTGTGTTTTGGATTACTGTACTGAAGTCCTTCCCCGAACCACATGGAGATACAGTGTTAGACAAGAACGACCGAAGCCTCTATAGCATTGTATTCCCCTCTGAACTGAGGAAATTGTTTTCACGGTGTGACCTTAGCTTATGACAGTAGCTCCAAGGGTTCTGATCTCTGTAGAGCCATCTTGCAAAACAGCAGATTAAGCTTGCTCTAGCGTGAGTTCCAGATGTCTAATGCTTTAGGAAGAGCTGTGCTTACTCTTGTGATTTGAAGTGTAGCAGTTGCCTTAGGTGGAAAACCTATGGCAGACCACAAAACCAGTATTGTTCTGGCTGTGGTTTTTTGATAAGGCATACAGGGAGTGCAGCCTGCCAGTTCGTGGAGGGTGAGGACTGGTATTTGGTATGTGGATAAAGATGATGAAGTCCATCAAAGCACAGTGCTGTCAAGACTGACAGGAAAAATCTAGTTGCAGGTGAGGAGAAGTATTTAGCTATCCTGTGGAACTTAAAAAGCTGTGCTACTGTCTGCTTTCTGTGTGAACTGATGGATGCCTTTGGGTCCTCAGGATGGTTCCCAGAGATTGCTTTGGTCATTGCAAGACAGAGATGTTGCTTTTCACTTGGGCAGTGCAGCTGTATCGCTGGTCTTGGTCTGTGTGCCCTTCAAATGGAGTGTATCGCCAGACATCAGAAAGAAATGTGCTTTTTGTTTGGTGTTGCATACTTGTTTTTTTCTTTCTCCATAATTACAGGTTGGTTCTGTCATGCAGTGGAGACAGCCCTCTTAATTAGGTTTCAATTTAAAAAGGAACATACAGTTACTGGGGTCGGAAGGCTTTTTTCATTCATTCATTCTTCTGTTACCATCAACTAAGATGGAACTCGCATAATCAGAAATACGGCTTTTGCTGGCAAATACATAGGTAAATTGTCTATGGGGAGAAAAGTGAGATAGGATTTCCTAATGTACTGTGCTTCAGAAAGACTGTTTCAGTAGGGCAGCACTTTTTATAAAGGATTTGCATCACTGTAAGTAAGATAAAATAAGGACCGCAGAAGCAGTTGTTAATGTATTGCATTATGGAGACCTTACCACCAGGGGTTGGCAAAAGATGATGAATTTACCTCTCTGGAGTTGGGCTTCTAAACTTGCTCCCCCCATGCTTTGTGGCCTGTTAGGGAAGTTGTATTACATCGTCGTGGTAAGAGTTGTACCGCTTCAATGTGTACTTGCTCTTTTGAGGCTTTACATAGTAGTGTTTAGTTTATGGTCACTTTTGTAGTTTAAAGCCTGTTTTGGAGCTCAAATCCTAATACTTGTGTAATTAAAAAAATAAACTTAAGTATCATTAAAAATATTTTAAAAGCAGCACCTAAAATATAATCTGAACAAATTTGTATTTTTAAATGGATCATTTTTAGCAGAATAAGAGGAATACTAGAGCTGTGAAATGTTTTGAAACGGCTTGCTTTAAGCTGTTATCAGCCTTCTGAAAAGTGAGGAAAGATTCATTCATTCGAGCTACTTTGAGCAAAATGGATTTTATACTGTAGCTGTGTTGCAGCATATTTTCATTGCTAAAAGAAGGGAAGACCACCGTTCAGTTTGTTACTGTCTGTCTGCAGGGATTCTTGGCTCTCGTTAGCTTTTATTTCATAATAAAGTGAAGGTGGAAGAAAGAAGATGGTATCGTGCTTTCTTGTAAATCCGTTCCGATGGTTTCACTAGTACTAGTTTTCTACAAGAATAAAACTGGTAATTTAAAAAACTACTTCAGTTCTCAGTATCACGGTTCAGAAATGGTGATGATGTGCCAGCCAGTATGTTTTAATACCATTTGCTGGTAGTATTAAAACTACCTGTGTTTTCAGTGTTCATATTTCCTTCCTTTTATATTGAAGCGTAATTATTTCCTGTGCCGAATAGGTTGAAGTACAGTAGCTAGTAAAACTAGACATATGTTGTGAAATGGTCAGATAGTTTCTTTTCTTGGTTTTGGTTTAGGTTAACAGAAGTATCTTTACATCTGCAGTTTCTGGAAATTTAAGAACACTGTGAACCTCTGGCCAATAAAAATTTTCCCATTATGTAAAACATTCTTGCAGATTAGCTTGACTCACTAACTGGTGGCAGTGGTGACTTCCTCCATGAAGTAAATAGACTTTTGCAATGAATTTTCTTGCGAATTACTGAATCTCAGTGCAGCTTTCTGATTTGCTCTAGTTTGTTACAGTTTCGTGCAACCTTAACCTACTATTTCTCTTTTCTGCCTTCAGGCTTGTGAGAATTGTTTCTGTATATTAATAGATGCTTGAAACCGACTTGACTTGTTTGTTTCCCAGCAGGAGAGCCTGAGTGCTTAGGCTTTAACTGAATCAAGACCAGCTCTCAGCAGTGGGAGATAATATATTAAACCATTGGAAGCACAGACTGCAGTCTAGTGTGTCACTGTGGTTTGTGTTGTGAATTTTTTTTTTCATGTAAACAGGTAGGTAGCAACAATTCTTCTGCTGTATGTATTTTTGTGATGTGTACATTTAGAAACCTCGTGACAGTTCTGTGAGTTGGGTTTTTTTGTTGGGATTTTTTTTTTCTTTTGGTAGTACTTGTATCATTGCATGAAACTGTAAAGTACCTTGCGTTTTCACATCTTTTAAGTTGATGGTATTAATTTTACGAATCATCTTCAGTGCCTGGACTTGCTTTAGTTATGAATGAGGGTGATACCTCAAAAGTCAAGTGAGTTTCATTCTTATTTCTGTAAGTAAACCCTTTTATAGTGTTGCTTTTCCTTGTTCTGTGTCTTCCACACAATGAGAATGGACTATTTAGCAAGTTCTTCTGCACTCTGTGCCTGATGGAATTAAGTTGCCTGATAGTATATGTAGGCTTCTTTACTTATAATTTTTTGGTTCATTTTATCAGTTCTGCTGTATTTGTAAGGAAAGTAAGCAAACTTGTTACCTCCATTTCATTAAACATCTGAAGGAAAGATTATTTTTATTTTTTATTTTACATAGCTTAAAAATATAATAATATATATATTATACATAGCTTAAAAAATACCTAGACAGAGCACCTGAAGAGTGCAGGAGGAGGAAATAGTCTGCTGGAATGATTGGATACTATCTTGGCTTTTTCTTTCTTTTACCCTCCCCTCAAGAATTCATGGGATCTTGAACAATTTATGAAGCAGACATGCTATATTTCTGTAAGATTTTCTTCCTTGGCCCCATCTTCTAACTTAGTGCCAGGTGTTTGGGTGTTTTTCCTTGAGGAAATACTGTGTGCAACCTTGATAATGTGTGAATCCCAATCAGAAAGCAACTAGGCTGCATGTGGCTTCAAGTCATTCTCAGTGTCCTGAAGCAAAACAGGTTAAAAAGTATCATTAAGGTGGTAGTTTTACACTAACTACGGAAATGGAAAATATTTAAAGATCTTATTTTACCATTTATTTGTTTTTAGAGCAAGGGGATATTTTTGGTCCTCCTTCCCCCCAACTTTACCAAGATAAAATTATGGTTTTGTATTCCTTATTTTTAGTTATTTTATCACTTGCGACAGTTCCCAGCTTAAGTCGTCCTATTATACAAGGTAATATGTATACAAGTATGTGAAGAGATGGGAGCTTGGTAGGTGTCCAGGTAAGATCTGAGAAAGGAGGCATTATATGTGTTCCACAACAAAGGAGACTAGAAGTATACGGAAGTGCTCTAAATCATGCAGAAAGTCTCTGATAGCTCTTCTGATATCTTTTTTTTCTGTTTCAAAGCCAACATCTCCTTTTTTTAAAATCATTATCATATTTTTCAAATGTGGTATGTGATGTTTGTTCTACAAACCAGGGAAGGGATTTGAAACCGAAGACGACCTTTAGTGTTAAATAGAGTATATTTAGTATAGGCAAGCTTAAAATAAAACTAACTAAAACTTTGCTTGGGAGCCTAAGCTGAGTGTATGTTGTCCATTACAGGAATCTCAGTTTTAACTAAGCCATGTCAGAAAAAGGGAAAAAACCCAAAGGAATTGTAAACCTGCTGTTTTAGTGCATGGAAACTCAGGAGCTCCTATGAAGAGTAAGCAAAGGACTTGTGCACAGCTGTGATAAATTAATCTCTCTCATCTGTGCGTGTGGCAGTGGGTAGTAGGGATGTTCGTTGTATCTGTGAGTCAGTACCTATGTTGCCCGTTACCTTTTCTTTAAAAGGCCAAGGTAAACCTTGTTGAAATACGCCACTAAAAACAACCAGCGATTTCATAGCTGTGAGCCAAAACCCAAAAAGATGCATCTACCTCCAGACTTTCCTTTCTGCTTATCCCCCGTATAACATGCTCTGGATGCTGGCTACTGCCTCTTCTCCTGGGGGCCTGCAGCAGAAGGTGGGGAGGTGCTGAAGAGCTGCTGGAGGTTTCTGAGCTTTCCGTGTCACTGTCAGCATGTGTTCAGCCTTGCCTGATGCTTCAGTGAGGCCAGATCAGAAAAGATGGGGCAGGAAGGAGGATGTGGATCTCCAAGGAATCACAGGCTGCTGATGGTAGGCAGCTGGGCTGCTATGGGCTGAAAGATCTGGCCTTGAGCCTTGCTCTGCAGGATGCAGAGGGAAGGAGGGATGGAAAGCAGTGATGAGCCTTGTTGTTGCACATGAGCTGACAACTGCCTGGCAGACACTGAGCACTCATTGTTGCTCCCTTTGCTCTTAAATGCATCTATGGAGAATGAAAAAGCAAGGGGAGGATGGAAAAAAAAGCTAACCCAAGTATAAATTTGACCTCTAGTGTCCTGAGTGGGCATAAGTTAATAAAAACCATAAAATTCCGTGTGAACAAAGGAAGAACTTTTGGCTGTGGGGGTGCTCAAACACTGCAACAGGTTGCCCAGGGTGGTAGTAGAGTCGCACTCTGTGCAGATACTCAAAACCTGATGCGAAACTATTCTTGGCAACTGACCCTGCTTGAGCAGGGGGATTGGACGAAGTAATCTCCAGATGTCCCTTCCATCCTCAATCCTTCTGTGAAAACATCTTTAATATTGGGATGTATTCTTTAGCTGCTGTGGTGGAACACTTGGGAAATAATTACAAATGCCCCTGCTAGGCATTTGTCTCAGAAATGCTGCTACTGTGTAATCATGGCAGTTTTAATTGTATAGGGAAGGCATCCAAGTGTTAAAATAGGTAATTAACTAAACTCCCTGATTTAAGCAGCAAAAGCAAAAAACCCACCAACACCGCCCCCCCCCCCCCCAAACACCCCAAACCTTAAGACTTTTCTTTTTGTTTAATTTTTTTAACCCCTTAAAATATTAGTGGTTATGAGAATAAAAGGTAGCTTTAATATAAACAAGTCACTAAATGTAAGAAACAACTTAAAAATTTAAAAGCCTGTTTATCTTTCCCCAGTTCGCTCTCATTTTGCCACAAAGTAAAAATCCCAAAATTGCCCTATGATAAATGAAGGCAAGCAGGAACGTGAGAGGAGGAACAGCAGAGAGCATCTTAAGAGATCCCCCAAACTGAGTTGATTCCTTTCAGCCCACAAGTAATAAGACATGAGATGATTTGAAAGAATGTTCCTTCTGTAACTGTTCTTTCTGGGCCCTTCCAGTCCTCCCAGTTTGCGTTTTGCGTAGCCCTCAGAAAGACTGCAGTGCAGTAATGGGCAAGGAGGGAGTTCCTAGGAGGGAAAACCAAGCTATGGTGGCTCCTCCAGCAGTGTTGCAGAGATCTGCGTTGTGGAGCAGGAGGAGGTAATGAATGGCTGCCTTCAGGTTTCCAATCTGGAGGTCTGACTGCCTGCAAAAAAAAGGAGGTGGATAAGTTTTCATTAAGTGTCCCTAGTGTATGCATGGAATGCTGGACAGACGTTAAGTTTATTGATGCAGCGGCTTGGTTTTTTTTTCTTGATATGAAACACTTGCAATTTTTTCCTAATACTTTGTTTTTAATCCTCTGTGCTCAGACAGTGGAGAAAAAGGTAAGGTACTTTTTGTTGCCTAATACAGAAAGGATAATAGAAGTAATTTCTGTGTGTTGTAGCATGCAACAATAATTGTGTTCTGTTGGAAAATAAAAGTTTTGATTACCTTTTTTATTGCTTGTAACTCATAGAAATTCACTGTAACATTCCCTGAATTATCTAGTGGATTAAAGTTGACACAGTTATTTGTACTTCATATGTATTAAAATATAATTTTTTTTGAGTCAGTTTTCACTTTGGTTCTCCAATATAATAAGGAGTTGTTTTCAAGAACAGTGTTCAGGGAATGTTGCTCTTATGTTAATCTTAAGAGCTAAAAACCCAATCCTTTCTGTCTCATCCATGTCTTTGGATGGCTTTTTAATGCCAGAATTCTAAGGTTATAGCATAATGTTACTGTTCAGCTGTGGAGTACACTTGTCCAGTAAGAATGAAACCTTGGTGGCACCTGAATTCTCGGAATCAGAAGAGGAGGGGTTGGTTGGTGTGTGGGGAGAGGAGAGGCTGGAACTGCAAAACTCCCTGCACTAAATTCAGCTTTATAGCTAAGAATATGAATGGACAGTGACTGGGGCAATCATAATTGGTGTCTAAACTCAGGATGGGAGTTTAAAAGAGCTTTAGAACTTAGATTTCTTTCTGAGTTACTATATAAATATTTAGTACAGAGTGTCGTGCCTCATTCGTGACATCTGTAAGAATTATGGGCTGATTTGCAATTTATATACTATTTTGGTGGGGAAAGTTGTACAGTTGCAGATCTCCTTTTCATATGAGTAAGAGTTTATTCCTGTAGTTTTCTAAAAATCTCAGTGCTGGGTTATTTTTCCAGCTACTGTTTTTGTAGAATGAGCCAGATCAGGCTGTCCTTGGCCAGTGTGTTTCTTCTGCCAGAGTCTGAAACCACTTGTTAGCCTGACTTAATATGATTCTGCTCCAGTGTAATGTGGCTCCTGCTTTGTTAGTAGCAGTAGTAGCCTTTCCTTTCCACCTCCTGAGGACCAAAGGCGAATTGCAGCATGTGACAAAGATGAAAAAATCAGAAAGCCACACGAAAGGCTCTCCTATAGCTGTGGAAGTTTGTGGCTTTTCTCCTGACTAAATGATTGTTATCTTGGTCTTATGTTACGAAGTCATTTACTTTAGACATAATGGGAATGAGAGCCCGGCACATCTAGTAGCAGGTATGCAATTCTGTGACTGACTGAACTTCCATAACCAGCTGTGTGTAACTGCTGGGGCTGATGGATCTTGGCAGGATGGCAGCTGGGAGCATGCTGCTGAGGTGGGCCCTTGGTGCTGGCCTGCTTAGTGTCATCTGGGGACATCGCTGCTCTGCCACTTCGGACTAGCTGCTCAGATTTGTCAGAGTTCACTGGCACTGTTGGACTCTGTGGTAGGTGGATGCAAACTTCACTGACGAGTTGAGAAACTAAAATTCTTGCAGAAGTGTGGTTTGACGGCATATATTGTAAATGGGCAGGTGAGGTTACTGCAGTGTGGTCAAAAAATGTTGTCCCTGGAGTGTAAATATGAGAGAGACTGGGGGGCCGTCAGGTTTAGTGTACTGGTGGCCTGGGCATTGTTGTAGCATTTGTTGCAGCTAAACTATACTATCACGTTTAGGCATGCAGGTGGATAGAGATGAAGATTTGTATCAATTACGCTTTCAGACTCTCTTCCTCTTTTTCTCTGCTTGTGAAAATCCTGAGATCAGACAAGCTTCCCCAAAACAGGTTGCTTTCTTCTAATGATCTGTTTTAATACTGTCGTAGGGTGTTTTGGGTTTTTTGGTGGGTTTTTTGTTTGTTTGTGGGTTTTTTGGTCTTTTTTTAAGAAATGCTCTGCAGAACAGTTAGTTACTTTCCTAGAATTGGGCTGATGGTTTCCAAATGGATTTTTACAGACTGCTATGAAGAAAGTGGCACAGCTCTGAAGATTTTGTACAGACTGTAATAACACCTAGTGTGTCTGAGTGGAGAAGTTTGTGTGTGTGAAGGCAGGAAAAATTAGGTGTGATTTTTAACTTTGTGCATGTCCTATAATGTTGTTTTGTTGAGTCCTTTGTGAACAATAGAGGATGAGAGGAAAAAAATGGTTAAAAAATCATATATTGGTATGTTATCTATAACGTTCTTCATGTTATTTTTAAAATTTAACATTAAAAATTTGATACTTCCTCAGTTTCATTACACTAACTTCACAGATGCCAAGAAGCCTGTTACAGGGTTTTTTAATTAAAGTAACATAAACCTTTATTTCTTTAGGACAAAGAAAGAAACTGGGCAGACTATAGCAAAGCTCCCCTTATTGGCACGTGTAAAGAGAATCCTAACAGGGCGGGGGGAAGAAAGCCTGTTCTTTCTTCTCAATCTGCAGATCAAATGAGATTCAAGTAAAAGGAAGGGAATGTAAGCAATCAGAGTCTTCCGAATTTGAAGGAACGAAGTATGTGAAGAAAAGAAATACATGGATTTGGCCAAGAATAGTTGCATGAACTTTGGAAATCCAGAGCTTTTTTTATAAATAACAACTCTCCTTTTTAATATTTTAGTTTCTTCAGTTGTCTGTCAAGGAGCATTGTTATGTGAGGAGGATATAATTTCCAGACTGATAGAGCGTTTACCTGGTAGCAGAGAGCTAGTGAAGAGGTTAGAAGAGGCAAAGAGTAAGAGCAAAGGTTGGGCTGGGAGGAAGGTAAGAACTACTGAGGATTTCAACCTGTATGCTGTTTTGACAGCAGCTGTGATACTGATGAGGTATTCAAATGGAAAAGGGTCTTGTAACCTGTTCTTAAGGCAAACCTGTTCTAAAAAATAGATCCCAAGAAAATACATATATTTTATGGAATTGTGTTACTGCTAGTTTGGAGGCTCGACTTTAATCTTCTAATGCTTGCAACTTGACTTGCAGGTTGCTTGAAACTATTCGCATCTGTGTCAAATTCTTTGGTGGCACTGCCACTGCTTTCTGTGGTTGTGATGTGGTAAAATTCTTTCTTGATGCTTTTGTTTTTAGTATAACTTTATGGCTACTAGGAAAAATCTCACATTTATCACACATGAAAATTCTGATAGCATTGGATAAACTTTGAAGGAGAAAGATTTATTTGGAATTACAGATTAATGTACTTTCTCTCCTAGGTTTCTTCTGCTTTTTGTTTGGGTGCATACCTGAACTGGGCTGTACTCAATGCAAACTTTGTGAGCTTGCCACTTAATAGTTAGGAGACAAATTACTGCATTTATTAAGGAGTTTGTGATTATTCCCTGCACAAAGCATGAATATTTATATAGAGGAGAAGATTTTACCTGAGCAGTCTTTTTACTGCATTGAAATAGGTTGTTGGGGCTCGTGGAATATGTTTCTTCTTACCTGCCATCTCAAACTTTAGTGGAAACCTCCTTTTTGCTCTGTTTTTAATTCAGCACCTTGTCATACACATAATATTTCCTCCTTACATTGAAAATGTATTACAACTTTTTGTGAGCATGAACATTTATTTTTATGATTTTGGTCTGAATTTCCATATGCAACGCTTGATTTCAGTTGCACTCCTGTTATGATGAAAGACAGACACCAGGAATATATATTGCAAAAATCTGTGGTAGTGTTTTTTTTATGTTGTGCTTCAAGCTAGAACTTGAATATGGTAGTGGAGGGCTTGATTGAAACTATTGGTCAAAACTCAGCAGATGAGAGAAAAAAGGGGGCTATATAAAGGCTAGTATATTAGTACAAGAAATTTCTATTGATAGAGGTGAGCTCTTGCATATTGTATTTTCAGCTTAGGCGACTTAAAAATAAATTTATCTGGAGATAACTTTTAAAAAATTGGGTGGTGACATAATAAAGATTTGAAATTTGCATGTGGGAAGAGAGCAAAAATTGGGATTGTCTTTCTTCAAGCTGAACTAAAGGTATTGTGGATTTGCCTTAATTACAGCTGTTGCTGGCCCTGTATCCTCTCTAAGCACATTAATGAAATCCCTTACTTCAGTGAGACTCAGAAGCTGTTTGGATTGATAACAAAATGTATCCTTGTTTCAAAATGGGATAACCTTCACTTATTTGCTGACAGCTATGCTGGTGATAGCTGTGATTAGTAAAACTCTTGGTGCAGTCAATACACAGGAGAATAAATTACTAAAACTATATAAAGAAAAAAAAATACAGCGTGAGTTTACATAAGGCTACAGAGCTCACAGGTCAGTGGAACTGATGGAAAAGAATTCCAAACCACTGCTGTAATATTGGAAGCTTCCTTGCTTAGATACAAGTTATTTGCAAGTAAGTGGGGAATCAGCACTGTCTGTCCTCTGAATAGTCATTAGCTGTGCAACATCCTTTAAACACTAATCTTAGGACTTAAGCCTCTTGGTTTAACAGTGAGTGTTTTCTGCATACTTTTAAATCTGGCGTTTGCTCCAGTTGGAAGTTATTCTTTGCATTCTGCATATCTAGACTGTGCCTACCTGGATCTTCATAATGCAAACAGATATTCTTTATCAGCATAAATTCCCCAAGGAATCTCTGAATATTCTCACTTAGTTGCTAGTGCAACACCTGGAGGCTTTCAGGTTTGAATTTTCAAAAAGAAAAATGCACATTTAAATGCTAGATTGCAATTAATATATTAAACAAAATTGCTCTATTCAGTATTTATTTTGTAGAGGTGAACACAATTTCATTAATATTAACTAGAATAGCCCCTTCTGGCTTTAGGCATGCAAAAAGAATTTTCAGCTGAAATTGGCGACTTCATATTCCAAATCTGAAGACAGAAATCTTTCTAAGGCCTTGTGGAAAAAGCACCAGTTTTTAACGTGTCTCTTAAGCAGCAGCAGTACTGTACAATTCCACCAGAAGTTTCTTTGAAAGATTGATGTCTCTTGTGTTAAACTTCTTTGGTGGCGTAACAGTGGTAAACACTTGCTTTTGGGTAGTGATTTGAAATCTAGTTAGAAAAATTTGTAAAGTACTCTTAAAGTCTTCACATTAAGTAAATTGTAGAAGGACAAGATCCTCATCGATTTTTGTTAATTCTCAAAAGCCAGTGCAAGAGAGAAATATTCAAAGGGGGTTTTTTGTCCTTTGTAGTATTCTATCTGAACGGGTGCTGTAGAGATGGCTTATTCTTATGGTGTCAACGATATCTATTGATCTGAAACCTCCAGAATAACAGTTATTAGAAACCTGCAGGCAGTAAATACGAGACTTAAGGTTGGCAAGGCAAAATAATAAAATAGTTTGATATATGGGAAAGTAATCTCAGTCTGACAGAGAAACTAGGAAATTGCATGAAGGTTCCAGGTAAAAGAATCTTTTAATGAGACTTTGCAGCTGGAAGAACAAATACTGTCATACACCAGAAGGAATTTGTGTCTTACAGACTTGGCCTTCAATAGCATATTCCCAAAGCCTATGTTTACTACAAGAGGAAGCAACAAGTTCCTTCGTTTCTTACATTGCTGGGAAACATGGGTTTGTGAATCTAAATCTTCAGTTGCAAAAGACCCAACTTCTTACATGAAGGTAAAAAATGCTTTAGATAGCAGTGAATGAGAAGTTCTGATTCTCAATGTTGACAAGTCTGAATTAAGGGTCTGTGATTTTTTTTCCAAACCTTACTTTTAGTTTCTGAAAACTCAGCTTCAGTAATACGTTTTGCTAGAGATGGAGAAACTGGAATACACTTTATTTTAACTAGAAATATTAGCACAAGTGTTTTGGTTTTTTAATTTTTTCTGTGTTTTTTTTTTTTCTCTGAATTATATTTACAAATGTGCTTCAATTGGTTTTCTTCCTTTAATAGAAAAATTTTAACAGCAATACCCCCCATACACCCCTCTTTACAAACGTCAAGATGTTGGTCATAGAAAATACAATATAAACAGTGAGGTATTTGTTTTCTTAGTATATTGAGTTCTGGGTGCCCCAGTTTGAGACAGGGAATTACTGGAGGGGGTCCAGTGGAGGCTACACAAATGAGGGGACTGGAGCATCTCTCCAATGAGGAAAGGATGAGAGAGCTGGACCTGTCTAGCCTGGAGAAGGCTGAAAGGGGGCCTTATCAATGCATGCAAATATCTTAAGGGGTGAGTGCCAAGAGGATGGGGCCAGGTGCTTTTCAGTGGTACCCAGAGGCAGGACAAGAGGCAACGGGCACAGACTGAAACACATAAAGTTCCACCTGAATATGATGAGGAACTTCTTAACTTTGAGGGCAACAGAGCACAGGAGCAGGCTGCCCAGAGAGGATGTGGAGTCTCCTTCTCTGGAGACATTTAGGACCCACCTGGATGTGATTCTGTGCAACCTGCTGTAGGTGAACCTGCTTTAGCAGAGGGGTTGGATTAGATGATCTCCAGAGGTCCCTTCCAACCCTGACCCTTCTGTGATTCTGTATACAGTATAAACCTGAAATCACTGAAGTTTAATGACGTGATAGCAGGCTTAACAAGTGGACAATGCTTTGTCTTCCCTCACAGTCTGATAAATAATAAAATACAGATGAATGATGAGAGTGTTGCCCTTATGCCTTTTTTTCCTTCCTGAATAAGAAGAAATAATTTTAGATAAAGCTGAAGACATCATTTAGAATGGTGCAAAAACCCACTTACGATTAGTTAGAGGTCAAGATCTGTGCATGAATGAACGTCTTCCAGGCAGTTTAATGTTAAATAAAATATTCTGCTTGTATCATGTGCTGTTGTTAGTTTCTAGAATTTGATTAGTATTTAGAGCAGTGTGAAAAAGTAATATTTTTTTTTGCCTGTGTTGATAGTCTGTGTTGGCCGAATGGATAAAATGGAAGAGCAGGAAATATTTTATGTGGGTGAGTTAGTTTCCGTAGGGGACGTGGTAGATAGACTTTTGAGCTTTGCATGTGTGCTTAGAGAACTTGCTTTGGCTACAGTGGAAATAATTTCTTGTGGAAGTGACATGCTGTGGTCTCTGTTTTCTGGGATGGCCATTTCTAGTTCCACAGTACTTCATTTCAACATTGAATTCAGGAAGTGCAGAGCTGTACTTGAAGTTGCATTCTATTTTATTTACCAGCTTCCTCTATACTCTGCTGTGTTCAGAGTTTCTTGGGAGGATTATTTTGTTCAAGATGAGCTGCATTCTAAAATCAGATTAATGTAATATTTTTGGGATTCTTAAGAAGGCAGTTTTCATGTGATTATTTATAATAAGCCTCTTCAAGTGCTTTGGGTTTTTTTATTTGCTGGTCTGTCTCTGATACCTTTGCCTTCAGATACTTTCATTTAATAATTGGAGAAGATGAGGTAAAGAATTTTAAGGTGGATAGTACCTCTGTTTATATTTCAAGGCTGGATTCATTAAGAGTCGGCACAGATGTACTCTGCCAGAAATTGGCAATGCAGGAAATATTCTTCGTGCACTTGCCAGTCAGCAGAGTAGATAAACTGTGATTTGAAGAATATCTGTTGCTATTCTGACTTCTGAAATTTCATTAGTTTTGAAACTGAGGATCTATTTGATTAACAGAGTGGAAATGAATAGCATTGATAGGTCTTGGTTAAAAAAAAAAAAAAAGACTGGCAACTTGAAAAGCAAGATTTTTTTTTATTCCTACTTGGTGATTTCAGAGATGAAAAGACTTTAGTGTCTTTAAGTTGATATAATCTAAAAGCAAGGTGTTTCTGATAAGTCATGCAGCAGATTTTTCTTGAAGGCACACTGGGAGGAAAATGGGACTTTTTTCAGGTCACTAGCAAATGAGAATTCTTTTTCTAGGACAGTATGCTTTGGCTGAAATGATTTGGATATACCATCTGCCTTAACCCTTGTTGATCCTTGGTAGGATTTGTCATGGGTAGTTCAAATTTACCGTTTCCAGGTCATAGCATGGATCCTAAGCGTGAAGCATATAATGAATGACTTCTCTTTTGGGTGTATGTGCTTTGACATTGCCACGTGTAACATGTGAACCAATGACTTCTATGCTGTGCAACAAAAGTAAAGGAAATGTTTAGCTTGCCATAAAATGAGAAGAGGAAGAAATCTAGACTGATGGAAAGAGCTTGCCATAAAAACAGAGTACATCGTATGCAAATATAAACTGGTTTTGCTAGTTAAGCAAATATATAGCATATATAAAACAATTTTGTAAAAGGAAATTTAATTTGAAATACTGTTATTATCACAACATTTCTCAGAATATTTGATCTGAGGGGTTTTTTCCCCCCCCCTGTGGTAGGTAGAACTTTTCCTTTGTAAACAGAGCCAGAAGTTACGAAAAAAATACACAGTATTGATCCACTTCCTCCACATGGGACTGGCACATGTATCTCAATCATGGACTTCCCCTGAACACCAGAGGAAGAGATTAAAGTACACTTTGTCCTGTGATCATCTGGTTGTCTTTTGATCTTTCCTATTCTTGAAATGCTTCTACTAAAAACCTCATATAGAAATATGGATCCCAACTGGGGGTTAACTTCATAGGTGAAATGCAGTAACCTTGTATGTTTTCTCTTGTCTCTCCTGCATCCATAGACAAGAACCCAAATTGGAATTCAAAATGCAGAAAAGGTACTCGCTGCAAGCTTGGACAGCATGTCTCTTATCTGTTGTGACCCAGGCTTTCAAAGCTTAAGAGGTCTTTTGATTTCTAAAAGAGGCTTTTAATTTCTTGCACTTCAAATGACTTTATAATGTATTTTGGTAGCCCACTGAGATTACAAAGTAATTATTGAGAGCTGTAGATAGCAAGTGTAAGTCAAAATACAAACACTTTGTTTTTACTGCTGCCTCAGGCTCAATCATAAAGCTGTTTTCCAGCCCATATGTCATGATTCAAAAGAATGCTGTTAACTTTCAAAAAGTCATAGTTGAACATAGTGTCATGTAAAAATCAGTTTTCCTAAATTGCACTGAATTACTTTTCTGCTGTCTTTTTTAATAGTTAAAATTTGATCCCTCTAAAAGTTTGTGTGGTTTTTTTGTTTGTTTTGTTTGATTGATTTGGGTTTTTTCCTCCCATCATGGCAGTATATATTAGACTGAGTGTTAATTCTATTCCACATGTTATTGGGTAGTTACTAAAAGTGTCAGTCCCTGTGCTCTTGGATATTCCAAACTATTAATACTACATTATTATTTGTAAGTATTCCCATTCTCATCTCTTAATGTTGATGTAATTACTTTGCACATCTATACAATGCTTTCTTTTCTATTTAGAATCTAGAAATCTGTTGCACTGAGCAGGAGCGAGTATATATTAGAACAGTTTTCATGAAAGCGTAGTCTAGCAGGCTTGCTAAATTTGTTCCTGTGCTGGGATGCTGTTTTGTTTAACCCTATGAAGACACTTCTCATGAAAGTGTGGACTTGTCGTAAGAAAAAGAGCCAAGGAAAGTGATAAAAAGTTAAAAGAATAAAACAATGTAAAACTCAATTTATAGTTTGTTTGCTACTATTCAGTCATCTTATAAACTTGAATATGGGAAATACATGTTTGTGATTCAAGTGACATGCATGATTGTTCTCTTGCAAGAATATTGAGGTACCATTTTTGCTTATCCTTCTGATTTTTCTAGGTCAAGAATAGCCTGTACCATCCAAGCCAAAAGTAGTTTTGAGATTTGCTCTATAATTTTTATAGAGTAGAGCCATTATAGATTATGATGGTTTATGGTTTAGTTGCTAGAGAATGTAGTTCGTGTATTGGAACAGTCCTTTTTTCTAAATAGGAATATCACACCATAATTGCTAGAATAAAAACTCCTCACAGAGGAATGTAAAGCACTGGAACAGGTTGCTTGGAGAGGTCGTGGTATCTTCATCCTTAGAGTTCTTGAAAACTCAGCCTTGGACAACCTGATCTAACTTTGAAGTTGGCCTTGCTCTGAACAGGAGGTTGGGCAAGATGATGTCTAGAGGTGCGTTCCAACCTCAGTGTTTCTGGGATATGGCACCAATAAGTGGCTGTGAAGACCCTGCAAAAGGCAGAAACTCCTTGTGCAGAGAATACTCAATATCTTCTGTGTGGTTTGAAATGCTTCTGTCCTACTGCTTATGTTGAAGTAGTGATTTTTTTCCCTTATTGATCTTCATCTGTTCTATTATGTATATGATCTCAAGGTCGTCTTCACAGTTGGCTTGCATTAGTTTATGCAAGTAAGGTGGATGCTTATGGAAGTAAAAGGCAAAGTTTAAAGTGGTTAAATTTATTTCAATTTTAACACAAGGAAAAATAAGTTTTATGTATCAATGCGGCTTTTGTTTCTGTACAGGAATTAGTATTTGAATGTTTTGCATAAAAGAAGGTAAGGTATGGTCTTTTTTGCTATGTAAAATACCTAGCATTGGTGACCAGCAACCCTTCCCCATCCTCCCGGATTGCCCTTATAATTTTCTCTTAAAGCATAAGCTGGAAATACCTCAGCACTGGTTAGTTGATCCTATATATGCTGTATAGAAACAGTGAACAGTGCTTCAGGCGTGACAAGTGCATGGAGGAAAAGGAAAATAAATCTGTGGTTCCCCTGTACAGACTGAGGAGTGACAGTGCCGGGACTTCCGACCTCACACAAGGCAAAATCGATGGATGGTCCTCTGCTTTCAGACCTGCCACTCCAGTGCTGCACCAGTCACTGCCAAGGAATTTTTTGGAGCGATTCAGGCTATTTGCATTTTAATGATCAGTTGTTCTTCTGTGCCCCTATCCAGACTCAGTGGTGGGGCTTTTTACCAGAATACGTGGCCAAGGAGTAGCTGGATGTTGTGAGAACAGCGCTCTGCAGGAAGACACCTTCATGCTTAAGAGCTCTAGAGTCAAGATTCCCATGGCAGCCTCCCTGTTCAGCTTTAATTTTTTTTGACATGTGTGCACTGAGTAAATTGGTAATACGTTGTCAGCAATATCCAGCTTTCAGCTTGCATTATTGTTTCAACCAGTCATCAAGGTATGACAGTATATGTGGCGTATTATAATCGTACTCAGAAGCAGAACAGAGTCAGAAGACTTGTCTAACCCGTAGTGAAAGATGTACATTCTTTTCAGTAAGTATGTGCTAGGAATTTATTAAAAGCTATAAAATGCTGGAATATAAGACAAAGGAAAAGTTCAGATTGTTTTAATAATTTAAGATAAAGATTTCTGTGTGATGATAACTTGAAACAATAATTCTTGGTGATAGAAAGCATATGGGCTGGGAAGACTGAAGAGCTGGAAATACCACACCGGGTACACAATTTTCTGGTGCTCTGAGGATATCCTGTAAAGTACGGAAGAAAATTTGTGAGGAGTGAAACTGATGAAGTCTAGTTTTCTACTAATTTCTGCTCTGTATCCCCACTTTTTTTTTTTTTTTTTACCCCTTACTCCCCCCTCCTCAATAAAATAACATAATAATAAAAAAAGATCTCCAGCCCACTCCCCGCCATTATAATAGCGGAGGAAACTAAGAGGGACAAGAGGGAGGGAGCTGGTGGTCTTGGCTGGCGTGGAGGTAATCGTGTACTGACTGGCCAGCTAATAGACCACACGGAGGTGGTGATGATTGAGGCTGCACTTTTACACCCTCTTGCTCACTGGGAAACTACATTAAGTTTCTCTTTCTGTTCCCCACATAGGTTTCATGAAAATGAGCAGCTATCTAACCAGTTGGTTCCCATGTGTTTTTGAGAGGCTGGGAGGAGAGACAGCGCAATCACAAGCCCTATCTCGTTAAAAGCTATACCAAAAAAACATACCCCACACTACCAAGACCTCGTTAGGATGAGATGCTGAAGTTTGTGTGGTTTTATGCTTTTTAGATAAAAATATATAGACTGGTTTTGGAAGAGGACAGGTTGAATTGTCTCATTGGTCACTTTTCTGCTGTGATCTTTAGCTCCTTGTCCAACTTTCTTTTTGAGAGCTTAATTTAGATACTGTGCATGCAGTGGTGTTCTGTTTGAGTAACTTCTGTTCTCAGTGCAAATTGTAATTTGATAGAAAAGCGTTTCTGTCCTAAGTAATAACCAAATTAGATCCTCTCTTCTGTTATCCTTTTCTTTGGTAGTGTAACAAAGACATTTATTTCAAATAGCTTCTTGACCTTTTTGAATTCTAAAACTTTGGCAAAAGCTTATTTGCTTAGTGTTGTCAATATATTGAAACTGTCTCTTGCAGAGCCTGCTAGGTTCCAAATCCCGTGGTCCGTTTTGCAATCAGTGGTTTTTTGGGTCTTTTAGATTGTGTAAGGTTTATTTTTTTTTTTTCCTGGCTTTTTTAGATGGAAATTTATTTTGAATTTTTATGGAAGCTTTATTGTATTTCTGTGTTGCAAATTGGTTTTATTGCAAAAGAGCAAATAAAAAATGTATGTGGTGTAATACAGAATACTAATCCAAATTTCTAGGATGTTTGCCCTCTGTGGTAATAACAGCATCCTTGATTAAACAAGAAAAAGCAAAATGCTTTTTGTTTGGGAACTTCCATGCTTTCTAATTCTTGGAATGTCTTTGTCAGTAAATTCACTTTTGGTTCCATTTTCTAACCTGCTGTACTAATGATAGTGTGAGTTAAGTAACAACAAATTATTCTAACCTTTATTACAGTATATACAGTCCGAAAAACTACCTGAGGTCTGGGCTTAGATATGCAAGTACCACTTTTATTGAACAAGAGTAGTGACAAAAGATGGAGCTCAGTGAAATCTGTCAGACTAGGGCAAGCAGTGTCACCCATCTGATGACCAGAACAATCTCTGCTCTTGTTGCTCTGCAGAAGCATGAACATAAGGATATGCTGGCTGCAGGAGAGGTGGCTGAAAGAATGTAATCAACAGGGGACAGAACCGACCTTGGTGACTGTGCCTCTTTTTACGTGCTTATCTGTCCTGAAAGGTGGCTGTCTAAGATCTAACAGTTTTAAAAGACATCCAAAAGTCTCATTCTTACTGTGATGATTTTTCCCAGGGGTAAGAAATCGGAGTTTAAGTAATAGCCGGTGGTGAATTAGGAGTTAAGAGTTAGCTTGCTAAACAAGAACCAGAGTTTCTGACTTGATGGCAGCTTGCCATGCCTTTAGGAATTGGAGGCCCCCACCAGAACTAGTCTATCTTGAATATTCTAGCTAGACTCTTCTCCCTGCTTTCTGCAAGCGTATTATCTTCACCGCTGTAAGCACATTGTATCTTACTGAGGTGTAACTTCAAAATTGCTTCTTTTTGGCAGTTTGAAACATGATTGTGGGGTATAATCTAAGTCCTGCTGTTAAAGGTTCTTGAAAAGGAGGAGATGATGTTGCAGATGATGCGCTGTAGTGGCATGTAAACCGTAATAGAAAGCTATTTGCAAAAGGGTGGCAGCTGAAATGTTTGTGTTATCTGCATTTGTGTTCACCGCTGATCCTGTATGCTGTTGTAAGAGCATGTAACTCGTGTGTGTGAGGGCATGGCTCTGGGAATACAGATTTCTGTGTGCACTTCAACAGACATCTCGTCTCCACACCCTCTTGTGAAATGCAGCTGTCTTCCTGTAATAAGGAGGTTCTGATGTTCTTTTAAACTCAGTTCTCTATTCATGAAGTATCACAATAAAATACAATAACTTTGTAGGTTTTCTGCATAAGAAAATGCTGGCAGTTCAAAGTGTTGGGGAAGAGAATGCCTCTCACCAAGCCGGCTACTCTGGTGCTGCGCTTGCGTAGCTTTTCTGGTCTGACATACTTCTTTGTAAAACAG